>NC_139539.1:66389521-67684521 GCF_965153285.1 Podarcis tiliguerta | reverse complement strand
CACGAACCTGTGTATAAGACGCCCCTGTTTTTGGGACTCCAAATTCAGAAAATGGGGGGAGATTGCCAAGAGTTGTTAAGGTTTTTTTTTTTTGGGGGGGGGTGCCAAATATTGCTCAGCTGCCTGATTGACACTACCAATCCCACGCGTCGCCAGAGCCACCAATCATCTGCCTGCTCGCCACTAATCACCCGCCCAATTGCCACAGCAGCAGCCAATCAATAACAGCCCTTGCCGCAGCCACCAATCACATGCCCAATCGCCGCTGACAATCTCCTGCTCGCGGCTGCTACCAATTGCCCCCCCCCGCACTATCCATGTATAAGATGACCCCAACATTATTTTTAAATTTAAAAAACCTCGTTTTATACATGGAAAAATACGGTTAAGAGCATTATTTATTAAATGCTTTCATGCAAACCAAAGGGTTGGGATTCAGATTGGCTATTCCGTAAATGGGAGGCTTCCTTCTGTTGATGGAAAGCTCTCAGATCTTGTGGAAGTTCCCCAAGTAGAGGAAGGTGGGAGGCAACCTTTACTTATGCCTCTGCCTCTTGGAATCCTCCCCTCCCCGAATCTCCAGAGCAGCTTTTCAGATAGATTTAAAAAAAAAAAAAAACAATGCTAATGCACAATACAAATAAACTTTGAATGGAGTGCTTAGTGGAGCAATATATACCTTTTATCTTCTGAGTGATGTGATTGACTTGAATCTGGTTGTTTCCCTCTTGCTCTCGGTTCTGATTCATACGCAAAGGTGCAACAGAATCTTTGTATTTCGTGACCTTTCTAGGAGTATTTTGCTGTCGTTCTCGAGCTTGGCTGAAAGACTTTCGCTGAGGAATTTTCACCGATGTGGATTTTCTTACAGAGTTTTGTCTTGCAGAAATTTTATCTTGGAATGGATAGGGAGATTTAATGGATTCCTTTAGGTCTCTGTTACAACTAATTTCTCCTGGAGTCGGTACATAATTATATATTAGGCTATATATACTTATGAAAGTTGTGTTAAGTTGTAGATTTATCATATATTATTATAAATAATCATATTTAACTATAATAGTCATGTTAATGTAAGTAACGTGAACCGCTTTATGCACATTTTGAACTTTTTTTTTTTTGTAAGCCACTTTAAGTTTATTTTATTTCTAAGAAGGCTGGGCATAAATTTTTAAAGAAATATATACCCAAGTAAATAAAAATTAAGGGTTTTTTTTGGTAACAAGTGATATTGTTAGAACCTTTGTTAAATTAAAAAAGCAAATGTTACATATGCCGCAGTCTAGGTAGGACCAAAATACAATTAAATATCAGGAACTCGTATTGCAAACAAGTCGTTCTGATTTGATTTCCTCCCCACCCCTGAAACCTTAATTTTGAAGGAAACCAGTCTGGACGTATGATTAACAGAACAAGGGAATGGCAATGTGACAAATGAAGTTTCAGGGAAGAAAAACCTGATGGGACCCAAACTCTAGCAAAACTGTTAACACCAAAAAGGCACAAAACCAAATTAGTAGATGGGAATCCTACTGCTAGCATCATCAATACAGACAATGAAATAATGGCCAGGTTAAAGACGCTTAATCTCCCTCTCAAATAAGGTGTGGTGGGGCAGGGGGAGAGATCATTTGCCCTCTCCGGACACAACAGGCTCCAAGCCTCGATTGTGGAGAAAGAAATTAAAACTGTGCTTTCCTTCTCAGTTTCAAACAAGGTATAACTTGTCTGATCTTAATATGAAGTGCAGCTCTTGCTGGAGGAGAAATAATTGAAAACTATTTTTTTCAAAAAATCAGAGGAAAAGAAATATTTGTGCTGTCCTTGCAGTTTGACCTGAACTTGGTTGTTATAGCAATTAAGCAGCCTTGATATATCTCACCTTCCCTTCTTTGTGAATTATATTTCTCTTTAATCCTTTCGTTCTGTTCTTGCTTAGAGATCTGGGTTGCAGGGAGATCTTGAGCACTTCCTTTTTCAGTTTCGTCCCATCCTATTAAATTATTTTTATCCTGAGTTGGGCTGAGATGATGTTTCAAGGAACTCTCCAATACGTTGGGGTTCTGACCAGCTTCATGATCTGGAGCTGATACGTCAGGTGGTCTATGATATGATGTATATGCACGTATATAGTCTGCATTACTGTGATGTCTTTCTGGAGTTGACGATGAAGATGAATAAATACTTTCTACTCCAGGCAACAAATAAAGTTCTGGATGAAATGCCTGAAATATACAGCAAGCTACTCTGAAATAAATAATATATTTTTAAATAACATAGCTTTGCTTTTACACGAAAATTGATGTAACAATATACGTACATAGGGAGGAGCAAACGATTTGAGCTTCAGTTCTGTTTCTTGCTTTGCTTTCACCTTGGAAGGTAACAAAGAAACGTTATCAAAACAGAATAGTGCCATACCATTCCATTTGTATAGCATCTTACATTCCTGAAAGCCAGAATATAACATTTCTTTAAAATGCTATACTCAAACTTTTGTGAATAATGGAAAACACAGGATATATATCTTGGGAATTCTGCTAGATAGTTATGCCATTTTTTATTTACAAAGGCATATAAATTCTTTTTCACTTTGGCAGTTTTATTTTTATTGTTTTATTGCATCTGTCTGTTTTTAGATAATTTTTAATAATTTTTTTTATAAGTGTTAGATTCAGAGATGCTGTTCTGCAAACAGCTCACTCCATTTCTGGCAGGGAATGCGATTCAGCAGAAGGGTCTGAACCATCTTACATCACTGCTCCCTTAGGATTGCTCCATTAATCAACTGATAAATTAATTATTTAAATCTCATTAATCACCTAAGGTAAGAAGAAGAAGAAGAAGAAGAAGAAGAAGAAGAAGAGTTTGGATTTGATATCCCGCTTTATCACTACCCGAAGGAGTCTCAAAGCTGCTAACATTCTCCTTTTCCTTCCTCCCCCACAACAAACACTCTGTGAGGTGAGTGGGGCTGAGAGACTTCAAAGAAGTGTGACTGGCCCAAGGTCACCCAGCAGCTGCATGTGGAGGAACGGAGACGCGAACCCGGTTCCCCAGATTACGAGACTACCGCTCTTAGCCACTACACCACACTGGCTCTCAAGGTTTCCTTCTCTCAAGGTTTCTTCAGTTGTGTGAATGCCTTAGAAGTAACATAGAAAATGCTGCTATAAATTTGGCTGCCCTTATTATTATTCTGAATTTATATGATCAGAGGTTTATCAAAAGTACTAAATGGTCCATAACGGTTCAAGTCTTCAGAAAGTCACACTCATCGTTGTTAACGGGGAGGCACAAAGACAGTTTTAGAAGGAAGTTTTGGCAGTTTTGAATCTGGATAGAAAAAGGGAAAGAGTGACAAGAGCACTTGGAGTTTATAGATATGCTGACTAAAACAGAAGTATATTTGGGGTGCATTTTTTCTTTCGAGAGCTAATAGAGAATTGGTGGTTTTGCTTTAGAAGTCTGTCTTTATTACATTCTCCTTATAAATAATAAACTGTTATAAAATCTCTCATTCTTGTGTTACCTCTGGACTTCTCACAGGGGAGTTGGAAGTACATAACAATATAAAAAGATGCTTGTTTAAAACCACACCAGATTTTTACCGTGAAGGGTTGCGGTTCATTAAAAGAAAAGCATGTTGCTTAATTTGAATGTCACTTACTTTAATGGCTACAAAAAATAAGGCTGCTGATTCCCCTAAAATAAAAGCAACATGTCTTTACAGGGTTCAAGTATCTCTTCTCTTATTAGAAAGAAGTATCTCTGGGAAGAGATTAAGGCGCTGTTGGGCAACGGTAGAACTGGGAAATTCAGCAAATGTTTGTTCACATGCCTATAATTACATATAATTGCTCTGACCGCTCAAATATTATAAAACAACTTCAACCTTTCCTATCAAGTAAATCAAAAGGGTGTTTTATACCATTTGTACAAGGGCTTTTTGAAACGTACAAAAAAGTGGGAAAAGACCAAAACAATATACATAGTGATTTGCTGAAGATATAGCATGGGCTCCTTACAAACTATAGTTTGTAAATTGGGAGCAGGGCTTGAGAATATGCACTCCCTGCTTCCTTATTCCTCCCCACGCCTTCCTAGAATCCCCCACTGCGTGTTCTTGTTGGTCTTAATCACGGTTTGATTATAATGCCTGCAGTGAAACTAACCAATTCTGATACTGATCTGGATTTGAAAGCAAGGGTTGAAGCAGGTTTGGAAATCTTGGTTAAGATGGAACCAGATTAGTGTTAGCCTTGGTTAACATCGCAGCAGATGTAACACTACAATATGAAAAGACAGCTGGCAAGTGAAGGAGGACTTGCACTGAAGGGGTCAGAAGGAAGGGAAGGAAGTACAGTGGTACCTCATGTTAAGTACTTAATTCGTTCCGGAGGTCCGTACTTAACCTGGAAATGTTCTTAACCTGAAGCACCACTTTAGCTAATGGGGCCTCCTGCTGCTGCTGTGCCGCCAGAGCACAATTTCTGTTCTCATCCTGAAGCAAAGTTCTTAACCTGAAGCACTATTTCTGGGTTAGTGGAGTCTGTAACCTGAAGCGTATGTAACCTGAGGTACCACTGTACATGTTCCTGAGGCCGGCTCCCAGTCAGCAAACCATAGTTTCCAGGAACACAGTGACTCGTATCCAAAGAAAATAGGTCACATTTCTTACGGAAATCAATGGGACAAGTAGGCCATGACTAGCTTATATTCCAGCTATTTCACTGGGACAACGTATGAATCGCTTTCTCTTGATAAAACCCAGTTTTGGGCATTGGGCATACCAATGACTGTGTGGGTAACTTCTTTAGTTATTTAAATATTATGACACTAAACGTTTCTTTGTCCTTAGCAGAGCAGTTAAAACTTGATTTGATTCTGTAAATACAACTGAGAGATTTGCAGTAGAGAGAAATATGTTTGGACAAGAGAAGAGCTTGTCAGCTCTTCCCAGGGAGTCTGTGACAACCATCTAGAGTAGGCTTTCCAAGCTACGCACTCTGCACACAGGCAGATCGTGCACTTGAAAGAACCACCTCATTTTCTTCATGGTTGCGTCTTTTATGAGTCTTGGCTTGGAAAAGAATTGGGGCAGTAAAAAAAAAAAAAAAGGAAAGCAAAACAAATTCCAAACCTCTTTGTCAGAAAGGCTTCCAGCAGCTCAAAGGGAAATAAATGATTAAAACTTGCAATTAGACCATTAATTTTCCTCAGAATTACTACTCTCCGCTATGTCAGCTATTAAGATCAAAACATTAAGAGTGCTTTTAAAATTGCCGAGCGTTTTTACACGGGAGGTCTATCTCATTGCATTCGTGGGAATTTACATTGTTAAAGGTGAAATGGAAGTGAAAGCGAGAGGCATTTTTGCAGAGAACAAACATGGTGGACAACGTAGGTTCAAAGTTTGCTTTGTAGGCCAGTTAACAGCAGGACTCTCTTAGAGAACCTAACCCCCGTAAGGTTCCACTCAACTAAGTTACACTCAGGATGCTGCAATACAACCTATTTAATAAGCAGTCATTTGGATTTGATTGCAGATGTCGCCAGCTACTTTATGAGTGTTCGTCCTGATTTGCTCTTGGGGAGATTACACAGGTGTTGCATCAACCAAGCATTATCTCACACTTTCCAGTGCATTTTCCTATTATTTCCTTATCACAAAAAGAAACAATGTTTTGGGAAAGCAGGTTTGCTTTGCAAGAGCTCCAAATTGGCTCTAAGTGCATAACCTGATGTCTAAGGGGCTTAGTTTGGTCAGAATCGAGTACTCAGTGTCAGGGTTAACGCAAAATACATTACTTCTGGTAGATGAGCCACCATCGCTGCTAGAACGCCATGAAAATTTGTGTCCCAGGCTTTTTGGATTCATCTACCCATGCATTATCTGAAAACAAAGGGGCGCATTGGTTGCCAGGTGTTATTTTTTTTAAAGCTCTCCTACCCCACTAGATCAAACCTATCCATTCTGAAGGAAATCAGCCCTGAGTGCTCACTGGAAGGACAGATCCTGAAGCTGAGGCTCCAATACTTTGGCCACATCATGAGAAGAGAAGACTCCCTGGAAAAGACCCTGGTGTTGGGAAAGATTGAGGGCACAAGGAGAAGGGGACGACAGAGGACAAGATGGTTGGATAGTGTTCTCAAAGCATGAGTTTGACCAAACTGCGGGAGGCAGTGGAAGACAGGAGTGCCTGGCGGCCTCTGGTCCATAGGGTCACAAAGAGTCAGACGCGATTAAACAACAACAACCCCACTATTGTTATATTTAAGGTTGTGGGTTCAAGCTCCATGTTCAGCAAAATATTTCTGCATTGGTTGGACTAGAATCAGAGGTAGGCAACCTTATCCGAGGATGGGCCGGTCGACACTCTGTCTGTTGGAGGATGGGCTCCCGGAGTGTGTGCACACAGGCGCTCTTCCGGGTTGGAGGAGCACCTGTGCACATGAGCACACGCTATTTCCGGCGCTCCTTCAACCCAGAAGTGTACCAGAAATAGTGTGTGTGCAATGCGCATGGGCGCTTCTCCGCCCCGCATGCATGCACACATGCTATTTCCAGTGCACATCCGGTTCGGAGGAGCACCCGTGCGCATGTGCACAGGTGCCATCAACCCAGTCGGTCCCTGTGCCACACCGGTAAGAGCGGGCAGTGGGCGGGGGGGGCAGGGGTCGCCATGGGCTGGTTAGACAAGCCTCGTGGGCCGCTACCGGCCCATGGGCCTTAGGTTGCCGATCCCTGGACTAGATGTTCCTTATGGTCCCATCCAACTCAATGGTTCATATTCTTCCAAGCTCCCAGCTCGTGAGTAGCAGTTATGCCAATTACAGAATTTTAGAAATGTAAGCCATGATCAAAATTGCATGTGACAGAAGAGACCCATATAATGTGGATTTCCCCAAATATTCACCTCCTCATGACTTCAAATTAAACTTGTGGTGTATAGTGTAAGGGCAGCCATGCAGGCAGATAAAGCCAAAACTCTTTTTGGCATCTACAGCCCATGAGCAAAGAAGCCTACTGGACTGTGACCAAAAAAATGCATAATTAAAAAAAAAAAAATCTTGGTTTTATAACTCTTTATTTTGAAACGGTAGCTGCCAGGGAGGGGGGGGGAAATCACATTTTTTCCCTGACCGCCACTACATGAACATGAAATGTTAAATGGGAACATTTGAAAATAAGCATACAGCTCTTCTCGATAACCCACTCACAGAAACACAAAAGAAACTTACCACTGCAAGTTTCTTCCCTATACATTTTAGGAAGATATACTTATCCACAACTGCATCTTCACCCAGGTAGTCTCCGAGCTGCTCTCTTAATGTTCTCAATGTCATATAAGGTGGCACCCTAGAATACCAGATTACATTACTGCAGAGACATGATTGATATATTTGTTTTGGAAGTGGGTGTATAAAGGAAATGTACATTAATTACATGCCACAAAGATCTAATTTTACCTCCGAAAGCTCACACTGATGACTTAATCCTTGAACATTAACTTTTAGAGCCCTCTGGTACCAAGGTGGGTTTTCTTGTGCACAAACAATAAAACATTTATTTTGTGATAACAAATAGAATCTCCAAGGTGCCAAAAATCTCTTTATCCACATGATTCATCCATGTCAAGCTTTGTTAAATCCGTAGCCGAAACTTCTAATTTCATGCGTAAGATCTTAGTTAGCAAGACCGATGTTCTAAGCAGTTTCTCAGATAATTAAGGCAGGAATTTTCTTCATTATAAGATAGCATTGTATTGTAATTCATAATGCTAGGAATGAATAACACTAATAGGACATTAATAGCTTCTGTGATCTATAGATAAGTAACTATTAAAATTCCCTATGATCTTGGAAATGTTAAGTAGGTGGGTACAAGTTTCTGAACTTAGTAAGGTGATTAACCTGAAGATAATAAGACTCTTGCCTAATTTAAAGTTGTCGACATTTTCTACAGTGATTGCCAACATCCTTTCCCACCAATATGTCTGGTATTGAAGGCGTGCATTCTACACAGAAGAACACTAAACACTTCTACACGATAGACAATAAGTAGCAACCATTACTTATTTCCAATAAAATCTAGGAATTGTAGTCAGGGATGGAAGAGAAATCTGACTCAGTACTCATTTAAAGCCAAATCTATCAAATTGGCTCTTTCTGAAACAATGCAAACCAAAACACAATTGTCCTGCAAAATTCATACTTATCTGAATATTGCAATCCAGTTCTTCAATCAGTGTTTACAAAAATGTATATATATAGGGAAAGTGTGCATAAAAATGCATCCAGAAATGCATTATATTTGGGGAAGTACTTGCAAAAATGTGTATAAACTGCATGTAAAAAGGTGTTTATTAGGAGAAATTAACACTAAAATGCTGGTGAATCTTCATGAGGACTTTTAAAAAACATATAAATAACAAATTGCTGAAAAATGTGGAGAACTGAATTTCAGACTGGGAAAATGAGAAATCGAGAGAACCAAAACTGAGATCTTTGCATCCCTGATTGTAGGTTGCTGAGAAGAGGGAGAGTAACTAACAGAAAATAAGCAGAAGCTCATAAAGTGAAGTTCATAAAGTGAAATTCTCAGGATTCTTGGCGGCAGGAGCCCGAGAGTTAACATGATATAAATTGTCATAAGTGTGCTATAAACAAGTACATTTATTTTAAAATACTGTCTGACTTAAAATGGTTGGGGCAAGTTGCTCCTCTTGTTTGAACCTGAACTCTAGTTTCTAAAACCTTAATGATAAAACTTTCCAATACAATGAATATAACACACATTTTATCTCCTATGTGGTATGCTGAAATCAGGAGCAAAGCTGAAGAGGAGCTCCTAGACTCTGTCCCTTCCTGTTACTTGTCCAGTCAAAAGCCCATCTTCCCAGAAGCTCATTTCTCATTAATGAGGGATAAGATACAAGCAATCCAAATCTTTTCCCCTCAGGGAGAAAAGCAGCTTGAGGATGGTTATGAGAGGACAAATGATTGAAAAACCCCTCCCTTCCCCTTGAGTAATTTGGCTGCTTTCCATTTAACAAAAGAATTGATGGCAGAATCATGGAAGCTTCCCAACATACGACATTCGGCTTTTAGAAAACTATACGGCTTATATAATGGATTAATTGCTACTAGAACTGCTACACTCAAAGGCAGACCCGACGTTTATTATTCCAACTCACCTTATAAATCCCGCCGAAAAAAATTTGCTGGCAACATCTACTGGAACTGTATTCAACTTGAAATTCCACACATCTTCCGGAACGTAAAAAACGTGAAGCTCTAAAAGCTAAATAAATTGAAATAAATATTATTATTTTTAAAAATCTTATAAGCAATTAGTATGGACAAACTAAATATGCAAAGGGGCAACCCAAACCCCCAATCCACCATTCTGGAGGGGCTTTAGATGGGGTGGAGGTTTGGACTGACGCCAAATGAGATATCTTTGATTTCTTATACACACAAGTCCTGTAACAGGAGGGAACTATTAATGGTGTTTGTTTTTGTTTGTTTGTTTGTTTAGTCAAACACTATGTCTGCCGGGATGATAGAAACTCTGACATGGTAACAAGACACAATGAAACTGAATACTACTGTTAAAGGTTTGGCTATCAGATTTCTGCAAGTGGCCTGCTTGGCACTTAATGCTAAACTAAGGTTGTTGGGACAGTGGAATGTGCTGTTGGAATGTTTAAGCTGCATGCATCCACACTGCTCAGGGAATTGGGTCAAGCTTAACACATTGTGGTGATCAAAAGGTGGCTTCAGGTAGGATGAAGCTGTGCTAGTTTCGCTCTTGAACTGAGACAAGAGCTTCCCCTTCCCCAATATCTAGCACTGTTATCCATGTTTGACTGACTACTAGGTAAAGATAAAGGGACCCCTGACCATTAGGTCCAGTCGCCGACGACTCTGGGGTTGCGGTGCTCATCTCGCTTTATTAGCTGAGGGAGCCGGCGTACAGCTTCCGGGACATGTGGCCAGCATGACTAAGCCGCTTCTGGCGAACCAGAGCAGCACATAGAAACGCCATTTACCTTCCTGCTTTATTTACTTGCATTTTGACGTGCTTTCGAACTGCTAGGTTGGCAGGAGCAGGGACTGAGCAACAGGAGCTCACCCTGTCACGGGGATTTGAACCGCCAACCTTCTGAACGGCAAGCCCTTGGCTCTGTGTTTTAACGCACAGCGCCACTCGCGTCCCTTGACTACTAAGTAACAACACTCAAAAAAGAAAAGTAATGTCACCTTGGGACCAGTGTTGGAAAATCCCGTTGTTCTAGGTGCATTTTGCGACAGGGAATTTCATTAGTGCGAGCAGTTTCTGAGCTCTGGGCGCAGCCTAAGATTTCAGATTAAAACTGTGGAGTGGAAGGAGGACCTTTCTCTGCCTCCCCACTTCAAGCTACTCTTCAAAGACTGGAGAAGAGATCCTCTTAAGAATATTGGGGGGGGGGGTGAGCAGGGGAAGGACTAGACCATGTGAAAAATGAACATAATATTGAAGCCACAGTTCATTTATTTTCAGCTTTGTATTCTTGTTATAAAAAAGTGTGCCTAGAGACATTCAGTTGCTGCACCCATAACCTAGGTTTAAGGTGCTCCCAGCTTTCATATCTCAGTTTCTAACACTGCTTGGAACATAAAAGAACTGTGGCAGATCACTGGGTAAAAATGGCAACACAGTCATTTAAATTTATGGAAGCTGAATGAAGAGCTGTGCCTCATATAATCTAAAAGTGCCAAGGGATAATTACATTACCAGTTTAAAATACTGTTTGAGCATTCTGGAATATATGGGTTGTGGAGTCATTTTTATAAAAGGAGTTAAGGCAATATATATTGATCAATCAGGAAAATTGCAAGTAAATACTGACTGAGAATTGTAAAATAACTACAGGAACCAGACAAGGCTGCCCACTGTCACATTTATTGTTTATAACAGTTTTAGAAGTGCAAATAAAAAGATGTAATCAAGAAATTAAAGGAATAAGGATGGCGCAGAGACAATATTAAAAGACAATAAATTAAAAGCTTTTGCAGGTGATCAAAAGATGACATGGCGGGGGGGGGGGGCAGGGCGTGTTGATGAAAACCCTACATGTCCATTCATGCAATCCTTTCAAAATGTGTCATTTCTTTTCTAGGTTACACTGATTAGGCCAAAACCTGCTTTCGATCTGGTCAGTCTAGATTTTATTTTCACAACTCGGTGGATTTGCGGGGAGGTTTGTTTTAATTAGAAATTAGGAAAGCAGAGTAATTAGCGAAACAGGGCTTTGTTACCCCTGCTCCTCCCTCCATTAGATCTGTACAGTTAAGCTATTAGCGACATGATAGGAGGAGGTGCTCACTTCGCTGTATTAAGGTAGCCTAACACTCCTTTGCTTTGAACTTCTTATTTAAAAAAAGTATCAACTGTTGCTAATAGCATTTCAGGTCTATTAGTCACAGAACATGAACACTGAGCACTCATGTGCATAACTAGCAGCTGTCGCAACCTTCTAAACCGAAGCACCACGTAGGGTAATATGACCCTGAGCTTAAAGATAAAAAGTGTAACAGACAAGAGAGAATGCTGAGGAGACTTAAGTTACCAGCGGCGCTGTTCCTGATGGAGATGAACTCCCACTGGCAACAAAGGAAAACCTTTACTAAATCACACCCAATGCCTAGATGTATTTAATCCCCATAAAGCAAATTTAAAACATTATTTGGGTAATGTTTAAAACCAGCCTACTTGTAAACACCTTTCACAGGCGGTGAGAATTAATCACACAAAAAATGAAGATAATAAAGGGCTTTGTTTATAGGAAAAAGCAATTTATATACGTTGCTGTTACCTCATCAATCTACAGCAGAAAATGTACACTTAAGATTGGATAGACATGCTTTCTAAGTTCCATTATTTCTCACCTCTGATGTGGGAGGTCTGATATGGCTGGATGGCATAGTTCCTGTTTAGCCTCGTTCACAGCGAATTCCGGATCATTTTTTTAAAAAAATGCACAAACATAATTTAACAGAGGATATTGGTCTCTCGGAGGTAACATTCCACTCATTTCATATGTATTTCCATGTCAAAAACATTGCTGCGTTTAAAAATGAGACTACTTAGGAGGACAGAAGACTTTGTTTCTAGCTAATCTGAAAACAAAATGAAAGGATTCAAACGTTGGCTAACATCATGCTTTGATGTGAACACTCCTTCTATACAAGTAAATATCACCTTAGTAACCCAGTGAATTGCACAACCAGGGCCATGTAACTGAGATTTATTTCAGTAATCAAAGATCTGCTCTACGCACATTGCTTACATGGGGATAATTGCCATGTAGAATAAAAACAATAACATGAATGCCATCGGTTGGACAATGCAGTTTATGCTGTAAAAAGGCACTGGCCAGATAATCCTAACTGTAACTACACTCAGAAATATGAAGAATTAGTACCTGAATCTGCTGCCCCTTTCCTCACTCATAACAACAACACAATTATCCTATACTTGGCAGTAACCAAAATGGAACTTATGTCTAAAAACATGCATAACTAGAAGGAATGAGCAACACTCACACATAAACAGAGCTTGGGAAACACAGTATGCACCACTGATAGGTGTTTTGTAGATCATATTGTCAAGATGTCTAGTTTTATGATCTTTGGGGAACTAGGGCTGAGCCTGAGGATCATACAAATGACGAGCACTCGAAGCCGGTTGATCTGTGATATTCATACCCCTTTGGGGAGTTGAAGGATTATGCATGTCAAACAGAGCATGAGGATCATATGAAACACATTGTCGTGGTGCTCAGTGCATGTCCTGCAGGCAGCCCAGTAGACGAAGGCCATCCTCACAGGGGTCAATCCCTATATTATTATTAATTATTATTATTAGTAGTAGTAGTAGTAGTATTACTCAATTTATAATCCACTCTTCACCAGCAGGTCCCAGGGCATCTTCTAACATTCAAAAATTCCACATTAAAAACAATTAAAACAAATGAGCGTTGCGGGAATAGGGTGGGTTCTGAAAACATTTATCTCAGGTGTTAGGGTAAAGGTTAGAGTAAAGATGTGAGTCTTCAGCATACACCGGAAACTATCTAATGAAGGTGTCCGATGCAACTCTGTGGGAATTCTACAACCTAGGAGCTGCCAGAGAATATCATTGCCCAGGCTACCATCTCCAGAACCTCTGAGGGTGGTGGAACTATCAACTACTACTCTGGTCAGTCTTAACACCCAAGAGGCTCTGTAGGGAAGTAGAACGTTTATAGGGAATACTTGGCAACTAAATTGTCTAGGGCTTTAAACACTAGTGCGAGCGCCTTTGAATCAGGCCTGGAAACAAACCGAAAACAGGAGTTACATGAGATCTAAAAGGAACCACAACCTGTCATCTGGCAGCTGCTTTTTGGACCACTTGAAGTTTCTGAGTTGTTTTTATTAAGTTTGGTTTCCCGATCCTATCTTGTGAGAGTGAGTCTGTATTTCATTAAAGATATACTAATCTTCCTGTCACCTTTGCTACCTTGGTTAGATCACAAAACTTGCGAGTTGTGGTTAGGTCATAAAACAGATATTTTATGATGTCTTCCACCTGGTTGCTGCCCTGCTGCCCTTGTGGGCATCTTCCCTCAAAAGACAAACAAGTAAACAGATTGGGGAATTTCCACTGTTGCAATTGTACGCCTAGCAACACTCACTAATTTCTGAACCGGGCATTTTTATCATCCTGCCGCACCCGTCCCTCCCTCTCCACGCATTTACTCAGCATACTACATCAAAGGATATTATCTAATGACATGAAGTTCTGTTGAGAAAAATCATGCCAATACTTTCCAGATGTAGGCCATTTGCCACCGGTTGTGTTTTCCTGGACATGCTCCTGTGCGTTTTAACAGCCTTCTCACTTGAAAATATAGAAGACTATAGTTTTACCTGGCAGGGGTAAATGAATGGGATTGCTTGATGCCTGTATTGATTCAGGAATCAATGATTCAGCCTGCTGTTGGTTTTTGTTTTTGTTTTAAGGGCGGAGGGCAAACGTACGAAAGACAGCAACCCTGTATGTAAGGGAAATGCAAGTTGAAGGATGCACACTGCGCTGGAGAGCAAACCCCACTGAAATAAGTGGAATTTTCTTCCAAATAAACACACAGATTTAAACAAACAAAACCAAAACGAAATTAACTGTGGTTGTTGTTTTTTTAAAAAAAGCCTGGCCCTGGCAATCATCTCACATGCATTTGTTACTTTTCTCCTGGTGTAGCTATAAAATGAGTTAAACCCGTGAAGAATAACAAAAACAAAGGAGACAGCTCACTAGGCTAGGAAAGGGTGGTTGGGTGTGTTTTACTTTATATATATAAATATAAATAAAATTGCAGGCTGTTTCATTTCTAGGGCGGAGAGTCCTGTTTGCTCTAATGGACCAACCTCCTCTTGTTGGTTGGTATACAAATAGGGCAAAATTCTCATTTCTGCTGTGTCTCCATCGCCCCCTTACTGGTGGCAGAGGGCAGAAAGGGCAGCTAGGCATGAAGGTTTACGGAGGAGAGAGGCCCGCACATGGCATCAGCCTTCTCTGTAGGGACTAAACTCTGCCCCCAAAGGCTGGACGGGAGTGTTTCGAAGCGGTCCCGCTCCCTCGGTTCCCCCAGGGCAAAACAGAGAACGTTCAGCAGAAAGGCCTAGATCATGGGTAGGCAAACTAAGGCCCAGGGGCCGGATCCAGCCCAATCGCTTTCTAAATCTGGCCCGCGGACGGTTTGGGAATCAGCGTGTTTTGACATGAGTAGAATGTGTGCTTTTATTTAAAATGCATCTCTGGGGTATTTGCGGGGCATAGGAATTTGTTGATTTCCCCTCCAAAAATATAGTCCGGACCACCACAAGGTCTGAGGGACAGTGGACCGGCCCCCTGCTGGAAAGGTTTGCTGACCCCTGGCCTAGATGGTGCCCTGAAGGCTGGGCGCATTGGCAAAGAGAGGCAGAGTGGAGGAAATCCTTGGCACCGATAGGAGGGGGTGGTGCAGGGCTTGATGCCAATCTAAGGGAAACGAGCTGACTTCCCTTCCAGCCTCAATCTGGGCTCAGGCTGGCACCTCGGCCTGAACACAGTGGAGCGGGGAAGGGTAGGCGTGAGCCTAGAGAGGAGAGTTGGTTCTCCTTACCCGTTCCCTTACTCACAGGAAGGCCAGTTGTTGAGGCAGGACCAGTGGCTTCTGCAGGAGGATCCTGAGCAACCTGTAGGCTGGAGCCTGCTGGCTGCAGAGGACTTGGCAGTTGCTGAAGGCCTTGCCGGCTGAGCAAAACACGGACTGCAGTGCTGGTTGCAGGAGGGCCCTCCGAGGCATTGGGAAACCTACGAAACCTGGGGGGGGAGCTAGCTGACCTGACCAGAAGAGTCAGCGATCAGAAGGTGGAGGAGCACCAAGAAGAATGGATGAAATTTAAAGAATATTTAGTTAAATATGCTAAGATAACTTAAATAGAATTATTTGTGAGTACCATAATAGGCCTAGGATCTAAATATGTGATGTTTTGGACATTATGGATAAAAGTCAATATGAAAAGAAAGAAAGATGTTAATAGGACTATGTAAATTTTATGTGAAATTACTTTTGGAAAACTGCTACAATGATTTATATGGAAACTCAGCCAGGGGGATTCGAGGAAGTCACTTAACAATGTTAACAAAAATGGAATTATTATAGTTAAGATAAATGTTTTTGTTTGTTTTCGATGTTCTTGTTTAATTTGTTTGTTATAAATTTGGAAAAGCAATTTTTTTAAAAATAATAATAATAAAATAAACCTGGGGGGGGGTGAGAGCAGGGGGACAGCATTACAGCCAGCCCTTTTTTTGGGGGGGGGGGGGAGTCTGCTTTGTGGAAAAATCCCCCCAGAGGGATTTAGGCAGTTAGCAGCGGCTGGGGTTAGAATATTGCCCTTGCTGTTGTGAGGCCTGGGCTTGAGCAGTCGTATAGGGAAGGGTGAAGGGAGTTTCTTCTGGATATTGGTAACTCATTTGCTGTGGTCTTGTTATTTTCTCGGTAGGTAGTGTGGTATAGTGGTTAGCGCACTAAGCCCAAGGAGTTGAGAGAGGTCAGGTTTAAAAATCCCCCTTCAACTGCAAGGTCATGCTGAGTCTCATTTAGTGGTTGGCTCCAGGTGAAGGCAAGGGGAGGCAGGGGAGGCCCTATGGGTAAAGGAACGGCGCCACCTGCACCCCAGAGGAAGCGTGGGCAGCCAACTCCCTCCCCCTCACCTGGGGGGGAGGGCACTATATTGACATGCCTTGAGGCCTTGGAGGGGCAGAAATCAGCCCCTGCCTCAGCTGCGGCTTCCAATTCAGCAACTGCAGTGGGAAGTGCCTGGCAGCTGGCAGCAGCAACAAACAGAAAAAATCTAACCAGGGTGCTGTTGATTTAACTTTAGCACGTTTGGATGCCTTGGGGGACAGATGTCAGTTCTGCTCCACTAGCTGTGGAAGTCACACAGGAAGCAAGTGTGTCTGCTGACACAGCAACGGGTGAGGCATTTTCCTCCCATCAATGGAATTGGTCAGGGTGGCATCCACAATCGCCAAGGGCTTGTCAGGGTTGGAGTTCTGCCCAATGGCCATTCTCCCTTTCGGTGGTGGCTAAGGCTTTTTCTGGATCCCCTTCCAGGGAGAATCATGGGTTCAAGCCCCACGTTGGGCAAAATATTCCTTCATTCCAGGTTGGGCTGAGTGACCCTTGCTGTCCCTTCCAACTCAACAATTCTATGATAACATAACATATTGTAGAAGTTTATATATTTTTAATTATGCTGATGTTTAAATGTGTTTGTTAAATTATTGCCTCCCCACCCAGCTTTGTTTTTATCTGTAAGCTGCCTTGAGTCCCTGTCAGGGAGAAAGGCAGAGTATTAATACATGGATAATAATAATAATAATAATAATAATAATAATAATAATAATAATAGGAACTGCATGTAACTGTAATCAAGTGCCCAGAAGCAAATCCAAGCATTGCCCCTAATCCTTAAAAAATTACCTTGCAGATCTAGATAACCAAACCATCCTTATTTATTCCCACTGCATATTGCAAGTGGATGGTGCGTGGAGGCCGATTACGAACCTTCCACGGCTAAAACTGCGGCTAGTGTAGGTTGATTTCAGCAGTTTTGACACGGCTATCCTACGTGAACTCAGAACTATTTCCAGGTAAGAGTGACAAACGGCCATCAAATCTTTGCTTTAAAAACTCCAAGGAAGGACTCTCTCATGGGAGTGGAAGAGGTCTTACTGTCAAGAATCTTCCTAACGTTTACGATGCAAAGTGTGGGTGTCACCTGCGTAGAACAGTAGAGTTGGAAGGGATCGTGTAGCCAAAACCCCTTGCAATGCAATGCACCGCGCTTCTTAAGTGTTTCTAAACCTCGCCCCGCCACCACACGAGGTTGGGAAGAACCTTAAAATCTCGTTTCTTCCCTTTTAAAACCCTTCCCTTCATTTCCCTCTGGGCAGCTCCCTCTTCCGCCCCTTGGGGCGGTGGGGTGGGGTGAGATCCGGGAGGCAGTCTTTTTTTCCTCTTCCAAAAAGGAGCCCGGCAGCGAGCGCTCCGCGTGAGTCTGCAAGCCGCCGCGAGTCTGCGGGCGGGAGAGTTTGCCGAGCGCCGGAAACTTAGTTGGGAAAGTTGCGAAGGCGCCTCTTCGGCTCGGCTTGCCCCATCAAACGAGCGGGATCCTCGAGCGAGGGGACCATGTCCGGCTCCTCCAACGTGGCGGCCATGAAGAAGGTCGTGCAGCAGCTGCGCCTCGAGGCCAGCGTGAGCCGCGTGAAGGTGAGAGCCGGGGGGAAGCCGCGGGTGGAGAGGGTGCCATTACCACTGCCGCCATTATTGCGCCTCGGGGGAGCGCCTACTCATGGCTGCTTCCCGGGGCATTAATCTGAGCCCCGGGAGCTATTACTGCCGCTCACACAATTGCTTCATATATTTCGTTTGCACTTCCCTTCGCTAGGCACAGGAAAAGTTGGTACGCAGCGCCTTAGCAATGGCAGAGCGCGCGTAAAAACCTTGTGCGTAAAATCCAACGCACTCGCCAAAAGCGGGGCGCAGGAGACACCCCAACCCGACCTTCCCAGGTTAAAACTGGCTTGATCTCTCTCTAGCTTGGCCCGTTAGGCGCTTGTTCCCGGAAAAGCGGCTGGTTTCCGCCGCCCAGTCCCCACCCATACTTGGATCTTGTTATTCCCTTTTTTTTCTGGGATCTGTTGTCTTTCTCTTAGAAAGTTGGAGGCGGAGGAGGGGTTGGCTTGGGAGCGCTTCAGAAATCGTGAAACGGGTGCTTTGTCATCTCGGCTTTCTCTCCCTTGGAAGGAAGCCTTTTTGTTCCTCGGAGGGAGGGAAGGAAGGGGAGGCGCAACGAGCGATCTGGCGAGCTGAGCCTGAGTCCGCCCAAGCCGCAAAATGGGGAAGTGTGCGAGGCCCCGGGCAGGCGGAGGAAGAAAGATCGCGGCGGGGCGGGGGAATCCCCGGCTTTAAAAACAAGCACTTTTGAGCCTTTGGCCTCGGGCGTTCCAAGCAATCCAGGCCGATTTAAGAATGGCGAACTTTGGTCGCTTTTCCCCCTCAAGCGGTCAAAGCACTTCGCATCGAGAATCTGAGTTAACCTTTGCATACAGGACCCACGAGTAAGATCTTTTGAGAATGCTTGCTTCTTGAAGTGAGGATCTGGCAACCTTATGTTCAGCGTCGCTTCGTTTGCTGACTGATTCGTTAACTGTTCATACACTTGTTGCGTTTTCGCCTTCAGTTCCAGCAAGGGCAATCTGTTGTGCAAGCAAGGATCCCACAAATATTATTCCTCCGGTGCCACCATGTCTCCTTAGGGAAACGTGGCTCTTTCAGAGCAAGAGACTCAGCCCCCAGGATATCCACATCTAGACAGCTTCTATTTGTGTTGTTCTTGTGAGAATACCTTACAGTTCTGCAGTGGAGCAGGGGCAACCTGTGGCCTTCCAAATCTTGTTGGACTTTCAGCACCCACCGCGGTTGCCAATTGGTTGTACTGGCTGGGACTGATGAGAGGTGGAGCGCAGCATGTGGGGAGCCACAGATTTCCCCCCCTAAGTTAGAGGTTTAGTGCCAGACGTGCCAGATTCATTCTGTAACATCTCCCATTAATAAGAGTTCAGATAGCTGGTCTTAAAGGCAGTGGTGCTAAGTAGGACTGATGTGTGGCCTCATGGGGGGCTGATGCAGATCACCACATCCTTCCTGGTTTTAAAAAGTAGTATAGTCAACTGAGTGTGTACACAAATACAGGTGCTCACTTTATTTTGCTTTACCAAATGTATAGTAAGGTAAAGGGACCCCTGACCATTAGGTCCAGTCGTGACCGACTCGGGTTGCGGCGCTAATACCGCTTTACTGGCCGAGGGAGCCGACGTACAGCTTCCGGGTCATGTGGCCAGCATGACGAAGCCACTTCTGGCGAACCAGAGCAGTGCATGGAAACGCCGTTTACCTTCCCGCCGGAGCGGTACCTATTTATCTACTTGCACTTTGACGTGCTTTTGAACTGTTAGGTTGGCAGGAGCAGGGACCGAGCAATGGGAGCTCACCCTGTCGCGGGGATTCGAACCGCCGACCTTCTGATCGGCAAGTCCTAGGCTCTGTGGTTTAACCCACGGCGCCACCCGCATCCCTAAATGTACAGTATTTGTATACCAAATTATGCTTACTCCCAAGATTGCATGATGGGGGCTCTGATTTGATGTTCTTTGTTACCTTTTGTTCTAAAGCATGTAGAGTGGGTGAAGAAATACTGTGTACTTGATGACTCAAATAATACGCGCAGCTGTCAGAATGTTAGTCCATGAAGTCTAAGATCAAAAACTACCAAGCTGTGCCACTTCATGGAGATCTGCTGCCAGTGAAGGAAAACAATTAGCCTTGGGCCAGATCAGTCCAACTGGTACCTTGGGGGGGGGGTGAGGAATCCATTTTGATTTCTGATTAGTATATGCATATTAACATCCTTAATAAAGTATATTACTGAATCCTGTGGATTTGTTCTAGGTTTCACAAGCTGCAGCTGACTTGAAGCAGTTTTGCCTGCAGAATGCACATCATGACCCCCTACTAACAGGAGTGTCTTCAAGTACAAATCCATTTAGGCCGCAGAAAGTGTGTTCATTTCTCTAACTTGTGTGACCTACGTGGACTCTTTTAGTGGTAAGTTTTTAAGTGAATTATATGGCTTTGGTGTCTTAGGGAAGGCGAGTCTGCAGCCCTCTAGAAGCTGTTGGATGTCAGCTCCCATCATCTCCAGCTAGCACTTACCCACTTGAGTTGAATGCTAGATATGCTTTCTAGAAAGTACCGTATTTTTCGCTCTATAAGACGCACCAGACCACAAGACGCACCTAGGTTTTGGAGGAGGAAAACAAGAAAAAAAAATATTCTGAATCTCAGAAGGCAGAACAGCAAGAGGGATCTCTGTGCAGTGAAAGCAGCAATCCCTCTTGCTGTTCTGGCTTCTGTGATAGCTGCGAAGCCTGCATTCACTCCATAAGACGCACACACAGTTCCCCTTACTTTTTAGGAGGGGAAAAGTGAGTCTTATAGAGCAAAAAATACGGTAAGTCCCACTGTGTTCTATAGGACTTTCTCCTAGGCAAGTGTATAGTAGTGCAGCTTAAGTTTCACCAGCTTCTAGGCTAAGAACTTGTTAATTGTGAATCATAAATGAGAACTGATTGTGCATATCTACTAACATACTGTAATTTTTAAATAATTAAATTTTGTGGAGATACAGGGCTCTATTTACTGTTTCATGTTAAAAAATTCTTACTGACTTTTGATAGAACTAATGTTAAATCTCTTGGCTGCCTGTGGGCTGGGGCAGTCATCCTTACCTAACCGTGTGCTGCAGTCCAACGCCTATTGACCTCAGCCAACGTGATGGGAAATGTAGGCCAAAACAGCTGGAAGGCACCAGGTTGGTGAAACTGGTCTATGTAGGATATATGAATGAGCAGATATCCCATGTGCCATATGATCTTTGGGGGGAAACCTGCTGTATGTTCTCTCAGCCACAGATACACAGATGAGGGCTAGCTAGCCTTCAGCCTTCCTACAGCACCCATCTCCCCGCAACTCCTAAGTAAAATAAGCCTGACTAGCAAACTTCCTTTGTAACTTAAAAAACATTTAGTGGCCACATGGGAGGAAAGCGGTTTTGTTTTTTGGGTGGGGTTTTTTTTTGCATCTTAGCAATTTTGTTCTATTTATTTGGAATTGCAGACAGAAGAGCTCAGCTGAAGGAGTTAGTAGTTTTCAGAATACACATATCAGCAAATAGTTTTCCTGCAATGAGTTTTTCTTTTGTGTTTTTCAGATCTAATCTGTTGTGGGTTTGGTGAATATGGAAGTGAAAGAGAGTGACCTGGAACCTGTACAGAAACTTTGTGTTAAATGTGCCAACTTAGAACTAGTAATACTGCTACTGTTGTCAAACTTCTTACAATCTACCTCTCTAAACTTGTATGCTAGTTGCAATAACTTCTGTTATCATGATGGAATCAATTTTATATTCAAGCAATAAAGAGTTGATTTAATAACTTTGCTGGTATAATGCTTTACACATTAGATAAAAAACAGGGCATTGTCAAAATGTAGCTTTCTAAAATGGCACAAGCAAGACACCATCAAACTGCTTGCAGCAGCAGCAGCCTGCCACTTCTTGTTCTTATTACAATGGCCAGAGCAGGGGTAGTCAACCTGTTGCCCTGCAGATGTTGGGCTCCCAACTTCCCATCACAGCCCCTGCTGGGTACAGTTAATTGTCAGGTTGATGTGAGTTACACTCAATATTTAGAGGGGACTGCATCAAGTACCTTGGGGTTAAAGGATTCTAGAACTGAGGACAGCAACCAGTTTGGCATTATTCTAAGATGGAAGCTGCTTAGGGTTATTACCTCTGTTTTAAAGTTTATGTTGACCAAACAGTTTAAACTCACCAGTTTCTGGTAGTTAAGACTTAACAAGCCAGATAGTTTAAAATAACAAATTCCTGTCTCCTTGTGGCTGTGCATGGATGGTAGGCCATACATTTAACAACCATTAAACCAGGACTTAAATGAGCTGGTTTGCATATAAACAATAACTGCAAGGTAATACTCGGATTCAACATTAGCAAGAGGTTTTTTTATTGTACAGTGGTGCACCGCAAGACGAAATTAATTCGTTCTATGAGTTTTTTCGTCTTGCGAAGCACCAATGTGTATTGACGGTTTGCCATAGGAATGCATTGGCGTTTAAAAAAAAAAAAAAAGGCGCAAGACGTTTCGTCTTGCGAAGCAAGCCCATAGGGAAATCCGTCTTGCGAAGCAACTCAGAAAACGGAAAACTCTTTCGTCTTCCGAGGCATTCGTCTTGCGGGGCACCACTGTATTTTTATTTAAATCAATATATGAAGAGTGGTTTTTAATGAAACCTGTTTTATATGCCTTTAACGCTTACTGAAGTTTTTCTGTGTGAAGAAGGGAGAAATTTGGGGTGCACTGCTTTCCATGAAGCAGAATGCAGTCACTGTCTCCTGTCTCTTCAGAGTTAAATAGAGAATTGGATTCCCTCCCCCCATTACAGATTTATGCAATACTTGACTTGTATTTCCATACCTTAATCAACACTGAATATGTGACCATACAAGACAACCCTTGCAAATTATTGAAAATTGTGTTTGACAATCTTTACTTTACTTTTGACAACTGATCTTGATAAACAACTGAATGAACATGTGTGCTGTTCTCCAAGTATCAGGATTCTACTCCTAAAACAGAGCCTACTTTAGAAACAAAACGCCCTCTGCAAAGAACAGGATTAAGAGTTCATATCTTAAATACAAGTGATTGGCAGATTATTCATTTTCTTGCTATTGTAACATGAAATCTTCCACTTCAAAGTAGCAGTGATGTGAGGAATGTACTCAAGGCACTGAAAAAGATGGGTAGTTCGACTGATGCTTATGTAAAGTCTGGTGAAAATAGTCATTTGGGGGTTTTCCGTGTAGACCAAGAATAGACTTGAGGCAACTCCTTAGCAACCCGTGTTCCTGAAAACTCAGCAGAAAATGAAACAGCAGTTTTGCATTCTTAGTCTGTTACAGGTGGAATTTTCTTCGACTTGTGTCCATTTCACGGCGCTAAAAGATAAAGCGGTCGTAAGAGACAGATTATTAAATATTAAACAATTTCAATAGGGTTTTTTTTGCATGTTAGGAATGCTAAATACCAGGCAGAGTTTCACAAGGAGTTTAGGTAGGGGATTAGGTAGCCACACAAGCACACCAAAAGTTAAGTCAGCCTCACTTTAGGTCATCAAATAATTTGGTTTGTGCTTCCTGGCTGGGCTAGCCCAAGACTTTCGCTGCCCGAGGCAGATGGCAAGATGATGCCACTTGGGCTGGCAGCTAAATCTTACTTTGACACCGGTAGGCAAAAAAAAGGACTTGTTTTGGCACATTCCCAAATGAGTCCCTGCTCCTGGTTTGGCGCTGGAAAGTGGAAGGGACAATCCCTACAATTGCACTGGGCTTCTGTGACCACCTAATGTGAAGTGCAACTGCAGGAACTGCCTGCTTGCCCCTTCAGCTCTAAACATGGAACTGAAGAAAGCAAGCTGGGGTTGTCCCCAACCACAGTAATAGAAAAGGCACAGGACTAGTGACCAACAGCATGAACCTGTGCATGCTTGCTGTGTTCAATGGACCTTACTCCCAGTTAAATTATTTTTGCTCGGCAAATTGCCCTGGTTGCTTTGTTATAGACAAGCCCATTAATACATTAAAATAGGTAGATGTACCTAGGAACAAGCATAATTGGAAACAGGATTGCCTCAAATGGACAAGGTGCTGACAAGTACAGTGAACGATAGGGATAAGTCCCTCACAAGCAAACTTCTGGCTTGGTAATGAAAGCCAGCCCAAATCTGTAGATGCTTGACTTTAGGAACTGCACAAAGGAAGATGGAATTCTCTCAACAGCTGATCCAATGCCTTAAAAAAGCAACCTTGAAACTACCCAAAAATATGGTTTTGCCATGGAACAAAGAGTACACATGAACTAGATGTATGGCTCTTTGCGTTCTGGCTGCTGTCCAAGCTAAATATATAAAACTCTGTCACTCCATATTCAGGAAAACCAATATGGGAATGGCAATTTCAAGGCAATTTTTAAATACTTTGTAGAAGAAAGATGTTGCATACTCAATTAAGTGCACTACTATTTGCACCCTGTAAATGTTGTCTAGCCTCTTGACATTTCTTACATATACAGAATCCTTCATTGCTAAGAGATTGTTGAAATATAATACCTTGTGAATCCATTCATATTCGCCAAATTTAGAATCAAACGTTCCCTTTTGAAGAGATCTTAATTTCAGGGTAAAGCGTGGGCCCAGTTCTTGAATTGCCACCCTTTTCTCATTTTTGAAGATGTATCTTTAAAAGATGATAGGAAACATTAGCAAAAATGTCAAGCGCAGCGTGTTCTCATACCTTGCAACACAAGTTTCCACTCACCTATGGAATCTGAAAAATATATAGTCACGCTGATTGTGAAATGTAGCTACTTGTCTACCAACGAACTGGGGATCGTGAGGGAATAAAGAAGCAAACATCCGCCCAATGGAATGGCCCAATCGTGTTGTAAAGTTGTTCAGGATTATTTCAGGCTGATGTTCTGAGGGAGCTTTTCCTTTTCGCTAGAACAAATAGCAGAGTATTACACTGAGCACACAGTCACGCAAGTTGGAAGACTCTGCTTGTGAAAATAAACTCACCTTTATTTCTTTACGCAGACGAACACTACTCATCCTAAAATGAGCAGTTGGACCTTCAGGCAAGTGACTTAACACAAGCCCATCTATTCCAACAGAGTTAAGACAAACATAATTAAATAATTTTCACATAAAAGGCAGCTTCTGTAGAAACTTAAAATAGTGACAGACCATCCAGCGCAAGAGTAATAATTATTGCACTTACCATTCTATACTTTATGCAAAACTGCAGTTTCCACATTACATATCATACATGCACATCCTTAAGTACCACTAAAATGCTGTTTTTGCTTATAATCTAATTGTGCTATCTTTATTTATCTATCTTGCCCTCCCACCCCCCAAAGAGCCAAGGACAGCAATTACCAACAGTAACATTAATAACTACTGTATAAAAGAGAGTCTCATATGTGAAGGATACTTGGTACTTTACGATCTTCATTAATAACAATCAGATCTGTGAAGTCCCTTGAGATACACTGTGGAATAATTCTTTTTAGAGCCAGTCCTCTTCGATAGTAAACATGTGAATTCGGAATACAAGTTGATAACTGTTCACAGAATCTCACAGTTCTCTGCAAAAAAAAAAAGGTTATGCAAAAAACTTGGTTGGGTGAGATAATTCTGGGGAAAATATAGCAGATAACCAATTAATTCTGATATCTTGGCTAAAAAATATATATGTATCAAGTTATTCTTCCATTATAGTCACCAAATATTGTAAGCGAGTTTTTCTTCAAACATGTGATTTTTGTGAATGGGTCACTGCACTTCAATTTTTAAGGTTATATGAAGATTATTGTGCATCATTCTTTTTTAAAAAGAAGAAACTGGCAGTAGATCATACACATTATAATTTACAAACGGATAAGAAATCTGGAGCAAATAAACAATCCCGCAATGTTATGCCTCCTGGCCTTACGTGTAAGCTAGGTATAACAAGCTTTTACCATCTTTCTTTTTACAGTGGTACCTCGGGTTAAGAACTTAATTCGTTATGGAGGTCTGTTCTTAACCTGAAGCACCACTTTAGCTAATGGGGCCTCCCGCTGCTGCTGCATGATTTCTGTTCTCATCCTGAAGCAAAGTTCTTAACCTGAGGTAATATTTCTGGGTTAGCGGAGTCTGTAACCTGAAGCATATGTAACCCGAGGTACCACTGTATTTTATTTAAAAGTATTTTTTTACCCCACGGGGTCTGTCAGATGTCGTGATAAGAATCTTTGGAACCGTCTGCCTGTTGAAATAGGGTGCAAATTCATCAGTAGCTTCATCCAAAGTAACCTGGAAATATAAAATGATAAATATTGCATGAAATCACACAAGAGTATTTTTGTTGTTGATGATGATGCTAAAAATCGAAACCTTTAGCAGCCAGTAATCACTTCATACCAGAACCATACATATACTTGTAGACATTTGGATAACAATCTTTAAATATTAAGCCACACATATGAGGCCTTTTAAAATAAGACTGTACATAAGGCTCAGAGGCACTCCTTTCTATCTACCGTCAGGCAGATGCTTCAGGTATATTTTCAAGACAGGACCATAAAAGGCTGCCTTAAGACAGGCCAGACTGTGTGTGCCCATCTAAATCATTATTATCTTATCTAACTTGCAGCAGTGCTCCAATCTTTCACACCTTCTGCTATCTGATCACTTAAGATTTCAGGGATTGAACCTGGGACCTTCTGAGAAAAATCTTAGGGAAACTTGCATTATCTTGCAAAATAAAAATCCAGTGTTTAATATTTTATTGAGAAATAGGCTCTACCAGCTTGAAAATTTAACATTTGATCAGTAACCTAAGGCTATTAATGACCTATTACAAAACAGAAAAAAGGAATTAAATACTTTTATCCACATCCATCTACTTTGATTATTTATCAAATGTAATCATGCAAAAACTATTCAGAATATACAAAAGGGAAATGTTATTTGACATTGGCACATTTTAAGGGAAACTATAGTTTTCTCAAATAGTGCTACCTCTTCATCGTTTGGATCAACTGTGGTTTCATCATATACACGCTGGTTTTCAATTGTCTTTGGTACCGGCTTCGGTGGTGCCTGTAAGAAATAAAAATAATATAAAATAATAAATATTCATGTCATCTCTTTTTCCAACAACTGCTTTAGTAGTTTTTAAAAGTAAAAATATTATTATTTATTTAATTTATATACTGCCCTATACCCGGAGGTCTCAGGGCGGTTCACAGAACAAAATCAAAATATAAAACCAAAAAATATATAATCAAAATAAAAACCCAATAACCCCCCCAAACAAATAAAAACCCAACCCCCCCCCCCCATATTTTAAAAGGACATAGGATGTCAATCAAATCAACCAAATGCCTGGTTAAAAAGGAACTTCTTTCGCCTAAAGATGTATAATGAAGCTCCCTGGGAAGAGCATTCCACAGACTGTGTTAAGTGTGTTGATTAAGTCTGGCAGTAGGACTTCCTTTAGCCAAAATGTACTCACACCAAAAAGTAACTGTTTTCTAAAACAGTACCGCAAAGTAGCTAAGTTTCTATTAGCTACTCAAAACAATGTGCTCGCATCAAGTGTAATCAATTTTAATAATTTCTGAATGTTTAAAGGTTCGAAACAGAATTATAACTATAGAAATTATCAAAATTCTGCAGTTACTAAAATGTACTACATTTGCATACAAGCAAGCAGTGGTTGTGCTCCAAAACTGTTTTTCTTACAACAGAATAAAATTCACTAATACTTCTGTAATGCATGAAAAGGCTACCAAAATGGCAACACCACCTTAGTATTTGGTTATCACATTGCATCTTTTCAAAGTGCTGCAGCTGCAGATCAGTACTCAAACCCACTGTCAGTGCCTTTCACTTTCAGTTGCCAAGGGTCTTACCAGGGTTGAAGGCTCTCATGCTTTGGGTCTTCGACCCATACCCACATTTTCCCATTCAGTTTTTATCTAGCAGGAGACAACTGCTGTCAACCATTTTCAATTCCCCACAACACCCAGGAGCAATACTATGCCAGGGCTTTGTGGTCAAATTGTGGGTGCTTACAGTCACATATTGCAAATAATGGAACTGCTGCTACCCTTCACCATTCATAAACATACCAAGGAGCTCCCATTCAGCAATTTTTCATTGGAGGTTCCCTCAAGCCTGGAAGATGTTCTTGTTTGCAATAATATCCATGTAAGGCAGAATTGTATTATCACCTCTCTGTTACGGATGGTGTGATTCCATAATGTGAAAACATTGTGTGTGTGTGTGTGTGTGTGTGTGTGTTACAGGGGGGTAAAGTTTGGTTAACTGGGTAGAGGGCAGTTTGATGATGAAATCAGTTATCTAGAGCAGTACTGGGTTCTCCACTTTCAAGCTGAGACAGGGCAGCCATCTGTTGGGGATGCTCTAGTTCTAATTTCCTGCACTGAGTAGGAGGTTGGACTACATAGGCTATGAAGGCCCCTGCAGGTCTAGTATTTTATTGAGTCCCCACAGTCACATAACCTATCTATCCAATGGTATTGCACCCAATGGCGAGAATGTTTTCTAAGACCACTTGCTACAACAAATGTACACATATCAGGAATTCACTGTACAAGAGAAAATAAACTCTACAAAGTCAGTTGCAAGTCAATGAACGTTTACTTTTATTAATAAAAAAAGTACATATTAAGACAGGACACAGGTGGCGCTGTGGTCTAAACCACAGAGCCTAGGGCTTGCCGATCAGAAGGTCAGCAGTTCGAATCCCCGTGACGGGGTTAGCTCCCGTTGCTCGGTCCCAGCTGCTGCCCACCTAGCAGTTCGAAAGCACGCCAAAAGTGCAAGTAGATAAATAGGTACCGTTCTGGCGGGAAGGTAAACGGTGTTTCCGTGCTCTGCTCTGGTTCGCCAGAAGCGGCTTAGTCGTGCTGGCCACATGACCCGGAAGCTGTCCGCCGGCTCCCTCGGCCAATGAAGCGAGATGAGCGCCACAACCCCAGAGTCATCCGTGAATGGCCCTTTACATATTAAGACACATTAAATTCTGACTTCTTCCCCTTTACCTTGTCTCCAAGTGCTTCTCGCTCCTTTTTTCTCTTTTTCTTAATGGCTAATTTCTCCTGGACCATACAGGGAGGAAAGAAAGAAAACAAAACGTTTTGATAAACTTGGCCACTAAGAATGAACGAACAGGCACATCCTTCTCACGAACGATAGCAAAGCTAGTATATACAGAAATTCAGGTACTGATCATATAGATGAGTTAAAAACTCAATATAATGCTCTCAACAATAAGTTTTAAAGGCAGAAGAACTTGCCACATTTCTTCCCTACCTCTCTTCCAGGATGTGCACAGTAGTGTTATCCCATTTTCTCCCCCGCCCGCAGTCACCCTGTGGCTCAATCTGAGAGAACTGACTTGCCCAGCCCATCGATTTGAGTTTTTGCCTCTGAGTGGGCACTTGAAATCGGGCCTGATCAGCCGAAATCAAACGAAAAGACGTACAGTACCTCCCGATCCCTCTCACGACGAAGCATCTCCCTGCCCCAGTCTCGGTATTTTGTTAATACTTCATCGCCGCCGCCCCCCCCCCAACCACGTGTGCGCCTTTAAACGCCCCAACAGCTTCCAACCATCCCTCTCCCTCCTCCTCATTTCAGGCTCCCCAAGTTCCGGACAGCTGCGACGTATCGTCTGCCAGCGGCCACTCTTCCCAACCTCCCTCCCTCCCTCCTCACAACTCGCACCTTCCTTTGCTGCTGCTTCCAGCGCAGAAACATGAAATGGCGCCGCTGCTTGTTCTTGATTTCCGAGACGCTGAAAGACGGCGGGAACAGGACCTGGCCCTGCTCGGGGGCGCTGCCTTGTCCCCCCTCAGGGACAAGCCCTTCGCTCGTTCTCTCAGCATCGTGCTGCTCCTTCTGCCGCTTCTTCCCTTTCCCCGGGATGCCGGCCATGCTGTCTCCCTCAGCCACTGACCTTTCACCCCGCTCTTCCACTTCCTCTTCCGGGCTCACCCCGCGACAGGCTCGCGTGAGTGCGCGTGCGCAAGCGTGCAACCTCCGTATGTTTTCGAATTTTTAACGTACCTGAGGCACAGCGTTCTGCGCGCGCGACTCCCCTCATCTCTGCTATAGCAGGCGGACGAGACGGGGGCGAATTTTGCGCCTGCGCATTACGCGAAGGCTGAGGCAAAGTTGTTTTTCGTGGGGGAGCGTGACGAAAATGGAAGATTATCAGGAGGACTGTGTGTGCTTTTACCGCAACGTACGGATATCGTTACATTTAAAACTTTCAGGGCTGTGGGGAAGTAAAAGGATAGGGTCGAGGTCACTAGGCGCATGCTCAGAGCCGTCAAGCCTCGCCCGTCAGCCGACGAGTTATGCGTGGAAGACACTTTGCGCATGCGCGAAATGACGCCGAGGTGAATCCTTAGAGATAGAAAAGATGTAGAATGTAGCTTGAGGATGTATGGTTTATTTTCACATTTATACAACCTGAGCTTACAATGGGAGGGCCTCACACCATGAACATCCCAAGAAGGTCTTGCTTCTTTCATAGGCACAGCCTTAGATTCTAGCAGAAATCATGGATGTTTTAAGTTGAAATTTCTGCATTCTGCATTCGACTAGATGACCCTTGGTGTCCCTTCCAACTCAACAATTCTGATTCTATGTCCATCAGAGGCTTCAGCCCCCTTCTCACATACACAACTCACTGTTTTTTGTCCTTCTAGCTACCAACCAGTTGAGGGAGCCCTTTGGCACGGAGCCACTACCTTTTGTTCCCTTAAGCACCCAAGCTTATGCTGTTACCAAGAAGCTGGCCTGGTTTTTCCAATAATTCAGGCTTCCACAACCTCAGCCCTCCAGATGTTCTTGGCCTACAACTCCCATGATCCCTAGCTAGCTGGACCAATGGTCAGGGATGATGGGAATTGTAGTCTCAAAACATCTGGAGGGCTGAAGTTGAGGAAGCCTGCAATAATTGAAATCCTTGCTGGATCTGGGAATGAGAAGGGACTCAGGCAAACAACCTACCCCCCCCTCCAAAAAACCCTCACAACATTTAAAATATGTTGTTAGATTAAAGTGGCAATTACTGTGAAATTCCATTATTCCTGTTGGGACAAAATCCTAGCATGTGGACATTTTACCCAACAATTGATGATAATATATTTAGAAGTAGGCAGCAACCCTAATGTGTGTGTGCACAGTTCCACACATACAAGTCTTATTAAAATCAATGAAGACCACAGTTTTCTACCCATTCATCCTCCAGTGCACCAGGGACCCGTCAAGTTGCTATCTGGCCCACCCCACCTCATGAAACTTGCAACAATGTGCACTTAAGAAATAAATAAAAAATACACTCCTAGGGTGCCATACAATACACATTATTGTTACCTGATACAAGTACCCCTCAACAAACTTCAAGCAATTTTGGGTTAGTGATGAGACACAGGCTGAACAGAGATCAACACCAGAATATGTGCTCTGAACTTTACAGAAGACAGCCCTTTATTTGAAAGTGCTATCGATTTGAAGAGCTGTCCAGCCCAAGGCCAATTTAATGACAAGGAACCATAAGAAGGAAGAGCAGGGGGTTTGATGTTTTCCATAAACAGAATCAGAATAGTAGATTGAACCTGTTATGTGGTTGCATACTTCCCCAATAAAGTGAGCTGTGTTGTGTTTCTGGTTAAATGACAGTAATGGGTTTCTGAATTTGCATCTACACATATAAATTAGCACATGCTAACATGTCCTGGGGGGGGGGGGATCATTTCCTCTTTTTTGGCAGTGTTTAGACAGAACACTGGACTGTAGGACTAAAAGTGTTCCTTACTACACTTTTGCATGGGCTCTTGAGACTGGAAGTAAAGGAGTGTGTAGAGCTAAATCTACACTGCCAGAACTCAACCTGCATTTACCAGTAATTATAGACATGTTTAGTTCAGTGGATACGCAAAGCATGGAGACACATCCCCCCCACCCAAATCTATAAAAGCAGGGGAACAATTGGTCTGTCTAGGGTCCCAGCAGACTACAAGGACACTTGAGTTACCTTACCTTTAATTAAAAGTTACTGGGCTGTCTGGAAAAGTGTACTTACAGAGAATAGACAGAAGAGTCAGTAATTTCAGGCAACAAATGATCAGTGTCCTTTCCTGTAATCTGCTGCTGCAGTTGAATTTACTGCTTGTTTTACTGGAAGTATCTTCATAAAAGAGGAAATGTATAAATTTTCATTTTCAGCTATTTTCCTTTTATACTTATGTAATTGTAAAGTTCTTTCCTCACAGTAGTTTTGCATTTTGGTGGATTACAAAAGTTGATGAACTTGAAAAACCTGAGCATAGATTCGGGCAAGTAGGAGCGCAAGACCTGTTTTTTATTTGCCATACAGCACCGTCACACTGCCTGAATCTTAAAAGTGCTACTGGTGCTACTTAGCACTAGGGCAGGTGTCTACGTATTATGTAGTTTATGAAGCTTATCATCCCCCAGACATGATAGGCTCTAAATTCGTGCTAAGTATTTAATTAAAAATATTAAACGGTCAATTCCTTGAGGTGTCTACATTTCCTTCTGTGTATGTAAAACAGCTCTCTCACACATACTAATATTTATAAGAATTACACATAGAACTCGTGTGATTTAAAGCAACAGATTTCAAAATTCAAAATTGATAAAAATGTACGTGGTATATACATAAATTGTCTGAATAAATAAAAACAAATGCCAAAGAATGAAGCAACTACCACAGGAGGTACCTTTCCCTCCTGAGGTCCTCAACACACACACACCTTTTGTAATGGGCACACAGCCTCACCTGGGCCTCACAACCTGGCTTTCTACATCAGGTGTAGCAAAACAGCCCATCACCAATCTGTACTACATGGAATGAGGAGAAGCGGCACATTATTTTTTGCTGCAGCCAGGAAAACGTGGCCCCAATGACTAAACAACAGCAAAATCCACTGACTAAATTTGCATCAGTCCAGCAGTATTCGTCTTGCCTGCCCCTTATCCTCCTCCTGTGGCAGCACTGGCCATTTTGCCCAGGGCTTGCTCAAATCTGGAGCTAGCAGTGAGAGATCACTTGCACATCCTCTAACATTTCTCTGGTGAAAATAGGGACATCCTAAGGAAAAGAAGGACATTCTGGTATGGAATCGGAAACCAGGATGGCTTCTGTAAATCCAGGACTGTCCCTGGAAAATAGGGAAACTTGGAGGGTCTGCTCTTGCTACATCACATTCACACACATGTAATCACATCATTGTTCTCCTTGTTCCTATTCTTTGAACCTGCATTACCTGAAATATTGCCTTATAATACTTATACTGTTGAAATTCACATTGCCACTATGACAGATTGATTGTCTTTATCCCCCAGGTGAAATGCTACTGTTTTCCCTAGGCTTATTTCCAAGAAAATCTAGGGAATACAAACACACGTACACACACACACACACACACACACACAACTTCCTGGAGCCTAGGAGTGACAAGTGAAATGCACTGTAAACACAGGAAAATTAGACTCATTGACCTGAAAAGAATGTGATACAATCATGAATGAAGTTGTGATTTAAATAACACTTTAATAAAAAGGCATAACTACTGAATTAAATCATATCTCAAACTGTGGGAAGCATAGAGTATTTCTTAATAGAGACAGGATGTCTCCTTCAGGATGTTGTACTGATTATGTATATATCTATATGCACCAAGCATGCACATAGCAAATAGCTACTTATACTAAAAAGGCTTTACAGATGCAATGCCCCAAATCTGCATCTGGTTGTTTACTAAGCAAAAGTTACTTTCAAAAAGTGCCGTGAGTAGATTTTGACTGCGATACTATTTGACCGAGATTTCAGTGGGATTCCTGAGTAAATGCAGAAAGGATCTGGCAACATGAAGCTTCTAGCACATTTAGACGTGACTTTAGAGCACAAGCACTTCTTTTGAGAGAAAATAATACAATGGGGAAAAAATGTTAAAGTGTAATATACTCACAAAAATATCATTCTTGCACACCCTCCAAGTATCCCTGGTGACTGGCCAGAAATGAGACCTTGGGGTCATAGTGGATAGGTAAATGAAGATGTCCACCTCATTTGTGGCAGCTGTGAAAAAGGTGAATTCTATGGAAGGAATCATCAGGAGAGGGATTGAAAATGCAGACCTTCCAAGCATCCCTGTGTTCCAGGGACAGTCCTAGATTTACAGAAGCTTCTGACTTGATTCTGGGATGTCCCACTTTTCATTGGATAAATGTTGGAGGGTATGGAGTTATGAGACCTTGAGCTAAGGAAATAAGTAACTACACAACCTTTAGAAGGCATCTGAAGGCAGCCCTGTACAGGGAAGCTTTTTAATGTTTAATGTTTTCTTATGTTTTTTATATACGTTGGAAGCCACCCAGAGTGGCTAGTGCAACCCAGTCAGATGAACAGGGTATTGTTATTGTTGTTGTTGTTGTTGTTATATAGGACACCCCTATTCTCATCGAAGAAATGTTGAAGGGTATGAAATAAAAGGGCTAGGGCCATAATAAAGGTAAAGGTACCCCTGCCCATTCAGGCCAGTCTTGCCAGACTCTAGGATTGTGCGCTCATCTCACTCTATAGGGTCATAATACTGTTACACAAATCCATGGTTCAACTGCACTTGGAATACCGTGTAAAGTTCTGGCAGCCTCACCTCAAAAAGGCTAGTGTAGAGTTGGGAAAAGTTCAGAAAAAGGCAATGAAAATGATCAATGGGATGGGGCAACACCCTGTGAGGAATGGTTGCAGCATCTGGGGCTCAGATATGATTTCTAACTGGCCCAGTTTATGGAGGCAAATTAGCTGAGATAATTCAAAGTTTCTAGTCATTTAGGGCAAGTGCAAATACTTTTACTATTTACTGGGAGAAAATAACTGAAAATACACAAAGGGTTATTCTGTGCAGAACCCTTTCTCAGCTAGTGTTGAGGGTTCCCTTTTATGGCCTTTGCAAAAGAAAAGAAAAATTACTTAAATAGGCAAGATTCAGTGATTTCATACCACCTCTTTATATAAGGATGTTGTCATTTGCAACTACAACACTAAATCATCTCTCTCAGATCCTTATGGTGATAGTTCCTAAGGTGACAATCTCACTGTTCATTGTCTGCTTCTTTGAGCCGAGTACTTTGTGCCTTTCCTATATGCATGAACTTCATGCCGGAAAAGATGGGTGGATTTGGGCTGGATTTCCTCCCCTGGGCCTGGTTCTTAATCTTCCCAGGATCTGCTTGTTACATTTGGATCACACACACCCACTACTAGAAAAAATTTAAAACAATTAGTGCTGACATGCTTTGCAAATAAAAATGCTACGTGCAGGGCTGGCCCTATTATGTGAGCAGTTCCCTGAAGGTAGATTTGGGGAAGCAAATTATTTTTTATTAATTTATGAAGGTTTTCTTTTTCTTTTTAATGTACCAGCCCTATTCTATGCAGAGTTAGGAGTGAGAAACCTGACAGGTGTCAATGTTCTTACAGATGCCTGTCTCGGAAAAAGGAATGGGTTGATTGTGTGAAAAATAATATTGTGTGTGTGACATACCGTATGAATACAGTGGCACCTCGGGTTACATACGCTTCAGGTAACATACGCTTCAGGTTACAGACTCCGCTAACCCAGAAATAGTACCTCGGGTTGAGAACTTTGCTTCAGGATGAGAACAGAAATCGTGCTTCGGCGGCGCGGCGGCAGCAGGAGGCCCCATTAACTAAAGTGGGCCTTCAGGTTAAAAACAGTTTCAGGTTAAGAACGGACCTCCAGAATGAATTAAATACTTAACCCGAGGTACCACTGTATTGCGTTATGATACATGGATTTGTAGGCATTACTATTGTTTTGGAAGGTCAGGTGGTCTTTTCTTTCGCCAGAGGCTGAAATTTTCTCCATCAGGTGCCAAAATGTTTTTAGCCACTTCTGGCCAAGTACAACTATGGTTGAAGAAGCTCTTCTATGCCAAAGATGTGTTCTTCTATATTGGGGGCGGGGGGGGGGCGGAGCTCTGCATTTGGTCCTCAAGCCAAATGGATTTCATTTCGTCCTGTGAAGCCATTTTCCCCAAACCATGCCCACCTGTCCCAAACCTGAGTTGTAGAGTTGGAAGGGACCCCAAGAGTCACCTAGTCCAACCCTCTGCAATGCAGGAATCTCGGCTAATGCATCCCTGGCAGATGGCCATCCAAGCTCTGCTTAAAAACCTCCAAGGAAGAAGAGTCCACAACCTCCAGAGGGAGTCCATTCCTCTGTCAAACAGCTCTTACTAACAGAAATTTCTTCCTGATGTTCAATCGGAATGTCCTTTATTGTAACTTGAAGCCATTGGTTTGAGTCCTACCTTCCAGAGCAAGAGAAAACAAGCTTGCTCCATCTTCCATGTTCTGTCTTCCGTCATACATAACACTTTAGTTATGCATACAAATCTGGTCACAAGCAAAGGCCTACATGTGAAGAAGGCACGTATCACAGCTCAATGCATGTATGTAGAAGTTTTGAGATTCAACCCTTAGCATCTCTAAGAGAGAAAAAAGCGATGGGAAAGGCAATGGAATCAGAAAGGTACACAGTAGGTTTATTGTCTCAAACCCTTGCCCCAACCTCCCACTTCACATAATGCAGTTAGGTTTAGGGTTTAGCAGTTGGCAAGTGAGTCCTACTGAGACTCTTGCACATCTGTGGCACATGGTAGATTGTGCTCTTGGTAGCTGTAGTAGCTGCATGCCCATCACTCCCAAAAGGCTTCAGTGAGATTTGATTTCATTAAAGGTCGGTCCACCCATGAGGCAAGCTGAGGCAATTGCCTCGGGGGGCAGGATCCACAAGGGCAGCAGATACGGCCTCCAATAGATGCATCGCCTGCTGCTGCTACTGCTATGGTGGCAGCAATGGCTGCAGCGCACACTTCTTGGAGGCCAGACCTCCCTCTTGCTTCTACAGCAGCCTCCCAGCGAACAGGACACTTTGAAAGCAAACCACACCTTGAAAGCACATTCAAAGCACATTCGTTTTCCTCAGAGAATCCTGGGCACTGTAGTTTACCCCTCACAGAGTTACAATTCCCAGCGGCCCTTCACAAACTACAGTACAGTGCCCAGAACTCTTTGAGGGGGGAAATATGCTTCAGATGTGGTTTAAAGCTATAGTGTTTACACAGCCATAAAATTCACAGTGAAGGTCTGCTGCAATAATATTGCCATGAAAGATCAATGATTGGATAGAGCCAGGTTCCAGAAGCAACCAAAGTTACAATATAACATGTGAACTTTTTTTTAAAATTGTAAATTTCTCATATGTTTATTCATGCAGGAAGAAGCCTTGCGAGACAAGATGTAAATTATTTCAATCACGCAGGAGAGGTTACATGACTCTGATACATTAAAACAAATCTCTTTAAAAACCTGCAGGCAGGGCAAGATGTTTTGTAAGAAGCTAACAATAAAAAAATAAAAAAATGTTGAGCACGTACTGGGGAATGTTTCTGGAGTGGCCGCTTTGCATATTCAAAGAACTTCCTTCTAATCTAAGCGGCATTTGAATAGGTCCTGTGGACTCTTTCAGGCAGCACACTCTAAATATTGTAAAGGTAAATTAATATGCAGAGCATGTCTGTGAATCCAAGTAGGCAGGGCAGCTTCAGTATTAATAACGATACTTTGTGCTCGTTAAAAGCCTTTGATCGTGATGATCTCATGTTATTTACAACGTGCACAGTGTTAATATCCCCATTTTACAGGTGAGCATACTGAGGCACTGGGACGTAAGCGCATTGCCTATGGCCACACAGAGAACTAGCAGCTTTTGGAGTCCTGGCTTGAAGTCTCTAATTACCCCTATTAGACAACACTTGTTTTCATAATAATGAAACTCATTGTTTGTCTATTACAGGATACCGAGAAGCAGGTCTTAGGCACGAGGCTTGTCCTATACTGTACAGACATGGGAGAGCTCCATGGTGGTGACTGGGGTTTCCCTCTATGAAGCTGTGGGAATTAGTACTGCCAAAACCCGCGAGTTTGCCAATATAAACAAATTCCCTGAGAAAGAGCCATGTTGCAGCAAAAACAACGAAGTGTCTTGCAGTACTGTACTTGAAACAATTTTTTTATGGCAGATAGTTCATGCCAGGCTAAATGTGCTGGCTAAGGTGATTGTTGCTGTTAATATAAAGCTAAACACCCGTTGGATGAAAACACACACACACGTTTTGATCTCCAAAGAGCACATTCAATTATAATTTAGCATAATAATGTTACACACACCCAAATCTGTAAGTGAATTTGCAGGGGTTCTTGCACGTATCCCAGGCTTGGTTTCCTTTGAATAGGGTCACCTGAGACTTGCAGCATTTGTGTGATGTACAGTTTTATTTATGCATATATACCAGCTGAACTTAAGATGGGGGTTCTCAGAATCAACTTCAGCAGATATTGCTCCATGTCACATTTTTAGGGGAGCTTTCTTAACAGTGAGCAAGTCAGGCTTCTGGGTCTTTTTCAGATAGAGCATCTACACCATACATTTAAAGCACAAGACTTCCCCCAAAGGATGCTGGGAGCTGTAGTTGACCCCTCACAGAGATACGATTCTCAGCATCCTTAACAGAGTACAGTTCCCAGGATTTAAGTGTGTTAAATGCACTTTAAATGTATGGCGTGGATATGTGATCGGTTTCACACAGAGACATGTCTGTGTACAAATGATATATTTAAAACCCCCAAAGATTCCTGGGAATTGTAGTTTACAACTCACAAGCAATAATTCTCAGCACTCTTAACAATCTGCAGTTCCTAGGATTCTTGGGGGAAGGGTGTGCTTTAAAGGGAAACCATACCCTTCAGCAGATTCCCAATGAAAATAAGGATGCCCTAAGGAAAAGTGTCAAACCTATCCATTCTTAAGGAAATCAGCCCTGAGTGCTCACTGGAAGAACAGATCCTGAAGCTGAGACTCCAATACTTTGGCCACATCATGAGAAGAAAAGACACCCTGGAAAAGACCCTGATGTTGGGAAAGATGGAGGGCACAAGGAGAAGGGGACGACAGAGGACGAGATGTTTGGACAGTGTTCTCAAAGCTACCAGCATGAGTTTGACCAAACTGCGGAGGCAGTGGAAGACAGGAGTGCCTGGCGTGCTCTGATCCATGGGGTCACGAAGAGTCGGACACGACTAAACGACTAAGCAACAACAACAAAGAATTTAACCCATGCTTGGAGAGTTAAACTGGAAGTCAGACTCTTAATAGTGGGACTCGGCTTCTAGGGTTCAGGAGATTGCCTGAGAGATGGGCCATTAACAATGGCTCTGGTCCAGGGGGTCATGAAGAGTCGGACACGACTAAATGACTAAACAACAACAAGGAAAAGTGGGACATTATGGGATCAAATCAGAAACCAGGATGGCTTTTGTAAATCTGGGACTGTCCCTGGAAAATTGGCACACTTGGAAGGTCTGGGATAGTGTGTACGTAGCCTGTGATGCCAACTCCACCCAGGGGAGGGTGGGAATTAGACCCTGATTCCCAAATGGTTCTCTTCTTCCCATATAGTCCATCAATCAAATGACATGCCTTAAGAAAACCAAGGCAGTCTTGGTTCCATTAACCTTCTCCAAATCTCTGTCTTGCAACTAAGAATCGCAGTGCTGTAAGAGACCCCCTCAGATGACATCTAGACTAGCTCGGTAATTAGCAAACAGAGCACTGTGTCTGGAAAGTGCTTTACAGATAAACTGTAATGGGTGTTGGAAACAATGTCTATGGGTACTGCTGGGGGACAATAATTAAATCAAAGGGATGTTCAGAGTTAAGTCACATGTCCCCTAATGGATATTTTTAGTGGAACCACTGACATACAAACCAACCCTAAGCACATTAACCTCCCCGCCACAAAATGAATAGGAGTTACTTCCAATGAAAATGTTGAAGAGTTAGGTGACAGCCGCATCTGATATTTAAGCCACTTATTGCTTTTAAAAAAAAAAATCCTAAGCAAAAATACATAAAATGACTTTTCGTTGCGAAGGTAATACCTCCTCGCCTTTCTATAGGTTATTGATGAGCGGCCATGACTGGAACCCCCTGCAAAAGGTTCAGTCTTTGCAAGTGTTATTGGAAGAAACTTGCATGATTCTTGGTTTTGCTTTAGAGTTCTCCTAAGCTCAGAAAGATCCAGCCCATTGGAGCTCCTCCTCTAGTCCTTGGCTTCTTTGCTTCCAGTTTCCAGGCTTCCCCAGAAGACCGGTTTTTTTGGCCCTCATCCTGATTTGCTTGCACAAATCTTACAGGGTGGTTAGACTATGGGCATTAACTCTTCTGCTTGCCCCAAGCCTTGAAAGCACAGATCCGAGCAGATTTCCACTTGTCCTGTGCATTTTAGGCAGATGTCTGTGTGGTTTTCTGTTCGCCATGCCGCTGTCCCCTAGTAAACCTACTTGCTAGCACTGAATCAGAGCCAACATCTGCTGAAAAACTGATTGATGTTTGCTCCGATTCAGCGGCAAAGAGCTGGTTTTCCTGGGGGGAAATTGCAAAAATGATTCAGCTGATATTTTTTCCCCCGGCTTGCATTGCATCTTCCAATTTGGGCACCTGGCCAAGACGATCCAATTCTGCACAGGCTGGTAAAATTAAGGCTGGGTGGTAGCCCTATGCATAAGCCTCATTTTCCCCTGTGTGGTAACTTCCCATCAACTGGGAAGCAACAAAACCTATGGCATTGTGGTTTGCAGGCGAATTAACCAAGGCGAGTTGTTTCAACAGGAAGGCGTTGGCATCAAAAGTCATGGCAAGTGCAGTGTCTAAACTAAGGGACATCCCTTACTTATAAGTAAACTAAGGTCACAGACTACCCAAGGTATATGCAGTACACAAGGAACATTGGGTAAGTCTTATTGCTGAGAGTGTTTGAGTGTTTCTGATCTCCAAATCAAGCAATGAGGAATCCCTCAGACTGAGAATGCGCAGATATTTAATGAAGGAACACTGCAGAGGTGGTTTCCTACAGAGAATGAAGAAGCATTCCAAGAACAAATTCCCAGCATTAACTGGACAGAAAGGTCTACTGGTGGTTACTAGGCATAACAGCTATCCAAATGTGGCTAGTGTACTGATATAGGGATGCAGGTGGCACTGTGATCTAAGTCACTGAGCCTCTTGGGCTTGCCCATCAGAAAGTAGGCTGTTCGTACCCCCGCAACAGGGTGAGCTCCCGTTGCTCCATCCCAGCTCCTGCCAATGCAGCAGTTCAAAAGCACACCAGTGCAAGTAGATAAATAGGTACTGCTGCGACGGGAAGGTAAACAGCAATTCCTTGCGCTCTGGATTCCGTCATGGTGTTCTGTTGCCCCAGAAGCGGTTTAGTCATGCTGGCCACATGACCCGGAAAGCTGTCTGTGGACAAGCGCCGGCTCCCTCATCCTGAAAGCGAGATGAGTGCTGCAACCCCATAGTTGCCTTTGACTGGACTTAACCACCCAGGGTCCTTTACCTTTTACCTCACCTTAGTGTAAAGGTAAAGGGACCCCTGACCGTTAGGTCCAGTCGCAAACAACTCTAGGGTTGCGGCGCTCATTTTACTTTATTGGCTGAGGAAGCTGGCATACAGCTTCCGGGTCATGTGGCCAGCATGACTAAGCCGCTTCTGGCGAACCAGAGCAGCGCACGGAAACACCATTTACCTTCCCGCTGCAGTGGTACTTATTTATCTACTTGCACTTTGACGTGCTTTCGAACTGCTAGGTTGGGAGGAGCAGGGAGCGAGCAACGGGAGCTCACCCCGTCACAGGGATTCGAACCACCAACCTTCTGATCGGCAAGCCCTAGACTCTGTGGTTTAGACCACAGTGCCACCCGCGTCCCTTACCTTAGTGTACTGATATGTAATTAATGTCCCTCCTAGTTCAGAATTGTTCCAGTGTGAACCGGTGTGAACTGGCTCTTATTCAGAGGCCAGTTGAGGAAGCACCTCCTGGCACCCTCAGGAAGTCGTCAAAGCCCCCATACGTAAAATTTCAGCACAGCATCCACAAGCAGTCTTTAGGATACACCTCATCTCTGTTGTTGACTGCATCCTTTTCATGCAGAAAATCCCAGGTCCAATCCCTCGTGTCACTTGGTAGACCTGGGAGAAACTCCTGTCTGAGATCCTTGAGAGTCACTGCCCATCAGAGTATGGAATACTGAGCTGGATGCATCCCATGATCTGACTCAGTAAAAGGCAGCCAGCGTGGTGTAGTGGTTAAGAGCGGTGGACTTGTAATCTGGTGAACCGGGTTCGATTCCCTGCTCCTCCACATGCAGCTGCTGGGTGACCTTGGGCTAGTCACACTTCTTTGAAGTCTCTCAGTCTCACTCACCTCATAGAATGTTTGTTGTGGGGGAGGAAGGGGAAAGGAGATTGTTAGCCACTTTGAGACTCCTCAGGGTGGTGATACAGCAGGATATCAAATTCAAACTCTGCTTCTTCTTTTTTGACTGCTTCTGGTGAATAACCTTGGGCATTCATTGAGGAATTTGCCTCTTGGCACTAATGTAGGTTACAACCCATTGAGCAAGGGCTTCCTCACTTCCCTGTGCCTGTACCCACAGTTGGCACAATATGGATGTTAAATAGCAATAACCAGTTCCATAATGTCTTTTAATATGCGAAGTGTATCACCGCCAGCTTTTTATTTGTCCTCACGTAACATGGGCATGGGTGTTTCCATGCTTAGAGGAAGTGAGACAGAGAAAATGTTGGCTTCCTCAAAAGAGACCCAACCATTTCTTGCAAAGTTGGCTAAGATCTCAGTGGACTATAGGTGCCTACTTTGCACGAGCACATTTGCCCTATTACACATTCAACAAAGGGTGTGGGTGCCTCCTTTATTCTGGAAGGTTCCTGTGCCTTTAACAGTTGCCTCACACAGCAACTCATCCTCAGGGCCCAGCTTCCCCCACCACATAACCCTTCAATCTTAAGAAGTGTGCATACACACGAAAGCTCATTCCAATAACAAACTTAGTTGGTCTCTAAGGTGCTACTGGAAGGAATTTTTAAATTTTGTCTCGACTACGGCAGACGAACCCGGCTACCTACCTGTAACTTTCAATTTCTGTTTGTCATGCAGCAAAAGCAGAGAAGCCCTACGTTTTCAGCAAGGAGCCGGTCCACTGTCCCTCAGACCTTGTGGGGGGCTGGACTATATTTTTTTTTGGGGGGGGGGAATGAATTCCTATGCCCCACAAATAACCCAGAGATGCATTTTAAATAAAAGGACACATTCTACTCATGTAAAAACACGCTGATTCCCGGACCGTCCGCAAGCCGGATTTAGAAGACAATTGGGCCGGATCCAGCCCCCGGGCCTTAGTTTGCCTACCCATGCCCTACACAGAGGTACAATTCCAAGCCCCCTTAACAAACTACACTTCCCAGGATTCGGGGGGCGGGGGAGGAAGGGGGAGTCATTAGCTCTCCATGCATGATGGGAGTGCAGCATAAAGAAATAGAAAGATAGAAAGCAATGCATTCTGTGTACAGTGGTTCCTCTACTTACGAACGCGAAAGAAACAATAATGTTCTCTGTGTTAGATAGGCTCTTTCCATTGTTCAAAAAAGATCGGTAGGTTTCAATAGCGTAATTCCAACTAGCAAAATAAAACCATTGGTGTTTACCACCAACACATCATGGAGAGGCATACCTGTTTTCCAGGAAACAGGGGTTACTGTATTAAATTAGCTCATTGCCTAGATCTTATTGTTCACCATTTCAGAAATGCATTGTGCCAGCAAAGTAGATAAATTTGGGGAGAGTCCACAGCTGAACGACAGAAAATGTGTTTCACACACAAAACATCCCAAGTTCAGTTCCTGGAATCTCCCACTGAAAGGACCAGGTAACAGATTATAGGAAAAGGCCTCTTCCTGGGAGCCTGGAGAGAATGGTTTATTTATTTGCTTATATACCGCTTTTATGCCAAAATTGCTTTGAAGCAGTTTACAGTCAATGCATACTGTAAATAAAATACACAATAACCGTTCCATTGTGACGTTAAAACATCCTTAATTAAAAAATACAATTTAATGAGCAATTTCAAAAGCACGACAATTAAATCAGTTTAAAAAGAGCTGAGACAATAAAATCAGATGAAACTGGTCAGAGAAACAGGTGTGTCTTTAGGAGCCGGCGGAATGCCAACACTGATGGGGCCTCTCTTATTTCAGAAGACATTGCCCATAATTTCCTGCTCAAATCCTATTCTTTTTAATACCACAAATGCTCCAGTTTGTTTCTTTGGCCTACTTTTTGTTACACTGTAGTGCAAAAGACCCTTTCTAATAATAATAATAATAATAATTTATTTATTTATACATTCCCCGCCCATCTGGCCGGGTTTCCCCAGCCACTCTGGGCGGCTCCCAATAGAATATTAAAAACACAATAAAACATCAAACATTAAAAACTTCCCTAAGTGGAAATAGCGCAACAGGGGAGGCACTGCAGAACATCTAATGAAGTGGATTCTTGTGTGGGCAGTCCTGTGTAAATGCACCACTAATACACTGTTATTGCACCAATGCAGAAAGTCCCCACAATCTCCCACCATTCAGGAGCAAGCCCTTTGCTTCTAAATCTTAAGTTTTTTGACTGCTTGGGCTCTTATCTTCTGAAAAACTTGATCATGCCATTTTCCACATTCCCCCCCCCCCCCATGAAGATTCCACTGGATTAGCGCATACCCCCATGCATAAGTCTAGGTAGTTATTTTAAACACGGATTCAGAACTTTGTTCCTGAGATTACTATGTTGGGGAGGTCACTTTGACAAATCATGAGTCCTGAAAGCCCTTCGCTTTAAACCCAAATGTGTGGGCCTGTGGTGAGAGAAGAGCACTCTTAACAGACACAGAGATACTGTCATCTTCAGTCTTACTTTGCACCTGGTTCCTGGTTGTTATATATCCGACTTTGCAAAAGAAGCACTGTGAATCTCAAGGAGCTGGCATAATGCTAAGGTGAAACTGAACCTTTAGCAGCGTGAACAGTCATTTGTTCAAAGTGTTTATACTCTGCTAATCAGCTGGAAAAGCCCTGAGGGTGGCTTACAAATCAATAAAAATAATGCACTTTTCACAAGTGTACAGAGGGCATAATTTCCTGATTATGAGCTGTTGGGAGGTGGCCACTGTTTTAGGTGGTAGAGTCCTCTCATGGGGCTGTAGCACGTCACTCTGCAGATAGGAAGGCGCTAGCTGGAATGTGCTACCTTGTGAAAAATCATACCCACATCAAAACCAACTGCCCCAGATAGGAGGCTGGTTTGAGAGCAGTAAAATGTTTTAATTTAATTGCTGTAGTCAAACTATGGGAAAGGGCTACCACAAATAAGGATCTTCTTGTTCCTCGTCTGCCGGAATCAGCGTTTTCCTACGTTATCCCAGGAATCAATTCAATCCTGGCATCCTATCAGACAGCTGATTGTCTGCACAGATTGGCATGTGAGACAAGCAGGCTCTCACATCTCCTGGGAGGAAAAGATGACCTTGTCAGATCTGAGGCAATACACGGGCAACAATATCATGCTGTTAATTGTACATTGCTTTGCAAAATGGAGAACTTCTTTCCCCCTGAAAAGTTTTATTGATTTTTTTAATGATACAACAAGAAGAAAGAGCTAATCTACAAAGAATACTAACAAGAGAGAAACTAGAAGTGATAAAAAGAAATTGAAAACTACAAAATCCTCTCTCCCCGCTATATCTTAACTTTTATCCCATACAGAAAAAGGTGAGCCTTCCCGGCTCTCACCTGTAAGCATCCCTCTCTTCTCATAGCCTGTGAAATCCCCTCTTCCCTTCCTCTCACAAAGGGCCGTTCAAAGTATCATTCACCTTTACCTGCATGCAGTTCTTACCCAAATATAATAAGAGAGAATGGTAAAAGTAATAATAATAGACTACCAAAAGAAGGAGAGATAGAAAAGAAGGAAATACCTGTAGATAAAAAGGGACTTCCAGCTATCCGTCTGTTGGTTAGGTAAAGGTAAAGGAAAAGGGACCCCTGACCATTAGGTCCAGTCGTGCCGACTCTGGGGTTGCGGCGCTCATCTCGCTTTATTGGCCGAGGGAGCCGGCGTACGGCTTCCAGGTCATGTGGCCAGCATGACTAAGCCGCTTCTGGCGAACCAGAGCAGCGCACGGAAACGCCGTTTACATTCCCGCCGGAGCGGTACCTATTTATCTACTTGCACTTTGACGTGCTTTCGAACTGCTAGGTTGGCAGGAGCAGGGACCGAGCAACGGGAGCTCACCCTGTTGCGGGGATTCAAACTGCCAACCTTCTGATTGGCAAGTCCTAGGCTTTGTGGTTTAACCCACAGCGCCATGGAAAGCAGAGAACTTCTGAAGCATACAGTTAGGTCTCAATCTGAACAAGGGCTGTCAACCTTAATGCAAGTTCTCAGACCAGAAACATCAGTAGTAATAAAGCAGAGAACACTCAAAGGCAGATGCAGAGTGTCCTTCCTGCACTTGCATTTAGAAACTACAACTAAATTCTGAGCATCTAAGTTGCTGGGTTTCCAAACAACCTTCAAAAATGTGCTGTTTCTCAGGGATCTCAAAGCAGTGTTCCATATGTATTCAAGCCTTTTGATGGTTCAGTATGCGTTCAGACAGTAAACGTAAGTTTGGAAGGGTACTCTACAATTTATCTGTGCAACAGGTTTATTTATTTCATGATATAGATAGAGAGATAACTTGACTTTTTTTAAAAAAAATATCTACCAAGCAATTATAGTACAGCCCTAACATGTCTGCTCAGAAATATTTCCCCATTAAGTTCAACAAGACTTACTCCAAGTTGGTTGATAGAGGACCAAAAACTTACACTGGTTTAATAGTAATTTCCACCACGGACAGAATAATTCCCACATACAGGAAGTACAAGGATATAGTTTGAGTTCCTCACTTGTAGTTTTATAAATCATTTAATGTGTCAACATGAATAGAAGTTATTCATATTGCAATTGTTGTATAAGGGATTGTTTTTATGATCTGAATGTAATGGAAATTAATAAGAATTTGGAACGCAGAAATAAAGAAAATAATCAAATCACCAAATCTAGCATGCGGGGTGGGGGCACTTTATCTAAATTATATAATTCGGTATTTGAACGATTGGTATTAATAATTGTATTATAAATTGGCATTGTTATAATGAGGCTATTATTGGACTGTAATTGAAAACTAATAAAAATTATTATTAAAAAAATAGTATATTCCTGTAGGTATTGAGGGGAAGGATGAGGATTTCTAACAGAGAATTGCCAGCATTCTTACTAAACTACAGTTTCCAGGATTCTTTGGAGTAAGAGCCATGAAGTTTACATTGACATAATCCCAATAGCAATTTGAAGTGTAGAAATGCAGAGGCCCAAATTCAGACACTCACTGCTTGAGAACTAGCCTCCCATCTGGGATTGTGGACCATGATTTTTATGTGGCAGCTCTTCATCAGAGCATTCTACCATCTGTACACTTCTGGAAGCATATCCGGGACTGAGAAACGGAAATCTAGCATCCATTTCCATATAAAGTGGTACCTCAGTTTTCGAACGTCTCTGTTGACGAATGTTTTGGAACTCGAACGCCGTAAACCTGGAAGTAAATGTTTCCATTTTTGAACGCGCCTCAGAAGTTGAATGGCTTCCACTGAGGTACCACTGTATTTTTCTCAATTTTCTCTATTAAATTTGCAGACCGCCGTTTGTGTCTCAGTTTTCGAATGTTTCAGGAGTCAAACGGTCTTCCAGAACAGATTATGTTCAAAAACTGAGGTGCCACTGTATGTTTCTTCTGATCCCTCAGATTTGCACAAAATCTGAAAACTGCACAAGCAAACCACATTAAAAAATCCTGTGCTGAGTACAGTGTTACCTTGGTTTAAGAACAGCTTAGTTTATGAACCACTTGGATTAAGAATGATGCAAACCCGGAAGTAGGTGTTTTGGTTTGTGAACTTTGCCTTGGAAGCAGAACCTGTTCCGCTTCCTGTTGAGTGTGTTCCATTTGTAAATTGAGTTTTCCCTGCTGCTATGGGAAAGCACGCCTTGGTTTAAGAATGCTTTGGTTTAAGAACAGACTTCTGCAACGGATTAAGTTAATAAACCAAGGTACCACTGTAATTAGTATTGCCTGACTGTGTACTTTTGCCAGCTTCCTGTGTAGGGATTTTTTATTTTAAAGGTATGTGCACAGCTATGCCCTGTCAGTACTTGATAGGTACAATAAAATTAGAAGATTAGAAGGAAGGGAATAAGACCAAAAGTAAAGCCTACTGGTATGAATGAGAAAGATGCTCCTCATATACAAATTCAACTATGTGCGGGTGTGGACTCTTCTGGTTTAAGCCAAATCACAAAAATGCAGATTAATGTGGGCAAGTCACTAAAATTTGACTATGTGCTTGAACAGCAAGGATCTGGAGGTGCCCAAGATGTCCCTCTGCAATTAAGCAAAAGCGACATTTGCAGGAAATATCCGAAGAATTTCGATTGGGGGAGGGGAAGAGTGAGAGACTTTGATAAGGGTAGTAAGATTTCTTTTGAGGCTGAGGAGGATGTTCATTCAACATTTTATGCTGCCACTCCTAAAGTAAAATCTCACAGCATCTCAAAATGTCCCAGATTCTCCTCCCCGCAAAAAAGAAGAAGAAAAAGCCTCTATGGGGATTCTTCTCTGAGCAGCTTGTTGGAATCCAGCCACTGTTACTCAACATATGCGAGTAACAGCATTAGCAAAAGTAGACAGGCTGGAAGAAGCACAGATTGCAAAGGACAAAAGTGAACCTAATCGGTTCCCTGTAAAGAATAAAGCTTGCTATTTGTAGTACTGCCAGCACCTGATAAGCAATTTTCTTCTGTGCATGAATGTATATTTTATTAATGATGTTTAAGCCATATCTAATTGCCACTAACAGAAAGGTTGGCATTTACCTCCAACATACAAAACCGCACCTGCCTTCCAGCGAACTCCCTGAGGAATTGCTCTCGTATTCTTCCGGGAAGCTTTGCTTCTGTTTTATAGTGTTTTCGGGCAACTGTAACTCTCCGCTCCCAAAACCTTCACAGTTCTCTTTATGGTTGTGTAAGGATTAGTTTAAAATGCAGCAGGGTTTCCCCGCGCTCACTGCTGTGTTTCAAGTCACGTTTGCACTTAATGTACACACCAGACAGTGGTGCGTACTGGCATCGGGGGCCGATTACCTGATTTGTTTCCCTGGACTTGAATCTCCAGTCCCAAACTCCAATGTGTGCCCACCATTTGTGCGTGTACAATGGCCGCCTGAACTGTACACACCTCAGTTTAACTGTGGCCTTCTGTTTTCAAATGGGGTGGAAGCTGATTTGAGAGAAAACCCATCAAAAAGGAGGATTTCTCAAGAAGTCTATGGGTTGTGGCCAACTACATGTGTAGTTGGTTTTGAAGACCAGTGGGGGGTGTGGTGCACTGGAGCCGCGGTCAATGGTATTCCAACAGCAGTGGGGAAAGAAGGCTTCCCTCTCTCCTTTAGACCATTTCCCTGCTCAAAATCCCTCTCCCCACTGCTCTCCTCTCATTGTGAATAGCAGCCAGTCCATGGGCCTAGCCAGGATTTTTGTTAGGAGGGTGTAATGGTTCTAGGGGTTGCTCGTGCGTAAGCAGGTGCCTATCTCCCCGGCTGGGTGCAAACACCTGGCTGGGTTGCCAAAGCGAACCTTTTCTGTCCGGACAGCCACTCACCTGTGGCTGACCCAATCGCTGGCAGAATCCGTCAGAGGGCGTTTCTTAAACTTCTTCCAGCAAAGAAGCTCTTTGACGCCTAGTCTCCTCCTACTCTCTCTGCGCGAAAGCCTTCTGCGCAAGGAGGGCGTAGGCAGCGGAGGACCCCTACTGTCTCCGCTGGTCCCAGGCAAGGAGTCATGGGACCGCCTCGCCGCTTCCCCCATCTGCCCCCCTTCTCCACTGGTGCTACGCTGATTCTCTTCCCCAGAAGATGGGCTACTTCTCCCGATCCCTGGACGCTCTCTGGAATCCCTCTGGCTTTTGCTCTCTCCCTCCGGCACTGATGGCAGTTCCCTGACAGAGGGGCAGGCCTTTTGTTAGGGTGGAGGGCAGAACCTCAGTTTGCTATGTATTTTTATTGATTTCTATTGATTTAGGGTGGGCAGCTGCCCCTCCCTGTCCCTTCTTGGCTACGCCCATGGCAGCCACAATATCATACCCTCCAACATTTCTCCGATGAAAATAAGCATGTCCTATTCCATAATAATATTATTAATAATGATAATTTTATTATTCACACCCCACCCATCTGACTGGCTTGCCGCAGCCACTCTGAGCACTTTCCAACATATATATGAACATAATAAAACATTAAACATTTTTAAAAAAACTTCCCCATACAGGGCTGACTTCAGATGTCTTCTAAAGGTTGTTATAGTCACTTATCTCCTTGGCTCGGGAGTCGCAGAACTCCATACCCCCACTCAGCATTTATCCAGTGAAAAAATAGGGTCGTCCTAAGGAAAAGCAGGACATTCTGGGATCCAGTCAGAAGCTGGGATGGCTTCTGTAAATCCAGGACTCTCCCTGGAACTTGGGGGCACTTGGAGAGTCTGCAGTATGTGGGGAGCCCAATTCTGATGGCATGGGCAAACTACCTCTTCCTTTCTGCCCCATGGAACAGCACCAATCCCACGCCAGCTATTTAGCTCTTTTTAAAATTACCTATGCCACACCAAACAACATGACCAGCACCATGCAGACAGGCTGAACTGTTGCAGGAAGCTATTCTTTACTGTAAACCAGGAGTCTTGAGGGCAGGTTGTCCCGTCTGTTCAGAGAGACACTTTCTCTGAAGCATTTGATCTTCTAAAGCAAACCATTTAAGTATGTAATTTACAGCTCGTTCCGCAGCCTTCCAGTAATGGCACTGCTCTAAAAGCCTCCACCCTACATAATGCCCTACATAATGCCACCTATTTAGAGGCCCCACATTTCCTTTGTTGCCCCTACACATAATTAATGCCGGAATATGGCATAATGTAGAAGGGACGCGGGTGGTGCTGTGGGTTAAACCACAGAGCCTAGGACTTGCCGATCAGAGGGTCGACGGTTCGAATCCCCGCGACAGGGTGAGCTCCCGTTGCTCAGTCCCTGCTTCTGACAACCTAGCGGTTCGAAAGCATGTCAAAGTGCAAGTAGATAAATAGGTACTGCTCCAGTGGGAAGGTAAATGGCATTTCCGTGCGCTGCTCTGGTTTGCCAGAAGCGGCTTAGTCATGCTGGCCACATGACCTGGAAGCTGTACGCCGGCTCCCTTGGCCAATAAAGCAAGATGAGTGCCGCAACCCCAGAGTCGGCCACGACTGAACCTAATGGTCAGGGGTCCCTTTACCTTTAACTATGGCATAATGTAACCTACAGTCAAAATTTGACCGAGCCACATTTTCCCAAGCAGGTCTTCTGTGAAAAAAGAGCATTAACACCACCTGTATGTAGCCTGTTGTTCTCAAAAGACATTACTAAGTTCATAACTACCTCACTGGCGTGTAACTGTCAATTGCAAACTTATGGCTGCATTCCCCCTTTGTAATTTATGGTGGACTGGCCCTACTGTTAGGCCGAGTAAGGCAGCTACCTCGGGTGGCAGATGTGAGGAAACAAGAACTCTCCACTTAGAGTCCCACAAGCTCATCTGCTCTGCTCCTCCTAAGCTATTCTGTTCCCCACAGCCACAACAGAAAATATTGTCCCTTTGCCTGTGCTGAAATAAGATTTGACCACAAGTCTCATCTGATTATCGTCACCATACATTCAAAGCACATTTAAAGCACATGATTTTCCCTCAAAGAATATTGGGAGCTGTAATTTACTCCTCACCGGACTACAGTTCCCAGCACCCATAATAAATAACAGTTCCCCAGGATTTCTTTGGACGAAGCCTTGTGGGGATGGGGGGAAGGGTGCCATCTTGTCCTTAACCTCAGGCAAAAAAATATCCGAGTTCAGTCCTGCTTGCTATGATAGAGGCCTGCGTACATGCAAATGATATACCTGCAGCAGCATAAAGTATGAATTGTCCTTTAGAAAATCGCATTCAGCTGGCCGCACCAAAACAACTCATTACCAATAAACTGTGTTTAGTTTTCCCTGGTTGGGAAAAGGAAATGTTCCTTGAGGAAGAGTGTGGTTTTATAAGGAACCCTAGAAACACACCTTGTAATTTCCTATAATTATACATTTTACAAAGGCATAGATTACAATATGCAACTGATTTTCGAATGGATCGTTTCCGCTTTCTGTATTTAGTGAATAACACTAAAAGGTGTTAGGCTGGTGGATTTAAGAATGTTAATTGCACTTAAGCCTCGTGCTTTCAAGGAGCTTAAGCATATTTAAACTCTGTGCTGAATTGTTGCTGTGCTGAATTGTTGTCTGGTATAGAAACTTTTTCGAAACTGAATGACGATCTTCGAAGAGTTCATCCTTAACCTGCAATCAACAAGCAGAGCCAGTCCTCCTTCAGTAGCTGACTCTGTTTAAATAAGGGGCTATGTTGCTAACTAAAATTGCTTAAAACAAAATCATCTTGTTGCATTGACAGTTTGTACCATCACAGAAACCTAATTATTTTCTTTCACCCGTGTGTAGGTGGTAGGATTGACACACATACCTATACAATCCACCAACCACCTCCACCTAATAGCCTCCGGAATATGTCATTATTAGATTATACAACTTGCAGGAATTACATTATTGATCTCAGGTCATAGAGAGAAGCAGGGTGACAAAGGGATGAGGAAGAGGTTGAAGGTTTTCCTAAAGCACCCTGGAGCCTGTACAAAAATTGCTTATTACAAAACTGCAAATGCTAATGATATCCTTTTCTTCTGCATGTACCAAGAAATACAGAACAGATCCCTGATTATGCTGATAGGACTGATAACCTTTTTTAAAAGAGCCTATGATCCTTTCTAGGTTCCAAGGCAAACAAAGGTAACTGTGAGTCCATTTGTGTTTGCTCCCTTTCAAGCTCTCCTGATAATCCTGTGGAAGATCATCCTATTTTTTTAAAAAAACAAAAACAGAATAAAATACATTGGGTACATCTAGACTGTGAGGTGGGATTCAGTTGAGTACTGGAAAATTTAGGTTGGGCAATTAAAAGCTTTTGCCGCTCTAGGGAACCAAACCTGCTTCCCCTCAAAATCAGTCTTTTGTGGTAAGGAAAGTGATTATTATTATTATTATTATTATTATTATTTGCACAACATCATATAACCACTCCACAAACAAATAGAGATGGATGTTTAATAAACAAGTAATTTGGAAGTGATGGCTGACATTTCCATTCTGTGAAGAATATATGCCTCCCCCCCCCCCGCCCCCCGCAGAGCTGGCTTACTATTAGGCAGAGAGGGAGGCTCAGGCTGCAAATGGTTAGTTATTTAATTTTCTTACCGCTGTGTTTCTGCTGTTGGCAAGGGAACAGGTGAGGTACATACAGGAAAAAAAGCAACCTGGGTGGCATTGGTATCTTGACTTCAGAGAGTCACTATTTTGCTGTTCCACCTCAGGCAGCAAAATGTCTCGGGCAGGCTCTGCCGCTTTCTCTCACGCTTTCAGGAACAGCCTCTCCAGCTTGGGTGGAAAGGCTGCTTTTATACCTCAAAACTCCCCAGTCCTGTTGATCTCTCTGCCCGTTCTCCTCACCTTGAAGCAGTTGCTCGTATGGAACAGTGCACACACTGTCAAGAACAGATAAAGGTGAGTTTAGCACAGCTCACCAGGTCATTGCGGCATCTCACAGCTGGGATGGCCCTATCTTAATGGCGCTGGGGTCCTCTTCGTCTTCTTTTAAACACATTTATAAGGGCATAAACATTGATGGATTACCAAACACACACACACACACACACACACACACAACCCCCTGAGTGTATGCAGTTTCACAACTCTCAGCAAACTGCAATTATCATTATTATTATTTTGCCAACCTTGATAAGCAAAAGGAAAATACTCTGAGCAAGTGCGCTTAACTCTGGGTTGGTTATGCTCTTTTCATGCACAGGAGGGAGAGAAGCAAAACCACACAGTCTGCCTTTTGCACTACATAGGCCTGGGCACGGGGGCATTCTGAGGTGGGGATGGGGGGGTGGTCCGCCCCAGGTGCCATTCCAAAGGGGGGGGTGTGTGACAAAATGCCGACCTCCAATCAGCGGCACCCCCCGGGATGCCAGAGGCAAAGCAACCTGCTCCGGTGCCCAGAGCGGCGCTCATCCCTGAGGGCAGCGCACCACGCCCCCCTGGGACGAGCGCCACTCCGGATACCGGAGGTATTAAATAGTGGGTGGACATAGCAGATGACACAGAGATTTCTCCAAGTAGTTCTTTATAAGTAAGCTGGAACTGAACCGAACAGCAAACAGCTCAGCCAGCCTGCTTTTATAGGCAGCCGGCTGTCAACATTGTAACAACAACAACCCAGGGTTTCCCGCCTAAATTAACTGATGTGGACCTGAGTGAAAACTATATACACGATACGCCTGGCGGCCAGGGTGAGAACTGCTCAACGGAGGGGAGCAGCAACCGCTCACCCCTCAAGCGGAGCAGTTTCATGGAGCCCCCATCCCACCGCTGGCTCGTGCAAGATGTTGGCAGGGCAGGGACTCCATAAAACTGGTTGACTGAGGCAACGGCAACCATGTGCTCCTCAGCTGAAAAGTTTAAAGAAGCAGGTAAAGGTAAAGGGACCCCTGACTGTTAGGTCCAGCCGTGGGCGACTCTGGGGTTGTGGCGCTCATTTCGCTTTACTGGCCGAGGAAGCCAGCATACAGCTTCCGGGTCATGTGGCCAGCATGACTAAGCCGCTTCTGGCGAACCAGAGCTGCACATGGAAACGCCGTTTACCTTCCTGCCAGAGCGGTACCTATTTATCTACTCGCACTTGTGCTTTCGAACTGCTAGGTTGGCAGGAGCAGGGACTAAGCAACGGGAGCTCACCCCGTTGGGGGATTCGAACTGCCAACCTTCTGATCGGCAAGCCCTAGGCTCTGTGATTTAACCCACAGGAGCAAATTGTATTAGCACCTTGCCAATGCAGCTTGTTTCTCCCCCTGTGCTGGTAATGAAGGCAGAGCAGACATCTCCTGAGTCCTTCTATTACCAGCGCCAGCTTGAGAGAGTCAAGTGAAGCAGCTGTTTCACTCGCGATATACTGCCCAGTGAAGCAGCCATCACACTCTGCCCCTCATTCCAGTCCAGTCCTCATTCCCAGGCAGAGGCAAAGCAACCTGCTCCTGCTATGTATTGAAGTTAACAGAGCCCCCAGTGCGCTGCTGGCTTGCTGGGTGGGGGCTCCTTTACAATCCTCACACCTCAGCTATAGGGAGTCCTGGTGCTTCTCCTGTTTGCATGCAAGCTGGAGACACATCGGGGTTCTCTCAGCTGGGGGTTAGAATGCCTTCTGAGGCATCGGAGCTGTTCAGCTGGAGGGCGGGAGGCCTTTTCAACCCCTCAGCTGAGCAGTTCAGCGAAGCCCTGATGCTCCTCAGCTTGGACTTGAATCTGAGAGGCATCATGTAGGCCCACGTATCTCGAAAGAAGCAGCCAAGATAAATTCCAGTCATCATGATATATCAGTATTTGGCTGCTGATACATTGTGATGTTAAAAAATTAAGTATCGCCCAGCCCTAGCACTAAACTAAATCATTAGAAGGTGAGTGGTGTTAACCATAGTGGCAATTTGCTTAGCTATTTCCCCTGTTGGACTTCCAAGATGAGACATGAATACCAACCTCATAAGGGAAGATTCACTGAAAACCCTACCTACAAGCAGTGCAGGAGTCATCTCAGCTTGATAGCCCTTGTGGCTTTCACTGTGCAATTAACAAGATAAGTCCCCAGACCTCCTAACTGGGAACCAGGATAAATGGTGCAGGATAAACATTAATACTGGAATTTATGTCAGGAACCCAAACAGTCAATGGACTCCATAATCTTTTTGCTGACATGTGTATAGAACAAGATTAGGGACAGACAAAATGAAGAACTGGCTTTCTATATGATTGCAAAAACAATATGGCACCATAAAGAATAACATTTCTGTTCTGTTCTGTTCTATTTAGTATATGGTTGACATTACAGTGGTACCTCGGGTTAAGTACTTAATTTGTTCCGGAGGTCCGTTCTTAACCTGAAACTGTTCTTAACCTGAAGCACCACTTTAGCTAATGGGGCCTCTTACTGCCACCGCGCTGCCGGAGCATGATTTCTGTTCTCATCCTGAAGCAAAGTTCTTAACCTGAAGCACTATTTCTGGGTTAGCGGAGTCTGCAACCTGAAGTGTATATAACCTGAGGCGTATGTAATCCGAGGTACCACTGTACTTAGATGCCATGCAAAGGAAACCAGGTTATCAGTGGTTATTCAAGGGTTATCAGTGTTTTCTGGGCTCCTGATGACAGAGAACATTTCCTTCTTACACCTAGTAGGGATGAGTGAATTTGTCAGTTTGGGTTTCGTTGCTTTTTGTTTTTCCAATCTTAAATTCAAGTTCTCCACACTTCCACATCAGCATGCAGTTTTATTTTATCTTATTTTTAAAATCCATCAGTATTTCAATGTAACTTTCTGTTACGTATACAGATGCAATTTCGCCTAATATGCACATCCTTGCAAAGCATTGCTCCCCAATATAATGTATTTTCACTAATCTTAGAATTATAGAGTTGGAAAGGACCCAACCCCCTGCAATGCAGGAATCTCAGATAAAGCATCCACGGCAGATAGCCACCCATATTTGTGCATGATTTACTCTGGATGGAGCACTGCAACATCAAATGCAGGAGGAATGTGGATTTCAAAGCAGGGCTATGTTTCAGTTCATGTATTGTTTCAGAAAGTGTGAATGAGGTATATTTGCCCTTGCTGAATGAAATGCCTTCCCCATCCGTACTACCTGGACAGGTTCGGATTTTGAGCCAAACTAAATGTTCACGTAAATGTGCAGCTGAAGCCAAGAACAATCTTAAAGTTTGACTATAGTGCTGGGTTTTTTCTTTTTTGTTCAAATTTTCCACTCTGATCCCCAACTTCAAAGATTGAGCACTCCTCTGTAGGATTATTACCAGTCCTTTATGCAGCTTTCATTTAAATCTAATTTCATTTAATTCCCTATTAAATAGGTTACCCAACCGGGATTACTGTTCTGTACTCAGGCCTAGTTTATCTGTGTCTTCTACCATTATGAAGAGCCTTTTGTTCATGTGTTATCAGATTATGCTCAAGAGCCAGGATTACTTTTGACATGAAAGAACATCCACAATTACCCTATTTCAGAATGGCTTCACTTGTTTCTTGAACAAAGAGAGAGGGTGCGGATTAATAGCAGATCCTCACGGATTTTGTAAGTGTTGACACCCAAGCCCACAAACTTCAACATCTCAAAGAGAAGATCTCAACTCGGAGTTCTACTTGCTCTTTGCAAATTTCATTGTCTCTGAGGAAACATAGGTCAACTCTAGGGTTGACGCCTTCGGTCGGGCAAAATAAAGGACAGGTCAGGGAAAATACGGGACAGGTCGGAGGGGAATTGGGGGAAGCGGGGGCTAAAATTACTTTACCTGGTGCAGAAATGACTTCAAACGCTCTCCCATAACTCCACCAGACCAGATCCATGCAAACCCCCTCTCTCGTTCTCCGACTCACCAGCCTGTATTGAATTTCTCTTGCCGGCGTACCACAACAAATCCACTCTTTTATTTTTAAAAATGGACATTTTGCAGTTTGGAAAGTGGCAGGGGAACACACTGAAAAGGGTGGGATGAATAAAGCATTAATGGGCAGATGTATAAACCCTACCCATGCTCATGACAGACATTTTTCTGTGAAGGAATTAAGCCTAGGAAGATTCCATACACCTTAAAATGAAGAATTTGCAGTATTCAAATAACTGACGTTCTGAATATGACACTAACATTCCTATCATAGCTGCTGCTGCTCTGTGATTATTTCATCTGGGTGGAGTTCACTTGTCCTGGTGTCCCCCCGCTTGCCTTTTGTTCTGCTATGTTTACATATAGCTCTAGAACAGAGGTGGTACATTAAGTTAGATTCAGCCAGTGAAGCCATTGTTAATGGCCCATCTCTCAGGCAATCTCCTGAACCCTAGAAGCCGAGTCCCACTATTAAGAGTCTGACTTCCAGTTTAACTCTCCAAGCATGGGTTAAATTCTTTGTTGTTGTTGCTTGGTCGTTTAGTCGTGTCCGACTCTTCGTGACCCCATGGACCAGAGCACGCCAGGCACTCCTGTCTTCCACTGCCTCCCACAGTTTGGTCAAACTCATGCTGGTAGCTTCGAGAACACTGTCCAACCATCTCGTCCTCTGTCGTCCCCTTCTCCTTGTGCCCTCCATCTTTCCCAACATCAGGGTCTTTTCCAGGGAGTCTTCTCTTCTCATGAGGTGGCCAAAGTATTGGAGCCTCAGCTTCAGGATTTGTGCTTCCAGTGACCACTCAGGGCTGATTTCCTTCAGAATGGATAGGTTTGATCTTCTTGCAGTCCATGGGACTCTCAAAAGTCTCCTCCAGCACCATAATTCAAAAGCATCAATTCTTCGGCGCTCAGCCTTCTTTATGGTCCTGCACCACTGAAGTCATTGTTAATGGCACTCTCCTGAACCCTAGAAGCCGAATCCCGCTATTAAGAGTCTGGCTTCCAGTTTAACTCTCCAAGCATGGATTGAATTCTAACACTTACTAAATCCAGGAGTTATGGGTGTCTGTCACCCACAATCTCATAACAATAAAGAGGGCAGAGGCTTTAAGGCTCCCATCCTAAGCACATTCATTTGGAAAAAAACAACATTCATATTAGATAACTTATTTCCAGATTAGGGCTGCTGCCCAAACCCCCTTATGTGGGGCTGTGGGGAGGGGAGTGTCAGATAGAGCAGGTGTCTCTCTGCTTACTTCTGCTGGCTCAGCCAGCTTCCTGCCAATTGCTGCTGACAGAATGAGTCTGTGGGCAGCTGAAAGGCTCGCTGGCAGTTTCCCTGCCAGCACAGCTTGGTAGAAAACCCCGAAATGGAACATCCTGAAGGTGAACTCAGCTGGCCCAAGGTCTACTAGATCCTAAATTGCTCTCACGGCCAGTGCCACCGGGCCCAATCCACCTGCTGCTCCCCCTGCTTCTGCTGCTGTAAGTGGCTAGGATGTGGATGTGGCGATGGTTCTTCTGCTCTACGGAACCTCAGCAACAACAGCAGCAAAAACAAACAAACAAAAATTGTCTGTCTCTGCCCCTCTTCTTAATATGAGAAACAACCCTTGAAATGCGCTGCATTAATTTGTCAAGCTCAATCTGTGTGTATGTGTACCAGGAAGCTGCGGGATGCCCTCAAGATCCCTGATTAGCCATGAACAGTTCCTTCTGGTGATGTAGCGCTTGTAGCACAATAACTTCGCTGGAGAGTCTCCCTCTCTCTTTCTCTCAGCAAACTGGTCTCACAGGTTTCGGAAAGCTGTACTAAGAAAGCAGTAGTTATCATCCGAAATCGACGCCAGACTCCTAATTATTCATTTAAAGAGAACCACAGAACAGCATCAGTAAGGTTTTTTTGTTTTGTTTTGTTTTTTTGTTAATCTATCCAATAGGCGTTTCTCGCTACGCCTACCACGTAAAAAGGAAACAATGTTCTTCTCATGACAGGATGGTACAAATATGCATTCATTTGGCAGAGCACATTTTTGCATGATTTCTTCCTCCCTCTATTTTTTTTCAGCCCTTGGCCACATTCCACCTTCACTCGCCTCACTAATAACCCAGTCCGGATGTAAAAGGCTGTCGTGTTTATTTCTGATCAGTTGTACTTTATTCTCTCCAGAAGGGAGAGAGAGAATGTGATGCTAACATCCAAGATGAAGGTCTACCAGGTTTGCATGTTCAGCACACTGCCTTATGGTTGCGAGTCACGGGCAACCTTCAGCCACCAGGAACGATGCCTCAATGCGCTCCACATGCGCTGTGCCAAGAAGATTTTGGGCATCATGTGGCAGGACAGAGTTTCGAAAAAAGATGTGCTCTCCCAAGCCCACATTCCCAGCACGTTCACACTTCTCTCTCAGCGACGTCTACGCTGGCTTGGCCATGCCCACAGAATGGAAGATGGCAGGATCCCCAGGGATGTTCTGGCTTCCGGCACCAGGCCCGTTGGCAGACCAACTCTGTGTTACGAAGATGTCTGCAAATGTGACCTGAGGAGGCATGAGCACTGGGAGGTGTGCAGGAAGAAGAAACACCATGGTGTGCTTGCACCAACACAACTGGATGCCCTAACTCAGGGGCAGACTTTGCTACAATGGTATCCTGAGCTAGGCCAAAATGTGGTGCCCCCACTCTTAGCCCTCACGGGTCCTAAAATCCTCTCACCTCCTTCCCAAAGCTGGGCAAGTGCTAACTAGACTTTGGGAAGAAGGTGGGAGGACTCTGGGACTATGTCAGAGCCCCCATGCCTCCTTCCCATTGCTGTGCAAGTGCTTTTTGGGACGCATCTCTGCTCGGTGCCCAGTGTGGGGGAACCAGTCGCACTGCCTTAAAACCATCTCTGTCCAGCTGCAACATATCATGTCTCTCCCATGTCGGTCTCTACAGCCACAGCAGGCACCGTAACTCTCCGTCGCTTTGACTTCACTCCCAAAGATGCACACTTCCATTCTCTCCTGAGACTGATGGAAGCCAACAACAACCAGTTGCCCTTAATTTAGCCAATGCTGTGGCAAAACATCTTGGTGACATTGCATATTCACAATTATGCCTCTCCTTTTCCAGTGGTAGGAGCAGCCCTGCCACTGGGCAAAGTGAAGTAGCTGCCTCAGGTGGCAGCTGCTGTGGAAGTGACAAGGCGTGCCAGTGAGGTGCTGAAAGATAGAGCTATGTGTATAAAACAGCTTTTGCTTTTGCCCTCTGAGGGAATCTGCTGTCCTCCGGTACAGTGGGAAAGGATGTCTCACTACCAGTGAAGAAGTTAGTTTCAACAGCCAAATCCAGTCAACTTCTGTTGGGGCAGGGGGGAATCTTGACCTTTACCTCAGGCAGCAAAATATATTGGACCAGCATTGTACAAACACAGAAAACGGACCTTAACCTAGCGGCTTCTACTAGTTGGTCCAACATCAGGAAGAACTTTCTGGCAGCAAGAGCTGTTTGACAGTGGAACAGTCTCCCTCAGAAGGTTGTGGACTCTCCTTCCTTGGAGGCTTTTAAGCAGCAGTTGAATGGTCATCTGTCATGGATGCTTTAGTTTAGATTCCTGCATTGCAAGGGGTTGGTCTGGATGACTCTCAGGGTCCCTTCCAACTCTACAATTCTATGAATCTATGATTCTATGGTCTTGCTGCTGTCTGTGGTAAACCCACCTCTGCAAACCACTCACTTTCCTGATTCCTGGAGGGTGCTGTTCCAAGATGGGCAAGCCTACTGAGCTGGCAGGTAGACATTGGGCTGTCCTGGCATTGGTGGGCAGCTGGAATGGGCCAACAGAGTGGCAGCTTCACCTTGCCACCATCCTGGGTTTCACAACTGCAGGCAAATGCAGTGGCCCAGGTAGTTGGCATAGCTCCTTATCTCTGTCTACCCATTCTTTTCTCTGCCACCATGACAGCAGCAGCAGCAGAATTGCTCACTACTTGTCATAGACCATCATTGCTATGGGAACATTGCTGCCATCCAGGAAATCTCTGACTCTCAGAGAGTTCATTCAGACCACATTTTTAAAGCAAACTGGCCTGATTCCAGTAGCGGATGGCATGATAGGAAGGCAGTGCTCAATTTATCTCCTGGCAGTTAAGTCTCTGCTGCTTACAGGGAAAGAGAGGAAGAGGATCAAAGTAGCAGAGAAGTTGGCACTACTTCCTGATTCATACTTCCCAGACTAATGCACGGTTCGGAATGCAGGTTTTTTTTGGTTTTCACACACCTCCAAATGCTGTGATATAGTCCTCAGCTGGAAAAAAAAGTGCATGTAAAAATGTATATACGGTTAAAATGTATTAAAAATGCATATTTTAGGATGAAATATGTACGCAGTTATGTATTTTGTGAGGGGAAATGTGAATTTTCGTGTATTAAAAAAAAATCCAGATTGATGCAGGCTTTGACTTATGACTGACAATGTGTGAAATGTATATGGGCGGGAAATAGAATAGGTTGTTTCATCGAACGTGCTAAGGAAGCTGGGCTGCCAACCGGGCTCCTCTTTGCTGCACTAGTCAGGGAAATGGATGTAACCTGGTGTGGCGGCCATTTTCCTCAGCAGCCCAGCCAGGGAAGTGGGGTGGCGAGTCTCTCTGGGTGGTAGCGGCAGCACACACAACACACTCCCTTCTTGTGGAAAACAAAGATTAATTCTTAAATTATTTAATTCTTAAATAATAAATTCACGGGAGTGGGAAATCCACTCATTTTCTTCTCTTTTCAAGCAACGAGGAATCCACCCAGAGTCCACCCAAGAGGGTCAACCAGGCACACGGGGCAAAAACTAGTCAGCTGGGATCTTGGAACGCAAAGCTGAAAACGACTAGAAATAATTATCTTAAATGTTATGGAAAGCAGCAGTTTGGGGGAGGGTTTGGAGCTGGAAAGAAGGAAGGAAAGAAGTTCTCCTCCGGTGTGATTGTTCAAATCGCATCTCCAGATTCATTCCTCTTTCATCATTCATCTAAAATACAGGTGGATCACATCAGGACAGAAGAAGCTTGTGGGTAATTATCCTGTACAGGTGAGAAGCATAAACTCTCTCACCCCCACCCCCTAAACCATGTCCACTCCCTGGGATGTCTGGGAGCTTGGCTGTGGGAATCTGAGATGGAAGCATTACCTGAGAGCAGGTAGCTGTCATCTCCCTACCACCCCCACATTACTGTTTTAGGGAGTTTGGGACGTTTCAGGCTGCTGCTCCTGCAAATGCTCAAAGGCAGCAGGGGACAGGCGGGGGCAGAACTATATTTTCTCCTCATCTTCCACCCCCCCACAAAAAACCTGGCTATCTTTCTCCAACTGTTGCTGTGGACTGGGAGGCACAGACCACAATCATTTTATAAAATGTGCTGAGCCTTTTCTACTTGGAAGCTGCATCCTCTGCAACTAGGGTTGCCAGAGTGTAAAAAATTATGCACATTATAGAGAAAGTGGACAGATAAACTTTTTTTTTTGCTGCCTCATAACACAAAATGTCATGGGCATTCAGTGAAGCTCATTTGATCCTTAGGACACCCCTATTTTCACTGAAGAAACATTGGAGGGTATGGAGTGATGCGACCCCCGAGCCAAGGAGATAAGTAAGTATACAACCTTGAGAAGACATCTCAAGGCATCCCTCTATAGGGAAGTTGTTGTTGTTCTAAAAGTTTAACGTTTTCTTTGTTTTTATATATATTGGAAGCCACCCAGAGTGGTTGGGGCAACCCAGTCAGATGGGAGGTGTATATATAATAACAACAACAATAATAATAACAACAATAACAGCAGCAGCAACAACAATTGTTGTTGTTTAGTCTTTTAGTCGTGTCTGACTCTTTGTGACCCCATGGACCAGAGCACGCCAAGCACTTCTGTCTTCCACTGCCTCCCGCAGTTTGGTCAAACTCATGCTGGTAGCTTCGAGAACACTGTCCAACCATCTCATCCTCTGTTGTCCCCTTCTCCTCGTGCCCTCAATCTTTCCCAACATCAGGGTCTTTTCCAGGGAGTCTTCTCTTCTCATGAGGTGGCCAAAGTATTGGAGCCTCAGCTTCAGGATCTGTCCTTTCAGTGAGCATCAGGGCTGATTTCCTTCAGAATGGATAGGTTTGATCTTCTTGCAGTCCAAAAGCATCAATTCTTCAGCGATCAACCTTCTTTATGGTCCAGCTCTCACTTTCATACATCACTACTGGGAAAACCATAGCTTTAACTATATGGACCTTTGTCGGCAAGGTGATGTCTGCTTTTTAAGATGCTATCTAGGCTTGTCATTGCTTTTCTCCCAAGAAGCAGGTGTCTTTTAATTTCGTGGCTGCTGCCACCATCTGCAGTGATCATGGAGCCCACAAAAGTAAAATCTCTCAATGCCTCCATTTCTTCTCCTTCTGTTTGCCAGGAGGTGATGGGACCAGTGGCCATGATCTTAGTTTTTTTGATGTTGAGCTTCAGACCATATTTTGCGCTCTCCTCTTTCACCCTCACAAAGTCTCACCTTCATGATGACAGCACAAGACATTGCCAGAAAATGCAGTTAATCAAAATGTCAGCCTGGTAATGTGTCCTCATCTTTGGCCCATTCATGATTCTTAATGTACTCCATGACCCTGATTTCTACCTTCGGGCTCTTGCGAAAGCTTAAGTAATCATTCTTTAAATGATAGTGTATACATGAAGTGGGAAACAAAACACAAAGAATATCTGACTAAACCAGAGATTCCTGCATTGCTTTGACAGTTAAGCCCATTTTTTTCCAAGGGAGTGCAAGTCCAGATTTCATAAGCTGGAGGAAGGGAATTACAGATATGGTCCTTTTTTTTTTAACGGCAGAGGCATGTACAGGTTTCTCCTCACATTAGAAGTTCACATGAGGTGATGCATGGTTATGGGGAGAACAGATACGGCATGTTTACTAACAGCGCAATCCTGTGTAGCAGAAAGGAGGGCCATATTTGGTGCTGCATGGATGACATCAAGTGCGGGGCAGGTAGAGTGGCAGGTGGATCAGCTGTGTGACTGACATGTGGTCAGGGGTGGTAACTTGAATAAAATATCGGGGGTGGGGGAGGTAAGCCATGCCCATATAATCAATCACATGACATGGTGTATGCCCACCATTTGACTGGTAATGCCCATCAACTTTGGAGGGGCCTGCCCCCATCCTCAAATATTTCATGGGGGACCCCAAAGTCCCCTTGGCCCCTAGGAATGGGCTCCTATGCTTGTGGTTATTATGTGCAGAAAAGATCTTCTGGGAGGAAGTAAAGGACAGGATGTAAGCATATCTCTGGAAACTGATTTGCATTGTGTGTAGGTTGATACCTATAGTGCTGCAGAATTTTGTGCTGAATATTTATTGCTGAAACTGATGTCTTATCAGATGGTGTGTTAGCAAACAGTTTTTGCAGCGTAGCATTAGCTGGCATAATGAGGCAGGTGATGTCAGGATAGTAAAGATGGGCCTCTCAGGAATGCTGGTAAAGGCTGATCTCTATTATGCAGGTATGTATGTCTGTCTGTATGTATAGCGTCCTGCCTTGGGATGAGTCGAATAAGGGATCTTTCAATTTCAGGGCTTATCCACACTTACCTTTCTCCCACTCTTTCCAGGCATGGTCTGTTGCTTTAAAGTTCTGTGTCTGAGTGCTCCCCCTTTGCTTGCTCCAGAGCTTTCCCCGTGAAAACCTGCTCTTTAAAGCTCAATCAGAGCAAATGGCAATTTGAGCAGGGAAAGCTCCAGGGCAAAAACAAACAAACAAACAAACAAACCGCTTGAACATGGAACTTTTAAGCGTGGCCTTGTGTTTGGCAAGAGCAGGGCAAAAGTTAAGTGTGAATAAGCCCTCAAAATTGAAAGACTAATGGATTAAGTAATATCTTCTGCCACCCAACCCCTTCAAGGTGACCCAGTTTTACCTGTTGCCTTATCGTTTCTTGTGCTTTATCATTTATTGCATTGGCTTTCAAATGTTAGGCCGGAATACACTACTGTGTCACAGCCTGATCTAAAGTTGGTTGACACGGTAGCAATGCCATCTTTTTTTTGGGGGGGGGGGAGGAAAACAAAAGTCTGATTTAGAGTGCAATCTGAACCCCACCCCTGCTGGTTCTGCAGAAAAGGCAGAGCCATATCCTCCAACATTTCTCTGATGAAAATAGGGACAATTATTGTTGTTGAGAGTCCCATGGACTGCAAGAAGATCAAACCTATACATTCTTAAGGAAATCAGCCCTGAGTGCTCATGGGAGGCAGTGGAAGACAAGAGTGCCTGGTGTGCTCTGGTCTATGGGCCACAAAGAGTCGGACACGACTAAACAACTAAACAATTTTGAAGGAAACTTCTAGCATAAGTGCTGGGTGCAGGGGGCCCTGGGTGGTCCAGCCCACACAACATTTCCCATGAAGGGGCCAGGCCCCCACAATTTTTTGTGCCCAGTTCATGCACACCAAGGAGGGATATAATACGGATATAAAATTTACAGCATGCTATGGTTTAAGAGAAAACTACATGAAAATGTTATATGGATGGTATTTAACACCAAGTAAATTGGCAAAAATGTATAAATCAAAATGGAATAAGTGTTGGAAATGCAAAGAGAAAGAAGGTGGTGGTCTTGAGGTAAAGTTAAAGCTTACTGGGAAATGATATATAATGAATTGAAAAAGATGTTTAAAATAACATTTGTAAACATAAAAAGCAGAAGCTTTCCATTTGGGAATTTTAGGGGTAGAACTACCTAAACAGTATAGAAATTTATTCATGTACACGACTACAGTGGCAAGAATGTTATTTGCCCAAAAATGGAAAGAAGAAGAAGTTCTGGAGAAAGAAGAATGGATACTAAAACTTATGGACTATGCAGAAGTGGTGAAACTTACTGGAAAAATAAGAAATCAAGATAACAAACTTTTTATAAAAGAATAGAAATGGTTTGTAGAATATTTAGAATTGTAAACAGATAAGGACATTGGATTATTGTAATAATCTGCAGTTCCATAAGAGCATATAATTAAAGTAGATGAATAAAATAATAAGTTATGTTAATTTAGAATACGCAGGAAATGATAAAAAGAAATTTAAGGAACCACAGAAAGAGGAGGAAGGATGTCGCCTCTCCTCCTCTTCTCTGTGCAGTGCGGGGGGGGGGGGGGCGCTGCGGCAACTCTCCACCCAAACAGAGCTGGGGCTGGGCGTGAGGGAGCTGGCTGCTCCATCATGAGCTAGCCCAGTGCAGGAGAGGGGTGGCAACATTGCCGCCACTGCCTCTCCCCCACTCCGCCCCCAGGTCAGACCTGACCCAAATCAGCCACTCCCAATGAGAGAGCCGGGGGGGGCACCCAAAATGTGCCTGGCCATGTGACATCAGCGTGCACCGTAGACGTGTTGACATCAGACACCCGCTTTCCCGCAGCATGCACGCCCCTGGGCACCCATGGGCCCAGTGCCAAGCTTGCCTTATAGTATGGATCCATTCTTTCTTAGGATTTATTTCTCTATGTCTGTCCACTTTGAAAACCGTGTGTGTATGTGTGTGTGCACGTACACACGCACACACATAGACATCCACACACACACACACACACACACACACACACTGTATACATAAAACATGATAAGAAGCAGTATGCGCCAAAAAGTCCACAAAACCATTAAAAAATGAGAAAATAGAAAAACTACATGGCCAACTTGACTGTTCTCTTCGCTGCCAAAGCCTGCACATGTAAATGTGAGTTACATAATCTTGTTCTGCCACCAGGAGCAGTTTTAATTTTTCCAGAAGATGGAATTCAGAATGAGGCTCTTCTGAGCAGAACCGGCTCAAGGTATTTTACCCCTGAAGTGAATGACAAGAAGGTGCCTCCCCACATTCCACGTATTGATGCTGACCAGCTGAATCTTACTTCAGAGCAACATCCTTATCTGAAGACAGATGGCTAACTTGGGGGCACAACACTGGCTGTGAGGTACACACAGTTCAGCCTACCAATTGCTTGCTGGCCCCCTCTGCCAGCTGCATCTGATACCTGAGGTGGCCACTTCATTCTGCCTAATGGTAGGGCTGGCTCCACTGCCTAGCAATTCCAGCATTCTGGAGATACACAGCTTTGTAATCTAATAACACAAAATTTGCTTGATAGGAATAACTTGTAAAAACATCTTCTGGCACAGAACCGGGCATATTTAAGTTCATTAAAAGACCAATGGCTTTAAATATGTGCCTAAATCTGTTGCAGGTTGCGGTCACTGCTCTCTTGAAAAAGTAGAGTGTGCTGCCATTTTATCATTGTTTACTATGGACAAAGGAAATCTAGAGAACAGCTTCACAAACATAACTAATCCACAAGTGGAACTTGAAACAAAATGCAGAGGATGCTGCTTTATACCGAATCAGAGCCATGCCTTTGTCCTGGAGTGACTCTTCTAATTCCCCTTTTCACTCATTTTTCCATTTTATATTCCTGAACAGTCTGGGAGCATTCCATGTCCACACTGAGGATGCTAGGCCTCACTTGGCTACTTTTAGCTGTTTTCACATCTTCAGTTATTTATCTATTATCTTGATGATTTCTGTACTGCCCTTTACACAAGCCATTGGGCGCTGTATGATTAAAACATGCAAATAAGAATCCATTAAATCCATTAAAAGCACAATCCATTAAAATAGTGTTTCCCAACCTTGGGTCTCCAGCTGTTTTTGGAACTACAACTCCCATCATTCCTGACCACTGGTCTTGCTAGCTAGGGATGGTGGGAGTTGTAGTGCAAAAACAGCTGAAGACACAAGGCTGGGAAACACTGCATTAAAACACAGAACAGCAAATCACTAAATAACAGTTACTAATAGCAGCAGCAATTGGATCTCTCATTCTCCAAATGCCCTGTGGGAAAGTTGCATTTTTTGAGTACAGTGGTACCTCGGGTTACATATGCTTCAGGTTACATACGCTTCAGGCTACAGACTTCGCTAACCCAGAAATATTACCTCAGGTTAAGAACTTTGCTTCAGGATGAGAACAGAAATCGGGTAGCGGCGGTGCAGCGGCAGCGGGAGGCCCCATTAGCTAAAGTGGTGCTTCAGGTTAAGAACAGTTTCAGGTTAAGAACAGACCTCCGGAACGAATTAAGTACTTAACCTGAGGTACCACTGTACTTCTGCAAACCTAAGAACTATCTAAAAAAACCCACCCTCAAGATTTCCCTGAGTCTGCTGATACGCTCCTCTTGTGTGTGGGCGATATTAGTATATGGGTTCCTCCAGGTGAGCTGTTTATTCAGCATTCATCCTGATCTGCATACACAAAGCTTACGCCATGGTTGGGCTATGTCTGGTCTTTACTGAACATTCATTCTGATTTGCTTACAAGGTGATGAGCATTCATCCTGATATTGCGGGGTGTTTACATAACTTCCCGTTAATCACTCGCTTATCCCACATTCCCTCCTACACTGAGGTGCATGATTGTAGAATCATAGAATTGTACAGCTGGAAGAGACATCAAAGATCATCTAATTCAATCCCCTGCAATACAGGAATCTAAAGAATCCCTGACAGATGTCCATCCACCCTCTGTTTAAAAAGCTCTGATAACAGCTCTTACTGTCAATAAGTTCTTCCTAATGTTTAGTCGGAATCTCATTTCTGCATTGGGCTCCCCACCCCCAAATTCCCTTAGTCCCCTTCCCTCTTGTGTTTGGGCTGCTGTTTTGACTGTACAAGGAACCACACTCAGAATTGGTATATAGGGAAATATCAGCATTTGTGGTGGGAGCGTCCAAAAATAGAAAAGTTCTGGGGAAATGTATTTACAAAAAATATATATTTGATTACAAGGCAGACAGTGCCCATGACCCCCAGGACTGTCTCTACTTAACTTGTATAGTCGTGATATGATGCAAATTAGAAACAAAGAACTCATAACGCATCTATTAACAGCTACAAGTGCAACTATTGCAGGGCATGGAAATCACTGCATTTATTAACTATGGAGCAATGGCATAATGATGTAATGGCAAACAGTGTAATTGTAAAAACTGACACATAAATTAAAAGTTGCAAGAGGTCAAAAGAAACACGACACTTTTTGTGCAGACTGCTGTGACTTTAGTGATTACACAAATATTGAGTCATATAGTAGAACAGAACTCATAGTTTACAGCACAATCTGGTGTGCATGAAGTACAGGTGTTAATTTTTCCCCCTCCCCCTCCTTCCCCACATCCTATAAATTCCTATATGCTCTAATTGTTATTAACACAAAATACATTTTACTTATGGTCACCAGTCTGAGCAATACACATGCAACTTACATCATTTCATATCTGTAATGACTGTAATCATTTGGGTATATATAATTTGACACAACTTTGTGAATATATTCAGAGACATTTATCTGAGTGTTTATTGTTGTTTTATTTTAATGTAATTTTTGCATGCCATATGCTATAATGTAAACAAAGATATATCTCAATGCAACTATGCTAAACAGTTTAAAGATGAAAATGAATTAAAGCCACATTACCGAAAGAAAGAATTAGTATACATGATGGTTTTTATCCTGCCTTAATCCTGTCATACTGCGTCTCAGGCCACAGGCTTCTCCTTTGGTATTTTGTAAAGTGTCATGCCATACCCGCCAACATTTCTCTGGTGAAAATAGGGACGTTCTGTTCCATAATAATAATAACAACGTTTTTTTATACCCCATCCATCTGACTGGGTTGCCCCAGTCACTCCAGGCAGTTTTCAACATATATAAAAATATAATAAAACATTAAACATTTAAAAACTTCCCTATACAGGGTTGCCTTCAGGTGTCTTCTAAAGGTTGTGTAGTTACTTATCTCCTTGGCTCGGTTGTGTGTGTGTGTCACACATAACTCCATACCCTCCAACATTTATCTGATTAAAATAGGGACATTCTGTGATCAAATCAGAAACCAGGACAGCTTCTGTAGATCTGGGGCTGTCCCTGGAAAATAGGGACACTTGAAGGGTCTGCATACACACTGATGGATAATGATGGTTAGGCGGCTTATGCTCCATACTCATATACCCCGCACTGCTACTTGGCACCAACTTTTTTGTAAAGGTTATTTCTGTAGCAAAAGACACTCCCAGCCCCATAACCACTGCTGAGAAAGCATGGCACCCCTGGACTCGATAATATGGAAATTGGCCTTCTTTTAGCTATGTTGTATAGTGCCAATTGATTTTAAATTAGCATTTTGCCCTCGGATTTATTTATTTATTTCAATCCGGAATTGCTCAGTCTTTGAAGTCCTGTTACCATTAAGTTTGAAGGTAAACTCCCATTGTTTTAACTACGAGCGGCAGGATTCAACCCTTTGCCTCTCTGCTCCCTTTGTTGTCACAGATAGATTCCTTCATTAAAATTTCTGCCCGAGGCAGAAAAAAAAAGAAATGCAGCGCTAGTGAATAAGTGCTGCAATATTTACATCTGTCAAGCCAACCCCTCAATCATCGCTCCACCTTACATATTATGAAGATGACACTTTTTATAAAGCACCGGCAGCAGCTGCCGCAGCCAGAAGATAATTTGAGTTGCTATTACTTTCCTGAGCCATCTCCAAGAGTCGAAAATGCAGAGACCTACAGTGTGTCAGAGACCTGCTTCGTGCCACCTTACTGTAAGTCGGATCTCGCTCTTAAAAATAAAGCTTTGTGCCTTAGCACATTGCTAAGGATGGGCATCTCAGATGAACATAGATGGAAATGCAATTGTAGGCAGATTTTACAGTCAGTGAATACCACGGGGTGTGTGTGGTGTTGTGTGTGTGTGTGTGTGTAAACATCTTTGGGGAAAGCACTGGGAATAATGGGGAGTTCTAAATAAAGGGGAAATTCTGTTTATGGCACTGAGGAAAGTTCTAAATGAAAGATGTGTGAATGTAGCCATCAGCTTGAAAAAAGGATATGGCACCAAACACACACCATCCTATTTCCTTGATGTCTAAAATTCTATTTCCTAGTCTTCAAGTGACCGAGCCTTTCATAGGCAGAGTGTTTGGAGCAGTACTTTCTTAATCATGCCAAACTGCTTATACTGGAACACTCTCCATTCAAGTTCCGCAGATGCCTGTGAAATTAAATTCACACTACAGAGGTTTTAATGGATTATCTAGCTTGTCAATCTCTTACCTAGTGTATTTTTACACCATGATAATTAATGAAATCAGTTTCAGTTTCATGTTCTGTGTTCATAATGTTTGGCTTCTACGCACTGGAGTTTCGGACATATTTCTTAAAAATGTTTCTATTGAACGTTTTTAGCATGATTACAAAGACGATGTAAACAAAACTGTAACCAACTGAAAAATCTCGATGAAACATAGTGAGTTAGGATCACAGCAGCAGTTTTTAAGACTTGTTTGAAGCATATTGAACATACTAGCTAGATAGTACGTGTATGGAAAGACTCTTTACTGACCTGTGAAATGTGACAGAGAGGAATCTGGTCTGACCAAATCTATGGGATAGGTACATTTGCCGTGTTCTCTTTTCTAACAACATTAATTGTTAGGTGCCAAGACTGCACTGATTCTGGTAATTTCCACTGGTGGTCTAGTTCATTGCAAGCGGCTATGAATTACCGGTAGTACACACTTGATATAAGAAATCCTTCTTTTTATTGTCAAATGCAGTCAGAAGAGAAAGCTTGGAGTCAGACAGGGAGCATATTTTGATTTCCGTTTTTGGAGTAAAATTGTGTTCGGAGAACTAGGCAACTACCTCATCACTCTGATATGCATGACAGAGGGAAATTTTCACTTTATATTGTGATCCGCAGCAAGGAGGATATGTTTTGTAGACATAATAAATGTCAGAATAGCAATAGGGACTGTGGTGGGTGAGTTTCAAGGCGTTTTATCTCTAATGCTCTCTGGAACAGATTTAAGTGTTTGAGCTATGGTGAAATTTTGGTCAGTGTATGATGTTCGGGAGGAAAAGACAACATGGTTAATAGAATTATGCATTCAACGGATTGAGGGGACAGATATATTTTTCTCCCTTTCTCTTAGTACTAGAACTCAGGGTCACCCAATGAAGTGGATTGGGAGTAGATTCAGAAAGGACAAATGGGGTACTGTATCATTCAGTGTACAGTGGTACCTCGGGTTACATATGCTTCAGGTTACATACGCTTCAGGTTACAGACTCCGCTAACCCAGAAATAGTGCTTCAGGTTAAGAAATTTGCTTCAGGATGAGAACAGAAATCGTGCTCCGGCAGCACGGCAGCAGCAGGAGGCCCCATTAGCTAAAGTGGTGCTTCAGATTAAGAACAGTTTCAGGTTAAGAATGGACCTCCAGAACAAATTAAGTACTTAACCCGAGGTACCACTGTATAATTAACTTTTGGTGATGGCCACCACACTAGATTGATTTTAAAACAGGTTAAATTATTTCACAGAGGACAAGTCTGTCCATGACTATTATGTACAAAAGCAGAGGCAGTGTAATTCTGAAAATCAGAGGATGGGTGCATACAATGGGAAAGCTTGCAAGGTTTTCTTGGGAGAATCTGGGCAGCAACTGGGGGAACTTTCTGTAGTAAGATTATCTGATCCGGTACAACTCCTGTTATGCAAGTCTACCAGGAAAAAATTCCAATCACCATATGCTATCCGAGTTATTTCTTCACTCTCTTAAGGCCGCCGTCCTCAGCACATTTACTCAGCAGTAATTGTCCTGTTGATCTCAAGTGGTGAGCATAAGTAAAGGCAAATGTTACGAACATTTCCCAGAGATTGGAAGAGATTAAATAATGTGTGCTTTCCCATTGAATACACAGCAAAAAACATGTGGCATTGCCTCTTAGACATCTTTGTCTGCTTCTGTCCAAGAATCTCCCTCTTCTTTTCAAGATTTTGTTGAAGGCGTTGTGTATCACTGTGTGTTGATCCTCCCCTCCCTGTTTTATTTCCAAATCTCCAAGTCAGATGTGCTCCGAGACTATAAGCTATCACATTTTAGCTGTGTAAAATGGAACTGGTGTTTAACATATGACTCAAGATTTGTTGTTATGGAAGATGGTAAGGAAGCACGGAAAAGAGTTGCCCTCAAATGAAATGGATTTTGGAATGCAGGGCGTGCCTGTGAAATATATAGTAATTTTCTAAACTTGTAGAACCATATTCAGTCATTGGTCTCTGCGAGAGAAAGGCCTCTGTGTAAATACAGTTTCCAAATGTGGGGAATCTTTGCTGAAGCCCAATTCCTCACCCTTTCTGTTGTTTGAAATTCCAGTAAGTCTTCCAAATTTTACAGCATAAAATGTTGGCAGAACTATCACCTGCATGTTGGTTTTAAAAGTGTAGATATAAACTGCAGTTCAGTAAAAGTGGTAAGTTATCAGTTGTAAGAAACATGTATTACAGCTTTTATTTTAAGAGACAGACAGATTGACCAAGTACAGCTGTTTTGTGTGCAGCCACTTCCAAACCCTATAATGTGGTTAATTTAAACCCAGCTTCATAAACGATGGTTTGAAGCTGTCTTGTTTCAAGATAAGAAAGCAACAACAACACAGTTTGTCAAGGCTGAACAATATGACAAACTGTGGCTAATCAAAAATGGAAACAAATTCTGTATGGCATCATCAGAGGAGGAGGGTGTCTGAGTCCTAGAGAAACTAGATTCATTTGAATCATGATAAACCATTGTTTATCATGATGTCCAAACTCAGTCAGTGACTATAGTTCAAGATCATGCACTGAGTTTATGGCTGAAGCAGGGATTGTCAAGAGAGGCAGGAAAGGGATTATCCCAGAAGTAAATTTAATAGTTTATTACACCACACAATTGTCATTTATAGCTCCTAACAGCCTAGTCCTCATGCCAGGGGGATCTACTGGCAGGAACATTTCCTGAAAATTGCTACCTTAACCAGAAATTTAGTTCTTAAACTGTGCATGCTGTGCATATGGTATTAGTTCTTCCTTGGAAGTCTGGCTTGTTTGTGGTCGTCATTCTGAGAATGGTTGACATTGCTTTGCAATACAGTCATACCTCGGGTTAAATACGCTTCAGGTTGAGTGTTTTCTGGTTGCGTTCCGCGGCGACCCGGAAGTAACGGAATGGGTTACTTCTGGGTTTCGCCACTTGCACATGCGCAGACGCTCATAATGATGTCACGCGCATGTGCAGAAGCAGCGAATCATGACCCACGCACACGCACAGACGTGGGTTGCGTTCTGCTCAGGATGTGAACGGGGCTCTGGAATGGATCCCATTACATCCAGAGGTACTACTGTATTATACATTTTCTACACTTAACCCAGTGTGGCAGCACTAGACTCTTAATCAGATGTTCTTTGGTTTGTAGAGGAGGATATATCACAGACAGCAAAAAGCCCAACATCTGCTGGCGTGTTGGATTAGGGGTGCAGATGCTGCTTTTTTGTTTTCCCGAAAGACACTGCTTAAACGCCTACTGCCCGAGAGGGAACCAAACGGGTGGACAAAATAACCTGCCTGCTTGCAGTGGCAAGAAGTTCTCTTCAGTTGTGCCTTTTTGCTACACGTCCTATTCAAAATTTGCCAAGATTAGTCTGGCATGAATGAGGAAGCAGGAATTCTGCCAGACTCCTCCTTCCCTGCCACTTACAGTTATGGCAAGGATGCATTTATTCTGAAACACATTGTGCAACAAACAAGAGCGCTGCCTTCAGATCTTTACTAATTACTAGCCTTCTTTTTATTGCAATGGTCTACTTTGTTCATTGCTCTGATTCAGTTGGGGTGGGGGCTGCCACGTTGCAATTGGAAAATGTGAAGCCACCTTTAAAGATGCAGATCAAACAGAAGGTGGGGCTGCTGTTCTCCCCCCTGTGTTCTTGTCTGCCCTCCCTGCAACAGGGCAAATATTCTCTGGGTTGCCTCCTGGTGACCTTAGCTTGAGTCAACCTAACCTATCTAAAGTGCTTATTTCCATCCATGTTTTTGACCGAATCTTCAAGTTAGCTGTTTGTATGTGCTGCTTGACTCTAGGAACAGATCTTTCATCCCTTTCATCTTGTCTCTCCAAGCTTTGTTCTTTGCGGAAGCCAATTTGGAGCTACGATCTGGACCTTAATCATGGTTGCTACTAGTCATCCACCAGCTTCTCCAAGCAAAGAGCAATCACCGTCACATACTGAATCTTGTCCTCTTAGCAGTTCACAAGTTTGAAACCAATAAGACACAATTCAACCAAAATGCCAAAGGATCAATCTTTTTTAAAATTTATTTAACAAAACGCATATATGCCACTTGATTATAAGAAAGCTTCTGAGAGGTTTACCAAAACCAACTTCCAGTGCAAAGATCAGGCTGCGTTTAAGTTCTCGCATTTCAGAAAGAGTGGATGTTTCTGAAAGTGTGATAATGACAGGATTGCCTTTCAATGCAAACTGAATTGAATCATGTTCATCATCACTAATTGGGAAGCAAGGGTAACCACCCATACTTTCCCATTATACAGGGATGTGGTTATAAGCCCTGATATCCCACCTCTCAATGCAAAGAAGACCTTCAGCTCAAAAACTTCCTTACAGTGGTACCTCGGGTTACATATGCTTCAGGTTACGTACGCTTCAGGTTACAGACTCCGCTAACTCAGAAATAGTGCTTCAGGTTAAGAACTTTGCTTCAGGATGAGAACAGAAATCATGCTCCGGTGGCGCGGCAGCAGTGGGAGGCCCCATTAGCTAAAGTGGTGCTTCAGGTTAAGAACAGTTTCAGGTTAAGAACGGACCTCCGGAATGAATTAAGTACTTAACCCGAGGTACCACTATATATGCTTTTCTTCGCTTGTTTTAATATTTCTGAAAGTGAAAGAGGAAGCCTTTGCTCAATCCTTGCAGTTGCTGAGTGCAACATGGTTGTAATTCCCTCTCTCCCACCCTGACATCACCCCTGCCCCCACCAAGTAGAGACATTGTCAAGAGGAAATGAATTCATGCACATACAGTGGTACCTCGCAAGACGAATGCCCCGGAAGACGAAAAATTCGCAAGACGAAAGAGTTTTTCATTTTCTGAGTTGCTTCGCAAGACGGATTTCCCTATGGGCTTGCTTCGCAAGACGAAACGTCTTGCGCCTTTTTTTAAAAACCGCCAATGCATTCCTATGGGAAACCGTCAATACACAGCAGTGCTTCGCAAGACGAAAATACTCGCAGAACGAAAAAAACTCGCAGAACGAATTAATTTCGTCTTGTGAGGCACCACTGTACTGTACAGCGCAACTATTGGAACCCAAGTTTATCCATGACACAGCTGCAGGGGATATGCTAACCTAAATTTACAGGCATCTTAATACTTTGTGATTTGCAATATTAGAAGCAGAGGCCCAAACTGTTGACTTGGTTGAACCTAGATCTTCTGAGTGCTGATTCTTTCAGTGCAATCCTTTACACGCCTGATCAGACATCTAATGAGTCTTACTCCCAGCTAAGTAGGTATAGACAGGCTCACAGCCTTCGTTATTGGTTTGGATTTTTAAAAATCACTTTTCAAACCTAGTGGCTCATAAAGTGTCTCGCAACAATCATAACAAAGCAGTTGTAATATCAGTCAAAACAACAATTACTTCGAAAGCTACAACTAACATTAGACAACAAGAGAAAGCAGAAGAGGGCCAGAATGTGCCAATTTGACCTATAGGGGGAGATAATTCCATCATTTGTGGGGGAAACCACTGAAAAAGCCCTGCTTCTGATTGATGACAATCTAAACATCCTGATTGATAAAACATTTTGCATGTTACCTCAAGACATTGTGTTTGGTCCCCTCAGTCCTCTTGAGAAGATGGGTACTAAGACCCAGTTACAAAAGAACTATTAAGTATAGGGACTAGGCCATATTCCCCTTTAAAATACACTTTAGGGATGGGAGAATCTGTTAATTCTGAGCACTCTCGTTTTCTTATTTTTCCAATATAAATTCAGTTTTCTACATCTCCACATCGGTTTGTGATATACGTATATATATAAACCCTGAAAATTCATCAGCACGTCATTGTAGATTTCTCCGAATACATACATTTTTGCAAAGTAATTTTGCCAAATATAAAGCATTCATGTACGTCCCACCCCAACTAGTATATGGCTGGGAAACTGTGTTGCAAAATCCAGGCCCTTACTAATTGCAAAAGATGGCTGTGTTTCAGTTTTCGTATTGTTTCAGGATTTGTGGATGTGGTAGTTTGGCCTTTAAATGCAAACTGAATCAAATTTTATCCCCCTTTCCAATTCAGCAGGTTTTCTCTTTCAGGAGTATTTGTGAGAAGCAGTTCTGAAACTGCACTTAAAACAACACTGTCTTCCTTTTTTTTTTACTTAACTGGTAGGCATGCTAGGTTCATAAACCCAACCTGTGTTTTTAGTCACTTCAAGCAGGGTATCCTTCAAGCTTAAAAACAAACCCAAATTAGATTCCAAGGAAGCCCACATGCTTCACTAACATTATCCCTCCAATTTTGCGCTAAGAACCAGTTATCTAAATCAGGCAGGCCTGCTTGCAGTTACATAATATCTAATTCTGATATTAGGGGATTTTACAGAATACAAAGTCCTTAGCAAAGACCTGAGAATGTAGGAGTAAAAAAAGAAAGTACAGTGGTGCCCCGCAAGACGAAATTAATTCGTTCTGCGAGTTTTTTCATTCTACGAGTTTTTTCGTCTTGTGAAGCACCAATGTGTATTGACGGTTTCCCATAGGAATCCATTGGCGGTTTTTTTTAAAAAGGCGCAAGACGTTTTCGTCTTGCGAAGCAAGCCCATAGGGAAATTCGTCTTGCGAAGCAACTCAGAAAACAGAAAACCCTTTCGTCTAGCGAGTTTTTTGTCTTGCGAGGCATTCGTCTTGCGGGGTACCACTATAGATGTGATCTTCCAGGTCAGGCACGATGAACCATCCTGTTTCCTGAAATCATGCCCAAGCCTCTTTTTGTTTCTCCAAAGCCATGAGGACTATAAACATTTCTTTTTTAAGAAAGAAGGAAAAATTGCACTTTTCAGGAAGGACCTAGAGGCCAGAGGTCTGTGCTGCATGTGTAAATTCCTGAAACTCACGGCAATCATAATAATGGAGAACCAACGCCCTGAAAGCCATGTAAATATGCTGATTCTGGGTGCAAACGAAGCCACCGCTTCTCTTAGCCTGTTGAGGGGAATAATTTAGGTCTCCAACACACGTCCACCGGTCTGCAGGCCGCGAAGAAACACACCACTTAGAATGGTCGTAATAGGATGAGAATGAGGAGTTCCATGGTGTGCCAACAAGGTTTACATTGTAGACGTGGTAAGGAAGGGAGCAATTGGAGAACAGACGGTGTCCCTTGCGCTGCCAGGATTCCACCAGGAAGTTTGTTTGCAGTTTCTGAGCCATCCAGGCTATGTAGATATCTGGCAAATCAGGGGTTGGGGGCAAATGAGAAATTATAATGGGCTTTGCTTCTTAAATTGACTCCATTAGGGCTAATGTTTGTATACTTCATTTCAGTTTGCCACTGAGGGAAGAGAAGGCTGGACTAGGCAGGCCTCTGGTCTGATCCAGCATGGCTTTGAAGTTTTTAAGTGGCAAATAAGTGAATTAATTTTATAATGAATGATTTTAGAGTGTTGTGTTGTGTTGTACTGTTGTACTGTTTTATTGTTGTTAGCTGCCCTGAGCCCGGCTTCGGCTGGGGAGGGCGGGATATAAACAAAATTTATTATTATTATTATTATTATTATTATTATTATTATTATTATTATTTCTTATTCAGCTGACATTCAGTGTCTTATGGCTTACTGTGAGAACTGGGCATGCTCATTAGGCTAGTTTGAAGGAAGGTCACCCCCACCCCACTTTGGTTTCAATTTCATTTTGTTTCATGTCGTTTCATTCTCAGTGGCTCCAGTCTTGTCCGCAAGGGGACCCTGGAGTTTCCGGTTAGAGGGAATTACATTTTTTGAAGGACTCCTAGATGTTTGTAATGATTAAGGCGCCGGGTTTTCAGTTTTGATTGAGGTGTTTCAGTGTTCAGAGTTTGGGTTGCATCCTCATTGCCATTATCACAATTTTTCTGCCCTCAACGGGAGGTGAATTATTATCCATCCCTTTGTTATTACGGATATGCAAATATATAGATATACTGCTAAGTGTTTCTAAGACCTCCAGTAGTTGATGCATCAGGTTTCCTGTCACAAATCCCCTCAAAGCCCCCTCCTCCCCCGTTTCCACAAAAGTAATAACGTCATGATAGATATTCTTACCTTCGTGATCATACCGTGTTTTAGCAAAGTTGAACAGAATTTCTCCCTGGGCTGACTGAAGCTTGATAAGGCTTTGATTTGAAGGAACTGAAGGCAGCTGTGCTCCTGCACACATTGTTTGCAAGTTGAAGAGCTCTGCTTGAAAGGGCTTTGGGATGGAACAGTTGTAGACATTTGGGTTGTAGAATAACAATTGCTTATCTGAAGAAAATGGAAAAACAAAAGCTATGTTTAAAAGAAAAAATCAGGGAAAGTGCTAAATGCTGTCCTAGTTTTGAAGAACGTATGTAAGCAGCATTGGTACAAGCAATTTTTGTGAGAGGAGGAAGGCAGGATCTATTGCACACCCATCTGATTCATGAGTTTCTAGAAGGAATTGTTTTCTGCTTTACACTTTTGCATGCAGCACTGTTTCCACACTGCTGCAGTTCATCCTCTGCCAACAACTACGTTATTTGTCTTGTTGTTCCCTTGTCATTACTTTATTCGACTCCATGCACTTCAATGCACTGAAAACATGGTGCAAATTGAGAGAAGGGTATAATCAATCATGTATCCTTTGCAGACTTAAAGAAACAACAGCCAATGCCTATCATATTCCATGGGTGAACACTAGTTTCAGCCCACTGATTCCTTGTTCCTGTGCACAGCGGATTTGTGTGATCATGCAACCCATACAGCTAGCATAGTCTTATACCTCTCCTAGCAGAAATGTCAACATGGACTGCTCCCCTGACATTGTCCCAGGTACATTGAGGAAATTTCTCCTCATCCCCTGCTTAGTGCTTGTGTGAAAGTTTATGCTCCTGGGAGTCTTTGAGCAGATATGGTTCATCTTTAGCCATAGATCCTGCTTCTGGTCTGTGCTTCACTCAGGATCAGGTGATTATGTTGCCCAATCATAGGCATGTTCATTCAGAATAAACTTGGAAAAGATGTAGACCAAACTTTTGAGCTGCAATTCCATACACACTGACCTGGGAGTAAGTCTCATTTAATTCACTTCTCAGTAGGTATCTGTATGATAACAATAATAATGTAACATCTCCATACTTTGGAATCTGAGTGGAAAACTGTTAACAGTTTGAGACAGACACCTTAGACTTGCAGAAATGCAGCTTATTCCATGCAGAATTGAGAAGCAGCAAACATAAAACACTGAAAAACTTTCCTTTTTTCAAAAAGTCACCTTTTAAAGTAACTGCACGCATGCATGCATGCTGGAAATAAGAAAACGGTGTTGCAATGGCTGCTCTGGGACTTGAAAAAGGTTCTAGTTTTCATGGTTGCCAAGGCTAGTTTGAAAACCCTAAGAGCAATAAGTCTATGTCCCTAAAGCAAAAAACAATGTAGCAGAAACCCATATGATTTCAATGTTTGTGATAAAGGTTGTAATCCTAAGCAAACATATTAAGTGTGGCTACAATGCTGAAATCTGTTTCTTTGTAGCTGAATATGTTTTTGAGTTGAGAGAAAAGGCAATACCTAAACTTTTAGGATGACAGCCTTAATCTCACACTTACAGTTCAGATGTGTATTAGTCACTTTAGTCCTTCAAAAATCAAGGTAATGGCTTATCTCTGAACTCTAAACACATTCAGTTGCAAAACAGTCCATTTCTGGGACACTTAATATGCTTGCTTCGACTTACATCCTTATATCCGGGTGTCCCTTTGTTCTTATGCCTGGATAGCTCAGTTGGTTAGAACGTGGTGCTGATAATGCCAAGGTTGCAGGTTCGATTCCTGTATGGGACAACTGCATATTCCTGCTTTGCAGGGGCTTGGACTAGATAATGCTCAGGTTGCCTTCCAACTGTACAATTCTATGAATCACAACCATTGAATAGATCTGTGTTTCTGGACATATAGCGCTTACTGCTCATAGTGTTAGGCCTTTGTAAACTTTTTCCAGCCCTAGAACAACCATTTTGTAACTCTTTTCATTGGAGCTGAGATTAAGACTGCTGTTTCAAAAGCTCTTCCTAGGGGACAAGGCCCATTTGACTTCCAAGTCAGCATGCACAGCTAACAATTATAATTTGCCACATGCATGAAAACGGTATGCCAAATTCGTTGAGGCCTGCGGTCAATGTGTGTCAGCACATGAGCCTTGGCACTTAGCAAGTTTCACATTCTTGATTCAAAACTTGAAGTGCTACCAATTACTATTTAAGATGACCTTCCTGTAAGTTTCAAAACAAGCCATACATACATAAGTCACATCTAAGGTAACAAACACCGGCAGCCAGAAACTCATCTAGACATGTTTGCGCTCACTTTCTAGACAGTAAGCTATCATTACCTATTTCCGCAAACTGATCATATCGGAATGTTATACAGATTGCTATCTGTCCATTGTACTTTCCCGTGCGTGGATATCCATAGCCGTCCTCGGGAAATGGAGGGAATTCGGGAATACTGTGTATAACCCAGAAACCTTGGGACTGGTCCAAGAGCAAAAACCCTGTCATTAATAAAGGAAGAAAAATGCAAGGAACTGTGTCATCGTGGGAATTTTCATGAACATAAAAGTCAAAAGCCTCTCTCCATTTGCATTATCCCAGTTAAATAATTTAATGGTCTGAGTAATACACAGGAATGTGGCTTGGAATCACTTTTCCCAGCACAGGATCCTTCTATTCACCCAGCACAGCCTCACACATGTCTTCCACACAGTCAACGGTGACAGTGTCTGCCTAGAAAAAAGGTACACGACCAGCAAGTCACTCATTTTCTCAGCGGATCCTGAAAGTTCTGGGGTCCAACTAGACATGATGTGAAAGTTCTCTAACTGGGGAAGTGGCCAATCAGGAAAGGGGTGCTTAACCCTTTCTTCCTGTACTTCTGGGCAAAGCTAATAGCAAGAAAACTTCAAAGAGGAATGCATTAAACACCTTCTTCCCAAGGGCCACTTTCCTGATAGCTGAAGCTACTAATTAGTTCAAAATCTACCTGCAACAGCCTACTGGCCATTGTAATCATGGATTTCTCCACATTTTGTGACTAGTTTGGCCTTCAGGTACCAAGATCCCAGCGTATGACTTTGCAGAAGTTGATTATCCCTCTCCAGAATAGTTTTTAAAAAATCTTATTTCCTCACTGCAGAAAATATTTCAGCATGTGCCTTAAGGGGAGGATTTGTGTGACCTTTTAAATGTGGAGAAATGTGGATTGCTAGATATAGAGCAATTAGACGTGGAGCCATCAAGACTAAATCTGTGGGGAAATAGCCATTTCCTCAGTGTACGTTCAGATTGCCAAATTCTGCACACTTAACTTTCTGCTACCGCCAAACAGCTTCCCAAAAGAATTCAGTGCCAGAATAGCATATGGATGGCAAGTTCTGCTCTGGGGTCACCCAGATACGAGGGTGCAGAAGTCGCTCTCTGCCCAGAAATTCATATTTCATATTCGGGCGATATCGATCACCTACCCATTTAGTATGACCAAATCATTTGCTTATATTCTTCTATTTTGTTCAGGAGGTTGAATACATTTCTTTCCTTTTATAATTTTTTTGGTGGCAGAGATGAAGGTTTTCATCCTTGAAAGTGCTTTCCCATTCAGAATGGCCATTACACTGCTTTCCCACTTCAACTCCCTCACATAGCAAGGAAGGTTGTGCAGGGCATTGTGTGGTTTTCTGGACCAATATTCATCTGTAGCAGGTGGAAACAGGCCCAAAAGTCACTTGATAATACCTTTAGAATGTCCATGTGTCCAGCTGTAATTCATTTTGTTAGGTGGTCCATCATTATATATCACATAGGCAGTGCTGTTTTCCTAAACAGACAGACAAACAGACACCAGTCTATTAAATATGTTATTTAAGGAAACATGATTCTAAAAAGCAACACTCTCCTTATCATTGAAACAAGAGGGTCCTTCGCCACTGGTCTGAAGCCAAAGGCATAATCTAGATACACAGCTTTAAATCACCTCTAGTGCTGTAAAAAGTAGGGATGAAGAAGAAGAAGAAGAAGAAGAGTTTGGCTTTGATATCCCGCTTTATCACTACCCAAAGGAGTCTCAAAGTGGCTAACATTCTCCTTTCCCTTCCTCCCCCACAACAAACACTCTGTGTGGTGAGTGGGGCTGAGAGACTTCAGAGAAGTGTGACTAGCCCAAGGTCACCCAGCAGCTGCATGTGGAGGAGCGGAGACGCGAACCCGGTTCCCCAGATAATGAGATTACCGCTCTTAACCACTGCACCACACTGGCTCTCAATGCTGGGAAATATAAAAGAAAACAGAAATTGAAGCAGAAATTCTTACACCCCTAGTGAGCAGTCACATTGGCCCATAGCCTATGTTATTAAAATTACCCTCCTACAAAATTACCCTTTGTACAGAATGAACTTTTCGCATTGCATTTTTTCCTGTGTGTTATAAGTGGATGCATAGCTCTAGTTTAAAAAAACCTTAATTGTATTTAAATGTAGCTGGAAAGATGGCAAGAAGCTAATACAATCTTGGCAGTCTGGCCAGCTTTTTAAAATATATATTAATGCCTACTTATTTGAATATAATTAAAAACTCTTAATAAAAGATGTTATTTGTAATGAATACTAACAATCAATCATTAACTACGTATTTAAATATACACACTATTTAGAAAACAGCTCCTAAGAGAATGCAAATTTAATAGCTTATTGGTCACTTTTTTAAAAATCATAGATTCGGTTCTTGAAATCAGAACAGATAAGAAAATTAACTCATTCAACAAGGTGCACATCAAAAGACCAAGTTAGTAGTCTGTCTGACTTTACATTTTGCAGAATCCTTGCCTATGATAATCAAAAGAGAGCTTGCACCTGGCTCTTTGAGAAAGTTACCAAGCTAGAGAAACAAGCATATTTGCATTAAACATTTCAGACAGCATTCTTCCCAAGATGAGTGAATTCTCTGTCTCACACCCAACACACCAGAGGAAAAGCTTCTTTTTGACACATGGATACTTGTGTGTGCATCTGTGTGTTTCAGGGTTTGGTAGCACTCACAGATTTGGGACGAAACAAAGTGGAAATTAGCTGTGCTGCTAATCCTTCCTGTTAATTATTAAAAAGAAACCTGGTATAGTATAGCTAAATGCCTGTAGACATAGGTTTCTGGGAGGACAACCACAAACCTAGCCTTCTCAGTGCTCTTTCATAGCAAAAGGTCTCCTAAAGAATCTAAAAAATATGAAGACTAAGGGGGGGATTCAGTTTTGCTTGTGTTTTAATGTAACACTAACTAATTTGCACTTCTCGAGTCAATGCACAAACCAAAACAGAGTTATTCTTCAAAATTTGCACTTCTACAATTTTTCCAGTACAGTTCTCCAACCAAACAATGCATACGTATAATGGGAGAATGTTCATTAGATGCATACATACAAAAAATATTTGGGGAAACTGCTTGCAAAAAATGTGCATATTTGTCAAAACGGCATACAAAAATAAGTTTATTAGGAGAAATCTGTACCAAAAAAATTTGACAAATTTTCACGAGGGTTTAATTCCTCTCCCTCCGCGTGCGCCAAATGCTGCAGAAATCCCGAGAACTGAATTTAAGATAGAAAAACATGATGAATGAAGGATTTAAGATGAGAAACTAAAATGGACAAATTTGGCAATCCCTAATGAGGATTCACCTGTGTGGTGTTTTTTTTCTATGGCCACTCAAGTCACCCTTATACCTAGGGTAGCCATATGCACCAATTTCAGAGGACAACCCTCTGTTTGGTCATCATCTACTGAATGACCATCTGGTTGTCCAGCAATGAACTTCAAGGATGGAGTAGAGGCACACAGGTCACTTAAGGACACTCTTCTCTACTACGGTGAGATATTGCGTTTCTATTTCTATTTTACAATCACTTCTAAATTAGCACCTATAACCTGTAAATTAGCATGTGAACAACTTATGCAAAAATATGTCCTCTTTTGACCGTGTGTGGGTGTGTCACATTTCCATTTTGGGGGAGAGGTGCTTCAACAGAAAATGGTTCATCAGAAGAGGCGTCAAATGGGGCTCAACAGACTGTGAGAATGGCATTAATTGACCTGTGTGAATCTAGATAGGCTAAGGTGCAATTCAGTGAGGAAATTAAAATTAATAACCTCTTATTAGTTGGGTTATGGGACACAGGGGCTGATATTACCTCAGTATCCAAGAAGGTATTACAACCTGGCCAAATTTTAGAAGGTTAACAACAACAACAACAACAATTTATTTATACCCCACCCATCTGGCTGGATTCCCCAGCCACTCTGGGTGGCTTCCAAAAAAAGATTAAAAATACATGAAAACATCAGTCATTAAAAACTTCCCTAAACAGGACTGCCTTCAGATGTCTTCTAAAAGTCAGATAGCTGTTTATTTCCTTGACATTTGATGGGAGGATGTTACACAGGGCGGGCGCCACTACTGAGAAGGCCCTCTGCCTGGTTCCTTGTAACTTTGCTTCTCGCAGTGAGGGAACCCCCAGAAGGCCCTCAGTGCTGGATCTCAGTTGAACGATGGGGGTGGAGTCGCTTCCTTCAGGTATTGGGCTGAGGCCATTCTGGATTAGTTGTAGTTTCCAGGTCACCTTTAAAGGTAGCCCCACGTATAGCGCATTGCAGTAGTCCAAGCGGGAGATAACTAGAGCATGCACCACTCTGGCGAGACAGTCTGCAGGCAGGTAGGGTCTCAGCCTGCGTACCAGGTGGAGCTGGTGGACAGCTGCCCTGGACACAGAATTTATCTGTGCCTCCATGGAGAGCTGTGAGTCCAAAATGACTCCCAAGCTGTGCACTTGCTCCTTCAGGTAAAGAGGTAAAGAGTTTATTGTAACTCCCTATGGGGGCCAAGCAGTAAAAACCAGTCTAGCCCAGGTGGATTGTGAATACAAAGATTTTAAAGTGTCCTTACCAGTTTTAGTACATGAAAATGGTATGTTTACACCTTGCCTTATAGACAATGATCTCATTTTAGACAGCATTTAGCTCGGCAGGCTAGTGAATCATCTAGCCCAGTGGTTCTCAACCTATGGGTCCCCAGATGTTGTTGGACTACAACTCCCATCATCCCTGAGCTCTGGCCTTGCTAGCTAGGGGCAATGGGAGTTGTAGTTCAACAACATCTGAGGACCCACAGCTTGAGAAAGGCCGGCTAGCCAATGTGTTGAGGAGCCTGTCACTGGAAATGCAAATCAGTTTGATGAAGGTTGTGAGTCAACAGAAATTTCTTTGGCAAAGTCTGGCGAGAATACCATAACTTCTCCTTCACTCCTTCATGTTCATGACTTTAAGAAAGAACTGCTTAAGGACCCAACTTTGGAAGTATGTAGAAGTGCGGGAGAAAAGAGTTGCTTTATAGACAGTTCTTGTCAAAGAAATCTGCCCCAGAGTGTGAGCCGAGAAGACAGTTGATAGTGCCACAGACTATGGCAAGGATATTGGCAAATTAATATGGACCACGATATACCTATCAAATCAGCATTTACTACACATATGGGCTTGTATGAGTTCATTAACATGCCTTTTGGATTATGGAATGCTCCTGGGACTTGATTAATTCTCTGCTCAATGGCATGTCTAACTTTGCTTGTGCCTATTTAGATGATATTGCAGTCTTTAGTGACTTCTGGGGTGACCATTTGAAGCATGCACAGAGTGTTTTGTTCAAGATTCAACATGCCGGTCTAATTTCGAATGTTCTGAAGTGCCAATCTGCCCTAGGAGAGGTGGAATATCTTGGACACCTTGTGGGGAGAGGCCATATTAAGCCATTAGAGTCTAAAGCCCAAAGTATTCAGGATTGGCCAGTACCTAAGGCCAAACGTCAAATACTGTCTTTCCTAGGCTTAATTGGGTTTTATAGGTGAGTCACTCGTGACTTTGCAATACCACTTGCTGATTTGTGTTAAAAATATCAACCTGACAATTGTATGGAACGATATCTGTCAAAATGCTTTTAGTGCCTTAAAGCAAGCTTTGCTGCAGTCTCAGTTGTTAACGGCACCTGATCACAAGAAGCCTTTCGTAGTTCAGACTGACACTTCAGAAGCTGGTCTTGGTACCATCCTGCTTCAACAAGATGTTGAAGGTGAACTACGTCCTCTTGTATTTACCAGTAAGATGTTATTGCCCAGAGAACGCAATTACGCTGCGGTTGAGAAGGAGTGTTTGGCTGTAGTATGGGCCCCTGATAAATTATGCTCTTACTTCTGGGGTCAATGGTTCACGATCGAAACAGATCACTCCCCGTTATGTTGGTTAGACAAAGTAAAAAATTCTAACCAAAAGCTTTTAAGGTAGAGTCTCACTCTTCAGGATTTTGATTTTGACATAGTTCATATAAAAGGAAGTGCTAATAAAGTTGCTGGTTTATCTAAAATCTATGTGGATTATGAAGATTCAAGTTAATTTTAACTGGTGTATTTTAATGTTGCAATATGTATTATGGATACAGTGGTACCTCGGGGTAAGTACTTAATTCGTTCCGGAGGTCCGTTCTTAACCTGAAACTGTTCTTAACCTGATGCACCACTTTAGCTAATGGGGCCTCCTGCTGCTGCCGTGCCGCCGGAGCCCGATTTCTGTTCTCATCCTGAAGCAAATTTCTTAACCTGAAGCACTATTTCTTAACCTGAATCACAGTGGTACCTCAGGTTACATATGCTTCAGGTTACATATGCTTCAGGTTACAACCTGAAGCGTATGTAACCTGAAGCATATGTAAGCTGAGGTACCACTGTATTTTTTATGTGTGTTTCCTGTTTTGTAACTTATTTGCTCGGTTCTGATTGTTTGTAGAATGGTTATTGTAAATATATTGCTTGTGGTCCACACCCCTGCCCTAAATACTCTTACTGAGATTTCCCTCAGTACTTTTTTAAGGGCATTTCTGTCTGCTTCATTTGCTTTTGCAATTATCACTTGCCTTGGACTTGTACGTTTGGTAGAGCTGCTGCAGCGTTTGCCCCAGAGCGCTTTCTGTCATGTTGACGAAATATTTGCTCGGTTTCCAAATCGGAGCCAAAGAATCCATAAACATGTATTCCAGCCCAGTTCCAGCCACATCGTGACTCATGTGCTTAGGGAATTTGTAAAGAACATACCTAGGGAAAAAATGTGTAGGGTTAAATTGGGAGTGCTTTAAGAAAAGGTTTGTTATGCATCAAAATTATACCTTAAAAACAAATTGTAGCTAATGATGCAAACATGGTCAGCTCTGGAAATTGTCAGTAGCTAATTATGTAAACGCGCCAGCTTGAAATGAGTTTTTCAGATACACCTTGCTTGAACTTCAGGTATATCACTGCATTTGAAAAGGAATGGCTAAAATTCAGATGACAAGTTAATGGTCTGAATGCCTGTTGAACAGCCAGTTCTTACAATATTTCCTATTTTTCGATTAATTATATTTTCCCTGGAGGTTCGGACCTATATTTTGACATCCTGGTTTGCATGCTGTTAGATTAAAATTGCGTTGTGCTCTAGCCATTATAGCTACTTTGTGCCTTCATTACATGCTATTATATATAGTTGATTCCAATTATGACCTTGAAGGGACCACAGAGGGCTTGTGTGGGATGCTTTAACTGCAGCAGAAGTCTCGGACACTCCTGAATTACTCCAAGAAAGGTCAGAAGTGCCGGCTGCCACCAGAGAGCAAGGGAAATGCAGTTCCAAATGCCCCTCTGCTTAATTAAATGACCTGGGATCCACTGGGAATAACATTACCCTGTGGGTGGAATTCGATGCAAATTCTACTCAAAGTAGACCCATTGAAATGAACCAACATGACTAATTTAGCCATGATGAATAAATTGCATTGGCTGAATAGAACCCAAATACCTGGGCATTATTAGAAGAATCAGGGTGCTGAAAAGGTGTGGTCTTTGCTAAACATCTCCCAACCATGTGCTGCTGTCTCCCCAGCTAAGTATGGGGGAAGTGGGGAGCAGTGGAGAGAGCTGACAGCAAGCACCCTATCTTTCCAAACTTAATACTTGCCTAAATAAAAGTTGTCTTTGTTTCACTATAATATGAAGTACAAGCCAACTTTAATAAAATATTGGGGTGGGGCAGGTAAGCCCCACCCCACATAATCCATCACAAGACATGGCACACACCATTTGAATGGCAATGCCCATCAACTTTGCGGGAGCCTGGCCCCCTTAAATATTTTAGGGAGGTCTCTTCAGCCCCTAGGAGTTGGCTCCTATGAGTACAAGTAAGCTATGTCAGCTCCTTCATAATATTCACTAGACTGGTCACCTATGGAAAATGAGAAATTCATCCAAGCTACCAGGTTGCTTTTGTAAAGCAGAGATACCTTCTTTTAAAGGCTACATCAGAAATACCTAATGCAGATGCGTATGAGCAAATAGTCTAGTAAACCTTTTCTAGGCCAGAAGTGGCCTATATATAGCGGCTTGTTTGTTCTGTGGCAAGTAAGTGTCATCTCCAAATGACCAGAGAGGAACTATTTACAGTAGCTGTTTTTTAAAAAAATTATATACCACGGGCATTTAGGCATGTTAGGAGAGTTAGACTTTTGTGTGGGCTAGTATATAGTATACTTATTTGCAAGGCTGTTTCGTGAACGCAAACTAAAAACCACCAAGATCACATTGTGCATTAAATATTTCTGAGATTTTTAAAGAACCCATTTCTTATACAGTATATAAAAATGAGTTCATGTCAATTCACTTTGTAATTTTCATGGGTCTCAGAGAAACATTCTTTTTAAATCTACCCTACCGGATCACAACAATGCCCCATCACAATAGTTCCTGCTTTAAATGAGGATGCAAGCAGATGAATAATTAGTGCAGTTATAAAATGCACCTGCTGAAACTTATTTCACCTTTCTGCTAAGAGTTGTCATTAGAAATGAATGCACCCTTTGCTTTTCTGCAAGGAGCAGTAGTTTTTCATGCAAGAGTTTCACTTCTGCTCTGCCCCTCGTTACTTCAAACCACACAAATGTGGAAGCCACAAATACTGTCAGTTTAAAACAGCTGGCTTGGGATTTTTAATTGTGTTTTGTTTTGCAAGACGGTGGTGGTGGGTTGTTCTTGTTTTTACAAAACTTAAAAGTCACACTGAAAGAAAATTTGGCCGTTTCGTCCTCCTACTTTGCATAGATGTACACAAAGTCAGTGGAGCTTAGCTGAGAACCTAACTACAATGCCTTGTTAGCAATGAGACTGTGAGCTCTAAAATATTAAATACTAGGCCGGGGGGGGGGTGTGGGCACTGCGGTGTGCAGGGAGCATAGTGTTAAGCCTTCCCTCTCCAGCAGCACTCCTGGTACTCCCACCCCCTGCATATTTCAATTAGTGCAGTGGTACCTTGGTTCTCAAAATTAATCTGTTCCAGAAGTCAGTTGCAAAACCAAAGCATTCCAAAACCAAGGCGCGCTTTCCCATAGAAAGTAATGCAAAATGGATTAATCCGTTCCAGACTTTTAAAAACAACCCCTAAAACAGCCATTTAACATGAATTTTACTATCTAACGAGACCATTGATCCATAAAATGAAAGCAATAAACAATGTACTGCAGTCACACAATCAATCAATAAGTAGCTGAACTGGGTTCCACACACTCACAAAAACAAAACAAAAAGAGCAGCAAAAACAAAAATGCAAAATATATAGTAAAAACAGAACAGACCTCAGTGTAACACTCAAAACGGAAGTGCGGCACTCAAATCAGAAGCGTAACACTCAAAATGGAGCATGTTAGGCTTCCGAAAAAGGTTTGCAAACACTTATTTCCGGGTTTGGGTTCCAAGTTGTTTGAGTACCAAGGAGTTTGAGAACCAAGGTACCACTGTGTCAGGAAAATCCCCCCATTGCCAGTTGGGCTTTGTATGAGTAACAACATGCCTTTTAAAAAAAAGGATCTGCAAATGTGGACCTAGAGTCAGCAGATTTAAATGAACGTTGGAGACTGAATTTCAATAGCACATGCAATCATTGCTGAAAGACTTTCTGCAACAGTTGACAGTCCCGTCTCCACAGGTGTAGAACAAGCAACTCGTTTCTCCTATCTGTCAGCTTTCACATACTGATATGCCTAGCTGCAAAATGAGCCTCGATTAACAAAGCAGATGATGTGCTTCAGGGATCCAGATTGTGTCACCGTGCTAAGGCTGTCATACGAGGAAACAGCTCACTCCCCAAGATAGTTATGCGAGAGATATTTCTGAAGAACAAGATTGAAACGGAGACATTATGAAATAGCTACCTGCTGCCTCCTCCCTCGTCAGCCCTGCACTGCCGGGTAAGAGAGGGAGGGTGAAGGAAGAGGAACACTTCCACGATGAGATGCAAGTTTGGCATACGTGCTATTCTTACTGCTCATGTTTCCCTGAGGCTTGGAATTGTAATGCATAATCATTTTCTCTCTTGATCAAAAGGAACAAGGCCTCTGTGAATCAATGGCTGTTTTGCAATTAGTCATAATGCGATGATGTGCATAAATTGCGCAGAAAACTAATCAGATTTCAGTAGCTTACATTTCATTTTCTGGAGGTATAGTTCAAAGGCAACTTTAACAGCCTCTGATATTAATTTGCTAATTATTTTCTCTTAGAGTTGAGTGTTGGAGCTTCGTGTTGTCCCATACATACATACATATATATATATATATATATGTATGGACTTGCCTCGGCTTCCTTCAAACCCACCTGTTTTACTTACCAGTCCACTGGCTTGCCGTCATCATTTATGCAGGAAATTTGAGATGCCCACAGGGGCAGGGCAGTACCAAAGAACAGCAAAGATATGCTCCATAAAATTCTGACAGTCATCTTGGCTCCATCAGCAGATCGCAAAAGGGGAAGCTGGCAAGACGATTTAAGCTTATCTGAAGCTCACTGGTCTCCTTCCATTCAATTCAGTTTCGTTTTACAGTCAGCCGCCAGAGCAGTGAAACTACCACAGCAAAAATTGGCACGCTGTCACTCGCTGTATAGTATACAGTATGAGCGGGCAGACTGCAGGCTTGTGAGAACGAACGACCTTTTCGTTTGTGTTTTAACTAGATCTCTAAGATCCACCCAATGGGACCAAGTGTTTGTATATAGAGATATACACTTAGAATTAAAGAAGGGTCATGCTTAGTCCAGGATTTCCCCCCCCCCCCATTACCAGAAATGAGTGCTCTCAGCCTTTTCACACAAAACTCTAATCTTCGTTTTCCAATCCCCGAGTTTTCGTCTGAAAAAAATTAAGTGATGTAGGGCACACTCAAACCATCCATTTAATGCCTATCCAACACATGTTTCAATTACATGATGTCCCCCATGTAATCCCAGCAACTGTTGCTTAAGGCTGCTGGGAATGATAGTTCTGCAACACAAAACTGCAGTTCCCAGACTTCTTTGGGAGAAGAGTGCAGTAAATAATAATAATAATAATAATAATAATAATAATAATAATAATAATATAGCGAGACCCGTGACAAATTTAACATTCAACACTGGCCAAGCAGGTCAAACTGAGTACAGTACTTTAAATAAACAAGCCAGTGCCACTTATAGCTGATTAATCAATTATCTGAGTTGTAACTAACGTTAAAGAGTTGGAAGACAGGTGGTCTTGTTGATCCATTGCAAGTCATTCTGAGATCAACTGGGCAAACCCGTTTCCCTATCCCTGATTTAGAGCATAGAAGCAGAAAGCGAAAAGCAAAAATGCATTGAAAATTATTTTATTTTTTTACATTAATAACCTGAATTTCACCCTAGGAGCTGGGAATCTTAGCCACATCTGTTCATCCTTGCAAAAGCCCTGTGAGGAAGGCTTGGCTGAGAGATAGTGACCAGCCTCCAAGGTCACTCAAAAAGCTTTGTAGCTGACAGAGGGATGCGGGTGGTGCTGTGGTCTAAACCACTGAGCCTCCTGAGCTTGCTGATCATAAGGTCAGAAGTTTGAATCCCCGTGATGGAGTGAGCTCCCGTTGCTTTGCCCCAGCTCCTGCTAACATAGCAGTTCGAAAGCATACCAACGTGAGTAGATAAATAGGTACCTCTGCGGTGGGAAGGTAAACAGCATTTCTGTGCACTCTGGCTTTCGTCACGGTGCCCCGTTGCTCCAGAAGCTGTTTAGTCATGCTGGCCACATGACCTGGAAAGCTGTCTGCAGACAAACGCTGGCTCCCTTGGCCTGAAAGCAGGGATGAGCACCGCACCCCATAGTCAGATTCGACTGGACCTAACTGTCCAGGGGTCCTTTACCTTTTTACCCTTTTTGTGCTCACAAAGTAGGCAATGTGACACTTTTTATTAGACCACCTTATTTTATTTTATTTTTAAAAAGCATGTTTGCTTTTGAAATTCCTAGAGCTCACCTTCCAGTAGAGTTAATTCTATGCTTGCATACAGAACAAAGTGTGACTGACTGTGCTAGGAAGTAGGTAATCTCTTCAGTCTGAGACTCCTGGAAAGAAAAACAAACATTAGCATATCAAGGCATCACTGCTGACAATAGCGCACATAGCATGGGTGACAGGACCTCATGGTGTTCCTGGAGAACCCAGTCCACCCTTTGATATCTCATTATTTCGATAGTCAATGCTCGATGACTCGTATTTGAATGTGCAAACTCATTCTACCAGAAGGCACTGTATTTTTTGGGGGGTGAGGTAATATGTGACTTCTGCGTTGGATCACAAGTGCTTGCTACCACTTAGCGTTGAGTGATGGATTTGGGTGCGTGAATCAGCCTAGAGTTTTCAGCCATGATTGCAAGCAACACTGAGCCAAAGATCTTAGATGAATAAGGTATGCAACCCTTTTGCAGACACTTCATTCTTCCCTTTTTGGGAGAACCAGGATGAAGCCCGTAACCTTAGCTTCCCATTACATGCAAAGCCAGAAACTATGGTTCTTGTCTTCCAAAAAGCCAGGATACAAAGCCATATGGTTTAGAGGCTGCTTAATGTCCTGGCTTGGTTGGAAGACATTGACCATACTTCCCAGTCAAGTGAAGCTTTCTCCCAATTGAAGTGATGAGTGTTTAAGGACTTCAATTGCAGGGAAACCAAAATGCTTGTTTACAAAGCTATTGTACTACCAACTTTACTGTGTGCTTGTGAAACATGGACCACTTATAAACACCAACTTCTCGAAGGATTCTATCAACTGTGTCTCTGAAAAATTGTACATATCACTTGGGAAGACAGGCGAACTAATGCCAGCATACAGAAAGAAGCAAAGATCACCAGTGTCGAAGCAGTGATTCTTCAACAACAACTTCGTTGGACTGGTCATGTTGTTTGGATGCCTGATTATTGTCTTCCAAAGCAACTACTCTATTCCAAACTTAAGAATGGAAAGCGTAATGCTGGTGGACAACAAAAGAGGTTTAAAGATGTTCTCAAGGCAAATCTTAAAAAATGTAGTATAATCACCAGCAACTGGGAATCGCTGGCCTGTGAGCGCTCCAATTGGAGAATAGCCTCTACAATAGGCGTCATGGACTTTGAAGAAGCACAAACTCAGGACGAAAGGGAGAAACGAGCTAAGAGAAAGGGATGTTTGGCAAACCCTCCCGTGATCAACTCCTGCCTAGAAACCTATGTCCCCACTGTGGAAGGATGTGCGGATCCAGAATTGGCCTCCACAGTCATTTACGGACTCACTGTTAAGACCATATTCATGTAAGACAATCTTACTTGGCTATGAGTGATCTCTGAAGAAGAAGAAGAAGAAGAAGACTTCTCAATCTGCATGTAATGAGAAGCTATGTGCTGAATCCTGGCTTGTTCAGCTGCTCAGACAAATCGAGAAGCAAAGTGGCTACAATGGAGCCCCAGCCAGGATTTTTGGCTGACCACCGTATGCGAATGTCGGTTCTGTTTCATCCCCTACTTTTGCAGTGTAAAAGTTTTATATGGTTTTATATTTGAGATCTCAACCACATATTGTAATGGTATTGTACTAAGTCCCTTGTAGGACCTGCTTATGCACCAACAGATGAATGGTAGGAGATTCATCTTGAGAGAAGTGAGAGGTCATTCTGTTTCAGGCTAATTTTTCTTCACACCTGCTTTTAAGTCTTTGTTGTAATGCATTTAGCAGGCTTGATTATATGGTATGATGGCCACGTCTCAGTTTCATGCATTTCTAATGGTTGCTATATGTGCATTTTAATAGTTATTATGGAGGTGATGTGTTGGCAGGTTTTGCACCTGCTATTATGGGAAGATCCTATTCTGCATAAGGCTATCGTGTGCTAGTTCTGAAAATAGCTCTGAGAAGCTTTGAGAAATAAGTGAATGAATGAATGAAGAATCTCAGGTGCATGAGAAGAAGGCTGAGAAGCAGCCCAATGGATTTCTATTGCCAGTGAGTTCTATAGGTAGACCCAACTGTGGAAAAGGCTCTTCACCCACACTTTACATACACCCTGGTGGTAAATATGGCATGTCATGCTAAAGGATAATTAATCCAAATATGATTTTGAGCTTGAGCTTAGTGAAGGCTAGCAAGGAATCAAACCACCATTTTTGTTGGTTGTTATAAATACAGGATATGCCTTCCCTCCTTCCTCTTCCTTCCTTATATCATTTATAAACTGCACAATCTGTAAATGGTGCACAACATAAAAAGACAATATCATCATACCGAATGTTGCTGACCTGTAGAAAAGACTCTGTGAACTGAAAGCAGAGGTGTTGTAGGTGCCCTTGTTATCCATGAAAATCTTTCACTAAAAACAAATGGAAAAAATGAAAACACAATATAAAGGCGGTAAAGTATAGGCACATATAAAAATTGATTAAAACAGGAATTAGGGGGATTCAAACACATAAAGCGGGGCCTGGAGAAAACATGGGCCAGGGATATGTCTTTACAAGATGTCTGAAGCAATTGATGGTTGCAGCTTCGCAAAGGCAGAGGGAAGGGCTGTCCATAGTAAACGGGCAAGAGACCATTGTTTGCTGAGTGCCCTTTGACATTCTGTAGGGTGTGGTGCTACAAGTAGAATTTCGCCAGATGACTTCCATGAAGGACACCTCCTTCAGTTTTAAGTGGTACAGCCCAATCATAGATTTACAACAAGAACGGGGAACCTCAGACTCAGAGCCTAAATATGACCCTCCAGGTTCCTGCAACTGGCCCTCAGAAGTCTTCCACAGGCCACACCCCCTTCCATCACACCCCTCAAACGGCCATGCTTTGCACCCTCCTAGACTGTTTTTGTTCTGCTGGAACATGTCCTTGAACCCAGATGAACTGGAAAGTGTGGCATATATTTTGTATACCAATCATGTTTCTTGCTGACTTAGATGGGGGATAGAGAGGGATGGACAAGTGTGTGGAAACTAGATTACCGTACAAAAGTAACATTCACCTTAGTCGCTGTGCCTACTTTGCCTGCCACTGGCATGTGGTCCTGGAAATTTACCCAGGAATGTGGCCCCCGGGATGAAAAAGGTTCCTCATCCCTGAATTACAACCTCCATGAGAATTTGGCTGCTGTCACAGGAGAGAGTTGTAACATTTAATGTCACCTCAGAGGCTGCATCCCAAGAAATCCAGCTTACTTGAAGGTGAGGTGTCAGCCCCGTCCAGCCTCCTCGGGAGGTAAGTCGCCTTTGGGAAGCTGCTAGACCGGCAGGTGAGGCACAATGTAATTTTCAAAGAGAAACCTGTAGTACAAGAGATGATGATTCTTGCCTGGAGACCTTTATGCGCATCGTCAGCATTTTATAAGAAACTGAGCTGACATATATAGGACTTAACGACAAAGCTAAAAGGAGCTCTTGTATAACCTCTTCAGAGTGTGCCACTGACAAAGGCAGCTGCTCATGTAAACAAAACACACATTTACACATATAGTGATACCTCGGGTTACAGACGCTTCAGGTTGAACGTTTTCAGGTTGTGCACCACGCTGAACCCGGAAGTACCGGAACGGGTTACTTCCAGGTTCTGGCGCTTGCGCATGCACGGAAGCACAAAATTGCGCTTTGTGCATGCACAGAAGTGCCGAATCACAACACGCGAGTGCATAGATACAGTGCTGTGGGTTGCGAACACTGTGGGTTGTGAATGTCCCTCCCACAGGGATCACGTTCGCAACCTGAGCGTCCACTGTATTGTGTAAAATTTCACTAAGATGGGTAATTAAATTAAGTTGGGCAGAACTGTTCAATACTGATGCACAGGGTTTTTGATTTTATTGGCGTGTATACACAACGGGAAAGGAAGGCATCTTTAAAACATAAAGCAGACTTTTATTTTATTTTTCCCTAGTTGGTTATCTTAGTAATAGCATCGCTTTATATTTCAGGTTATAAATAGGCACAAATTACACCCTGTTTCTCTCGGCAGAGGGAAGATCCAGCTTTCTTTTGGAAGGAGATCACTGGAGGCAAAGGTCACAACATGCACACGGCTTCCCCTCAAGAATCATGGGAACTGTACTTTAAGGGTCCTGGGAATTGTAGTTCTGTGAGGGTGTAAACTACAGTTCCCTCCCAACAATGTTTACAGACCCCAAACACAACTCTCTACCTCTTCTTCTGCTTCCCACTCAAAAATGGTGGCCTGCCTGGTCTTTCATTTCCTTTTGCAGGTAGCCATAGAGTGCCGAGGGGCGGAGAGGAGATTTGTGCCCTTCAGAAGACTTAAGGGAGGTCCAGCCAGAAATCTCCCTTCCTGGCAGCTTTGCTACCAACTATTCAAGGGGTCTCCAGTTGTAGTTCTGATGCCATCCACCCATCCTCTCCTGTCTAAATTCCTCTAACAATGGAGGTAGAATATAGCTATCGTGGCAAGTAGTCATTGATGGCCTTGTTGTCCATTAATTTGCCTCTAAAGTCACTCACTAAAGTAAGATAACTCCAGTGCTCATGAGGATGAAGCAACTTTTCAAGTGACAAAAATAAAATAAAATAGTTCTAATAAAGCAGGTGTTTTTAAAACGAGCCTAAATTCACATCTGACCAAACTGCGGGAGGCAGTGGAAGACAGGAGTGCCTGGCGTGCTCTGGTCCATGGGGTCACGAAGAGTCGGACACGACTAAACGACTAAACAACAACAACAAAATTCACATCAGTAAAGAATCTCCAAGTGGTCCATTGTTTATTCTTGGTAATCAGAAGATAATAACAATATATTTCATCTAAACTTCTTGGGTTATTTAATTTGATCCATTCATTTGATTTTTAATCCTATCCTAGAGACTCAGGGTAATCTCTAATCGGTACACTTTAGTTGTTTGCTTGGACTACAAACAAACTAAATCAAATATTTCCTCTGGGTGAAGGTAAATTCATTCAAGGCTTCAAAAGAAATTTGAATATTATGGTGGTTTGTGGAAAAATAAATTTCCCTCAGGAATTTCTCATCAAGGAAAAAAAAACATCCCCCAAAATCCCTATTGAACTTTCCCAGCATTCTCTTTGTCAATAGATGCAAAAACGATGAGTAATGAAAATCTCCCTTTAAAATGCTCCTGTCAGACAAGGTCTGACATTTTAAAGAGTTGTTGAAAAGGAAGAAAGGGCTCCGTTTTGGCATGAGGTTGATGCTTCATGTCACTCCTCAACATTTGATGCTGCGGGTTGTTTTCTTTAAAACTATGATTCTGCCTGGAGGCCAGGCAACATTCAATTGTGCAAAAATGTATTAGGAGGCAAGCTACTTTTGTGCATAGATCATTAATGCATTAACTGCGTTGTTGTTGTGCCTGATGCTTATCTCTTTGAGCATTGCAGCTGAAAAACAATTAACAACTGAAAGAAAAGCATTAATAGTGATGACGGACAGTGGAAAAATGACTTATGGAAATTTGATTCTTATCACTGATAGATGTTCCACTCCTTCCTGGGCATTTGATTTAGTAAAAGTTACTATATCAGTTTCATCTGGATGTAGCTTTCGTGTGGTTTTTTTGGGGGGTAGGTTGTCTCACCAGGAAACAAGTTCAGTGAGGTGCTATAAACACTGTGAGCCACTGTTTCCCAGGGAGCTTGACCTACTAAAGAATATTCAGGAAACCTGTATGCATTGAGTAGTTTTCCTGCAGTGCCATATGCCTAACTCAAGGTGCGAGACAGATGAGAGTAAATTCTGAATGTGTAGGTAAAGTGCACTCAAGGTGGTGACATAGAGAACACTATGCTATAGATGTCTATAGATCTGGTGCATTTTGCATGCAAGGTAAAGGTAAAGGGACCCCTGACCATTAGGTCCAGTCATGACCGACTCTGGGGTTGCGGCGCTCATCTCACTTTACTGGCCGAGGGAGCCGGCGTACAGCTTCCGGGTCATGTGGCCAGCATGGCTAAGTCGCTTCTGGCAAACCAGAGCAGCGCACAGAAACGCCATTAACCTTCCCGCCAGAGTGGTACCTATTTATCTACTCACACATTTGACGTGCTTTCGAACTGCTAGGTTGGCAGGAGCAGGGACCGAGCAACGGGAGCTCACCCTGTCATGGGGATTCGAACCGCCGACCTTCTGATCGGCAAGTCCTAGGCTCTGTAGTTTAACCCACAGTGCCACCCGCATCCCATGCAAACATTCATGTTAAAGCAATATGATAATTCTAACCAGGTTTGGATACACACGAGGGCATTTGTACCAACCAACACATCCTCAGACTTCTAGCCCTGACTTATGCTGTGCAAAATTGCTTTTCTCCTCCCGTTACAGAATAAGGATGTGGAATATGTGAATTCTGAATATGGGAAGAACGCAGTGAGACTGCTGTACATTAGACGAGAGGGCACAACTCACTGCATCAAAGAACTGGAAGTCTCTGTGCATATAAGGCTGAACACCGTCAACGAATTCTTGAATTCTGACAACAGTCAAGTGATCCCCACAGACACCATAAAGAATACAATCCAAGCTTTGGCTAAATGCCGAGGGGTATGTTTTGCAAAGCACTCTTCCAACTGTTTTTTATTTAATCTTTGTGTAGCTAGATATTGTCTTAATGAATTGCATTTTTATGAATTGCATCCCTATTGCAAAATCAGTCCTCGGGCAAAAATAATAATGAGAGTCTGTGACAATTCAAAGAGCAAGGAACAGAGAGAGAGAGAGAGATTTGGCCACAGATGGATTGTATCATGTGATACGACCCATCTGTGGCCAAATCTCTTTCTCTTTCCTTTCCTTTTTGGTATTATAACTCTTACAGAGAGCTAGGAGTGTCAGCCAACAACGACTGGCAGATTTATCTGGATGCAAAGGTAAATGTAAACACCTTTCCAAAGGAAAAGAACAACAAAATTCTTAAGAAAAGCTTTTTCCAAAGAGGAAACACAAGATTGCTAGTATTATTGTGGTAAGTGTGCAGTCTTACAAGCCTTTCAGTCGATGAAGATTGGCACAGCTATTATTCATGTACAGCAGGGATAGCGAAGCTGTGGTCCTCCAGATTTGTTGGCTCCAAATCCCATCAGCCCCAGCCAGCATGGTCCATGGTCAGGGATGATGGGAACTGTAGTCCAACAGATTCCACTAAGCTTCCACTGAGTGGAAGCATCTTGCACAAGCCAGAAGAGATCTATTTCATAGAATCATAAACTCCCAGAATTGCAGAGATGGAACATGAAGGTCATCAATGCAGGAATCTTCTGCTGAATGTCATGAGCTAACCCAGGGATTTGTTTTGTCTTTAACTTTTGTTAGCAGTTGGAAGAATCACAGGTTTCCTTTTTCCAGAGTATTACGGGCAATTGGCTCAATAAAGACATTCATTTTATAAACTATACATTTCATAATGGCTGCTTGACTGCTTCACCCATTTAATCAAGAGGTTTGCAATGACATGAACGTATTGCAAAAAATAAAATAAAATACAGTGTTGTGTCTCGATATTTATCTAAGGTCAGAAACTGATGGTGTCTGACGACCCTGTTTGTCTTACCAGATCAGAACAATAGAGGAGTTTGGCCTTGACATCTGTGAACACTTCCTTACATCGTTTTGCCACGTGGTATACTGCAATGCCTTCATCCAAGAAGTACCATGGCAACGCCTAGAAAAGGTATACTGAGCTTATACACCCCACCCATCTGACTAGGTTGCTCCCTGCACACAGGTGGGAACAAGTGAAAAGTGGTGTTGTCAGAAGGAGGGAGGGAGGGGCGACCAAATGTGGGCAGGGTTCATAGGGCACTGAATCACCTTAACATTTATAAGACTCCCCCCCCCAAAACCAGCTCTATTACTTCCCCATTTGTTTTAAAATCGCCTACATTTATTTACGCATTTTCCATATTCTTCAATCTCTAGGATGGTGTCCCCCACGTCCATGCTTTTCTCTATAGCTCAGAGGGGGTTCGGTTTTGTGAAGTGGAACGGACTCTGGAAGGTAAGACACGAAATTTCATGCTTTTGACAGAAATCCTCAGAAACGTAACACCTTTTATTATTCTCTGTTGGAGAGAAGTAGGAGCAGTCAAGGCCATTGAAGCGTTTGTGGGTGTTAGAAAGAGAGGTGGGATTTATCGTGTTTCTGTTTACCTTGCCCCGGAAGGCAAGAGAAATACAGTATTCATACCGAGCCCTGTTAAAAAGCGCTTTTTAATTTTTCCGCATATATCAATTTTATCATTTTAAATTATTTCATTGTAAAAAGAACTGACTTTTTCTCCCTTCTCTCTCTCTCTCTCTTGCAGGTAGTCCAATTGTTTTTTCTGGCATTAAGGATCTGAAGCTTATGAAAACAACCCAGTCTGGATTTCAAGGTTTCTTCAAGGATAAATACACCACACTTCCAGAAAGAAGAGATCGAGTACTGTCAATAGAAACACTCATCAAGTGGTGTTATGGAGAAGGCGCAGACTGTCTTGACTACGACTGCATATGGTACTGTAAAAAACAAACCAACCCAACCCCATTTTTGTCCAACGGCACATGAAATTTGCCCACAGTAGAAGAGATGGCTGATATTGAGTATGATTACAGCCCTGTGATGGATGAAAAAAAGGAAATATTTCAATCGGAAATATCCGAATTGGGGAAGGGTGTGTGCATTGTCATTTTACAGTGGAAACAAGCTCCTGTTTCCTCACAGTGAGAAGTGAAGTTACAGGGAACCAGGTAGAGGGCCTTCTCAGTAGTGGTGCCCTCCCACCAGATGTCAAGGAGATAAGGAACTATATAACCTTTAGAAGACACCTGAAGGCAGCCCTGTATAGGGAAGTTTTTGGGGTTTTTTTTAGTTTTTATTGTTAAAATAATTCAGCATTAATACACACATATTGCAAATATACAAGCATACAAACATACATTTTATACAATCCTTAAAAATGTTCAAACATACCTACACTCAATCCCACAGATAATTCCTTTTCCCATCACCACCCACCACCCCTCACCCTTTGTGTTAGACTTCCAATCTACTCAATTGCAATTTCTTTCCATTTCTATTACTTTCTTTCACACACCTTAACCTAATTTCATGCTTCTTTTTCTATTACACATTGTTATCCATCTTATTTAGTATTTCAGTATTTAAAATGGAACTTGTTTATTCTAATAGGAGTTCTGATTTTTTTAATATGGTTTTACAAGTATCCTTTAAACACCTTCCAGTCCCTGTCTATCTTCTCTTTTGACTGTATAGGGAAGTTTTTAATGTTCGAAGTTTTATTATGTTTCTGTATATGCTTGAAGCCGCCTACAGTGGCTGGGTAAGTGCAGCCAGATGGATGGGGTATTATTATTATTAATTGGGGGGGGGGATATTTATTTTGCTTCTGTCTCACTCTTACTCCACTGATCCAAGGAATTTATCAGATGCACCCATGTGTCCCTTTAGCAGTGTCGCAGCATCACACAGTCCCAGACCGTTCTCTGGGCATCATCTGTGCCAGGCTTAATGCGACCACATGGAAAGCCCTTCATTCCTAGACACATGCCCCACATTGGAACTCTCTCTCTCTCTCTTCTTTTCCTGACTGCGCTGTTAAAATTCATGACCCGACCCCTAACAAGAGACAGAGCTAAGCAAGCTGAACACAGGACATTGGCCTTGCAAGTTCACACATGAGCTGAATTATAGAGAGAGTGCAGATTTGATTCTAATGGCTACACGTTGCTTTGAAGGAGAACTGCCCACGAGTGTACCCTCGATGCCTTTGCCGGCCCGCCTGAAACAGGCCACTACTCGCCATCTTACCAGAAGACGGTCAACTGCATCCAGACCTACATCCTGGATAGACTCCCCCAGGTCAGTCTCGTCGTATCTCTTTGTCCTCACGACATGCGATATGCTTCAAATAACCATAGTCTCACGAAACTGAGCTTTACATCAAAAACACAAATCCAATCCAATTTGGACGCCCGTGACTCGAGGGGCAATGTACGGATCATCGTGTAAGCTTATATTTTGCTTTCTCTCGGGCTATTATAAATATAAGGTGGATAGATAAAGAAATTAAAAGCATAGGAAGCCTTACACCAAGCCAGTGTTGTCTACAAGGACTGGCAGGGTGGCCATCTAGGATTTTAGATAGCGTTTTCTCTCAGCTTTACCTGCAATTGCCAAGGATGGAAACTGGGAATTCTGGCTTCAGGGAGATGTGTTTTCTAGCCCTGCTACTTCAGATCCAGTATGACTGGAGCTGCCCTGAATGTAAACTCGTGTGTGTGTGTGTTCTATATGGAATGCACAGGGCTTTCTACCGCTCAGCAATAACCCCTCTCCATATTCCCACTGTTAGGGAATGATGAAACAAATGTATGGTTCTCCGTGTGAAAACAGTACCTTTTTTTGGTACTTGTAAACCCAACACGTGATGTGACATGACCATGCAGTGCCTTGCTCTGCTCTTGTAGCCAAGGGCCATGACGCATAGTAAAGGTAAAAGGTAAAAGACCCTGGACAATTAAATCCAGTCAAAGGTGACTATGGGGTTGCGGCTCTCATCTCACTTTCAGGCCGAGGGAGCTGGCGTTTGACCACAGAGAGCTTTCCGGGTCATGTGGCCAGCATGACTAAACCGCTTCTGGTGCAATGGAACACCGTGGTGGAAACGCCATTTACTTTCCCACCGCAGCGGTACCTATTTATCTACTTGCACTGGCATGCTTTCAAACTGCTAGGTTGGCAGGAGCTGGGACAGAGCAATGGGAGCTCATCCTGTCACGGGGATTCGAACTGCTGAACTTCTGATCGGCAAGCCAAAGAGGCTCAGTGGTTTAAACCACAGTGCCACCCGCGTCCCATGCAGATGCATAGTTTAGACAGGGAGATGTAGCTGTTATGCATTGTTTACAAGACCAGGAATGCCTGTGGCCCACAACCTCAATTCAAATCCCGTTTGTGTAATCAATCCGTTCAGATTTCCAACAAAAGCAATTTGTTCCTCTTGCAGCCTGCTGGGCAGGGAGGAAAAGGGTGAGTGAGACAGGAGGAGAGAGAAGGGCGTGTCAGGAAGAAAGATCTGGCTCCGTCTACCAATGACTTCAGGCCCTCTCACAGTATTGGCAGGCTGGCCATGACATACCTGGCTCCCGTTACCTCGGACTTCTGCTCTCACTGCCAAGAATAGGGGAAGGAGACTTGAGTGAATGCAGTTGTAGTGTACAAGGTCATCTTGTGGTCTAATATGCGTATGTTTTTATGCTTTCAGATTGAGGAAGTGGAAGTGATCATGTCCAACATCCACTATTCTGTGGCGGATCTAGAAAAACTGGGACTGTGCAACGACAAGGAGGTGAGGAAATGTGTTTTTCTTCTTTTCAGGATAAATTGCTGTGGAGCTGTATGGGAGTGAGGTAGGGCAAGGAAGGATAATTTAACAGAGTCTTCGAGCATATCTGCCCTGGAGATTGAAGCCATTTACAAAGACATTCCCTCTCCGCAAAGAGAGGAAAGGCTGGGCTTGGGGCTCTCCAACAGAGGATTCTTAGAAACTTAGAAAGTTGCCTTATAAGAAGTCAGATCATTGGTCCAACTAGCTCAGTATTGTCCTCAGTGATTGGCTGCTGCTCTCCTGGGTTTGGTTTTCAGAAGGGGAACATTCCCCATCCTACCTGGAGATGCTGAGAATTGAACCTGGGACCCTCTGTACGTAAGGCAGATGCTCTGCCCCTGAGCTATGGCATGATAGCTGTGACTGACTGGGAGAGGAAGGGGCAAGGTGGTGTACAAACGTACCTCCAGCCGTGGTCCTGCTTGTGTTTGCACCACACCAAGCTCCCCATCCCCACCCCCTCTTCCTCCTAGTCAGCAAAAGCAACACCAGTAGCTGGTCAGGTGAGCACCTCCACCTGTCAGGCTTGAGGAATTCTCTCCCTCCTTTGATGGCTTCAAGGAGCAGGGAGGAAACATGAAAGGTTTTGCTTATGCTTTTATTTAGTCCTCGTGGTGAGAGACAAAGAATCCAGACATCCCTCAAGGATGGAGTTGCTCACTCTGGGCTCCTCCCCCTCCCCTCTCTTAGCAACAGCATCTGACTCCATGGTGACCCACGAGATCAAATGCCTCTGTGTCTTGCATTCTTAATGAACGCCGAGTTTTAGGGGTGGTGGTGGTTCATCGATGCTGTCCAGAGATGTTTCAGCTGGCTGCTCTGCCTCCCCTCGTTCCTCTTCAAACACCTCATAACTCATCTTTTCGCCTGTCTCTGATCTGCTATCTCCTTCCAAGTTCGGCTGTAATTCAATACTGTGTCCCCCTTCTCTGGAAGCTACAGGAGAAGGGGAGGTGATCTTCACCACTCCTGCTCCTCTTCAGTCCAGTCCCTGACACCACCCCACCAACCACTAATGGTTGTTATTAGTAGAAGCAATTTCTTTGCTGAACATGTGGTGTATAGACTCTCAAGCGAGTAGTAGGTACTCCTGCTGGAGGCAAACCCATTAACACAAGTGTCTTCCATGTACAGATCTTGACACCTCAGGATACACCCTTTGGGGCTTGTGCATCTACGCTGCGCAGGAAGAAGGACTGCCCAGGGACATACCAGCAACGCCCCGCCGCATGTAAACCTCGTTACTCCGTTGGATTTAAGTCCTGCATTGGGATGAACTAAGCAGCCGGCGGCTTCCTAGATCATCACATCCGGCAAAATTGATCTCCTATCAGCTTGCTTAATTTACTCCACACTTTCCATAGCTTTGTCTGTGTACACGCGATCAACATTTTCAAGGTGGCCTAAAGGAAATTGAATGCTGACACCACCATGATTTTCTTTTTTGCTTCTTTTGAAAATCAAATCACATCAAAACAAAAATTTTCAAAGCAGCCCCCTAGAGTTCAAGGAATTTTCAGGCCTCCCATATGAATTAGACAATCTGGGCTTATTTCACAGGTGGGAAGCCTGCCGGTAGATACTTCGAAGCAGTAACTACTAAGATATTCTTTTTTCCTTTATATTAACAAGACAAGTGCAAGCTTACATGCCAGGTCCCTTGACTTCCAATGGTGCCACATGACACTAAGCTGCACTAACCGAAGATTTGGACGTCTTTTCCCCAACTTAGCAAAGTTTGCATTCGCTATATAAATTTAGCCCATAAATGCGGCAAATAAAGCAGAAACACTGCATCCGACATATATCGCTTAGTTTGGCCATAGAAGTATCAATGTCAGCATTGACTAATTGATGCAGTCATGTAACATGTTGAGTCCCCTACTGCTGTATTTTGCTCCTCTGATACACAAAGACTGGGACATGTGTGAGTAGGAAAATAACTATGTCTATTTATATAATCCTAAGACATGCTTGAGCTACCTTTATAGAGTTATGTAGATCTTTAATCATCCTCAGTCTTTGGGTTTCTTCTCCTGATAGTGCTTTGATTTCTGAGCAAGCAGTTTGCACGCATGAGGAAAGGAGGGGAGTTGAAGAACGCTTACCCTGATCAGCAGCAGACTTTGGCAATGTGGTACCCTAAGAGAGGACCAAATTTGCTCCGCTCCCCCCCCCCATATTTATTATTTCACAATAATTCCTTCTGCTTCAGTTTACCCATGTATTTACCCTTATAAAAATTGGTTTTAAACATTATTATTATTATTATTTTGTGCCCTCTTGGCTTGGCACCCTGTGGGGGGGTATCGGATGCACCAGCCTAAATCTACTGCTGCCCTGATGTTACTACCTCAGCAGCCATTGTTGTGGTCCTTCAAGGAGGCAAGTTTCTCCTGATTTTGCTACAAGTCAAGCTTTATGAAAAACTTGATGGTTGCTTTGCAGCCTTGGACATTTCCAATGTGCGGGGAAATTTGACATACTGGTGGAAAAAGTTTGAAAACAGCCTTGGCTTTCGCCCGTAAAAAAGTATAGTGGGACTCTGCGCTTGCCCTGCCTTGGAAATGCTATACCTAGAGATGGATTCCTTCACATCACCTGGTGTTACTTACCTTTATGTTAGCCAAAAGTTGACTAAGTAATTTGGACTTCAGCATTTTTTTTTATTCTTTGTCCCATCCTGTCTTCCATGCAGAAAGCTGCTTGCTAACACTTGAGGGAGTTGTAGATTTCCTTTTTCTTTAAATATTATGCCTTCATGGGTTGTAAGGTTTCAGTATGTATCTGTATCATGGGTGAATAAAGAGCAACGACAAAACAGTTTGAATCTGTTTATTGAACGAAACATGAAAACTTGTTGGTGTCAAAATATAAAAACTTATATTATTATACCCCACTTTGGACCCGTGTATTTCATTACGTGTGTTGTAAAGGTGAAAACAACAACAAACAGGGGTTGGGCTGATGCACTGAATTGGTTTTTAAAATGCAAAAGATACCACACAGTAGTGCCCAATTCATCTGAGCTGCAAGCATTTAATGTCAGCTCAAAGGTTTGAGGGATCCTCAGTCAAGAAGTAGCAAAGGTAAAGGGACCCCTGACCACTAGGTCCAGTCGTGACCGACTCTGGGATTGCAGCACTCATCTCGCTTTACTGGCCGAGGGAGCCGGAGTTTGTCCGCAGACAGCTTCTGGGTCATGTGGCCAGCATGACTAAGCTGCTTCTGGTGAACCAGAGCAGAGCACGGAAACGCCGTTTACCTTCCCGCCAGAGCAGTACCTCTTTATCTACTTGCACTTTGACGTGCTTCTGAACTACTAGGTTGGCAGGAGCAGGGACTGAGCAACGGGAGCTCACCCCATCATGGGGATTCAAACCGCCAACCTTCTGATTGGCAAGCCCTCGGCTCTGTGGTTTAAGCCACAGCGCCATCCGCATCCCAAAAAGTCAAAAAGTAGGGAGGGACAAATGAGAGGAGACATGGAGTACCCAGGGAAAGCTGCCGTGCTGGGACACTTCTAGACGTTGTGGACTGCAACTCCCTTCAGCCACAGCCAGCGCTGTCAATTGTTAGGGATTATAGGAGTTGTAGTGCACATTTGGAGGGATGCAGTGGGACATCTGGGCCTGTACTGAAGTTCCCAGCCGTGGTCTAGAGAGGTAAAAGGTAAAGGTCATCTGGACGGTTAAGTCCAATGAAAGGCCGAGGGAGCTGGCATTTGTCCACAGCGAGCTTTCTGGGTCATGCGGCCAGCATGACTAAACTGCTTCTGGCACAACAGAACACCATGACGGAAACCAGAGCACGCTGTTTACCTTCCCGCCGCAGCAGTACCTATTTACTCACATTGGTGTGCTTTTGAACTGCTAGGTTGGCAGGAGCTGGGACAGAGTAACAGTAGCTCACCCCATCGCAGGGATTCAAACCACTGACCTTCTGATTGGCAAGACCAAGAGGATCAGTGGTTTAAACCACAGCACCACCCATGTCTCTAGCCCTAGAGAAGTACTACAGTCTAACCTGGCCCCAGCATCTTTGGACTAGTCCCTTCTACTAGTTTACTTCAGAGGTGACTAGCCTGTGGTCCTGCAAGTGCTGGTAGATGTCCAACTCCCACCAGCCCAAGCCAAGCACGGCCAATGTCAGGAAAGGTGGATAGACTCTTAATTTCAGGGTTATGAGTTTGAGCCCCACTTTGGGTGAAAGATTCCTACATTGCAGGGGGTTGGACTAGGTGACCCCTGTGGTCCCTTCCAACTCTTCAATTCCATATTTCTATAACAACTGGAACGCCAGTGGTTCCCCACCCCTGACTGCATCTGCATCTGGGCATGGTCTTGCCACCACCTTTCCTTATGCTGGTGCTGTATGTAAATATAACTCTGAAGGGTAAAGGGACCCCTGACCGTTAGGTCCAGTCGTGGCCGACTCTGGGGTTGCGGCGCTCATCTCGCTTTATTGGCTGAGGGAGCCGGCGTACAGCTTCCGGGTCATGTGGCCAGCATGGCTAAGCTGCTTCTGGAGAACCAGAGCAGCGCACAGAAATGCAGTTTACCTTCCCACTGGAGCGGTACCTACTTATCTACTTGCACTTTGACATGTTTTTGAACTGCTGGGTTGGCAGGAGCAGGGACTGAGCAACAGGAGCTCACCCCGTCATGGGGATTCGAACCGCCGACCTTCTGATCGGCAAGCCCTAGGCTCTGTGGTTTAGACCACAGCGCCACCCGCGTCCCACTAACTCTGAAGGGCAAGATGGTGTTATTAGTACAAGTCACAACATCAATCCAATAATATGAGCTCAAGACCATTTACTTCAACGGAAGGAAGTGCACTTAATGGAATGCAGGGTGGCAGACATTATATTTACCGATGACAAAGTGAGGCGATGGGATTCAACTTAATACAAGTTAAGCTGGTGCCATTCATTCCTTTTAACTCTGCCCTTTGGAGAGGCACACACCCCAACTCCAGCCTCAAATGAAAGCCCTCTACGCACGTACTCTCACACACAGATACTATTAATAATAATGAGGGCATTACTTAACCACTGTGTAGTGTTTTTAAATGATCAAAGAAGTTCACATGCCCTGTACTATTGCAATCCTTGCAACAACCCTGTAAGTCAGTATAATTATCCCCCATTTTACAGATGTCAGTTCAGGGCTCTCTGATCTTAGGCCCTGTGCTGCATCAGCTCCTATCATTGTGTTGTGCATTTTACGAGTCATAATAGCATTCCGATTCCAAATTTGTCATCGGACTCTTACGTGGCCAGCAAATGGAATCCAAGGTAGGCACAGGCTTGGTTCTCAGTGAGACCCATTAAATTGTGTGGCCTTGAGTGAACCGAGCTGCAGTCTGGGTTACAAGTCTACGAGGGGCAAAAGCCTACATCTCACTTCAGTCTCCGGGGTTACCAAGAGCTTGAACCAGTCCAAGGCCCCCAACATCGTATGCTGACCCAAGAACTACAAATGTGGTTTTCGAAGCCTGTGTGCACCTAAGAACACTTCCTGTTGAACTGAATCTGTGGCAGCCAAGACACAGCCCTAGTGCTCCCATCAACCTTATTCTGTATGCTAATAGCAAAGTCGTTATCCAAGCGTGGGTCCTTATGTACTCAAAGCAGTACTGTTGCAGGGCCAGGCTCAGGTGAGCTACTAATAAAGGAGACCAACACAGTTGAATGGGATCGCACCAGGCCACAACTTTATTGGCTACAGATGCAGTGGTTTGGCATAGGCATTGGGTAAGCATTTATTTCTGGGCTGACAGGACAGGGAAGCCTGATTGTTCCCTCAAGCCCAGCTCTCCGCGCCAGCCTGCCATTGGCCAATTCGGCAGGCTGACACAGAGCAGGATTTCAAGCTGAAGCTCGCGCTCCGGCAAGGATCAGACCCCGAAGCCCAGCCCTGCGTTGTCGGCAGGAGGGGAGGTGCTGGCTGTCCCGCAAAGCCGCCGCGCCCCTAAAAGGGGGTAAGTGGACTTTGCACACAAGAGGAAGGCATCAGCAGGCTTGGGGAAACCCCAAGGTTTGCAGAACGACCCAAAATTAAAAGCCATAAAGGGAACTTCCTCCCCAAACATCTCAATGGGGACCAAATAGGCTCAGTGGGTACAAAACACTGCCTGATTATTGCGGGTGGGGAGAAAAACAAGGTTAGGGTTACCAGCATCCTGGAACAGGCCCATGCTCCACGCTGCGGCATTTTGTTGCAGTCACACTTATGTATCCTAACCCTTAGCTTATATACTGGTTAATGAAAAATAAATAAATCTCTAAGTGGTTTACACAAAATGGTAAAATCATTTTAAAAAATAGCAATGAAAACCGCCTTTAAAACAGTAAGCAAATTTATCAAAATATGGATGAAAATCAACAGGAAAAAACAGAAGAAGGCACATAATAAAATCACATGTCTGGGCAGGTTTGCCTGAAGCAGACATCAAAAACTGTACAATGAAGGTATCTGTGGAATATATCAACACGAGAACCTGCTGCTATCTAAGGGGAAACGCCAGACACACGGTACTTTCTCTCTCTGTACTGGTGTTATGCAAGCACAAATCTGAAAATTCTGGACATGTATGGAAATCAGATGCCTAAAATGCTGTCTGAGTTTGGCAGTTGCCATCCAGATGTGCTTGGCAGCGATTGTCCTGCGGTGTCAGGGTCCTGCGACGGGAAAGCCGGTGGGTCTCCTCCACCAGGGGTGGCGGTTATTCATAAAACCCTGCTGCAGTTTGGGGCAGAAAAAAACTTCTGCATTTTCTGTCTTCCTCCTTGAAATCCACAGCCCCCTCCTGCAACGGAATGAGCGCAGCCAGATGGGGCACAGGGCTGGAGCTGAACATCAATAAAATTTAGGCTCTGTGCAGAGACTGGGAACCTTTAAGAAATAACATGCCAAACCATTTGGTTGCCAAACACCCAGCTTTTCAGGAAGATGGTCTTGCAGCATTCCTCTGCAACATGGCTCCTCCACACAGACACCCTCAGCCTTGGTGGACAATCCTAGATTGACAGGGCCGGAAATGGATCTGCAGCCCATAAAGGCTGCTGCCTTCGGGTAACTACTGTATTACTTAGAAGCCGGTTAATTGCCCATTTAAACATCACAACAAGCGTAGTTAAATCGGTATCTATTAAGGCAATTCAATCCCATTCTTGAAATGTGGTTTGCTCGTTCCAAAGGGAACTTTTAAAATTCTGGAAATGTGACACAGTGCTGCTATGTAGTATGTGGCAACCGGTTAATTAATTTATAAAAGATGCAGCAGCACCCTTAATCAATCAATGAGGAACATGTCATATCTGAATTGCTCCATCTCAGCCAGGCACGTTTCTGCAATTCATAAAAGTACGGTAGACATCCAAATTTCAACCGCCCTCCTTCTTTTATATTGTATGGACACCCCTGAAGAAATAGGAATAGATAAATTACTGATATGGTGCTGCAATTACAAATCTATTCACCTCCTTTGTGAATGAATTTGAATACATTTCAGAATGATGCAATTTTGCTCAGCCGAGTACAAAGTCTCAGGCTGAGTGGAATCCGATCTTCCAATTGTTGCATCTGCGCATTTCAGCTTGCTAGGCAGAATGATACCCCCTTCCCCTACCCTACACACTGTTCTGGGAGTTTTCTTGACACACGCACCTCTGCCAATTTCCAGTGCGGGCATGGAAGGAGGGAGGAAGGCTCTGTTGGGCAAGAAGAAGTTCATCTATAGGGCTTCTGCTGGTGGGGCAGGTTGGGTGAATCCCTTGTTATCTCAAGCAGCAGAGCTGTTTGAGAGCCATTGTCTCGTAGCAGTACTAGACTAGAACCAATGGATAGATTACGCCCCCCACTACACAGAAACAAAACCAGAAATCCATTGCCCTTCTCAGTTCATTAAAAAAAGGTACAAGGACCCCTGACCATTAGGTCCAGTCGTGGATGACTCTGGGGTTGCAGCGCTCATCTCACTTTACTGGCTGAGGGAGCCAGCATACACCTTCCGGGTCATGTGTCCAGCGTGACTAAGCCGCTTCTCACGAACGAGAGCAGCGCATGGAAACGCCATTTTCCTTCCTGCCGGAGCAGTACCTATTTAGCTACTTTCACTTTGACATGTTTTCAAACTGCTAGGTTGGCAGGAGCAGGGACCGAGCAATAGGAGCTCACCCCATCACGGGGATCCGAACCGCCGACCTTCTGATCAGCAAGCCCTAGGCTCTGTGGTTTAACCCACAGTGCCACCCGCAGTTCATAGCTCAGCGCAATTTGAATGCTGGCAACTGTAAGCAGTTGGGGCTTCAGATAATACTCTGAAGGTCCTCAATAATCCACTGATCAAACTTTTTGGGAAATCTTCATGATGGATCAAGATGCAGCACTCTCACTTTTTTGTTGTTGGGAGTTCCTATGCTAAGTAAAAGAAGTCCCAATATGGATTTCACAGAGGCGGAAGTTTCTCCCAACATGGAAGAACAGCAGATAGAAAATCTTCATTTGCTGAAGTGAGGTTGGTTGCAGTTCTGAAAGTTGCAGTATTAAGGTTTCTTTCAATATGGAGCCAGGGATTGTGGTGGTTCACAATGAGAGATAAACACTTTGAAATAAAAGAAAGCTCAACACCAAACTGAATCAAAACACAAGCAACATCTTTGTTGACTTAACAAGTCTGCAGTTAAAATAAGGAACTGATCAAAACAGACTGAACTACAGTGTTGTCCTTCAACAGAAATTCACAATAATAAGATAGCATCCTTTTGCTTTTCGGAAACAGAGGTGTTCAGCTCATAAATCCAGTCATGTTGCCAATTTTTTTTTTACAGCACCATCAGAATACAATATTTAAAAATATGAAAGAGATGTCGCTTTTAACACTTTCCCAGCAGAACTGTTAATAAGTTATAAATTAGAACAAGAACAAAACAAAATATGTCTTACAGAGCAACACAAACTGTTGTTATTTCTTTTGGGGGGGGGAAACCCTGCTTTTCACAAAACATCTTTTAAAATTCAAATAACATTAGCACAAACGAGAAACAACAGAGGAAATTTTACAACCCAGTTTCACCTCTGCGCAGCTGCTTCTGCTCTCAAAAGGTGCTAGGCTACTGGTATGCACAGCGTTAAACATTACAATATGCTATGAACAAACCTTAATAAGGTCAAAAATAGGACCCCTCTGCAAAAAAAGGGTGGTTTTGGCAAATTTGGAACCTCTTGCTAGTGTTACAAAGAAGCTGTGACTCTAAAAAGAAATGTCAACTTCCGCTGATCCACACCCTCCCGATCCACTTTCAAATCCAAGCACAATCCATCGTGAAATAATTTTGTGCAAGCACCACTGAAGCAAGAGGGAATTGTGCAATAGCACTACTGAGGTTCAGTGGCTATTTTTTGATGCCACAGCAAACTAGAGCTTAACACGAGCCCAAGCACCAAACTTTCTCCAACCCTCTCGTGTTCTGGTGCAGCCACAAGGAGTTGGAAAGCTTCTTCTTCCATTTTTTTCACAGCAGCCTATTGCATACTCCTAACTGAGAAACTGTGGTTAATCTTAACTATGGTTGGATCAAGCTGGCACAAACCATAGCCAACATTAACCAGAGTTTGTCAGCTGGGAAAACAGAACAGGCTGTGGTTAAAGCAAAAGTAGAAGCTTCCCAGCTTCTTCTTGTGGGTGCACTGGAGAAGAAGGAAGTGTACAAGATAGAGGTTCACCAACGATTGCTCCATCCCTCTAAGCTATGCCCAATGAGTCACGTGCAAGAGAAAATTATGGTGAATAGCATCCTTACCTTTCAAACAGTAATTCTAAGAATCAGTGTTTTTTATCTAGCTTTCACATTAAGAAGTACCTTTTCCGTTTTTACTTACCTTTTATCTCACTGAAGAAAAACTATTGAGCTGGTCGTATACTTGATGGAACAGTGAGAAACTCATCCCTCCCATCAGTTCAATAATCACCATACAGCATATTGCTAAAGCTATCCAATAGGATATATCTATAAATATATATTTATATATATTTATATCAGTGCCATTTTGGTTTAAACTCTTTATGTACACATACAGTCTTTTTTCTTTTTACAAAGTTCCATCAACAAGAAACCAAAGTTGCTTATTTATTCTGAATACCAGAGACACAACATGGTCCCCATCTGACAGTCCACTATAGGGAAGTGTTCTTGAGATGCTGTGTCTGTAGAGGCTTTACGTGATATTCATAGATCTTCAGTGCAGGTCCCAGTTTTAATGAAAGTCCAGTCAGCACATCATTCCTCGTCATCAACAGTAAAGATTTCCCATCAATTTCCTAAGGGTGGAAATCAATAAATATGTCAGACAATTTATGAAAGCAAGAGGGTGTCAAAACCTCAAGAAAGTAATGCACCTGGAAACTGGAACAGCTTGCAGAGTCATCACCAAGCCCAGGTCTGCACTGTGGCCAAAGGGGCCAGCATGGTCTTCAGATCCAGCAAATGCTACTTCCCCTTCCTCTGAACAGGCTAGGTCAGGCTTCCTCAAACTCAGCTCTCCAGATGTTTTGAGACTACAATTCCCATCATCCATGACCACTGGTCCTGCTAGCTAGGGATCATGGGAGTTGTAGTAGTCCATAAACATCTGGAGGGCCGAGTTTGAGGAAGCCTGGGCTAGGTCTAAACCAAGACTAAGGTTCCATGCCAGCCAGAGGAATTATGTGAGAATGAGTGTGGTCCCTGAGAAACAGTTCCACTTCCTGTCCAAATACTTCCAGGTCATTCCTGGGCTTACGTCACACTGAGGAACCATCATGGGTCTGGTGGTTCTCAGAGAGGACCAGAAAGTGTAAAGTAAGGGAGAAATCACATAAAGGAAGAGCTTCCTGTGAGTGGGCAACTCATGTATAACAGTAGCTTCTGGTCTTTCACCTGCCAGCTTCTTTCTTTTGGTATAGTCTGCCTTAGTGGATGGGAACTCCAAGAAAACACAAAACCTCCCACTGGTCTCCAACCACCATTCTCCCTCACATTCCACACAACTCCCCCAAAGTCCTCACCACCTCCATTCTTATATGCCCATTTCCTGAACGCTTCTTTCTGGTAGCTTTTTTAATAATAAAAAAATCTTGTCTCTTGTGCACCTCCAGTTGGTGTACAAGCAGCTCTAGTGAACTGGGAACAGGTGATGCCATATACAGCAAACCTCGATTGACCCAAATTTACTCTTATGGTACAGCAGCTGTCAGAAAGCAGCCAAACACGTGACCGTTAAGGGCAGTTATTGGATTGGGTATAGTTTTCTTACCTGCCTCAAACCTCAAACTGCCACGGTGTCTTTACTTACAACACTTACCCCTGGTGAGCCAGTATAGTATATAAGTATAGGGGCAGTGTTATGAGCAAGAACCATATATAAGTGCTTTTTTAAACAAATGAGGTTGCAAGACTCATATCTTGGTGAAAGTGTGGTCTCTGTGCAAGCACAAAATGGCTGCCATGGGCAGTCAAAAACCAGTGAGGGTATACTGGATACCAGTGAGTAGTGTCACACCAAAAGCTGTTGCACCAAAAAGCTGTGTGTATAGCTTGTTTGAGGAAGGCACACCACGGGATTCTGTGTGGAGTGGCAGTATACTGACTGGCCAATTTGTACCAATCTGAGATTCCTTATACTTGTGATTTACATCTTATATTGGCCTGCTAATTAAAAGGCCGTGCTGTTATTTGTTGGAAGTGTGGCATCAGCTAATATTAAAATAAAACTTAATCTTGATAAGAGTTTAGCATTCAAAATGTACCTAATGAAACATACCTGACTATATTTTCAATTAACTTTAATAGACTATGCTTTGCATAAATCACACATGGCAAAAATGATGTTGACAAGCTAAACTTGCATCTATGAATTCAGTATTTTATGAGTCTAACATGCCAATTAGGATCCCGCCCCTGCCTGTTCTGCTGTGGTCAGATTCTTGCGATTGAATAAAATTTATTGTTCAAGCTTTCAGGCCATTACAAACAAAATACATGAAGATGTAACCAGTATTAGTAAAGCCACAAGCATGTCCACATTTGTAATTACAACAACCCACAAAAATTCCATATGTAGAACCCTTTTCAATTATAAATATGTATGGCATTTAGCTGTAGAGGTCACAAACGCTGCCACCCAATGAGAATGAAAAATCTCTGGTCCATTCAATCAATGCCTGTTTACTGGAGATGCAAAAACATTCTAGGAAGAATAGGTATTCACAATTTGTTTCTGCGGAGAACGCAGGCTGAATAAGGTCCTTTAACAACTTACTGCCACAGAAGCTGCTGCCCAAATACTTATTCAGGGAAAAATGCTTACTGAACCGATAACATAATACAGTCATACCTTGGGTTACAGACGCTTCAGGTTGCGCGTTTACGGGATACGGATGTGCCAAAACCTGGAAGTACCGGAACGGGTTACTTCCGGGTTTCAGTGCTCGCACATGCGCAGAAACACTAAATCGTGCTTCGTGAGGAAGCATTGAATCGCAACCCGCATTTGCGCAGACGCGGCGCTGGGGGTTGCGGACGCTGTGGGTTGCAAATGTGCCTCCTGTACGGATCACATTCGCAGCCCAAGCGGCCACTGTATGAGGTACCACTTTTGAGCTGGGAAGCAGCACTTCATCTTCCCAGCGCTTAGTGGACAGACACCCGCAATGTTTCTCTCCTTTCTGACCCTGCTGGATAGTCCACAAGCAGCACACAACTTTCAACTTTTAGCATAAGCTAATCCTCATACATACCCTTTTGGTTTGGGCAGAAGCAACACATAAAGTGATTTGCCACTTTATGATGCTGAGTCAACACCATATGCCTGATCTCATGCAGGTGCCTGTGTTTGATCTCACAAAAACGAAAGGATGCAGACTTAGGGAACCGGGTGGTGTATTCACCAGGAGACACTGTTACTAATCCTCAGTGCTTTGTTTTTTTCTCTGTCAGAGCGTGTCAGAGCGCAGTTCCAGCACCTCTCAGGTGGGCACCATTGCACTCTATAGACACCTTCACCTCTCCACTTGGAAACCTGAGCTTTCATTGGGTGAGATTCTCAGGCCTCAGATTGCATTCAACAAAAAGGGGCTGTAAACATGCATTGTTGCGAGGCTCAGTGTCCAGACTGCATTTAAATATATACAAGTGGGATCTACAACAAAATGTAGTACCGTTCAGGATTCCAGCCAACTCCGTTCCACTTCCTCCTCCCTCTCCAGTTTTCAGTTCCCTGCCCAACAGTCAGTCAGCATTCTATCGCCACTGAGAACGCTCAGTTCTCACTGCGTAGTAGGGATCCCCCAACCCTGAATTTTCTTTTATTTTTGGCACTTCTGCAACTGTTGTGGTTCATATGATGTCATGAGTGGGGCCAATGGGCATGGCTAGAGAAAAAGAGCTTTGCAGGCCAAGTGTGACTTGTGGGCTGAAGTCTCCTCACGCATGCCTAAATAAAGTTCATGATGAGACTGGGGGAAGTTTTTCTAATAAGCTATTGCCCGCCCAAAGGTTTGCCCGAACTGCCAAGCACCACAAAGCATTTCCACCAGCCCATCACACAATGCGAAACACAGCACAAGCTCCTAATAGGCTCAGTACCCAAGCGTAGCAGCTGCCCCTTACCAATTTACAGCCGGGAGCCCTTCAGTAACAGATGGGCTGCTCCTCAACTTCAACGCGTTCCTTGCCGTCCACCACAATTCTCTTGGTTACAACCTTTTTGCCGTCCACAACCTTGCTGGTGGTAATGATGGACTTGAACCTTCCTTTCCTGCCACTGTGGAGAGCAGTGCAGGAACAGCCACCGGTGATCTCGGAGCCAAAGGAAGTGAAGCCGGTTCCCGCAATGGGGGACACCCCACTGATAGAGACGGAAAAGCTGCTGTCACTTCTGGTTCTTCTTCTTCCGTGGTGGCCTCGCTGGTCGCCGGAAATGTCGTCAAGCAGGTCGTCAAAGATATTTAGGGAAAAGGTGTCCACCCCCTTGCGTACATCCAGGGGGGATCTGTGGAAACTTGGTTTGGCGTCGAGATGCCCTTTGTCTCTCTCCTTGTCTCCAGACCCACCATGCCTGCATGTACCTCTGCCTCTTTCATGCCACCCTCTCTCATGTCCGTCCCCTTTGCGGGATCGGTCATAGGCATCCCTCTTTTTAGTATCAGACAAGACCTCGTACGCTTTAGAGAGCTCTATGAATTTCTTTTCTGCTGCTTCCCTGTTCCCTGGGTTTTTATCTGGGTGCACCTTTAAGGCCAACTGCCGGTAGGCTTTCTTAATGTTATCCGCAGACGCGGTTTTTTGCACTCCCAGAACCTCGTAATAATTCACCATCTTTTCCCAACCGTCTTAAGCATAAATATCCGCTTCGTCTGTTCCTGGCAAATATCTGAACAATATCCCGATTATGTCCTGGCACCTTGTCAGTCTCAGAGTTGAAAGGTTATTAGTACACATTCCAAAAGAAGGCAGGCCTGAAATAACATGAAGCGCTACATGTCTTTGTGTGCACCAGCGTTGCTTAGGGTTTTAACAACGATATCCGAGGCACTGACAAACAGGTTGGGGGCAGGGGGAAAGCTGCTTCAACATCCAACGACTGATTTCAAAATGGTTCAAACAGTCCACTGTCAGGGAGAAATTGTGACATCGCTATGACATCAGCCAACTGCTAGGTTTCAGCCATTTTTATTTGCATACTGCAATTTCATTGGCTATGAGGGTGGGATGCCTGCCCTTCAGAATTTGATGACATCAGAGAATAACAGCAATATAAGGATGAGCACAGATGTAAGGCACTTTGATTTTGGAAAGTGGCCAGGGGATTATACTTTCTGCTAAAGTACAAGATATGAAAAGATCTGCATTTATTCATATACCCACGGAGCCAGCTGCATTGCCAAGATATATGTTTTTCATAGGCAGACATAATAGCAAAGCTGTAGACACAGCATGTTAGCAACTTTTTGGGATAAATTTAATGAAAGAACTATCTTCAGATAATGAAAATTAAAATTGTATAATTTCCTTTGAGGTTGTTGGGGTGTTTTTAGAAGCATGCAGAGCAGATGGTATCTGAAAGGAATGTTTCAAGTATGAATGGCTCCTGAATTTGTATCTGGCTGGCTTCTGCTGCTGTTTAGTAAAGTTTTGACATCTTCTGGTTTGCTGATTTTCACTTTGGCTATTAACAGGGAACTTTTCTTGCCTGCATATTCAGAATCCCAACAGCATCTTGAGCTTTCGCGAACTCAGGGTTAGAAGTGCTTATACTAATCCACAATAAACAAGCACCTGAATTGCGTTCCTCTTTATTCTCCTCCCTACAGGACCTCCCTTTAGCAACATGGATTCCACTCCCACCGAATCTGTTCACCAACTACTAGTGGAAGGTACAATCTTCCACCCACGGTTTTTCTACGGCTGTGGTGACTATACACTGCTCGCAAACCAGCCATATATAGGGAGAAGACTTCACACCCCACAAGCATTGTGGGAGTAGCCGATTTCTGTTTACTCCTTCAGACAGATGTTAAAAATCATTATTTATCACCAAGTGTTCCTTGATAGCCGGGCTCATTGCTTTTGCTCTTGGTGTTGTAAATATCCCCTCTAGCCTTTCAAAAAAAACCCTTGTTGGTATTTTGCCGTTTTGAAATTAATTCACTATTAAACTGTGCTGTGTTGTTTCAGTTTTGTTTACTTATTAAGAATATTTTTGTACAGCCGTATCATAAAAATATCAGGGCGGTGGGGTGAAGACAACTGAAAATGCAAGTAACCATTAAAGTGACTGGCTAATTAAACAGCTGCAAAGTTTTGTAGGACTAAGTTTTGTAGGACTAAGAGTAGGGAGACCCAGGTTCAAACCCCTGGTTACGAGGTTTTCACCTCCATTTCATTTTCAGGAGTGAAGAAAGGGTAAGTTTGGCTAAAGCGAAGGATCATGAGAAATTGCTCTCCTGCCTCAACCTCGTGTATAGTCTTGTAGCTGATTTCCCTATGTTTGACCTCCTTGCCAGCAGGGTCACGAGGATCCAGAAAGTTCATTGACTGACTCAGCAGGGTTGCTAGGTTGCAGTGACGGCAATAAGGCAAAGCGATTGGTAAACAAAAGGTCAGCAAATAAATGTAATAAAAGAACAGACCTTCCCATCTAATTAGTGCCCAGCCGGAAAGGGAGGGAAGCAACTGGGCGGAATGAGCCAACACAATCAACCCAGCCATGTTTGTGCCAGTCTTGTAAAAATACTACTGCAGCAAAGTAAGATGAAGTTGTAGAAAAGCGACTCCTACACCTTTGCAGTAATGAATGAAGAGCCCCTGAAGGAAAAGGCAGGAGTACAAGTATGCCATGAGAGAGTCAGCAAAGGGTGTGTGGCTGAATGGTGTGGGTTATGTTTTGTCTTTGTAAGGCTGCTGTTACAGGCTGGCAACCTCAACTGGGAGTTCTGCATTGCTAAAAGCTGCCTTCCTAACCAGCAATTCCTGAAGATGCCATATTTTCCCCGCCTCTGCACCAGAGGGAGGAATTTCTGGGCACCTTGCCAAAGCTCAAAATTCTGCTAGGGCCCTCCCCCTCTTGACCCCTGAGCCTCTTGGGCTCCTGCTCCTTGCTGTGCTCCAATTGCCCGTTCCCACTGTCCTCTCGGAACATGCAAGCACCAAGGAGGGAAAGCACTGCCTGTCCCATTGCTTGCCCCCTCTCCCTCTAGGTAGCTGTGCACATTTGGCCCAGAAGAAGCTAATGGGCTTCAGAGCCGAGGACAGGGATGGGCCCCAACGCTCTCTCTGGCCTCGTCACTGTGGCATCCTCAGGTCACCTTCATCATTGCTGCTGCCAGAACATCCTCCCATGCCAGGGCAGTGCTCTCTCAAGGAACTGCACACACCGCCAATCAAGCACTAGCTCTCTCCAGGGTCTCTGTGATTTCAAGGCTAGCAGTTGATGCCAGTCTAATTGATGGTCCTGCTGTGCCTTCCCAGCCAAGCTTCCTTGGCAGGAGAACTTGGAGGATGCCTTACATAAGATGAGTAAGTAAACCCTGCTGGGTAAAAGCAGGGTTTTCATCACCCGGCCACGGCAGCTAATCCAAACAGGACAATTAACCAACTTACAACTGTAGTACTATGGTTACGCAAAACCTATCGGCAGCTGCCGCCCCAAGTTATTACTTAATGTGAGCTGCATCACAGTCTGAAAGCAGGTCTGTGGATCAACCCCAGCCATCATGCTGGCGGCAGGGTTTAGGTCGGCCCCAAACTATTTTTGGGTACCAGGACTTAAGCCCCAGGAGATTCCAAGTGCACTGCTGAGCGCGGGCAGAACACATTTCGGGTAACAACATCCTCATCCATCCAGCATCAGGGGTCGGAGGGTGTGATTTCAAATTAACACCCTATCCCCTCTCTTTTTTTAGAAACTGAGGATAGGGGATAGGGGCAGCCAGGCTTTCTGATGTCCCCAGCTACAGCTTGGGCCAGCGAACAGGAGGGAGGAGAGTGGTTGTTTTGACACAGCTTCCCCTAACCAGGTATCCTCCACTTGTTTTCAAACAACCACAATTCACATCAGCCCTGCCAGTTTGGCTGGGGGTCAGTTTGGCTGGGAAAGGCTAGTCTCCTGCCTACGAGAAGGTCTTCATTCCTTTCTAAATCTCCATTTCGGATAAAAGGCTCAGCACTCTCACCTACCCACACCTGGGTACTGGAGAAATCCAGCCGCCCATCGTTTTCTTCCACACAGAAACAAACACATGCATGACTCCAAATCCATACTACAACTGAGAGTGAAGATGAAAAGGATGTGCGGAGGTTGAACTGCTAAGAGAGCGGCAGTGCAGCAAATGAAGCTTGCTGGGTTTCTTCCACAAACCAGAAGTCACACATGGGTTGGATTTGGCAAATGCAAGGACTGCACAAAATAAATAAAAATAATAAACAGTAATAATAATAATAATGTGATTCAGCTCACGTTTAAAGGTAGGCCTATGTAATTTGTGCTTGCTTGACAGAACAGTACACGAACTGAAACACGGTCATCCTTGGGGAGTTAAACCAGTGAAAGATTTGCTACCTGAGCCCTGGCTGAGCCAGCATAGCTTCACCTCAGCCAGGATGAAGGACTTATGCTAGCATATCCCTGGCTGAACCAGGAGGAGGGAACTAGACCAGCTCAGCTGGGACAGCTCACCACCCATCTATTACTAACTTGCTTAGTAATATCTGGGTGGATCTTGGGTTTGGATTATACTGTAAATGCATCCATTTCATTTTTGTTGGCACTCCGTTCCATCCTGTGCGGTGTGATGTTTTTCTTCTAAAAAAAGAACGCCCAAAATATTTGCATTTATATTGTATGCATTTCCCTCAAAATACACATTTCCCCATGCTTTCCCATGCATTTTATGAGCATCCAGACGGTAAAACACATATTTTTCTGCACCCAAAACTTTTGCGCACCTAAACTGCATTGCAAAATGAGTAATCAGATCGGGAGCTGTGTTTTGATCTGCCAGCAAGTTTGAGACTGTTAAATTGGGTGGAATTGCAGCCTTAAGCGTTATGCCCAAATTCACAAATGTGGTAGAGCCAGGCAGTTTTGCCAATAAGCAATCCTAGACATGCCTGCTCAGAAGTTAAGTCCAGTTACGTTTACTGGGGCTTACTCTTAGAAACAGTGTGCATAGCCTTACAGGTGTAATCATAGAAACACACCCCTCCCCTCCAACTATGCCATGTTGGTCTTCTAGAACAGAAGCAAAGAATTCAACTAATTAATCCTTCTGTGACAATTGCCTACACTGCTTCTTAGGAGTGTCCCCAGGCGCATAGGCAAACAGTTACAAGACGGATTGTCCAAACAGATTTACCTGCTCTTGAAAAGCATGAGCCTGTTCTTCAAAGCCCACTGTTCTGAAATAATTCACCACATCTGTAACCGCCCAGTCAGCAGGATCAGGTGGTCTTCCATTCTCTACCAAGCTACGAAATTTTAAAAAATGCAAGCAAATGTTAATATTTGTGCATCGCACACATGTACCAGGTGCTGAGTAACTTAATGCTCCCTAAGAGAGAAGGGAAACTCACCTTAAGGAAGGAAAGGCAAGCTCACCTGCGTTCTAACCCTCACAAATGCCTTGCTGAGTCAAGAGACCCGGTCTGATTTTAAGCCTGTGCTCTTCTTGGGTTAAACCAACAAACTGATTTCTTTCTTGTGCTTCCAAGGCCCAAAGTAAGGGGATTTCCCACCAAAGACCCAAAGTCAGCTGGGCTTACGTTACAAGTGGGATAGAGAGTATTTCTCTTTGCGAAGGAGATCCACACAAAAAAATCAACTGCTGCCCCTCCACAAACAAAAGCAAACATACTGTTGACCAGGCACAGGCAAACTAGGCCCTCCAGATGTTTTGGGACTACAACTCCCACTGGTCCTGTTAGCTAGGAATGATGGGGGTTGTAGTCCCAAAACAGCTCCATGCCTGCTATGCCAACCCATCTTTGCAAGCCACATGAAATTTGGGCTGCATGAAATTAGGCCCAGGACCACATGGGCCGCAGGTTTCCCACTACAGAGCTGCCACACCCAGCACATGTAAACTACGTTCAGAAGTCGTATGTGAGACATGTGGTCAAATTTCCTGTGAAGATTCGTTCTCGCTACGCAGATGCCCCTGCAGCTACTTTGCAGAATGCAAGCACAGTGTCTTGGTCTTCTTTCAAGAACGGCTTACAATAACAGTTAAAAGCTTGTGGAATTTGTGGAACTCTATTCCAGTTCAGGTCAGACAGACGCTTTCATCCCATTGAACTTCCAGCACCTAATGAAGACTTTTTTTTAAAAAAAATAAAATCCAGCAGCTATTTCAATTGATGCCTGATGTTACAGTTTTAAATCTCTCTCTCTCTCTCTCTCTCTCTCTCTCTCTCTCTCTCTCACACACACACACACACACACACACACAGACAGTATCTTTGTTAAACCACTTAGACTCATTGTAGTGAAGTGGTATATAAATTATTATTATTATTTCTTATTTATTGAATTTATATACCGCCCTATACCTGGAGATCTCAGGGTGGTTCACAGAATAAATCAAAATATAAAACCACAAAATACATAACCAAAATAAAAACAGCAACCCAATAACCCCCTCCCCCCAAAACCCACCTTTTAAATGGGGATAGGATGTCAATCAAATCAACCAAAGGCCTAGTTTAAAATGAACGTTTTTGCCTGGCGCCTAAAGCTGTATAATGAATTATATAATTGTTTAAATAAACAATAAACAAGTTTGTGTACGTGAGATCTTATCTTGAGGCGCACACACACACACACACCCCACGGAAGCAAATAACACATAGATGAGCACTGAACTTGGCACTCTAGTTCCAGAAGTGGCTTCTATGCCGTGTGAAAGCTCAAATATAATGCAGAGCAGCTTAACAGTTGAGGGGAAAGGGAAATGGAAAAAGCAGCTATGTGAATGCAGCGTTCAAACAACAACAGCCCAATCCGCCCCACCATGGACTGAGAACATTTTAAAATCCTACTTGTAATCCATGCCACAAAGTGACAAATACTTAACAGAGGAAGACATACATCACATGTAGACATCTAAAACTCAGTTTCTGCACTAGCTAATTATGCTTCCCCATAGCTTCTTTAAAAAAATAAAAATAAAGAAATGACTCCATTAGCATCCGACTCCTAATCATAAGAGCCGAAGGGCAAAGGATTTAATCTAAGCTGGTCTGGTTTTGATTTCCTCTGCTGCGAACCTGATACAAGGCTACTAATTGAAAGGGATTTATAAGAGGGTGTTTAGAAGTGTAATACATGGATATTTGTTACATATTAGCAGATTGCATTTGTTATCTCCAAGCAGGAGTTAAAAATTAATGGAAGATGCTTGCCAAGACTGGAGCCTACGAAACAACATGGTGGAATGAGAACATGCTCTTTCACCATCTTCTGGTAACTACATGAAGTAAGTGACTTCCCCCCACCCTTTTCATCTATGTAGATAAGTTACGTACTTAGGTATTACAACATAGCTTCATCAACATAATGCCTAGAGAGCTGAGACAGAAAAATATGTGCATCTAAACTGGCAACCTAAGCATCAGGATGACAGCCAACAAGGGTTATGCCCATACATTATGTTATGCATTTATCAACCTTAAGGGGTGGGTCCCAATTTTAGAATCATAGGATTGTAGAGTTGGAAGGGACCCTGAAATGCAGCTGTCCCATACGGGGATTGAACCTGCAACCTTGGCATTATTTCAGCACTATGCTCTAACCAGCTGAGCTGTTGAACTACAATTCCCTTCAGCCCCACTGAGCATGGCCAGTGGTCAGGGATTATGGGAGTTGTAGTCCAAGAACATATGGATGGCCACAGGTTCCCCTTCTCCAAGGTTGATGGATGCACAAATTATGCAACATGTAATTTTCACCTATGCTATCATATTATAAACTAATATCTAAAAGAATTAGTCCAGCAAATAGAAATCATGTTGATGTGCAAATGCGAGGTGTGTTCAGATAAGAATAAGACCAGCTCCCCCAAAGTGTGCATGCCCCCCCCCTTGTTTCTCCGATGTGGCTGTAAAGAGTTTGGAAGTTTGCCTTCTGTTTTTTATTAACCACAGCTTATCCAGGCACCTGGACCTCACAGATGACACCAAACTGGGAGGGGTGGCTAACACCCCAGAGGACAGGATCACACTTCAAAACGACCTTGACAGATTAAAGAACTGGGCAGATTAAAGAAGGGGGTTGGACTCGATGGCCCTTGTGGTCTCTTCCAACTCTATGATTCTATGATTCTAACTGTTAATCGTAACTACAGTTGGTTTGATACAAAGCAACTTTGCAAGTTGCGGTTTAGGGAGCCAGCTTCTTTCAACAAACCATAGTTAAGATTAATTTTGGATGCAACCTCAAACAGTGTTTAATTGAATTAAGCATTTTCACACCACCTTTCATATGGCAGCAAAAGGCAGTGCAAAATACAAAAGAAAAAAAACGTTAAAATAGCCTCTACAACAATAGAGGACATAAGGCAGCAATGATCAAGACAATGCAAAACACTGACGTCGAATTCTGGAACTAAGCACTGGCCAAAGTCTCGGTATGTAAGTATGTCTTCAACGGGTGCTGAAATACTAATAATGTTGGCACCTATCTGAGCTCAAGGTGGAGATGTTTTGACTGAAAGGGTGCCACCACAAAGAAGGCTCTTTTTTCTGGTTGCCCCAAAATGCAACACCACTAGGACAGCCTCCTCAGCTAACTGCAATGGGTGAGCAGAGCAGTAAAGGAGAGGTGCTCTTTCAAGTAACCTGCTCCTAAGCTTTTCAGGGTTTTATAGGTCAGATCCAAAAAACCTGGTTTGGCAGCTAATTAGTGGCCAGTGAAATTCTGTTGGGAGTGTGTGTGCAGCATGGCTACCCAGTAAGTAGCTTGCAAACTCCTCCTCCTGGCTATGCCAGAGATTGTGAAAAGCTTCAGCTGCCACTTTCAAAGAACATTAGAACACTTATGAAATATTATATATCAACCCTTTAGCAGCAAGTGCAACCAATTGGATTATTTCAAGGTATGGACTCCACCACTGAACTACAGCTCAGTGGTCTTAATATCAGAAGGCTGTGGGAGTCAGCAAAGAAATATCATCTACTGTATCCTTGTTGACGAACTCTCAAGTGTTTACTATAGGACAAAAATATTTTGTCTCTGTCTAGTATGGACCTATTGGTTCTAGGGCTACGATGCAAATGAAACTTCTCATTTACCAACAGAAGTGGCATCCGGATAAACTACCAACAAGGATTACAAGATGCAATCCGATGTCCCTTTCAGGAATCCGCTCCTGCAGCTGCAGATGGGACTTCCACCCTGAGACTGTTGCTACAGTGCCACCTACTGGCAGGCAGTTCCAAATGCACTCAAAGGAGCCAATTCCTTATTCGAAATTTCATCCTCCAATGGCTTCTGAAACCAAGGAGGATAGCGAAGAGAAGAGGAATAAATGAATTCCTACTATCCTCTTGATATATTCCGTGTCTTCCACAGTTAACACTATGAATTACTGTTGATTTGTACTGCAGAATGCCTTAAAATAACAACAACACTATTGCATTGAAGCATTTAAGACATCAAAGGAAAAAACAATCACTATGGCATGTGCTTTGCTAGTGGATAAACGACACAACACACAAACCACAGAGGACAAATACTGCCATTTTAATGCCAACTGGTTGCTAGGCGCAATTTTGGACCAGGTTCATGAACTCAGAAACCATGTGTGTGTGTGTGACCCTATTAATTCTCCTTTGTGACTTTCAATAATCACAAACATGGTGTCCTTTCAGACACCTGATTGAGGTGGCTCTGCTCCTGCCAGGAGAGTTGATTCCTGCAGTCCCACAGCTGTGGGGCTATGCATTTCTGCAGGGGTCATATTTCCTACCCCATGCTATCTAAACATCTACATGAAGCCACTTAATGTGGTCATCCAGGTAATTTGGCGTGAGGTGCCGTCAGTTGAACAGATTACACCAAACTATACTTCTCATTTTCATCCAGTTCAGCTGGTGGTGGGTAGAAATACTGAATCAAATGCCTGGAGATTACTGACAGACTAGATGAGGGGCCAATACACTGACCTCAATCCCGACAAAACAGGGATGCTATATTGATGGATGTTTTCTCTAACTAGAGCACCTTTCAGGTGGGTTCTGGCACCTCTCAGGTGGGCACCATTGCCACTCTAAGAGAATGAGGGAGGTGTTTGTGGTGAATTCCGGCACCTCTTTTCTCGAAAGAAATGGCACTGACTGTTCTCAAAATGACTGTCCCAAGGGAACCACTTACTTTTCTGTGTCGAGAGATCCATTTTCCTTGTTCTCCATGTCAATGGACAGCATGGGGAGGCCAGGAGTGTCTTTTATGTCAGGAGCTAGATTAATAAAGATGAGAAAGAAGAAAGCTACACTGACTTGGAAGCTATAGCTAAAGAGTACCTCAACAGAGGAGATCAAACTTTGATTTTCCCCTTGAAAAAAATCAGATAAAAGTGGTGGGGAAGCATCGCCCACCCATGAGTCTTCAAATTACATTATCTCTAAAAGAAAACTTGGTAAATTCTGTTTGAAGCTTCAACAAATGAGATTGCCATATTGTCAATCGGCATGAAGTGTGTTCCTCTGGCCGTGGACTGTGCACGAAGACTTTAGGTCCGCTTGCTCAGAAGGGCACTTGGCAGCCTTTGGGTAAGACGTTTCCCCTCAGACACAGTTCCCCATCTACAAAGACCCAGTACGGTATAGTGGTTAGAGCATCGGAATAGGACCTGGGAGACCAGAGTTCAAATTCCCATTTGGCTCATTGGGTGATCTTGGGCCAGTTGATGCCTCTCAGCCTAATGTACCTCATAGAGTTGTAGGGATTAAATGAGGGGAAGAATCATGTACACCACCTTGAGCTCCTGGGGGTGGGGTGGGGAGGTGGGATATAAATGCAGTAATAAATAATGTGGAAATACAAACAATATCATTGTTGTGCAGAGAGGAATGAAATGTGTGATACAATCTGCCAAATTGCTAAAGTAAAAATGATACTCAGCTACACTATTTCTTCTCCCCAACACCAGTCAAGTTACTTGCCACCCTCACATTAAAAAAAAAGTGTAAAAACAGTATCCTCTGTATTTTTCTCATTCCACAGGTGAAGCACAAATAACCCGACTCCCAAACATCATAGAATTCTTTATGCAACAAGTGAAGCATCAATATAGTGCACTGAGTCCAATTTCAACTGCTTCAACCCAGCTGGGTAACTCTTGTGAGAAAAGTACCACATTTCCCCTTCTCTAAGACACCCCCATGTATAAGAGGCCCCCTATTTTGGGGGACTCAGATTTAAGAAAATGGGGGGGGGGGATGAGAGATATATTTGTGTATAAGACGCCCCCCTAATTTTTGACATTATTTTTTAGGGGGAAAACCTAGTCTTATACATGGAAAAATACGGTAGGTTTCTCACAGTTGGCATCAGCAACACATATGACAATATACATCCCTATCAGTATGGCAGTACTTATGGCCCCACGAAATTGGCTGGGTTTGCATGGGAATATTCATCTCACCTCCACAGTGATGTTATTACGTACAACTGAACCAGGACCAATACCTTTTCCATAAACACTCTTTGGGATCTCCCGGAGTTCTAGGGCAATTATTTTTTTTAATCAGTAATGAATAGAATACCAATTAAGTTATTTCTCTTGGGACCCAGTTAGTGAGGTAATTTTAATTTATCCATGTGTATATTTCTATCCATGTCAACATTTGTGGAAAAGAAATACACACACAAAGCTGCAGCAACTGTCTTCAGGGCTTTAGCCAACTTTTTAAAGATGTTCTCTCTGCCCATTCCTGCCAAAATGATTTTGGTAGCAATGATTGCAAGCTAGAAGACCTTTCGTGTCACTGAACACCACCCTTGCTAAATTTTAAAAAAGCAGGGGGTGGACTTTAGAACTGACTTCATTTATGGCCTCTGGTATAACTGCCTTTTACTTTTTTTAAAAAAATGTGGTTTGAATTTGGTATGTTTACATTAACAATACTTAAGGTTATCCACAGTTTCTTGGGTTCAGACAGAACAGTAAGCTGTGGTTAATGAAAAATATAAGCAATCACTTCCAGTTCCTCTTTGTGGCCATGCCAGAGGAGGAGACGGCTGGTAGGGAAGGACATTAAGTTGAAACAGACACAAAAATGGAGATTCACAGCTGACTTCTTTGCCTCAAGGCAGCAGTAGTGAGGGGCTCATCTGAGGGGGAAGTGAAGCTGGGGCAATTTCATCAGGGAATCAATTCCTTCAACACTGGCTGCCTTGCCAGAAATTGCTATCCTTTATTCACTCAGGGCTCCTTCAAACGTCTTTTTTCATTGAGCTTTCGTGATGATTTGTCCTCATGATGGTATCGGGGCAATTAGCTCTAAGGTGAGGGAGAAGTGTATACATGGACTGCTTCTTGGCGGCTCTGCAGAAACAAGACACTTTTCCCGCCATTTTAGCAAGCCTGGAAAAGTCAGGGTAAGGGGGACCTTCTAGCTTGCTCAGAGCTGTAGCAAAGGAAGGCTGATTTGCAAGTTTTGCAGCTGGGTTTTCTAGCCTTTCTAGGTGGAAGGTCAGCAAAAAGGCAAGAGAAGGCAGCTGAGGAAAGAAGAAATAGCTACTCCACTCCTGTGATGTAAAAACAAACAAACAAAAAACAGGCAAAAGGAAACTTTTTCCTGGCAAGTGGGGAGGTCAAGTAATGCTATCCATCGTTAATCTGACTGAAAAAGGAGAGAGAAATTCAAACCTGCGAGTTTGTTTTGAGTCGCTGATTTTATGACAAAGGCAGAAATATTAGTTAGGGATATTGTTAACTTATTAGTGTGAGTGTATGTTGGGTTTTTCTTAAGGATTATTTGTTGTTTCTTGATTGCCTTTAAGTCTCTTTGGAGAGAGAGGTGGCGACGGATTTATCTTGAAAACAACATTAAAAAATATTTGCTGTGACCATATTACTACTACTACTACTACCACCCTTGTGAACAGAATAAAAGGTTTTCATAGAAGTGAGAAAACTCAAGGTACCATTTTTCATGGTTCTCTACATCTGTATTTTCAAAGCAGGCACGAAGCCCCAGGTATTTAAGATTTGCATATGTTTATGCAACTCAGGAGAGACGTCTAATCCCAAACCAGCTTATTTGGATAGATCTCTCATTTAAGGATATAACCAAACGTTTGCTGTTGTGGGCATGAAATAGAACCAAATGATTACTTTTCCCTCATGAAGGCAGTGCAGAATTCTATTAGTACTCCCAGCCAGCCAGCCATGGCCAGATGCAAAATAATAAAAAAGGCAATTATGAATTGTTAGTTTATATAGAGGTACGGGGTAATTGTCCCTCGGTACAGATTTGCCTCCCTGCCACAAGATTTGAAATCCAGTCAGGTCCAGGCATCCCTATGGGCCGTTAGCCATGACTGTATACACATTCCTCATATGGTTTGACATCAAATGTTTCTTTTCTCTTATTCATTTATTGCACCAAAATTACATGTTACGAATGAGCCCCGAGCTAAGAAGTAGTGAGGTGTCCGGCTGGGGAAGCAGGTCACTACTGACTGACCAAGGTCACACTCTGTAACATAAGCATGCCTAAACAACCAGGTCAGACAGTGCTTTGGGTACTTATGAGATGTTATTTGCCACCCACTCAACTCACCACAGCTGGTCAGGATATGTTTGGATTTGCAGGATGCATGAGATTCTATATGAGATTCTACCCAGCTCTCTGTAGGCTCAAACACATTACTGGACATAGGGCCCCAAATTAGCAAGAATCCTGGCCAGCCCTCTGTATAGTTTTGCAGATTTATATAGCTGTAGCCTAGGGAAAGGTAACATTTTTAGCTTGTTCAAAACATGGCTTAGCATGACCGACACCTGTTTAAATGCCACTTGTGACTTTATTGAAGCTAAGCCTGTTATGGCGGGTGTGTGAATTGAAAAGCAGAGGTTTCTTGGTGGCGATTCCAAAGCTTTGAAAGTGCTGTCTGCTCTTGCAGGGGACTGTTGGTTTGTTAGGATCACTCATCAGAGGTCCTTCTTACAGGTAATCTCACCATTAGAGGTAACCAGATCTTTGTCGTGGTAACACCCAAACTCTGGAATGTTCTGCCCAGAGCTCCCCACTGGGCACCAAATTTAACACCGGTTTAAGGTGCAGGGTTAAAAATGGTTTGTAATTTGCCCAAGCCTTTTTGTCTTAGTAAATTTGATGCTGCTTGGAGTTTTCTGGGGGTCTTTTCTTTTTCAAACTGCTTTCCTGCTGGTTATCAATATGCAGTCGTACCTCGGGTTGCTAACGTGATCCGTGCGGGAGGCACGTTCGCAACCTGCAGCGTTTGCAGCCTGAAGAGCCGCGTCTGCGCACACGCATGATTTCATTTTGTGCTTCTACACATGTGCGAGCGCAGAAACCTGGAAGTAACCCATTCCGGGACTTCCGAGTTCGGTGCGGTCCGCAACCCGAAAATGCGCAACCCGCAGCGTTCGTAACCTGAGGTATGATTGTATTTTTCAGTGTCTGCTTCTTATTTGTTTTGATTAGCAGGAGCCATCCTGAGAAATATCTCAACTTCAGCTTTATAAATAAGCAGGTAAGTAACTCTGATTTGCCCAAACTGCTCAACTCCTAAGACACACACACACACACACACACACACACACACACACACAAACACACTCCACATTCCCCCTTACTCCCGTGCACCAACAGTTGTGAATTGTTCTTGAGAGCAATCCCAGGGTCAATTCTGGCTGTCCTATGTTAAATTTAGAGAAGTAAGCACTGGGTTTTTCGGGTTTCTTTTTAACAGAGTAATATGGAAAAGAGGGTTCAAAAGGCTGAGGTATAGAAAGGACTATGCATTTAGAAAATGGGAGACAAGGAACACGGAATTCTATGGGTATGCATATACTGATGAAATGGGAGAAGACCCCAAGTCTACTTCTGTCTGAGAAATTCATTTTGCCAGCATCTTGAAGCACAGATTTATTTTTATTTCATAAAATGTATACACCACTTGAATGAGGGGGGAAACAACCTTCAAGGCAGTTTACGAAATGATAAAACAAGAAAATGAAAATTACAACAGTACTTTACAAAAGTGAAAATATTAAAACAGATTAAAATTACCTCGGCTTCCTCAGCATCTGGGCAGGCTTATCTAAATATGAGCGTTTAAGCAGGTGCCAAAAAGAGTACAGTGAACGCACCTGCTCGATCTCAACAGGCAGGGAGTTCCAAAGTGTAAGTGCTACCAAATTAAAATGCTCAAGTTCTCACAAATGTGGAATGGGTATTATGCAGCACCTGTAAGCAGCGCTAATTCCGTCCATTGACGCAGTCAAGTGGACACACGTGGGGCAATGTGGTGAAGCAAAAGATTCCTGCACTGTAGAGGGCTGGACTAGATGACTCTTATGGTCCCTTTCCAATTCTATGATCACGTAGGTAAACTGGTCCCGACTTCTTAGGGCTTTATATACTAATAGGTTTTATATCCTCAAGGGAACTGGCAAGATATCACAGCTTTCCTCTGAGGAGTTCCAAGGTGGCACATGTGGTTCTCCACACAAACACCTCCATCTCACCTTCACAACAACCCTGACTTATGTGAGGATTGACAGGTGGTGACATGCCTAAGGTCACCTAGAGTTTGTGACTGAGTAGGGATTTGAACCTTTGTTCTCCCAAGTGCTGGTCTGAGATTCTAACCACTACACCATTCTGGCTCTCATCTTTGGGTATGATCCTATGCATACACCTAAAAACCAGACAGCCCAGCAGCCTTAAGTCCCCTGGTCAATGGATGGGGCCAGTTTGCACTTCCCTGAAGTCCAGAGTCTTGCTGGCTAGAGTGACGGGGAGAGGGGGAACTGTGATGCACCAGAAAACAATCTGATTTGCCACACTTATGGTATCTTAAAAATATTGAAACTGCCAAGTTTTCCTGATACTGTATCTGCAATTAGCACCCATTCATTCTTCTTAATCATCAGTATGCGGATGATACCCAGCTCTACCTCTCTTTGAAATCAGAACCAGTGAAGGCGGTGAAGGTCCTGTGTGAGTGTCTGGAGGCGGTTGGAGGATGGATGGCGGCTAATTGAGATTGAGGTTGAATCCTGACAAGACAGAAGTACTGTTTTTGGGGGACAGGAGGCGGGCAGGTGTGGAGGATTCCCTGGTCCTGAATGGGGTAACTGTGCCCCTGAAGGACCAGGTGCGCAGCCTGGGAGTCATTTTGGACTCACAGCTGTCCATGGAGGCACAGGTCAAATCTGTATCCAGGGCAGCTGTTTACCAGCTCCATCTGGTACGTAGGCTGAGACCCTATCTGCCTGCAGACTGTCTCGCCAGAGTGGTGCATGCTCTGGTTATCTCCCGCTTGGACTACTGCAATGCGCTCTACGTGGGGCTACCTTTGAAGGTGACCCGGAAACTACAACTAATCCAGAAAGCGGCAGCTAGACTGGTGACTGGGAGCGGCCGCCGAGACCATATAACACTAGTCTTGAAAGACCTACATTGGCTCCCAATATGTTTCCAAGTACAATTCAAAGTGTTGGTGCTGACCTTTAAAGCCCTAAACGGCCTCTGTCCAGTATATCTGAAGGAACGTCTCCACCCCAATCGTTCTGCCCGGACACTGAGGTCCAGCTCCGAGGGCCTTCTGGCAGTTCCCTCACTGCGAGAGGCCAAGTTACAGGGAACCAGGCAGAGGGCCTTCTCGGTAGTGGCGCCCGCCCTGTGGAATGCCCTCCCATCAGATGTCAAAGTGATAAACAACTACCTGACATTCAGAAGACATCTGAAGGCAGCCCTGTTCAGGGAAGTTTTTAATATGTGACATTTTAGTGTATTTTTCATCTTTGTTGGAAGCCGCCCAGAGTGGCTGGGGAAACCCAGCCAGATGGGCGGGGTACAAATAATAAATTATTATTATTATTATTATTATTATTATTATTATTATTATTACTTAAACATAACATTTTCCACACAAATAATAAATTAGCACTGGAAAACTTTTCGCCCTACATCACTGAGTGGGGAGCAAACTGTGTGCAGCTGCTCCTTCTCTAGCTTGTGGATGGGGATAGGATCAGTGCTTCCCCCCCCCCAGGGGGTATTCAAGGATACACAGTACCAGCACCTCTTTTGTTGTTGTTAAAAGGTGTGGCACTTATAGTAACAACTTCATGGTGAGTACCGGCACCTATTTTTCTAGGGGAAAAGCACTGGATAGGATGGTTTCCCCATTGCCATGGCATTCTTCCTGAGAGGCATGAAGTGAAATCTTGGTGTCCTGGTCAAAGGTTTTCAGCTCTGGAGTCCCAGGGTTGGTTGGTTGGGGTGTGTGTGCCTGTGTGCTCGTGTGCATGTTATTACAATATGTTGTAAGCAACCTTGAGGTTCATTTAATCAAATAGTGGGCTATAAACCTTCTAAACAGGTATCTAAAGAAACACGTATCTACTTAAGAGCAACGGAAGATACCTACAGGAAGAGAATGGTCAGTGAACACAACTATTGGCTTCAAGCTCTTAACCTAACTACACTTTCCTGGAATTCACAGGACACTTCCTAAAAAGTATTTTTTTAAAAAAATAAACTTTTTTAGTATAGAAAGAACACTGAACTACCATGACCCACGTTCCAAAGTGGTCATAACCTCAAGCAAGCTTAACACAATCCTCATTCTCAACTGCCACACAGAAGAGTTCAGAGTTTTAAAACAGGATCTCAGAAGTTTTCCATATTAGGTGCATCTAATGTGTTTGTTTTAGATATAAAGAGAACTCATCTTTTTTACTCACACCCCCTCATTCTTTCCATTCTGAAGCTGCTCAATTATCCTCCGTGAATTTCCTTCCAGTAAGTTCCCTGACTGCCTGGGTCTTCTACCTTTAAAGCAACAACAACAACAACTGCTTAAAAGCAGCAATATGAATGTACGTAGTAGGCACAGGGAGAATTTAGTGTCAATTTCCTTGTTTTATATTGTGCACCTGAACATAGGCTGTTTAATTTATACTTTTGAAAAACACAGCTGAGTGGGAAGGGAGTAAAGTTTGGGTATGGTGCTTTTGTAGGTGTGTCATAACTTTTAGTGCCAAAAAAGCTTTCTGTCTCTAGTCTATCCTCAGAAATGTTGTGAGAATTGGAAGTAAAATCAAGCAAAACAATGTTTTTATTTTATTCTTAAAAAAAAAAAAAAACCCACACAGATAGAGAAGTAAGCCTGCTAAGAAGTCATTCACCTAATGTGTAGTCCTAAATCCCTAAACAGCTTTTAACCAAGAAGCTACAAAGCTTTTAACATCCTTCAAAGTGCCAACACCATGTTATGATGAGAGGAAGAAAAAGAAGCTTCCCACACACCATGCAAAACAAACTTTAAAAATAATGCAGCAATGCAACTAGAATTCAAAAGGGATTTGGAATAAACCAAACGCTAACATTTCTTTCTTTCTCTCTGCAATGATTTTGGAGGGGATCAGTTGCCTGAAAAGAAACATGTAATGAAAGATTGTAATTAATATTATATATATATATATATATATATATATATATATATATATATCGCACATCAGGGCTCCTCCACTTTTCTGCTCGACTACATCAAAGCTTCTCAAGGAGGAACAGAAATAGCTGGTGTTTCCATAAAACGGGAGGGGGTAGAAATCACTACAGTACTTGTGTTTTCACAGCTCTCGAGTGTGTAGTAATCCTCCCTGAACATATTTTCTTTATCCCTTCGGGATCATACTCAGTGCATCCCCAAGTCTTGCTTTTCCAGTTTTCGATTGGCTAAATCTTCCTAAACACACATTCCAATATCAAACATGCCTTTTTGAAAAGCAGCTGCTTTTAGGGAAGCGCTCACCATTAACTGGGTCAGGAACAAAGAACTGGGGGTAGAGGGGGAGGCAATAATTAAAAGGAGTGGGCCAAACAACAACAACACCACCCCATTGCAAACGGAGCACACAGCAGAGCTCACTTACCTTTTTTCATTTATACATGCATACATAGCCAGCAAAAGGCTGCCTTCCTCCCAGCACAGCGGCAGCCACATGCAGAGTTCCAACTAGAACACGGGGCAGCCAATCAGAAAGAAGCTGTCATGGAGGGAGGCATGCTGGGAACCGTAGTTCAGAACTCCAGAAACCTGCCGCTTTGGGGGAATGAATCGTATTTATAGACCCGATGCGAAGGTTCTTGAGCTATATAAGGAGAGGGAGCCCTTGGAGCTGCTGAGCACGCTTCCTCGGGAGTAAGCTCCACTAAAATCAATGGAAGCGGCTTCCAAATAAACGTGCTGAGAGCGAGGACGTTAAAAAGAAAAGGGAAAAAGTCTGCAAACCCGTTGCTTGTGATCCAACATATACAAACCACGCATTTATAAATGCGCTAAACGCTGGAATGAGGGCGGGTGGGTGGAAAAAGTGAAATGGGTGGGGGCGCTGAATGAAAGCAAGTTTGGGCTTGAGCAAGGAACTTAAAAAGTATTTATCCTGAAACAACTTTTCCTACTCTTAACATTGCTAGCCTGCTTATTAGGACGTCTGAAAACATGATTTTAATGACCTACTTAATTGGAGGACAAAACATTGTAAATGTCTTAAAAAGAGGCGTTGCTTTTGCTGCAATGGGGGGGCGTTCAAAGCTCATTGAAGGAGGAGTGAGAAATAAAGTAGAGCTCTATCTAAACACTTGAAAGCAATGAAGTTAAGGAACCATTGCTTTTTTGGAAAGTGAAAGAAAGAAAGAAAAATGCTGTGGTTATGCATTACTCGCCCTTTACCCCTAAGGTCTCCATAGAAGGGAAACCCTAGGGAAACCCGGGAGAAGTCGTGACAAACCAAACCCAATCTGGAGAAGGCGTTTTCTCCTCGTCCACCTGCCTTCTAAGGTCAGCACAAGCCTGCTCCTTACCTGGCTCCATGGATTACACGAAGCTTCAGCTTCAAGCAGCTCAAGACATAAGGAATTTCGTCGCCCGGAATTACAATCAGCCACCTGCCTCTCTCAAACCAGGTAGGCCGCTGTTCTTCTGCCCCAAAATCAGAGCTGCTCTTCCTAAAGTGGCCAAGAGGGGTCATAAGAATCGAAGGAGATGCCTGATGGTTCTGTCTCGCCTATCATTGTGCCACAACAGTCGCCAGCCAATTACGGTAATTACCTCCTGTCTGGGAGCCAAAAAGTAGAAATTACAGATCTTGCCCACTGGGTGCAGTCCCCACTACGATCCTTTATTAGGAGGGTCTGTTGGGCTACCCTGACTTAAAAAAACACTAACTTCCCTACCTAATTTGGCCATTTTGAAAAGGTGCGTTAGTAAAACCTGTATTTTATATGCCTTGATTAAATTGATTTGCCTTGAGCCAGTCGATTTAACTGGGTGAGCTGGGTTTATTGTATCATCAGAGAAAGAAAAACTAATTTGTCTCCACTGTTAATAATCTTACAAACCTTTATTATGTCCACCACCCATCAGAGAAGAGTTCCAAGCTGTTCAGGAACTAAGCTGTTTGAAAACCGAGGTACCACTGTATTGCTAAATGGGGATTTGGTCCACGTATCTTTAGCTGAATCATAACACTATTATCCAAAGGAGACTGCTCCATTAGGGCAAATGGGACACTGCCTCACCCGCCTCAGTCTCCTCTGACCAGTTCCCTTTTTATTTAGAACCATTCCCCAGTTCTGTCAGAGTTCTCCTCCTTAGGCGGTGTACACATTTCTTCTTACTCCAGTTTCAGTGCGCTTCCACCACTGGCTTGCCACAATTCATCTGCATCCTGCAGTTTCTTGATAAATACTGCTGTTTGGGGCGTTTTCTCTCAAACCAGCTTCCATCTCATTTGAAAATGTAAGCCGCTGCTAAGCTGAGGTGTGTACGTATGAGACAGCCATTGCGCATGTGCAGATGACAACTTCGTTGGATCGTAGTTCAAGGGAGCAGCATAGGTGGGGGCAGAGAATCGGGTAATGTGCATTGAGTAAAGACATCCCCATTTATTCCACTGTGTACACCGGAAACGTAAAAATGTGACTTGAAACACAGCAGGAGGAACCTCATGTGTTAGTTAGGGTTGCTATATTTCAATTCTGCCTTTGAAATCCGAGTAATGGGATCTGGATGTATGGCAGCCCTATGCTGCTAACTGTGTTGTTGTTGTTGTTGCTGCTGTTTAACATTGTATACTGCCCTAGACCTGCAGGTCTCAGGGCAGTTCACAAGATAAAATCACAAGATACATAACAAAAATAAAAACAAGAACCATCCAATAATCCCCCAACACATTTTAAAAGGGCATTAGCTGTTAATCAGCCAAAAGGCCTAGCTAAAGAAGAATGTTTTTGTCTGGTGCCTAAAGGTGCATAATGAAGGCACTAGCCCAGGCATGTACAAAGTCCATTTCGGGGGCCTAATTCAGCCCACTGGTCGGTTTAATCCGGCCCCTGTGGCAGTTGGCCCTCACGCATGTTCACTTCATCAAATCTGGCCCTCTTTGAAAATAGTTTGGGCACCCCTGCACTAGCCAAGCCTCCCTGGGAAGAACTTTCCACAAAACTGTACATAGCTTAAGTCTCAGCGTTGCCTTTGTAGAACTCATCAAGGAAGGGACCTGGGGTAGGGCTGCCATACATCCAGATTTTTCCAGACATTACTGGGATTTCAAAGGCAGAATTGACGTCTGGAGGGAATTTCTGAGAGGTGGTACTTTGTCCTGGATCTTACGCAAGTCAATTTTTGAAATATGGCAACCCTAGCCTGGGGTGCCCAAGTAAGCCCTGCCCTGTGTAATCAATCATGATGTGGTGCACACACCATTTGAATGGCAATGCCCATCAATTTTGAGCCCCCCTCAAATATTTTATTGGCGGGGGGAGAAGACCCCTTGTCCCCTAGGAGTTGGCTCCTATGGAAGCGGCAAAACTAGAATTAGACCGTCATTGGTTGTGGCGCCACTTACTGTTGGTCTCCCTGCTTTCTGCCCTACCAGTCCCAATGAGCACTAGACACCCTGCTATCAACTGTATCACAGAGGTTTTCTTTGCCCAAAGGAAGGACTGCAATGCCCACAGATATCTCTTTCCCCACCTCCCCCAACCTTATACTGTCTGTCTACAACATTAATGTCTCACGTTCAATGTAACTGACCTGTTGAAATAACTTTATTATCTGAAAACAGAGACAGTGTACTGTGTGTACATTTTTAACCCAAGAAAATCTTTAATAAAAACAGTTTTTAAAAAAGATACGCATATGTACCTATGCATACAACTGTGCAGTCTAGATCAGAATGAGTGTCATAATTGGAAAGCTGCCCCATGTCAAGGTTTTCTATCCTGTGGTTCCGTGGTGGTCTTCATTATTGCAGTCATGGCATTATTTCCTTCTCCCTGCCACAGATTCTAACATGCTGTGGCAAAAACAGGAGTCTTATCAAATAGTAATGCTTCCTAACACTTCCCCAGTGATAAAATTGGTCATTGGTATTCAGCCAGAGTCTCTGCAGATTAGTTCCAAATGTCTCACGGAAGTGAGAAAAGGCTGCTATGGAACCCCAGGCGCTACTGACTTCAGTCGAGATTCTTTCCAAAACCCAAATAGATGGCCAATCAGATTCGGACCCAGGGCACAGTACTAATAGCACAGTGTTCATGTAATATATGAGAAACCTCCAGTTGTTCTTCCTGTGTTGTCTAAGGGGGTTCAGTTTGGCTTATGAGACCATTTCCCCCAAACCACAACTACCTGTCAATGAGCTGGTGTTACTCTGTTGGGTTTCATCAGCTGATGGACATGGGGTTCGATTCTGCAGGGAACTGGTGCATGCTGCCAAAGCGACGTGGTTTAACTCCCACTTTTCAGCTGATGAGCGTGGGGTTTAAATCCTGCTCAGGCCTCTCTAGAGAGCAGGATTGAATTCTCTGCTCATCAGCTGATGGTTGGAGAGTTCAATCCCCACTTGCTGTACCCCCACAGGTCAACTTTGAAAGGGGAGTGGGACACAACATCATTTCAATGTTAGATCTGGACTGCCATGCCAGAAAAGGCCCCCCAGCCCTGTTGTAGTCCATGGTTTGAAAGTGCTAATAGTTTACTGTTCGTGGGTTGGGAGAAGCAACCAGTGGTTTTCTATGCAAGTTCTTTACCCTTTGAAAATTTCACCCTAAGCAAAAGTATTGGTGACGATCCTACGTCTTTTATATTCCTAATGATAGTAGGTAATTGTTATCCTCTGCAATGCCTTAACCCTAGGCAGAATCTAAAGAAATTGGAAATCACAGCCAACAGGAAATGGAACCGGTAGATACAGAATTGGGTTGCGAATGAAGGAATATATAATAAGCAAATAACTACAGAATATTGTTTTATAATATATGACTGCAGTAGAGAGACTCTTGTTTGAGCAAAGATGAAAGGATTTAATATTCTTCAACATGGAGGAATGGCTGTTGAAGTTATTGGAGGTAAAGTTGTCATGTTGGACTGGAGGAAGATTATTGCAGACATTTATTGATAATGATAATTGGAGAACCCCTTTTGGACTTTTTGTGTGGAAGGGAAAATGAATGAATTTGGAGATGTTTGGGGCTGATGTTTGGGGGAAATATTGCTTAGCAGGAGGCGGAAAAGTTGAAGTGAATACTTTGAAAAATCTTTTTTTAAGTGTAACTGATGGATGGAGAATCGGAAGTCCCTTTTATTTCTCTCGCTTTTTTTTCATCTCTTCTTTAATTCTTTTATTATTTTTATCTTCTTGCTTTGCTTATGTGTGTGTCTCCTTTATGCTGGGTCACTGTTGGGATTATACAAACATGAAGGTGATGATGGCTCCATCCCTTTCTGTGTGAGACGAAGGGTTTAAGATCTACCTTTGAGAGAGGACTTTGCATTTTCTTTTTTCCTTTCCTTTGGATTAGTTTTTTTGTTGTGTTGTTTTATGGAAAAGCTTCAGTAGAATCTTTTTATGACAAAGAGATGCGCTTTGCACAGAAGTTCTGTGTGTCCGGCCGAAGCATGAACTTCCTCTCTCCCTTCCATCCACTTCCAGGCTATTGTACCTGACAAACTGATCTGGAAGTCAGGGAACGTGCTGGAGTAACCTCTCATATAATTGCGGAAAAACATTAGAAGGACTTTCATTGCAGTGTGTAGTTTTAATATAACAATCAGCGTCAAAAGTGCTTCTGAAAAACAGCTTCTGATCAGAGCTCCAGAGGAAGACAGAAGCATCCTTGATGTTTTTGCTTAATGCTGTACAACAGCCACAAGGTGGAACTACAAGCCTGGGTTCCTTCCATGCATCAGATGTTCAGACCATAATTACAAGTACCGTATTTTTTGCACCATAACACTCACTTTTTTCCTCCTAGAAAGTAAGGGGAAATGTCTGTGCGTGTTATGGAGGGAATGCCTACGGGTGGCATGCCTACGGATTTTCCTCCTCTAAAAACTACGTGCGTGTTATGGTCGGGTACGTGTTATAGAGCGAAAAATACGGTAATGTTGAACAACAGCATGGCAGACAAAGGTAAGAGTTTAAAGGTAGAGAAGTTTGAGGGCAAAGTTCAAGCATAAAGCAAAAACCAAACGGAATTCCACTCTGAATGTCAAAAAAAGTTAGTGGAGCAATAAATATTTTGGCTTGGATTCAGGGGTTATGGCTGCAGTTTTATTCAGTTTTACTAGGGAGTAAGCCCTAGTAAACCTCAGATATGCAGATGACACAACCTTGATGGCAGAATGTGAGGAGGAATTAAAGAAGCTTTTAATGAGGGTGAAAGAGGAGAGCGCAAAATATGGTCTGAAGCTCAACATCAAATAAACTGAGATTATGGCCACTGGTCCCATCATCTCCTGGCAAAAAGAAGGGGAAGTGGTGATGTATGGAAGTGAGAGCTGGACCATAAAGAAGGCTGATCACTGAAGAATTGATGCTTTTGAATTATTGTGCTGGAGGAGACTCTTGAGAGTCCCATGGACTGCAAGATCAAACCTATCCATTATTAAGGAAATCAGCCCTGAGTGCTTACTGAAGCTGAGGCTCCAATACTTTGGCCACATCATGAGAAGAGAAGACTCCCTGGAAAAGACCTTGATGTTGGGAAAGATGGAGGGCACAAGGAGAAGGGGACGACAGAGGACGAGATGGTTGGACAGTGTTCTTGAAGCTACCAGCATGAGTTTGACCAAACTGCGGGAGGCAGTGGAAGACAGGAGTGCCTGGCGTGCTCTGGTCCATGGGGTCACGAAGAGTCGGACAAGACTAAACGACAAAACAACAACAAAGCCCTAGTGACCTCAGTGTAAGTTCCTTGCAAGCAAGTTTGCATAGGATTGACGGACAAGGCCAGGATTATGAACCCACTGTTACTTCTAACTTAACATTGAAGCACTGTCACACTCGTGTCTTGTGCACACTTACTTACCGGTAGATGTAAATACCTCTGTGTTCAATGGGACCTATTCCTTTGAAAGTGGTTATAACCCTCCAAGTTCAAACTCTCCAAGTGCCCCTATTTTCCAGGGACCCGAGTCCGAGATTTACAGAAGCCATCCCGGTTTCCGATTTGATCCTGGAATGTCCCACTTTTCCTTAGGACATCCCTATTTTCATTGGAGAAATGTTGAAATGATGTGTACCTAGGAGCTTGCAGGCTACAATGGCCTGAGAGGCATTATTGTCTGGCTTTCTATGGCTGTAGTGGAGCAGGAGAGGGAAGGTAGCTCAACAGCTCTCTCCTAGAGCTATGCTGATCCATAGGAATAGCTACAGGAGGAAAACCTGCTTCTGTCCTGTGGCAGGAAATCTCCTTAGGAATCCTACTTTCTTCGTGGCAAAAACATGTAGTGACAATGATTCAGCTTGTGATCAAAGGTAGTTTTACCCACCTGGCAAAATCCAAGGTGAAGACTGTTCCCCTTTGTAGTATCTGGTGTACCTGCTTCTACTCCCTTTCTAAAGGAAAAATGCTTACTGCACCCTTTGTATCAACGCATTGCTGGAATGGCTGGGTGGCCACATGCATATGGCGATGTGAGGTTCGCTGTCTCCTAGTGCCAGGGAGAAGCGATTGAGAGGATGAGGGAGAAATACCTCTTCTCCAGTCTCCCTCTTGAGAAAGGTCTTTGCTTGCTCTCTCTCTCTTTCTCTTGCCTACAAGAGCTCTGCTGGTGTCCACCTGTCCGCAATAAAGACAAGATGTCATCTGGGGCTGACAAGAAAGGGCCCTTCGCCATCTGCAAAAAGTATCAGCAAACTGCTTTTCCAGCTTCAGAGGAGGGGCCTACCCCCCATGCTAGCTGTAGCTTCCACTTAGGGAGAAACTAAAAATGCAGTCCTGAACATGTCTACTTAAATAAACAAATAAATCTGTTGAATTCAATGGGGCTTAATCCCACAGTGGCTAGGATTGTAACCTAAAGTGACCAACTTTATATATGTCAAGGCTAATCTTTTGGAAGGTGCCAGTTTCTTTTACATAACTACACACCCACCCACTCTGTGTCTACATAGACCCAATTCTCACAAATATCAGAAGTGGTAAACCTCTGTACTATTATCACCGGAGGCTGCATGCTACTCCATGCAAGTAAACAACACAAATTCATTTTTAAAGGAAGATGCAAATAGAAACTTTATAGTCAGGAAGATGGGCACAATCTAGCCTAATTTACAGCCTGAAATCACCCACTGCACAAATTTACTTTGCTATATAGTCTTTGGGACCACAGTTGTTGCCTATTAGTGGTCTCTCTCCATGTCAAATGCCCTCCCTTCCAAAAATGCACATAGCAGTCCAAGCTTTAAGTGTGATGCAAATTTTATTGTGTTTTGTTAGCGTAGAAGTTCTGTAACAAAACAGAATTGTGACTGTGGAGAATTTCAGAGTTCACAGGAAGCATCTTGCACAATTTGAGGTGCATTTTTTCATTCCAGTACAAGCTTTTTTTTTAGAGTGGTGATTGCACTGACTGAACTGAATTGGGAAGTTACTTAGACACCAAACACACCACACCACTGGATTTTCAAGTAGTTTACCATCACTAGTGATATAATGAGAAATCAGGCCTAAACCAGCCTATAATAGGGCTTGCGCTCTTCAAAACCTTCCTTCTACATAGAGCATGTATCTGGGTCCCGCGGCAAAGAAGAATTGCATGGGAACCTCCTGGGTCAGAAAAAAGCAGCACAGTCTTTATGCAGTGTTGTACATAATTTAATTTGCAGTTTTGTTATAAACTTTTACTGTATTGCACACTATCGTAGCAAACTATTTGCAAAGAAATCAATAAAATACTTACAGGATTTAAAAATAAGGGTTTTAATGCAGCTGACAAGAAAATAAAAGAAGCAATTTACTTAATGAGATACAATCCTTTATGTTGAAAATGAGAGTTACATACAACTAGAGTACAGTTAAAAGATACCATACAGTCCAACACTTAAATTCCTCAAATTGTGTAAAATTAACAAATCTCTACTGTCAAATATACAGCATTTGAGTGATGGAAAGGATTTTTGAAATTAAATACAGGCATCATGATCTTGTGGCTCTCATTTTGTGTTTTTTTAAAATGACAGGGCCATGTAACATATTGCCAAGTTTGTACTCTTTGTAAAGGACCACCTCCTTATCTTTTGTCCTAACCCCTTTTATTTCCAGTCTATTATTCTGCTTTAGGATTTTTTTTTACTGTTTGTTTCTGACACATGTTAAATAGTTAAATAAGCTTAAATCAAAGAAATTAAGAGGGTACTTCAAAAATATGTCCACCTAGAGTTGATTTTTTGGACATGCTGGAATCGGTCCCTTGCATTCCTTAAGAGACAGCCAGAGTGAAGTCTCGCTACCTATGTTAGAGAAGACACGTGTCTTGTGTTATCCGATTATGCTACTGGCTAAAACTCACAACAGAATTGAAAAGGTGATCTCCAGCATTTATTAAAATTTTCAAAGTCCATAAACAACAAAGTCACTGTAGAATTTATCGCATACAGCTAGCATACAACAGCATGTCCTCAGCCTAGATGAAATACAAAAGATTGTTTTTTCATACAAATAATTTCTTTTAATTTATTAATGTGACAATATAGTTATTACATAAAATTTGCTACCGCAAAGTATCGTATCCTTGTCTTGCACATACATAGACAGGGTGGGGTGGGGTTGGGTGGACAAAGATGGCAAACAGACTCCTAACGATGAATATGTGCAAAACTGCTTGACAACTTAAAGAGACGTACATAACGTTGCATGGTACATTTTATTTCGCAAAAATGTCTACGGAGACTTTTATTTTCTTAAAGGAGTGTTATAAAGATTAAAAGGAAGCAATGCCAATGGTCTCATCTGCCCTGGCATTCTACAGAACACCGTGACTACTTAAGCGATCTAGATCAGTTTAATAAAAACACTTCATCCTCGTATGCATGTAAATTGATCATAAAACATGAGCCTAAGTTTATTTTAAACATAACTGATGTGCCATCATCATCTTCGGACAGGCCACCGAGAAATTGAGCGCCTGACTTAAAAAGTTGTATATGGACAAATTTAAAAGCACAAAGAAGGTTGTGCTGAGCCACTGATTGTTAACAAACACTGAAACAAGTGCGTGTAAAAGTGCTGGGAGCTAGCACATGGCGGCAATACCCTTTTTTAAGTCAGTTGGTGAGATTATAAAAACTTAACGCAACTCAAACAATTCTCCATGTGACCGTACATTCCATTTCACTGAAAGAAAAAAAGGATGTTAGAAATGAAGACACCACATCACAGATGGTGGCACTTTGAAAACTTTTTTTGCCTCTTTTCCATGCGAATGAAGAGCCGCTGGTAGGAACCATGATTGGAGCAGCACTCCACCCGTGATTTACTAATATAGTATACCAGAATAAAAACTTGGCATTTACTTCTTTTATTCTTCACAGCTAACAGAAATACCAGGTTTATCTAGCAATGCATCAATATTGTAACACTAATTTTTCAATTCACTAAACCATTCATTCTCATAACCTAAAGAGGTTTTTTTTTCTTTTTCTTTAAAAAAAAAAAAAGATGCTTTCCCCCCTTTGATAAAAAAGGGTTGAAATGTGAAATACTTCAGGAGCCCCAACCTTGACATTACTTTTTTTAAAAAAATCAGTCTTAAGTCTCTGACAATACTGACCAAATCTTTTAAATGTTTTGGGTTTTAAGGTGTTAAAACAAAACCCCATTTAAATAGCTACTTAAGCATGGTTAAATATGGTCCAAAGCCCAGGCTGGATGGAATAGTTCCTGCTTATTGAGACTGTGCTTCTCATGGCACAGTATGCTTATGGCATATTTACCTACTGCCTAGGAAAGGGGGGAAAAATGAGGCAGGGAGAAGGACTGCCAGCATGTAGAAAACCAAGGCACGGGGTCTAGCTACTGAACCCTACACAAACTGCCAATTTTGATACTAAATTTGGTCAGTCTCCAGGAAGATTTGTTTTAAGTCAATCAGCATACACTCGTATGGCGATAAATACTATCTTCAAAAATGCTAGTGGTGTTGGCTAGATTGAGTCTGAGCTACTTGGGGGGGGGGGGGATACAAACCTATGAACTGTAGCCTCAGACACAAAGACAGATATGGAAGGATTGGCTGGCACAGACTAGAAGCAACACTTATCTTTCACTTCGGTCTAAGTCACACTAGCCAGAAACACCTTCAGTTTCATTCGCACAAATGCAATATTCAAAATAAAATGGAGCGTTGTTGGGTAAAAGGCTACTTCATTTTAAAAGGGGAGGGGAAGAGGGAGAAAGAGAAAGAGGAAGGGGGAAATGAACAATACACAGAAACCAAAGGAAAACGACAGAAACCAAAAAGGTAATTAGGAAAAAGTGGTCTATATTCTGTGTTACAGCACAAACAGTGCTTTGCTTAATTGTGCCTAGTTATATGGGTTGGTGCAAACTGCACACATGGAAGATGGCAATAAAGACCTCAGTCAACTTTGTGGAATGAAGTAACTAGGTAATTGTTTTGACATATGATGGTCTCCGCTCCACCCTCATGAGTTAACAGAGTGCAAAGATCCCAATGTAAGCCCTGATGTCCTCTGATCATCCAGCAAGTACTAAAAATCAGCAAATTCCTTTGCACATTTCTCTGTTAGAGACACACGGATATCTTCTTCTTCATAGTCATCAAAGTTGCTGGTATCTCCAGGGCCTCTACATTTTGGTATGAATGGAGCTTCTACCTGCGTGGGGAAATAAAAGCACAGATTATTGCATTTGCCAATCTGAAAGAATTAACTAGTAAAAATATGACAACAAAAGACAGAAAATAACAATGATAATGCTGATATTAATAACTACAACAATAATAATTCACTGATATATTCCAAGCATGAATGTAAAAAGGTTAAATATTCTCCATTATGGAATGGATGCATTCAGGAGAGATATGATATTGTAACATAGACCCTGTTCACATGTAATGCTAATGATGGTCTAGTGTTGTAAGGACAAGCGTCAGTGAGCTTTTGGCTCACGTATGCCTCCCCTCATGTATGCTGGCACAAGGAGTTCAGAAGCTTTTTCTTCCCTTTTAGATTAATTCCAGCTTGTCACGACATCCAAACCTGCACAAGCTGAAGTTAATTTTAACTATGGTTTGTTGAAACCACAGTTTAGGTTTTCGACCTAATCTGTGGTGTGGTAACCTCCTATCTCCTCTGGGAGAGGAAAGGAGAAAGTGCAACCTCACAATGCTAATTTGTGCTTTAGTATTATGCCCTAATGCAGCCACACTGTGGTTCAAACGCTTCCTGTATCCTAAAAATCAGAAAGGTGGGAAAACCCAGTAGCCTCTGCTTTGTGGGCTGCTGTAAAAAGGGCTTGGTGGGCCCTATCAGTCCTCCCCAAATACTGTACCAACATACATAAAATCCAACTGATCTTGAAGAAAATAAGCTATTATTCATTATCATCACTCCAAGAAATTTTAAATAAGAGCCTAGAGCAGAATAGCGAAGAATTAGAACACATCCAATAAAAACTGAAATATTTATTTAGAAGTGAAGAATTACAAAAAAGCAGAAAATCTCACTTCACACAAACTGCATGCTAAATGGTATATTTTAGAGTGCAGATGAGAAGATTACCATTCTGCGGCGAACATTTGCTGCAGAGGTCTTGCTTCAAAATAAAAGACTATGCTGAGGTGTTAATCACGTCCTGTCTTGTGATAATTAATACTTTACTGATTATTAACTACTACTGTACTGTCACATTGCGTAGCGAAACAGCTAGTTTCTTTTTATAAACTATTGCTGGGTTTCAGATCTGGCTTTTTAAAATGTTTTTGTATGGGAATATGCCTCCGTTACTCCAAAACAGACTTTTTAAAATAAAGAGAACACATCATAGTACCACAAAGGACTGTCTGAGTCCCAAGCAGAAACGTATTAAAATATAAATGTTCAAATTTTTGAGGCAATTACACTTAAGTGTCATGGTAAAAGTTGAAAAAGTTAGGGATCATAATTTTTAGGCATCATTAATCACAGAAAATACAGATGGGCTCCAGTGGGAGTTAGCAACAGTTTAGGAACATGCCTATACACATTTCTTGCTTCGTTGCTCTTCTTTGTGCACGGAAAATTACACCGTGGTCACTTACTTGGAACTGTATCTCAGCAATGGTGATGATAATAATTATAATAGTTAAAGGTAAGGTAAAGGACCCCTGGATGGTTAAGTCCAGTCAAATTGGACTGGCCACATTATTCAGATGTCTGATTATCGTTTTCCAAAGCAGATACTCTATTCTCAACTTAAGAATGGAAAGCACAATACTGGTGGACAACAAAAGAGGTTAAAAGATGCTCCCAAAGCAAATCTAAAAACAAATGTATTATAAGCACCATCAATTGGGAAACCCTGGCTTGTGAGCGCTCCAATTGGAGAATAGCCTCTGGCATCATGGATTTTGAAGAAGCGCCAATTCATGACAAAAGGGAGAAATGAGTAAAAAGGAAGGCACGTCTGGCAAATCCTCAATGTGATCAACTCCTGCTTAGAAATCTATGTACCCACTGTGGAAGGATGTGCGGATCCAGAATTGGCCTGCACAGTCATTTATGGACACGCCACTAAGACATGGAAAACAAATCTTACTCGGCCACAAGTGATCACCAAGAGAGAGAGAGAATAGTTAAATACATCTGTGCTTAAAATCAAGTTTGTCTACCAAGAATAGGCAGCTAGAGAGTTCAAATGTTTAGACAGGAAGGGAAAGAAAAGGCAAAGGAGACAATCTGAAGACAAAAAAGGGGAACAATTCAGAAACCAGCACACAGGACAGTAAGGTTTCAAGAAAATGTTTTTCTTTGAGGAATACTTTCCATTACCCCCAAGACTGTACATCCAAAAAGTCTTTCATTTAAAAAATGTAATGCCACCCCATGTGCTAGCCTCAAAGAATGGGAAAAGATCAGGAACTTTTTGTGTGCGTGCACTAATACAGAATTTATCCTAAGAGAAAGAATGATTACCTTTCTTTGATAAATGGCAATCCAATCTGTAGTGGCAAACCATTTGTGGTTTTTAATATCATTCACCCCATTCTTGAGATTTCCGTATCGTTTGGTCAAATCTACCTGGAGTAAATTTCTTAGTAGATCCTTAAGGTCTGAACTGAAGTGTGATGGGAATCGTACCTACAAAACACACCAGATATATATTTAATATTGCTATATAGACACCTTTTTTCCCTTCTTCTGGAAAGAAACAAGGAACAAGGTTATGAATTAATATTTTGGTAGTATAAAGAAGACCAAACCTAAATACAAAATTGCATTGGAGCTATACATTAATATATATGCCTGGCTGTTGCTTGAAGCACCAGATCATGCCTCATTCTCCTCTCTTCTGCAGCAGCAACTAACATACAGAACAACTGGTGTAATGTTAATTGTAGGGATGAGAAACTTGCAAAACGAGTGGCAGCCAATGAGCAGAAGGGGGGTGGGATGGGAAAAGTTTAAACATGATCCCATCATATGATTTATAGGATGAGAGAGATGTGGGATTGCTGTCTTCAACAGCAGCCAGCCATGTGCTGTAACAGCCAGCTCCTGCATCATGTATAAGTCACCATTATTATTATTATTACTACATATAAAGCATTAGAAAATAATTGAACACCACAAATCCTGTTTTTACTCAAAATAAAGAATCACGAGAAACCACAGACAATACTTGTTGCCACTACTCTTCCCATTCTATGGCTGTGAAAAGTTACAAGAACTGGCTGCAGTGGTGGACTTGGGTACCATGGTGCCCTGTGCAAGACCAATGACGCCCTGCCCTCACACTGCCTTCCCATAGGCAGGTAAGGAGGCACTCACCTTTGGGAAGAAGGCGTGAGGGCTCTGGCAGGGTCCTAGAGCTGCCCTACCTCCTTCCCAAAGCTGGAAGCGCACTCCCTAGGCTTTGGGAAGGAGGTGGGAAGGCTCTGGGACCTTGTCAGTGCCCTTAATGCCTCCTTCCCAAAGCCCAGAACCTTGCTTACTGGGTGCCTCCTTCACTCAGTGCCCAGTGCATGCACACCGCTTGCACAACGACAAATCCGCTCCTGCGGGCTGCTCTCTCTCCTGCTTTAACTTTAGCTAAAACTCATTTCCTTCTCTCATTCCCTTGTTTCTGAAGCTCATTCTGCTATTTTGCCTTATGTTGGCTAGTCAGGGGGGCTTGGCAGGGAGCACCTGAAAGTGTCTAAGACAACATTTCTGTTTTTGACTTCATTTTTGATGGGTTCACAAGGAATATAGACACCAGTAGTTGTGGAGAGGGTAATTCAATTATGGGGTTGAATAACGGGGCATCCCAGCTGTAGATTACAAACCAGTAGTGCTGTTAACTAACCACAATTGCACCTGGTGCAAACCATATATAAACGATCTAACTTTTCATTATCCAAAACTCCTTTTTCTTCAAATTAAAAGAACAAAATATTCCAACCACTAAATAATAATAATAATAATAATAATAATAATACTGAATTTGATCCAGGGCACATCAGAGCACAGCAGTACATATTTGCAGTGCATGACTCCATCCTGAAAATGTGAAGTAATAATTTCTGCTCATGTGCAGAGTACATCACACCAGAGTGACTATGATCAGTCTCTTATGTCTGAGACTAGGGATGAGATCTTCCAGGTTTAGGGAAGGATGGCGAGTCATATCCAGCTAGGCAAAGAGCCCAAACTTTTCATTTTAGAAATTCACTCACATACTCACAAAAAAGAAAGAAAGACTGCAATAAGAGCAAAAAACATTTTCTTCTTTTCTGCATTCAAAGTATTCTAAACTTATAACTTTGGTGGATCCAGACATTATTTTCTAGAAATACTCTGGAATTGCCTGTGGCTTAGACCAACATGCCCTGCTTCACCCAGTAGCTGCTGCAGATTTAATAAGTGAGCGCAATTAATAGTTTGTTGCAAGCCATCCACCACTTTGCTTCCCAATTCAATTCACATAAACACAAAAATGCAAAATGACTAAGGAAAAAAATAAAGATAGGTTATTCACACAGTGTCCAGTGTTTCTTCCTTGACTGCTCTCCTCTCCTCCCTATCTCTTTGTTACAAAACAAATATTGAAGTAATCAAAACAAAAGCTCCTCGAAGCAGGAAAAACGCCTTGTAAACAGAAACATGAGCAATCCTATTCATGAAAATTAAAATAAGAACACACAAGTAACAGAAAAGTTAATGGACATAACATGGATCATTTGCAGGATCCCAGCAGCCCTCACTAACCTTTCCAGAAACAATTTTTTCATAAATCTGGATTGGTTGATCTGCAAAGAACGGAGGATATCCAGCTGCCATTTCATAAATTAAAACTCCTAAGGCCCACCAATCCACTGCTTTGTTGTAGCCCTGGCAAAACAAAAATATAGTAGTTAGTGATATCCAACCAAATATAATATACTAATGTAAATGCACTTAAGTTTTAGCTGGTATTCTAAAACTTTTACCAGCTTCAGCTCATCCAACAGCTGCAGTGATTCCTGGACCAGGACAGCTTGATCACAGTAATCCAGGCACTAATATCTTCAGGGTTGGATTACTGCAATGTATGATGTGGGGCTTTTAGGGACGCGGGTGGTGCTGTGGGTTAAACCACAGAGCCTAGGGCTTGCCGATCAAAAGGTCGGCGGTTCGAATCCCTGTGACAGGGTGAGCTCCCATTGCTCGGTCCCTGCTCCTGCCAACCTAGCAGTTCAAAAGCATGTCAAAGTGCAAGTAGATAAATAGGTACCGCTCCGGCGGGAAGGTAAACGGCATTTCCATGCGCTGCTCTGGTTTGCCAGAAGCGGCTTAGTCATGCTGGCCACATGACCCGGAAGCTCTACGCTGGCTCCCTCGGGCAATAAAGCGAGATGAGCGCCGCAACCCCAGAGTCGGCCACAACTGGACCTAATGGTCAGGGGTCCCTTTACCTTTATGATGTGGGGCTTACCTTGCTTTTGGGTCTAAAAACTAGTTTGTGCAGAACGCTGCAGCACAATTGCTCACAGAGATAAGGCCCTGCCAATATATTAAACCTGTGCAGAGAGACCTGCACAGGCTGCCAATTTGTTAATAGGGTCAAATTCAATGTGTTAATCTTAGTAAATAATAGCCTTTAACAGCCTACTCAACTTACTAAGACAGATTCCACAAGACTCAATATCTCTGACAAATCCTATCGCCATACTGACTTGGAAGTTAAGCTCCATTCAAATTCAGTTAAAACTTCTTCCAAATGTGCCTGTTTAAGACTGTCATCTTCCTCTTTTAACTAGTTAACACCGTGAAGCATTATGAAATACCTTGCTGAGAATTATTTCTGGCGCCAAGTATTCTGGAGTCCCACATAACGTCCAGGTTCTGCCTTTTACTCTTTTTGCAAACCCAAAATCTGTGACCTAGTAGCACAGAAAAAAGAGTTACCACATTATCCAAGCTTTAGTTTTTTCTTAGTAATAACCTGAATGTTACATATAGCTTTCAAAAGCATTCAACCACAGAAGTGGTTCCATGTCCTATGGTTGGTTCAAAATTCAGATATTTTCAAATCAAGGCATGCCATATGTTTTGCTTTTGATTCGAAGATATACAAAATGCCAAAAGAAGAATTTCCAGGAAGCACAAGCTTTAGACATGCTATATGTAACATTAGGCAATATTCATTAAAAGTTTTTCTCAATTAACATTAAGCATTTCGTTAGTATCACTTGCAGATATGATACATCTTGGATCAAGTTTCAGAATTCCCTTTGGTTGATAACCTGCAAAACCAACCAATCAAGGTATTTAATTTATCACCACCCGTTTCCTTACAACGCAAACATTTAAGCGTTCTGTATTTCTTGCTATGGAATGAAGCTGAGCTTGAAAACGTTTGTCTTCATCATACCTGGATATATCCTTGCTGGTCAATTAAAAGATTTTCGGGTTTCAGATCTCTGTAGATGAGGTCTAGTGAATGGAGGTACTCAAATGTTAGCACTATCTGAGCTGCGTAAAATCGTGCATGTGGTTCACTGTAAACAAATGAAAATAATCAGGCTATTAAACCACGGTCAACATTTGCTGAAATAGCATACTCATACTTGATAACAGAAATGTTTGAACTCTAAAGAAATAAAGAAAACTACAAACGGGTTGGATCCAACACTGCTGTTCCATTTAAGCAAGAGACTCCCGCTTGCCCAATGGAACTCTGCTCTCATCTCCAGCCCCTTGCGTGCCTTTAAAAGTTGCTCCACAGGGTTGGGGGACCCTTTGGAGCAAATCTTGGGTGTACGAAAGGAAAGGAGAAGAAAAGGATGTCCTGTTGTACAAGCAGAATTTTTTTAAAAAAATAATTTAATTTTAAATAACGAAATGTCTATTTTTATCTTATAAAGGGACTGCACAACCTAATATTATTGCTATGTTCTTATCTATCATTCTCTACTACCTATTTGAGGGAGAAACTGTTTTTCAAAGGCACTTCTGAAAGCCTTAATGTTCATAATGGATAAGAATAAAGTAAGGATCCCCTTGCAAATATTTCCTAAACATCTGAAAGCTAAGAGCTATCAACTCTTTCTCATTCCCTTCCTCACATCATTTTTCATAAATTATAATTGATTTATTATCTTACCTGAATCTTCCAATTCTTCTTAGATGTGAGAACATTTCACCCCCAGGAACATATTCCATAACCATGTATAAATTAGAATTGTCCTAGGGGAAAGTGAAGTATGTTCAGTTGTAAACCTGGGGTACTTAGGACAACCCAAGTAAATTGCATTTTTTTCTGACAAGCAAACATAAAATAATACTAATAATACATTTTAAGTACTTTTATTACTGAAGACTGAACATAAAATAAGACAGGAAACATTCAAGTTGCTCATGAATTCAAACTGACCATACTTTTTCAAATTTTGTCAGTGTTTAAGAGGCTCCCTATGGGGAGGGGGGCAGACCTTGGCAACTTAAACAAACCCAGGGTGATGAGGCAATTTGAAATTTTTTGCTTTGGGCTTTTTGCTTTGTTAGAATCACTCCTTCAAGTCCTTAAAGCTTATCATGGAGCTGCATGCATATCTCCTTTTGATCAGACTGTGATCAGGATGACGGCCAAGCATTTAGCTTCAAAATTTTTTGCAGTTGGAGAGTCTAAAATCACCTGTGGGTCAGGAATCACTAGACTCTAAAAAGACAGAAAGCTGTGCAAGAAAAATGTAATGACAGTTTACCTTCTTGCTTGGTATTTACCTTAAAAGAATACTCCAGTCTTACAAGGAAAGGGAAGTTCACTGCTTGTAATATTCTCTTTTCATTAAGTGTGTGTTCTATTTGCTTCAGCTTAACCACCTAGGAACAAAGCATTTTTTATTAAACGCTTGAGTCTAAACATTAAGAGAATTCAAACAAGTCAAGGTCTTCTTAGTGGAAAGAGGAAAAAATAACAACTTAAGAACAGTGCTTCTAAAAGATGGTGGCGAGTGCTACATATAGCTCTCAAAGCACGGATTGCTACAACCACGCTAATACAGCAAATTTAGGTAGCAAGGCAGTTATCCTTTTTTACCTTTTAGAAGATGCTACATCTGAAGAAGAATGGCACGGCACACTATACCTTTTTCAACTCTGGCCTTTCGGCTGACACTGTCAAAGGAGTATTAAGAGGAATTCTAACAAATATGGTCTGTGTGCACATGCAGTTCAAATACTACAAGAGTCTAGAAGCTCAGTTCACTTGGCACACAAAGTGAGGTTTTCAGGGCATAAAGCTTATCTACACACAGATATCTGGGGGTCCTTTTTTTAATTTTCATATAGCCTATTAAAAATGTTTGCTGCTTAGAAGCGTTCTCATATACTCTGTAGCTTCCTTCCTGACTAGGCATGATTTCCTTCTGTGAAAACTGCTTAATCACTGCAAAACAAAAAAAAGTAGCTCTCCTACTTTTGTCTGTTTGCATAGTAAGCTAGTTTTTAATAATAATAATAATAATAATAATAATGCTTGTGCTCAACAGAGCCTGTCAGAAGTCTGCTAATACCCAATATTCCACCCGTTCTTAACAGCCGCAGACCACTATAATTTCCTTACTTCCTTATTCTGAATGCATTTTGAGAGCTACAGAAGGAGAGAGTGAAAACAGCAAACTGGCAACTGGCGAGATGTCCGGAAGTTCAAACATTTCCCCAGGAACCAGGAAAAGGAGACTCACTCTCTCACACGTTACTATGGGTAGCAGAATAACAAACTGGCGAAGAATACAATTGCTTAAAAACTTCAGAAGCCACAGCACCCTTTAGATGTTTTCCATCTGAGCGAGCAGTTCCCATGCAGCTGGTTGAAATGGCTATGTGGTAGCGCCTGATCAGTATCTTTCCGAAGGAATGCCTTTTCTCCTCGCAGAGGTACAAGATCCCCTCATGGATAAGCAGCTGCCACAGGCTCGGAGAACATCCAAGCCAAGCCCTAACACAAACAGCCTAATGCAAGCTTTTATATTATACTCAGATGTCATCTCTCTGCACGTTACTGAATAATGTCCAACGTCTATAAATTTTGGGAACCATTTTCTTGCACATGCATGGCTACAAATGATGGTCCTGGGGCAAAGTCTTACGGGTGCATAAGATAACTGATAGAAATTCAAACTTGTGGCAAACTGGTGCATAGTAATTTTCATGACAGATCTGTAAACTGCAGCAAAGGACGGGCAGCAAGGACGAAGTGAGAAGTGTCACAACTGCGTGGAGAAAGGGCTCACAGGCCGCCTCATTCCTCCCCTTACGTACCCTTCCTTCTCCAGCTGTTCAAAATCAATGTCAATATGCAAGGAGTAGGTGTGGGATAAAAGCCTCTTGTCACCATTCGGAATGCCATCTGCAAGCTAGAGGGCAATCTTCCACAGGAAACCAGGATTCTAAAATGCCCAGGCAGCTTCCACAAGAGGAGCAGTTTCCCTGCTTCACATGGAGCATTTTACAGCTCCTTGGGGTTGAAAGGAAGTGACGGGTGGTGGCGATGGAGCTTAGTGCAGACCGTAAACACTGTGTGTTACTCAGCACTAATATTAACCACCGGCAAGGGGCTCAAGAGAACTGTGCCTGAAAAAGTAAGGACATGACTTGCTTGCACATAAGATCGCTTTCCAATTAAAGATTAACTTGATCCATGGCAAGCAGGCAGCAATGGAAAAGAGGAGGGGCCATGGGGGAAAGGAGGAGAGGCAAGCATAGCACAGGAGATACCAGCAAGGCTCTACTGTTATCAGGCGCCTTAGCAGAAGAACATGGGGGACACAGAGTTGTGAATTCACTCTACACATGCCACTGTTAGAAGGGGAGAGGCTTGGGCATTGATCTGAAATCACTGTAAGCCAGAGGTTTTCGTGCTTTTTGAGTCCACGGCTCCCTTGACCAACTGCATTCTTTCTGCGGCACCCCCTGGGCGGCTCAGGAACCCAGTTATGTCACCCCTTGCCTGCAGAACCAGCAGCCTATCACCCTTTTTCAAACACCCTCCCTGGTGGAGTGTTCCCACAGCCTCCTCTCCCATCTCCCTGGGAGTCCTCTGGGCAGCTGCAGCTTCCGCCCCTGGTCTCTGAGCTGCCCCATCCCCATATGCCCAAAGAGAGGTGCCTCCTTACATTGCCCCACGGGGGCCTAGGAAGCACCCCCTAGCCAGCTCCTGGGGAGCTTGTAGCCAGGGCCACTGCAACAAACAGCTGTGCAAGCCTTTGGGAGGCAGAGACCCAAAAGGACATCAGAGGAGGGAGGGAGGGAGGGAAGGAAAGAGGGACAGGAGCCATTGTTGCCTACGGCACCCCCAACCATCATTCAAGGCACCCCAGGGTGCCATGGCATACTGGTTGAAAACCACTACTGTAAGCCCAAACGGGCACCCAAAATGTCTGAAAGGACCTGGATCTCCCCAAAGGCTGGGCAAGCTGCCTGCAACATGGATTACAAAAGTATAGCTCTGATGAATAATTATTCCACTGCATATGGAAATGTGAATGTTAGCTGAGGTTTTTAATTTTGAGAACCCAGTTCTTAACTTTGGGCAAAATGAAACTCAAAACAGATGGGTCTATTTTTGAATCATAAAAGTACAATAAAAATACCAATCTGGTACGGAAAACATGTACATTGCTTGAGATTCATGCTGGTATTCATAATTTGTGTATTAATGTCTATCTGTATTATTGAAACTAGCCTGTGGGGTGTTGATTTGCCACATGCCAACTCCCTTCCAAATTTGCAGCTGCTAGACTATATTAAAACACCAAACTAAAAATACTCCCTTCTTATCTAGTACTGCTCCCTGATACAAGATAACTGGAGAAATGCAAGATGCTTGTGAATAGAACGTAAGCTATCAATGTAGTCAAATGAGTAGCAATGGCTAGCTTAAAAAGTGGATGACGCTGTAGCAGCCAGCTATTTTCCAATGCTCATTTAAAAGAATTGCTTATTTCTTTTAAAAGATTTTAGGTAGGCCCATGCAAATATTAAGCAGCATGAAGCAAGAATCTATCTATCTATCTATCTCCATTTCACTTTTAGTAAGTAAGAAGACGACTTCACTGCCCAATATTACAGAAAGGTAGAAAATATATACATTTGCATAACCTTTATTCCTGGGAGAGAATGAAGGATCAAGCTATTTACTGTAAGAGTACAAAAGATAGTAGAATATATCCAATTGAAACTGAGTAATCTGCATGAGCAAAAGAATCATATGCATAACAGGATATGCATGCTAAGATTAAGGACACTAAAATACTGCATTTTATTTTTGTATCACTTTTAGTATCCACTTTGAGTGCAAAAATCTTAACTTAGAAATAGTGTTCTTTAAAATTAATTGCCAATAAAAAACTTCACAGGCAATTTGCAATTATAATATCCATTAAGTATTTCAAAACAAAACAAAAAGGTAAAGTGCCCAAATTGGCTTCCACTGTCAGTAAATGACTATTACTTCCGTAAGGCAAACTTCAGGAAAACTCTTGAGCAGCAATCCAACTATTTTTTCACCAGGGTCATAACTAACACACAACAGTATTAATAGATGTTGCAAGTACTCCACCCTCATGAAACACAACACAAATATTAGTGTTCAACAAACACAGTAGATTATTATAATAAAAAATATACCAACTTTTTGTTTATCCAGTATCTTCATGGCATAATACTGCTCTGTGGATTTGTGTTTCACCAGCATGACTCTGCCAAATGATCCGGTTCCAAGTGTTTTTAGCCTCTCAAAGTCATCTAAACCAGCAGTATTCTACATGAACACAAAACAAGATACAGAGATATTCCAAGTATAAAAAATAAATGTTTTTGTAACTTCAATTATAAATATAACAGCAGCCATAAAAGGTTGTATGATCTTTCTGTTCTCCATCTCTCTCCTACAGCTCCTTTCTCCCTTCTTGAGAAATATTATCCAAAAAGTCAGGAAGCCCTGTAGCCCCCCCCCCCCCCCCCCCCCGTGGAAGGAGGCTACAGGAGGAGAAAAGAAAGATCATTGTGCAAGCCACCTTCTGCTCATACACCCTTTGGACACAAAGTGTGTTAATTCATCAAGAAGGATGTCAACCATATTCTGTTGCAATCATAAATGAAAAATGTGAAATAGCTACTGGCTGGATTTCATGTAATTCACCATATTTTTTGTTAACAGTATTAGTACTAGAGGGGAAAAATACAATGTACTGTATTTTGTAAAGTGGAAAATAGCCTTTACAAAACAGAAATATTAATTATTACTAGGCAGCAGCAGAGGCTGGTTGCACACAATTAAGTATTTAACTATTTTTTAAAAATGCACCAACTTGGCCTTTTTCTTGGTCACAACCATGTTTCTCAGGGCAAGAACCCTTATTTCCTGTTAGGGACAAGTACACACTACAGTTCCAGTATGACTGGGGAGGAATGGAGTGTACAGAGATGAGCTGGCTTCCCTCAGTTCTGACCTGATATGTTTTCTTCTCGCACAGAATTAAATACCTCCCACTGACTTAAGACATTTAAGGGGCTAGAATCTGGAGCCTGTTACAGTTGAAAGACATCTTGACACTTCCCCAATCACGGTTAACAGGGTTTTAATATATTAAACTTTTCTCAAAGAGCTGATGGATCTAGGAGACACAAAAACTCTCATGCAGCCTATAACAAGTGGTAGACAAGAGTTGTGTGGGATTGAAGTTCAAGCAATACAGTTGAACAGAAGTTAAGAGCTATGGTGGTTTATTAGTATTAGGCCCCAATCTGAACAGGCCTCCTGTTCCATCTATGACAATGCAACAAACAGAGCTTCACAAGAAAGCTCAAATATCATCACTAGGTTACCTGTGGTCATGTTCTGACGTCATAAGCCATGTTTTGTTGTTGTTAGGAAATAACTAACCAGTGTTTAACATAAATTGTGATGAATCAGAAAGCCCAGCTTATTGTCACATGAAAACATAGCTAGTAAGGTCTCTGTGAGGAAACTAAGTAACCAATGAAGACCATTTATTTGGTTAAACAGTCACTCTCCACATTCACTACTGAACAACTGTTTGCCACTTTTAAGTACACACAAAACAGGTGCATGGGATGAAGAAATCATTAAAAGTTTCCTGCATAGAACCTAATCATTTTCCCCAGGAATTATCACATATAAGAGTGCCTTCCTATATTCCCAAACATGAAAGACTAAATTGCAAGAAAATGGTAGTTAAATTGGGTTTTGTTACCTGAGGGGGGCTTTCCCATTTTCTTAAAAAGTCTTCTTTGGCTTTGGCTAGGAACTCTTTCACTGTAAGCAAAAACGAAAATGTGATGTTTAGAACAATTCACTAAAGTATCGAAAGCTCTCTGAAATTATTTTACGAAGTGCCAATGAAAACTCATAACTCTTCAACTCACACGCTAAATAAGAAGCAAGATTTCTACAGGAGATCTAACAGCTCTCTAAAGCTTATGAATTACAATTTCAGCACAAGTTTGCTTAAACTAGTTTAAAATCTAACAGGCCACACCACTGGACACGCGAGCAGGCTTTAAGGTGATGCAGATCCCTCTTAGATGAACTGGCGGCAGATTGTAAAGTTAACAAAAGTGCCCTGTTGGTATTTGGAGAGCAAACAGTTCTCCTTAATAGAATGCATCACTTTTGCTTAAAGGCTGTTTGCAAGCTGAAGAATCAAGTGCACAGCATTACTGCAAGCAAAGGCAAAACATAGGGTTACAAAATTGCACATTAGAGATGCCCACAGTCAGAGACTATCTTAAAGTACTAATTTTGCATTTCAGGTGATATTCGGTACACCCCATGTAAAATGTGCACAAAAATAAAAAGTCAATTACTTCTACATTTTAAGCATTTGAACATTATTATTAGCCAAACCACAGCAGGCTATTCTATAAAAATTCTGTATTCCTAAGTGAGGGTTACTTATCTCAGGGCAGAACAGTTAGGGAATCCTGGCTTGAGGTGGCCAGAACAGGAGTAACCTCATCCTATGTTTTGGAAGATTATTGCCTGGTTATATCCACCTGCAGTGGACACATTGTAGTGTGGCGCTGGTGGGGAAAGGAGATTAATGAACTAGTTGTGCAATTCATTACATCCTGGCCTACATCACAATTTAAGGAAATTGCTTCTTTGAAATTCCACTCCAATTCAAGTGAAAGAAAGTTAAATGTGGCATAGTATTAGGGATCTAAATGAGTTTGAGTGTGTGAAAAGAAGAAAATTGTGTAAAATACATGAAGACTTTTCAAATGTGAAGATGACCTACCACTAGCCTTCCACCCCAAGTGCACATTTTAGCAATATCTTAGTTTTATAATTGGATTGTCCTCCTTTTCTTAATTTTATAGTACAGTCAATGACTTTGGGCTCTAATGAAAGAATGAGCATACCAAAGGTTTCTAAAGGTTTCACCAAGGATTTGTAGGAACATTCACCCGCATAGATGTGATGAAAAGAAAGAAAGAAAGAGAAAAAGGGTTTACGTATTTTCCATATGAGGCACACAGAAATCAAACTCATCCCAACCCAGCTCCCTTCCCACCCTTCTCTTCCCTAGGAAATGGGCATCAGTATACATCATACCTCCCACGCTGTCAAAGCAGACTACACCACAAATTTTACTGTATAAAAAGCAACCAAATGAACACACACATTTTCACTTAAAGAACCAACAGGTAAGAATTGGAAAGTATTGTACTGTACACTGAAAAAAAAGGGTACATAAGTTATCTTGGGAAGAGGACTTCAGTAATAATTTAAAGCAACAGGTGCCCAGGGATACCAATACAGATATAAATATATTATATGCTAAAATCTTAGAAGAAACCAAGTATGCCATTTATATAGCAGTTGTGCTGATTGAAAAGACTTACCACTTGCCCCCCAAACTGCATATTTAGTCATGCATATGAAGATGAAATTTCATCGGCTGCAAACCAACAAAGATATATGTAACATTTTGGGGGGGGGCTGCATGTGCAGCCCAAGATTTGACATCTCCACAGCAACCAAGCACTTTTGAGCTGGCATGCCATATTCTGAACAGAAAAGCAACTTGCTTGTTCAGCAACATAAGTGGCGGAAGAGGAAATACACAAAAAAGCTATATGTGCGGTTGTGTCCGCCCCCCCCCCAATACACTTATAACCAGACTACATCATGGCCTTGAACTTCACACCCACATTCCATCCCTTGGTTAGCACACCCACAAATGTTAAACCTATCCAAAAATCAGAGACATCTTTACACAGAATGATAATGGAAAATAGCACTAGCTGCTCAAGATTCCAATTGCAGTTTTCTGGGGTGTCTGAAACTGTAATACAGACTTCTTGGATGATTTCAAAGTAGCTACTTCCTTTTCCAACACTTCTATTTGTCCACAGTACATAACACACTTTAAAACATTCAACTGAATAAATTTAGAATACGACACCCACAGCCAAAATATAATGAACCCATTGTTTTTGGTCTTGGTTCAGATGACCACCTAAACCACAATTTGATATCCTGGTTTGATAACTGTCTAGTAACTATAGCTCCTTGAGTTCATGTGAAAGTGGAAAGTGTTTCAGTCGAAAGTGAAAGTAGAAGTATTCACTCTCCTCCTTTTGCATGGGAAGGAAGAGGATGCTTGCTACAGCTTGTTTGCTATAAAGGTAAAGGTAAAGGTACCCCTGCCCATATGGGCCAGTCTTGACAGACTCTAGGGTTGTGCGCCCATCTCACTTAAAGAGGCCAAGGGCCAGCGCTGTCCGAAGACACTTCCGGGTCACGTGGCCAGCGTGACATCGCTGCTCTGGTGAGCCAGAGCCGCACACGGAAACGCCGTTTACCTTCCCGCTAGTAAGCGGTCCCTATTTATCTACTTGCACCCAGGGGTGCTTTCGAACTACTAGGTTGGCAGGCGCTGGGACCAAACAGCGGGAGCGCACCCCGCCGCGGGGATTCGAACCACCGACCTTTCGATCGGCAAGCCCTAGGCACTGAGGCTTTAACCCACAGCGCCACCCGCGTCCCTATAGCTTGTTTGCTATACAGTAATCCAAATAATATGATGGTCTGAACAGGATCATAGTGGGATAGGATGGAAGATATAATTTGCTTTGCCACATTACTCAATTATGAGATCGCACTGTTTTGTAAAAAAAAAATCACAAGATAGGAACAAATATTTTTGGGTGCATATCTCCTTCATCCTCTATGAATCACACTTTTTTCCCCATGTAAAAATTTGGGATAAAAAAGAAGCTAGTTCATATATATATATCTGGGAACTCTCATTGTAATCGTATTGTTTGTTGTTTATTAATCATATCAGATAACTGTATATGTGGGAAAGGGCTAACTTAACATAGTTTCTATCCTCCAGCTGCAAAGTCTAAGAGCAGATTGCAAGTCCAAGTAGCATAAGAAAGTAAGTACATGGGAAATGTGCAATATTCAAATAAATAATGAAAGCAAGTTTTTTATCAGGGTTCTAAATAATTCTCCTGTGAAAAGCTTTTTAAGAAAAATCTGTACAGTTAACTTATTTCAATTAGAATTTTAAAGAATTCGGCAAGTACTGTACTGGTGAATATTTGACATGTGAACTCATAACGTGGATGTAATTCCTAGATAGTAGATATGTCTTAAAGATTTCTGGAAAGAGCTTCTTAATTTTTTCTTACAAGTTATAGGTAAAATCATTCCACAGCTGCCCTCTTTATGCTTATTATGTATGGTGAATTTACCCCAACTCAAATGAGTGACTAATTTGATCATAATGGAAATAAAACCTTTAGCTCTACAAATATGTAAAACTTGGAAGAGCATTTATTTTAAAAACAACAACTAAGTTTAGACATATCTGGGACATATTTTCTAAATTCTGAAAGTATATGGCAATAATTTTGATTTCTGGAATTTTAAATATAGAAACATGCACCAGCTAATCATATACTGGCAGTGGTTTGACATACTCCCTTGTTACTGTGAAAATAATTTCATACTGAAGAGTCAGCCCCAATAAGGCAATAAAGAAGTAAAAAAACCATGAGAAAAAGCCACACCCATATTTGAACAAACCCGAGGTAAGAGCTATGAAGTAATAATTACCTGGACTCTTCCTCCTTTTGGCTCTCATGTACACACAGAATTCAGAGTTTTATGCAAAAGTCCTTAAGGACCATATCAGCATGCCAGCTCCTGGAGTCCACACATGGTGGTTACCTCTGTCTCCACTAGAAGCAGAATACCTAACACAGATGACGTGAAAAACACAGCTGGACTCGAATTTAATAGCAATGAAAGCACCTATATTGTTTTAGGTATTTATGTTGCTGACTTCCCTCACTCCTGCAACCTGGGCAGATAGTGAGGAAAGAAACCTTGCTTCTTGTTCTCTTACTTGTTTTCTACACACACACAAACACACACACACACACCTGCCCTTGCATTTTCGAAGTCTAAGATAACTAAGTATGTGAACTTAATGAAATTGTCCTCTCCCAGCTTCTCCTGTGGCAAACCAGCAATACGGAACCTTCATGGGTCTGAAAACATATTGTAATACGAAAGGACCCCTTTCCCTCCCCCCTTCCTTCGCCCTTGGAATAAAGCTACTTCAACAATTGCAGGCTTCTGCATGTGTGAGAACACAGAGAGAACATGTGTTCTGCAGCTATGGACTTTGCTTTCCACCTTACGCATGACCCTAATGTGTGCTAGCAAAACATGCACTGTGGTGTATGAGAGTAATCCCCCAAACGTCACAGAAGTAAAGGGCAGACATCTTGCAGTTTGTGACCGTGCCTTCATTCTGTCTTTGGCTCAGATGCTATTTAGGCTCAGAAGTTATTTTGAGACTTGAGACTCCAAAAATTCCAGTGACCTCATGGGCAACAGACCCCAAGCCCTACAGGACTGCTGCAGGACAGGAAAGCCCAACAGTATCTGGCCTGGTCAGACTGGTTAGCAGCAAGTAGAATCGAGAGCAATAAAGACCTATGGGCTTAACACATTGCAGCTGCAGGATTAACAGCTATTGTCAAACATCCATGAGAAATGCTTATTCTCCAGCAGCTTTTACAACCCTCACACATTATTATTTGGGGGGGGGGGGAGCGAGAAACCAACCTTTTATGTTATCACAAATATTCTATTTTTCCAAAGCAAGCGTTTCCACAGTAACCACGTTACTGCAAAAGGGATAACAATCAGGAAGTCATTGAAACAAGCCTGGGCACAAAACAGATAGCAATCCTACCTAAACAGAGGTCATTTCTGAACAGAGAACACCCTGTCTACTTCAGTTTATTTATACACAAACACAATACAGCCATCAAAATTTTACTAAAGGTGTGGCAATGTCCACACCTAGAGCTACGTTTCCATAACACATTTTGGATCTTGCTATTTGCTTCTAACTAGGGCTGTGCGTCTTTTTATAGTAAGCCTTCATTTAACAGCAACCTCCCCCCACCCCACCTTTCATTTGCAGCACATATATTTCACAGCTAGAATGCAGTCAACAGGGCTCAAGAGATTAAAAGGAAATTCGGGATCATCATAACAAATGAAACAGTTGAGTATAACTGAGAAGCTAGCAGTTTACAGGTCAGATTAACAATATGGCCAGAATGCTTGCTCATGAGCATATTTCTCCAGCGTGCCAATTCTGGAACTTCTTTTCAAGAGGGATACTGTAGACAAAAGCATCTTATGTGAACATTAGAGTCTATATTTACAATGTACAAACTTTACTACCATGGAAATAAATGAGTCAGACTCGAGATGAGGGGTGGAGGAGAAGCAGGCAGCTTCAGGTTAAAACCTGGCAGACATGTTTTCAGTTTCTGTTATGTCAGAAGCGTGCTTTAAAACCGCCTTATGAAATACCTCAAAGTTATCAGCCTCCTAACAATTTGTTCACACTCCGGAAGAGCAGCTAAAGTTTAATGAAAACGCTTTAAGATTCCATCTACATACAGCTTTGGGCAGGCAAACTGCCGTAATTCCCCCTTTGTTGCACCTTGTTCCTGCTCTTAATCTGAAGCTAGCCTTACAGTTTAGATTCTCTGTGGTGGTGAACAGCAATTCCTTCCCAGCAACCATGACTGGTGGAGCCCACTACTCAGTGAGTGGACCTAAGCAGAGACAGAGCTGCTGTGTTTTTGAGGCAGCTGCAGAGATTACCACTCCCCCCACCCACCTCCTCACCACCAGTGTGTGTTGCAGAATGCACAGGAACTGGTAATCACACAGCTGGTTTCTATGAAACAGGAATGAGGAAAACAGCAGTGACAGGAAATTGGTCCTTGTGTTCACCAGTCCACATAGTGATTGAGTGCTGCTGGTGCGTTACCTTGGCTCTGGGTGCCTCTGGGTTAAAGGCAAGAGAGCAGGGTGAAAAGTGACGGGGCAGAGGAGAGACAAATTATCCCCTCAATTCCAAGGATTGCATATCACATTCAAATATGCCTTGGGTGGGCTTATAACCCCTTAGGAGGGAACTCTATAGTAAAAGTATATGAAAAAAGACTATTTGGTTTGTGCTAGTTCTACATACCCTGTAGAAACCCAAAATAATTGTATTTTTGAAGCAACTCTCTTTGAAACACAGTACCTGGATGTTTTAGACTGCTCTGCTATTCCTTTAAGAGCTGAAAACACCTGTCTAGAGGGAAGTTCCACAGTAAACTGCATAGGACAGTCTTCACCAACCTGCTACTGCCCAGCTGTTTTCGACCATAACGGGAATGGCAGGAGTTGCAGAACAAAACAGCTGAAGGGTATCAGGTGGGAATCAAAGATCCAATGTAGTCATTTCCGAATAAATAAAGACCCACAGTGTGCAAATATGACTGTCAGTATAGATCCAGGTGATAGAAAGTCAAGTGATTAATTCGGTTGCCATGTATCAGGTATTAAGAAACATCAAAAGGATTTATTATGTAGATAGACTGCAATAAAATATTATACTCTTCCCTTTTCCAGGGAAATGCCCCCCCCCCCCTCTTGTTTATCACCATAGTTTAGCTTAGCTTCTGGGAAAACAGGAGAAAAGGAGAGGAGGAGATTTAGAAGCATGGGTTTTGAATTTGACACATCCATAAAGTGTTCAAATTAAAATTACGTTTTCAGGTATTCAGACAATTCCGGTGTGCCTGCCTGCCTGAGAGCATGCAGAAGGAGAAGAGGTGAAGCATCATTCACCCACCCCAAAAGATCACCTTATAAAGTAGCATTTGTTCAGCTTTAAAAAAATCAGGACTCTTGGAAGTAAATCACTTAATTTGAAAATCTCAAACTAATAAGCCCAAGGTCTTTCATTAACAGAGTTGTTATCGTATTAGCTTTCAAATCAAGGGAAACTTCAATGTTTACATTTGTCAGGAGTTATTTTATTCATTGCAGTACTGAGGTCAATTAGCTGCTGTGACCAACCTTAGTTTCTAGGATGGTTTTATTTAACCTGAAGAATTCTTTATATGAAAGATCTGTAATGAAAACAGATGCATTTAAGTAATTAACATATGCTAAACAAATAACATTAAGTCTAATATTGCATGTATAGTCAGCTAGAGGCATAGCTTAAGAAAAACATGTGCATGTGTGTGTGTGCTTGGATTGAAAGGGTGTATTGTGAGAATGAAAAGGCACTTTAAGTTGTGTAAGACAGCCTCCCTTCTGAATTTTGAAAATTTCTCCAGTGAGGAGCCGCCAAGAGAGCCCTGTTGTGCAAGTGAGTACCACTCACACGTCTCAAGTTTCCAGTCTCATTTCACACACACATGTATGAGCTCTTGCACATTCACTTCTACATTGTTTTCAGCTGATCACCAGTGTTTCCGCAGACTATACAGACATAACTTCTTCCTTTGAATTTTGTCATAAAATCTGAAGTAACTGCACAACTACAACAGCTCTAGTGAGACTAATTCCAATGATGAGCTTCAACTTATGTAAGAGAAATTAAGAGCTATGTAAGTGTACACCAAAGATGCACTCAGGTATTCCATTTCTGAACCCTCAAACCATGGTTTGCATATTGGAATACTGCCTGCTTGCAAGCTCCCGCCACTCCAATGCACCCAGGAAGTTGGTCATTACACCCAGCCCCAGCAGAATGTGGTTCAGAGAAAGCCCTCCAAACCAGAAATGCAAGTCTCCCTGAGTTCCTCATTTGGGGGGGCTTGCTCTAAACTACAGTGTGCAGCGTTTAGGCACAATGGCAAACTATGGTTTGATCAAACAAAGCAGTTTAAGTGCATGGTATGAAAGGAAGAAGAGAACAGACAGGCATATGGCATGTTCCCAGTTGATTGGAAACATGACATCTGAAGGCAGCCCACAAGGGGTGGGGGATGGGATTGAATAAGTACACAGCCTGTAAACACAGCCAGAGAGCTTTAATAATAAAAAATGTGCATATGCTCTTCAGTTTGTCTTAGATAAGAATGTACAGGAAGCTGCCTTGCAGCAAGAAAGACCACTGGTCCATCAGTATTGTCAACACTGTTAAACAGTGGCTCTCCCGGGTTGCAGGCAGGAGTTTCCCCACTACTTGGAGATGTCAGGGATTGAACCTGGGTTCTTTTGTGTTCAAAGCATGTGCTCTGTTCACAATGAGCTACGGTCCTTTACTCAGAATGAAAGGAGCAAGTCCCCAGCACCTACTATGCTGAAGTTCTTTCTGTCCTGCAGGGAGATGCCATAAGTGCAAGTGGAAGCAAAGGAAGTTACGGTATGCTCTTCAAAGGAGTATGCTAAAATATTCCTTCTAAACTAGATACACAGGGACTGGGTGAGGTGGGATGTCAGTCAGATGCTGGATATCTAACCAGCTTACCTCTCCCAATCATGGCCCTGGTCAACAAATTTGAACATGCAAGCCCACCAAGGCATTTATCTGTGTGGCTTCTGATCTGGTGGCAAGTCCACACCCTTCTAAAGATAGCATTGGATTCAGCATTCCTATCCTGCCCCTGATGTCCATGTCGGGGCATCACATTTCCATAGAGCATACAGGAGGGCAGCTAACATGATAGCCTTCAGCAACCTCTGGAGGACACCATGTTGGTTAACCATGTTGACATACACATGTAACATAAAATATGCAAGTGTCCCTGGACTGTGATAATTTCCCGACTTTATCTGGGATATCAACCATGCAGTTTAAACCTAAACGTGCTGGGGTAAGCATGCATATGCAGAACAGGACATACTGTCTCTCCCACATCATGAGATAAGTTAATCATGCTATCTGATCTGGCTATCGATTAAAGCTGACTCCACCAAGGAGCCATTAGGGGCTATACGAAAGATTGCATGTATATGTGTGGATGCAATTCCAAGTGCCAAATACAGTTTTATACCCAGTAAGACACCCTTTATATACAAATGATCTGAACCAGCATGGAGATCACTGTATAGAAATCTGATTCTGCATGTTATTTGCTTTGCTCGTAATATGGCAAACTCTACTAAAGACTACATGTACATTGTGTCAGCATATAGTTCACAAACAGAAAAAGAACCAGACTTTTTCCACCTATTTTCTGCAATAAAAGCAGGGGGGGGGGATCAAGGGAAGAGAAATCTATCGACCTACATTTCCTATGGGTCAGATTTTACTTATGCACCTGCATAAGTAGTTACCATGTCTGAAATAGGCCGCTACCTGAATCAGATTCTGTTTTTGCATATACACTAGGCTCCCCAAAAGTCAGGTCACACATCATGTTTGTTCCATGATTATGAGACTGGAGCATTAGAAAGGCAATTTATTTTTTGCTGTATTCTTAAAAAACAAAAACAAAAACACCCCATGATTGCAGCCCTGCAGATAAGCATCTTTTTATTATCCTCTGTACTGATATTGCCTTTTATTTAAATTATTTCAACACATTAAAAGCAGCATTGCTATTTAAATTGCATTTTTCACACTAGTGTAATGCTTGCAACATTTATTTTGGGAAAAAAGCCAAATGATAAAACCTTTTTCTGAAAATAAGCTTAAATACAAAACTATATGCTTAAAACAAAATGGTATGTACAGTTATTTGGTCCTTTGCCTATTTCACTGAAGTTTGGGGCAGATAATCTATATTCTGCTTCTGCCTGCTATATGTGATCTCAAAATCAAATTTGTTTGACAGAAACGTTGACAAAAATCAATTTGGTAATCTGATCACAGCAACTGCCTTAATACCTCACCAGATCAGCTTCAATTTAAAATACCAGCACCTTAATTTAAATGTATTCTCCACCACACACACAAAATTCTCTTTCTCCATAATTCCTTGAGATTAATAAATGTAGCAAAATCTACCACACACAGAAAGCTAAAATAATTCCCCATCTGCAAATGATGGAATAAACATTTGACTCAGATATTTATGTAAATTTCTACAAATGGTGACATGAAAGATGCTAAAAGAAAACTAATTAAAATAAAAGCTAGGATGCTTCTACAAGTCTTCACTTACAATTGTTAAACTTTAATTATACATAGCAAAAAAATATAAACTTACAAAGAAAGCATTAGCTCTGTTATAATTTATATTCTATTAAATGCTGCATCCCGATACATTATAGAATACTAAAGAATTTACTACTGGTCTTTTTTTCTTTTTAGAGCAACTCTATAATAGCTAGCTGAAAAAGAAAACAGCTCACAATAAATTAACGTAACACAGAGGATAATTCTGTACACTTCCTTTAAAAGCAGATAAATTTATCGTTCCAACGAAACTATAACATTAGAAACATGGAACTGACTTACCATTCATGTTGAAAGGCTGGATTTTGGAAACATATTGCTAGTAATGTTTGCCCAGTAATTGAGTTATTTAATCTCTAAAGTAAAAGCATTGATGCTCTCACATACGGCCACTAGAACTGGAAGACAAACAAATCCAAAGAGCTTGTATTCATCCAGCCAGCTTGAGATATGCAAACTATCCAATAAAAATACCAGCAGTTGATAGCAGATCCATATTCAAATAGCGATGCTCATTAACGACTTGTTTTTGAGCCAGCATTACCTATACACAGATAAAGCGACTCAAAATGGCAGAGGGGGAAAAAGCAAAAACGCCAGGATGTTTTAAGATGTTCTCAATTATATCAAGCACTGCTTGTTTCCATAGCAACCTTAGAGGAGAATTATCGGTCTGCTTGTACCCAACCAGTAGTTTCTCCTAAAGCTTTAATTTATCCACATAAGCAACATATTTCTATGTTTTTTATTAATATGACTTTTTTTAAAAGAAAAAAAATAGCGTTTCTTCACAGGCACAAAACTCAAAATAGTCTAGCAGATGCTCTATAGGATATTAGGAAATACCTGGAAAGTGTTCAAAGCATAACTCCCCTCCCCCCCCCCGGCCTATTACAATGTACTGTCATGCTACATCATGCAGCACAACCAATCAACATCCTTGGAATTAACTCATTCCACACACAGTACAACCTATACAGTACTATCTAGATTGCTGGTGTACCATTATTACCATCACTACTTTATTGTGATTTATATCAAACAGAGTACAGTGGTACATCAGGTTAAGTACTTAATTCGTTCCGGAGGTCCTTCCTTAACCTGAAACTGTTCTTAACCTGAAGCACCACTTTAGCTAATGGGGCCTCCTGCTGCTGCCGCGCCGCCGGAGCCCGATTTCTGTTGTCATCCTGAAGCAAAGTTCTTAACCTGAAGCACTATTTCTGGGTTAGCGGAGTCTGTAACCTGAGGTACCACTGTATTACATAAATGTGCTTCAAACTAAAAGCAACCATACACCATTCCCAACAATAAATACATCAACAAGATCACCACTAAAACAGCTATTTAAAAAAATGAAAAACCATCAAGCCACAGAGAAATACAATTAACAACCATATGCCAGATGTAGAGGAAAGTCTGAACCTGGCACTGAAAAATGGTGGGTCCTGATGCTAGGTAAGCTTCCATGGGAAAAGCATTCCAACCAATGGTCTTTACGGTGAAGGGCCTCTCTCTTGTAACCACCCATCACATTTCTGTTGGAAGAACTCTTGGACAAGGGTCCATGATTATGACTTAAGTGTCCGGGTAGGTTGATAATGGGAGAGGTGTTCTGTAAGACAACAGGTTCCCAACTATATAAGACTTCATAGTCAAAACCATCACTGTGATTGACCCCAGAAATTTATCAGAAGCCAGGGCAAAACAGGTGTTACATGTAAAGGTTAATTTGTACACTGTGCTTTATATTTTTATGCAGTTCTCTTTAATAATCCTATAAAATATGGTGCTATGTCCATCCCATACACACAGAACCAGAGCAGAATGATTTCTCCAAAGTCGCCCACAATAAAATCACAATTGATCTGGAACTCAAATTTGTAGTGTTCAAGGTGTTAACTCCCTGGCCTGGTCAAGCCAGAAAAACAGAGACACCTAATGATCTGTGACTGGACTCCAGCTCCCTACATCCCCAATCAGCATGTCCAATGGCTAGATATGATGGAACTTGTTGTCCAGCAAAATCTGGAGAGCTAAATGCTAAACCCTCACAAGAAAAACCATTGTTTCATGTATTGACTGTTTAGAATCCCAAACACAAAGCCATGGTATAAGCTTACCAACTGTATATAGGTAGACACTTGAAAACCTAGTTCAACCGTAATGATATTCAGAAATGCTTTACCACAATTAAGGAAAACAAACAATGCTAAACATTATACATAATGTCTCCATGATATTTAGAAGCTTAAATAAAGAATCAACGGGGGGTTTTTTTAAACTAAGTGAAAGACGCTGTTTTCTAAAAATGGAGAAAAAAGTAGCAATCCTTGTCAGTAGTAAAAAGCCATTAGAAACAGGTGAGTGCTTTTAAGCCAAAAAAAAAAAATGCAGCCAGAAAATCAGTGTGTAACTTAAAACACTTCATAGTATGCGCTTCACACACTAATGTCCATCTGATCACCGAAAACCTGAATGAAGGCAATACAGCTTCCCAATAACCTGTCACAGAATGCATAAAAACTTCGTATGAGCAGCTTAACTCAGGGTAGGGAGAGAGAGAACTATTCTGCTCATGTTACTAAACTACAAGAAGCTAAAAACCCAGAGATACAGCTTCCTCTTTGAGGACTACAAATGCGTAACAAGATGTTTTGCAAAGAGGATATGTCGAAGCAATAGACCGGGGTCAGCAAACTTTTTCAGCCGGAGGCCGGTCCACTGTCCCTCAGACCTTGTGGCGGGCCGGACTATATTTTTTTGGGTGGGGGTGGGGAATGAATTCCTATGCCCCACAAATACCGTAACCCAGAGATAAAAGTACACATTCTACTCATGTAAAAACATCAGGCAGGCCCCACAAATAACCCAGAGATGCATTTTAAATAAAAGGACAAATTCTACTCATGTAAAAACACGCTGATTCCTGGACCGTCCGCGGGCTGGATTTAGAAGGCAATTGGGCCGGATCCAGTCCCTGGGCCTTAGTTTGCCTACCCATGCAATAGACCTATAGGGCTGCAGTAGAATTTTTACCATTCTTGCTTTCCTCCCTCCTTTCCAATGCTACAGTTACATGGTTTTAAATGAGATTTGCTCTCTTTTTTGAACATCTAAGGGCATCTATGCACCTTAAAGAGTAAGGCACTGTGTTGCTCACATCCTCCTCTCCCCTTTATGTTTCCCTCCGATATTCCACACTGGGGTGTAGAGGGTGTTAGGAGAGGGGTAGTACCTCTGATGGGGAACACATTATAATCATTCTGGGATAGTTTGTCCGCTTTTGGTCCCCACCCTGCACTCAACTCTTACCAACTCCCAGAAGCTGTCACCCCGAGAAATGGCTTCCACTGGTTGGCTAAACCAGGTGAAGGTCTCGAACCCTTGGTGATTTAGGGACTTCCCCTGCATGCAAAGACAGGCTCCGGCAGATTGAGCGGAGAAAACAAATAGTGGGTCCGACAGTCAAGAAGGCACGTGCTGTAGAGGGAAATGAGGGGCAGGGGGGAAGCATCAACCTGGGAAGGTAGCCCATCTAGGAGAAAGAAAACTCTGATCCTAAACCACTGTTGCCTTATGGCTATACACTTTTGTGATAAAAGCTTTGGAAGTAAACCCTGAGGAAAAATCTGTACCTGCTGCCATGCACAACATCTTCAGGAGAAGAAAAATGGCTAAGGAGTAAGTCCTATACAATCTGAAGTGGAATTCCTAAGATGTCCTGCAGCCAAGGGGAATCTTGTTGTCTGGGCACCCCAGGACCTCCACACATACTGCCTAGGCTTGTACCCCAGAAAGGTCACTTTGATGATTCTAATGCAGCAAAATCAATCTGGGAGTCAGCAGTTCTAAGTTACCATGGGATACCTTGGACTGGGAAAGTGACATAGATATACCATAAATCACATCAAATCAAAATATTAAAAGAATGGATAGCTCCTTGTTTCTAAAACAATGACCTGGCAGCTTTACATTTATGGTTGGGTTTGTTCACCAAAATAAAGAATATAACAAGAGCTCTATTGGATGAAACCAAGGCCTGTCTAGTCTAGCAATTCTTTTCTCACTGTAGCCAAACAGATGCGTATGGGAAGTCCACACGCAAGACAAATGCCCAATAGTATTACTGTTTCCAATCACAGTCCAAAGCCTTTCTAATATACTGTTTTGGTGCTTTTGTATTCATTTACACTATGTGGGTTTTTTTCTATTTGATGTTTAAAATGACTATGAAATGGCAAAACAATTCTTTTTTTGATGCAGATGCCGATGGCATATAAATGTTAAATTAACTAAGAAACCTGAACCGCAAGACAGTAGAAATATGGCTACATGTTCTGCCAGCAGTTTGCTATTTAAGCATCATTCTAGTCAAGGTCCAAGAAGAAATAGAAGATCACAGGCACAATGCATTTTATAGGCGGAAGATTTATAGTGCACCTAATTTTAATTTAAGATCTCACATATTATAATACAATCTTTTTTCCTAGAAAAAAAATACAATTTTCCAGCAGTACGTAGCATACAGAATGAATTTGCCTTCTTTCAAAAATATGTTCAGATAGTTATAAAATTCAGTTGGTTACCTTGTTTCAGCTTTAGCGCAGTGGGTTGGATCCAGACTTGGGAGTAAATCGATGGCTAACTTAAGTCCTATTTATTTCAGTGGTTCTACTCTCACCATGGCTGTCTGGATCTAATCCATTGCATTGTTCAAAAAGCCAGTTTAGAAGACACATTGCAAGTAATATAGATTGTTTATAAAAGTGGTCTCTGGCTGCAAAAATGCAATGGAAAATGTATCTAGAGAAGAGTATTTGTTTGTTTGTTTTATTCAGGAGATGTTTAAAATCAATAGTATCTAAAAAGAAATAAAGCACGTGTAACTTCTACATGTCTAGATAGGCTTGTCTGAACAAAAATGTTTTAAACAGATACCCAAAAGAGAACCGTGAAGGTGCTTGCCCGATGTCAAAAAAACTGCCAAACTAAAAGAATGATTTTTTATGAGATCCTTGGAAGATAAAAGGTGGTAAAGGTAAAGGGACCCCTGACCATTAGGTCCAGTTGCGGACAACTCTGGGGTTGCGGCACTCATCTCACTTTACTGGCCAAGGGAGCCAGGGTACAGCATGTGGCCAGCATGACTAAGCTGCTTCTGGTGAACCAGAGCAGTGCACGGAAACGCCGTTTACCTTCCCGCCAGAGTGGTACCTATTTATCAACTTGCACTTCATGCTTTCGAACTGCTAGGTTGGCAGGAGCAGGGGCTTAGCAACTGGAGCTCACCCGGACACAGGGATTCGAACCACTGACCTTCTGATCGGCAAGCCCTAGGCTCTGTGGTTTAACCCACAGCATCACCCATAAAAGGTGGCACATATATATATAATAAACGAATGTGGAATTAATGTTATGTAACACTACCACAGTGCTAGTTCTGCAGATCAAAGAAGTTGCTTGGGCACATATAGGTTAAGGTGATCGTGCAAGATAAACTGGTCTCAAGCTGTTAAGGGTTTTATATACTAATAGTAACGAAATGAACATGGCCTGGTAGAAAATGAGCAACCAGTGTAGATTTGCAAGCTGAGGTGCTTTATGCTGACAGGGGTTAACTCCTGCCAGCAACCAGGCTGCAGCATTCTGCACTAACTACAGCTTCCGGATTGGTTGAAAGGGAAGTCAGACATAAAGAGTGGATTGCTTTAAAGCACTCTGATTCACCCAAACCTGAACTACTGTAATTGATCTCTCTCAGTCCAGGTATGGCTACAGTTGTTTCACCAGTCACAGCTGCTAAAAGTACGTACATCTGGCCACTGAGGCTACCTGAGCCTCTAGGGACACAGTTGGATCCAGAAGAACCCTTAAGCTGGGTACCAACATCTTCAGAGGGAGTGCAACCCCATTCAGGGCAGACCATTGACCCATTCAATAAATGGACACAGGAACCACTCATCCACAATGCCTCCATCTTCCCAGGATTCAAGCTCAGGTTATTTTCTCTCATCCATCCCACCACTGCATCCAAGGACTGTTCGAGGCCTGCATGGCTTCTCCTGATACATATATTATGGAGAAATACAGCTGATGGCACCTGACCACAAAACTCCTAATGACTGCTCCCAGTCGCTTCATAGCATTGAGTATGGAATAGTAGCCTGCAGCACTCCAGTGAACCAAGAAGCACCTCACGATGGTTCTCTCTGGACACGGTCATGTAGGTGGGTCTGAAACCACTGTAACACAGTGACTTCAGCTCCCATTTCATGGATCTGGTCCGGGTGGATACCATGGTGAATGGCATCAAAAGTCTCAAAGAGACTTGAGAAGCAGGAGCAAGGTTGCACTCCCCTTGTCCCATTCTCTGCATAGGCCATCTATCAGGGAAACAATGCACTATTACATTAAGAGTTTCAACCCTGATTAAAATTATGGTACAGCATTTAGCTAATACTTGCTGTTTCCAATAAACTTAGGGATCAGTTTCCACAACATGAGATTAATGTAAATTAGTAAATAATCAAGACCATGATTTAAAACTGTGAGTTTCGATATATATATATTTATCTATTATTCCCCCTTAAAATAAGTATGAATGCTACTTTGAAAACCAGACTCAATAGCCTCCACTCCAAGAGGCATATAAAGAAAATATCATGAATTTTCTATGCCTTTGCCCAGAGAAGTGGGAGCCCTATTGATTATACAAAATTAATGAAATGTACGAAAATGTATTAGAATACATATAGCTGCTTAGTAAATATGAAAGTATTTATATATTTGAACTCCCAATAGGCTAACTGCATATTTGTCAGTATCTTGTTAAATAACTAGCATGGTCAGCTATGGCGCTCACTGGCAAACTCCCCACCCACTAGGCAACCTAAGCTACACCAACCACATGGTTTCTACTGAAGTGAAAATGCTGCTCTGTTCGAACTATGAAGAATGATTTACAAACACCATGATCTGATATACATGCAGTATTTTACCTTCTTCCAGGAAGCTTATATTACTTATATTTCCAACTTTGCTTGGCAAGAGGGTGGTAGCCCCATCCATTTTAATGTGCGACTACAGGTTGTGTACACAAGATCTTCTCATATAATAGAATATTTCCCAGCTCTGATACAGCTAGAGGCACTGCACATGCTGATGTGTCTGTCACTCTCTTCACCACACTGCGCCAGTCCTGTGTCCAAGGGGCCCAAACTGCAAGAGTCTCCATACTGCAGCCTGTTTTGGTGTGTAAATCACCTTTGCGGCACCCTTGCATGCCCTTCTCTTCAATCATTCAAGCTTAAGGACAGCCAACAATTAACAGTCAGCCTTAGCGCTTCAAAAACACAACTTCAAATAATGAAGAAGTAGACATTTAACGAGGCAGGAAAATATGCAAGGCAATGAAATGACTAAAGTAAGCTGACTGATAATAATACTCTGTGACCTGATCACATATGCTTTAAGAAACAAAACTACCGATTTGAATCCACTTGCTGATCATTTAATTTGGCAGTCAGCATTTTCCTATATTTAGTATGCAACATGCTACAGTTTGCCATTACATACCAAGTGATACTCCGCTCCAACACACACACTTACTTGATCTGTCCCACAGTGCAGCAGGTTCAGAGAAACGAGAAGACTCATTTTCCAGAGCCACTTTCAGTTCACTTGTAGAACCTTTGGAGTGCCTGTGAAAAAGTCTGTTGGCAAACCCTTCCAGTCTCTGCAATGCATTAGCAGTCCCCACACTCTGGCTGCCCTGTAACTCCTTCTGGGCTGCCATCTATGTACATTTAAGGTGTACGTTAGAGGCAAGAAACAATTCTGAACTTAAGAACTTAGCACAGAAGCCGAGGACTAAGAATGTGTCAGACTTCCTGTATGCAGTGTGCTAAAGCCGCAACTGCTGTTCTGCTTCCTGTTAATATAAAACCAAGCTTCAAGAGCTATTCTCAGCAAAAGGCTCTTGATATCAGCTCAGGGTGGTGACTAGAGGGGGAAAAAACCCTGTACTGTTTGCATGTTAACTCTCCACTTCTGGCGGGGGAGGGACCACCTCAGGGAGAGGAGAACAAGCATGTGTTCTGTTATATTGAAAAGGGATAATGGAAGCCAGGATCCAGAAAGCATAATTTGCTTTTAGTTTATTAGCAGTGTTAGATATTATAGTTTCAAAACATTTCCTGTTTAGAAAACTTGACGGTATATCTGTATACTGCACATAGTCATTCAATTCCTATAATGTGCAAGTCATATCCATACTAAAAAAGAAAATGTGTTTACATGCTGCAGGGCATGTACACACAGTAAATATGTGGTCAGGATCCAAAAACCTTGGCAGGAAGTCTCTTCCCAACTTCTAAAGAACTAATTAAATAGCTGCACTTGCTGCTGAGCTATGCTGCGCAGTGTTACAGGGGTCACCTAAGGTCCTACTCAGTGGCTACGTTCATCCAGGGGCTTTGCAATTACAAGAAAAATAACTGAAAAGAACCTAATAGAGAGAGTCCCCACCCCTCCGCAAGACATTTGATTACTTTTGGTTTCATACACCGAGGCAAATAAGTATGACTCCTAAGCCACAGATGTAAAAATTACATACACACACACAAAATAATTTGTGTTTGTATGTGTGGATCAAAACAATAATTTAAAAAAGAGCATCAGAAAAACGTTGGGAATACGAAAACCAACAACCCTACAAAAAAACTAGTTAGCAACTTTGAAGGAAAACAATTGACATCGGAGATGCCCCTGGAAAAAGTACCTTAGACGGAAGCTGTGCACCCACCCAGATTCAACCCTGCAAGGGCCTAGCTGTTGTTTTCCCCTCAAGAAGTGGAAAAGGTCTTTACTGGAATAACCATTGAAAGTCAAGATATTCCACTCAGTTTCTGGGCATATGGTTGAAGAACATCCAGGGTTCTTACCTAGTAGATCTGGCAAGACTCACGAGGTGTGAAAACCAGGAATAGTGGGGCCCTATTGGTGCTATTACAGTGGTGCCTCCGGTGATGAACAGGATCCGTTCTGGAGGCCTGGCCGTATCCCGAAAATTTCGTAACTGGAGGGCCGCTTCTGCGCACGCACAAAGCGCACAGAGCGCTTCTGCACACGCGGCAAACTCACTTCCAGGTTTGCCACGTTCGCAACCCTAAGATTACGTACTCGAGGGTCCACTGTATAATCACCTGTGCCTGATTACCTCCCATCTTCCTTATCAATGCTGAGATAAGAGGGGGAGGCAAAAATGCATAGAGATTGCCGCTTAGGCAAGCAGTCCTTAGGACATGCACTATATGTTTCCCTTCCCTGACACCTTGCTGTGACCATTCTTATCTTTTCGTTTTCAGACAGATTTAAGAATACGGTTCCTCTCTTGTGAAAACCTGTGGAGTTGACAAATCATTCTAAGTCTGGTGACTTAGCCAGTCCCTGAAATGTTCCATATCCCCTTGCCTCTCTCCCTGCACTTCTGCAGAGTGCACCTTCCTTCACCACGCACAACTGGGCGCAGGCCTCCCCTCTCCCTCTCACCTGCACACAAGATGTTTTTGCCTGTTCACTCGCACTCACCCCATCCCATTACAAGGTACTGGCCTAGTTATTGTCCATTGCCTTTATTCTTCTCCACTGCCTATCTCAGAAAGACCAGAACAGGTGGGAGAAGGCAATGTAGCTAACAGCAAAAGCTACCCCAGCTTGCAAAAATATTACTTGCTGTTCATTTTTATTATCTCATTAATCATGAAAACCTTACCTAAAGGACAATACAACAACAACCCTACCACAAATTTCTGAACTTCTACAGTATTGTTAAAGAGTCATTTACAATATTGCCTAGGGCATGAGCATATGTATCCCTTCACAGGATTGCTGCTTGTGACACTACAAGCTTGCATAAAACGAAAGAAGAGAAAAGAATGTATTTACACTGAAATCTGTTTGAGTGACTGTCAGGTTGCTCTCCTAGTAAATGATAAAAGATGTTGTAAAGGTAATATCAATATTGATTTCCATATAATTTTAAGAAGAGACTTGTAGAAAGAGGTTTTAAGTTCACAAAATGAATTTTAAAAATATAAATCTTGATTTTAGAACCTAGACATGCTGCTAGAAAAGTTTCAACATATTACAGGTGGCGTTCATGTGCATTCTTTTTATTTTTTAAAAAACAAAGAAAGTGCACGTTAGAAAAAGGATGATTGTGTTGTGACATATAAGGTAAAGATAAAGGGACCCCTGACCATTAGGTCCAGTCGTGACCGACTCTGGGGTTGCGGCGCTCATTTCGCTGAGGGAGCCAGCATACAGCTTCTGGGTCATGTGGCCAGCATGACTAAGCCGCTTCTGGCGAACCAGAGCAGCGCATAAAAACGCTGTTTACCTTCCCGCCGGAGCGGTACCTATTTATCTACTTGCACTCTGACATGCTTTCTGCTAGGTTGGCAGGAACAGGGACTGAGCAACGGGAGCTCACCCCATCGAGAGGATTCAAACTGCTGACCTTCCGATCAGCAAGTCCTAGGCTCTGTGGTTTAACCCACAGCGCCACCCGCGTCCCTACATTGTGACATATATGCACCCCTTTAATCAGTACCAGCATATTTAAGCATCTCTCAACATAAAATTCCCATTAGCTACTTTCAAAAACTTAAGCAAGAGCCTAATCCATGTATGATAATCTTTTCTGAAAAGGATTACCAGTGTTCAGGGAAGGTGGACTTTCAGGGAAGGGAATCAGACATGGATTGAAACGGTTATGACCGTTAATTTTACACTGCAAGAACAAACAACTCTCAGGAAAGCACCATTTTTTAGTTTGGCCTGTATAGGGGGTAAAATGTACTCTGCAGCTACACACACTTACCTGAGAGTACATCCCACTGAATTCAATGGTACTTACTTATGGAGAGAAATATATTGAACTGCCCTGTAACATGAAACTCTCCTTTAATTCTGCATCCTAGGATGCATACATATCCAATTAGCTAGTATGTTAATCTGTAGTGAGCACTGCCAGAGTCATCCATCAAGCTAAATGAACAAACCTGACTATACCTAGAATCCAAAGAACTGCTCAACTAGTTACATGTGCCCAGAGGGATTTGAATTCATGTTCTGGAAATACCAGCGCCAGCCCCCACCCCCACTCATGCCAAACACTTTTACAACTGAGGGGTCTCTCAAATCAGTTTGTAATATAGCATAAGGAAGGCTTAAAGGCAGAAAAGGGGTGGGGGTGGGGAATCTCACCAAATGTGTCCAAGTCTCCAGGGTGCTTAAAGTAGATATCTGCTGTATAATGAATATAGCCATTTAAACAGAACAGTTAATACATGGGAGATACAGTATAGATATATATAATCAGTCTAGAACAAACAGATATCCTACATCTTGCCAGAAGAGCTTTTAAAAGCATCTCAGAAAGTCTCTCTTTAGCATGAGAGCAATGTAAAGATGAGGCAGCAGCATTTCTATAAATAACATCGCCAAGAGGAAGTTGTTGCTATGGCAGCGCTCGCCACATTTCTATTTTAATTCAAAAGCTGTCTACTGGCATCTACTGTCCGAAAGTTAAAAATGCAGCCACTAGTGATATAACGTAAGCACATTTATGCCAGAGGAGACAAATGCTGCCCCAAGACATTGTGTCTAGGCATGAATCCAGAAAGTGTTGCACTTCCTTTCATGCAAAGGGGAGGAAAGGCCATCCCATATTTGGGGGGGATTCCTGCTGCAGCTTCCTGGGTTATATGTGCTAGCTTCTGTCCCCAAACGTGCAAACAGAAGCTCTTACTTTTAAGTAAGAACAAGATCTTTATTCTGGCAAGTAACAATATACAGGGCTTGGGACCAGGGTAACACATTCACCACTCGAAGGAAACAATGAAGATGTCCCAACAAGTTTCACCCACCAAGCTTTTAAAGACAAGGTGTGGTGCACTCACTCATGAGACTCACTTGCCTTGCATGAATGTTGGGGCTGCAAAAGCACAATCTATTGGATGGGTGGGTCTCCTCCCATCCACAAAGGCAGCGACTGATTCTAGGCAACAAGACTGCACCCCTCCTTGTCAGACTCCTGTTCAGTCACTGCCACCTCCTGTTCCACCTCCTCCCTCGGCTGCTCAAAGCCCTCTTCAGCCTCCACCAAGGCCCTGTCCTCTGCAGAAAGGTAGGGGGGAGGGGAGAGCAAGCATCCTGCTCCTTCTTCTGAAGCAGCTGGAGTCAGAGCAGAAAGGAGAGGTCACTACTCCTCCAGCCAAGATTCAGCTTCCTCCCATTTCTTTCCACTCCTGTATCAAAGCAAGGACTCCAGGACCCAGCCAGAACTTCATGCCTCTTTTCCAAAGCCCATGCCTCGCTTACCCAGCTTTGGGAAGGCGGCATGAGGGCTGGGGTCTGAGGGAGTACATCAGATTTTCACCTTGTTCTGCACCCTGTTGTGTGAATGGAACACTGCTGGATACAACTGCATACATCTGAACTAAAGTTTATTTTAAAACAATTTTTTAAACTGCCATAACTTCTCAAAATGCACGTGGGGAAGGTTTACTGTTACACAAATTTTAGCAAGTGCAGAAACACCCTATATTTACTTTGTGTTTACAATAGAGGGTCACAGAGATACTTCAGGTTGTCACTGTTTCACACATTGGAAAACTATGGTTTATAGCTATGAAAATGATGTGCTGAGTCATGGACTTTCACACACATCCCCTTTTATCTTTTGTGGAGAGCCAGTGTGGTGTAGTGGTTAAGAGCGGTAGTCTCGTAATCTGGGGAACCGGGTTCGCGTCTCCGCTCCTCCACATGCAGCTGCTGGGTGACCTTGGGCCAGTCACACTTCTGTGAAGTCTCTCAGCCCCACTCACCTCACAGAGTATTTGTTGTGGGGGGGGGGGGGAGGGAAAGGAGAATGTTAGCCACTTTGAGACTCCTGAAGGGGAGTGAAAGGCAGGATATCAAATCCAAACTCTTCTTTTTCTTTGTGGATGCAGCTTCCCATTAGGTCTGTGCTGGAACTATGGCTAATCACTTTTCTTTAAAAAGCCACCGTACAAAGCCAAGATTTAAAGCTGATTCACAGACCATGCCTTATTTCAAAGCCGTTACCCGAAGTTCCTAGTTCCGGTGTAACAGAAAACTATGGCTAGCTGCTGTTTCCTAGCTTGTTTCATCACTTACCCAAAGAGAGGAGTGAAGTGGCTGTATGAAGGTGCAGAAGGCACCTGAAAATACTGATTTGATCAGGTGGACATGGTTCTAAACCTGGCTTGTTCTTAAGCGATGGTCTCCCAACTCTAGAAATATGGCTAGCTTAAAATCAAAAGTGGAAGCTTTCCCTCTCCCTCCTATAGACAGCTTGTTTGAATAGCTCCTTCCTTCCCATGTTAATTTGTCCTGAGTTTTAACTACAGTTCATGTGCACTGGAATTAATCCTGGTTAACACTAACAAGAGTTCGCAAGGATTGCTAACTAGTTTCAGATCTTGGTATGAAATCCAAGTTTTGTACAAACTCTGGTTAGTACTAACCATGGTTAAGAGCAGGAGTAAGAAGGTGATATACTTTACATAAAAGAATGGTATAGGAAAGAATGCACAATCCTGCAGTCTGATCTGGCTCTGTTAGCCATGGTTAAAATGATAGGAATATTACAGCTCCACTGGCCTATATAGTTTTCACAGTCCCCCCAGCCAAACAATCTTTGAATTATGATGTACACAGTGTCCAGCCACGGTGAAATGGACAAGTCCTAAAACTGACACCTCCACAGCTACAGCTACAGCGCAAGGCAAGTCACTACCTTGGAATAAGTAACGTTTATGGTTCCAGTGTTTAATCTAGTAAAATCAGTCACCTAAGGCTTTCGTCATAAATTAAAAAGTGCTCTGGAAGTCTCTGATGCTATTCTCTGCACCTTACTAGATGAAAGAGAAATAGCCGCTACTTCTACTCTGTATCCAAAGCTAGAACACTATTTGCCTTTCATGGTAAAACTACAATAGGTGTTCGTCTAACAATTAGAATCAAAGGAAACGAAAGCAGACAGTGCGTATGTAAAATCCGTCTGGATCTTCCACAGTACTGACAGATCCTGAAGTTGTTTAATTCTTAACCCATTCTGGTGAACAATTATAATTAGGAGTGTTCTGGTTTCTCAAACTGAGTGACTTAAATATTTTTTTTGCTTTTTAGAAAACTTCATAGGGACTAGCCCTTCCTTCAAGTACCTCTGAGTCCAACTTTTGCTTTGTTTATTTGAGATGACCTCAGGGTCATGAGCAGCATAGTGGTTTTGAGATATTACCTGCAGGACACTTAAGAAAACCTGTATTTCTGGATATTGGAGAGTTATGGGCAAAAAAACCACACAAACCCCTATGGAAACAACTGAGTATCACATTATGGTTACTCACTAGACATCCAGCACCCTAGTAACAGTTTTAAATTTTTTTGTATCAAAGCACAATAAAATGCAAAGCATGTTGTCAATCAGAAGATGATCTGGAAAAAAAAGATGTAGCTAGACAAAATATATTTTATTAGCTTAGAAGCTCTTCAAAACAGTTGCAAGCATAAAAACATAAGATGATTTTTTTAGGCTAGAGTGCCCAGATATTTTTTAAACAAACAAACAAACAAACAAACAAACAAACAAACCATAAGCAATGTTTGATTTAGACAGATTTCTAAGATTGTTTGAATAATATTCAACTCTGATGCCATGAGATGGAAATATAATACTTCATTAAGTGTTTTCCTTTATCTTGGGCTTCAGAAATTTCTCTTCTTTTGCAGCTAGCTACAGTTGGATTGCACCTGGAACTTTAGACTGTACTATGGCCATGTGTGCCGTGGGACATGGGTGGTGCTGTGGTCTAAACCACTGAGCCTTGAGCTTCCCGATTGGAAGGTCGGCGGTTCAAATCCCTGTGACAGGGTGAGCTCACGTTGCTCGGTCCCTGCTCCTGCCCATCTAGCAGTTCGAAAGCAGGCAGTGCAAGTAGATAAATAGGTACTGCTCCGGCGGGAAGGTAAACGGCATTTCCGTGCTCTGCTCTGGTTCACCAGAAGCAGCTTAGTCATGCTGGTCATATGACCCGGAAGCTGTCTGCAGACAAACGCCAGCTCCTTCGGCCTATAGAACAAGATGGGCGCCGCAACCCCAGAGTCGTTTGTGACTGTACTTAAATGTCAGGGGTCCTTTATCTTTTTTACGGTTGGATTGCACCTGGAACTTTAGACTGTACTTTGGCCATGTGTGCTTCCCCCTATTTTCATCTGGAGAGATACATTTAGACCCTGATAAGACAGCTATCATTCATACCCACCCGTCTAGAAACTGAAAGGTAGAAGTAGCAAAAGATACTTTTTGTATTGCCCTTGAAGGTTGCATCCTGACAGTTGCCCCCAATAACAATAACTTGAGCTCAATGTTAACCAGAAGGCCATCTCTTAATCATATTAAGATCCAAGAGCAACTATTCCAACTATGTAGCAAGTTTTCAAGTTGAGGGCATGGAGATACCCTCAAATGTTGCTTAAATACCATGGACTTCTCACACACCCCTGAGATTCACCAGGCTCAAGCTGAGCATCTTCTAGAACAGGAGTTCCCAAACTGTGGTCTGCAGACCACCTTCTTGGTCCACAACGTGCTTGTAAAAATACAATTAAAAATCAAACAACAACTAGCACAGCACATTACAATTCTACAGCAGGCAGATTAAGTGGTCTGCAAAGACCTCCAGTGCTTTTTAAGTGGTCCGTGGGGAAAAGTTGGGGAACCACTGCTCTAGAAAACACTGAGCTAACATTAACAATACTCCTTCTGAGCAGATGAGCAAAACTATCAGTTGTGAGGTTGCTCATCTCTCTTTGCTTTTCTGGTAAAAACAGTAAAACTGACCAGATCAGGAGCTGTTTGCAATATGATCTAATCAGTTCACTACTATTTATTTGTATGAAATATGCAGAAACATCTGTAGCTAGGATAACAGAGTATGCATAGGATTAGGCTTGTACAATATGGTACCAATAAGGCACCAATGTTAGAATAGGATAGGGCCATGTTAGCAGTAATGAAATTTTGAAATATGCACACTTATATTTTAGTTTAAAACACTGAAGATATGGGGTAAGGGAGAAATATGAATGTAAGGAGAAATTTGAATATGCAGTCTTAATGGATAAATGAAACCTGGAAGGGGGGGGGGGGGAGAAGGAAAGTCAATGATTGAATGTACGCTTATATTTAATGAAATGTGAAGCAGTGCAATGGAAAATTATTAATAGAACAAAATAATTAATTTAACAGTTTAAGCAAACAATCAATGATGAGACAGATAAATAAAAATTATTTTAAACTAGTTGGCAACCCTGGTAAAAATGAAAATGTAGACAATTCTCACAACTGTACCTAATGTGTTTGCAATTATTCTGATTATATTAAACCTCTCAGATCTTCCTAGTCAAGTTACAGAATGTCTGCTTTCCTGCTTTCAAATACAGATTTGATACAATTCACTTTTAAGATGGGTGCGTATCATAGCACAGAAACTCATCCAAGTACAGTAGATTTGTACTCCAGACCAATGGATAATTAATGACCTTTTTCAAACTACTCTAACTTGAAATTTAAAAAGAAAAGCTACTCAACAAGAGAAGCCAATAATTTAGAGAGCACTTCCCATTGTTTCCAGAGTCTATATAATTTAAAAATAGACACTATCATTAGAAAATGGCAATCACATACAGGCAGTTCTATCTATATTGAAAATCAGTAAGCAGTAAAGACAAATAAGAAGTGAACTGGCATACTGTGCAGGCTTTTACAAAGCTACTTTGCCTGATCAGACAACTAGGAAACTATTTTTGTATAAACAGAAAGCAAGCTGCTTCTTTTTTCTTTCAGGTTGTCAGTGTTCAAAATGCCCAACTCAGGTATCTGAACTTTTTTTTGTCTTATCTGAAAAGTTGATACTGATGTACAAAACATCATCTTAGAAGAAAGGGTGTAAGTCGCTGGGTACAATATGGCTGACCACTGCACCACATTAACTGGTAGCCATGTTCATGCAGAACTGAGTGGGTGTGGCCACACCACGCTCTTACATGCACACAGACCCATGTTGTGCATGTAACTAGCAGAGGATAGAGGAATATCACCCCTCTACCAATCATTAAATGATCAGCCTGATGACCAGGATGGGGTGTAATTTTCACTTCGATCAGGTGCTGCAGTGTACACAGTGGCTAAACCTCTGCACCCACCCCAAAATATAAACACACTCCTAGCTGCTGTTGGGAGTTTTGAGTGGCCAGAAAAATGTGCTTAGAGAGCCAAGGGCTAACCATTCCTGATCTTGATAAATCATTAGCACATGCTTCTTACAAGAGCAACTCACACAGCCAGTTCTAACTATATGATGATTGTTCCTATAGTTAAGCTCACCACATATTGAAATAGTTTGGAGTAGGCAAAGCACAAGGACATAAACAGTAGAAGGAAGGCACAAGGACAAACCAAATACCGTAAATCCCGGCGTATAAGACTACTTTTTAACCCCGGAAAAGAGGTTAAAAAGTCAGGGGTAACCTTATACGCCGGGTATCTCCCCCCCCCCCTCCCGGCTGCTGCAGCGGCGGCTCCACTCTGCACTGGGAGAGAGCCACCAGGTGCGGAGCCCACCCACTGCTGCTTTGGAAGCAGCAGCGGGGCGGTGGGCTCCACTCCGGGCGGCTTTCTCCCGGCGCAGAGCTGCCCAGCATATTAGGCAACTGGGCTTATAAGACGAACCCCCAAATTGCAGCTGCCAATTTGGGGGGTTGTCTAATATGCCGGAATCTACAGTAGCTATCAAGGCAGACTCTCTAGATTTACTGAGGGACTTCTGAACCACTTTATTTCTTCATTAATTTTTTTATATTTCATAAATTCATTAGTAACAAGGAAAGTATGCCTAGTGCATATAATACATACATACATGGAAGCTTGGCAGTTTCCAAATTATTTACTTTGTTTGCTAAATACAAGAAACATGCTAAATTAGATTGCTCTCAAGGGAACCAGACACTTTTCTGCTACAAACTGAAAATATTCTGCTGCAAATTGCCATAATGTGCATAAGAGATTTTTCCAATTCAGAATTTCCTGGAAAAACCACACCCCTGGTTTTGTAACTTGTCACTCTATTGGACGCTAAAGTGAAACAGAACTTCTTAGAACTTTAATAATCCAGATTACTCTTCTGGGTTTTGTAACTCAAGGGCTACATGATTCCTATCTGCCTTAGATAGATACCACAGGGAGGCAAAGTATTAAAATCACATGAACTCAAATTCAGAAATAATGCAGCAGGACATATAACCTCAAGAGATTTGTTCCATTTTAAACTGTCTTTTTGAATCTACAAACCATCTATGATATACAGAATTTGTTCAATGTGCCAGAGTTTGAACATGGTGGTATTATATTACTTCCAAAGTGAAAGGTACTTGGTTGCACCAGCACACACATGTGCAAATTATACATCTTTGGAGTAAAGTAAACTAATCAATTACGGTAGTACCATCAGATATCCTAGTTGTTGCTTTCATTCTTTAGTATGCAATGATGAGGTTACTTCAGGACTCACAACAGCTGCAATTTTGTACATTTGCTATAAGGTATGTAGACTACAGTATAGTTCTCAACACATGATGTCTTGTGCTCAGACAGATTGATTATATTAGTGTGCAAGTTCATATACTATTTCTGACTTCTCAGTATGAATTTTATGACTGACCATACTGTACATATATCCCAAGGCAAATGTTTGTGCGTAGCTTCTTCCAGAGCCACAAGTTACTTTCTGCACCCACTAGCTTTATGTTAGACTGACACTGCAATCAAATCTATAGCCTGTGGCGAAACAGAAAGGTTGTTGTTTTTTTTACAAAATCTTACACCCTAATCTTAAACACATATGCTTAGAAGACCCATTCATTTCAAGCAAAGCTCGATGTAAATTTTGTGAATGGAAAATGATAAAATGCTTTCATAATGCTGTGTTTTAATGTTTTAACTATGCTGAAAGCCACCTCGAGTCTGAAAGGTATATGATAACTGTGGAGGTAAAGTTCAAGCAGTCCTAACTAACAGCATTATGTTAGCAGGATGACCATCAAGAGATTTGGGTATGTCAGTCTTTAAACTTCTCATGCAATCACACATTTCACACAATTGCCTTTAGGACACACTTATTCCTATGATATTCACACACAATCACCAGTTATTACAGGATATACACACACATACACAGAATGGAAAGCAACAGATCTTTCCTAGAATTGAGAGGTCCCAGTGTAGCAGTCCACTGTGGTTCAGTGGTAGGGTACAGCTTTCATTCCATGCATCCAGTGTTGAACTGTAGCTAAGAGTAATGCTAAACACTAAAACACTAAAACAAAGCCTGAAAAACTTCCAGTAGCCTGCACACCAAGTCAATTGCTACTGCAGCTTAGGAATTTGAATCTTATGGACAGTCCAAGGCCTGCACATGGTAACATTTAGGAATCAGCATGTTCCACAGAAGTGGAACAACAGAAGCACAAGCAATATTTCAATTCAAGACACTATTACAAAAGAACTCCAAAAGAAGCTTGGAATACATTCAGTGAATACATTCGAAAGCTCACCTGGTATCTGTGGATGCCATCCTTAGGCACTTGGTCCCTGTGTTTTTAGAAAGTTCATAGCTGTTCAGAGTTCACAGATGCACAGAAAAGTTACCAGTGACCACAATTCCAACACAGAAATTGCCTAATCTAGCAGGATGCATGAGCATGGAACCTGGATTTGTCTAACTTCAGTATTGGGTACTATAGTTACTTCCTCTCATAATTATACACTTAACTTTTAAGACATTATTTTATAACCCAGCAATTGTCTGCATGGTGAACTGTATCTTTTTATTACTGAAATGTATAGGATGCATGCTTAATCTAATGCTCTGATGAACTGAAGTTTTAGATGCATTTCCTGTTTCAAAAATCTGCTGTTGTGTACTGAATACAGTGCAAAGGTTTTCATGTTTTAGAATATTTGTTCTTGCTTACACTACACATGCTTTTTTGTTATTTGTATTCCAAGGGCAGCCTTGGCAATAAGTCTGCCAAAGTTACTATCCCACAGAAGTTGTTGTTATTATTATTTTTAAATTAAAGCCCCACTTTTCCCCACAAAGGAGTTGCTCAGTGACTTGCACATGAAGAGTAAGCAGAAAAGCAACAATGACACAACCAATAAAAACACGTATTTTAAACAGAGAAGCAAAACAAAAACACAAAAAGCAGCAACAGCAGCACCAATCAATGCATTAAGTAGCAACAGAATCAAGAACATGTTTAAAAATAAAAGCTTTCTTAGTGCCAAGATAATATAAAGAGCAAGGAGGCAGAGAGTTCCACACTACCACAGATAAAGCAGTCTCTCTCATCTGTTACCACGCACCTAGCCTTAGCCGGCAACACCAAATGCAGGAGGGGTTCAACATCCAATCTTAAAGGATAGGTACATTTACATAAGGGAAGGTGATGCTAATTAACCTGGTACTAAGTTGTCTTGGACTGTACAGTAAGAAGCACTAGCTCCTTTACTCACACATACCATGTTACTTATTTGTGGAACCATCAACAGCTGGAGCAAAAGCAATTTTCCATTTTAAAGCAGTTTCTCTGACTGGTCATCTGAAGGAGATTCTTACCACAGATAAGTGGCTATTTACATGCTTATTAACATTTTAAAAACACTATTATTTTTGCAGAGTTGTATACAACATTAGTCATACTCAGAGAAGACCCTTTGAAATGAATGGTCCTGACTAATTTGTGAGTATAATTTAGTTGACTACATGCCACAGCATCTTAGATTATAGCAGCGTTAAAATACAAGCCAAAACTTTCTTTTACTATAGTGTTTAAGTTACATCATTGTTGTTTTAAAAGAAGTAATGTAATTTTTTATACAACTTCACAATTTGGTCCCTTGGAGATTCCAAATAATCTTGGGTGTAAGAATCATGTACTAGCTTACTTTGAAGAAAAAGAAAAAAGGAAACACAGAGGCCTGGTTCAGATATAATGATCCTGGTCTAATAAGCCAGAGTTTGTTAGATGAAGTTGTGTCTGCACATTCTCCCCTCTCACACCATAATACAACACTTCCAGGGTTTGCTAAGCCAATTTCCCATTACATTCCGCTTAGAAAACTTGGTTTAATCTCTGCCTAAGATGAAACCAAGATCTAGTAAAGCCTGGCTTGCAAACAGATCAAACCACAGTTTTAGTGGTTCAGTTGTAACAGAAATAAACCACAGACAATGTGCCAAAGCTGGGTCATGGCAGGTACAAAGCCAAAACGTGGGGACTAGATTTGTTCTTTAATAAAACATCATTTATTAGACCAAGATTATTTCCTCTCTGCCAGGTCATGCACTCACAGATCCTTGTCTCCAAATAAATTATAATCTATATTTTGAGAGTAGGGAGAGTTCAGAGGAAGAAACAAGAGTAACAAGGGATGAAATGTGAGCAAGCACAGTTGAGGGATGGAGATGAATGGGTTAAGCAAGGACTTCCCTGAATTGGTGAGCTCTGGAGAATTACTTGAAAATATTTGTTCTGGAAAGAAATTCCAGGCACAGCAATGGAAAAAATGCAGAGATGTTTAAGGGATTTGGGCTACTGGTGGTGGCAGTGTTGGAGGAAGAACTAGATGTATCAGCAAATAAGGATAGAGAGATAGGTTAGAACAAGGCAGAAGGTGATATCCAATGTTAGTCATACTCAGAGCAGATCCACTGAATTAAGCCAATTTATTTCAGTGAGTACGGCTTAACTGGATATCACCCAGTGGTTTTGAAGATAACTATGCTTAAGGCTATCTGTGAGGATATGTATAAAGCTGCTTTCCAGGCTCATTCTTAAAGAACAACAACAAAAATAAAATTTGCTTTAAGCATTTCCCAAATCGTTAGAAGGCTAACTAGAATAAGTAAAGTGCAAGCTTTTCCAAATCTATGCAATATTCTAGTTGAGAAATATGGTCCCTGGGTCTGTTTGTGTAGTTCAGGAACATGTGCAACTATTCCTGCCAGAGGTCCTGTATACGGGGGTGGGGAGGTTACAAAGGCAAGTCAATGATTTCTTCCTTTGTGCATGCAGCAATCAGAAAACATTCACTAACCTAAACAGGTGAAAACGGTAAAAAACAGGTGAACTTTCTGCCCCACAAAAAAGAGAAAAGGTTACTTGAAAATAGATAACTACTGAGCCAATTCCAAATCAAACCATGAAGAGATCACCACTACCGGTAGTTATGCCCTATTTGCACAAACTTTAGAGTTGTGCCAAAACATGTGATGAGAATAAACTTCCCCACTTTATCCTTCCTCAAAGAGGCCAAAGTTAGCATACATGTGATGATGAATACACAACAGCTCTAGAGCTATCCCAGCAGCACTAGAAGAATGAGAGAGCAAATAAGAACATAGGCTAGAGAGAAAGCATAATCGGCTACCCACACTTTCCTAGTCCTTCTCAAGTTTCTTTATTAGGTCCCTTCTTCCCTCCTCTCAAGGTGCATAGATAATAGAATCACAGAATTGGAAGGGACCCTAAGGATCATCTACCCCAACCTTCTGCAATGCAGGAATATGTAGCTGCTCCATACAGTGATCAAGTCTGCAACCTTGGCATTATCAGCACCATGAGCTATCCAGGAGTCTGGCTACTTCCTTTGATGGCACAAGGAAAAATACCTTCTGGATAGTGCAGGATAGGCTTCCTGGAGTAGTAGGATACAATTCACTCTAGCAATACTGGTTTGTTTTGCAGCACTTTCAATATACTTCCTACTCTGCTCCTAGTTTTCAGAAGGCCAGTGTGGGGCGGGAAAAAGAAAAGTACTGGGAGTGATGAATTCTTCTGGTATTTGATTCACTCCCTTCACCCATCAAGTTTTCTTGCTGTCCTCACTTGTAGTCCTATATAATTTTTATTTTGTGTGAAAAGGTTTGTGACCCAAACTCCATGATATAACAAAAAATGTAAGCACTGTGTGCATCAAGAAAGCAATTATAGAACAGGAAAGGTGTCTTCTGGAATAAGATCTAGTTCATTATCTCAAAACGATAACTCTATATGTTCCAATTCATCTATCAATTAAACACTGCAAAGGGTTGGACTAGATTACCCTAAGGGTCCCTTCGAACTCTACAATTCAATTACTCTATGATTCTATCTCATTTTCTTTTAAGAAGCATCCAGTATTTTTAAACAACAGTCTTCTGGCACCTTAAAGACTAACAAAATTATGTTGGTATAAGCTTCTATGGACTACGGTCTACTTCATCAATTGCATGGAGTGGACTGTAATTCAGAGAAGCTTGTGCTATAATAAATGTGTTACTTTCAAAAGTACCATGTAACCAGCATTTGAAATTCACCAGGTGCCAGGCACATTTCGCACCTGACTACTGGCCACTTGCGACCAAGAGAGGATACCCAGGTGCCAGGATGGCCCCTGACGTCTCCACCATCTGGAGGTGCATGCCTTGGGTCTTGACTGTTTTCACACACTAGAAACACATCCGGTAGAATTCTATCTGCTAGATTTTATCTGCAAAATCAGAATGAATTTCAAGAACTAAAAAGTTCTATTGAAAAATACAAATATCAAGCTGTCTGGCCCAAAAATGACAACTAGGCATTGTTTTGAAAACTTTACTCGTAGTTTAAGGAGCCATTTGGTGTCTAGCTTATATATCTGAGTTTCTAACAATGCGTAACTGTGCTTTTTGATGCCATAGACTAATACTGCTACTTATCTGGACAGTATTTTAAAGGCAATGACATTTCTAATTCCAGTTAGGATCCCTCTTTTTAAAAAGTATTCACTGAGTCGCAGAAAGCTTTCCTTTAAATAGTACTTGTAAATGTAGTTTTTGCTCAGACCCAACATCCTAGACCTCAAAGGCAAAGCCCCCTTTTTAGAAGTGCTGAAGCAGGTCCCACCAATATCAATTGAACTTAATTGGAACTTTGTTCAGATGCATAATGGCAATATTGCTTTAAGATTGTTTAGCAAAGAAATACATGGAAATTATTTTTCTATGTTCAAGTACAATATGTAATAGACATTACCTTACACAACACAGTGGGACGCGGGTGGCGCTGTGGGTAAAACCTCAGCGCCTACGACTTGCCGATCGCATGGTCGGCAGTTCGAATCCCCACAGCGGGGTACGCTCCCGTTGCTCGGTCCCAGCGCCTGTCAACATAGCAGTTTGAAAGCATCCTCGGGTGCAAGTAGATAAATAGGGACCGCTTACTAGCGGGAAGGTAAACGGCGTTTCCGTGTGCGGCTCTGGCTTGCCAGAGCAGCTTCGTCACGCTGGCCACGTGACCCGGAAGTGTCTGTGGGCAGCGCTGGCTCCCGGCCTCTAGAGTGAGATGAGCGCACAACCCTGGAGTCTGTCAAGACTGGCCCGTACGGGCAAGGGTACCTTTACCTTTACCTTTACACAACATAGAACATGCATCCATATCCAGAACTAAAGTAAAAAAAAGGATTGCATTCTTCTACTAACGCTATAAAGTTTGAAGAAATAAATAGATAACCACCACTACTAAAAATATTCCAGAGCCATACTAAATGCACCATGGGTGATAAAAGTTCAGCAACACACAATAAGATACCATTATATGAGGCTTTACTACTAAGTGCTACAATTATATTGTTTCCGTTTAACATTGACCACAGTTGCAGTAAGAGCTCTCAAACATTTTATGTGCAAATATAAAGTAGACTACAAATCAAGTCACTGTTCATTGTCTTTCGGCTACTGTAGCATGGCCTTGATCTTTACAATCACAGCTTTCAGTAGATGTTAATATATAAAGGACATGGATTAAAAGTAATCACTGCCCTCCCCCGCTTCCACTGTCAGTTTACAGAACTTATTCAAAACTTGTAGCCTTTCTAACATGTTGTGTAAGCTTATAACAAAAATTTGTAAGATTTGTTTCCTCAGGCAGCTATTTTGACAAGGATGAGTAGTTCTATAACAATGCAAACTGCAACAGTCACTGTATCAGATAGCAGAAAAACCTCTGTTTCACCGCTTGCAAAGCATTCACAAGTCTTCATATTCTGAGAATCCCTCAACCCCTCTCGCTGCAGTGGTACTTCCTTTTGTTCTCAACCCTCTACAAATTCACAATTCTAGAAAGCGTCTTTGAGACAGCGCAAAATTGCTACCACCGCCTTATTTTGCATTCCTGACAGTTGCTACAGATCTGACAAGTTAACAAATCTGACATGTGCATTTTTACTACAATTTGACACCGTTAATATGAAAGGGGTGTGTTGTGATGCAGAACAAGTAAAATCCATGCTAGATTTGGGCATGTGTTAGAAAATGTTCTGGAAATCACAGACCTGCACACCACAGGATAGAGTGAGGAGAGAGAATCCTCACAGGGACCAAGCGTATTTAAAATGATGCCTAACTCCCTATAGAGTACACATGCAACAGCCTAGAGCTGTCCCAAACATACTACAATGCTTCAGGTCATTCACTTGAAGGCAAAGTGAATGTCACCCACCCCAGGCACATAGAATACCCTCAGCAGAAGCAGAACTGTGCCCAGAGGGTTGAGCAAGAATATGCTGCTTAATTCACAAATGCAGGGATAGCCAAGATGGTACCCGCCAAAGGTATTTGGACTACAATTCCCATCAGCCTCAACTAGCACGATCAATTGTCAGGGAAGTCATAGTCCAACAAAATGACGCCACTTTGGCTACCCCTGCTGTCAAAGTAAAATTAAGGGCCTGTGGCACCACAGTTCACCAGGACCATCACTGATGCCATGCGAAGAGGCAGCATGGCAGGGAAGGTAGGTTAGACTAAAGCCCTAAAGTGAGTCTCTCCTCCCAGGAAACAGGTTTGAAGCCAGAGGCCTTTTCAAATGTCAGGTATGCATTGATTCAGCATACCAGAAACCACCGATGGACAAGAAAACTATTCCTATGCATACTATCAGTTTACACTGCATCAACATGACAGCCCATTCTGAACACAGGCATTACAGTGTGGCATTCTCAGACCAGTAGAACCCAACAAACTACTTTTCTCCCACCCCACTTTTGCAGTGTTACAGCTGAACAAGCACCTTCTGGAGATGCTATTAACTGGTGGAGGCAACTTAAATCCCACTGAAATCAAACACAATGAAGGCCTCAAGGCCTCAAAGTTAGGATGAAAGCTTCAGCACTGTACACACTTAACCAGATGTTAGTTCAACTGAATTTCATGGTGCATGCACAGGATTCTACTTTTTAAGCATGCATCTCTCTCTCTAGATTTGCTTATTTTTAAAATTGGTTTAAGCTTTTGATTATTCAATGGAAAGGATTTTATTTTATTTGACTACATCAGGGTGGGCAACAGTGGCCCTGCAGGTGTTAGACTACAACTACCATTATCCCTGGCCACTGGTCATGTTGACTGGGGCTGATGGGAGTTTTAGTTCAACATCTGGAGGGTCATAGGTTCCCCATCTCTTGACTAAGTAACATTTAGGGCTTTATTCTGAGGAACCATATTTTATGAAACCAAAACCATCTTTATGTAAAATTACTTGTCTAACTACAAAAGGAGACAGATGCTAACGAATAAAAGTTGCCCATCTCAAAAATTGCTGAGGATTAAAAACACTCCAAATCATTTCTACTGCAGACACGCAAATAGAAATAAACACTCAAAACCTCAAGAGTTCATATTAGTAATCCACCTCATAATCTTAAACACATGTACTCAAAAGCCTGATTGAATTCAATGGGACTTACTCCCAAGTAAGTGTGTTAGCAAGGCCTTAATCTCCAATGAGAAGTGCCAGCAATTGCTTAAATGCTTTGCTTGTGTTCTTTTACGCTATGTGCTCAATCCCAAACAAAATGCTTCTTACCAAGATCCTGCACGACAAAATTATATTAATAATCGTTTACTAGCGTTAGGTCTCTTTCGCTTTCTGTAGAGAGAGGTTTCAAAACACATTAACATGCTGCAACAGAAGACTGCCTCTCCTAAGCAGGAGGAGCTCGGAATAAACTGTTTCCACAACAGCAGAGAACAAAAACTATAAGAGGGAAAGGTTAGGGAGTTTTCTACAGCAGCCTTTTTTTCTGTTGGGGGGGGGGTAAGGAAGGAAGAGGCGGAGAGAAAAGAGGAGAAAACACACAAGCGCCAAACAAATCACAGTTTGCACCCGAGCTTTGCCCCGACCCCCACCCCTCACCCCAAGGTTGGCGAGAGAAAAGCTTTTCTTCCGACGACGAGGGCCAAGAGTTTTACCAAGAGCTATTGGGGCGGGAGGAGTAGACCCCACCTGCTCCCATTCATTGGCCTCCTCCGGGTTGGGACTAGGCCGGCCTAAGCGGAGGGATGCACCTAGGTGGGGATGCCGGGGACACGCAGCAGCAGCAGCGGCCTCCGGGTGGGGGGCGTCCACGGAGCTCCTCTGCACCCCCCCCCGGGGAGGGGGGCTCTGCATCTGCCCCCTCTGAGCCTTGCGAGGGGACCGGTTAACCCGCTTACTCCTAAGCCCCCGGGGCGGGACGTGGCTGCAGCAGTTCCCCCAGAACCCCCGCGCCAAAGGGGCACAGCGAGCGGGCCGGCCGGCCTGCCGCACCGGTTGCCGCCAGTGCCGCAGCCCGCCAGACTAGGCCGCAGGGCCTTGCTGCTGCCACGGCCCGTCCCGGTGCACCTTGGCGAGAGGAGGAGCAGCAGCGGGGCGGCGGCAGAGAGCCGGCCTGCCTCCCCCCCTGGTCTTTGTCGCCCGCTTCCAACTCACCGCTCTCGATCTCGTTGCCCTTCTTGGCGGTGGCGGCGTTCCCCATGGCCGGGAGGCCGGCGGGCTGCTCCGTCCGTCCAGCGGGGGGAAGAAAGGGAGGGAGGGAGAAGGGCGGGAATCCCGAGCGGCTTCTGTGGAGCCGGCAAGAAGCGAAGAAGGAAGGAGTGTGGCGTCGCCGCTTCGGTCTTTCCCCTCAGCGCTCGGCCTTCGGCTTCTCTCCCCCTCGCTCTAGTAAGGGGGCTCCGGGCGGCCTCTAAGTCGGAGGCGGCGAGGGCTCCTCCGGGTCCTGCCTCCTTTCTTTCCGCTTGTCCGCCTGCCCTCCCCGACTCCACACACACACATACACGGCGGAAATGACGGCCGCTGAAGCGCCTCCTCCTTCTCCTCAGCCGTTCCTCCTCACGCTCGCAAGGGCTCCGGCTTCGCCTGCCCGGCGGCCTGGCGGGGCTACGCTCTTTGCGGAGGAGGAGGAGGAGGCCCCCTGCCGGCCTCGCTTTCCGCTTTCCCCCTCAGACTCTTCCCCACAACGCACCTCCTTTTGCCCTCGAGTAAATAATTCACCCCGAGGGACCAGCCTTTTTTTTTTTTTCTTCCCCTCAGCTCTTTCCTTCTTCACCCGCACTTGCAAACGGTTACAGCAGTAGTCCCAAGTCCGCAATTATTTCAGGGAGCGGATCTAACGCGCCCTTCGCGCGCCGCTGCGACTCCTCCTCCCGAGTAGATAAACTCATGGAAGTTTGTGGGAGTTTTGGTTTATGGATCATATAAACGCGCTTTGGCTTGGGATGCCCCATCCTGTGCTTGAGTCTTATATCTATACTGTTAATGTTGAAGCCAGTGAGAGATGGGATATGGGGCAAAAGGGAGGTTGGGGAAAGGTGTAATCCAGACGAGACACTTCGGGAGATATTTCTGTTGGACACACTGGGTGCTTTTTGGGTTGTTTTTTGGACTGCTCCCGGATTCAGCTTTGCTCCAGATTCCAACAAATGCACCAACTGGCCTTTTTCTGAAGATGGATCTTGCTGCAGTTACAGGTTTCTTGTTTGCCTTTCATATTTAGGTCATGGTATGTGCAGTATGTGGTGGAACGGTTCTGAAAAGCGCCCAGAAGCCTTTTAGTTGATGCAAAATGCAGCAGTCATGCCATACCGATACTGTGCATTCTTCGCCAGTTTTGGATTTCTTCCTGGGCCCAGTTCAAAGTGTGGTTGTTACCCCTTTCCCGGGCCTGGACAGTTTGGAAGTTGGAGGGCTACAACTTCTGCCCATATGAATCTGCCCACACACTTTGGTCTTCAGAGGAGGCCTTGCTATGGATACTATTTTCATCTGAGGGTGCAACAAACAAGATCTTTCTTTTAGTGTACAGGCTATTTAACATCTTGCCACAAAAAAAATCAGCTAGGGGTAGGGTCTTCCTTGTGGTGGCCCCCATTTGTGGAACTCCTGGCCTATGGAGATGCGGCTGTCTCCCTCACTGAGAGTGTTCAAACAATGGCTTTAGACACACTTGTGCTCACAAGCATTTGTGGGAAGTTGGCAAATTGAATTGTTTTGAATTGCTTGATTAAATGTGATTTTTAAAATGATGTTTACGTTGATATATGGATTTTATTATATGTTCCCTGTTTTAGGATCCTATGGGATGAGGGTGGTTTATATAAATGTAAATAAAAAATAAACTAGGCAATTAAAACTTTCTTGATTAGATATGGTTTGCAATGATGAAAGTAATGATTTACATCTGTGGCTATGAAGGTTGCTACAGTTCTAAAATAATGATTAATGATGCTTTTGCTCCTTCTATATATTGAGTTTTTCATGTTTTATGATTGCTTGTTTTTGAGCTAGGGCCTGAAACCCAAAACACAGACACATGAATATTGTTATGATTATTTATTGTGGTAAAAAAAAGTGGCTTTGAACACATTCAGAGTACATTTTTTAAATTGCTGAGTAACTATACCCTTTTGCTCTCTAGTAATCTGATATTAGAGATCAAGGTTTTATTTTGGTTGTGTACGTACCATAACTTTTAAGCACACTCTTTTACTCCAATAATTATGGGCACTGTAGTTTACCCCTCAGAGTTACTATTTCTAGCAACACTTAACAAACTACACTACCCAGAAACAAGTTCAATTAGGCTGCTATCCTAATCGCATTTACCCGAGAGAAAACTCCGTACAATAAATAGGACTGACTTTTGAGGAGATATGATTGGAATTGCACTGATAGTGTATTTGTGATTGGCGCCTCAAATTTGTAGATACACTTGTGAACTTGAGCAGATGCACATCAAATTTTGGAAATTAACAGTACGCATAATTCTGTAGCTAGAATTAAGTTGCACTGTGTTGAGAGGCCCATGGGTACTGGACTGCAACATAAGTATGGTTTAGTAGCCTTGTAATTGCACTCATAGCTAGGTGACTTTCACTGCAACTTTCCTCAGTATACTGCCTTTTCTACATCTTTCAAAAAATAATTTTGATGCACACTGCTCTACCATCACCTTTAAATTAATATTTGGATGATTGTGAATTTTGTGAAATTATGATATAGTTGTTGAAATTTCAGTTTTTGCTGATCTAAACCACTCAGAAGGAAATGTATGATAGGAGGCAGGCTTTTAAATATTTAATCTGATGTGTTTTTTATTACATTTTCCCAGTTCCACTATAAAATATTGTACCATGATCATTATGCAATGCCTGGCAACCTTTATTGTGTCTCAGGGTTGCTTTTTCCTCTTTTGTCCTTAAATTGAGAGAGGTTTTGTTCCTTGGGGTTGGGTGGTGCATTTCATTCCAGTTTCAGAAGTGTGCTGTTTATCCATGAGCTGCCTGTCATCTATTCTAGAATATGGTTAAAGACATAAGTGTGAAATTTTAAAATGCTCTTTCCTCTATTTTAAGAGCAAACTCATTCTCTGAGCGTGGATCCTTTCAAAGCAAAAGCAGCAGTATCCATGCCCAAGAGGGAGCAAACTCTGAGAAACTCCAAAAGTTGTACAAGTACCAAATATATATATATATATTGGGGGGGGGGTTAGGGGAGGGGAGCAAAAAGCACAATGATAACTGAGCATGCTCAGTGGTCATGGAATGTTCTCTGTCTCTGTGTGTTTGATGAGAGAGACAGAAAACTAGAAGGGGACATTTGAATGGAGTAGCTTGGAAAAGCTGGCAGGCATTCTGAACAAGAGCACTGTACTCCGCAACAGTTTATTGCAGGTCCGTCTTATACTTTCCAAATAGGCACATAGTCCACTCCTGTGTTTACTTGGATGTTAGACATTAGATGTTATAGTGCAGTAGTGGCACTGGAATATTTTAAAAGCAGTTTTCTACCACCTGACTTGCCACATTGTTCTACGCTGATGTTAAAATAGTACTGTATTTTATGATGGTCATGGAAAAGTGATTTCTGTATTACTGTCAAAGTATCAAGAGGATGCATTTCTTCCAAATTGGTATGCCTGGGTTTTAGGGATGGGGAGAAGTTTAATTCAATTCTCAGCTGAAGACAAACCTGCCTGATTTGCACTTTTCAAAACAATATGCAAGACAAAATACAGCTTTATAAATTGGAACTTCTCACAATTTTACAGTGCGGTTCTCCAGCCAAGTTATGTGTATAAAAGTCTGTATAAAATTGCATATATTCATGAAAATAACATACAAAAATCCATTACGGAAGGAAAAAATGGCTTTGCAAAAATGTGCACATTAGGATATATTCACAATAAAGTGCTGATGAATTTTCATGAGAACCTTTAAAAGAAAATAGCAAACTTCTGTGGAGAACTGAAGACTGAAACATGAGAAATTGAAATGACAGGTGTGCCTTGCAGGACAATCATACTAGACATGTTTCAGAAGTAAGTCCTTACTGTGTCTTCGTTCCTATAAAAAGTATAAAAGTAATGTAGTCTCTGTTCTATTGCATATTAAAAACAACAGAACAGGCTAGATTTCTCTAGGTCTCTTCAAGAAAGATGCTTTGTGAAAACACCAGGAGTACAGGTTCTTCTTATCCTATAACGTTGGAAGGATAAGACATAGATTCTTTTAGATCAATTATTGGTTTTCATATTTTATTTGAAAATTGACTGAGAAATCAGTTGAGGGAGACTAGATATGGGGAAGCAAAACTGAAGACTGTACGTGAACATTCTGTTTCCTTTGGTAGCCAGATATGCTGGTTGGAGTTCTTTGGTTAAACTCTTGCAGAAGTATTTAAAATTCACTGACTTCTTAAATCTGGTACCTTTCAGAGGGAAAAGCAACCGGGGGCATTTTTTAAGCAGAAAAAAATCCTTTCTGTTCCGCCAGTATTTAGAGAGGGTTTTAATTACAGTACTGAAAGAAAATGAAAACTTGGGGCTTCATTATATGCATTTGCATGTAGCATAATTTGCTCCTAGGCCAGTCTAATTAGATAGTTTACAGTTCACTTCTACTTAAGCCAAGCAGTGTAAAGTACATTCAAACGTTCCTTTTTTAAAATATGTGTTTAAGGAAATTAATGGAATAGCCTTAAATGAGGTAGATTAGAGAGACAAGCAAAGGGCACTTGCACAGGCGAAAACTGATTGTTCTTAACACTTTGGCATCAAATCCTGTAACCAAGTGATCTTGGGAGCTCTCTTCCAAATAATGACTCACTCTAAGTAATCCCCCAGAGAAGTATCCAGCCGTTCCCTAGAGAGCTCGTAATTGTTGGCTTATTTCGACAGGCTTCCTTTGGAATTTCTTACAGTCTGATCTTAGACATGTTAATTCAGAAACGATTCCCACTGTGCTGTGTGTGATTTAATTTCAGGGTTGTGGGTTCGAGGCAGTGGCATAGCTAGCTGCTTAGGTGCTTGGGGTGAGGCTGGGCAGAGCACGCCCAGTGCCCGAGCTGCATTGCGCTCTGGTGGTCTGCAGGTCCGCGTTGCTTCTTTGGGCAGCGTGGAGCCAACTGGTGCCCCAGCAACCGCGTCACTCCCAGGAGAGATGCGTGGCTTGGGAGCACTGCAGGCCCCATGGTAAGTGCCACCTCTGCAGTGTGGTGCCCAGTGCGCCTTGCCCCCCCCCCATTCGAGTCCCATGTTGTGCAAAAAAATCCTGCGTTGCAGGGGGTTGGACTAGATGACCCTCGTGGTCGCTTCCAACTCTACAATTCTGTGGTTCTTAAAATGGTAGCATGATTTAAGCATGCTTAGATCTAAAGTAAGTGCTACTGACTACAATGGGAGTTATTTCCCAAGTAAGTGTCCAACCTCAGTTTCTTGCGGGGGGGGGGGGGATATTATTTAATCTATTAATGGGATATTATGAGTCATATATTTTATAACTTAAACTGGAGACTGAGAATTGTATATGAATGGGCCGGGATTCCCCTTCCTGTTTTGCTGCATCTTCCCCAGAAAAATTCCTTTTGCCAATTCCGCTTTCCTTGTACTTCATAAAGGTAAAGGTACCCCTGCCCGTACGGGCCAGTCTTGACAGACTCTAGGGTTGTGCGCTCATCTCACTCTAGAGGCCGGGAGCCAGCGCTGTCCGCAGACACTTCCGGGTCACGTGGCCAACGTGACAAGCTGCATCTGGCGAGCTAGCGCAGCACACGGAATGCCGTTTACCTTCCCGCTAGTAAGCGGTCCCTATTTATCTACTTGCACCCTGGGGTGCTTTCGAACTGCTAGGTTGACAGGCGCTGGGACCGAACGACGGGAGCACACCCCGCCGCGGGGATTCGAACCGCCGACCTTTCGATCGGCAAGTCCTAGGCGCTGAGGCTTTTACCCACAGCGCCACCCGGGTCTTGTACTTCATAATCATAGTCAAAATACATCTTCAGTGATTTAGGTACCTCTGAGAGGGTCATCTAGTTCAGCCCCTGCAATGCAGGAATCTTTAGCCCAATGTGGGGCTTGAACCTGCAAGCCTGAGATTTAGCCCAAACCCTCATGCTCTACTGACTGAGCTATCCCAGAGATAATAAATTAACTTTTTTTTTTCTGTATGGCTTCTGTTACAGAGAAAGAGCTGATCTCACCGGATTTGCTCTCTGCTTTGTTTTATTTGCCATGTAGATTATCCTGAGTAATTATTTAAAAAACAAAAACAAAAAACTCACAATTTTCCTTTTAGAGAAACAATGCAGGAGACAAATTGCAGGCATGCGTGTACCTTAAGGGGCAAAGCTGATTCTTCCTGACACGCAATATGGGACAACCTGCTGGAGACGAGAGTCAAAATCGATGGGCTAAGTGTATAAATTATTAATGAATTCTGCCACTTAGTCTCATTTGCTAGGAAAATGGATGCCTGTTTTCGCTTCAAGCCATGGCCTGAGCAAGCGGCATTTAACAGGACTCACACTGAGGCAATATTTCTTCCTCATTGCCTGGAGTTTCACATTACAAGAGCAGAACTGGGGGACGATGGCTGTTTTTCAGGGTCATCATAGTAAGATTTAGGCAACACCGTTAATGCAGATCTTCCAAGTGTCCCTATTTTTCAGGGACAGTCCTAGATTTACAGAAGCCGTCTTGGTTTCTGATTTGAATCTGGAATGTCCTGCTTTTCTTCAGGACGTCCCTATTTTCATTGGATAAATTTTGGGGGGTATGGAGTTATGTGACCCCTGAGCCAAGAAAATGAGATACAGTACAACCATCAGAACCATCTGCATAGGAAAGTTTTTTTAATGCTTTATTATTTTTTTATAAATGCTGGAAGCCCAGAGTGGCTGGGGCAACCCAGTCAGATGGGTGGGGTATTATTATTATTATTATCTGAATAGGACACCTCTATTTTCATCAGAGAAATGTTGGAGGGTGTGTTAATGCATTTAAACAGAATAGCTGCTCTGAAAACCCAGAAGTAGGGAAACTAACAAAACAAAAAAAACAAGATCCCAGAAAGAATAGTTAACTGATAAGATTTTTCAATGTTCCCTCAGTGCTCTAAGGGCTTGGCTTGTTTTGAAATACTCAGAAACCATCATCTTCTTTAGCCACTCATTAGGCATATCAATCAATCATTTCATCTTTCACATAAGGATGATGGCAAGAGAGAGAGAGAGGAATCAACAAATAAGTAGAGGGCTCCAACTGATGGGGGAAATGGAAGAGGGTAAATTATTTAGATTGGAATATGAGAAAGGTTAACCTCTGCTCAAAGCACACAGCAGCTCCCACAAACCTCCTGGTCTCTGGGGACCGTGAACCAATTATTCAACCTTTATGCCTGTTTTCAGCCTGGGCTTGAGTGAAGCATTCTTACCCATGCATCAAGCCAGGATCAGAGATACGCCACTGCTGTGCTTCCAAATAAGGTGCTGTATCCAATGCATGCTCAGCCCCAAGGAGGAAGGAAATTTCCCATTCAAAACCATAGTAAAAGCAACAGATGTTCTTCCACCTTCTATGGACACGGAGAAAGGAAATCTGCAGAGGACAGGCTAAGGTTCATTGGCCATTTTGCCATATCCCACACATGCAAGAAATGCAGAGGATTAGACCGCAGCCACAAACACTTCTAAAGGAGCCTTGTGGTTGTTAATGGACTGAGGAACTCTGATAAATCTGTTTATGGTCAGAGTTTAGACAGTGCAGCACAACAGAGGGCATCCTTGCACACACATCTCCTCTTGCTTTCCCACTCACTCTTGATGTTAAGAAACAGTGCGGGCCATCACATCCTTTGCCTCTATGTTGCTGCCTTTTGCTGTAATTGAAGCAGATATCCAGATATAATGGAAACAGATATCCAGATATCTCAAAAGCCAAACAACAAGCTACTTATTTGCAGATTTATAAACCACTTTATAAAGAGAGCTGGACCATAAAGAAGGCTGATCGCCGAAGAATTGATGCTCTTGAATTATGGTGCTGGAGGAGATTCTTGAGAGTCCCATGGACTGCAAGAAGATCAAACATATCCATTCTTAAGGAATTCAGCCCTGAGTGCTCACTGAAAGGACAGATCCTGAAGCTGAGGCTCCCAATACTTCGGCCACCTCATGAGAAGAGAAGACTCCCTGGAAAAGACCCTGATGTTGGGAAAGATGGAGGGCACAAGGAGAAGGGGATGACAGAGGATGAGATGGTTGGACAGTGTTCTCGAAGCTACCAACATGAGTTTGACCAAACTGCAGTGGAAGACGGGAGTGCCTGGCGTGCTCTGGTCCATGGGGTCACGAAGAGTCGGACACGACTAAACAACAAACCACTTTGCAAACAAAATTTATGGAAATGGGGTACCGTATATTAGAAGAAAATAAGATAGAATATAAAACAGAAAAAAGCTGCAAAATCCATAAACTAAAAGCAGGGAAACCATTTCTAGAACTGTGCAATTATTATTCCATAAAAAGACTGGATCACAAATCAGGGGGCAGTTGCCCAATAGGAGACAATTGAAGGGATAATTGGAGTGGCAGTGCCTCTGCTGCATTAGAACACCCAAAGGCTTACTTCCTTCTACAGATCAGAATGGTGGTGCGGAGATGATCTTTTTGCAGCGGGGTGGGTGTGGGTGTGCTGTACCAGGACCAGGCTGGCACAGCTTAGAAGCCTAGGTTGAATCACTCTCTGAGAGATGGACTGGTATAGGATCCAGTGGATCAGTGGCTGGCCCAGCTCTGCCCTGCTGAATTGCTGGTCCCTATGCTGGATCCTGCCAGCAGGGGGGCTGATGCCAATATCATCTTGCTTGCTTGAGTGAAGTTTGGGCTTCTGCTTGCCATTCTGTGGGGGAAATGAAGCTGATACTTCAGTCACCATAGAAGGGAGCTTTGTTGGCTTTGTTGGCCAATGGCGAGCTGTTTTGTGTGCACTTGTGTGCCATTTGGAGGTTTCAGCTTGGACACTGCCCTACAAAATAAACAAAACTTCTCTGATGAATCATGTGCCTGGGGATAGGTGCACACAGTTTATTATCATGGTGAAGAACTGGGTTGTCCACTCTTGATTGGAAAAACCCTGATCTTCTGGGTGGGGTTAAAATATATGTACTAAGTGCAGAACCAGGGCAGGATCTGGTGGGGGAAAAGGGTGGACCTAAGATGAAACCCATAGGGTCATAGTTGGAGATCTGCATGGTGGGGTTACTATTTAAATCATGCTTTGAGGTGTGTTGACTTTTCAGATCCCAGTACTTGTTACTTTCAAGGACTTGGCTTTAGCAGTACTGTATTTTATATGTAAAATACCAATTTCCACTAGACAGTTTCAGCTCCAATTAGAAGCAAATGCGTGCAAACATTTGACCCCTTGTTCTTATTATTTGCTGCTTTTCTGGTTTATGTCGGTTAGTTTTGATTAGTTTTTATGTATTTTGTGTTATGTTTGTGTATTCTACCTCACCTGTAGATCCATTGTGAAATAAATGGCAGGTTAGAAATAGCCCTGATAAATAAATACATTAAATGTGTGAGTGTTTGTTTGTTTGCTGTTGCATTGCTTTGAGCCCAGTTGTTGTTTGCGGAGATATAACACTGCATTCTTAAGTACGTTTACTGAGAAGTAAGTCCCACTGAGTTTAACTGGGCTTACTTCCCTGTAAGTTGGTATAGGATTGCATTCAAGGAGCTGCAGCACTTTTGCTTTCAGTACCATCTGCCTCTTCTCTGGCAACCTGTTGTTGACATTAATAGTCCTTGGAGCAGGTGGAGGAGTCTGTTCACAAACAGCATACAACCTGTAATTGGTTATGTTATCCTGATACGACCTCTGTATGGACAAATACATTATATGTTTGTCACTAGAGGGAGCTGATCTTGCTATCCAAATGCAGGTGAAGCATGAAATGTATTGTGAAGTACAAAGAGGGAAGGGTGTGACTTTCTAATTATTTCTGAATGATTAAATACCTTCATCGTGCTAAGAAATTCCACATACTCGTTGAAAACGGGGCAACTTTTCTTCCCTTTTAAAGGGGAGGAGATACAGAAAAAACTGTAGTTTGTTTTGTTTCTCTTCACATCAAAACGGCTTCCCGTACTCTTTTTTTCAAGAATGGGACAAGCAGTAAAATAATATTTGGAGAAGATAGTATCTAGTCTGGAAGTTGTCCCTTTAAATCTCTGTGTTCCATTTGGTTGCCCAGGACAACTCTTGTAAACATCAGTGAACCTACATGTGGCCTTTGAAAAAAGCTGGGGCCTGAAGCTGATGGGAAAGTTTAGGTCATTTCAGAGCTGCTTGAATCAGACTGTGAGTACTCCCTTACTGTAGGAGGCAGCAGCTTTGCTTCGTGTGATGTAATTTGCTTTATGTTTACGAATTTTACTTTCAAAGTACTCAGCAGAGAGAAAAAATACCTTTAGAGTACGCTGACTTTTTCTGTATAATATCTGCTAAACAGAGTGTTTATAGAGAGCACTGGGAAGAAAGACATTCACCTCAAGATATATTAGAAAACGTATTGCTGTAGGAAATTACAGCTCCCCAGTCCATTTGAAGTGTGTACACTTCTGAGAAGGATATACAGGGAGAAAAGAGGTTTAGGCGAGACTCTTTGCATATTATTGTGGCTTCTGCTATGGCAGCCAAGACAATAAATAAATCACTCCTTTGCCAGGCATTTGTGAACTCACGATAGAAGAGGCAGATCTGGTTAGCTGAAGAACAACAGATACTCACTAGGAAGAAGGGTTCAAATGTGACTTGTACTTGGGAAAAAACCTTTGGGTTCCTCCTCTTGGGTTTATTTTATTTTACAGAGTTAGAAAATGTGATTGCTTCTTTTATTAAAGAGAAAAAGGAAACAAAGAAAACGTTGTGTATCCAAGTGGGTGTGTTTTCCTTGAGGTTTCTTCCGCAAAGCAGAAACAAACGCCACCATATCCTTTTATAAGACTCTAGCTTGCCTCATTTTTTGCATATCATTTGCTCTGAGGATGCCATTCCGCATCACTGATAAGCAGGCATGAATCTTAACTAGTTTTTAGAACAGTTCTAGCAAGTGCTTTATAAATATTAAACAGCAGTCGATGTAGAAGTATCATTCAATAATAAACATGACCAAATCTCATCTAAACTGTTTGGAGGTTTTGTTACAACCAGTTGGTATATAAATGTTGTTAAATGGATGAATAAATAAATAGAATACATTTATTTATGTAAATATTTTTTTATCCCACTCTGCAGCCAAAATGGGCTGTCATGGTAGTGTGCAGATAGTCCCTGCTGTCATGCATACAATCTAAAGAGGCAGGACACAAACTCAGGAGTATAGGGGACCACCAAAATCCCCCCATCAGAAGATCTCAGTGTTCAAGGTGCTGCAATAAGGAATTAGACAGTCTGTAAAGTACTTTGGGCCCACGTTGTTTAGGCTTTTTGTGAGCTAACACAAATTCTTCAGAATGCAAGACAAGTTGGAACCCTGCAGTGAACTGTTCTGCCATATTGCGTTAAAATTTGCAGCATAAACAGAGTCCTAAAATAAATGAGAATCCTCTACTCTCTGTTTCCATAATCTATTCTGTTATTTTGCTGCTATTTATTATTTATATCCTGCTCTTTTTACAAGTATTCAGAGTATCTTACAAGAAAGAATAAATAAAAACATTATTATGTAAATTCCTGAATATAACCAATAACTTTTTAAACCAAGCACTAACAAATTCTTGTAATAAGACCATCATAGCCAAATTTCAATTTTATATCAATATTTAGAGTGATGTATAAAAAAATTCCTCCCAGTAGCACCTTAGAGACCAACTAAGTTTGTTATTGGTATGAGCTTTCATGTGCATGCACACTTCTTCAGATATCTGGAGAAGTGTGCATGCACACAAAAGCTCATACCAATAACAAACTTAGTTGGTCTCTAAGGTGCTACTGGGAGGAATTTTTAAAGTTTGTTTCGACTATGGCAGACCAACACGGCTACCTACCTGTAACTAGAGTGATGCATGTCTGTTTTGCAATTCGCACATCATTCACAAATGTCCCATTTAAACTGCCTAAAACCTTCATCAAGTGTTGCATCAGTAGAGCAGTCATATTTATATTATCACATACTTGGTGCTTGTTTGGTGCTCTCTAGGTGACTTAAGGTAAAGGTAAAGGGGACCCCTGACCATTAGGTCCAGTTGTGGCTGACTCTGGGGTTGCAGAGGCTGCATGATTATAATCGGGAACAGGGCGGTGTCGCGATCCTTATTACATGCACTTACTTGGGTGCAAATCCTTTAGAAACTGGCAGGCTTTACTTCCAAATCAGGATTTCCCAGGCTTGGGTCTCCAGCTGGTTTTGGACGACAGTTACCCTCATCCCTGACCACTGGTCCTGCTAGCTAGGTTATGATGGGAGTTGTAGTCCAAAAACAGCTGGAGACTCAAGCTTGGGAAACCCTGTTACAAGTAAAGCTATCTCGCACAGGCATAGGCAAACTCAGGACCTCCAGATGTTTCGGACTAAAATTCCCATCATCCCTAGCTAACAGGACCAGTGGTCAGGTCAGGGATAATGGGAATTGTAGTCCTAAACATCTGGAGGGCTGGAGTTTCCCTATGCCATCTGCTCACTGGAGCCCTGATGACACGGTGCATGAATCCCAGGAAAGTGAAACCTTTCCCCGATGCACCTCGTTGCTGTTGCTTGCGGGGAAACTGAGTCAGCCCTGCTGCTGCTGCAGCCAAAGAAGATGGGCAGCCGATGCACCGGCTGCAGAGACCAGAATCGCTGCTTTTCAGGTTGCTACATCCCATCTGTTTGCAATTCAGAGGCAGCCTAGGCGGGCCTTTACATTTTCATGGCAGGAGAGGGGTAGGTGGGTGGGGTCTTCTCTCCTGCTGCCTTGGTACAACATATACATATATACTGTATGTACAGTTGTTGCTGTTGTTTAGTCATTTAGTCGTGTCCGACTCTTCGTAACCCCATGGACCAGAGCAAGCCAGGCACTCCTGTCTTCCACTGCCTCCCGCAGTTTGGTCAAACTCATGCTGGTACACAGCATGGTACAAACTCATGCTGGTACACTTCAAGAACACTGTCCAACCATCTCGTCCTCTGTCGTCCCCTGAGAGCCAGTGTGGTGTAGTGGTTAAGAGCGGTAGTCACGTAATCTGGGTAACCGGGTTCGCGTCTCCGCTCCTCCACATGCAGCTGCTGGGTGACCTTGGGCCAGTCACAGTCTCTCAGCCCCACTCACCTCACAGAGTGTTTGTTGTGGGGGAGGAAGGGAAAGGAGAATGTTAGCCGCTTTGAGACTCCTGAAAGGGAGTGAAAGGCGGGATATCAAATCCAAACTCTTCTTCTTCTTCTTCTCCTTGTGCCCTCCATCTTTCCCAGCATCAGGGTCTTTTCCAGGGAGTCTTCTCTTCTCATGAGGTGGCCAAAGTATTGGGAGCCTCAGCTTCACAATCTGTCCTTCCAGTGAGCACTCAGAGCTGATTTCCTTACTAATGGATAGGTTTGATCTTCTTGCAGTCCATGGGACTCTCAAGAGTCTCCTCCAGCACCATAATTCAAAAGCATCAATTCTTCGGAGATCAGCCTTCTTTATGGTCCAGGTCCCACTTCCATACATCACTACTGGGGAAACCATAGCTTTAACTATACGGGCCTTTGTTGGCAAGGTGATTTGTCTGCTTTTTGAGATGCTGTCTTAAGTATCTGATTTCTCCAGCAATCCGCCTCCCGCCCTTAGTGCACAGAAGCCCTGCATTTCCCTGGTCGGGCAGCGGGTGTCGCATGGCTCTCTCTCTCTCTCCCCCTGCTCCATCTCCCCCGCGGTTGAGGAATGGTTCGCTCCGGCCTTCCCGCTCTGCAGCAACATCCCTCCTCGCGAGCGTGTCCAGCCCTGGCAGGCTCCGGAGCAGATGCTGCCACCGCTGCCGGGGGAGCGAGCTGGGACGCGAGGCGCACCCGCCACTCTCCTTGGCCGTTGGCACCGGGCAGCCCCGAGCGAGGAGGAGAGTCTGCCGGATCTCGGCGCTGCCTGGGACTACAACGGCCCGGGGGGGCGGCCGGTAGGTTGAAGGGACCCGCCACCTATTGCAGGTAAATGACAGCGAGCCGTTGCATCATTTAGGGATCATAGCTTTTCCCAGTCCCTCGCCGCCAGCCAGCCAGCCAGCCAGCCAGCCAGCCAACCTGGGCATATTCTAAGCACAATAGCTATATAGCTCCAACGCCTCTTCTCTCCCTATCTGTGCCCTGCAAAAAGGTAAGAAAGAAGAGCTGGGGGGGGGGGGTTGCATGGGTGAAACTGATGCTGCAACAAATAGGGGCGGGTGTCAGGGAAGGGGAGAGACCGGGCTGAAACTGCTGATGATTCAGCATCCTTTTCTGAAGAAGGGAGCCCCGTGGAAAAGGACCCCACGAGAGCCCCTCTCCCCAGTTGCAGGAAAAGCCCCATTGGAAGGTGATGCCTTTAAGTCATCTGGAAGATCTGCAGTGGTTGTTCACCTTGCTTTGTCATGTGCACCCAGAGCTCAGCTGTGCTTTGCTCTTTCCGATTATTGCCATTATTATTCTCTTGTTCTCCTTTCCCCTGCTGTTGGGGGAGAGAGGGGTGTTGCTCTGATTTGCACTGGCTTAGCTGTGCCCAAGGGCTTTGTGGCACCGTTGCTGACAAAGATGTTTTGCTGGGGGAAAGAAAGAAAGAAAGACAAAGAAAGAAAGGCATCATAATTCCGGAGAGGTTTTCTTTTCTCATGTCAGGGAAATAGGAGGTTGCAGGGAGGAGAGCCTAAATCAAGAATGTGTTGGGCCTAAATGATGAAATGCATTTGGATAAATGTCGTCTGAATCTTTCTGAACGTCAGATCAGGACATTTCTTATTTTTTATTTTAAACCACAATGACTGGAAGTTTTCAGCTTTGGTACAATATGCTTGCATGTACGATGGTGTCTTCATTTCTATCACCTGTGTGATAGAAACTAGAAATGCTTGGCTTATGCCTGCAGAAATGGAGTAGGATAGAAAGAGGGGGCAATTTATTGGCTGTGGACTCCTCACCCCCCTCGGTCTTCCAGCTAGATAGAAAATGAATGTTTATGGCTTTTTGCTTTCTTTTCTGAAGTATAAGTATGCAAAAAAATTCCCCAGGATATGTTAACTCAGGTTGTTGTCAATAATAAACGAGAAGCACCATATGGAAAAAACTGCCTGTCAGTCAGAAGCAAATATTTGTGATATGAGTGATAATAGCACTGACTGTGGTTGTGGGGATTTCAATTAGGTATGCAAATGTTAAGTGTAATATTAGGTTAAGAGAAATATTAAGCTGTTGTACACGAAAGAAAAAAAATGGTTAAAGTGACCTCCATCGTGCTGAAGCCAAATAATCCTTTAGAGGACAAATGGGTTTGTTACGACTTCCATGTTCTGAGCAAGGATGCTGTCACCCTGATTACACAGCAGAATGTGATGGGATTATTTTAGGAGGTGGAAACTTTAGGGCAATGGTGTGCTATTTTAAAAGAGCTGAGAAATACAGTTATTTTGAGAAGATTCTATGGGGCTTTCAGATAAGGGAGAAAAGTGCTAATGGGCTCAATTTCAAGGGGAAGAAATGCATTTTCTTTCTTTCAAATAAATTGTTGTTGCTGTAGTGCCAGGGCCCAATCTTGTAGGCAAAAAAGGAGCTTACATTGCAGTCCTAAGTCAGTCCTATTGAATTCAGTGGGGAGTGCAGCCCCAACCCCCTGCAGCCCTACATACACTTACTACCTAGGAGAAAGCACCACTGGGACATAGTTCTGGTTGGACATGTATCCGATTGCACAGCCAGTCTTGGAAAATGCAGAATTCAAGTGCAGAATTCGAGTGCAGAACTGAGAAAGTGAATGTAAATAATGGGAGAGGACACCCTGTTATCAATTTGTACAACTACGACGCAATCCATGATTATTCTCACGTTCTCCATCCTATGTTAATATGCAAAAGTACTTTTTGGTTGTCCTTACAACAGCCACGTAAGGTAGATCACTTTTAGCTCTGTTGAACAGTTGAAGATCTAAAGGAGAGAGATGGTATCTTCGTAAAACCCCTGGTGTTGTAGACTGGGTAGAATTTAAAGCACTCTCTCATTGGGCTGCAGGGCTCCCTAACACTTTTTGTCTAGAACCATTTCCAGTGGCAGAACCCTTCACTTTAAACAGAACTTTGGCAGAACACTTGCCCGAGTAAATTTCTTTTAACATGATTAAAAATAAAATAAAAGCAGGGGAGGGTGTTGGTTATTGGGAGAGCCAGCCAGAGTGGCAACTTTTAAACGCAGCGACCTTAGTGGTCAGGGAAGCATTGTTTACCCGACTTTTCAGCAATGTACAGCAGTGAGCAGCGGATCGGCTCCGCAGCTGCACCTGCACCCCACCAAGCTCCCCACTGCTTGCCCCTCCTCTCTTGGAAACAGACCATGATGCTCCCTCTGGCTGCCCTGCTGGCCACTACTGAAATTTAACCCCTGGAAAGTGCAAGGAGGGGAAAGGAGAGGAAGGGATTCCTTCCTAGGACAATTGCTTAAGTAGTTGCATTTAATCCCCACAGCTGCAGCTCAGTAGACATCATACAAAAATCTGCCTTTGCAGTTTTTTCTTAGCAGAGCTCCTTGAATTGCTTTGCAGAACCCCAGGGTTTTCTGTAGAATACAGTTTGAGAAGCTTATGCTTGGTACCACATCATATGTGATTATAGCGGTTAGTGTCTCCAGATGCAAGATCTTCTAGATACTGATTTCTGTAGTTTTGTTACATCGCTCTGGCCAGGTCCTGATGTTTCTGTTGCACAAGCCTCCTCCTTTTCCTACTATTCCTTGTGCTGAAGAGTAGCGATCTCTTATTTTTGATGCTTCAGGCGTAAGGCTGTCTACCTGCCAAAGAACAGTGCCTTTGTGCAAGAGAAAAGTGTCCTGTCTCTCCTGGTCTCAGCAGCCTATTGCAGCTGCCCCTAACCTAATGTGATCTCCATATGTTGTTGGATTCCAACTCCAGCCTGAGTCAAGGATGTTGGGAGTTGTAGTCCACCAACATCTGACTGGGGAGCGCTGGCTTGTTGTAACTAAGCCAAAGTCTGCATCATCAAAACAATTGCATAGCCCCCCCCGTTTACTCCTGTCTTGCTTTCCCTGCTTTTCGATTGTAAGCAGTGTTAGAAACTCAGATATATAAGCTAGGCGCCAAAAAGCTCCTTAAACAAAGGTTACAGTCGCCAAAATGGAATGTCTAGTCGCCATTTTGGGGCAAGATGGCTCTAAAGTCTTTTTTTCAATGATGGGCTGACTGTGATAGATTCTCAGTTAAACATCTGGCAAGTTCAGATGACAACCTCCAGCTAGGTTAAGAGCTTTGTGAACTTAAAGAAGAAAAGTCACTTTATCCAGGGACAGTCTTACCTTTTTTCTCCTTAATGGTGACACAGACCAGTCATAATGTAAGAATATTCTGCACAACTGTGAGCAGGGCAGTAGGGTGGGGGAAGTGAAGACGAGCGGCAGCAATGAGCTCTTGCTCAGGCTGCACAGAAAAGGCACTTTGGTTCCTGAAATTCATTCTGATGGCGCAGATGAAATATAAAAGGTAGAATTCTACAGGATGTGGTATTAGTGTGCGAAAAGAGTCAGGAGCCAATGACCCCCCAGGTATGCACCTCCAGATGACGAAGAGGTCAGGCGCCACGGTTGCAAGTGGCTGATAGCCAAGTGCAAAATGCGCCTGGCTAATTTCAAACACTGATTGTACGCCTCTTCTGGGCAAAGACCTAAGAAACCTGTTGCTTGGGTGGCATCATGTGCATTGATGACATTATAGCTGTCAGGGAACTTCCATCAGCTCAGAGGCGAGAGGTGGAAGGGCAGCTGGGTTACAGGGAGCCTCCAAAGATCGTGAGAAGCAGCACTTCCGCCGCGGAGGAGGGAAGCCCCGCCTCTAGTGGGGAAGAGATGCAGGGCTCGGAGGATGCAAGAGAGAACCAAAACACTGTGCATGAGCAAAGGGGGGGGGGAGGCAGGTCCCCCTTTGCCCACGCCCTCTCTGCGCAGAAGGTTTACGCACAGAGAGGGAGGCATCAGATGGGGGTCAAGAGACTACTCTGCTGGGGAAGGTTTAAGGACCGCCCACTCTCAGATTCTGCTAGTGACTGAGCAAGACATGGAACTGAGACGTTCTGCACTGTAAATGTTTTTGCACCGATAATAAAGCCTTTGAAAAGACCAGCGGGGATCTTGCCTGTTCGCTCTTGAGCAACCGCGCCAGTAGGCATAACAATAGTGATAATAAATGATAATAAAGTAAGCTCCCCCAGTTGTGAAATGGTTCAAGCCACTTGGGGAAGAGGAAGGAAAGGCACTTGTACCAAATTGATAGGAGAAGAAGAAGAAGAGGAAGAAGAAGAAGCCTCCAAGGTGAACTAGACACCTGTAGTTTCAGGAGATCCAGTGTCTTCTGAGTGAACCCTCTTCATCAGGGGCTTCTGCGCTCTTGGTTGCACAGTGATTTCAAAACAGAAGGTTTCCACTACTGTTGCTTTCAAGCTACTTGGCCTGAGCTCCCCTTGCCTTGCACCAGCCTTCCCCAACCGGGTGCCCTCCAGATGTTGGACTACAGCTCTCCTCACACCTGACCATTGGCCATGCTAGCTGGGGCTAATGGGAGTTGAAGTCCAGCAGCATCTGGAGGGCACCAGCCAGTTTGAGAGGAAGGCTGCATGGTGGCAGCAGTACAGATGGCATTTGGTGGAGAAAGAGCTCCATATGCACAGCAGTGTAGGGTGCAAACTTATACAGTGGTACCTCGGGTTAAGAACTTAATTTGTTCCAGAGGTCCGTTCTTAACCTGAAACTGTTCTTAACCTGAAGCACCACTTTAGCTAATGGGGCCTCCTGCTGCTGCCGCGCCGCCGGAGCACGATTTCTGTTCTCATCCTGAAGCAAAGTTCTTAACCTGAGGTACTGTTTCTGGGTTAGTGGAGTCTGTAACCTGAAGTGTCTGTAACCTGAATCGTATGTAACCTGAGGTAACCCTGAACAGGGTCAGTAGTCTCCTGGATAGGAGTGCTAGACTGAAAAAAGGGAGCATGCTTTCCTGTTTTGTCAATTGCCAATTGATTTCTGAATGATTGTCCAAATATATTTATTTTATCTGCAGAAAAGCCTGCTGCTGTCTACATCCATGTATTATATACTTGGCAGTCTCTGGCCATGCTTAAAATGATCTCGACAAATTCAGCAAAAACAAAACAAACAAACAAAGCCAAGCACCACTGCGCTGGCATACAATGCATACTTCTTAAAGTTTTGAAATATATGATATTTCATATGGCTAATATTTGATTTCTGGATATCCAGGTCATGGTGACCGCCTCTACTTTAACGCTTAAGCATTGCCATCGGTGCTGGGAACTGAGAATGTTGGCAAGAAAATGAATTGTCATCGACAGTTGATCCATTTGTTTCTTTGACACCCATAGTTTTAACTTTGTCAAGAGGCATCTCTTTGTTTTCTCCACTGTACATCCCTGACATCTTTCAGAAGTTCAGCAGCATGAGCAAAACAGCAACAATATTTCTGCAGTTTGCCCAAGGCTATGGAAACTGGTTTCAGGATAGTCAGCATATGTCCTGCCATTTCTCTTTAATCTACTTTTAGCTGTGCAGTTTCTGCCTTTTGTTGTGTCTTTCAACGCGGATTGTCATCAGAATGGGCTGGTGGTACATTAACATGTTGCCCCCCCCCCGAAAAGCCACCTCCTGAATTCAGCAGTGCATAATGGGAAAGAAGAGTTCCTTTTGCTTTCTGCAGATATGTTGATGTACGCTTCATAAGAAGTTGGCTACTTGAGCAGCATATTTTTATCACCAGAGTATTGATTTCCATGCAGCGTTTGTACTTGGGTGTGAATACTTGCAGAATGCGAGTTTGAGGTATCAAATGTAACTCATACCTGCCTTCTTGTAACACAGGTGCATGAGATAAAGGTTGATTGCATCCTTTTTAAGGCGGAACAGGCGTAGTAATGCACACATACATTTACACTTGCCGCACCGTTTGAGCATGCACAACGGAGTGCAAAAAATGCTTTGGATGAACTGACCGTAGGATTTTGGCTAAAAATTAAATCTGGTGGGCCAGTGTGAACCTTATTAGTGCTGAGTTTTCTTCACTTCCAGATCCCCTAGCAGCTCTGTTTGCTGCTTGCAGCATTGTCTGGAACAATGGACATAAGAAATGCTGTTCAATTTATAATTCTCCTTTAGTTTTCCTTCTGTTGCTGTTTCTGCATTTCCCAGTGCGTTTCTCGTTTCTCTACTGTTGGCTATAGTTTGTTTTAACCATGCTTTGTTTTGTTTTCCAGTTGCGCCAGTTTCAAAGGCCTTTGCAGGCTGCTGAGCATCTTGGTGTTGGGTGGTCAAACAAATCATGGGATGAAGAAAGGCTGTTAAGCTCAGACATAATAGCTAATGTATAGATATGGAACAACAAACATTGTGGCTTGTTGGCAGAAAACAAACCATGGTTATTTTGCTGGACTGCATACACACATTCAAACAAAACATTAGTGGGTTAAACAAGCCATGGCTTCTCATTTTGTGTGAACCAGGCCATAGGCATTCAGTTGTGTCAAACAAGCGAGAACTGTACAGGCAACCGTTGAGTTATGCATCTCCATCGCTATCTGCAAGAAGCTTTTCTAGGGGAAAGATTTTGGTGGGCTGAGTGCAGCTTATGTGTCCACCCTACCCAATAACCATGGGCTTAGTGGTGAACTAAGCACAATTTTTTAGTTTTGAACGCATGGAGAACTTTCAGACTTCCATTTCAGACTTTCGATCTGCAGTCATTACGATTAGACTGTTTTGAGGACGGAGATTTTCGCAATTTGCTAAAATACCCAGAGCTGTGAAAAATAATACAGTTGACAACTTTAATACGATGTTTTCAGCCGGCCTCACAACTTAGTTGTTTTTGGCTTTTCATGGTGTATGCATCAGAAGGGAAAAATGATTTAAAACAAAAAACAAAAAAACCCAACAATGTATTTTGAATCATTGTGACCCTTTCTGGGACATTATGGTGAACGGAAGACAGTAAACCTAATAAATTTAAAACAATGCTCCACCCCTTTCTATAAGCATTGGCCTGAGACATCCTTCAATGCTTCAGCTGCTTACAGCCCAACCTATATGCATGCTTGTTTGAAAACAAATCCGACTGAGTTCAGCGAGAGTTCAGTGGTGCGTAGGATTGCAGCCTTAGGCTTCGATGACATGTTATGTTTTAATGGGTATACACTATAGATCTGCTTTGCATATGTTCTAAAACTAGTGCTTGAAGTGGAAGCATACATTTATTTCACCTGCAAATATATGCTGCCGAGAGCTGTGACTGTCAGTCTTTTTTCCTCGCAGACGCTCTAAATGCAATTTTCAAGCTTATTTCTCCATGCAGGGAAATCTCACCCCCCCTCCCTGGATTGGCTCTCATTTCCTGCCTCTTACATTGCTGCCAGTGCTGAGCTTGCTTGGGAGGTGGTACTAAGACAAGGGCAGGATTGTGACCCAGTGGAAACTGCCTCCCCGCGAGAGAGTTCTTAATTGTTTTGTTTTTTTGGGTTGTGTTCTGAGACAATATGGAATACACACTTTGGAAAATGAACCAGTCTTCCGGAAGGAAGACATATGTAACACAAATTTAGCCATGTGTCAACAAAGTCATTTTTACATTTGCTGTGTGTGTGGAGGATACTAGCTATATTCTTCTATGGTCACATTAGTCTGTGTTTACTTCTAAATTTGTCCTTGGACTGACATTTGCTTCTATTTTTAGCTGCTAAGAAGCATAGCTACATGCTTTATTGTGAAGGTTTTCATTTTGTTTTCGAAAGCACGTATGGCCTAGTTTGCTGGTACATGCGCTTATTTTGTTCGCAGGGATGGAATAGGTTTCCCTTTCTCCATGGCCTGCAGCTTTTAAATGAGTATGAACCATCAGAGTACAGAGCTTATAATGAAGCTTATAAAATAGTCTTCAATGGTTATTAGTGACTCAGAGGCCCAACTTTTAACCCCACCTGGTAATATGGGATCCACTTCTAATTTTCCACCTGATGTGTGGCTGATACCAGAAGTATCCACGCAAGGATATTGCCTGTCTTGGATGCATTTTGTGAATGTCCCCAAAGGCAGGTGGAAGATGGCAAGTTCATAGCTGTCAACTTACAGATTTGAAAATAATTTACCAGCAGCCTTGAAAATAAGGGACCAGCAGCCAAAATAAGGGGCCTGCAGCCTCACCTGTTCCAGGCACTCCAGTCTTCTTGTCCTCCTGCAGTCTGGTCAAACTCATGCTGGTAGCTTCGAGAACACTTTGTAACCAGAGGTTCAACTGACTAGAATCTGAATCACATGCACCACAAGGCCTATGCAGCCTCAACTTAAGATGGCTCCCCGGCCTGGCTTTGCACTGCAAAGTTTGCAGCAGCACGTGCAACAAAATGGCGTCCGGCATTCAAAAACCCCCTCAGCTTGCATTAACTAGCCATACACAAGGCATGCAAGCTCCACCCCCCAGTCATTCTTAGACTTCTTATTGGGTGAGCAACACAGCCAAGCAACACAGTTGGAGCCTCCCTCCTCCCTGGCCAGCAGGGAGGGAGGGAGAGGAGCTGCTTCCTTTGAAATTTAAGGGACATCATTTAAGGGGCAGTTAAGGGACATCCATCAATAAGGGACAGCAGCGGGACATGGCGCTGGAATAAGAGACTGTCCCTTCAAATAAGGGACACTTGACAGCTATGCAAGTTTTGGTATTAATAGTGGCTTCTCCCACACATGGGAAAACTTGTCAGTTTTCAGACGCCCACAAGATGCATTAGGAACCTGTCAACACTCGTCTGAGTTTTCAACAGTAGCATCATTTCTGTGTGTTCAGAAATCACTTTCTCTCTCTTCCATCTTTCCCCCTCTTTCTCTTTCCACATTTCTGGAGCAATGTTAAAACATGAAGATAGAGAGAGAGGAGGAAGAGGAGGAGGATGGAGGTAGCAGGGCTGCAGGTGTTTGCAGCACACAATTAGAGCAGACCCTCCAAGTTTCCCTATTTTCCAGGGACGGTCCTGGATTTACATAAGTCGGAATGTCTCGCTCTTCCTTTAAGGTAAAGGGACCCCTGACCGTTAGGTCCAGTCATGACCGACTTTGGGGTTGTGGCGCTCATCTCGCTTTATTGGCCGAGGGAGCCAGCGTACAGCTTCCGGGTCAGGTGGCCAGCATGACTAAGCTGCTTCTGGCGAACCAGAGCAGCGCATGGAAATGCCATTTACCTTCCCGCCGGAGCGGTACCTATTTATCTACTTGCACTTTGACGTGCTTTCAAACTGCTAGGTTGGCAGGAGCAGGGACCGAGCAATAGGAGCTCACCCCATCGCAGGGATTCGAACTGCCGACCTTCTGATCAGCAAGTCCTAGGCTCTGTGGTTTAACCCACAGCGCCACCCACGTCCCAACTCGCTCTTCCTTAGGATGTCCCTATTTTCATCAGAGAAATGTTGGAGGGTATGTTAGAGAAGTGTGGTCTAGTAGCTCATACAATGCCACATGGTGCCCCCCCTCTTCATCTACCCCGAGGAAGAGTTCTGTGCAACACAAAAGCTGATGTGCTTCATCGTGAGCCTTCTAATAAAAAGGTTTCCTTTTACTGACCCTGCGAACACGGTGCACTACTTCCTTCCAAAGTTGAAAGCAGAATAGGACAAAAGCGCAAAACTGGTAGAGGGGTGTGTGTGTGTGTGTGTTAAAGTGACCTAGTTTGAAAGAGAGGGAGGGAGGGGGAGGGAGGAAGAGAAAGAGAGAAGTTATTGCTGATGCTCTTTCTCCTTGATGTATCTGCAGTGCTCTCTTAAGTGGTTGTACCAGTGAGAAGAAGAAATTCTGTTCTTAGAAAAATCGATCTGCTAGACTCTGAAGTAAATGCTGGGGCAGCAGTACAGCCAACACCAGTGAGCACATTTTGAAGATAAAGCACATAAGATGTGCTCACCTTCAGATCTTTCATCCTTTGCCAGTAGAGAGCAAGGCTGTTTGAATAACTCTGTTTTTGACAGCTAAATCCTTCTCAGAGATCTGCTTTATGAATACAGGGGTTTTAAAACATGTCACCAAGATTCCTAGGCAGCGGTGACTTCTTCTTCTTCTTCTTCTTCTTCTTCTTCTTCTTCTTCTTCTTCTTCTTCTTCGAAATGCATTTGACTCCCTTGGCCTGATTTTGACTATGCCTACATGGTGTGCGATTTAAAGATTATAATGTCCGAGGATCCCGCGTTGGGCTGCCATTATGGCTTTCGTTCTGTACAGCGGCCAGCGCTAATCATCATAACTGTTATGTACTGAAGTTCTCTCCCAGGGCCGGCAGGGGGATCCTGTAGATAGTTTTCACTCAGGTCCACATATGCAAATAAGGAATTGAAAGTGACGTTCAGTGATTGGATAGTTACAGAAAGTTGTTACTGTTGCGTTCTAGTGGAGCTCTATATAAGCAGGCTGGCTGAACCCTTCAGTTCAGTTCTGTTCTGGCCTGTGAATAAAGAAGAGCTGTCTGAAGAATCGCTGTGTTGTCTGATATGTTCACCCACAACTTAACAATAACTAAGGCATGATGGAGGGGAGAAGAGGACGTTTCATCTAAAATGTCAATCCAGCCCCTTTGGTTCATGAAAAAGGATCCTTTGGGCACCCATTTACTTGTCTTACCGGCACTGCATCTGTTTTACACTGCGGCAAGGCTGCCTTGTGCAGAGTTCAGGCTGAATACTAATAGGGGGCAGAGCTCTGATGTTGCTTCAGCGGCAGTCAAACTTGGACTGAGCAGTTGTGTCCCAATCGCAAGCTGTGCCTTCCCCTAAAGGTGCCTTTTCAGTTAAAGGGGACCAGTCCACACCGGCAGTCTTTTTACTTTGTTGGAGCTGAGGAGAATCTAGTCTTCCAGGGGCTTCTGGGCTGGAATCGTCTGAGTTGGAGCATGGTTGAACCCTCATCCTAAATGATTCAATATTTCTTTTTGACTGTGCAGAGTGTTTCACGAATACTGTGTCAGTAATCCTTGTGACAACCATGTGTTGTTGTTGCCACATTGCCATGCAAATGCCTGTGGCTGATTAGGAGAGGCTTGCCTGAAGGGACCTACCTTCTGTGTAAACATGGTCCAGCTGCGAGTTGAGGCAAGCATTTATTCATTTCCCAGATTGTAATGCTGCGCCAGCCGTAGCAAAGCATATGCAAGTTTTGATTTGGAGAATTGTAGAGTTGGAAGGGACCACAAGGGTCATCTAGTCCAACCCTCCACAGTGCAGGAATATTTTGCCCAACATGGGACTCACGAGCCTGAGATTAAGCGTCTTGTGCCGTACCAACTGAGCCACTCTCACGTTCAGAGAATACATTAGCAGGATGTGGGTGGCACTGTGGGTTAAACCACAGAGCCTAGGACTTGCCAATCAGAAGGTTGGCGGTTCGAATTCCCGTGATGGGGTGAGCTCCCGTTGCTCGGTCCTTCTCCTGCCAACCTAGCAGTTCAAAAGCCCATCAAAGTGCAAGTAGATAAATAGGTACTGCTCCGGCGGGAAGGTAAACGGCATTTCCGTGTGCTGCTCTGGTTCGCCAGAAGCGGCTTAGTCATCCTGGCCACATCCTGGCCAGAAGCTGTACGCCGGCTCCCTCGGCCAATAAAGCAAGATGAGCACCACAACCCCAGAGTCGGCCACGACTGGACCTAACGGTCAGGGGTCCCTTTACCTTTTTAAATGCATATTTATAAATATATTGTGTTTCTGTGGTGACATTTTGGTTCTAAATTGGATGGAAAGGAGAAGGAAGAAGGGACCCCAAGCCTGGGGTGGGGTTTGGGTGAGAGAGGCACAAAAGTTCCTAAAAGGTTTAGAGAGTGTATATGAGCCATTTTCTAGGTGGTTCCCCTTCCATCCTGCTTTTTTTCTTTCCTGCAAGTGATAAACAGCAGAGCAAGTCAGGCTACAATACAATTGCTAAATGCTAAGCACCTCTCTAAACTTTGGGGAACTCTTGCAGGTGCTCATGCTTTGAAATGGTTTCTCTGAATTTGCCTCCTAATCAGCAGTGGGGAAATTGTGTTGGTGGAAGAGGCATGTTCGGCTCAGCTCTAAATCTTCCATTGTACAGTGGTACCTCAGGTTACATACGCTTCAGGTTACATACACTTCAGGATACAGACTCCGCTAACCCAGAAATAGTACCTCGGGTTAAGAATTTTGCTTCAGGATGAGAACAGAAATCGTGCTCTGGCGGCGTGGCGGCAGCAGGAGGCCCCATTAGCTAAAGTGGTGCTTCAGGTTAAGTACAGTTTCAGGTTAAGAACGGACCTCCGGAACAAATTAAGTTCTTAACCCGAGGTACCACTGTATAAGTTTGCATCCTACACTGCTGTGCATATGGAGCTCTTTCTCCACCAGATGCCTCAGGTACTTAACCTGAGGTACCACTGTACTGCAGTTTCCCATCTATTTAAAAGAAAAGTTGTCTGGCAGAGCAGACTTCTCTGAAATGGAAGACGTTTGCGGCGTATTGCAAGATATTTCTCTCTCTTCCAAGCATCAGAGAATTCCTTGTGCATAAAAATACACGGTCACCAGATCACGTTTGTTCTTAAATGCTGGTTTTAGTAATTACATGAGCACAAAGCTTTCCTGCTAACTTCGCGAGTGGCTCTTCCTGCATGGTGCTGAGTCCTGGCGCCAGCATTTCAAGGCATGACGAAGACTGGGCACCCTGAGGTCAGGGTTTGCAGTGACTTGAAATTACAGATCCAGTGGACCTTGCAATGTCGTCATGCTTGTCGCTTGGAGGCAGCAGAAGGTTAGCTTGTAAATTGAGCTGGGTTTTTCATGGCTTTGCTTCGGGGTAATTGAGGTCGAGAAACACGTGTTTCTGAATACACAGACCCTCCATTTCCATTAATGCAGGGAAGGGAGTTAATTCCTTGCTTGACCCTCCCATTTGATTTGCAGTTAAGGTGCCATATTATGTTTGGAGTCTGGTTTGACAACGTGGGCTTCCAGGTGTGGCCTGTCTGTTTTTAGGTGATTCCAGGTTCAGTGTCTATTATCTCTAGGGAGGGCTAGGAAAGGCCCTTCATTGAAACCACTGTGATCCAGCACAGAACAGGCACCTCCTTAGCTTCATAAATTGAAGCTGACTCCTGAAAAGACAGAGGTGTTATGCGTGCTGAGTTCTCAAATCTGTGAAGTGGTAAGATGCCCTGCTCTGGGTGGGGTTGCAGTCCTCTGAAAGGAGCAGGTCCATAGTTTGGGGACTGGATCCAACCTTATCCCTGGAGGCTCAGGTAGCTTTGGTGACTAGGAGTTCCTTTTTCCAGCTCTGGCCAGCTGCAGACCTTTTGGACATAGATGATTTGTCTACGGTACTCTATGCTCTGGTTGCTTCCAAATTGGTCTATTGCTATGAGCTCTAAATGGACCTGTCATTGAAGACAACTCAGGAGCTTAATCTGCTCCATTTTTTCTACATTGTTGTGACCCGCCCTGGTACCTTCTGGTGAAGGGTGGGTGGTGGTGGTGGTAGTAGTAGTAGTAGTAGTAATAATAATAATAATAATAATAATAATAATAATAATATGATGTGTGTCTTCCTGTGTCTCTAAAGTTTACCTCTGATTCTGGACTTGTAAAAGAGTATTGGGAAATGATCCATAATGACTTGAAGAAATGTTCAAAAGTACTTCCCCCAAAAAACCAGAGTCCTTTCTGTTGGGGATAATTCAGACTGAAATTCCCAGGTTATTTATGTATGCTACTACTGCGGCCCGTGTTTTGTTAGCCCCCAAATGGAAAACGAGCAAGGTCCCAACTAAACAATAATGGAAACTTAAGTTGACAGAATATGCGCGGCTTGCAGACTTAACATATAGAATAAGAGATCAAGAAGAACATACATTTAAAGAAGATTGGAAAATGTTTGTTGAATATATGGGAAATAATTGTGTACAGCTGATAACACTGTAAACAAGTTTTGATGGATGCAATAATGGAATAATGAGTAGTATAGTTTTTGTAAAATATGCAGGGATTTATGATATGTAAAATGAACCATGGAAAGAGAAGAAGGGAAGATTGATATCTTAAAGATGCTGGTCTTCAAAGTCCTAGTCCAGCCCTACAACTACTACACTTTAGGAAAACAATATAAGGGGTAATTATAACCCCACCCCTCCTAGTCCTGCTGTCCCAATCCAATTCACTTGGCTGCATTTGGGGGGCTGGGTGGAATTAAAGGAAAAGGCCATCTGAAAATGGCTCACCAATATTTTTTCTAGTTAGGACCTTATTGCAGTTGGGTGTAGGAACTATGTCTCCAAGAACAAAGAAAGGCTGCTTGTTAGCAGCTGCTCTGATTTTTTTCTTTTGTTACATAATCAACACTTTTTGAACTAATGAGTTGAATCACAACGATTATGTTGTTCCTGCAATCTGCTGGTAGCAACTGAAAACATGAAACCCTTTGCAAAAATAGCCAAGGTGATGTTCTAAGAATGGCTGGCTGATTTGCAATGTGTTCCTTTAAAACTAATCAGTTGAAAGGCCAGTTGTTGATTTCCCTTCCAAATATGCATTGCTGAAATCCTTTCTCAGATTAGCCTGATATTGTGTATGCCATGTTATTACATTTTGGATGGGCTTGGCCCTGGAAGTGGACAAGTCCAGATCTCAACAATCAAATAATTTGGCCCAGCCCAAGACCTTATCAGAGATGCTCTGGAGAGACATTCTCTGGCCTTTGCCTGGTTCTAGCAACTTGTAAAAGGAGGCAAGATAATGTATTGGCCCAAAGTCAGGTTGTCATACCTTTTCTCTCACTCTGTATAAGCCATGGTTTGTTTAACTCGGTTAGTTCATTTGTTTTACTTTGACCCAGCTAACCATGGTTTGTTTGAAGCTGACCCAGCTTGGAGATCTATCTTTGCCTAGTAAGCAAAGATATGCACGAGCTCTGTGCTTGCATACTTCCTTTTCACGTCACTGCTTTCACCCTCTCTTTTTGGTACTCCATGGTCGAAGAGTTCCTGGGTTAATTAACCTTGGTTGCCCATTACGTCCAAACTGTTTTGGAGCAAATTGTGATCTGAAATGATGGTTTCAAATCCTGCTTTCCTTCAGTTCTGGCAACCATAGTGTTCTGGTTTGGACATAATGGGAAGATACGGTAATTTGTTCTAGGAAGTATTCAACCATGGCATACTATGGTGGTGGTAAGGAGTGGCACAAGGCTTCTGCACATCTCAGCTTAATAATCCAACATGAATGTCCAGAGACCAAGCCAACATTTCCTACCTTGGCACTGTTGCATGCTGTTTAAGACTGGAGGCAGGTAATGTTTTTAAAAGAGAGTTGGAAGTGGCAAGAGAGCAGCATAATGGTTTTCTGTGGCAAACAACACACATGTTACTTTTGTCCCTCTGTTGTCTGTGGGCTTCTGAAACAATGCAAAAGCCTTTTACCAGAGGCAAAAGTGAGTCAAGTACATGTATCATGAGTGGGAATCTTAAAAGACTCAGTTCTCTTTCTGGAGGGACACGGGTGGCACTGTGGGTTAAACCACAGAGCCTAGGACTTGCCGATCAGAAGGTTGGCAGTTCGAATCCCCGCGACGGAGTGAGCTCCCGTTGCTTGGTCACAGCTCCTGCCAACCTAGCAGTTTGAAAGCACGTCAAAGTGCAAGTAGATAAATAGGTACCGCTCCGGCAGGAAGGTAAACAGTGTTTCCGTGCACTGCTCTGTTTGCCAGAAGCGGCTTAGTCATGCTGGCCACATGACCTGGAAGGTGTACGCCGGCTCCCTCGACCAATAAAGCGAGATGAGCACCAAATGGTCAGGAGTCCCTTTACCTTTACCTTCTCTTTCTGGAAGCTTTTTCAGAGAGCTGATGATTTAATAGAGAATGGAGCTTTCTGCCCCAGTGCTGATGAGTATTATGTTCATCTACCCGTTGTATATTTTTAATCCTCCTGAATGAACAAAATAGGCTGTGTTGATGGCGTCCCCTGCACTTCAGTGCAAGAGGCCAAGTTTTTCCTGCTCATCATTTACATTAATGCCATTCTGTAGCTGTTCTTCGAGTGCCTGTTCCTTGTCATCTGCGAGCTTTTTTGTTTATAGTCCAGATAAGCTATTGAGAGTACAGTATGTGCAGTCAAGTCCATAACTGGCCAGAAAAGCACTGTGGCTTGTAATGCACTCAAGACATGGCATTCCTCCTACCCTTTTAAAACTGTAATATATTATGCATCAGTCGGGAGCATAGTAGAGCTTCTGTCATCATTATTAATCTGTCATGTTAGCAAAAAAGTGGTTTCTTTCCTGATAGCTGTGTGGTTTTCCCTCCCTTCCCGTGATCATGTAGCAAGTTTAAATTGGCTGTGGCTTGAATTTGACAGGTTTGGTACTTTTACATCGTAGCTACATTTTGCACAATGCTACTTGATGTAACTTTGGAATAAAGAGAATGTCCATGGGTGACAGTCAGCTAAGTTTTACTCAAGAGTAGGTCAATGGTCTTCAGCTGGTTCAGACCCACCTCAGACACCCAACCTTCAGCTATGCTGGGCAACATCCGGGGAATTTAGTGGCTGTAATGATTATTTTGCATGTCTTTTCTAAAACAATATGTGAGATCAAATTTTAACGCAATAAACACCAGAACACGTTTTGGAAAATTCCACCTTGAAGTTTATGGGTTGGATCTGAAGGTTCTCTTCCTTTGACGCTAGAATCCGATTCTTATTCTGTACCTTTAAAAACAAACAAAAACCCCACTGCTTTCTAACCTTGCATTTTACTTTGTCCATAGTTATTCGTAATGGGTTCATGTCTTTATTAAACGCAGGCACCTGTTTCTTTTTCGGAACTGAGCTTCGCCACAATCTTGAACTGACATGGTATGACAAGAGCTTTCAGAGAACTGGCTTGGAGGGCCTTTGAAGTTTCCTGAGTGCGTGCAGCAGGATTTGGGCTCGGCTATTGCACCCTACCAGTGACCATGCCATCCTTGCCCAATGAAGGAGGTAGGCTTCCATCTTGCAAAAAGCCTCGTAACTTGGTTATATTTGGTCAAAGACGGACGGTGCAAAATTCCAAGGCCTGCCAATGCCATGTACAGGATTGGGCAGTGCACATGCGCCTCCTCGACTGCATATGCCATAATGCATGGCATGAACCATATTTCTGATCCCTGCCATTCTTTCATATTAAAAGGGGGGTGGGAGTGGCTAGTTCCAGGGTTACCTGAATTATGTGCTTCCTGATGTACATGCATATACACCGTGTTCCCCTGCTTATGCTGTGTATACAAAGTGGGAGAACCACACACGGTCTCACTGTTCCTTCATGACCAAGGTGTATCCTAATTTGTATTTTAAGAGATTTTATAAAACGCTCACATTATATTATATGAGAGCCAGTGTGGTGTAGTGGTTAAGAGCGGTAGTCTCGTAATCTGGGGAACCCGGTTCGCGTCTCCGCTCCTCCACATGCAGCTCCTGGGTGACCTTGGGCCAGTCACACTTCTCTGAAGTCTCTCAGCCCCACTCACCTCACAGAGTGTTTGTTGTGGGGGAGGAAGGGAAAGGAGAATGTTAGCCGCTTTGAGACTCCTTAAAGGGAGTGAAAGGCGGGATATCAAATCCAAACTCCTCTTCTTCTTCTTCTAATTCAGAGAGGAGGTGTGTAGAAAAACGAAAGTGCAATATGTTTACCCAAAAGAATAAAATGAAATAAACGGTACAAGACTGGAAGGTGAGCTGCGGACAGTAATTTTAAAATGCCATTCAGAAAAGGCCTGGGCACCTGAAATAGTCTTGGGCATGCACCTAAAAATATAAAATAGCCCTGCGCCTGCATCTCGTTGGAGCAGGACTGAGACTGAGTGAGCTGTAAATTGCTCCAAGATGTTTGCAATACCTTATCGACCTAAACCAAAGGGAAGTCCTCCCTTTTTAATTTGGTTTTTGTACTTTTGTTATGCCTCCTAAGACCAGGTGACAAAGAAACTTACCTGTGTGTTCAGTTCACCTTTTGTAACCACTTGCGAGAACTTTGTGATGGTGATATAGCATTTTATCCCCCCCCCTCCCTATTTTTAAACAGATAACCAAGGGACCTCTTCTCTGACTTTGAGCTCGGAGCTGCCTTACCAAAGCACAATAAGGAGGAAAGTCAGAGAGAAGAAAAAACACGGAGCAATCACTGCGAATGTCGCTGGCACCAAATATGAGATTGGTAGCAAGCTACATATTCTGCTTACCTTACAATTAAATTATGTGATAAGAATAAAGAAAAGTGGATGGAGCAAGGACAGTTACATAGCTAAAAAAGCTTCCAGGTCAAAGTATGATAGAACGTGATACTATCGCTATTGTGGCTTGTGGGTTGCCATGGGCATCTGGTTGGCTACTGCGAGAAATAACCAGGCTACTCGAATTTCTGGTCTGATCTTATTATGTTCTTAGGGAATTGATGAACCACCCTGGGATCTTCAGATGAAATATACAAATTTAAGATTATAGAACTATTATAATTGGCCACCGAGAGAATAGCTCTGTTGGTTACAGCATGGTGCTGATAATGCCAAGGTTGTAGGTTTGATCCCCATATGGGACACTTGAGTATTAACTCAATTGCAGGGGGTTGGACTAGATGATCCTCAGAGTCCCTTCCAAATCTATGATTCTATAAACCCAAACTGCCTTTATGAAACTCCAAATATTTCCCCACCCGGGCACTGATCAGGCCTACAGCCTGCATCAACCTTTGCTGTATGAGTCGCACTTCCAGATGTTTTGGATGCAGAGTCAGCAGCCAGTCTTAGCGCCCTAAAACTCTGGTTTATTTATGCTTGGTTGAAATGTCACCTGAGAGAGAATAGCTCCTTAAAGGCTTAGTCCCGGTTCTGTAAGAGCTCGCACATTTGCTGGAATGTGTGCGTTAAGTGCCTTCTATTAAATCATCCCAGCGCCAAACATTTCAAAGGACTACTCACAGTGCATTAAGCTCAACGCCTCACCCATTTCACATTAATTTTACACATGGCTTGCAAAAGAGCAGAGAGCGCATTTCTTGCTGGGCCGGAGGTTGGCTTTTTACCTTCTGAGTTTAGTCATAGGAAATTAGGTCTTGGGGGCTTATGACGAGGGTGCTATCATTTGAATAGTCTTCCTGTAATTACCATTCAGAACGTCATTCTCTGGAGGGGGTCGTATGGCAGGTCTCCAGCTGCCCTTTCCGTAAAAGGATTTCCATACCCGTAGAAATGCAACTGGGTCTTCTGATAGCCCCTCTGTTTCATCATAAGACTCAAGCATCGCTCTGTCAAGGCCTTTAGAAACATAGGAAGAAACAACAGGAAGCAGCTGAAGCAGACCTCAGTATTGTCTACCCTGACTTGCTGTGGCCCTCCAGGGGTTCAGGCTGGGTTCTCTCCCAGATCTACCTGGCGATGCTCTGAACTTGAGCTATGGCTCTTCCAGGTTTGATCCCCATATTGGACAGCTGCATATTCCTGCATTGCAGGGGGTTACATGGCCCTTCCAACTCTACAGTTCTGTGATTTCCCCTTTGCTCGTTTCACAGCTGTGACCTCTCCCCCTGCTTTGGTATGTCAGGCACGAGCAATCGCTCTACCAACCTCTTGTGTGCACACCAACAGATTTCTGTTTGATTATTTATGCCTAGATAAGAAATCACCCTTGTTTGTGAGGTCAACCTTCTCATCCCGTTTCACAGCCAACATATTGCTGCCGATCTCATGTCAGAGATGCAGCTGAGAACTAAATAGGTTATTCCTCAATCATTTTTGGTTGAGCGACAAGCTCTTGTTGGTTCCTTTAGCAAGCTAATGTTTGCTCCCAGCCCCAGCAGCGCAATGATTAAAACTATGCAATCGGCAGGATTAGATTTGCAAAATTAAATATCGTAAGGTGAGCAGCACAAGTTGTTTTTCTTAAAAAACCCCAATAAAAGCCTGTGTGCTAGTACTGCTGTATGACTAAATTATGTGTACTTTCCCTGGGAGTCTAGTTTGATTTCCCCCCCCTTGTACCTATTCCTCTCTTGCAGTACGCGTAGTAATTGAAGAAATGGGCTATGTAAAGACTCGTGATGACGATGAGACGGCAAATCTCATCTGGAGTGATTGTGCTGTGCAGCAGGAAAAGATCGCCGAGCTCCGAAACTACCAGGTACAAAGAAGAAATAACTAGGTAGCCTTGGGCACCTTGATCAGGAAAGTAGAAGAAATATTAACATTTCTGTATTGCTCAAACTTTGGTGTGTGTAGGGGGAGAAATCTGTATATTTGATTGTGCATTCATGATTCTGTACCCATTACCTTCTACTGACATAATGGGAAGCAAGCGTTGACTTTCCTGTTGGCAGAGGTCTGCTAGATTTCATTGGGGGGGGGGGTTGATGTGCAAACTGATTCTGCATTTGGTGGTTGCACATTTCTCTCCACACACACACACAAATCCCTTTTTGCTAATGTTTCACCACCTGAAGCTGATGGACAGCTTCAGTCTTTCCTGTTCCCAAACCAAAAGCTGGTAACATGAGAAAAGCACTCTCAGGCTTCTGTGCATCGGTTAAATACAGTAAGCAAGTGAAAGTGTTGGCATGCTGATTATATGTCTTCATTCAAATGGGCCCTCGCCCGATCTGCGTGCCTATAAGTCAGTCACTACTTCTCTGTAAATGAGTTTACCCAGATATGCTCACCTGAAGAGCAGCCCACTGATTCACCCTTTCCTCTGTGCTTATCCACAAGCCTTTTCTCTCCCATTTGCTTCAGTTTTCCTAAAAGGAAATCTGATTGCCCAAAACTATATTGAGTTCCACAAAGAGGTCCCAGTAACTAGTGTGCTTGGATGTAAGTCTGGGAGATCAAGGGTAGTCACCATGGTTCTCCCCAGAAGTTCAGTTCCCATCCTCCTTGGCCATTGCCCCCTGGAGCTGATGAGAATTGTTTTTCCCACACCTTGTGGCCCTTGCTGGCTACCCCAAGTCTAGATCCTGGCACGGCCGTGAACCCAACATGGTGCCCCTTTTCTTCTCATGCTGCTTCATTTAAAGGGAAAATGTTGATAATCCTTCATGTGCAATTGCTGTAAGATTAAATGGGCTTGGAACTATAAGGCCCCAAACATTGCTATAAGTAGTAAGGGGGGGGGGTCACATCACTGCACACTTCAAAAGTTCGTGTCAGGGCGGTTGTGGAGCCGTGAAGGCTAACTGCATCTCCACTACACGCCTCATCTTATTCCTCCTTTTGACACAGCAGTGGAACGTAGGGATATGGCTCTTGCATGCAGCAGAGGTTAGGAGCAGCTCATGCTATAGCTCTCTTATATGGTCTTTCAGTGCTTGGCGGGGTGGGGTGGGGTGGAGAGTGAATGCCTGAAACCCAGTACAGTGGTACCTTGGTTCTCAAACGCCCTGGTACTCAAACAACTTGGAACCCAAACACTGCAAACCCGGAAGTAAGTGTTCCAGTTTGCAAACTTTTTCCAGATGCCAAAAGTGCTCTGTTTTGAGTGTTACGCTTCCAATTTGAGTGCCACACTTCCGATTTGAGTGTTACACTGAGGTCTGCCTGTTTTTGCTATTTATTTTGTGTTGGGGTTTTTTGCGGCTTTTTTGTTTTGTTTTTGTGAGTGTGTGGAACCCAGTTCAGCTACTGATTGAGTGATTGTGTGACTGCAGTACATTATTTATTGCTTTCATTTTATGGATCAGTGGTCTCATTAGATAGTAAAATTCATGTTAAATGGCTGTTTTAGGGGTTGTTTTTAAAAGTCTGGAACAGATTGATCCATTTTGCATTACTTTCTATGGGAAAGCATGCCTTGGTTTTGGAACGCTTTGGTTTTGGAATGGACTTCCGGAACAGATTAAGTTTGAGAACCAAGGTACCACTGTAATAATTAAACAGGTCCATGCTGTCTAATAGATTTCCAGCATCTACCTAGCATAATTAATAGCGGTCTCTTGTAGGTACTGAGTTCATTACAAGTCTAAAATAAATTCTGGTAAGTTCAATTGCTGACCCTTCCCTAACGTATGTCTTTCCCTCTTTTCTCCCACCAGAGAATCAACCACTTTCCAGGAATGGGCGAGATCTGTAGGAAGGATTTCTTAGCAAGAAACATGAGCAAGTAATTTCCTTTTTAATTTTTGTGTGTAAAGGAACGCAGGTTAATAAACTCTTTTTTTTTTTTTTTTTTTTTTGTAATGTAGCATTGTTTCCTGCCATCTAGGGACCTTGTGGATCAGTTTTAGCCCCCGAGTTTTATGAAGACCCTGTTGTGAATGACAGATGGCTGTGTAATCACAATAGTTATGGGGAACGCTCTGATTCAGAATCAGCAGTTCTCTAGAATATCATTTGAATGGGAGATACAGAAAGGGAGGACTGTTCCTTCCATGCCCTACTTGTGAATGTCTCAGAAGTATCTGGTGGGCCACTGTAGGAAGCACAATGTTGGAGTAGATGGGCTTTCTTATGGTCTCCTCTTCTGGTGGACTTTCCTTATGTTGTTATTAGTGTGGCCCGATCCTCTGGCTTGACTGGTTCGGGAACTGCTCTGCACGCTATTATTATTAGCGTGGTAAAATGCTTCCAATAGCTGGTTAGCCCCAAAATGGAAAGCGAGCGAGGTCCCAACTAAAGAAGAATGGCAACTTAAGCTGATGGAATATGCGCAGCTTGCAGACTTAACATATAGAATAAGAGAACTAGAAGAACATACATTTAAAGAAGATTGGAAAATGTTTATTGAATATATGGGGGGAAATTGTGTACTCTTGGAAACGTTGGCAGCATTAAGATAAATTCAACAGTGTAAATAGGTTTTGTTGGGTGTAATAATGGAATACTGAGTGGTTTAGTTTATGTAAAACATGCAGGGATTTATGATATGCAAAATGAAGCATGGAAGAGAAGAAGGGATTATATATATATATATATATATATATATATATATATATATATGTGTGTGTGTGTGTGTGTATATATATATATTCCAATAGCTTTACCCCCAAAGTAGTAGGGAAATCTTTCCAAGCAGCAGACAAGAAATAAAAAGATGGGTTTTGTATGTAACCTTTTTCCAGGTATGTCTTAGTGCATGTGTTCCTCAACTAGGGCAAAATGCCTGTTTGGTTCTTGGACCAATGTCTGGACCTTTGAGCGGTTCTGGTCCCTACTGTATGGTCTTGATGAGAGCTCCCTGCATAAAGTGAAGGTTATGAGATCAGGTCCCTTATTGATATCAGGTTATTTCTGTGTGTGTTTGTGTCTGTGTGTGAAGAATTAGGATTTTGAACAAAGATGTAGACCAATGCAACACCTGCTATCTAGCTCCTTAATGCGGGGATGGTCACCTAAATTGTTTTGTGTGAACTGTGCGCTTTGGTTTGATTCCCGAGAACCTGAGCTTTTCAAATTAAAGACCATGTAGCTTAATGCAGATCTGCAGAAAGAAAGAAAAATTCTTGGGGGGAGAGAGGAAAACAGGCTAGGGGTGTGGAATAATGGCTCCATCCAGTAACGCAGATCATTTCTGGTTCTGGAGCCCAACTCAGAGAAAAAGTACTATTGGGGGAAAACATTTCGAGGAGGGGATATGGCATAGGTTGCTTGCAGGTGGTTAGCATTCCTCAACTGCATGTTCCTTTTTCTCTTAAAATTGGACCACTGACCCTCATTTCTATGAGGGTGGGACAGACCTGTGTTTAAAACATGGGTCTGCCATCTTGGCATTTAGCTTAGCCATAGAACAAATGGGGGGGGGGGAAGACTTGGGCAGATTGAACAATTTTGATTCATGGGCTTTCAATTGCTCAACAGAGCTCGCCCCCCTTTCCTTGCCTTGTGCCCCTCAAAATAGGGTCAGGCTGGTTGGGCGATCCCCCCCCCCCCCAGAACAGCATGCAGCGAGAGGCGGGGGATTGTTCTGTCTGGCAGGCTGAAATGCTCATGCAGATCCGACGTTTGTGCGACATTGAATCATACCCATTAATTATAGCGTAGCTGGGAGTTCATTTTAAGAAAGCATGCTGTAGAAGTGGCAAAACAAATCTCCTCGCTTTTGTTCTAAAGAGGATGTCTAGAGGCAACTGTGTGAATGAAAAAAAAAAGGGAACAGCGACAGGCATGACAATATATCTGAGGACACCAGCTGCGAAAATTGGATTCGGCAACAAGCCCCATTGCCCCATATTTTCATCTCTTATCTTCTCAAACCCCGCCTTGGCTTCAAAAAGTTAATACATTCTGATGTGCAATTCCAAGCTATTATAAAATAAGGATGTAGATGTGCTTAGACTGTTGTCGTCTGTTGCAGTCGGCATTTGGGTTAAAGGTACCTGCTTCCATTTTGCCTTTTGCAGGGAGGGAGAGAGACAGAGAGAGAGAGAAAGAATGAATGCCTTCTGTTGCTATATAGGGCATCCTGTTTAATCTACAAGGCCTTAGAGCAGCTCTCGATAAAGAGTCACTTGCTTTTTCATATCTCTATTATATTAGAAAGGGCTGCCAAGACTCACAAGGCCAGTAATACGGAAGTGCAAGAAGAGAGGACCAGAAGCAGCACCAGAATGAATATAGGAAGTGGCCTTATACTGAGACAAACTATTGGTCCATCTGGTTCAATATCAACTACCCTAGAAGTAGCTTTCCGAAGGATATAGTAGGGATCTTTCCTAACCGTAGATGCTTTAGTTGAGATTCCTGCATTGCAGGGGGTTGGACTAATTCAGTGGTGGCCAAACTCGGTCCTCCAACTCTTTTGGGACCACATTTCCCATCATCCCTGACCACTGGTCCTGTTAGCTAGGGATGATGGGAGTTGTAGTCCCAAAACAGCTGGAGGACCAAGTTTGGCCACCACTGGACTAGACAAACCATCAGGGTTTCTTCTGACTCTATGATTCTATGAACTCCTTGACGTTCTTTGTTCAAAGGATGTGGTCTACCACTGAGCCCTGGCTCGGTAGGAAATCTGGGCCTAAATTGAACATAGGCCCCTTCTGAGCACATCTTTATACTTTACACATGTGCAGCGGCCATCCTTTAGGTTCAAATGGTAATAAGACCAGGATCACATCTTTCCATTTTAGGTGCTCATAGTATGCTCACCTTGATTTCGAAAGGTGTAAGTCCTCTTTTGATGAGTTTTGTCATTCTGTGCAGAGAGGTATCCTGAGCTTAAACTTGGTCCAGAATAGGAGAGGGAAATGTTCACATTTGCAAGTTAATTTCTTGGCAAGAAGGAAAGGTGGGACTGAGGAAAGTTCTCTGGCATGAGCTCCATTAGCTTTCATTCAAAAGGGGCTTACATAAGTGGCCGCGGCCCAGGCAAAGATTGAAAGCGTCAGTATTTCAGTTCAGTAGTGGAAGGAGTTGTTCCTAGGCAAAAGAAAGCTCCCATATGTGGGTTTCTTTCTTTCTGTGGATTATTGTCACTTTTGCTGCTAATGAGATTTCCCCATCTTTTGTCTTGTGGATTAGTAAGTGGGAAAGAGGATCAGCTGTGTGCATCAGCATCCCTGAGCTCTGAATTACTGAAACAACCACCAAGTGTATGTGAGTCTAATCTGTTAGATAGCATCCTTTGGATGATACAATACTGAGCCATTGGCCCTGTTCCTACAACCATGTTTATCACCTGATGACTAGCATGCACAAAAGACATCACAAATCACGCTCAGTCACAAAGAGGGTTCATATCGCCTCATGCGGAATGCCTTTCAATGGATGGACACCCCGGATTGAGTGAGATGAATTGGCATTTCGTTTGAATGAAAGGATAAGTCCCTTTGTCACCTTTGTAGAAGTACAAACATCAAAAAACCTAGCTGAGCTGCTAAACGGGACTGTAATACAATTTTGTGTGTGGTACCTAGGTTGTAATCTGAGTCACTGCAGTGCCAGTATTTGGATCTATAATGATCCTGAGCACAGCAATAAAAAAAAACTACATTGGCAATTGTGTTTTGTTGCGCCGTTAGCGAGTAGTTTTTGTGACAGGCTATCTATTGTACTGAGGCCTTGATGTTCTTGGCTGCAGTCCTGGTTTTGCAGATGTGCTTGTCAGTTTTTTCAACTTTCGTAACGAGGCAAGAAATCTAAAGCACAGACCTCTTCTTTCCAATGGCAATCCTGCATAATCTCCTTGCGGAATCAATACATTGCACCCAAAGCTCTTAGGTTTTTGTTTGCTGTCTACATGCCGCACGGGGTGGCATAGTGCACATGTTTCTTCTAATGTTTCCCTGCACAAACAACTCTTTAAGTACCTCAAACTTTAGGCATATTAAGGTTCCCCTTTACGTCAGAAGTATCAGTGAATGGAATGAGCAATAATTCCCATGAATGTGTTCCTGCCTTAGTCCTCTGTAAATGAAGGAATAAACTGCAAATAGTGTAAATGGTACAAATGAAAATTCTATCCCTTAAGGGTTTCCCTGTGAGTTGTTGGAGGAAGTTTCAGAATGTACAATACATAATTGAATTCAGGAAAAGAGAGAAATCCATGCATCCAAATATTAAATAGCAAATCCCCTTTTGACTTTTCTGTAATCCTGCTGTTGTTAAGTTAATAATGTTCTCTGTTACGTCGGCAAACCTTTGTGCTGATACTACATGTTACAGGTTGTTTTTGTGTCGTTTTGGTACGTACCCTGTTCATATTGATGACCTTCAGTGGAATACGATGTTGTGTAAGCGATCCTCCTCTCATACAATGGGACTCCCTCTTCCTCCTCTCTCCCCTGCAGCCTGTGCACCTCCCAGAATCTGCTCTGGAAGGTTCCTAATTCTCTAGAGCAGATTTTGAGGGCACTGCGGGGAGAGGTAAGTCAAGGCTATTGTGCAAGCAGAAGTCCATTTCCCTCTCACGCAGACTGTGTTAAATACAACCCATTTGCTCCAGTAGAACAGTTGGAGGCTCAGACTGTTAGTATCTGATACTGAAACATAGCAGGCTTAAGCTACAAAATATGAAAACTCTTCTTTCTTTCTTTCTTTCTTTCTTTCTTTCTTTCTTCTTCCTCTTCTTCTTCTATTTTTTTTTATTTAAAAGTTTTACAGACATACAGATCTGATAATTTCCCGACAAACACATATGTTTTGACTTTCTTCCACCCTTTTTGCAGTTTCTTATAGTTTTAATTTTTTAACACTGCATTTCCTACATTGTTCTGTTTATTACCTACTCCCCAATTTATCTTTAGTATTACATTTAACCAGTGCTTTTTTTCTGGGGGGACGCAGGGGTACGCATACCCCTAAACATTTGGTGAATCTAAGTTTGGCCTCATCGAGGGGCAGTATTTCAATATGAGTAGGAAAATGAGAGCACCCCTAAACATTTGTTTAATAGAAAAAAAGCACTGCATTTAACTGCTTGTTTTATTTTAATCCTGCTAACGAACTTGCATGTTTACAAAAACTTGTCCAGTGTTCCACAGATTCCCCCCCATTCTTTAATAAAATTTCTTTCTTTCTTGGTTTCTTATTGTTCCGGTAAGTTTTGCCATTTTGGCAATTCTTCTTCTTCTTTCCCCCAGAATGATCAAATCTCAGCCTCAGGAGTACAGCTTTATTCCTCGGACGTGGATCTTCCCAGCAGAGTACACACAATTCCAGAATTATGTAAAAGAACTCAAGAGAAAACGTAGACAGAAAACATTCATCGTCAAGCCAGCTAACGGTGCAATGGGGCATGGGTATGTGCAGGGTTTAAAGAAGCTTCTTTAAGTCAGCCTCCTCCAACTTGATGCCTGCCGGATGTTGCTGGACTACAACTTCCATTGTCCATGATCACTGGATGCCTTGGCTGGGGCTGATGGGAGGTGGAGGCTGGGGCTCATGGGAAGGCTGCTTACAGGTTCTTCAATCTTGTGTTTCACCTGCTGTCACTATTACAGTGGTGCCTCGCAAGACGAAATTAATTCGTTCTGCGAGTTTTTTCGTCTTGTGAATTTTTCGTCTTGCGAAGCATGGTTTCCCATAGGAATGCATTGAAAAAGGCGCAAGGCGTTTGCGTCTTGCGAAGCAAGCCCATAGGGAAATTTGTCTTGCGAAGCAACTCAAAAAACAAAAAACTCTTTCGTCTTGTGAGTTTTTCGTCTTGCGAGGCATTCGTCTTGCGAGGTACCACTGTACTGTGAATTGCGCTGAATATAGATTATAGAGTTCTTTGTAAATATGACCCATGGATTTAGAAATAACAACAATGATGTGAATCTGATTTTTCATACAATAGTAAAAACTGTCACACGCATTCGTTTTCATTTGCTTTTTTCTTTTCTTTTTCTTTCTCTCTTTTCAAATATGACAAATATGCAGCTGAGGTCAATTCTTTATCTTACAAGAGCACCCAACATAGTTAAAGTTGTTTGCCCAGGCTTAGCGGCAATAAATGATTTTTAGTCATTTTTTAGTATGAAATGGTGTAATAGGGCGAAATAATTCATGCTCGTTTCCAGCATGGTTTCTTTTAAATAAAGCTTCAACCATTTTCCAGGGCAAGATTTTTTTTAAAAGGTAATGTGAGAGGCCAAAGGGACGTGGGTGGCGCTGTGGGTTAAACTACAGAGCCTAGGACTTGCCAAGCAGAAGGTTGGCGGTTCGAATCCTCGCAACAGGGTGAGCTCCCGTTGCTCGGTCCCTGCTCCTGCCAACCTAGCAGTTCGAAAGCACGTCAAAGTGCAAGTAGATAAATAGGTACCGCTCCTGCGGGAAGGTAAATGGCGTTTCCGTGCGCTGTTCTGGTTCGCCAGAAGCGGCTTAGTCAAGCTGGCCACATGACCCGGAAGCTGTATGCCGGTTCCCTCGGCCAATAAAGTGAGATGAGCGCCGCAACCCCAGAGTCGGCCATGACTGGACCTAATGGTCAGGGGTCCCTTTACCTTTACCTTTTTATGTGAGAGGCCATAGAAACGTAATTGATGGCACTCATAACAAAGTAGCTAGATAGACTCTCTGGAGAACCTTATGACTTAAAAAGCTAATTTAATTCCTTAACTTGCTGATTTTACTTCAGTCAATGAGCACAATCTCTAGTGGTGACAATGAAGCCACACATGAAGGGACCACCATAGCACCCTTGGTCCTAAATGTGTTGGAGATCATTTTGCATTGCTTTAGTTTAGAACCAGGCTTCAAAAGCAAGGGGACTTATCTGAACTCGTGGGAACACCAGAACATGTGGCTGACAATTCAAAGTATTAGTGCTGGCCTTTAAATCCCTGTACGGCTCGAAGGAGCGTCTCTCACTGAGAGAAGTGCGGTTACAGGGAACCAGGCTGAGGGCCTTCTCAGTAATGGCACCTGCCCTGTTGAACTCCCTCCCATCAGATGTCAAGGAGATAAAGAAGTTTTAGAAGACACCTGAAGGCAGCCCTCTATAGGGAAGTTTTGTGTTTGTCGTATTGTGTTTTAATTTCTTGGAAGCAGCCCAGAGTGGCTGGGGTAACCCAGTCAGATGGGCATCATATAAATAAGTTGTTGTTGTTAGTTGTGTATGGCCTTAGACACCCCTTGCTAGCCTAGTGCCCTCTAGATGTTACCGGACTACAACATCTGGAGAGCACCAAGTTGGTGTCTTGTTATAGCAAGTTACAAACCTCAGTTTCTGAACTGATGGGGTCATATGATCTGTCAGAGCTGTAATTGTATTTCTGAGGGTTTACTTAACTTTCTGTGTTTAAAACTTATCTTTGTGCCTTTTAACCAGGATCTCCCTCACAAGAAATGCAGAGAAGCTTCATTCTCAGGAACACCTCATAGTCCAGGAATATCTTGACAAGCCCTTTCTTATTGAAGGCTACAAATTTGATCTAAGAGTGTACATTCTGGTGACTTCCTGTGATCCCTTAAAAATATTTTTATATCATGATGGGCTAGTGAGGATGGGCACAGAGCTGTATCATCCCCCCAACGATTCAAATCTGGTAAGTGGTTCTTAGGCTCAAACAAAACACTTCTGAGTGCAGCACAAAATAGTTTAGGTGCCGGAAGAGGAAAAGGAAATGAAATTTTGAGCAAAAAACAGTGCACAATTTAGTTAGGCAAATTCTAGTCCTTGTTCACCTGGGCCACCTTGTGTTGGAGCCTGTGATGCGCATCAGCTAGCTAATAAGATACAGACTCGGAAAACGCTGTTCACGTGTTCCTTCAGGATCACACGTTTAACATTTTGTTGTGTGTGGAAACAAGGCTATGCCTGTGGATTCCACCCCCTAACCATCCCTGCTTGCCCCCCATCTATGTACTGGGAAGGTCTGAAATGGGAGGTGGGGAGCTTTCTTTGAATGTGTAATCTCTACTGTGACTTGGAACCATGCAAGTAGAACAGACTCCCCTCTTCATGCCTTTTTCCAATCCGTGGACAACATGAGTGTGTCGTGACCTTCAGCTCTAACTTTTCACCCTCGTGGCTGTAAATTCAGAGAGAGAATATCAAACTGGAAAAGACACTTGTCCTTGGGAGAAGTTCCAGATGTTCCCACTGCCATGGAAACTCCAGCACAAGAGAATCCTATGTTGTTGACATCTCTCTGGCCTTGGGATAGTTGCAACGATACAGAAAATACAAATTGTGCCTTGAGAAAGGACTGTTAAGCTACATACTTGCATCTTGCAGTGGAAAGGCCTTGCCTCATTTTCTTGTTGCTATCCCAACAGCAATGTTTTCTGAGCGGCTTTCATTATTAGTAAATGTTGAAGTGCAGCTGCTAAGCTTAAAATGATGATGCAGCAGATTTACCCAGGATTTCAAAGATTAGGGCTGCAGTCCTAATGTGTGTTGGAGGTGAAGGAGAACCAAATGCTCACCTGAGCTGCCTCATCCAGTACACTTCTGGGCTGGAAGTGAGGATGCAGCAGCCACCTTGTATTTAACCATTTTCTGCTTTTAAAAAAACCCAGCAACCCAATTTTTCTTTCACTTGGAACAGTGGGAAAGAAATAACTATGATACCTCCTTGGTCAGCTTAGTTTTCTCCTTAATTTAGTGTATGTCTGGTGACCAGGAAGGTGTGGGATCCTTCAGGTCTACCCCATTCCTTGGCCCACTCCTGACGTTGCACGCTTTGGGGGAGTTTGAACATCAGTAGGACAAGGGGCACAGATGTTTTTGCAGTGGCAGGGAAGAGGCGCCAGACACTGAGTGTCCCTCTTTTTGGCTGGAGCTCTCACTCCACCCTCTTAGAGGGAAATCTTCCTATGGAAAGCAAGTATGGTGTAGTGATCAGGACAATGGACTTGGACCCAGACGACCAGAATTCAAATTCCCAGCCAACCCATGAAATTCACCAAGTGACTTTCTTCCAGTCATGAACTCTGATTATAACCCAACATGCAGTGCTATTGTTCTAGAGAAAGAGGTGCCAGAACTCGCAACGAACACCTCCCTCATACTCTTTGAATGGCAGTGGAGCCTACATATGAGCTACCGGAACTGAGTTTCCAGAGAGTTCCAGCTAGAAAATAGCCCTGCTAACAGGGCCGATGTGAGGATAATATGGGGGGGGGGGTATTAATTACACAACCTTGGCCTCCCGTGGGATATAACTGGCATTAATAAGTAAGTTCGGTCCTTGGGATACCCTCCGAAGGACCATCATATGACTGTAGAAATGATCTTAAAAGGCCTGGAATAAAAATAAAATGGTGTTTTCCTGTCACCAGATGGAACCCAAAGGAGACAAGCAACACGCAACTTTGGAGAGAGCTGGGGGGCTAAGAGTGAGAAGGATCTTTTCCCAGTAGCCACCTGTGGCATGTCAGTTGGTGGCGGTACCCAGAGAAAGGCTTACCTCAGATTAATGTCTGTGAACTGTCTTTGTACCTGTAGCTCAGTAGCGACCCTTTCCTGTCTTCCCTTCCTTTCAGAACCAGCTGTTTATGCACCTGACCAACTACTCTGTGAATAAGCATAATGAGCGTTTTGAGCGGGACGAAACAGAAGATAAAGGCAGTAAGCGCTCTATAAAGTGGTTTACTGAGTTTCTGCAAACAAATCACCTTGACGTTTCCAAATTCTGGAATGATATTTCAGTAAGAGAAAACTAATAATGCAATAGCTGTTTTCGATGTTTATGTTGGCCTATTACGAGTGCTCCTCACCTCTTGACTTGGACTGGGACGCAATCTGGTTTTTGACTCATTGCAGGTTCTTCTTTGGATGCACATTTTTATATAGCTAAATTGTTTGGCAGAGTGCAAACCCGATGCTGTTTCATACAAAGCCTTCTTTCAAGGCTTGAGGCTGGGAAATTGACACAAGAATCAGATTGTTTCAGCCGAGTGACAAACGCATTAAACGAAATTCAGTTTGTTTATGTGCCCTTGTGATTTAGAGTGAAACCAGCTGTTGATTAGATTCCTTAGTTCTGCACAGTCAGTCTTGTCTCTTGTATTTGAATGTGTATTGCTTAATGCCTTTTGGTGATCTAAAACGAAACAAAACAACACCTAGATAAATAACGATGCTGCTTTCCCCCTCTCTCTCTTCTCTGCACAATCCCCCAGGAACTAGTGGTGAAGACACTCATAGTAGCAGAGCCCCATGTCCTTCACGCTTACCGTATGTGTAGGCCAGGGCAGTCTCCAGGAAGTGACAGTGTTTGCTTTGAAGTTCTGGGGTTTGATATCCTGCTGGACAGAAAACTCAAGCCATGGCTCCTAGAGGTAAGCTGCTTTAAAACAATAATAAGACAAGATCAGAAGGTCGGCGGTTCGAATCCCCACGATGGAGTGAGCTCCCGTTGCTCGGTCCCTGCTCCTGCCAATCTAGCAGTTCGAAAGCACCTCAAAGTGCAAGTAGATAAATAGGTACCACTCTGGTGGGAAGGTAAACGGCATTTCCATGCGCTGCTCTGGTTCGCCAGAAGCAGCTTAGTCATGCTGGCCACATGACCTGGAAGCTGTACGCTGGCTCCCTCGGCCAATAAAGCGAGATGAGCGCCGCAACCCCAGAGTCGGCCACGACTGGACCTAATGGTCAGGGGTCCCTTTACCCTTTACCTTAGACATGGAGGAGAAGACTATCATCAGCCACTCGCCATGATGGCTATGTTCTACCTCCACTGTAGAACACCAGTTGCTAGGAATCACATTTGGAGAAAGCTCTGCTGCACTCAGGTCTTGCTTTGGTTGGCCACAGTGAGATCATTGTGCTGGATTAGATGGACCATTGGTCTGGAGATGCAATGAGGTTGAGAGAACGTTCTTTCATATGTGGTAGACCTGTAAAATGGTAAAGAGTATTGGGAAATAATTCAAAATGAATCGGAGAAAAATGTTTAAAAGTACGTTTCCAAAAAATACAGTGTCCTTTTTGTTGGGTGATAATTCAGACAGAAATTCCCAGGTGTCAAAAAAGGTTATTTACGTATGCCACTACTGTGGCCCGTGTTTTGTTAGCCCCAAAATGGAAAACCGAGCAAGGTCCCAACTAAAGAAGAATGGCAACTTCAGCTGATGGAATATGCGCTGCTTGCAGACTTAACATATAGAACTAGGAGAACACACGTTTAGAGAAGATTGGAAAATGCTTATTGAATATATGGGGGGAAATTGTGTACACTTGAAAATGTTGGCAGCATTAAGATCAATTCAACGGTGTAAATAAGTTTCGATAGAATGCTGAATGGTTTAGTTAATGTAAAATATGCAGGGATTTATGATATTCAAAATGAACTATGGAAAGAGAAGAAGGGAAGTCATTGATATTTTAACAGAAAAATGTAATAAAAATTACCAAAAATAAAATAAAATAGATGGGCCGTTGGTCTGCTCCATTAGGGACCAGACATTCTTAACAGTTTGTAAGTGTTACAAAAAGGATGCAATGCGAAATCTCTGAACCATGTGCGAAAACAGCCAGGTCATTGAGCAAAGCTAACCCATATTATAATGGATGGCTTTTGGCAGCCCTGCATTTTATTTCCTGGGAGCAGAGAGCAGGAGAAGAGTGCAGAGGGCTGTTCCTCCAGGCTCTCCATCATTCTCATCTCTTTGGATGCTGGACTAGGTGGATCTTCTTGGCCGTGTCTCAAAGCCAGCATATACCCAGTAGAACTAATCATAGAAGGTCTTCCTGGAAGAGAGCTTTTTCACAGTGCACAACAGAGCTCAAAAGAAGTGGTGATTTAAAATATGAATGGGTTTTATCAATGCTCGGGAACTCCCTTTTCACGAAACATCCCCCACTTTCAGAGGGAGCAAGTGTAGACAAGTCAAATATTTGCTCCCTCTTTGTCCTGGCCTTGTGTCTTGTTTTAAAGATGGAAGTGCTTGCACCATCTAGTGGAAGAAACATGGAAGATTAGTGTCTCATCTGGAACATTCATTTTATTAGCTAGTTTATTTCTATTAACTAATTTTATTAACCACTGGCTTGGGAAGCAGTTTTCACACATTAGTCACCATCTGTGTCTATCCTGTAGTTTCTTATGAAATACTGTGTTTCGATGCATTTACCCCAAAACCACCTTTGATCCGAAATGAGAAAACCTAGTTTAAAGCTGGTAATATATACAGAGCCTAATACATCAATAGCTGCATTTCTTCAGAGACACAGTCCTCTTGTTTCCATGTTGAATGCATCTCAACATGTCTCTTCAGACTCCCCGTTGTTTCTGAACTGAACTTTGGTTCAAGCGTTGATTTATTTTTATTTTTGTATTTTTGATCGGCCGCAATGTTTTATGCGAACACTGTGTAGTACATAAGAGTGGGACAGAAATGTCCTACATGAAATCAATGAACCGGTCCTCCAGTTTACGCTGTCTGGAGCTTCCTCGCGAGAGCAGTGGTTGCATGATGTCTTCCGCTTGTAAGTGGGAGAGAGAATGCCCTTGTCAACACAAGAAATTGTCCTAGCTGGCTCACACAGGACTAGATTGAAGAGAATGATATGGTGTGCCGGCAAAGGAGGATATGCAAAAGTCGAGGATATGCAAAATGGCGAGTCCAGAGAGGAAGAAGACAGAGATGGGTAAGGGCAAGAGAAGGAAGAGTGTGCAGCTGAAAACTGGATGATGAACATGGCAGGTTGGAAGCAGATTCTAGACACAGCCTTGATCCTAGATGGACAAGGGGAAGCAGTGGCTAGGAGTGCTCATCTACGTCCACCATTCACACGTCCTTTCTTCAAGAAGCTTACAATGTATGTGATAGTCATGTCCCAGTGGGATTGTTAACATGCTCTACTCAGGTTTGAAAGCTTCTGTTGCTCTGGAATGCAGCTGCCACACTGTTAACTGAAGCTGGAAAAGTTAAACCTACAGTCCTAATATTACATCATATGCACTGGTTTCCCCGCGGGTGGCGCTGTGGTCTAAACTACTGAGCCTCTTGGGCTTGCCGATCAGAAGGTCGGCAGTTTGAATCTGTGACAGGGTGAGCTCCCGTTGCTCTGTCCCAGCTCCTGCTAACTTAGCAGTTCAAAAGCACACCAGTGCAAGTAGATAAATAGATGCTGCTGTGGCGGAAAGGTAAATGGCGTTTCCATGCGCTCTGGTTTCCGTCATGGTGTTCTGTTGCACCAGAAGTGGTTTAGTCATGCTGGCCACATGACCCGGAAAGCTGTGGAAAACACCAGCTCCCTCGGCCTGAAAGCAGAGATGAGCGCCACAACCCCACAGTTGCCTTTGACTGAACTTAACCGTCTAGTGGTCCTTTACCTTTTTTTTTCTTTTAATGGTTTCCACACACAAAAAACACAAAAAACTGAAGGCATCCCTTTTGTCTTCAATGTTCCGGACAGTTTGAATGACACAGTTCAGATCTATCCAAACCTACCCTGATAATCTTCTGATGCCCTGGGCGGACAGACACAAGAGACAGGGCCCTCTTCGCAGTGATGCCAAGACAGTGATGCACGCATGCACCCCCCAATTATTTCCAAATAGTTTGGAATAATGCTTGAGAGTGTGGGTGTATGGCATTTGAAAGCTGGGCCCCAGTGTTATGTCTCTCGGTTATTTTGTGGATTAAGACATTCTTGGAGATGTTCTGTCGTCTTTAATTTTTTCAGATTAACCGAGCCCCGAGCTTTGGTACTGACCAAAAAATAGACTATGATGTGAAAAAAGGTGTCCTGCTGAATGCATTAAAGCTGCTCAATATAAGGTAAAATTTCATTTCCCCTGTTGTTCTTTTTGTTAGTGGTTTGTTTGCTTTTTTGAAGGGGGAGGCAATAGAGATGCATTTACATCATGATGTACCAAAGTCATTGTAAATGCTTCATAGGAAACTTGTGGTTTATGTTAAATTCTTCTGAGCCAAATTTAACTTCGTTCCCTCATCAGAAGATATGTTAGTTAATTTTTTTGTGTGATGTGGGAGCTGTAGAAGGCCCAGGCAATGTCTTCAGACAGCACTCTGATTTAAATTTGCTACCCACAGTAGGAAGATCTCATGTTGGGGCTAAGTTAAGTCATGAGAGGGAGTAAAGGTGGGTATATAGTGACCATAAAGATGGTAAAGGAAAAGCCTTGCTCTTTTCCTGTCATCAAAGGGAGCATACCTTATCTCCCAAATTCTGCTTCCTTGGCACACAATACTACAGACCTTTGACAAATTGCACCTCCCCCTTTCTTTCTTTTTAGCTATAGTAATATGAATTTGTCTTCATTCTTTTCTTTTATTCATTTCAGTTTTGTGATCTTTGGCTGTTTATTGAGACCTCTAACAACTTCATTTAACAGAAGCTTTCTGGTGCCGTTTGAAATCCAAATTCCTTCAGACGTGCACATTCTGTTGGGTTAGCTCAGTGCTATGACAGTCTGAGAGGGAGTAATTAATAAATGAGAGAAAACTGCAAACGAGAGCAAAGTTTTTGCAGTTTTCCGTCCTACTTTTTAGAATGCTTTCAGCTGTAAATGTTTTATGGGTGCCTCCCCCCATGTGATGCATTTCCTTCGCTGTCCTCATTGGTGTGGATTATTTATTTGGTTATATATATATATATATGAATGATTGGCAATCGGAATGATTGGGAATCGGAGAATCGGAGCAGAAATGTACCGGTAGTTAGCTTTCTTTTTTATTTTCCTTCTGGCATGAATCGATTTCTTGTGTGGTTATTATTTTTTAAGTTGTTGTAATAAAGATGCAATAAAATACCACAACTTGATAAAACGCCACCGCAAAATAGAAAAAGGCAAACACATTCCCGTTCCAAGATCCGTTCTGCTGACTCCAGCTTTTACATTCCTCAAACGAAGCTTTCCAATCCCATGCCTTTATATTCTCCTCTTCCAGTCAAGCTCCTTTCCCTGTATCTGGCCCTGAATACCTTCCTCCGCCTTTTCCTGAACTGCCGTTCACAAAGGAGATGGGCTGAAGTGGCAGCTTCTATTCCTGCCACTGCTGCTGGCTGCTTGCCTGTTCATCCCCAAGGGCACGTAGATAAACGCCATTGCTTCCCTCCCTGCCCTGCATTCTCCTGGCCTGCAGCTGATCCTCAGTGGCCTTCCCACTTTCTTGGATGGCGGCCTGCCTTTTCTGGCTGTCCCAGCAATCTGTTGGCAGTGGAAAGAGCTGTGCTTCAGGAAAGCAAAGCTGTTCTCCTGCTGGTGTATTTCCAGTATGTATCTGAGCTCTTGGGAACACCAGAACATGTGGCCGACAATTCAAAGTGTTGGTGCTGACCTTTAAAGCCCTAAACAGCCTTGACCCTGTATACTTGAAGGAGCGTCTCCACCCCCACTGTTCGGCCCAGGCACAGAGGTCCAGCGCTGAGAGCCTTCTGGCTGTTCCCTCATTGCAGGAAGTAAAGTTACAGGGAACCAGGCAGAGGGCCTTCTCGGTAGTGGAACCCACCCTGTGGAGCGCCCTTCTATCAGATGTCAAGGAGATAAATAATGGTGCACCTTTTAGAAGACTTCTGAAGGCAGCCCACTATAGGGAAGTTTTTAATATTTGATGTTTTATTATGCTTTTATATTTCTTTGGAAGCCGCCCAGAGTGGCTGGGGCAACCCAGCCAGATGGGTGGGGTACAAATTGAAGTGTAGGTGGGTTCCCACAAGACAAGACATAGTGATAACAGCAAGGACCTTTATTGAACTACATAACTGAACAACAGAGACATAGCAACTGCTTATATACATTTCTGAAGACCTGGGCCACTCCCACTCCCAACGTGATTGGCAGTCTAAACTTCCAAACTGCGAACCATCACTTGGAGTTTAAGGGCCAATGGCAGAGGCCCAAATCTTGAAATGTTCTGTGATTGGATATCATGTATCGAATCAGAACACAGGAGCTCAGAATCCTTAGTCCAGACTCAAGGTCAGGCAAACCCAGACCACTGAATACATAACACAAATAATAGAATTATTATTATTACTATTATTATTTATTAGAGTGTGCAGGCAAGCAGCGAAGAGCGGCTGCTATTGAAAGGGAGGGCAGGCAGCTTCTGCTCACACTGCCAGTCAGTTCCTTGGTACAGCTGCCAGTGCCTCCGCTCTTCATTTCTCAGGCAATGGGAGTTGAGGAAAGGAACTTTCCCTGCTCTGAGGGAGCTCATGGAGGGCACCTTTCTCAGAGGCCTCTGAAACCTTGAACCATCCCTGACAGTGATGGTGACTGTGGATGTCGGGTGGGGGGAGAGGAAGACACTTCCCTCACCTCCCAGCAGGTGCGTTGCCACTGCAAACTCACTGACAGGCCCCTATGCCATGAATTTTTTTGCCCAGTGGCTCAAACTGTTTTAAAGGCCTAGGAGAAGGTGACACCAGATGGCACCCCTCTTTGATGGAAGAAGAAGAGTTTGGATTTGATATCCCGCTTTATCACTACCCCAAGAAATCTCAGAGCGGCTAACAATCTCCTTTCCCTTCCTCCCCCACAACAAACACTCTGTGAGGTGAGTGAGGCTGAGAGACTTCAGAGAAGTGTGACTAGCCCAAGGTCACCCAGCAGCTGCATGTAGAGGAGCAGAGAAGCGAACCCAATTCACCAGATTACGAGTCTACTGCTCTTACCCACTACACCACACTGGATACATTGCTTCTCTTTCATCGCTGTGCTTTTCTGTTTCAGGACAAGCGATAAAAGAAAAAACCTAGCCAAGCAGAAAGCAGAAGCTCAGAAGAGGCTTTATGGCCAAAGCTCCATGAAAAGGCTGTCGCCGGTGTCTTCCGACTGGGAGAAACAGCGCCGTTCCCTGGAAAGGAGGAGAGAGGAACTGGTAGATTGCTTTTCTCAAATAAATGAATATTAAGCCTCTGTTTTCTTCCCTTCCTCAAGGAACATGTTTGATCACTTCTTAAATCTTCTTGATTTTCAGAAGGAGAGACTGGCACAAGTGCGCAAGCAGATCTCTAAAGAAGAGCATGAAAACAGGCACATGGGGAATTACAGGTAGCTATGTCATCTGGGCTTCCTATCAGGAATAAATCTTGGGTACCGTTGCTTTGTAGCAGGTGAGCGTGGTGCCTCAATCCCATTTGTGCAAAGGTGCTTTTCTGTCAGTGGCTGAAAGGGATGGCATGGATATGACTAGGAAGTGCTGCCAGTTATTGAGTTTAAAAATATTTACCACCAGCAGCAAGATTTACATCTGGTGCAGAGGGCAGGTGTAACACTGTTTCGCCACAAACTGCAATTTGGCAGAATCGGGAGGTGACCTTGGAGACAGACATTTCTTGTCCTTCCTTTGTCCAGAGTGAATTTCTTTCTCTGCCCGTCTGCCCTGGTTTTAAATCTTGGTCAAGATGAGAGGTTATCGACCGTAATTATTGAGAGTGCGTATATTATTCTAAAGCTATGATCAAAAGTAATAAGAAGCATGGGGGAATTTGCTGTGGGTTAGAGAGGAGGGCGAGGAAGGAACCATGTGCTGCCATGGCTGGTTCCATATTTGCAAACTATTGAATTCAGGAAGCCTGCACCCAGCCTTAGAGATGAAAAGGTTATTGTTTTAGTGAACTGCTAGTTTATAATACTCAGCAAATAATGTCAGTCAGGTTTGCTTTTGTTTTGGCATTTAGATTATGATTCTTTTAAATTGTCTTTTCGTAAACTTTGTTAGGAACTTGATAGGTGGACAGAAAAATACTTGCAATAACTAACTAACTAACTAACTAACTAACTAACTAACTAACTAACACAAACATAAGACCCCAAATTACCACTGTAATTAACTGTGAAATATAAAATTACTTATTTCCAGACACTACAGTGAAAACATCCATTGGGTGCTCTGGTGATTTCTGTCCCTGAATATATTTCTTTCTTTTCTTTTTCTTTTTTTGCAAACTCAGAACAATAGGGTTGAATTATGAAAGCAAAATATTACGGTTTTTTTTTTATGGGACCGATCATGTTATGCTTTGCTATTAATTGATAGTGCACCTGATGAAGTAAGGTGTGTTTTAATGGCACTTATTCCCAGTCGTACTTAGGATTGGATCTGTAAATCACAGAAGAGGCAGCAGCCTTTCCCAGTCCAGTTTCAAACTGTATTCCAGAGACCCCAAGGTTGCCTGGAAAGCTTATCAGGAGCTTTTTACAGTCAGAAGATCGGTATTGGTGGACAACCGCCCTTGAAAGGCAGCTTTCCAATCATACGTACATAGGAAGTTGACTTGCACCAAGACAGAATATTTATCCATCTAGCCCATTATTTTTTTTACTCCAACTGGCCTGCCACTCTCAAGGGTTTCTCCCAAAGAATCTTCTTTATCATCTAAGGATTTCACCCAAAGAATCTTCTTTATCATCTTACCTGGATCTTTTAAGTAAAGTTGGCAGGGATTGAACCTGCAGCCTTCTGTTTGCAAAGCATGGCCTCTGCTCCCAAGCTGAAACTTGCCCCGTAGTTAGTCTTGCCTTGAACACAGCCACAGGGAGGTGTTGAGGTTCCTTGGGTGCTTTCTCTGCTCATTTAGAGCAATGAAATGTCCAGTAGACATGGGCACTTCAACGGTAGGTCCACAGGATTCCTGTAGTCCTTTGTACGTTTATTTATATGGGGCCTTTGCTCTTTCAAGAGTTTGTGAACGACAACAAGCCCCTGCCCCCAGATAAAGAGAGCCCCCAAAGTCTGGATGAATTCTGCTCCTCTGACCTCCCCAGCTGTCTATGGCAGTCTTGGGCCGTTGGATGGTATAGCACAGGTGCTAGACAAGGCAAGAGGGGTGGCTGACACTTCCCTCTCCCAGCCTTATAGAAAGCAAGAGATGGCTCTGGACGGATTATTGTTTTTCAAGGATAGCACTGGGATCTCCCACTCCTTTTTGCAGCCCCTTAAACTCAGCCTTGACACTTCTGAATTATGAATGCAATATTTTGTTAATGTTTCATGCCTCACGCATACTTGACGTTGACATTTCAGTGAGTATTCAGCGTTTCGAACCTTCCTCTCTATCCATAGAAGAACTAGCACTGTCCCATTGTTTTCTTTGCTTTTTAGAGCTCGCAACACCTATCCACACCCCTGTTAAACCACACATAGAGTAATTGGACTAGAATTAGTCCCCACCAGTGTATGCTTCACGTTGCTGGTGAACACTGAACAAATCGTACCTCCGGAGGTTTTGCGCATAAGCCTCTGGGATCAAACTAATACGCACATCTCCGTGGTATGAATGGAAGCTCACTTCCCCACTCTAACATGACTCCTGTTCATTTCAGTGCAGTGTGTGGTGACCTTGTGGCTACAGTTCATAATTTTTCTCCTCCTCCTTCTCTTTAAACCGTAGGCGCATTTACCCTCCTGACGATAAGCTGCTGCTTGAAAAATATGAGGGCTTGTTAGCCGCTGCCTTTCAGACGTTCCTTGCCGGTAGAGCAGCTTCACTTCAGCGAGAGATGAACAACCCCCTCAAAAGAATGAAGGTGACCACTGATTCACCCAACTTGCATTTCTGCTCCAGGGATGGATAATGTTATTGGACCTCAACTCCCATCGGTTTTGGGCAGAATGGCCAGTAGTTGTCGTGTGACAAACAGTGGTGCGGCAATAAAACTGCTAGTACATTTGCAAAGCTAAGCAGGGTCTGGTTTGTTTTCAAATTGGATGGGGGACTGTGTGTTGAGATTTCTGCATTGCGGTGGGTTCAACCAGGTGACCCAACTCTGCAATTCTATGATTCTACAAATACCTGGATGGCCAGAGGTTTTTCACCCCTCTTTTGTTCCATGACGTTATCTGGTCCCAAGTGTTTTCAGTAGGGTTCCCTTCAGCACACAATTCCTCCAGCTTATGGCAATGAACTGACTTTGTTCAAGGCCGGTGTGTGAGAGGAAGTGTCTCCAAGATAGTTTCCATTCATCCAGATGTTCCAACACATCTGCCAAAACTGGTCATTCCATTGGCTAAGCATTATCTCCAATAATGTGCCTTCTCTGTGAGTGTCTGTCCATTTTCAAATGGCTCCTACTAGAGAGGGGTTGTGTAATGATGTGTCTTTGAAAGCTTCAGGGATACGTTTTGGGAGATGGAAGAAACATCTCCTGGCATCCTGGTCTCCAAACTTGGCAGCGGTCCTTTGAAGCAACCGCAAATCTGCAGTTTCCCCTCATCCCATGTAGAACTTTTAGAAAGCATTCAGGTGAAAAGCTGTGCTGGAATCCCTGTGCCATCATCCCTGCTCCTAGTGTACATCCACTGGCATAATTTTCTGCTTACCACCTTGAAAGGCATGTGTGCGAGAAGATTCTTTGGGCATCAATTGGGCATCAGTGTTAGCTGTACCAACCTAATTAGGCTCCAGTAAGCCTACAGTAATACATAATGCCTTCCTTTTGGAATCTAGCCTCTGCTTGCTGAGAAGCAAGATGCCATGTTCATAATTTTGTGTGCATTCTGGCTTTTTATATTAATCCAGAGATTTAACCCCCCCCCCTTTTTTTAGGAAGAAGACATATTGGATCTTCTGGAACAATGTGAACTGGACGATGAGAAGCTAATGGGCAAATCTGTCCGGCCACGTGGCCCAAAGGTATGTCACTAAACACCTCTGAAGTTTGGGACTGGTAAAATCAGGATAGCACTGCCATTCTGCAGACAAGAAGGTTAATGCCACAGACTGATAGGAGGGTGCCCTGCCCTTGGGGAACAATTTCAATAAGACTCTAATACTTCCCTTTCCCTTTTGCTAAAACAAAAGACACCCAAAAACTACATGGATGTTTCTTCCATCTTCCCTTCCTCCCTATTTTGGTTTTTGCACTGAACTGGCCGTTTATGTCCTCTAGATGGCACATTTTCACTTTCTTACAGGAAGTACATTTATGCTAAGCCAGCTGTATCTGTTTATATACTCCCTTGCATTGCATCTCTTTTAGAAACTGCATGTTAACGTGATGTCAAATAACGCACATGCACATTATATATAACAGACACACAAACTCCCAGGCTGACAGTGTTGTGGCTCGTTTTCCCCCAGTGCATTCTCTTCCTCTCTGTTTTGCCTCTGAGTCCTATATAGTTCTGTTAATTCAGTAGGTGGTGGCATCTACTAGTAATAACTAGGACATTTTAGGGCAGGTTTTGCCCCAGTAGTAAAGCTGGGGCTCTTAGTCACCCTTTAATTTTGCCTCCCCCAGTGACCCCTTTTGGGTTAAGGACCAAGGCTTAAGGATTCTCTGAAGGACAGCTGGGTACATCACCACCCTCAGCTGCACGTGCAGCACAGCTCTGCAAAGATAAATTGCTCGTTTTTATCTCGAGTGACCTACTTTTCACTTAGAAATCATCCGAAAACAGGCAAATAAAAACCCAACAGCTCAGCTGGTAAAGAGATTAACCGCCATGGCTGCGAAGGCCAGTGGGGCAGTCTTCCTGCAACAAATGATACATTTCCAGAGGATTGTTTGTGCTGATGTTCTGTTTTGCATCTGCTTTATGGAGGGAGGGAGGGAGGGAGGGAGGGAGGACAATTATCCGACCTTGTCAATGGTTCCTGTGGCTGTTTTGTGTCTGTCTCTCTCTCATATTTTGAAAGATAAATGACCCTGACTGGATATAGCGTCCCGTGTGCATATGGGATTACAGTGAGGCTTACTGGGCCAAGTCTTGTTTTCATTGCTTAGGGTTTTATGCCCCGGTGCTGGTTGGCTGGTTTGTTTTATTTTATTTCCAAACCCGCTTTATAAAACCTTGTGTTGCACCTACGTTGGAAACATTATATGAATGAGTGTGGCTTAAAGAACTAAGCATGTGAAACCCCTTTTCCTAAAAGAGGTCTAGTGGACATGTATTACCTTTCTCGTAGCCAATATTACACTGACATTTTGAAAGGGGAAACTTTAGGGCAGTTTGGGGGGACCTGCAGCCCTCTTGACATTGTTTGGGTCTATTTATTGAATCTTTCAATTGTTACCAAACTGTAAAATCAAATCAGTGTGTGTGTAAAAGTGTGTGTGTGTGAGAGAGAGAACAATACAGAGATTCAGTTCCCACACATATTTACTTTTCCATGCTACAATCCCATTGGGGCTGGCCCTATTGTTAGGCAGAGAAAGGTGGTGGTCTCAGGCAGCTGAATTTGTGTGTCATTATTTGTTACCGAAGTATTTTTACTGGCAGGGAAGCCACACTTGTGAGATTTTCTGCCTCAGGTACCAAAATTATACACCTTGACTTGGGTGGGGGAGGGGGCACCATTTGCTTCTCCAGTGCAGGAAGCAAAATGTACTGGGCCTGACCCGGTCCCTTGCAGTGTCACAGAGGCTCCCAACCCCCCCAGAATGAAGTAGGTTACAGTGAAAGTGGCGGGAGAGAAATGTTAATACATTTTTTTCCCCTTCCACCTCTCCATCTTTCTCTCCAGCCCTTGTATTCCATGCCAGAGAGTGCGCAGTTCTTGAAAAAGACCAAGAACAACAGCAGCGGCAGTAGCTGTGAAAGCAGCAGTGATCTATCTGAATGGGAGGAGGAACCCGAAAAAGAATACGAAAATGCAAAGAAAGAGAGGAATGTCTCATTTGATGTTGAAGACAGGAAATTAATAGAACGATCCAGTAAGTTAGATAAATACAAAGCTAATGAAGTTTTGCAGAAAGCATGCATTATTATTATTATTTTTCAAAATGTGTACGCATGGTTACTGAATCTGAAAAAGCTACTGGGGACCATTTATGGATCTGAGATACTGAGAATGTGAGGTCTTCTGAACTACCCCCTTAGTCAACTATCTCTTCTGTGTCCCCACCTCTTTCCACGTGTATAACACAAAAATGCATCCTGAATCATTGTAGCGCTTCTCAAAATATCTATGGAGTACAGCCCCATTATAATTTGAGAGTCTCACAGTTTCAGCTCTGCCTGCTTTCAGTGTCAGGAAAAGTCACGTCTTTCTCTTTCCTGCCTGTATGTGTCTTTTCGTTAGAAAACCTATCTTGCTTTTTTCCATTTCTAAGGAAACGCTCGGGGTGACTCATATCAGTAAAAACCAATCTAACAGTCAATGATGAAACAGCCAAAAGGCAGCAGGGGGGAAAAAGAAAGAAAGAAACAGAACGATAAAGAGACAGTAAACAAAGAAATTCAAGCTCTAGTCACACCAAAAGCTTTCTCAAGTAACAACGTTTTGAGTCTACAGTGGCACACTGGTAAATAGAGGGCCAAGTGAACCTCCTAGGGTAGGAAGTTTCCATGTTGTGGGGGCCTCAGCAGAAAAGGCTCTGTTGCACAACCCTGCCAAGTGTATCTCACAAACCGGTGGGATGTAGAGAAGGACCTCACCAATATATTATCATTATATTGCTGGGGATTGATTGGGAGGTTGGAAGAGGCAGTCTTCTGGTCCTAAGCCATTTCGGACTTTAGAGGCGATAACCAGTTCTTTGCGTAAGGACCAGAAACTTTGGCTTCTCGGCTTTCCTTCACCCATCCCCGCCACTCAGTGCTTACTTCTGAGGCAAAGAACTGGGGCGTTAGAAGAAGGGGGAAGGATGTCAGGAAGGGAGCAAACCTGCCTCCGATTGGCTGTTCCTCAGCAGTGCAGTGCATCTTGGCTCTTGCCTGGCGCATGTCAGCAGGAGCAGTGTTTGTTGCGTGGAGTTGGGTAGACAAGGCACCCAAGCAGAACTGGGACTCTGTAAGGGAAAAGAGGGATCCCTGAAATGTCCTGGACAGGTGAAGAGGTTGGGAATCCCTGTTTAAAAACAAAAAGAAAAAACATGTTGGTTTGAGAAATGGAAAAAGGGGTGTTTCACTTTTCATTTACTACGTTTTATCTCTTTGCAGGCAGAATGCACTGGAAGCGGCCTCTTAAGAAAGTCCCTTCTTACGTATCACCCACGCCGTTGTCAGGTCCTATGAGGCGTTCTGTGAGCTGCCCTCGCTCCATTTCAGTCTTGTCTATGCAAATGCAAGGCGCCGAAAACCGCCCTTTCTCAGCCAAGAATTTGGTGCAGCTTTCTCGCCCGTCTTCTGTGAGTAGGTCACACTCTTTAAACAGAGGTTCATCTGCGGGCAAAATGTCTCATACTGCCAACCTGGGTACTGTACATTCTCCTGTGGTAAGTTAGCAAATCACACCTGGAGGTGAATTGTTTGGGATCTGGTGTGGTGTCCTCTTATTATCCAAGCCTAAAATTTCTAGTTCTGCAACCAGCAATTAACAGGTAACTTAACCCAAATGAGTTTAAGATCGATAAAAGTTAACTAAAGATTATTTAAGCATCCTATTATACACACCAAATGAGATATATCCAATCCATTTTGGAAACTCAGAAGGTGTAATTCAGATATGCTGAATTTGGTTAATTCACACTGCCACGGTTTGGATAATGGGTGTGGGATTTTATTGTGTCTGAACGTTATTTTGGTGATGTTTTCCCAAATATTTTTCAAGTGATGTTGGTTGTGGTTTATTTTGAAAAATCTGTTGAACTGATTCCAAATCAGCATAGATTTGTTCTGTAGCACTGGTGATTACAACTAACCTTGCTTCTCAATTGCTATTTTTATATGTACAGCATTAGAACATTGAAAAATGATGTTGTTATTTTGGCTGCTACAGTAAATTACAGAATTTAATCAAAGGAAGCCAGAAATTCAGGCACAGCCAAATGACCAAATACAGATCATGATGATTATAGAGATGTTGTTGTTGTTGTTGTTGATGATGATGATAGGAGAATGAGAAGACACATTTATCCATTCAAATCTTCCCAAGAACCACTATATGTGTTTTACAGCCCAGTGTTTTATAGATTTCCTAATAATATAAGTGGCAGTATCTTTTCCTGTGGTTTTTTACACCAGTACATATAACCAAACTAAATTGTTCAATGGCTGCACAGCCACACTGGGGTGGAGGCTGGATGAGGCAAGATGAATGATATCTTCATGCAAAGAAATGTTCTTACTGCCCTCACCCACAAGCTTCCTTAAAGCCATCTTTTACAAGAGTGGTCCGTGATGAAGCTACAGGGAATGTTCGGGTTCCAGAGCCCAGCAATAACGAGGACACTGGTAATCAGGGGGCCACTGAACCTGAAGCTGGCAGGCAGGAGCCCACAGAACCAGCTGCCAGAGCACTGGAACCTTTTGAGCCAGAGCCTCATGGGTACCTTCCAGTGGGCCCGAGGAACCACGTGTCTCCCACACTCCCACAGGATAGAGGCTATGGAATGTAGGAGACATCTTCAGACCAGAGGGTTGGCCCTTGAAGAGACTTATCTTTTCCACAAGGGGACAGAGGCTAGGAGAGGTGGATTGGAGACAGAAGGTCAAAGGGGATTGCTTTGCTGCCAACCTTAGCTGGAGCAAGTTGCTCACTAGTAGCTCTCCGTGGTGCTGCAACGAACAGCCTGCCTTGCTCCATAGGTCTCCTCCACAGGGACATGACATTGTGGAGCTGGAGGCCAGCGAGTGTGGAGCTTTGGTACTCAACCCAGATTTGGGACTGCAGAGGGGATGGGAATCATCACCTAAAGCCGAATGCTTTAGCTGAGATCCCTGCATTGCAGAGGGTTGGACTAGATGACCCTTGGGTCCCTTCCAGCTCTAAGATTCTGTGATTCTATCTATAGCTCCAGGTTTTGTAGGTTGTTCTCACTCTCCAGAGGCTGGCTTCCTGCTTGCTGTGGTGAGGGAGCGAATGCGTGAGGTGACTGAATCATTCCATGTGGCCGTGTATGTACGTTGACATTTTTATTCTGACTTCATGGTTCTATGGGACCCCGATGGAGGCTTATAGGATAGGATAAAAACAGAAATTGGTTTCTGCATCATTAAACTGCTATAATCAGAGGCCTGCAACTGCAGCAAATAAACGCAACCAACAATAAAATAGAACAACCTTCTGTTACGCAAAATTGAAAGTTAAAAGTAACCCAAAGCGATCTTTAAGCTGGCTGAGGTTTTTCACATGAGTTAGTGTGGTTCTAGGTGAGATTATAACAAGGCTTTAAAATGAAGTCTGTCACCTATATGGAACCCTTCTGTCACTGTAACGATGTACTGAAAATGTGGTGCCCATTTAAATGAATATTTAGTGACGCTTCTTTTTTTTAAAAAATGGAGTGCTACATCTTCTGGTAGAGAGATCCTGCTTAAGCCCCGTGTTATTTATCTGACAGAGCAAGAGACGTATTTCTTTTAATAATGTGAAGAAAATCACTTGCAGAGTAGGAGGGCTAAATACTGACAGCGAGCTTATAGTTTTACGTTATTGTTGTGTAATTAAGAATAATGTACTGCAGCTGGCCAACAGCATGAAAAAAAATCGATTTCTTTTATTTTTTAGATTGCTGGAAAACTAATCATTTGGTAAAGATAAAATGTTTGTTGTGAATTGTGAGATAAAATAGATTTAGTGAGTCGTTGCTGTTAGATTAAATACCGCTTCCACAGATCAGCAGAAACTGAGGTGATGATCCCAAACACACTTAGCTGGAAACACGTGTCAGTTAAATCAATTGGATTTACCTCCGAAGAAAAGTGGTTAGGGCACTGCTATAAATATTGAGGAATATATAAATGCCAGCAAAGCAGACGCTAATGTCAAAGCAATACATTCTGCATCATTTTCAGAGCTGTTTTACTGTACACACATCCTACAAAACATGTTGTTAAGTCCAGTATTATATATTGCTTCGTTACGATCTCTTGCTTCAGCATTAGAAATCTGGCAGATGCATCATATACTTTCGATTCTATATATTTCATTTACTGTATCAAAGGCCCTTTTTAAGATCCATAAAAACAGCACACACAGAGAGAGATCTTCCAAGTTATTAATCATTTTATGCACTATAATGTATTGATCAATACAAACATGCCTTTGCCTGAAGTCTCCTCCTCCTCCTCCTGGAATGTGTCTGTGTTTTGATTCATGTTTGCAAAGGTTCTTTTCCACAAAAGGCAGTGAAATCCAAGATCCATTGAATTCAGTAGCATACCCCCCGCAATCCCAACATTTTGTTTATGTATTTTGGTTTTGAATTTCCCCGCTCGGTTCTCCTAAGCAGAACATTAGCAAGAAAAGCGTTCCTCACCTCTGCTTCTCATGTGACTCTGAAATCCCACCCCGCCACACAGCCAGATAACCCTCTTCTCTCTTGGCAGACGGAAAGACAACAGAGAGCCAAAGAGCAAGAAGAGGCCCTCACAAAGGAGACGCTGGTCATTTTCACGAGTATGAAGATCCGATACCCAGGGAAAAATAATGAAGACGCAGAATTAATACTCGAAGACGTGAGTATTGGAGAAGGGAAATTATAAGAAACTGGGTGTTTATTTGGCGACAAGGCTACAAAGGTGATGGACGAGGTGACACGCTTTAATGAGGGCATGTTCCCTACCCACACCCCAGGTTCCCACTCAGTAGCAGAATCCTGTGGCTCTGCACCGCACTGTCTCCGTAGCCATCACTGCGTATGTGTAATATAACAGTGAAAAACATTCTCGCAGTAAACATGGTCAGAGAAACGAGGGGCTTTAGCATCCCCAAGCAAACTCTATTCCAGCCCTTTCCTTTCCTGCTTGATGAGTGTTGCTCCTCCTGTTGTTGTTTAGCAGCAGAAAAGGTCCATAAGCCTAACAGTATTGTTTTCCTTTTCCTTTTGCTCTTCCTTCCCTTTGACCTGTAAACTGGGACATTTCAAACGATCCCTCTCCCTTCTTCACCCACCATCCGTACGGCTAGTTTTTAAACCACTCCCCACAATCTTTCTCAGTTACTCTTTGCACCATCTGGTGGCACAGATTGAAATACTACTTGGTAGAACTACAGATCCTTAACAGGCTTCTGTACAGTGGTACCTTGGGTTACATATGCTTCAGGTTACATACGCTTCAGGTTACAGACTCCGCTAACCCAGAGATAGTGTCTCAGGTTAAGAACTTTGCTTCAAGAACAGAAATCGTGCTCCGGCGGTGCGGCAGCAGCAGGAGGCCCCATTAGCTAAGGTGGTCCTTCAGGTTAAGAACAGTTTCAGGTTAAGAACGGACCTCCGGAACGAATTAAGTACTTAACCCGAGGTATCACTGTATTGCGAAGTACAGGGTGAGTCCTTTAAAAGAGGCCCCATGGATACAGAATACATATGTTCCACAGGGCCTCTTTTAAAAGACTAACCCTGTATTTTTTATATACATTAAAAAACAACAACCCACTTTGCAGTCCACAAATGTGTGCTACAAGAGAGCCAGTGTGGTATAGTGGTTAAGAGTGGTGGACTCGTAATCTGGTGAACTGGGTTCGATTCCCCGCTCCTCCACATGCAGCTGCTGGGTGACCTTGGGCTAGTCACACTTCTCTGAAGTCTCAGCCTCACTCACCTCACAGAGTGTTTGTTGTGGGGGAGGAAGGGAAAAGGAGATTGTTAGCTGCTTTGAGACTCCTTCGGGTAGTGATAAAGCGGGATATCAAATCCAAACTCTTCTTCTACAAAGCAACAGTTTTAAAAGTGGGACGCATTAGGAGGTACACATTAGAAGCCCGTATGGGCTTATTTTCAGACTATTTTCACATGTGCATGGCTGCAATTTCCCTTGCTGTATGGTGGCTGGCATTTGTCCCCATTAGAGCAGTTGCGCCACTGGAGAAACATCTCATTGTACCTATGGCAGTAGTTTGATTTCTTCAGAAATAACATCATTCTAATTGATTTTTTTTTGGTCGGTCTTTTATACAGATTATGGATAATTGGAAATTCCATAAATCAAAAGTGGCTTCATATTGGTTAATTAAACTAGACTCTGCAAAACAGAGAAAGGTGAGTGGTGCCTACTCCTCTCCCTGTGAAATAACACTTTTAATGAATTCTTAACTGCATTGGTCATTTATCTGGTAATGTCTTATCTCAATTGAACTTTTAAAAATTTGGTATTCTTGAAGGTCAGTAAGAAGCAGTAAGTATTGTGCCCATTTTAAAAGGTCGTTTAGGTTGCCAAATCCATAGGTCAGTTCAGATGTTAGCAAGAAACCAGGGTGCCTCACTAGAAGAATGATCCGTAATAGGCATCTCGTTCACAGGCCTTTCCCTTTCCTTCCTCTGACGCACCTACAACAAGGAGACTGTTTTTATTTTGAACAAAATCATATTTCTACAACACTGTTCCCTATGGCACCTGAACTCTGGAAACTGTGGTTTGCTTCAACTCTAGCTGGTGAGCAAATTAGATCCTGAAACCACTGTTTAATCTTGACTTGTTCTTATTAACAAGAGTTTAAACAAACCACGGTTTATAGTAATGGAAGCCAAAAGTAGTTCTCTGGTCCAAGGAACTGGAGTGTCACCATCAGCAGGGTTTTTTGGGGGGCTCAGCCTGGATGGCTCAATTGGTTAGATCGTGGTGCTGATAACACCAAGGTTGCAGGTTTGATCCCCTGATGGGACAGCTGCATATTCCTGCATTGCAGGGGGTTGAACTAGATAATCCTCAGGGTCCCTTCCAACTCTACTATTCTATGAACTACTAGGTTAGAAGTATTTCACTGATTGCACTGATTCCTGTAGTTCTGCTTCCTCTTGCATAGCTCTTCAGAATTGCATATTCAACCATCCAGTTTTCTCCAGTGCAAGGCTGTTCTTAAAAGCACTGTAAACTGTGTTTTCCATGTAGGATGAACACACACACACACACACACACACACACACACACACACACCTTCCCCCCAAACAGTAAGTGTATCTGCTTTTTTCCTCTGACAAGTATAAGTGGTACCCCAGGCACACAGTCTGGGTCAAGATGATATACTAGGTCATTACAAAGAAAAATGGCACTTCTGCAAATGGCGGATGTCTTTGTTCAGCTTGCAAAGACATGCCTGATGACTCAGGGGGCTAATATTACCTGAAGCGCTGATGAGCTCTCGACGTCTTTTGGCAGCAGTGCCTTGCCGTAGGCTTCTCCGTGTGTTTAATCCTAACCTCTTTGAGCAATCAGAGTCATTTTTAAGGATGCAGTTAAACAGATCGCTTAAGGTTTCGCATTGACCTTGAGGCCCAAGGTTTTCCGAGCGTGACGCAAAAGTAAAGAAGCTCGGCCTGTCCATATGCCACCATATGGGAAGGGAACTGATGGGGAGAAGAGCAGGCGACTGTAACAAATATAGTCGAAGGCTTTTTTTAAAGATTTCAATTAAGGGGCGTAGCTAGTAGTGGAATAGCATATAAAATGCAGGCAGGCACTCTGGCTGCAGAGTGACCTGGCAGATACACTAAATGGTCCATCACCTGCTGGTTTATGTGCTAGGGGTAAGGTGAGCTGAATGACTAATATGCACATATTATCGAGGAGAATATGCACATTGTTTGTCCATGGACAGGTCATTGTGCACATTTCCTGATTCAATGCATGCATTCTCCAGCAGGCTTTTGCACATCTTCTGGGCAACGTGGATAATCTGATAATGTGCCTGTGCACATTATCCCAAGGATGCAATGCTGGAGATGATGTATTATTGCCCAGAGGATGTATAAAGGTGCAGTACATTGGAAAGTATTAATAGCTGGATAAATGGCGGCATTACTTGAGCAGGTCACCTTAGCAAGAAAACTATGTGCAGGTTATCTTGCAAGCTTGGATAGTTAGGCCAGGGTTTTCTCCTGGTCCTTGCACACAGGAGGTACACGTGATCGTTGTGGGAGCGAATCTCAGGACTTTCGTATCCCTTCCACTCACAAGCAGAGCCATTAATATCAGCCACGGTTTAGTCCTGTAAAAATGGCTGTGCAAAGCAGGCCTCACAATCTGCCTGCCATGAAAAAATAGAGATGGATCAAAAGGGCAAGGCTTCCTTGTGTAGGCGCTTAAATGTGGAGAGATTGTTCTCATGAAGGTTCTGCATGAGCAGGATTCACAGTGCGGTCTGTGGGCCTGCCTTGGGGGTTTTGTATTCCGATTTCGGCACCTTTCAGCTTGACTGTAATCTGCAATTTGCAGGAAAGTAAAAAAAAAGAAAGGACTACTTCTTTCTTTTTCTTTTATAAATGACAGCAGATTGTAGTTATAAAGCACATATGTGTGCTGTTCTACAATCTTTCATGTTTGGGGGGCTATATATCATTTCTTTTTGCAGAAGGTGGAGATCACAATAGAAAACACAATTGCAGAAATTGTGCAGTGGCCTTTCCCCTTGTGAATCTTAATTCCTATACATTGTATATAAACTTACCTGTGGATGTTCAGGCTTCTGTGCATCCTGACATCCGTCTATATTGGTCTATTTAAGAAGTGCTAATTTACCTTCCCCACCCTGCCAGCTTCCCTGCCCCCCCCCCCTTTTTGGCTGAATGCCTTCCTAAATAAGTTCCTCTTGAAATCAGAATCTTTAGTTAAATTCATATGCAATTAGCCTTAGAGGCACAGAACGGTCCCTGCAATCATCTTATGCTTATGGTTTCACATTTTGATGTTGAGTGGAAGCTGTTGGTCCAGCGTTTAGCCTATGAACCTCTAACCCTCATTTACAGAAGATTGGAATTGATAAGTTAATTGTGCCAAGAACTGAGTCAGTGACTTGTAGTCAACACACTGAAATGAATTGAAATGAGGAAGCTAGTGTCCTAAGGCAAAGTGAGTTGATTTTATGTGAAGGGAGTTTCAATTTATCTTCCCAAGCTCTGCATGTATCCCCGGGGTAGATTCCTGTGGCAAAAGTTCACACGCCGTTTAAAGCCCCTTGCTATGCCACTCACAGAACAATCCCATAGATTTTTACTCAGAAGTAAGTCCCACCGAGTTCTTTGGTGCTCGTTCCCAAGTAAGCAGGTTTGCCATTGCAACCTTAGTCCAAGAAATCAGCCCTGTGGCCCACAGTTACGTTATTAGCTGGGTTGTGAAAAAGAGGTAGAACTACTCTGAATGGCAGAAAAGATTGGATTGAGCTTGGTGACAGAGTGGTACATGTTGAAACACAAAAAAGGAAAGGCAAATTAGAGTTTATGCGAGAACCTTACAGCTCTTTTCTCCCCAGCTTCTCTTATAAGCCAAACACAGTGGCAAGAAATTCCCAGTTCAGTTTGTTTTTTAAAAAATAGTATACAGTGGTACCTCGGGTTACATACGCTTCAGGTTACAGACGCTTCAGGTTACAGACTCCGCTAACCCTGAAATAGTACCTCGGATTAAGAACTTTGCTTCAGGATGAGAATAGAAATCGTGCTCTAGCGGTGCAGCAGCAGCAGGAGGCCCCATTAGCTAAAGTGGTGTTTCAGGTTAAGAACAGTTTCAGGTTAAGAACGGACCTCCGGAACGAATTAAGTACTTAACCCTTTTAAGGAGTCTCAAAGCGGCTAACATTCTCCTTTCACTTCCTCCCCCACAACAAACACTCTGTGAGGTGAGTGGGGCTGAGAGACTTCAAAGAAGTGTGACTGGCCCAAGGTCACCCAGCAGCTGCATGTGGAGGAGCGGAGACGCGAACCCGGTTACCCAGATTACGTGACTACCGCTCTTAACCACTACACCACACTGGCTCCTGGCGAGCCACAGCAATAGATTCCTGACAGCAGCATCGTCTGCCACCTACCAGGAGAAAATGGGGTTAGGTAGGGGCTGTGTGAATGCCTTGGCAGAGCCAATCTGGTCCTCGCAGTGGTGCATTCATTCAAGCAGCCCTGACGTCTCCCCTCCCTCTCGCCCCTCCCTCTCCCTCCTCTTACTAGTAAGCAACAGTGCTGCTGCTGTCTGGGGGCTATTGCTGTGGTTCTGTCCCACCAGGAGACCTCCTCCCGGTGCTCAAGTAGCAGAAAACAGGAACCGGAAGTATGTATTTTTGCAACGGGGCAAGCCCATTTTCACCTGTGCTTAAAATGCCGGCGATATAATGATCAGCAAATTAATTGCTTGGTTATCTCGTTCCTTACTCTGTGTGTCAAGCACAGGCTGTTTGCCTTTTTAAGTGCAGCACAAAATTAATTCAAGTGAACGTTCATTCCTTGCTTTATTTAAAAACAAAGAACGCATGCAAATGCGGCCAACAGAAGCATTTCAGGTTTTGTAAACGCTGAAAGCCTGCTCTGGAGACAGAGGGGGAATTGGCCTCATGACATTGCAGGCTTCTCAGTGCTGGGTTTAGCTGCTTTAGGCTGAAAAACAGGAAGAATGGGGTTCCTTTGAAGTCGATCCGTTAAGAAAAAAAACGAACACATCTCAGCAAAACATGGTAAATGGGCTCACCACTCAAGTTATGTAAGTCTGGAAGCACCCTTGTGGGAGTGATTAGTTGTGATTAGCAGAAAGTTTTGATACACAATTCAGAGAAATCAAAGTGTACGCAGAGTTTGTCGAAACCTGTTCATCTTCCTTATGAATATCCCTTTCTTATCCACAAAAAGTACTTTTTGTTATTCTCCTCGCAAATGAGTGAGATAAAATGTTCTTCACACGCCTAATAAAATTTTGATCTGATCTCATTTGTTTCGATTCCAGGCACTTGCCATAACCATGTGTCAAATTTTAAAACCTAGCCTTTTATCGTTGTCTTTTTGTCGTTGGTATTTTAAGTATTTATTCCTAGAGGCTTGCTGGCACAACATTGGTCTTCGAGTTTTTGTTTTTGTTTATTCCTTTATTTACTTATTTATCTGCTTACTATAATTCTTTCCCCAGGTTTTAGATATTGTGAAAGCAAGCACCCGCTCAGTTCTGCAGCGTGTCTGGGGAGTTTCAGATGTTGAATGTTTACATTTGTACCGACTCCTTAATCGTGTGTTTAATCGCCTGCTATGGAGCCATGGTCAAGGTCTGTGGAACTGTTTCTGCAATTCAGGGTAAGAAGCAATATATTACCTTGTAACTGTCATGACTTTCCTGCGGGTTTATTATTATTTTCTCATAGTGAGTTCCTTACTAAATCTTAACTGTTCTCAGAATTTTCTTCCAGTCCTAGAACGGTGATGGTTTAGAACTTTTGATAAGGATGGATGGGACCTCCTTGAACTCCTCAGCATCTGTGTCCTGTTCGATTTAATGGTCTGCGCTAAGACCGCACAGATTAGGGTGTTTTACTGCTTGGCTGCCTTAACTTTTGCAACCAGAATCCCTGCTGCTCTGTCCCTATGGCAGGCAGAGTGGATGTTGGCCAGGGCAAGACAGGCATGTGTATGTGTGGCTGCACAGGAAAGAAGTGTGGCAGCTCCAGGGCCTGGCATATTTATTTCCCCTCCCTTCTTAGGGATGTGTTGAGGGAATATGCAGGATCCAAATCTTCCTTCAATCCACTTTTGAGTTGCTTCTCCCCACCCCACCCCCGGCCATTAGAGCACCAGTGGCAAAGAAAAGGCAACTGTGGAGTACATTATCTTTTGGGAGAGACTGGCCGTGAAACCCTAAGCATGTTTGCACAAATACTCTCTCTGGTAAACATCAGTTTATTAAACAGCGCTTTAAAAATTGGAGTCTCAGCTTCAGGATCTGTCCTTCCACTGAGCACTCAGGGCTGATTACCTCTCCATTCTTAAGGAAATCAGCCCTGAGCACTCACTGGAAGGACAGATCCTGAAGCTGAGACTCCAATACTTTGGCCACCTCATGAGAAGAGAAGACTCCCTGGAAAAGACCCTGATGTTGGGAAAGATGGAGGGCACAAGGAGAAGGGGACGACAGAGGATGAGATGGTTGGATAGTGTTCTCGAAGCTACGAACATGAGTTTGACCAAACTGTGGGAGGCAGTGGAAGACAGGAGTGCCTGGCGTGCTCTGGTCCATGAGGTCACAAAGAGTCGGACACGACTAAGCGACTAAACAACAATGCCAAAATAGGCTTCCAAGCAGCCAGAGTTGGGATCTATTGGTCCACGTATCAGACCAATATATTGGGAAATCCACTGGTAAGAATAGAAGGGCAAGCTTTGTGACTTTGCTGAGCAAAAACTGGGCCATCTGCTCTTATGTCTGGCATGTACCAACCAAAGCTTATCCAGTTGGATGCTTCTCCTGAGGCTCCGACTCAGCATCAAGGATCCTTTACAGACACATCACATTTAGGGTTGTTATTTTTTTATTCCAGTAAAACATTGCTTTTGTTGTTGCTCCCTTTAAAAGCTAATATAATGGCTGTCCAACATGAAGGTATGTATTCCAGTCATGTTGTTGTTTAGCAACTGTTATGATGCTCTGTCGGAGACTTCAGGTGGTTGCACAAACCCTTGATCTGCGCCCTGCATTCATGAAAGCAACGTCAATGTGACGCATCTTATGCCGACGCTAAAGAGTTCTGCCATTGAAGCTTCAAGACGCTTGCCGAACAACTGGCTTGTGGGCTTCTCCCTCCCTCCCCCTCCCCCGCCGAAAGCCGAAGGTTAACTTACTCATTTGTGTTTTCTATTTCCTACCGTCTGCTGGTGAAATAGGGTAGGCTCTTTACTGTAAACAGGCAAGGTCGTGCATTATTCCTCTTCCTTCTTCCATGGCTAAATCTCTCCTGTAGAGCAGTAAAGCTTTTAGATTGCCATTTGTGACAGAAAACATGAGGTCATGTCTGTTTCCATGCCAACAGGAGCTCCTGGGAGACGATATTCAGTAGAAGCACAGAAGCGGTGACTGACGATCAGATCCAGTGTTGCCAACGAATAGTAGATCTTTGTAAACAGTGCCTGCTAGTGGTTTACAAATACTCTGCCGATTCCAGAGGGTCCCTCACTGGAGTTTACCCAGACTGGGATGACACAAGGTATACACACCTCCTTTATTTTGGCTTCATATAATCTAACATTAATTGCAATGCAGGGTGGCAAGGATTTGATTAGCTTGCTCTATGTATTTTAATATATATTTTTTGCAATCTCAGGTTGGAAAGCACACAAATAATACATCAACAGATATTTCAGCCTAGCAGTTGTTTACAGGGCATACTTTCGGGATTTCCCAAATTTGGGTCTCTGGCTGTTTTTTTGGACTACAATTCCCATCATCCCTGACCACTGGCCCTGCTAGCTAGGGGTGATGGGAGTTGTAGTCCAGAAACAGCTGGAGACCCAAGTTTGGGAAACCCTGGTTTAGCGTATGGCAATCCACTGCAAGGGATCTTGCTCATTTCTTCCCTCACGAAAACAGACTGTGGAACAACAGGCCCATATAAATGGGGTGAGGGATATGTGGCCCTCCCCCAGATGTTGGATTCCCGGCTTCCATCACACCCAGCCAGTGGTCAGGGAGGATGGGGCTTGAAGTCTATAGAGGGCCACAGGTTCCCCACCCCTGATTTTAAATGAATATGTTCTTCTGCGCACTCAACAAATCAGCCCTGAAGCACACATAGTGATGGCTTGCTTAGAAGCACTAGTATCTGTCTTGCTTGGTCGGAAAGGACCATGAGTCCCAGAGAGCCATTCTAGAACTGCCAGGGACAAGTGTGGGACTCTGCCAGTCTCCTGTCTAGACTTTCTCATAAGTCATGGAGTGCTTCGACCACATGAGGGAGCCTTTCGATGCAAAACCACTCCAGGCTATGTGAAGTGTGAGTTTGTTTTTCTTTAGCTGGTGCTTCATTTGTGTGTGAGATTGAGGGCCCCTCCAGACATCTTTAAAAAAACAACAACAACACCCATTATTGTGCATTCAGCATAGTATTCATGAAGGTGTTGGGTTTGTGCCTGTGGTCCTACTGCTTTGAACTTGTGGTTCTTTTGGATGCTGCCTAAGTTTAAAACCGGCAGAAGATGCAAAGCAGGGATAAAGTAGCAACATCATGCATTTCAAAATGACCATGCCATATCACAAGTTGACTTAAAAAAAATAAAAATCCCCCAAACAAACTGAGGAGGAGAGGAAGAGCAGCTCCACTAGTAATTCACAGAAAAACCTAGCTTAAAAAGAAGCACTCTTATTTGCCTTAAGAAAGATAACAGGGATGACCACTGGTCTCTTGGGATCAGAATTCCACCATCTTATAGAAGACCTAGAAGAGCTGTATGCAACAGCCTTGTAGCTCCTCTTGTACAACAGACTTCCATGAATGCAACACAGCTTCCTCTTCCGTCCTTTTCAGCTCCCCAAATGCTCTCAAAATAGGCTCCAGAGTGCTGAGGGACCCTCTGTTGCATGCTGTGTTTTTTTTGAGAGGGTACAGGAGGAGAGGAAATGGAATTCCCGTTGCACCAAACCTGCTTATCGTGTGATAAGACCCAAAGCAATTTAAGATCTGCTCATTGGATTACTCTCCTTAACTTCCTATCTGCAAAATGGCCCCCCACCCTTAAGTACTCAGAAATTTTAGTGTTATATGTCCCTTTTCCATTTCATCCTGGCAGTTAACCAACCATGCATTTAGTCGCCAGCATTTCCACTGGAAATGAGTTTTAATCGTCGCTTGTCGACTCTCAGATCTCAAGACTGGATTCTAGCGTGGCTGCCTCTGCTCTTATTGAAGGGAAAACAGATAGTCTTCTAGGTGCATTCGCCAAACTGCTTTTCAAGTGGGCATAGGAAAGTATGTGTCTACTTTCTCTCCCCACGCACAACAAAACTACACAAAAAGACAAATTTAGGTCTCGCGGATCGTAAACTTGAAATGGCCAAAATCACATTTGGGTGTGGAAGTGCGTGTCTCACGGACGAATGAGCATTTGGGAAAGGGGCTGTCATTCTTTGGTGTTAGGCATGTTTTGCATAATAAGGTCCTGACATCATCAGTGAAAAGAGAGTGTTGGATTGCTACTGGTTGTTGAAAGAGACAGGATTAGGCTATATGGCTCGGTGGTTTGTCTCTGGATAAGTACCTTCTTTTTGTTCATCTAAGGCAAGCATGGCCAAACTTGGCCCTCCAGATATTTTGGGACTACAACTCCCATCATGGCTAGCTAACAGGACCAGTGGTCAGGGATGGTGGGAATTGTAGTCCCAAAACATGTGCAGGGCCAAATTTGGCCAAGCCTGATCTAAGGGTTTCGAAATGCAGGGTTCTCCACATGTAATTCAGGAAGCTTTTTTGTTTTTGTTTTTGCTGAACTTCATACTGCTCTACCACTTTGCATAAGTTTGACTCTAGTTTAATTTCTATCCAACCATCTGTGTGCAGGCACAGGGTGAACGTTCTGCTCTGTCCTCAAGTTGCCTCCCCTAAAACTGCTTTGAGATTTTATTACAGTCCAAGTGGTATATAAATCTTGTGAAAAAAATTGCAGAGAAAACATTTCTGCAGTGCCTGAAGAGCTGGCTTTTAAAAATGGCACAGGCTCCCTCCTCACCGAGCTACGCTTTGCACTGTCGTATTAATCCATTTCTGTTATTTCAGCTCATGGGATCGTCTAATTTATTCTGCACGACATCTTCATTCTTGTCCTTATTTATGCATCTTGATCCCCCTCTTCAAAGATGCTTCCTAACTTGGTGCTCTTTGCGGATTACATGAGCCACCCTTGGCCTACAAGGACTAATGAAAATCTTTAACGGAGCCGAGTTTAGGCTTGCTCCTGAGGAACCCCCCTTTGTCTTTCTCATGCCAAGTGTGGTGCCTTTTTTCATTTTTATTTTTAGAATCCCTTTTCTCCAACCCGTTCAGTTCAGCTGAGGGCCATGTTACAAGACACTGCGCATAAAGTCAGTAGGCGGTTGTAGGGATGCCTATAATATAGTGTGCACATTTGATGAGTGTACGCTTTCAGGTGTATATGCTTTAAATCTGTTCCAGGGTTTCCCCAACCCTCTGAAGCAATTGGGGGGCAGTGCAGAGTGTTCACGGGTGGGGTGGGGGGGATGAGAGAAGAGGAGGAAAGTTGTGTTGCACAAGCATAAATCCTTGAGCTGACCGGACATGTTAGTTGGCTACCACCCATTATGTGTGGCGGCTCTTAAGTCCGCTGTTTTTGAGCATGGGTGGAGTGAATCAACATGGAGCTATAAAAGTGCTTCTGCTTTGAAGGGAAGTTCAGCCTTTTGACATCTGGAACGCTGGTTAACCAGTGGTTGTGACCTAAAGGCATTGACATGGAGTGTTATGCCTTATGCTGCTTAATACCTTTGCCCAGGCTAGTTGGGAGCATTCAGGGCAGCCATTTTAATTCCTGTAGGTAATCGATACCTGCAATTCCTACAGATTGCATCTATTTGCAGAGTTATAAATCCAAAAACCTTTTTAAGGCTGAGCTGGCTGCTTTAGCATTATTCGAGACAATAGGTGTCAGACCTGTTCCTCGGGTATCCGAAGTTTGCTTGCTGTTTTATCGTGTAATTCTTTCCACCAGCGTGGAAGTAAATTAATTCCAGCTGGAAAAAAGAGAGAGAAGTATTTGGTAGGGCAGAGAGAACTCTGCTGCGGCAAAACAAAACATGTGTGGTATTAATATGCTATCACAGTAGAGAAGTAATCTAATTTTGATCAGCTGTGACCAAAGATTGTTCTTGCTTTTCATCATTAATGTAAAAAGGAATTATTTTAATGGAAATTATGTGCTCGGATCAAACAGATCAGCCTTACGCACTGTAGCTAACCGTCATCTATTCGCAAAAAGCATGAAGATACCTCTTGTATTGAACTCCGCCTGCTGAAATCCCATCGAGAGGGTTGTTTCATTCGTAAGAACAGTGTGATTTCTTAATGACCGCTCCCCGCTTAAAACGGGGGCGCCCTTTGCGTGGACGCGCGCAGCCCTAGATCTGGAGCGGCCCCATTAGCATAGGCTTGGCTTTGCCTTCCCTCAGGTGGGATACCTGGAGGTCTCCGCCTACCTCAGTCAGTTGTCCAATCCCACCTGGGGGGAGCGTTGCCAAGGAGACCAGGCCAGGTAGGGGAGGAGTTACCTGCCCACACAATAGAGGGAGGATCTTACCTGGGAATCCTCACTTGGCTCCAGAGCTTCTCCCACCCTACCCACCCTCAGTTAATGTCTTCTTTTGCAGGTTAACTTTTCTTCATAGGTTTTGCAGGTTCACTTTTCTTCACAGGTATGTGGGCACTGCTACGTTAAGGTCGGTGTTAAAGGGCCGGAAAGGAATTTCCCTGCATTGGCAGGTTTCGCCTTTCCCGTAGCAAAACGTCACAACTTGGGCGGTACCAGGCCTTGGGCGGAATCCTTTAGTCCATCTTCCACTTTGCGGCGGTGATACCAGGGTTCCCCGTTAAAGGGGTTTCTGAAGGGAGGCTTTGACCGTACGCCGAAAGGTCGTCATTGCTCTCCCCTGTAGCGGCGGCGTAGTGGGGGCGGCTATCTCTGCTTGAACATATGTTCTCCAGAGCCGGCCCATCCCCCCCCATACACACTGGATAACCCTGATGCTCCCTAGGTCCCTGGCTGGGGACTGGGGAGGGAGAATGCCCAATGCCTGAGCCAAGGTCTACCCACATTTGAAATTTAATAAAGTTGTGGCCAATTTAATCCCATAGCACGTTGTCTTGAGTCATTATTCCACATGACGGTGGGGCCCGCTCGGGATCTGGGGACTCCGCCTGTCCACGCAAAAACACCCTCCCTTTTATTTTTTCAACTTTTTACAGGGCTCCCCACACTCACACACACACTTTTGGTGTGACTCAGAATTCCTCCCTAACCTAGTGACATTAGAAAGAATATGGTCTTTCCATTGGCTATTTAATGGTCTTTGAATTCACCCTGAGGCAGTAACGCTGCCATTTTACACACTTCGTTGGATTTGGTCTTGTAGGAAGGAAACCTTGAACATGCACAACGTCCCACTAGAACGGGGTCTTTGTTTGCATTAAATTCGCGAGAGGCCTTGGGAAGCAATGGCTTGACTTCATCACACAGTCTCACGGCACTGCCCAGTAATTTTGTAGGATTAATCATCGCGACTGTTTCAGAGTGTGCTCAGTATTCATTCATCAATAGGGCTCCCATTCCATGATGTAACCCTTTTCTAACAGTGGGCTCTATTTATGTGCGGTGGTGGCAATCAATTCTAGCATAATGCATTGCTCGTCACGCAGCTTCCACTTAGTGTAGGTGTTATTTTTATGTACTTTTGGCGCATTTATCTAATAACTGCCCGTAATTATAGTACATCCGTAATGGGAAATAGATTAAAGGGTGATCATTAGACAATGCGTGATAAATTATTGTTTGTATGATTTTATTCCAGTTCCCCTTCTGCTTATTGCCTGCTTTTTAAGCAAATAAATCAGAGTAGTCATTGATGAATGGCAAATTAGCAATTTGCTAAAATCATGATAATGAGGTGGTGGTTATGTCACAACTTCATTAAATAACAGTCCGGTTTAGTCTAATGTACCTAAATGTGTTAATGGTGTTTCTGGCTTGTAGGGCTTTGTGCAGGCATTTGTTTATTTTCATAACGGAAACTGCTTGATCCTTAGTTCTTTGCCCTTGCTCGCCCTGATCCTGTTGCTGCTGCAGCAAGATAAAGGGAGACAGAAGCCCGGTTGCCCCTTTATATAAGAGAGTTAAGCATTCCAGTGTGTGACAAAACTGGAGGAATGGTTCTTGAATTGGAAGAGGGAGGGATGGATGGATGGATGGATGGATGGATGGATGATCAATATAGATATGGCTGATGTGGCAGAGGGTGGCTGTACAAAAATTGTGCAGGCATTTGGTAGAGATGGAAGTCTTGTGACTCTTGTCCTAAGTGATGCCGGACACTACACAAGGACAGCCACACCGAGTGCAGTAGCTGGAGTTAAAGATCTTTTCGCAGAAACCATGATTTGTGGTTTGAGCACAGGGGTGGAAAGGTGAGAGATATGTGACCTGGAGGGGAGTATATTTTCAGCATTCCCTGTTCAAAAAAAAAAGGGGGGGGGGAGGTTGTAAGTGCCGGGTGGATTCCTAGAAGCTGCTCCTGTCTTCAAGGTGTTGAAACTGGCAGGTGTGGTTAGCATTTCCCAAGTGCAGAAGGGTCCAGAGGAGGCCTTTTCAAGCGGGCAGCGCTCATGGCATGGGCACCAACATTCTCACACTGCCAGGAATGCATCTTTGCAATACTTGGTGAGACTGGCTCTTGCTGCGGAGTACAGGCATCACCACACTTCCGGGCCCCACGTGCCTAAGTGAAATCGCGAAAAGTGGGGAGCACCCTCTAAACATCCCCTCCGTTGCTCTCCCTTCAATCCATACCCAAAAGACTGTATCCAAAAATATCCACAACTAGATAGCCTCCGGTCTCTTTGGGGCTTCCTCCCCCTTCACTGACATCCTTTTCAGGCTCTGGGGAGGGTCTCCTTATGAGGCACAAAGACTCTCCAGGTCTCTTTCCCCATTTCCAGGTTTGGATTGAATTATTTAATCATTTCCTGGTTCCCTGCATATACGCAGTTGCATGCGAGTCTATCACACTTAAGTGTGGAGGATGCCCCTGGATGACAGGTGTGGAATGACTTGGTTCTGCAGGCAACGAATACGTCACACTACAATGTTGTTGTTGTTTTAAAAATCTCCCCTTCGATCTCAACTCATCAATGTCCCATCTCCCACCTTCCCTTCTCCAAAGTGATTAACACTTTGAAGCCTTCACCTGCCTCCCAAATTTCCTGACTTATCTCCACTTCTCCATCCTCCTCGACTGAAAAAAGACCTACCTGTTGAGAAGTAGCATCTGGTGGTACATCCCTCTTGGGATAGTACAACTTCAGAGAAGGCAGGAATGCCCACTTGAATGCTCAGCCATATTTGAAATTCCTTATACTTAGGAAATTAGCACAGCAGGGAGAGATTTAACAGCTGAATTCTATATATGTCTTTTCAGAAGTTAGCCTCATTGACTTATTCCCCAATAAGCGGGTATAGGATTTCAGCAGAGGTAAACATCCTTCTAGTCCTCTGTGTTGAGGGAGGTTTGTGAAACGTAAAAAATCCTCCCCTCTTTCCCCAGATTGGTATAATAGTTTTTAGGTATAATAGTTATTTATAATAGTTACATACACATTGCCCTGTGTTGCTATGTCGGCATGGAGACAAAATGTAATTGAATGCAAGTTAGATCAACAATGTTCATAACCTTGCAATTGCAAATCATAAAAAAATGGCCAGGACTTCTTTGAGTTTCAAATGCCTGGTTTTTCAAATGTAAAGCAAACTTTACATTAAAATGAATGCAATGCAAAAAGAAAAAAAGAAAAAGTTTTAAATTATGCAGCTTTGTTGAAAAAAGATTTGGTTCTGCTCTATCCTTCAATGATTTCTTCAGTGGTATGACAGCGGTTCCTGACAGTAAGAGCTGTTCGACAGTGGAATTTGCTGCCAAGGAGTGTGGTGGAGTCTCCTTCTTTGGAGGTCTTTAAGCAGAGGCTTGACAACCATATGTCAGGAGTGCTCTGATGGTGTTTCCTGCTTGGCAGGGGGTTGGACTCGATGGCCCTTGTGGTCTCTTCCAACTCTATGATTCTATGATTCTATGATTCTATTCTATGAAGGCAATATGGCAAATGCAGGATTTGGGGCTCCTCTCAGATAAAGGTAGGCATGCTGGAGTCCTCTTAGGATCATTGGAAGTATAGCATTTGACTGTACCCTTAAACCCCTTGACTTGAGGGCATTTTGTGCCTCCTACAGAGGCAGAATTATATAGTAGCAAGAGCTTTGGCTATGGACTGGGGAGACCTCAGTTTACATCTCCTCTCGGCCCTGAAGCCTCCTTGGTATCCTAGATCACCATCAGTAGAGCATGAGACTCTTAATCTCAAGGTCATGGGTTTGAGTCTCATGTTGGGCAAAAGATTCCTGCATTGCAAGGGGTTGGAGTAAGTGACCATCATGGCCCTTTCCAACTCTATTAAATCATATTCACCTACTTATCCTCCTAATGAGGATAAAATGGGGTGGGGGGGAGCGTGGGTAGGCTCTGTGTATGCCACCCTGAACTCCTTGAAATAAGAAATTGCAGTAGATCATAAATATAGATATAGCAGGGAAGGGGGAACACACAGATGAACCACGTTATGTACAGGGGGCATGGTATAAATAATGTACGGATAACTTTTGGCCCTCCAGATACTGCTGAACTATCACTTCCAACAGCCTCATCAAGCATGCCAGTTGAGAAACATCTGGAGAGCAATTTCCCCCAGGGTAAATATACACTCACTCAATCAGTACAGACATCCCATGATTATACAGCAGAACATACAGGCAATCCTGATTTTGCCGGAGGCTCCATTCTGGATGTGCCTAAATCGGTCGTTGCCTGTTCTTGCATTCCAGGCCCAGTTCACTTTCCTAAATAGCCACTGCTGTGCATCAGAACAGCATGGGGAACATAAACAGAGCGTATATATTACCGCCTGTTTTCGCTTATACTAGACAAAAGACCAAGAAGGCGGCCGACACTCCAAAACATTACGCTTCTATCCAGCAGCCCAAACCTTTCATGCCAGTCCCTTTATCCCCCGTTGACTAACTAGCCTGCTTCACTCCCCCAAGACCAAAGAAATAGAGCTGTTAAATGTAAGTGTATAGTTATATCAGCCTTCCCCAGCCTCCAAATTTTATTAGACTCCAGTTCCCATCATCTCTCATCGTTGGCTGGGGCTGATGGGAATTGTAGTCCAAAGGTTTTGGAGGGCCACCACATTATATGAACATACGTACTACTCTAGCATTCAAATGCCTCTTGGAGGAGTGTTTTGCACGAGGCAAAACTTGTTTTAGTTTCTTATGTTTGGGGATATTTTGGTCCATTGTTTCAAATGCAACCGGGGGGGGCGGGGCGGAGCAGAGAGTAGTGGCAAGACTAACTTGTGACCCCCCCCCCCCAGTTGTGGTTGGACTCCAACTGCTTTAAGCCCCAGCCACAACGGGCAATGATTAGGGAGTTGTACTCCTGCAACACCTGGAAGCTTAGAGGTTCCCCATCCTAGAGTTGAACATTACTGACCAACATACGCATATCCTTCAAGAAAACCCTCCCCAAAGAGATGAATCTCCTAAATGGGCAGGCACACCTCTCACAGATAGGAATTTGTTACTGATCAGCTCCTCAATAAGACATGTCTCTTTGGGGCAGAAGAAGCAGGCTGCTGCTGCATTCGATGTCCTGGCAATGTCTACAAAGACTGTAGATGGAGTAGCACTTCACAGTTGAAGACAAGGTGCTCATGTTGCAGAGGCCGCCAAATCGGGGTCACACCAGGGTGGGAAACAGGAAATCAACTTCTGTGGTTTTTGTTTTTGTTTATAAAAACAACAATAACAGATGATTGGATTCTGCCTGGCGTGTGCCCACCACACCTCTTCATCTCCACATGCTTGGATGTGGTACCGTTCTGCCCTTCGATGTGCCTAAAAATCACAGTGCCAGTAACTTAACATCTTTATTTTAGCCAGCCAATAAATGAAGGTATTGTTTAACCAATGCTACAGGGGTTCTTATAAGGAACCAGCACACATCCCTCTACTGGGTTGTGCCCTTGTTCAGCGATTTCATGTTACTGAAATGAATATATTTGTTGAATTCTCGTGCTTTCCTTCCTTTCTTTCAGGTACTCACTGCCAGGGCCTTTGCAGTTCATCATGAAACCCTCCACCGGTTTTGGATGTAGCTCATCTGGAATGACTCGCTCCGTTTTGTTTACACCTAGATACGACCACTCATGAAGCGAAAGGGAATGTTGTTATATATAATGGGCAATTTATTTTATTTTTCTTCTTCTCAATTTCAAATGTGCGATGGAACTGAACCCAGGCACTGTTATATATTTATTACAGTATATAAAAATGTAGCGCAAAAACCTGCTGTAAACACTTAACCTTTCTGGAAATGTAATAAACCTTCTCAAAATGTTTACAGAGAGATACGGATACCCAGATCTTGGTAGGTTTCTTAGCAATTCCTTCCCTACTGTGGAGTCACTATAAGACGTCCCCAAATGCTGGTGGAATGCCAAATACACCTTTGGCCAGGCGGATACACCAGCCGAACTCCCTTCATAGGTTGGCAGAACTGATGGAGTAATTTCACTGGCAAAGAAGATGTGGCCAGGGCACGGGCAGCTCAGGGGGGCAAGCACACTTAGCATTATAACATATACTCCTTTAATCCACTGCCACACTCCTTTCGACAGTGCAACACACGTCAGCCACCGACTCGGCAGAGGGAGTTTCTCTCTCATTGGCTTTAATGGAAGGCGGACAATGGAAAACTATTTGCTCCCATATTGAGAACCATGGCAAAGTATAGCAAGGGGAGCCAATGCAGTACCCTCCAGATTGATCTTGGACTCCCCTTTCCTAGAAGTCCCAGCCAGTACAGCCCAAAATGGTCAAAGGATGCTGAGGGTTGTTGACAACAACACCTGTATTACTTTGGAGGGGAATGCTCCGCAGACGGTGAGCTGAATTCGGAATCCCTGTGAGAGGAGCACATTCTACCCTGCATACAGTCACAGGGAGACTCTGGGTCTAGGAGCGTAGGAAAGCTAATGTTTATTTGGGGGGATTCATGTTGGTAGGAAAGCTCTAACTAAGGTGGAGATGCACAGAGCCAACAGGAAAGAGAGGGTGGAGAGAGAGATTGCTCCAAGTACACCTGCTCTAAGAGGAGGCATGGAGACAAAGAAGGAAGGTAGGATGTGATATCAGCAAACCTAAGATTATCCGCCTAACACTGAAGGAAGATTAACCCATCAGCACAAGGTGGACAGTCTAGGAAGCTGTCCTCTCTATCTACCCTTTCTCATGTAGGTACATCAGCCTACAGTGGAAGCTGAGCTGCACCCTGACACTTCCCACAGTTCAGAGAGTGCTATGTTGACAAACTCTGGAGTCCTAGATTGGGTGTAACTCAGCGTCCATTTCACAGCACAGCACCGCCAGCCTATCGACTTGACATAGGAAGCCCACAATTCAAACGATAGCTCTCTGGCCTCAAGTAACACATAGTTAACATCCCAAAATGGGGAGCTTTGTTGAGGGGAAACAGACACTTTACCCGCAAAGGGAACACTTGGCAAACAGCCGGTCCCCAGAGCACTCGTAGGGTGCTGAGCGCCTTGCTATCTCTTCTCTGCTTCGAACCCTGATAGGGTTCGAACTCGAACTCGCCTTGGGGCACCGGACACAAACACCAAACTCCATTCTGCTCCTTGGGACAGAGCTACTCACGCAGGCAAGCCAGGGAAGGGGGAGCACATGATGCAAACTGTAACTGCTGCGACTGCCCCCCATAACTTTTCTCACCTTCACACACTCCCCTTAGCGTGGGGATGGGAAACTTCTGGAGGCCCCACATACTCCTGCCTTAGCTATAGGTGAAAAAAATGTCTATAATGTTCCCAGACTCACCACCACCCCACCCAAGGTGTTTTGCAAGGAACCCCGTTAACACGTCACACATAGCAGCGCTAAGGGGAACACACCGTGGGTAGTGTTCCCTTGCTGCCTCAGCATGAGACAGGAAAAGGGGTGCTGGACCTCTTTTCAGGTTGTGTGAGCCGGAGCAGTGTGGCCAATCCAGGTTGGGTAAGCAGAGGGCTGTTAGCAGCTCACAAAGGGGTGCAAAAGCCACAGGAAGAACTGCACGCAAGGGGCCCATTGCCTACCCTGCCTCACCTGTATGGGAAGCTGGTTGTAGAGCATCCCATGGGTTTGGGAAAGGTACTTGGTGTGTGAGGAAACCTTGCGATGGGCCAGGACGCAGGAGGAGTTGGGAGAACTTCAGTAGTTGCAATCATTGTAGCAGAGGAGACTTGCTACACAGGAGAGATGAAGGTTCCAAATCGTCCTCACCTGGCTCTGTAGGGAAGCACGGCGTAAAAGAAGGGATGCTTCTTTTACGGATTAGGCAGGGCACACACCCTGGGAAACGGGAGCACAGACAAGCCATTGGCCCGAGGAAAGAGCCAGACACAGGCTGCTAGGGAAAGAGAGCTTCTGGAGGAAATAACTGGTTGGAGGGAAGGGAGGAGCAGGAGATGGGTATCAAGGCGGGAAGGAGAATAGCCATATAGAAAGGGAGTGGCAAGGACTCGGGATGGTCATCTGCATGGGCGGCGGAGGGAGGTGAGAGGGGGATGGCTCAGAGCAATGGTTCCTCCATGCCTGGAGCAGCCAGGGTGACCATCTCTGGTGTTTGAGAACAGGGTACTCTAGATGCCAGCCAACTGAACCGAGACCTCACAAATAGCCTGTAAGGATTGGCTCCCTCCACGGGTCCCATTGCCAGCACCCTACCTGAGTGGTGGGTTTCAGCAGTGTTTCCCAGGGTGCTTGTGGGTCTTATTTTGTCTGCCATTTTGTATTTCCTACTTGCATGCCTCTCCTGGGCTGATCATGCATTGGATATGGTGGCCGCTCTGCCGGCATGGCAGAGGGGTATCTCTTTTGTCTTGGTGTATGACTGAGTATAGGATTGCTCTTCCCAGTTGAATTGATTTGAGGGGAACCTATTACAGTAACATTATTTCATAGTCATGATGCTTTTGGACTGGAAACATTTATGTAAAGCCTCTTGTTTGTCTTCACATGTGTTGTCAGGATAAACTAAAAGGACTGGGAGAGAGGGAAGTGGTTAATTACTAAATATGGCACTTCCCATTGCTTACTTGATTCCTGATTCTTTGATTCCAGAGGGTTGGACTAGATGACCCATGGGGTCAGTTCCAGTTCTACAGTTCTATGACTCTACCTAAAGAGAAACTGGTACAAGCCAAAATCTGGTGTACTTTCTGGCATATTTTGTAATGTTAAGAGAATGATGAGAAATGTGTAATTTTATTTCCCCCCAGTAAGGGCATGCTGAGCTCTCTTAGCTTAAGACAATCCACTGGGTAAATTATTCAAAACCATGAGGTCTGACATACAGTTTCTAACTGGAGCCTTGTAATAAAAACAGCCAACAGTGGTTAATGTCTTATTGTCTTTTTTGTGTGTGTCTTGAGCTTTCTGGTTTCTCCCCGGGGCAGGTAGATATTTGCAGTGTCGTTGGAGTCATGCAAAATATCTACTGACTAATTGAGAAAGCAGACATCTTCCAGAACGACGCTGTTGCCAACATCATCCTCTTTCAATCTTATAAAGCAGTGTATTTGTGCAAAGAGGTGCACTGCATTGTGTTGTGGAAGAAATCCTCTGACGTGGCATTTTCTTGCAGAAACTATGAAGAATGGTTTTGGAAATGTAATTGTCTAGTGGATTATTTTTCCCCCTCTTAGAAAGAATTAGTTTTCCAGATGAGAAAACGGGTTAAGGAATTGAATGTGACACATAAGGTATAGGTGACAACGTGCAGAAATGACAGGAGGTAGTTTGCAAATCATCCACAGGAGTTCTGCCAAATCTCTTGAACGTTTTGCCTCTGTCAGCATAGCCAAATATTAAATCGTAGCTGTTTAAAAGAAGCATGGTTTATATTAATACCTACATTTCTGTCCCTCTACCACCCTTTCCCTCACCCCCCTGACTTGCTGCCCACATGTCATTGGGTTGGGGGCGGCCTCACGAAATTAGGCCAAGAAGCATAGGTTGCTCATCTCTGTTTTATAATACAGACAGAGTCAGGTCACGTGTTAACGCTGGCCATGGAGATGCCAATGAAAAGTAGCTTCATGAGCAGAAGATGGTGGCCATCATGAGGAAAGAACACATAATTGGTTTGTGGAGACATAAAACATGACATTACCAGCCATAACGACAGCAAACCATTCTAATGTGATAATGGGAGAAGGACCCGTGGGAAAACTGCCACATGGCACCTCTCTGTCTAAAGCAACTTGCATTTCAGCTCTGTCTTTCCAGTGCAGGGTCAAGAAATCTGCCATGTTCCTTGCCCTTGCCTAAAAGATGGCATGTTAGAGGGACTGATAAATGAATACAGTGGTTTCCAGTTGGTGAATCATTTCTAGAAACTAGGACGGGTTCAGAGGAACATGGCCTTGCTTGATATTAGGGAATATAGCACTGTGAAAGAGTCAGGAACATTCTCTCAGATCTGCCCGTGACAGGAGTAGGGACAAAAAGGTGAACAAAGTCAAATTATCACATCAGATTTTACTTTCTTTTTTTTAAAAAAAGTGTGTGCCTAGAAATATTCATTCTACAGAGAAAGTAAAGTGTTGGTGTGAGGGTTTGGAACAGTGGGAAGCAAAAGCAGCACTGTCCTCAACCCCTGGAAGCAAAAAAGGTTGTAAAGTCCAAAGTCTAAGTCCGGGGGCCAAGTCACACAAGCAAAGTCCAGGAGACAACAGCCCAGGGTGAATCTAAGTAGCCAAGTCTGAAGGTCCAGCAGTCAGGATACAGACCAGAGTCAAACCCAAAGCACAGTCCTGTAAAGGTCCATGAGCATCCAAGCCAAGGTCCATCAACATGACCAGTTGAGCAGACACAGCACCTCATCTCTGCTTCCCCTTTGTACTTTGCCTGCTGATTGCAGCATCTGGGCTTGACGAGGCAGGTGACCCTCACCTGTGCTGAGCCTGCTCCAGCTGAAGAATCACACACTTCCTCCCAGAGCTAGCAAGCCCCACCTGGCCTGAGCTGGGGGCCCTTGCCTGCCTCAGCCTCCTAGAGCACCACTCCTGCTGCTCCCTACGCCTCAGAGCCCACCGTGTTCATGGAGACAGGGCCTCCTCTCTGGCTCTGGTGATGGTTCCTGCTGCCGTGGTTCATGTGCGCTGACCTCCACCCCCTCGCCATCCTCTGTCAGCTTGTGAGTACTTCTCCATCCCCAGCTTGCTCCAGTGTGTCCCAGTCCTGGCTATGCCCCTCGCTGGGATCCTCTTCCTCCTCCCTATCGTCCTGCCAGTTTGTGACAGGTCTTGAAAATAACTAGCGGAATTGAGGCAACAGTAGACGGGAGATTGACCAGTATTGCAAATCGAAAGCGGGGTCCTGTTGTCAGCAACTAATGGCTGTGATGGTGAAGGAAGCATACAAATACGATGTTCCATTTTCATGCATATTTCCAATTTTCTCTTCTCAGTAAGTGTTGCATTCTCCCCACCCCCACCTTTGGATGTGTGATGTACTTTTATGAATGACCTTTTCCTAAGGTTTATAACTGTAGGGGGGAGAGGAGGCAATTGCTTTCATGATGCCTGCTCACCTTTTAGGCCTGGCCAGTTGCAGGATAATGCGACAATCAACCCTTGAGGTGGTAGAACGGACTGTTATCGTTTCAAAATGCAGATGCGATTGTACATTTTTGAATGTTTCCCTTTGTAAAAACTCATTGTAATCAGAACGAACTTGGCTAGAAACTCCCTGATGGTATTCATTATTGTTACTTTTAACTTTCTGGGTGGGTTTTTTTCTGAGGGAACTTTTTTTTTAATGGCGCCTCCTACCTACAGCTGTTCTTCTGACTCATTTTGCTGCCTCTACTATTGTAGAACTCTGCATTTCTAACTAGTTACTATTTTTCTGCAAGGCAAGGGGTCAATACGATTAGCAGTGACTCTGCCCTGCCTTTCCCTTCCTCTCCTCAGTCGTACATATACACACTAACCAAACCTGGAAGCAGCATGGATATTGAAACTTGGGCTACGTACACACGTTTTGTTCCAGAATCAAGGGACACTAGAACACTTGTTTTTAATGCATAGTTTATACACAGGCTATAGGGACGCGAATTAAGATCGCCAGAATTAAGATTGCCAGAAGAAATATCAACAACCTCAGATATGCAGATGACACAACCTTGATGGCAGAAAGTGAGGAGGAATGAAAGAACCTTTTAATGAGGGTGAAAGAGGAGAGCGCAAAATATGGTCTGAAGCTCAACATCAAAAAACCCGAAGATCATGGCCACTGGGCCCATCACCTCCTGGCAAATAGAAGGGGAATAAATGGAGGCAGTGAGAGATTTTACTTTCTTGGGCTCCATGATCACCACAGAGCCTAGGATTTGCCAATCAGAAGGTCAGTGGTTTAAATCCCTGTGACGGGGTGAGCTCCTGTTGCTCGGTCCCTGCTCCTGCCAACCTAGCTGTTCGAAAGCACATCAAAGTGCAAGTAGATAAATAGGTACCACTCTGGCGGGAAGGTAAACTGTGTTTCCATGCGCTGCTCTGTTTCGCCAGAAGCAGCTTGGTCATGCTGGCCACATGACCCAGAAGCTGTCTGTGGACAAACTCCGGCTCCCTCGGCCAATAAAGCGAGATGAGCGCCGCAACCCCAGAGTCGGTTACGACTGGACCTAATGGTCAGGGGTCTCTTTACCTTACCTATACACAGGCTAGAACAGTTGACAATTAATTTTTTTTTTGCCCCTGTAAATTGCTTATTGAGAAATGGCTCAAGGACACAGCTGTGGTTTATGAAACTAGCCTGTTTTCACTAACCATAGTTGTGCAATACAGTAAGTTTCCCTTGTTTTCCATCAGTGGCCATTGCAACTTTCTAAGAAATTAAAGATAAATTCCAGAGATACAAGCTCGCATAGTTACAATCCACGCTATTTTTCTAGAAAAAAAGAGGTGCCCAAGCTCACCACGAACTTCTCCCTTGTTCTCTTAGAATGGCAATGGCGCCCACCTGAGAGGTGCTCTGGCTGATAAAAAGCCCTAGTTACAATAAACCATAGTTTAGGATTCAGAAGGCCCATCAAACTGTGGTTGAGCAAAACAGAAGTGGAAGCTTCCCATCTCCTTGTATCTGCACTGGGAGGGGGCAGGGAGTGTGTGAGCCTGTGGCTCGCTATGCATCATCCTTGTAACGATAATGAAAAAGGAAGATAAAAACCATGTTTCCGTATGATGTGTGAACACAGCCAATTTAGATGATAGACAATCATTCTGTCACTGCAGCATTCCTCAGTGGGGTTTTTAAACGATCTATTTGGTACCGTTACACTGCTAGCTCAAGCTTATTTTCCGACTTTCGACAAGCAGTGCCAATTTATTACTTGTCAAGAAAAATATTGGCATTTGTCCTGTTGGTAAGATGTTATTCCTGCTTGAATTGGCACTTCACAACTTAAAAAGTTTGACTGACATGTCTTTGTTTTATGGGGAACAGAAGTAATGCCAGAACCAAGGAGTCTAAAATCCATGGGTAGTGCAAATGGCAAAGAGGATGAGCTGTTCAAGTATTGTTTGTGCCTTTGGAAAACGTTCCCCAAGGTCTCCGAAACCCCTTCAAGCCCACTTTAGAACACACACACACACTAGGCTCACTTTTGTACTGATCCTTTGCAGAGAGGTGGAATTTCACTGCAGGCAAAAAGCAAGGGTTCCCACGATAAAGAGGATGGGGAACAGCTACATTTCTCATTTACGGCAAACTAAAGTGCCCGGAACAACTAGATTTGTAAGAGATCGCTTATTGCTGCATCAGGGGAAGAAGAATTGGGTTGGGTGCTTTTTGTGGCTGGCACATTGACCAGTTACTGTCTTTTACAATCAGCTTTGCTTTGTGAAGCCGTTTAGAAATGTTTTTTATTCACAGCAATTGTGTCTGTTTATATCATGCCCTTTCCCACACCACACCATAGTTACCTGCACTCCCTAGTTATTAATCTGGACATTCTGCCTCCTGCGTGGGCCCAGGACAGTGTTAGATCCGTGCAAAGCTCCTGAATTTTTTTTTGGTGTTCTCTCTAGCTGGTTGGATAGAATTGGTTTTGCTGCGGTAACAGGGCCTTGTTGCCGCCGCCTGCTTGGTATATCTGTTTATGGAACTAAGCGTGCTGTTTCATTTATTAATTACATATATTTATTACTCGCCCTTCACTAAAAGGTCCCAGGGTGGATTAAAAAACAGGAAAAACAATATCGTATTTCATAATAATGGAAAAACAATTTAAATCACTGAAACCATAGACAGTATAAAATTACAAAACAGAAGGATAAATCATCATTCAGCATTCCAAAAAGCTTGAGTAAAAAAAGTACGGCTTTACGTGCCTTCTAAATATATACAGAGTTGGTGCCAGACACTATGTCCCTATGCAGAAGACCTTAATGTGGCAACGGTACATGCTATTGAGCAATACCATCTACAGCCAAGGCCCTCTAAAGAAATTTGTGACACTGAAATCTGCACTTACAATGCCTGATGTGTAGCATATTGTGTATTTGTGCTGCCCAACTGGTTTTATCTCCCTCCCCCATGGGCATGTTCTTGTGCTATTGGCTTTGTTATTCCATTTTAATATTGTGTGATACCCTTTTATTTATTTCTTGCCCAGAGAAAATACATTACAGTGGTACCTCAGGTTACATACGCTTCAGGTTACATACACTTCAGGTTACAGACTCCACTAACCCAGAAATAGTGCTTCAGGTTAAGAACTTTGCTTCAGGATGAGAACAGAAATCGTGCTCCGGCGGTGTGGCGGCAGCAGGAGGCCCCATTAGCTAAAGTGGGGCTTCAGGTTAAGAACAGTTTCAGGCTAAGTACGGACCTCCGGAACGAATTAAGTACTTAACCTGAGGTACCACTGTATTGAAATACTGCTCCTCAATGAGTCCAAACTTAGATTCACAAAATGTTTAGGGGTATGCGTACCCCTGCGTATCCCCAGAAAAAAAAAAAGCACTGGACTTTGATAGTATATTGCAGTGGTCTGAATGCCCGTTATGATTTGAGATTCTTAGTCTAAGATGCTCTTTTAAAAGAATTGAAAGGATTGAAGACGGAAGATTGGAGAAGGGTGTTTTAGGTTGGAAAAGAAGCTGACAGAGGGTAGGGGGAAGGAGCAAAATACAGTTCTTTGAAGAGAGGATGAAAGCTAACCACCAGTTATTCACTAAGAAATAAACAACTTGGAAGGCTTGGGTAAACCTGACCAGATAATCTTCAAGGCCTGGTCAACTGACTCCCTGAAGGCATTCCAAGCTATATAGATAAGAGAGAGTAAACACTGTCCCATAAGTTTGAAATTGCTTCTCAACTAAGAAGACCATTTTTGGAGTGAAATCAGTGTGTATCTTAAAATGAATGCCTCTAGGTTTGTGGTCATTTTGCCCCCAAAATGTTTTATTTTATCTGATGGGCTGGAATTTCTTCTTACACTGAGCTGTACATCTCCTCCCCCATTTACCAGTCCAGCAATATCAGAAATCTGAGGTCATATAAGAGTCTTTATAATGGCTGCTACTCACAATTGGCAATACTGGCGTGGAAAGAAACTAACCTCTTAATATATGGTGTGGGACTTTTGACATATAGGAGAAGTGTGGAATGGGGAAGTGGTTGTAGTGGCTTCCATATCTCTGAGGTAATGTTGGAAAGAGATCTGAATATAATTTCATTTTCTTCTTGGCAAGGAAACATTAGAACACCCTCCCTGTGGCAAACTGGGGCATAAGATGATAACTATAATATATTAAAGGAGCAACCAGTGGGATGTTCAGGAAGGTTTTGTATCTCTGGTGGGGGACATGTCATGCTCCTTCTGGGGTAGTTTGTCCACCTTTGGTTCCCATGCTGTACTCAGCTCTTACCTGTGGTTCCTAGAAGCTGTCAGCATGTGACAGCGGCCACACCCCAGTAACAGCTTCCATTGGGCGGCCAAACCAGGTGAGGGTAGTTGATGGCTTTCCAACCCTCTGTGAGCTAGGGACTTCCTCTGCATGCAAGGACAGGCACCTGTGGATTGAGTGGAAGAGACCAAAAGTGGGTCCAACGGTCAAGAAGGCAGTTTCTGCATGTTCTGTAGAGGGAATGAGGAACAGATGGGGGTCACCAACCTGGGAAGCTAGCCCATCTTGGAGAAGGGCAACTCTGATCCTGAGCTTCTGGATGCCTTGTGGGATATCTTTGGGAGAAGAAAAGGCTTAGTGAGTAAACCCTACACAAATCCAGAATGGAGTTCTTAAGATGCTTGGATGGCATCTTGTATGCCTCCTTCTTGCAACTCCAGCAGCCAAGCTGGTGCCAAATGTATTGCTCTGCTTTCCTTTGGACCACAACAGCAGGGCCAAGGGGAGTGGGGTCTTTGTCTGGGCAGCCCAGGACCTCCATACACACTGGCCAAGCTTGTGCCCCGTGGAACTCACTTCGGTGCTGGTAACGCAGCAGTTGGACTTCACCCCTGGAGTTGCACTCCATTGTCTCTCAAAGATAGACAGATGCCTACAACAACCACCCACATGGATTCCAAATAGGACTCCATTGACCTGGCTAGCTGGAGCTGATGGGAGTTGAGAGTCCAACAACAGCTGAATGGTGCCATGCTGGCCACGCCTGGTATTCTTCGCAAGAAATAACCTATTGCATAGTCTGGATTTGAGCATACAGTTGATAGCAATTTGTTTTTTAATTCCCTTGGGCATCCTTTCTGGTGTTGGAATACGAATATTCAGAATGCGCTTGAAATGTCAGCCTCCTATGTAATTAACACAGTTCTGACAGGCTCTTGCATATGATAGATTGAAAAAGAGGGCTTATTTCAATTATTCAATTACACACAAAGTAGTGAAATACAGTTACAGGAAGGAAATCCGCCCCCACTCCCCAAGCAGCCTTATGTTATACAAACCCTTGCCGTTGCTCTTGGTGGCGAAAACGTTTGCCTTCCAATTAAACATTCAGACAGATGTGATGTATTTCATAGTAATGCTCATCTTCTCATAAGGCCCTGAAACAGCATTATGGGGACAGTTCTGAATGCTATTATAAAGCCAATATAATTGGATGGGTTTCTGAACGCGTTGGCTACAATGGGGTCTGTTTCAAAAGGCCACTTGCTTATTTTTCATTTTGCATACTGCATAATGTCAACACCCTGAAGTATTAATTTAAGCCAAAGATTGTGTTGTGCTATCAGCATTTCTGTTATTTAAGAGTTAAGAGCTTCAATTTGGCACATGCCAAGTATCAGCTGGAAATACGTTTATATCCTGTCATGCAATTGCATAGTGAATAAGCCATCCAAAAACACAACTTAATTGTAGATTTAAGGTCTGCTTGCTTTGCCCATGGTCTAAAGCCTGAGTCACGCAGACAATTATAAAGTCACTGGTGTCTCTTGGTTACCATCAAGGTTAGACTCAGGAAGCTTCAGTTCTGTGTGCAGCTGCCCAGTGGGGTGAGCCATCAACCATTCCCAGAATGGGATAACTCTCTGACACTGAAGTATCCCTAATTTTTGACATTATTTTTTTTAGGAAAAAAACCTTGTCTTATACATGGAAAAATATGGTAATTCCCATTAGGCTTTAGGCTAGAACTGGATATTATGGCAAATTAGCTTAGTGTTTCCTTTCATTCTGTAAAGTTTAGGATATTCACCCCTAGCTTCCCACCCTCAATTCACTTCTTTGCTGACTGTTTGAGTAGGGTTGCCATATTTCAAAGACTGAGCAACTGAAGTTTGGGAGTTATTTTTAAGGGAAATTGGCAAAAATGACACTGCCAGCATGGGTTGCCATACATCCAGATTTCCCCAGATGTTCCAGCGATTTCTGCCTGGACACTGTTTCCGGCACCCGATTGCTGACTATGTCTGGGAAATTCCGGACATATGGCACCCCTGTGTGTGAGGTGTTAGGGGGAAAGTGTAGTGTGATGGCATCATATAATATGGTGAGTATGCTTAGAAATTGGCAGGGAGATGGGAGATTAGATATGAAACTGTTATTGGTGGCAGCCAAAATATCTCCTGCCAGCATGAGATGTACCAGGCCCAAACTACTGGAGAAGAGGGTCTGTTCTAACAGGAGACAAAGTGAGGCAGCAATCTCAGGTGACAGTTGCTGGCTGCAGAGAGCAATGGTGAGGTGTTGGCAGCACAGAGCTGTGTGTGTCTTGCACCCCCTAAGCTAGTATTCTCCCCTCATGTATGACGGAGGATGGTGTCTTGACACCAGTGCAGAAGCTGCCGGTCAGGTGGGCTTCTGTACACGGAAGGGAGGGTGCCATATTGTCCTTTGCCTCTGTCTGGAAAATATATTGGATCACTCCTCCTGGAGAAAAGCAAGAATTAGCATGTTGTCTGAGAACATTGCCTAAGAATTGTTGAGTCTTCTTGATTTGGCTGCTTTTAGTTTGCGATAAAGGCCTTCACTGTACCAGGCATCCATCTGCTGTGTTTCTGTTCATTAAGAGGGCCATGGTATCTCTTTATAACACTTCAGGGTTTGTTTTCTGTGTGCGTGCTTGTTTTCACTCACCACAGAGTTAACCACAAACTCTGACAACCCAAGTTTGGCATTGGGTTGAACATTGATATGGCATTCCTTTCTCGGGACATCACTCTGGAATTTAGCATGAGGCAGCTGAAGCCAAGCAGATCCGCTTCCAAATCCACCTGGAAGCAGTGCTTTGTTGCAGATGTCACTCTGGGAAGATGGACCAGAGACAAATGTTTCTCTTCCTGTCAAGATGTAGTCTGGGCTGCTGTTTGCAGAGATTTGTTGGGAAAGAAGAGGGATGGTCCAGAAAACATACACAGCTGACTTAACTGCTGTGATGATGAACTTGTGGCCGTCCACATGTTGTTGGGCTCCAGTTTCCATCAACCCCTAGCACTATGGCCAATAGTCAGGGAGCTGAATTCCAGCAACATCTGGAAGGCTATAAGTCCCCCACTCCTGAATTACTGCCACTGAGATTATTCTGAGGGGGAAAGTGGCCTCATCCCCCCCCCTTCACCGCTATCAATTGAATCGTGGTGTGATTCACTACACAGTAGAATCATACCCTTTGTTCTATCCAAGACTATCTTCCAATGGTACACAACCATTGCAGGAAACATAATTTAGCTTGCTTGTGCAATGCATGCTAAGGTCAGGAAATAAGTTTGGGCTCTGAAGACAAAGGAACACAGAAAATTGCCTAACCAGAGACCATATTCACACCATACATTTAAAGTGATACCACTTTAAACAGGCATTGCTTCCTAACAAAGAATTCTGGGAGCTGTAGTTTGTTAAGGGTTCTGAGAATTGTTAGGAGCCCCCCCATTCCTCTCACAGAACTACTATTCTCAGAGTACCCTGTGAAGAAATGTCAACTGTTAAACCACTGTGGGAATTGTAGCTTCAGGAAGGAAATAGTGGTCTCCTAACAACTCTCAGCACCCTTAACAAGCTATACACCCTGTAGTTATTAGGGGGAAGCCATAGCTGGTGTAAAATTATTTAAAATTATGTTGTTGCTGTGACCACTGGTCTCTCCAGCTCAGTACTGTCAACCCTGACTCTCATGATCCAGTTCCTTTGTGGACAAATCTGTGGTGGAAATAGTTTTAGAAATCCCTGCCACCCTACGAGGCGTTGTCTACCAAAGCCTGCTCTTAAGGGGATAAATGTCTGTCTGCCTCCTAAACCTGGCAGCAGCACAATCACCTGTTAAGCTGTCACCGTGTGATGTCACTCTCTGAACAGCTTTGGTGAGGCTGTGAAAGCTATAGGTAGCTAAGCTGTTGAAAAGGACCCCATTTGTGCGGAAGGTGTGAATGGGTTTAAGGCTTCAGTCTAAAGCTAGCAGGTTGCGCTGAAAGCTGTCATGATGGATCGCCAGCAGAAATTTAGTTAGGCTCTACTGACTCGTAATAACACGAAGGCCGAGAGATTGGTAATGTTTAGGGTAAGATGGCTTTAAAAGGGTCACAGCAAAGGCTGGGAGGAAATGCATTTCACATGTGCACTGGGTGCAGAGAATATGCAGCTCGTGAGCTCTGAGGAGAGTAACAGTGATCCCATCTGGTGTTCTGATGAGGCCCAAGGTGCAATCCCGTTCCTTCTCCCCTTTATTATAGCCGCCCAATAAAGGCTGGCGTTTGAAGCAGGAGATGAAACAAAAGCAGTTGTCCAAAGGCCCTCCCTTTGGCCAACTGATGTTGTGGACATCTGGCATCATAATGGTTTGATCTGTAACTCGTAAATGTGCTAACGTTGATTGCAAAGCCAGATGGTGCTCCAGGGAATTTAAATACAGCAGCATCCTTCACAGGGGACCGTCCGTGACATGTGCTTTTGCATCAACAGTGGGTAGAAAGGTTGCAACATTGTGAGAAAGGGTGGGGTGGATATTGCAGGTCCAGGCGCAGTGATGCCGTGAGTGGCGGGGCCGAGGCATGGTAAAGTTGCAATAAACACAGGACAAACTTTTTCGGGGATTGAAACAGGCCACAGCTTTGTTGATTACCGATGCCAGCATGTTTTGGCACAGACATTGGGTGTGGGGCAAACCCTGTGGAACACCCTCCCACCAAATCTCAAGGAGATACAGAACTACACAACTTTTAGAAGATATCTGAAGGCAGCCCTGTATTGGGAAGTTCTTAATATTTGATGCTTTTATATGTGCTGGAAGCCACTCAGAGTGGCTGAGGAAACCCAGCCAGATGGGTGGGGTATAAATAATAAAATTATTATTGTTGTTGTAGTTAAACTAATTAACGAACCCATCTGCTGGTTGATTATTTGACATTGTTAACAACAAGGGTTAAGGATCATTCTATGACATACATCATATTTGGGCGACTCATCCAAGACCACCATTGGTGGTATGGCCTGTCAGCCCCCATCTGCGTGTCTTGGAAAGTAGCACCTCCCCCTGAATCCCTTTAACAGGACACCCGTTGAGTGGGATGGGATGGGGCTCCCAACACCCCACCAATCCGCCTAGACTAAGGATCCAACCCAATTCCTTATCTGCTGCCTACTGTTCTGGGCGCTGCTGGCTATTCTAGTCAAGGAGCAGACCAGAGGGAGGAAGTTTCCCCTTTGGTTTGCTCCCAAACCGAGCCACTAGCTCATGCACATTTGGCTGCAACTGTGGGCGAGCTCCAGAAGCCAGTGTGTCTGGTGAAGGAGCCAGTGATGTGCTCCCCTTGAAAGACTGCCCCACCACTACCGCTGCACCAGACTGCCACCTGCCACTTCCCTCTGGCTTGTGGTGAGTGGTCCTTAAGATCAGAAGAGCAGAGTTGCTGGATCAAGCCAAAGGTCCTTTTGATCCGGCATCCTGTTCTCACAGTGGCTCACTAAAGATCACACTGGTTAAAAAGGGGCAAAACGTGACATGGAATGGGGTGGGTGGGTTAAGGCCATTTAAAATGTGAGATGCTTTGAAAATGGATTGGGGAGAGAGGGAGGGAGCTCCTTTGCGGTAAGACTGATAATCAAAGCTGTTTAACAAGTGATAGTAGGCTGAGAAGTTACGCTGACAGCACAACTCTCTCATTTATATGCTGGAAGCTTGGGGGCTCTTTGTTCCCAAAACTAGATGTTCCCCAATACAAAGTTTCTTTTTTCTGCTCACCTCTTTTATTAAACATTCTCTGGATGCTAAAAGGCAGATTTTGATTAACAGTATTTTCTCATTGTTCAATGACCTTTACGGTTGTCTGAAGGCACCATACCGTTGACATCATTCTTTTAAGAAACTTGAAATGTCCTGAAAATGAAGGACCTTTTGGAACTCATCTAGGCCTTTTGAACTCTTCAGATGATTAAGTTTTGCGTGAATTCCATTGCTCAGCGGGCAAAATGTACTTGCTGAAAGATGTTCTTTCTAAAGTGTTAGGATTGTGACATTCTGTGTAGAGGAGAAATGTGGAAATAAGATAGATATAATTGTGTGCCAAATCCCATGTATTTAATGTGTGTGTACGTATTTGAAAAAGATCACCGGCACTGTAATCCCACTTCATGTATCTATGGTGCAGATATGTTTGCAATACTGTGTATGACTCTTGTCACCACATGCCCCCAAACATATTGCTATAGAGGAGGAGAATGTACAAGTAGGTGCATCAAAAATGATGTAGAATACCTTTCCTATCTGCAAAAGCTGGGTAGTTGTGGACACTACTAGAGTGTGTAGTTTAGTGGGGAGAGACATTTGGAGGAGCAGGGACAAATTTGATAGTAGTTTATAATAATCTGTGTGGTTAGGAGAAAGAGAGGATAGATAATTTTTGTCATTGTTCCCCATAATACTAGAATTTGTGGTTACTCAATGAAATTGATTGGCATCAGATTCAGGACAGGCAAAGAACTACTCCTTCAGTCAATACATAACTAACTTATGGAAGCTGCTGCCATACCACTTTCCTTTGTGTGTTCTTTTGGGAGGAAAATCAAATCCCTGTGGCCCACATGTATGGGGTAAATAACAAAAGAATTGGTGGGTGCCTGGATTCAAAACACAGTTCTAAACTCACTCTTCAGCAGGAGAGAGGCCTCAGTAGCAGAGTTTAAACTCACAAAAGGCAAGCAACGGTATAGCATTAGGAATATAGGTTGTTAGATCCTTTTAGTCTGCTTGTAAACTGCGCTGCTCTCTTTCTACCTCTCTTGCAATGAACAGACCACACACTGTTAAGTAAGTTTAAAAACACTTTACTTACAAAGCGTTGCAAAGGTCAGATTCATGTCTTTATCCAAGCAGCAGCAAAGAGAACACAGACAGAACACTTGGGTAGGACATACAGAAAGATAGCTTCAAACAAGTGCTCCAAGCTTGGAGCTTGCTTAGGCATGTCTTCCTTGGTCAGTTACATGGTGCGGAGAAGGAACAGGAAAAGAAGGCTTCACTTCCTCCCGCCGGGGAAACAAGGGGATGTGACCTAGCTGAGCCTAGGAACATACCTCTCTCTGGTCTTAACCCCTTTCGTGCACAAACTAGTATCCATGCATATTTATCCTTGACTGCAATTTTCCACAGTTCTGATCCCCTGGAAGATTAGAACTGCCTGATGGAGAGATGGGACACAAACCCATGCATACCGGCTTCTGTCAGTAGTGCCTTCCATGAGTTTGAAGCAAATGTCTACAATGGAGTAGCTGCTGTACCCATTTAGGCTCCCTGCATGCTTTAGAAAATAAGGGTTTCTAAATCATGGGGAGAATCTATGCAAATAGAAAAGGCTCCTTGCTTCGGAAGTTATCCATCTAACTCATGGAAAGCAACAGTGAAGGCAATGGAAAACTGGGGGCAGAGGGCTAGCATACCATTCAACATTTTCCCTTATTGTTTGAGGGATTATATAGCACCTCAATGGGGCCCATATGTGTGATGGCTTAGTTGACCTTAAAAAGGAAAGAGAGGAATAAATAACAGGTGTCTATCAATGTTTGCAAGAAGATCAAACATATCCATTCTGAAGGAAATCAGCCCTGGGTGCTCACTGGAAGGACAGATCCTGAAGCTGAGGCTCCAGTACTTTGGCCACCTCATGAGAAGAGAAGACTCCCTGGAAAAGACCCTGATGTTGGGAAAGATGGAGGGTACAAGGAGAAGGGGACGACAGAGGACGATATGATTGGACAGTGTTCTCAAAGCTACCAACATGAGTTTGACCAAACTGCAGGAGGCAGTGGAAGACAGGAGTGCCTGGCATGCTCTGGTCCATGGGGTCACGAAGAGTCGGACACGACTAAACGACTAAACAACAACAAATCAATGTCTGCTAGCTTTCTCTCAGTTCAGAGATTGGGGGGGGGGGGTATTGTGCTGCCCTATTTGAGCCACCCATTCCTGCCAAGCCTAGTGACAAAACTATTTGTAATTTTACAGAAGGGGTGGGGAGCAGGAAGGAAACAATCAGATGTATACAAAAGCTGGACTATTCCTGATTCACTGTTACACTGGGTATAGGATACCTTCTGCTTAACAATCCATTCGAGGAGTTCTGTCTTTACAGCTAGGAACTGCAATTAAAAACATCAAATACTCAGGAAGCTCAGCCAATTTTCTGTTTTTGTTTCTACAATCTGAGCTCAGATTTCTGTTGTTGTTAAAGCAGTCAGATAAGAAGGGGAAAAAATCTTCCTGCTTTAATTGCCAGTAAACAGCATCTCTTATCAAGACCAGAAATGAGGAACACTCCAATCATAAACACATTAACTTGAAAGTAAGCTCCACTGATTCCAGTGGAACTTAACTTCCGTAGAAGTGTGCTCAAGATCGAAGTCTCAAGGTCAACAGCAGTGGAGTTGTCTTCATATCAGATAGAGAACAAAAAAATCAAAGTAGCACAAAGGCTGAATATTAATATCTACATTTAATTAAAACCTTAAACTGCATAGTTGAGTACTTCTGTTTCAGCTTCTGTACTTTGTGAAGTTTAGGGATTTATAAAGAACAAAATATTTACTGCTTCTTAGCCCTGCTCCTACTAGGGGTGGGGGAGAAATTCAGTTTTGTTTGCCTTTTAAGGAGAAACTACCCAATTCACACTTTTTGAATCAATATGTGAATGAAGACCATCTATCTTGCGAAATGTGCTCTGCTCTGAATTTTGCATTGAATTGTGTATATTTGGGTATGTATGCATATACACAAGTGAAAATAACATACAAAAATGAGTTACATCAGGGAACAATGCTTTGCAAAATAAATAAAAATAAAAATGTATACAGCATTATGAAAACTGCCAACAGGTTCAATATCTAGACAATCCAGTTGGGAAGACCAGGTATGAGGCAGTGCCAGCTTCAGGTTGGCATACTGTCTTCTGGAAACACCCCCTTTTATCTGGTGGGTTTTCCTGCTGGCAGGAGCTGCCACATTTCATGATCTGGGGCATTGTGAGAAATTAAAATGGCTGCCCTGAGGCCCAATTGCTTTCAAAAGGGAGAGCAGAATAGGCATCAGAGGTGAGCCCTTGCACTCCTAAGGATAGCATGTGCCTGGCACAAGGTGAGTGAAAGCCCTCTGACTGAAACTGGGGAACTGATGCCAGTCAGAGTAAATAATACTAGGTTACATGGAGAAATTATCCTGCGTGGTATAAAGCAGGTTCCTATGTGCCAATGGAAAGAGGGTGGGAATGACCTACGGTATATGTTGCGTGGCAAGACCCGCCCCCTCCCGCATAAGTAGAAATAAAGACACGGACAACAGAATTAAGGTTAATGGGCGAAAATGGCCACAACTTTATTGATTACAGGTAAGAGAGGTATTGGCATTTAGGCATTGGCCCCTAACCAACTATCCGGTCTGACCGGGAAGGGTTAAACACCAACAGGGGGAGCCCCCCGAGATGTACATCCGTAGGCGCCCCCCCAGGGGTTACCGCTCGGGGGCGCGCTTTAGGCCCTAGCCTCCGTAGGTTTCGGACGAGGCGTCGCCCCTCGGAGTCCTTTAACGAACTACCCTTCATGAAGTGGGGGAGGTGATGGCGCTCCTCCCCCCCAACCAATTTGCATGACAATACCCCTGCCAATGCCTAACCGCCACTACCGGGAAGTTGTGACGTTTTGCTACGAGGTAGGCGAAAAAACCACGAGGCTTCATAAATATAGCCAATTAGCCAAATGGAAAAACTCCTACCAGGCCCCTTGCGGCGACCAGCCGAAGCCCATAGCAAAAACGGGGCAACCTAAAGGGAGGGAGGGTGGGAAAGGCTGCTGCTGCGGGAGAGAAAGGGGCGAGCCAGGGGCTGCCCCGTCCTTTTATGGGGCTAAGGACCGCCCCCTGAGCCAGCCGATTGGCTGGCTGGGGGGAACCTATTCAAATGAAGGGAATCCCGGGGAATCCCGCGGGGCTGTGTAGCCCCGCGATGATGCAGACGTGGGCGTGAGCCCGCAACCCCACCCCCTCTCTATGTCGGGAGTGGCTTTGCGTGGCAAGACCCGCCCCCTCCCGCATAAGTAGAAATAAAGACACGGACAACAGAATTAAGGTTAATGGGCGAAAATGGCCACAACTTTATTGATTACAGGTAAGAGAGGTATTGGCATTTAGGCATTGGCCCCTAACCAACTATCCGGTCTGACCGGGAAGGGTTAAACACCAACAGGGGGAGCCCCCCGAGATGTACATCCGTAGGCGCCCCCCCAGGGGTTACCGCTCGGGGGCGCGCTTTAGGCCCTAGCCTCCGTAGGTTTCGGACGAGGCGTCGCCCCTCGGAGTCCTTTAACGAACTACCCTTCATGAAGTGGGGGAGGTGATGGCGCTCCTCCCCCCCAACCAATTTGCATGACAATACCCCTGCCAATGCCTAACCGCCACCGAGCTGAAGCTCGCCGCCAATACCCTCATCATACCTGTAACCAATCCCTGACCCCCTGCGCAATGTCAGCTAACCACAAGTCATTGCCCGCATCGGAAAGATGCACGCCATCCCCACGGTATAGTGCCTCGTCGCTAAACCGGATGCCCGGGTGGGTGATAACCCGACCGCCCATAGCGACCACTTTGCGAGCCACCGCACGCTCCAACAATCTCCTGGCTTTGCTGACCGCCACCTGGTCTGTGGCGTCGCGCCACCAACGTCTTTCCAAAAGGGATGACCATATGATGTCCAAGGTTGGATGTGCATCCCGCAACACGCCCAGGTCGTTGATGATATTCCACCTAAGGTCAACCGCATTTCTATAAGCCAAGTCGTTCTCGCCTAGCTGGACGATGAGTGCATCAGGAGCGCCCTCCGCAGCAATTTTATTGGACACCGTCGGGAGGAATTCCTGCCAGCGCATACCCCGCCGAGCCACCCAAGAAATCACGACCTTAACCTTGCCAGGGGGATATAACTTGGCTCGCCAACCGGTAGCGTATGATCTCAGCTTGGCCCAGTGGACGATGCTATGGCCCACGATCCACAGGCGCACCAAACCAGTACCTGAAAAATATAAAGCGAGAGAACCAGGTAAGGGGAGGGCGTGTGACGCAGGGGGGGGGGAGGGGGCATTAACGTGACTTCCTGATGTAACCCTTGTACGCGTTTGACTTCCACCGGCCAAGGTCCATAATACGCTCTGCCGGTAAGCCCATGTGGACGGCCGTGGTTGCGGCCCCAATGCGGAAGGAGTGCGCGGCAAAATTATCGGGCGGGAGCCCCAAGGACGCGATCGCCTTGCGCATCACTCTCGTGAACTGGTGCTTGGATAAATGGGACCCGTCCGCATGTATGAAGAAAGGACCCCCGATATTTTGCCTCACAGCCAGGTACTTCCTGGCGTCCTTCACTGGGCAGGGGCCGACCTTATTGGTCGCTTGCAAGCGGATAGTGGCCCCTCTGCCTAGCTGGTCAGTCTTGGAGCTGCGTATTTTCAGCAAAACTTCATCCCTACTCATGACAACGTCCCCTAAGCGGAGGCCCTTAGGGGTGCCAACCGGCTGTTCCTCACAAACCACTTCGCTTATGCGCAGGGCGCCGAAGAAGGCGAAGGAAAAGGCTGCAGAGAATAATCTCGCCTCGTAGGGAGACCAGCAGATGGTTCTGAGCTTTGTGCGAATTTCAGTAAGAAGGCCCAGGGTTATCGGTCTCCTACGATCTTGGCTAGGGGGCAGGGCCCTGCGCCAGCCCTCGAGCATCTTCCTCACTACAAAGTGTGCACATGGGTCGCAGGAAAACAAGGTTTTTGAAAAGAATGATATTGCAGCGGAATGGATATTTAGCGTTTTGGGGGCCCTGCCTAGGTCACGAAGGTAAACTAGGTATTCTATGACCTCCGCCTGCGCTGGAGCCCTGCCTATTTTGAATAACCCCTTCTTTTGGCGAAATGCCGTGAAATCCAACCAGGCCTTGCTATAGGATCTCAAGGTTGATGGTGCGATAGCCAATAGTACTCCCTTCAAAGCTTCTCGCTGCCAATACTCCAGAGATGCTCCGGAAACGGTTGCGGCAGCGGCTGCGCATCCGGCGCTAACGTGCGAAAGCGATCCATCTGGAATCGAGACAGAGCATCGGCAATGTTGTTATCGACACCAGGTACAAATTTAGCAGAGGCATGCAAATTAAGCTGAAGACACGATAGCACGAAAAACCGCAAGAGGGAAGCGACCCTGGGGGAGCGGGACGATTGCCTGTTCAGCACGGACACCACTGCTTGATTATCTGTCCAGAAGCAGACCCTGCGGTTTCTGAAATGATCTGCCCACAAGTGAATTGCAACCACTATGGGGAAGAATTCCAGGAAGGTTAAATCCCTGAGTATAGGTTTGCCTTGCCAGTCCGAGGGCCAACGCTGCGCGCACCACTGTCCCCTGAAGTAAACCCCGAAGCCCAGGGAGCCTGCCGCGTCGGAGTGCACTTGGAAATCAGTTTGCAGGGCCATGTGATCTTGCCAGAGGGAGATACCATTGTATCCGTCAAGGAAGTGAAGCCAAATCTGGAGGTCCGCCTTTACTGTCTTAGGGAGGCGCACCCTGTGGTGCGGCGATTTTAAGCCCGCTGACAGCATGGCTAGCCGTCTGCAAAAGGGGCGCCCTGGGGAGACCACCCTGCATGCAAAGTTCAGATGACCGAGAAGGGACTGGATTTGCTTAAGGGTGACCTTCCTGAGGGGCAGAAGCTGAGAAATAATCCCCTTAAGGGTGACCAACTTGTCTGCAGGCAGCCGAGAGGCCTGGGCCACCGTGTCAAGCTCTATACCCAGGTAAGTCAGGGTGGTGACTGGGCCCTCGGTTTTTTCCCCCGCGAGAGGAACGCCCAGTTCCTCCGCCAAAGCCTTGAAGGCCTGTAATGATGACAAGCAGTCGGCTGCGTTCCTTGCCACAAGAAGGAAATCATCCAAATAATGACTGATACCCGTTACACCCGATCTGAATTTAAAAGCCCACTCCAGGAAAGTACTAAAGGCCTCAAAGGCTGAACAGGCAATGGAGCACCCCATAGGCATCGCCTTGTCTATGAAGAACAGACCCATGAATTTGAAGCCCAACCAACGATAGTCGCTGGGGTGGACTGGAAGGAGGCGGAATGCTGACTCGATGTCACACTTCGCCAAGAAGGCACCTCTACCAAAACCCCGAACTAGCTTTACGGCCTGGTCAAACGAAGCATACTTTACTGTGCATAGCTCCTGGGGTATGGCATCGTTAACTGAGGCACCTTTGGGATAGGAGAGGTTATGAATCATCCTGAACTCCCCGGGGGCCTTCTTAGGGACTATACCCAAAGGCGAGATGTGCAGCTGTACTACAGGGGGTAACGTGAAAGGCCCAGCCACCCTGCCCGCCGAAATCTCTTTTTGAATCTTTTTCAAGGCGATGTCCGGCCTCTCAAGCACTGACTTTTGATTCGGAGGGCAGTTGGAGTTGGGGGCGAAGGCCACCGGAATTCTGAAGCCCTGGGAGAAACCGTTCTCTAATAAGAGGGCCGCTTGCTTGTCTGGGTAATGTTTTAAAAGGGGTCTTAACGCCTGCAGTTTAATCGGGGAGGGGGCCAGGGTCAAAGAAGGGTTAATCGCTGAAGGCCATTGTGACAGATTCTGGGAAACCTCAGTAACGGGTCCCTGCACCGCCACGGGAGGTGTTTGGGGCATTGGCGGGGGCACCCTGATTTCCCTGCTGAGGGTGCCCCCTACCGCCACGAAAGGCTGCTGCTGCGGGAGAGAAAGGGGCGAGCCAGGGGCTGCCCCGTCCTTTTATGGGGCTAAGGACCGCCCCCTGAGCCAGCCGATTGGCTGGCTGGGGGGAACCTATTCAAATGAAGGGAATCCCGGGGAATCCCGCGGGGCTGTGTAGCCCCGCGATGATGCAGACGTGGGCGTGAGCCCGCAACCCCACCCCCTCTCTATGTCGGGAGTGGCTTTGTCCTGAATAAGTGCATCTATGTTGTTGTTGTTAATTGAATTTGAATACTGCCTGTCTCAGGCAGGTTCATAACATAAAATCATGATATAAAAAAAGAAAGAAAACAAAAACAACCCAATAATCCCTGCTTCCGCAACGACATTTTAAAAGGGCACTGGGTGTCAATCAGCCAAAGACCTGGTTAATGAGGAACGTTTTCGGCTGGCACCTAAAGGTGCCAGCTTAACCTCCCTGAGGAGAGCATGCCACAAATGGGGAGCCACTGCAGAAAAGACCCCTCCAAACTCTCTTGTGGAGAAGGCACACAAAGAAGGGCCTCGGATGGTGATCGCAGAATCTGGGTAGGTTCAGAGGAAGAGAGGCAGTCCTTGAGGCATTGCGGTCCTGATCCGCTTAAGGCTTTATAGGTGAAGACCAAAATGTTATGGACATTTTCAAAAGGTTGGGTTTTTTTGCAGCATATAGTATCCTACCAGATCACTCTGTTTGCACAATTTAAAGAATTCTTAAAGGTTCGTGAGGCACGGCTTCCATTGCAGGAGGCTTATTCTTCTGCTGACCCCGTCCAGCTAGGGACATATGCATGCAGGAGCAAGTTTCACCATGGATATCCCTACCACCAGACGAAATCCTGTCTATCAGGTATGGGGAACCTTTGGCCCTCCAACTGTTGCTGAACCACAACTCCCGTCTCCACTGGCCATTAGTTGTGCATGCTGTTCTGCTGGGAGTTGTAGTTCGGATGGATGGCAGCTAACAGATTGAGGTTGAATCCTGAGAATACAGAATTACTGTTTTTGGGGGACAGGAGGCAGGCAGGTGTGGAGGACTCCCTGGTCCTGCATGGGGTAACTGTGCCCCTGAAGGACCAGGTGCGCAGCCTGGGAGTCATTCTGGACTCACAGATGTCCATGGAGGCGCAGGCCATTTCTGTGTCCAGGGCAGCTGTTTATCAGTTCCATCTGGTACGCAGGCTGAGCCCTTACCTGCCCGCAGACTGTCTCGCCAGAGTGGTGCATGTTCTAGTTATCTCTTGCTTGGACTACTGCAATGCACTCTATGTGGGGCTACCTTTGAAGGTGACCCGGAAACTACAACTAATCCAGAATGCGGCAGCTAGACTGGTGACTGGGAGTGGCTGCCAAGACCACATAACACCGGTCTTGAAAGACCTACACTGGCTCCCAGTACATTTCCGAGCACAATTCAAAGTGTTGGTGCTGACCTTTAAAGCCCTGAACAGCCTCGGTTCAGTATACCTGAAGGAACATCTCCACACCCATCGTTCTGCCCAGACTCTGAGGTCCAGCGCCGAGGGCCTTCTGGCGGTTCTGGCGAGAAGCCAAGTTACAGGGAACCAGGCAGAGGGCCTTCTCGGTAGTGGCACCTGCCCTGTGGAATGCCCTCCCACCAGATGTCAAAGAGAAAAACAACTATCAGACTTTTAGAAGACATCTGAAGGCAGCCCTGTTTAGGAAAGCTTTTAATGTTTAATAGATTATTGTATTTTAATATTCTGTTGAAAGCCGCCCAGAGTGGAAGCCCAGCCAGATGGGCGGGGTATAAATAATAAATTATTATTATTATTATTCACCAATATCTGGAGGTTCCCCACACACGCTATATACAAACCTATTTTATTTATTTCATAAAATTTATGCACTACTTGATTGTAAACAAAACCCAGAACAAACTCCTCAGAGTGGTTTTGTAAATGAGTGTTCCATGTGTAGGTCTCAAGTCTGAAAAACTTCAGCCTATAGCTGGGACTGAGCATGGACTACACCACTAAGTGCCTGTATCATTGATTCGCTTGAGCAAATCTAGCTCAAAACTGCTTTTCACCTGTTTATCTAAGGCATATTAGGCCGACAGGTTTATGAAAGCCCCTGATCACTTGAAATAAGTTTGTTACTTCTTGGTACAATGTTGTTCTTTAGTAAGGAGCCTGGGTTTTGTTCTGCGGTGTTTTTTTGCGTTAAGTAACAGAAGTTCAGCAATTTCACATCTGAGTGCTTTAGGAATTCCCACTTGAATGTCATCTGACCCTGCAATGTGTTACTTTTTAATTTGTCAATTAGCCAATCTAGGATTGTTTTTCAGCCATCAAAGGAAAGGTAATCTGATGTAATTAAAGTCACCCCAAGGAATTGTGCAAACATTTTATGAAGATGGACGGTTGCCAGCTTGAGTTTGAAAACTTCCTTCTTTGCCATCTTTTAGAAGAGGTCGGACAGTTCAGAAAAGAAGAAGAAAGAAAAGAATGTACAAGCTGTTACAGAACAATCTAACACTACACAGTCTAGATTTTGAGAGGTGGAATCTAGGGACCCAAAAACGTATTCAGATCATTCTGTTTTGCTCCTTTTTTTTTTTTTTTTAAAAAAGAATGTCTTTATTCACATTACAGTGGTCCATTAGGGGCTTAAATGGGTTTGCTCTAGAGAAAGTGTGTGTGAGAGAGAAGTTGTAACAGACCCTCTCTTCAGAGTCCCTGTTGCCTCTATCTCAACCCAGTCAACCCTGATCTGAGTATTCGTGAATGCAAAGATTCAGCTTGGCTGTTTGAGCAATAAAACACCCATGAATAGGGCAGCCACTAAAATCCATTCATGTTGCAATTGAAGGGGGATGTACAGTGGTTCCATCCATGTATTTTTTCTGAAACTTCTAGCAGCCTTCTTGAAATCCACAATTTCCTTTCCTCAACAGCCAATATGTGTATTATGCATTTTCCCTGAATATTCTAACCCTTTCCTGGCTTCCACTGCTCTGGGTTTTGGAGGTGATCATGATGAGTTAAGCAGGCTGCTCTCCTACTATTAGTAATAGTAAATAGTAGTGAATGTAAGGCAACAACTTGCTTACAAATCCCTTGGCTCATTGCAACACAGAGTGAAAATTGCATATGCAAAAACGAATCAATGGACTACCAGGCTCACGCGTCAGTGCGTCATTGAGTGAAAAGGCTTGTCTGACAACATCTGGAGCCTACAGAAGATGAGAAAGCAGAGAGTGATGAGAGCATAGATAGAATGGGATGAATTTAGATTTAGGCATGGATTTTTTTCAAATATATTTTTAGAAAATGAAATTGGTATATGCGTAACTGAAAAGCAGCATTTGCAATAGGATTTCAGCTAATCCCTAACAATGCATGTTTACTCAAAAGTAAGTCTCCCTAATTACAGTGAGGGTAGAATTGCAGCCTAAATTATGAATCATGTCTTTTTTTATATTGAAATCTCAAATAATACCTGACGGTGCACATTGTGTCATTTCCAGTGAAGGGACAGAGGAATAAAAATAGATGTGCATGCATAAATTGGTTAGCCAGCTTTCACGCATAACTGCAAAAAGAAAGAAAGAAAGAAAGAAAGAAAGAAAGAAAGAAAGAAAGAAGAAAAAGAAACTCCAATCTTATTGCATTTACAATTGCGGTTGATACAGGATGCAGACCGTGGTTATTTTCTTTCCCACGCAGTAAAAAAACAATTTCTTGTTAGTGGAGGTCTCCGACAAATCTTTCACTGGGGTTTTTAGGATTTATAGGAAACAGTGACTTGACAGGGTGAAAGGAGAGCAAATGAAGAGCAATTATGTCAGGATACATTATAGTGTGCAGATGACACAAATGTCCAATACTGATTATGGATTATATCGCAGGGGTGGTATCTGATGTAATGGCTCCAGGGCATAATCATTTTGCTGTTGTTTCTGTACAGCAATGGGATTAAAGGTGAACTGAAGATGTGCTAAAATTCCCTTGCTGTGGATGTATTTAATGCTCACCCTCCTTTGCCCACCATAAATAAAGTGGTTTCTTATCCTGGACAAGCTACTATTCACACAGATATTTTCCATATTAATAGTGGGAACAATAATGATGATGATGTTGATGAAGAAGAAGAAGATAGTAATAATCCTATAGTGCTTAAATACCAGGTGCTCTATAAAAGATTTTCCTTCCCTGAATTTCACCAGGGAATGACTATTCCAAAGCTATGTATGAAAGTGACAAACCTCGCATCCACATCGTACATTCAAAACACTCCTGTACTACTTTAACAGTCATGTGGAAATTGTCAGGTAATGAAACATCAGAAAAATGGCATAAAGAGCTGTCTGAATGTAGCCCTGGTCATTTCCTCTGATGTTGCAACTGTTTGCACAAGAAACACAGGCTGTGTTTACACCTAATACTTCCACAATGGAGTATGGAGACCATGCAGAATATTCAGGCGTTTTGCATGCCAGGAAGCCCTTTTCTGCACACCTCACAAAAGACATTCCTCCCATTTTGTCACCTGTCATATACGAAGCAAACTTCCATCGGCTCTATGAGGCTGCTTGTTCTACATTATAGAAGCCTTGTGTTCATTCGTTCATTTATTTTATTTGCATGCTGCTTTTCCACACACAAAAAATCATGCTCAAAGCCTCTTACAAGAAAAACAAGAGTACATTTATAACAAACACTACAAAAAACATTTCATAACAACATAGCAAAACAATAGCAACCCCCCCACCGGCATTTCAATACTATAAAGACAACAAGATTAATTAAACAACATGCAGCAACCAAGAGCAAAAACAACAAGGCAGCTTCGCGGTTAAACCTTGGTCCTAGAAAACTTCCTCACATGATGTTTCTCATGGTCCCTCTCCTGCAGCCACTTGCAAGACATCCAAGGGCAAGGGGTGAGGTAGCTGGAAACACTCACTGTAGCCCCACATTGAGCAAAAGATTCCTGCATTGCAGGGGGTTGGACTGGATCAGTGGTTCCCAACCTTTTATTGGCCGTGCCCCACCTAAGCATCTCTAAAATCCTGATGCCCCCCCCCGATATATAATTCTTATTATTCAAAAAGTGAACTCCTATTCATGTGGAGGAAACCTAAAAGGCCATTAACTGCTAATAACTCATTCTCGAATTGCCCCACTAAAAAATCAAATTGCCCTCTGTGGGGCATGTGCTGGGAACAACGGGACTAGATGATCCCCGTGGTTCCTGCCAACTCCATAATTCTATGATTTCATTGAAACCCATGGGATTACTGGCCATGGCGAGGGGGAATCCAGCTGGAAAGAATGAGTTGTAAGTGGGCCACAATTCTAAATAGGAATTTTGTTGTGTTTTACTGAAAAGAGCACTCTAAAACCCATATTTCAGCAATAACTTTATGGGGCCCAGCCACAAACAGTCTCCTCCAACGGTGGATTTTAGGGGGGTTTCCCTCTTTATAGGCCAACACAGTTATCCCTTTTCTTTTTCTTGTGGTTTGTTATCAGAACTTATTTTTCTCTCATGTCTGCACAATCTATGGCCCACCAAGCTGAAGCCCATGTTTTGGCGGCCTAGTGAATATTGAGCAGGGCCTTTTGACAATCCTGTCCGCCTGCCGTTTTGCAGTTTCAGCCAAGCAGCAGAGCAAGGAGGTTCACAAAGCCTCTGTTGGGTAATATGTGGCTGCTTGGCTTGGCAGAAGCATTTTATCTGAATGGTCTGTTGATTCACCCAGTGTGCGGCACAGCTCAACGAATGTGCTGGCTGCATAGAGCTGCGCTGATGTGAATGACCAAAGTAGGAACCAAGCAAATCCACACAACAAGGACTGACTTATATAAAGAGTTGCGTAGGTTCATGCCAAGTTTGCCACATGGCATTCAGTATCTGTTGCCCATTTGGGTGGTGGGTGGAGACCCTTAAGTTTGGAAGCCCGCATAGGCTTACAAAACCCCCTTTTTTTTCTTCTTTGGTTCCCTGCCAAAACATTGATAGTACAGTGGTACATTGGGTTAAGTACTTAATTCGTTCTGGAGGTCCGTAGTCAACCTGAAACTGTTCTTAACCTGAAGCACCACTTTAGCTAATGGGGCCTCCTGCTGCCCCCGTGCCGGAGCACAATTTCTGTTCTCAACCTGAAGCAAAGTTCTTAACCTGAAGCACTATTTCTGGGTTAGCGGAGTATGTAACCTGAAGCGTATGTAACCTGAGGTACCACTGTAATGAGCACCAAATTTCTCAGATTAGTTTATATATTTGGATTACTCTAGGAGTTCCTTAGACGTATTTATTGATTTTGTTTTCACTTTGCTACTTCTTGCATTTTTAAATATAAATGCAAGTTCGACTCCATATTGCGTGGTTGGTTGGTTTTTTTAAAAAAATGTTTCATATAAACTTCTTTTGCAATGACTTATAGAGAAGATTATAATCTCATCGATTGTGCTTGGCATTCAAGTGATTTCCCCACTGTATTACTGATAGGAACATATTTCTCCTTCTCTGTCAATAACATTACAATCTTAATCTTCTTACGTCACTTGTCGTCCGTCTCTCTCTCTCTCTCTCTCTCTCGTCCCATCCCGCTTTTCATTCTGACACTTGAACGAAGCAGCTCCAGCTGTTCTTATTATTACAGCATATCTAACATCCTTTGGTCCCCAAAATGCACCATTGTTTTGATTTCTTTTCACAGTCTGTCACAAAGAAATACATGGAGTAATTAATTAAAATGGCTGTATTCCTGCCCCAGAGGTCTGGCGCTGTTTATAAATTACCCCACGATGCTGTCAGCATTCATGGCTTCAGCGCGATCATTTGACTGAAATATGGCTCAATTAATCTCTCTCTCTCTCTTCCTCCCTCCCTCCCTCTCTCTCTCTCTCCAGCCCCCCTCCATAATTTATATGTAATAATTAATTCATTTTAAAATTTCGAGCACTGGGATCGTCACATTGAGGCATAACATCTTCAAGTGAGTCCTGGGGCACGAGGTGCTTCTGGAATACTAAGCAGCTGAACAATCATACATTGGTGTGGCGGATAATCTCAGCTACAGCCACTTAAAATGAGCCATAACAAGTGTTCGTGCAATGACTCCGGGGTAAGCCTATTAAACATGCACCGGCGATTTATTGAAGCATGGCAATACCCAAGATCCCTATGCGTTTCGGGCTACACAGCCCTTCATCAGGGAGGTATTGCTTATTAAATGTACGACAAGAGAAACGCTCTGCTTGGCATCACCACTTTCAATCAGAGACCCTAGGAAGGAACATCATAAGCTGTCTTCTACTAGGTTAGCCTACTGGTCCATCTAGCATCATATTATCTCTATAGACTGGCAGCAGCTTTCCAGGGTTTCAGGCAGGGAGCCTTCCCAGGGATGGAAGCTGAGACTTTTTTTGCCTATAAAACTGTTGCAGATAATAAATATTGTGTGATTTGAAGCCACAGGAAGCATAAGAACTGACTCCTTTGGAAACAAAGCATTGTCCAGGCCTATAGGAAACATTCCAACTTTCCCTGGCAGAACTTTCTTTCAAACAGAATGAAAATATCCATACAATATCTTGTGCTGTCCAGCCCAGGCTCAGCATCTTACAAAATATGAAATAATCCAAACAGACCTACAGTCGTACCGCAGAAGTTGATCGCCTTGCAAGTCGAACGTTTTGGCTCCTAAACGCCGCAAACCCGGAAGTGAGCGTGGCTGTTTGCGAACATTCTTTGGAACCTGAACGTCCGGCGTGGCTTCCGATTGGTTGCAGGAACTTCCCGCAGCCAATCGGAAGCTGCGCCTTGGTTTCCCAACGTCTTGGAAGTCGAATGGACTTCTGGAACGGATTCCATTTGACTTCCGAGGTACGACTGCATAAGCAAAGGTCTCTCTTCAGCTTGCTTTCCAGCCTCCAGGTTGTTTGCTCTCCCTCCAGGAGAGCCATTTACATACATTGTTCTCCCTGTGGCATTCAGAGAGATGACTCCATTTGCATCTTCAAGTAGGAAAAAAAGACTCAAACCAACTCCTTTCAAAATGGAGATTGTAGCCCAATACCTCTCGCACGACCCCAGATTTACAGCCCTCACTTTTTAGCTACCGGAGAACGAAAATCAGTTAGTTTATCATTAACTCTGCAAGAGCTCAGAATCCTTTAGCAAAGCTCTTGTGGAAAAGCCCCAGTGTTAGCAACACACATTTCGCCATTTTAAACCTTCATTAATAAATACATATTTTTCATTTCTGTGTCAGCTAAATCATTATACTTAACAAAAACATGGACTCTCTACCGCTGAGCTATAGACCTTCCTCAATGGCAGAAGCTGGGCTTTGAAACAGTGGCTTGCGATTGAAGCTAACACTGTTTAAAAAAGGCTTCTCTAACACCTCCCCAAAACACACAATGAGAGACAGTGATTCACCAGAGATCCACAAAATTAGCCGCAGTATATAGGGGCAGCTGGACTCTCTGTGCAATGTGGAGAGTCAAGGCAAATGCTTGGGCTTCTCTTATCTACTGGATGCTTTTTCAGTGGGCGATTCAAGGCAAGCAATAGCTGTGAGTTTGCCTCATGTGGCGTAACAGGACGTGTCACCCCATCTCCTAAGCTATCCTTGGTGAATGAGGCCTCACTGTGAAGAGAAATTACTCTGGAGCACAGTTCTGAAATAGCTGCCTGGGGTCAAGTGCAAGAACAAGGCGAGTTGCGATGATTATGATGATGATGATGATGATGATAATAAACAAACAAATGAATAAATTTATACCCTGCCCATCTGGCTGGGTTTCCCAAGCCACTCTGGGCGGCTCCCAACAGAATATTAAAAACACAATAAAACATCAAACATTAATAATTTCCCTAAGCAGGGCTGCCTTCAGATGTCTTCTAAAAGTCGGATACAGTGGTACCTCAGGTTACATACGCTTCAGGTTACAGACTCCGCTAACCCAGAAATAGTGCTTCAGGTTAAGAACTTTGCTTCAGGATGAGAACAGAAATCGGGCTCCGGCAGCGCGGCAGCAGCAGGAGGCCCCATTAGCTAAAGTGATGCTTCAGGTTAAGAACAGTTTCAGGTTAAGTACGGACCTCCGGAACGAATTAAGTACTTAACCCGAGGTACCACTGTAGTTGTTTATTTCCCTGACATCAGACGAGAGGGCGTTCAACAGGGCGGGCGCCACTACCAAGAAGGAGCAGCAAAAGTACATGCAAACTGTCTAGCACAGAGCAGACAAAGCATCTCAGCAAGAACACAACTGACAGGTGCTTCATACGGAGAATTTATGGGGAGTGATAGGTTTGGGGGGGGAGTGGGGTGTTAGCAAGAGCATGTAAGGGTGCTTCCAGATGGTCTGCATTTCGGAGTGGGATTCGATCACGTATCAGCGCGTTCAGGTTGTGCAATTGTAGCTGTTTTTATTTATGCACAAAAGGCTTTCCACACCGCCATCTCCTAAGATATCAGGGCGGTGTGCAATATGTATATAACAAAACATAAACTGTCATTTAAAAAACAGTACAAAATAGTCATTAAAATGACTGGTTAATTGAGAAAGTTTTCAGCAACTGCCTAGCCCTGTTGGCATAAAATGGTCTTCCAGACATGCCTGAAAGTCAAAAACCAAGATGCCTGTTCAAATATTTGCTGGAAGAGTGTTGCATAGCATGGGGCCATTGACACCAAATGCCCAACTTCTACTTGAAGACAGTCAGGTCTCCATAACATGGAGAACAGTTAGCAGCGCTCTTACAGTGATCAAGTTGGGATATAAGAATTTAGGTGGTCCTTAAGGTATTCTGCACTCAGGTTGTTCAGGGCTTTAGCAACACAAAAGCCTTGAACACTGAACTAGCAGCGTATAAGCTGCCTGTGCAGCTGTTTTAGTAGAGGCATTGGCCATCTGCCCTCATCAGCAGATTGGGAGGTCTTGCTCAACATAGCCGCTTCTCTAAAAGACTGGATTTTCTGTGATAAGGAAAGTAGGAGGAAAATGCCCTGAACGGTGTGAGATAACACTTGCTTTGATTCAATGCCACCTAACTTTCCTGCAAACAATTCAAGATGAATGCTCCATAGATAGGTCATCTGGAAATGCCCTCTGTCTGTGCTAAAAAAGAAGAATAGAGGGTCTTGTTTGGAAGGAAGTGCTCTAGTGCTGCGAATTACCCTATAATTTCGAGTGTGTGGCGTTTGGAACAGTTTGGTTTAAGTGGCACATCTCAGATGTGTCTGTCTCTACAAAATCATTGTTTACAGATTGTACTGCCTTGTTTCTTCTTGTCTCTACGGCAGCAAAGCTCTCTCACGCCACTCTCACATCAAAATCCTCAGCTGCCTTCCTTCTGCCCTCAAAAAGTATACCTATGATTTTGAGGGGTGAAGAGAGAAATATGGAGGTGAAACATTACAATATCATCTACAAGAGAGTTGAGGCGTCAGCTTGTCTGGGGTGTTTTGCCAATTTGTATGTGTTTCTGGCAATTTTGTGTGTGTGTATATATATATATATATATAAATATGTGTGTGTGTGTGTGTTTGGCTGTCTTCCTTAATGTCATTCATATATATGGCAGTCTAGCTTTTTAAAACTTAGCAATGGAAAGAATTAGATGAAGCAAGGCTTACTTTTTGGAGTCTGTGCTTTCATTACTCTATTAATTTTTAAATGGTGTATAGGTTTAGCAGACAGTGGAATGAAATATGCAAGGAACAAAGGCCTGGAATGCCACCACTGAGAAACTCGATCAGTTCTGCCTTTTCACCAAGAGAGAGCAATCTAAGCACATTTTTGCAAACTTACCAGTTTGCAGGCAGCCCTCCACGCTCCTACGCAGGGACATATACGGCTTGCTGTTTTTAGAGGTTATTATTTTACCTGCCTCTGAATTTGATGGATGTGCTGCAATTATTAGTTAGGGTTATAGCTGTTGATGATGTATGCTTTATGGATCATATTTTTTGTCTTTCAGCTTTTCTTTATACGTACAATGTTTCCTCGTTCATTATGATTTCATTTAAGATACGTGTTTATGTGTTTGTTGAAACACGGCGGCTGTTCTGGTCACACACAGACATATTCAAGGAACCTAAAAAAAAAAACAAAAACACCCCTCCTAGCCTTGCAAATCTGTTAATGGATTTGCACTGTAATGTGCATGAAAAGGCAACCTGGATCAGATTAAAGGTCCCTATTGGCCTATTTCTCCGTGGTCAAAGGGTAGGTCCTATGGTTGCTCCTTATTAACAATGGATGGTCAATGGATTCTCTAGCCTCTCTCTAAACCCAGAGATTCCTATAACTGTCATGACCAATAGCTGTTGATAGACATGGCCTTTTAGGAATTTGTCAATTCCTCTTCTAAAGTCATCTAGGTTGATCATGACACATGTTCTGTAGGCCAGGGCATGGAAACTGACTGTTATGCCAACTCTAAGTGGAAAAGGAAAAAATGCATGATTATGACTTATAAGCAGGCATGGGAAGGAAGAAGTGATTCCATAGAGATTCCCCCCTCCCCCAAAACTGACATCTATTAGTGTAATTTTGGAATACTTATAGACTAACAGAAAATTTTGACAATTTGATGCTGAGTTAATGCATTTTCTGAACAAGCTAAATGTGTGGGTTTCTCCCCTCGGGCCATTCCCCCCCCCCCCCCAGTTCTAGCAAATACAATGCAATAGCAGGGAATTTAAATTATTGCACAGCTCTGTTAATTTTGGACTCTTTGTTTCTGATGAAAGTAACCAGGTATGCTGTTCTCTGTTTTTTCTTAGGGGGGGGGCGGCGAGAAGGGAAAGCCATCGAGCCTGCAGTCCTGTGCTGACATATTTGGGACTAAGCCACACTCAACTCAAGAGGAGTTAACTGTTGAGTAGATCAGTTGCACTTCTTAGCCAGCAGCCATCCCTATAAAGTGTGGCAGCAAATTCCGAACATTAGTTGTGTATTATGGGATGAAGTTGCTTTCTTTTGTTGATCCTGAATCTCCTGCCAGTTAGTTTTACTGGATGACCCAGAGTTCTATTTTTATGAAATAGAAAAACATATCTCTAGACATTTCCTCCACTCCAAGCATTGTTTTACAAGCCTCTCTCATGTTCTTGCTTAGTGGTATTCTCTCCCTCCCTCCCTCCCCTACCTCAAGCTAAAATGCCCCCAGTGCTTTAATTTTTCCTTGGAGGGATGATGTTCTAACCAGTCATTTTGGTTACCCTTCCCATGTCACTTGTATCTACTGTTTTCATGCCATCAGTCCTTGCCACGTGATCTCCAGGGTTCCGACAGTGCAGCAAGAGCAGCATGACACTTTTGTGATGCATGGTTTTCTTTTGCTTAGTGCTTGTGTGGGGAGGTGTGTTAGCATCACCTGGGTAGGTCCTCAATTTACTGTATGTATTTATTTATCTTTATTGGCATTGCAAGGGGTTGGAGAGTCTGGAGTTTGGTTGGTTGCGTTCAGTTAGCTGCTGTGTGATTTGTTTGTATGTGTAAGGGGTGGGGTGGGGTTGTTGGATCAGGGTAGCCATATTGGTTTGTATGCTGTGGAGTGGAGGTAAGGATAGGTCATTGTCTTGTGCTGTGAATGTGATGAAGGGGAACCATACTGGGATGAAGGCGTCTTCCTTTGCTTGTCCCCGTGCTAGTCTAAGTTCATTGGTTAACTTCTCTAGTAGGGCAGTTTCCCATACATATCAGAAGTAGACATAGACCACTGGTACCAAAATGTATGGAAATTGGTCCTCTTATAGTCAGATACTAGTACCAGAACTAGGAAAGTAAGAGAAAACAGAAATGGAAGTGGAACTTGCTGAGTTCCATGTCTGGAACGAACGGAAATCATTCCACGGAAACAGTCAGTACCTATTGCTGTTGTTGCTTCCAGCCCATAAATGATATGTAACATTCCACCCCCTGCTGCATTTGTATCACGTTTCCTTTGCACTGAAACAAATGCAATAACATGATCTTGTGATGCATGCAATTTACATAATTTCCTAACAGTGGACAGTGGGACAGATAAGAAACTGCAGTGGAACAGAAACAGCGCTACACAGGAAGAATGCAGGGCATAATGGAAAACAATGCATTTTTGCATCTCTAATTTGGAACGAGGTTAACCCTCCTATGGGAAAGGCTTCCCTGACAAATGTGGGGGTTCCAGGCCTGCTTTTTGAGGTGCCTTGTGTTGGGGAAAGGGAACCAAACAAATCAAAGGCAAAGTCTGGCAGGGGAAATGCATGTATTTGTAGCATGCTCTAAATGCTAAATGCATGCTCTTAAAAAGGAGCATGCATGCTGTAGAGACCCTACTGCACTAATTCCAAATTCTACTCCTCCCCCCCCCCTTCACGTGGCTCAGAAAAACCTTTTCATGTCAAGGCACAATTATTACTCATGTCATAGCACTTGAATGCTGACAAATGTCAAAATCAAATTTTGGTACAGGCTGACCTGCCTAAAAATTCTCTGGGTGGTCCTACAGCATTGCAAGTGCCTACCACATAATATTCTAGAGTTACATCTATTCACATGAGCTAGAAACAATACACGCTTTTTTAAAGGTAGGAGCTGGTAGTTCATACTTGCTGTTCTGTATCTTACGTTAATAAAATGGAGTTTATTTTATTTTATTTTATTTTATTCCAAGACTCTTTTTAGGAGGGCTGTCCTTTAAAAATCCTAATTAAATGATAAGTATGCCTAGCAACTGGAGTTGGTTTGCAGATCTATCATTACACAAAGTGGGAAAGTATGGTTGATTGCCACTGTTTATTATGCTGATATGATAGCAGCCATCTAATTAACCTTTAAGCATAAAGCGTTGCCTGTGAGTTTTGATATATTTGTTATTACATCTTTGTTCCACCTTTCTTCAAAAGAGCATAGGGCATTGTTCAAAGTTCTTGCCACCCTGTTTTATGCCCCAGAACAATCCCATGAGGCAGGCTAGGTTGAGGGAGAGTGACTGATTCAAGGTCACCCAATGAACCTGTGGGGCTTTGAGCCTGCGTTTTCCACAGTCCAAGTTTGACAACCTCAATCACCATACCACACTGGCTTATTTTCATGAGGCAAATAAAATGTGTTGCTGTTGTTGGCATCTGTCTGTCTCAAGAGACAATGGAGTGCACTTCCAGGGATGAAGTCAAACCGTTGCATTAGCAGAACCAAAGTGAGCTCCCTGGGGCGCAAGCCTGAGCAGTGTATCCTGGTCTGCCCAGATGACAAGACTCTCCTCTCGGCCTTCCATATGTGGTCTAAAGGAAAACAAAGCAATATGTTGGGCACCATTGGCTGCAGGAGTTGCTGGAAGGAGACATCCAACTGTGAAATCAGTAGACTAGCTACCACTGCAGCCAACCCAGGGGGCTGTGGGTGCTTTGGCACCCACAATAATATATTTGTGGGGTCTGGCCCCCCCAAGCCAATGGGCAAAGTTGAAGCCCTTTGTTGCGGGCACCCACAATCTTCAGTGTGAGATGGCACCTATGCTAGCTACACTGTTTTAATTTCTGTTTCCCTAGGTAGTGGCATAGAGCATCTCTCTGGGCACGCCATAGTTCTGCTCAATTGCAATTCTGAAAAGCATCATGTTTGTTCAAAACCAAGTTATTCGCCACTGCAATCATAATGCTGTGCTTGAAAAGTGTGTGGCGGTACTTGGTTTAAAATCTTAGAAGGGAAAAGATCGCTGAAAGACATTTCCAGAGGTCAAAGGGCAGGTGTGAAGGGGTGGCGGCGGGGGCAGCCTGACATAGCTGCTCTGAGTGAGAAGAAATAAATTGCAGAATAAAGATGTAAAATAATATGCAATATTGCATGCTTTATACATGTTGCAGAATGTAACATTTCTCCAACTTCTATAAATCAGAATTGTGATGCTTCTTCCCATCAACACCAAAAGCACTGTGTACTTACACAGCTCTGCACTAAAGTATATATGCACACACACACACACACACAAAATATACTCATTGATCTACCTGGCATGATGCTTGTCACTCATTGTTTTGCTCTGATCTGTGTGTGCATGTGCACGTGTACACACACATGCACACACACACATACAAGCAAGCAAGCAAGCAAGCAAGCAAGCAAACAAACAAACACCACACACACACAGCATAATCTGAGTTCTACGACTTAATCTAGTCAGAGTTACCCTTTCTGCAAGGGCGGCAGCAGGGGGTGGCCTTCCCTGGACACCTTCCAGGTTCCTTTCAATTTTAACAAGTGTATGATTCTGTGAAAATGATGAAGCTCAAGGAGTGGAATTATCTGCGCTGAAGGATAGCCTGTAGCCAGGCGCTGAAACATTCAAGATCCCAGGTGATGTATTAGGGCAGGTGCTTGCTTGCTTCCTTAGGAGTATTTTAATAAAGCCACAGCTTGTCGGCTGCGCCTGAAGTCATTCCTGCCACCTGCCTTTGTTCTGGCAAGCCCTGAACAGGCGGTCACGAAGAGTGCACCCAGCAGCACCTTGGCTGACACCGATGCCCTTTACCGCAAACACAGAGACGTTGCTGGGAAGGGCCCGATGCCTGTGCACTCAAAGTGGCAGAGTCCGGTGACATTATTTTGCTTGGCTCTGAAAGCTTTCAGAGGATTTACAGAGACATTAAACCTTTTAAGCACATTACTGCAATATAATGTGAATTACCATTTCGTGTTTCATCTTAGCTCTTTATATTCCATCATGATCCTCCCTGATTTCTCTGTGTTAGAGCTGCGCTAGCCCAACCCCCTAAGTCCTCAGCCTGCCACGCAATCTGTTCCTTAGGTGGCGAGAGTGCACGTATGCCTTTAAATCCAGGCCCATGGCTCCATGTACTTCCTAGCTGTCACAGCGCTCCTGTCCTCAGCTAAGGGAATTCGCCAGGCTTTACTTATTGAGGGAAGTAGGTATAAACCTTCAGAAAATGCCGTGCGGCCTGACTGGATCTCATTCAGAAGGCCCTCTGAGACGTCCCACACGATTAGGGGGCCACACATGTTGAGTTTGCTTACATAATAATCTGGCAGATGGGCCTTGATATCTAATCCCTGTTAAGCCCCCAAAGCCCTTTGATAGTGGGCGTCTTAAAAGGCCAGGCTGGAAGTCATGCTGCTCTTTTATTTAGGCTTTTGCTTCGGTGTCCGCAAACTTAGTGCGCCATTTAATGATCACTTAAAGAGGCACAGTCGCAATGAAAGCGAAGGATTACGCCAGCGAATAAACTGAACGTGGGCAGCCCAAAGATGATTTTGTCCATAGAAGCAGTGGAATCTGGAGAGTTGGTTGGATTGTGTCACAGTTGCCTACTTGGCCAGACGGAAGATGGAAGGCACCCAGTGCCATTCCACAGCCTGTTCAGTCCAATTGGTACAAAGCTCTTCTGGATTTTGTGGCTTTTATACGACCCATGAGATGCCACACATGGAAAATGAAGGAAGTCTCTTCCTCGGAAAGAAGGATGCAAATGTACCTGTGTGACATCATCCTGGGTTCATTCATACTACAACTGAAAATCCACATTTGATTCATCCTCTTTTGCCCTCAACATTTTGAACATGAATCACACCAGTTTTCCAACCTGAAGTTTCAAGGAGCATATGGTGCGCACTTGCTTATTTTGGTTTTTTGTCCTTCCGCCCACCCTTAGACCTGTCCCTCCTTCTACTTTCAACAGCTCATGCGCATCCAAGGCCCTCCACCCACAGCACACCTGGAAGTGAACTCATTTCCTTGGAAACAACAATGACAACATCAGAACCACCACCCTACCCTCTGCCCTCTTTGCAAACCTCCCTCCTCCTACCTGTCTTTCACATTCAAAAAAAAATAAATCTTTATTTGTGGCAAATCTGTAAACATGTTACATATGCAAAAAAATTCAGTTGAACGCAAAACACACACACACACACACACACACACACAACACACACACAACACACAACACAAACAAAAAAACAAACATGTAAGCTGCTGGCCAGTCCTTTACCCTGGTTTCCTGGGAAACAGTGTTCAAGGTATCAATCCCTGCAGTGATTTGTGACAATGCTTGCCTCCTTACGGGATTATTGTCAGATAGTTAAAATCCAGTTGTATGATTCCTCCAGAAAGAGTAAAGGTGTATGGGGTGTTAAGGGAGGGGTAGTACCTCTGGTGGGGGGGGCACGTCATGCTCCTCCTGAGGTAGTTTGTCCATCTTTGGTCCCCACCCAGCACTCAGCTCTCACCTGTGGCTCCTAGAAGCTGTCAGCATGTGACAGCGGTAACAACCTGGGAAACGGCTTCGATTGGCTGGCTAAACCAGGTGATGGTAGCAGATGGCTCTCAAACCTTCAGTGGCCTAGGAACTCCACTCTGGCGGGTTCAGCCGGTGAGACCAATAGTGGGTTCAATGACCAAGAAGTTGGTTTCTGCATGTTCTGTAGAGGGAAGCGAGGGGCAGATGGGAGGCATCTCCCACCCCTTCCGCTCTTGGGATAGAGCAGGGTTGTGTCATGAAACCCAGAGCTTGACTGCTCAGACATGCAGTCATTTGTGTTGTTGTTTATGCAGTGAAATAAAGTAGTTATGGAACTACAAACTGCCTTTTCCCTTTTGTCACTGTACAAGGGAAATTGGTATGCGTCCCTCATAAGAGAGAGGCTGCCTATATTATCGGTTGCCCTGGACTGAGGGGAAGATTCCTGAACGGCAGCCAGGGGTTCGGCCACCGGAATTCACCTTTGGAATGTTTCGGGAGGCTGGCATCGCTCCCGGGCAGACGCCGTTCCAACATATCTTTGGGAGAAGAAAAGGCTAAGGAGTAACCCGACACAAATTTGGAAGAGAGTCCCTAAGACAGTTGGATAGCGCCTTGTACGACCCCTTCCGGCAACTCCTGTAGCCAAGCTGGTGCTTTCCTTTGGACCATATCAGTGAGGTTGAGGGTTGGTGGGTTCATGTTGTCTGGGCAGCCCAGGACCTCCATATACACTGCCCAGGCTTATGCCCCAGGGAGGTCCCTTCAGTGCTCCTAATGCAGTGTTGACTTCATCCCTGGATGCACACTCAATAGTCTCTGAGATAGAAAGATGCTGACAGCAAGTAAGAAGCAATGGGCAATCAACCTTAAAGAAAGGTATTGATGGGCCCCCTATCTCACAGTGGACATCAAGTACCCTCTGGTGAAGCAGTTGGGTCCCAGCTCAAGGAGTGCATTTGTTTGAGTTAGAAAAGAGTTAGAAAGGAGAACAGGGCTCCCATACCAATCAAATGTTGGTTCCCATAGAGAATTTCACCAGCAAGCAGCACTCCGTTGCATTTGTGGTATAAACAGTGCTTTACAGTAACTGTTTCATTCTCATAAAATTCCTAAAAGGTAGATTACTGATAATTTCAAAAGGAAATCTAAAGGAAAGATGTACTTCTGATAACCAAGTGAGTTTAGGGCAGCCTGAGCTAAATTAATATCTCCTGGCTACACATCCAGCAGGCTATCTGCTAGATTAAGCCACTTGGGGACTGCTAGATAAGAACATACATTTTTTGTGTGATGTGGTATTTTGACGTATTCACAAAGGACAAAACCACAATGGCTTAAAACGCAGCAGCTGTCTCTTTCCCCCTTCAGGAATGATGAGGTTCTCCAAGTTTAGCGTTTCTGAGTATTCCTGAATTTGCTGATTGCAGACCAAACAGCGGCTTTCTGCGACCCTTTCTCCTCTCCCTCTCAGTGTTGTTATTTAGAATGGCCGCTTACCCCTCTTCACTGTGAGTGGCGGTTGCGGCCCGTCATGGTGCCTTGGAGCCTCACCACGTTGCCCTCACCGTTGGGTCCTCCCCAGCTGCCCCTCAGATTGAGTTCCACCAATCCACAGTGGCCTGGGAGGCTGGAGCTTGGGGGAGCAGACCTTAGTTTTCCAGGCTTCATTCAGGTTCGCTTTCTGGGACATCATTTAATGATATTAGAAAATATCTTAGTGAAGTGCCTCTCCTAGACCAAGAAACCAATTGTTGTCTCTTTGATGATATACAGAAAACCCACTTTCTTTCCCTGGCAGGAATGCAGCGGCTGACCTTGGTGCTACAGATGGCCTGTTGCTCTGTTTCCTGTAGCATTTAGGGCTCGGCATTTTTTGAGCACGCTAATCCTATAATGCTGATTTCTTTTGCAGCCAGGATTTCTCAATGATCCTTAGTGCTGTTAAGAACTAAAGTTCTTTATATAAGCAGCAGCCACCTACACAGGAATGTAAGATAAAAATAATCAAAGAAGAGCAAAACAGGAAACCAGGGAAGATTAAGATCTGGAGACTTCGGCCCATAATATTTCTCCCTAACATAGTAAAGCACTTCAATTTGTAGGAAGCAAAACCAGGGGAAAGTTCCAAGCGAAAATGGTACTCAGTGCTCTCTCAACTACACCTCATAAGAACTCTCAGCAATCTTAAGAAACTATAGTTCTCAGGATCATTCGATCTTCTGCCTTTGGTAGGGGAATAGAACAATACCCTTTCCTATCTCCACAAGCACAGAGCATTGACCAAGGGAAGGACGTATGTTTCTGTGTGTATGTAGCAGACCTGACAGGCTGAGCTTCAGGCATGGCTGTTTAAAGCCCTGGGTTTTTGGGGGGCCTAGCCTGCCCTGCCTAACCTAGCCATGAGGCTTAGGACACCTCCAGACTGCCACTATTTTGTGGTGGGATTCAGTCACTTGCCAGGAAATTTAGACAGCACGATGAGAGGGGATTTGGGGCTCTTGTGCAACAAACCTGCTTCCAAAAACATCTGGAGTAAGGAAAGCTATGGGGACATGTGGGGCCACAATTGCTTAATGCATATGGCCTTCCTGCAAACAAGTCGGGATAAAAAAATAGGTCACGTGGAAGTTACCTTATTGCCAGGTCTGTATGCCCAGGGCTGTAGGCCATAGCACTGCTCAACAAAGATCTGTAAAAGGCAGGCAGAAGGACTGACACTTTGTTTTTTGCCTGTACAATTTTAGCTTTATGACTAATCAAGCTTTCTTTCAAGTGATGACTACTTTGATGTGTGTGTATGTGGGGGGGGGGGGGGAGTCGTGGTTTAATCTAATGCAGCCCGTGTGCCCTTAATTTGGTTCGTATGTTTCATTCCTGCTATAATGTGGTTTTTTTCTCTTTTCCCCAAATACATACGGCCCCTAAGCTTGTTGTCTCTTAGGTCAGGAGGACCAAGACTAAATCTTATCAATAGGCACCTTGAATTCGTGCCTAGCACAGCACTTTTGCTACTGCTGAGGCAGCAGCCGGCACAAGAGTTTTCACTCTTGTAAGGTAGCTTTGGCAGCCATGGTACTGTGGTTTGGGAGCAGTGGCTGGCAAGTGGAACACTCTCATCTCTTGGGATCGCAAAACTGAAACAAATGCACAAATAGTAAAATTGCAGGTGCCCAGTAGGTACGATATCATAAAATGTTTGGGGACATTTTTGGAGCAGAATCAACGGAGGAAGGGAAGCCAGGCTTGTGGGTAGAAAGGGTGAGGCCTTTTCCTGCATGTCCTCACAGCCATTAAACTCCCTCCAACAAGATATACCATCAGTGTTCTCCTTGGTAGAGTTTAGATGGTCTCTAAAAACATTTTGGTTCAGGTTTGCTTTTAATGAAAGTGGTTAAAAGTATTCTTATTCTGTGATATATCCATCTGTACATGTGTAGAAACACAAAGTTTCTCTACATATGTGCAATTATTTGTGTGGATTCGTACTGTTCAGATATTGCGTACACAGCTACACAAAATACAACCATGGAATGTTTTGTCTCAATGCCCAGAATAATATATGTTTATGTGTGATTGTGGACAACAAACTGTTCCTTTCTAATTACAAAGGCAAATTTAATTTTTGCTAAAGCTACATTATGCATTTAGGGTCAAATTCTGAGTATATGAAATAATATTTCCACAAGCTTCTTAATTTTTAACGCAAGACTTTAAGGTCAGTAGTCCAATGATGTAAATTATTTAAAAACATATGAATTTTTCATAGGTCTCTCCAGCCATCTAGTTTGGTCTTTACTTTCTTCATCGCTGACTTTGAAACTGCAGTACTTGGGGTGATGTCACACACCCAGCATTTATTTATCTCATGTCATGAGCTGCTAAACATGAACTTACTTTTTTTGGGGGGGGGGCATAAATTGTGATGTGTCCCTTTCCTCCCTTTCAATATCTTTTATTTAAACCCAATGCTTTACTCTTATTTCCAGTCTAGAAAGCAAGAACACAGCTGCGTCCTTTGATTTGAACCTTTGCACTAATAGGCTTTCAGATTTTGTGTTTCCATTCCTTCATGTGTAGATGCTTGATTAATTTGGTGGAAATAATACTCTGGTTTGAGGTGGCTTCTTGGATGTATCTAAAGATTAGGCGGTGCTCACGAAAACATCTACCAGGAATTATCCATGCAAGAAAGGACCATAGGCTCTGTTCAGGCATTTATTTGGGTACATGAGAAATGCATGGAGGCCAGAGAGTTGACCAGCGGAGTAGTGACTGCTGGCCTTTCCCCAGACACATTCGCATGGAGCCTATGTATGTATCACTAAATGTATATAAACTCCAGTAAATACAATCCAGCACATTGGAAAATGGAATCTCCCATGCATCTTCAAGTATACATTACATGTCTAGCTTCCAGGTATATGGGGCCACTGAATGTGTGGCCAGGAGGTAAGATCCCAGGTTGCCCTTGTTTGGAAATGAAAGCTTTCAGACTCAGTGGGTCTTAGTTCTATGTATGCACTTGCATGTATAATATTGGTCTGTCAGTGCAGAACAAGCCCAATAAACAGCATCAGAACTGAAGAGCAGAAGGAAACTGTCGTGAATTGGCACAATGCTATAGAAGCACCTGAGTTTCCTTGTGGTGGTTGGTTGCCAAAGGCATGAGGTGAACAGGACATCTTAAAGCAGCCTCAAAGGATCAAAGGCTTAGATTAGAAGCATTTTTAGAGCTGGATTTAGGCTTGAATCTGCTTTATGTTGTTAGGTAGGCAACCAGTGAGAGTTTTGGATTTCAGCCTGTGTGTGTGGTGGGAATGAATAATTCTCAGCAAGGTTTAAAAGTCCACTTTTAGATTCAAAATCAAATTGCAGACGAAAACCCCAGTGTATGAAGAATATTTGTTGTGGTTACTTTTCCATACCCCTTAGTAACCATAGCAATGTTATCAACACCGGTGAAACAATCACCTTCATTTTCTTTCCTTTTTTTTGAAAAGCAAAGAGGGGTTGTGCCTTTGGCCTATATACCTGGCAGACAGACTCATTCGCTTGTTCTTAACAATAGCTGTTCAGCATATAGAACAAATGAACAGGCCCCAGGCAGGACCTCTGATTTTAAAAATCACATGGAGCTTCAAATGCACATCGACCTGTGGCCTTCAGTGCCTTCTCTAAGTAGTTGCCCATTCAGTTGCTAGTAAAAACAGAATAAAGTATGCTGGCATATATTTGTACATAATTGTATGCACGGCATAACTGAGACCCATTGGACAGTGATGATACTAAGGATGGGATAGAAAATTGTTTCACGTCAAAAGGAAAACCTGTCTCGTTTTTATTTTCTGGGGGGAAAAGTGAATTGAAACATTGCGATCCTTCACAATTCGCCTTTTTCTGAATTTTGCAATATGGTTCTCTAGCCAATTAATGTGTATAAAAATGCATATGCTAGGGTATAGTATATATAAACTTCATGTATTCATGAAAGTAACACACAAAATCCCTTATGTTATGCAGCATTGCATTGAAACACATATCTTAGGAGAAATTCGCATTAAAATACTGGTGAATTTTTACGAGTACTTAAGGGGTGGGGGGAGAATCACAAACTGAGGTGAAAAATATGAACAACCAGTTGATACACATATCTGTCCATTTGCCACACTGGGCTCTTTGGGGCGGGAGAGAGGGACATAAATTGAATTAATAATAATAATAATAATAATAATAATAATAATAATTATAATATATCTTTTAAAAAGCAGAATATAAGCAGAATTGAATATAAGCCATTTTGGTTGGGCACCACGTTCCTTAAACATTCTGAACACTGTTGGTGCAGAAAGAGGCTAAACAGCAGGACTTTATAAACATCCAGATCCCATGTAATCCCTGTTTCAGCGTTCCATTTCAAGCGTTTTGGTAGGCATCTTAGTCCTCAGCGCAGCCAGGCTTCTAATACCCATAAACGAAATTGCCCTTTTTGTCGAGCTCATCTCCAGAGTCAGGCCCCACGCTTTCTGCAGCGGCTGCTGCTTGTAAGCTCCTCTGGACACTTGACTCCCGCACGTTCCCAACAGCGAGTGCTTGTCAACTGCGACAGTCGCAGGTAAATCCCAGGAAGGAGGTTCATGCCTAGTGCAAATGGACCATGACTGTATGTTTTATGTGTGCGACTCTGCCGACGACTGAGGCCATGGCAGCCACTCGGCAGGAGGGAATGAGAATCCTGCCGGTTCTTTGAGCTTAAACAAGGAACGGCCCTCATCAAACACTTGGCGGCTGGAAAAGAGAGATTCCAGGGGAGGCGACGTCCCTTATGAAGTAACAGGGGGAATGCAAACAAGGCAGATGTATCTCTGTGTATTGCTTGGGAGAAAGCATTTCTCTCTCTCTGTCTCTCCCCGCTCTTCCCTTTTTCTAAAACCCATCATGGCTGTTAACAAATCACACCACATCCTCACAAGTGACACAGAGTGCGGCTGAACTGAGCTTTCCAGCTGGGACAAAGAATTTACAGTCTATATTACTTTCCACCTCACTTTTCTTGAGGAGAGCAGATTAACAATGGTGGAATCTGGCAGGGCTTTTCTGTTTTATTTACTAGACGGAGAGAGCTTTTCTCTTTCTCCCTCCCTTTTTCTGCAAAGTGCAAATGGGCTTTGCCTGGCAACAGCCTATAACTAGGAGTACCCGGGATGTTGATTGTCTGCAGGAAGTTACTATTCCGCAGTCAGTAGGAAGTTATGCGGGGTGCAAGCAGTGAAATGCAGTAGGTCCTAATGTGCCATAATTGCAGGAGCTAAAGTTTGAACTGGCTTGTCATGCTGCTGCTTGGGGGAATCTAGAGTTATACCTCTTGTTTCCTTCTTTCATGTCTGAGGCCTGTATGAGGTGAAATGGAAACTTTTGCCCTTGAAAGTAGTTGCCCGGCTTGATGAACTGGTATATAACTCTTTGCCAGAGCAGCTGGAAATTCCCAGGCCTGTTTCTACTTCCTAACAACAAGTACATTCTCAAATAGCTCAAATAACTGCCAGCTGGAGCAAAACTCAGTTCAGAACTTGTATTTGCAACTAAGGGAATTCAGGGTTGGCATTTTGCTGCTCGGGAGAAAGACAAGATGGCGCCCCTCTCCTATTCCTTGTGGAATCTGACCAAAATGACAGTTGAATCTTAGACACTAGTGAAGGGACAGCTTCTTCCAGCAGGCTAGTTTGGGGCAGGAAGACACAGCTCTGTTTTCCAACATCTCTCTTGTGCCCATATTTCCTGTCACCTGAGGCAGTTGCTTCAGTTTGCCTAATGGTAGGGCAGGCCCTGAGGGTGGGTTTTTTTGTTTTTGTTTTATTATAAAGCACACAAAACTTAAAGTGACTCTTGTTTTTGAGTTTGAATGCAAGCCTATGCTAGCTAGAATGCTCATTTGCATTTCTAACACTTTTTTGCTTTTTCTTCTATGTTAAAAACAGAGATGCTCAAAGTAAGTCTTCTTATTTAACGACTTAAAAGTTACAGTGTTTTAAGGAAGGAGGAAAAAGTAAAATACAAATTATACAACCCAAATTAAGTCCTTGTGTCCCAAATAAGTCATAGGAGCCTGTACACTGATTAATCAGAGGATTGTTTACTTAAATGGAAGTAGATTTTTATGCTACCTGTTGGAAATTCTCCATATTGGTGCCAGTTTAAGCTATTGCAATGAGTGTGAAATAACAAAAGCCTTTTTTGTTAGAAAGAAAACCCATCTGCAATATTTTTTGCAATTTAGAAGCAAGGAGTCTCAAATGCAAACAAGTGTATTTAATTCACAATCCCATAGATTAGTCAACTAGTTGGTTAACCAACCAGTAATACCAATTGACAGTAGAATAATATACCTATGCTCCAGCAGAAGTGTGTAGAGGGCTGTAACCTGAAGCTTGCAACCCTGCTAAAATCCCTTGTATTTTAGACCAGTCTAGACCAAACACTCCCCACCCCCGAGTTTAATTTGGAAGAACACTTGACACCTACACGTGTTAAGATTTATTGTTAAGAATAAGAATTGGAATTGTTGTATCTCAGTGGTAAAGCACACCAAAATCCCAAGTTCAATTCCTGACTTTTTTTGGGTGGTGGTGGTGGTGGTCTGCAAAAGACTCCTTTCTGAAGCTTTGAAGAGCTGCGGCAACTCATTGCAGACAGTTCTGACCCAGATGGACCAATGGTCTGTTTCAGTGTACAGCAGCTTTATAATTTTCTTACCTCAACTGCAGACCCTCCAAGTATCCCTGTTTTCCAGGGACAGTCCCAGATTTACAAAAGCCATACCTGTTTCTGATTTGATCCCAGAATGTCCCACTTTTCATTAGGACGTCCTTAGTCCACTCAGAGGAGAAATATTGGAGTGTATGGAGTTATGTGACCCCTGAACCAAGTAGCTATACAACCTCAGCCAGGCGGGCAGGGTATTATTATTATTATTATTATTATTATTATTATTATTATTATTATTATATAGGACACCCCTATTTCCATGGGAGAAATGTTGGAGGGTATGCAACTGGATCCCAAATGGAACCCGCCCCTGATAGGACCAAGATTTTTAAAAGCCTTGTCACACTGTTCAGACAAAAATTCCTGTCACAAATTCAAATTCTGCTCAACTATCCCACTGCAGCTGGATTCAGAGAAGAAGCTGGTACATTGCTATGTACCAGTGTGGAGCCTTTGTGGTGTAGTGGTTAAGAGTGGTAGTCTCGTAATCTGGTGAACCGGGTTCCCTTCCCCACTCCTCCACATGCAGCTGCTGGGTGACCTTGGGCTAGTCACACTTCTCTGAAGTCTCTCAGCCCCACTCACCTCATAGAGTGTTTGTTGTTGGGGAGGAAGGGAAAGGAGAATGTTAGCCGCTTTGAGACTCCTTCGGGTAGTGATAAAGTGGGATATCAAATCCAAACTCTTCTTCTTCTTCTCTTCTATGTGTGTGCTTCCACAGCAGGGTCACTCCTGAGTGTTTGCACGTTCTCATCTTTGTCCCACGTCTTGTTTTTGTATTGGGAATACACAGCCAAGGAAAACAACTTCCTTTTTGTGTGCTTCTAAAATTCTCTGAAGCACAGAGGGAAATACCTTTTAATTATCATTTTATCAGGAAACAACTGCTCCCCCCCCCTACCCACCCAATCTATTTTTTTACTCTTCTTTTATATTTCTCTGGCAGTTTGCATTTGCAAAGGTTTCAAGTGGAACATGAATATGTGCTTAGCTTTGCAAAAGCAGAATTCTATACATAAGAAAGGTTTATAAGAAAGGAAATGGAAATTAGGGGGAATCTGGAGAACACACATCTGAGATAAATCTGTTTCATCGCTACTATGTGACCCAGCTCTTTTGCGTAAGCTTAACTCTACAACAGTGTCATGGCAACATATACTGTGATCTTGGAAACAGCAGTTCCAAAACATAACTTGGATTTATTCTTATTTTCCATGCCTGATAGCAAGGAGCTTCTACTTTAAAGGGATGTGACCATAGTGCCCCCCCCCCCGACTGACGTTTTTCTGCAAAATGTCATTGATGCAATAATAGTGTTGGGTTTATAGTGGAAAGTCCACACACCATCCTACTGTAATTTTTCTTCCGTGGTGCTTCCCCAGTGTTACTGCAATCATTGCTGTGTGTAGCGGCACCATAGAGCAACAAAGTCAGGGCACAAAAATAAGCTGAAACATCTGTGGTGTAAAATATTACATGATTTCTGCATGAAGCTCTGGGACATGTGGTGGTTGGAAATCAGGCAGTGTGATCACCCCAAAAACTTTTGCAGCTGCAAACAGTATTGAAAATGGGATTCCATCTCAAATACTTGTGTAAAGTGTAAAGAACATGAAGAGACATTTTTTAAAAATAATAAATTTTTATTAACTTTCTTTTGTATTTTAACAAACATCTCATATTAATAACATACATGTTACAAATCTTCATCCCTTTTCCTCCCAGGTTTCCCCCAGCTCCCATTTCTGGTTTGCTACACCCTTATCGTATACTGCGGTTTCCACCAATTCCACCAATATTGTTTCTTCTTTGTTTTAAATGTTCTATATATATAAAAAAGTCTGTATGTTTATTTAAACTCTGCCATCAAGTCAATGTTCTTTTTTTGTTTCTGCAAATATAATATAAAAGGTTCCCACTCTTTTTCAAAGTCACTGTTGTCCTTTTCTGAACATGAAGAGACATTTTATCATGTTTGGTGGACATGTAAAAAAGCTTAAAAAAATAGATACAAATGCATACACTGATACAGAGTATTCTGAAGGCTAATTTTCAACTCAAAACTAGAACCCTGCCAGGAGCTATGGATATACAATTAGAAAAAGGCTATGCAACTTTATTTCAATACACAATTACAACAGCGAGACTTTTATAAGCACGAAGATGGAAAGACTCATCATTGCCAACAATGGAGGAATGGTTGTTAAAATTACTGGATTTGACTGAGATGGCGAAGTTGACATGTTTAATCAGAGAAAATTTAGTGTCAGCATTTACTAAAGATTGGCCCAAGCTCAACAGGTGCCTCAGAGTCTTGGCTTCCATTTTTTTAAAAAGTCAGTTCCCAAATACTCAAAAGTTATAAGCTGAAATGTGTTCTCCCCTCCACCCCACAGCTTCTGTAAAATGATTTTGTAGGTTCGTAGTCCCCACCTTCCAGGCTTTTAGCCAATGAGTGATGTCAGAGCTGTGATTGGCAAGTGGTCTTTTTTATACACATATCCAGGTAGAGCTAACAATTTTGAGAGCTGCCTTTCAGCAGCAGCATGTGTACCAACTTGCCCACTGTCCTCTCTCTCTGCACATCCAGCACAAGGTCCAGAATAGCAGACAGGAGAACAGACAGGCAGCACATACACATTGAACCATGTCAGTGAAGATGTTAATAAAAGTTTACATGTAGCCTTTTGTATTAAAAAATGTTTATTTGCAAAGAATAGCATATTGAACATTTTACCTGTCACATCCTTTTTGGTGAGAAATACAGTGGTGCCCTGCAAGACGAATGCCTCGCAAGACGGAAAACCCGCAAGACGAAAGGGTTTTCCATTTGCAGAGGCGCTTCGCAAGACGAATTTCCCTATGGGCTTGCTTCGCAAGACGAAAATTGACGAAAATTTTTGAGGGTTTTTTTCGCTCCAAAACCCCTTTTTCTGAAGCGCTAAGCTGCTAAAAGCATTTTAGCAGCAAAACCGCTAATCCCTTAAGCCTTAAAAAGCCATTTTTAGCCCTTAAACTGTCAATAGCACCAATAGCGCTAATCCGCTAATGGGCTTGCTTCGCAAGACGAAAAAACCGCAAGACGAAAAGACTCGCGGAACGGATTCTTTTCGTCTTGCGAGGAACCACTGTACAAAAGTGTGCCTGTAGCTTATGATGAGATTAATATGTGCTGATGGTGGTAGTAAAATAAAAAGAGATACGAACATAGGAAGCTGACTTCTTCTGATTGAGGCCATTGGTCTTTCTGGGTCCATATCGTCAACTCTGACTGGCAGTGCCTCTCTAGGGTTTATGGCAGTGGGTGCAGACCTACCCACGCACCCCAACAGAGCATTTGTTTGCAACCAAGACATTACCACAAGTGAGCCTGCCGTACCTCATCTTTAAAAAGTTGGTGGGCAGGGTATGGAAACTTGTTAGGACACCTTCGTCACTTCTGTCCAGTTCTGAGCTTCTTGCCCTCCTTTCTGTTAGCATCTCCGTTACGACCGAGTTGATAAAGCTCATCTTTCGGAATCGCCCTCCGACGTGATTAATGACCTGAGCCTTTGATGAGGCCTCAGGCACATTCCCATTCAGCAGAGAATCAGAGCAGCACGCGGAAGGATGGGATCGTATGAGCTACATGCTGGGAGTTTTATTTCTTAACTACGCAGACAGCAAAGAAAAATACATCCTCTCTCTATGAAAGCAGAGAGCAACTGCAACAAAGGAACAAAGGAACAGGAAACCACTAACGTCACATCCTTCTCCCGTCTCCCGTGAGACGTCCAACAGCCTGGACTGTCTCTGGAATGTAAACAGAGCCTTGCAACTCCAAGCAGCTGCTCAGTGGCAAACAGAAACTAACACTTTTCGTGCTCTTGAACTGTATGCCTGGGCCCTGTGTCTGCTGCTCAGCCTGTATCCTACCTTGCATAAAAATAAATAAATCTCTTTCTTACATACAAGAAAGAGTCTCTGGGACCTAGGACAAATAGACCCCTCAGCTAAATAGCTGCAGGCCAAACCACTCACTCAGTCCCCTACTGCCCCCGTGTAGTATTTAGGATCATTATTAGGAAATGAATGTAGAGAAAGAGATGCTGGGGGTGGAGCAGAACAAGGCAGACTTTAATCACCTCACACCTTGCTATGTCAGCAGTTGAGGAGAAAACCCGGAAACTTCAGGAAGCTCCGAAACACGTACACGCCAACCACAGATACAGAAAAAATCACAGTTTTGTCTGTCATCTTGTGTGTCGTAATGAATATGAGACAGTACACCCAGAGCCATGACTAAATATGGCTGGATTTGTCTAATAATTACCAGGCCTCCCAAATTGAAACAAGATGCCAGGACAGTTAAATTTATGATGATTATTTTTAAATACAAAGAACCCTGTCTTGTGTTTGGCATTTCTGAGCCTCACATTTTATTTTACATGTTCTCTGTACTCTCAGCTTGATTCTTTTTTTATTTCCCAGCAGCCATTTTTTTAAATCCCTCTGCTTTTTTCTAAAAAAATGTTTAGGGGTACTCTCATTTTCCTACTCATATTGAAATGCTGCCCTTCAATGAGGCCAAATTTAGATTCACAAAATGTTTAGGGGTATGTGTACCCCTGCATACCCCCAGAAAAAAGCACTGGATATAGATATAAATGAATGAAAACACCAAGAAGATACTTAAAAAGCGTGGCTGAGTCCAGTCAAATTTGTTTCCATGTTCCGTTGAAATCAATCTCCCTGGAATAATGTGTTATGGGATGTCAAACTGCAACCCACAGCTGCCTTCTACCAGAGCACTCCTGCTGACGTTGAATGGTGCTGCCCTGGGACCCGTGAATTTGCAGTTCTACCTATGAGCACAGGATGGAGAGGATGTACGCAGAAGAAATCCAGCCTTCATTTCCATGCAGCCGCTCATCATCTCAACACATACTTCATTGCATTTAGCTTCTGAAATGCCTCTGAATGTTGGCTGGAGACACTTTTTTGTGGTCAGGGCATTGAAAGTGGTAAGGCAGAGGCGCTGTTGATTTTATTTATTTCAAACTTGAATATACCTCTTTTTCATGCCCTCCAATTCTTTTTCTTTCCCCCACTTATGTTTTATTTTAAAAAATCACCTAGACATTCCAATACATAGTATTTCCCCCCCTTTTGCTTTGTTGGTGTCCCATCCCATTTTTCATGGTGTTTTTAATTTCTCCCCCTTGCTGTACCCCATCTTCTCTCTCTTAAACCATAATAATAATAATACAACAATCTCTCATTCATTCTGTTGCTCACAGTCAAAATCCTACTCGTGAATTCATCATGCTATAATATTCCTTTAAATAGTCTGAAAAGCTTCCATTCTTTTACAAAACAATCATCCTTTGGTTCTCTTACTTAAGCTGTTAGCTTTGCTGATTCCACATAATATATCACTTTACTTATCCATTCTTCTTTGGTGGGAAGTTCTTCTTCCTTCCATTTTTGTGCATAAAGAATCCTACCTGCTGTCATTACATACACAAACAGTTTAATCATCTTTTTTTTGAACTTCTGTCCCTATAATCCCTATGAGAAAAGCTTCAGGGTTTTGGTTTTTTTAAAAAGTATAACCACTTTAAACATCTTTTTCATCTCATCATATATCATTTCCCAAAATGCCCTCATTTTCTTACAAGTCCATCTACTTGTTTACACTTCCAGCAGCTCCCCCAATTCTGTTTCATGATAGTACAACACACTCACACCACCATCTTTAGATGTCAAATTTTGCTGGGCTTCTGAACCAGCCAACTGGCAGCCCCAGTTGCGTGTGTCCGGGAGCAGCAGAGAATGGAGTTGGGATATTACAAAGTGTTTGCTAATGCCATTTGGGGGAAGGGCTGCGGTCCAGGGGTAGAATGCATGCCTTGCATGAATGGGTCTGAAGTTCAGTCCTTGGCATCTACAGGTAAGGCAGGTAAAGTGTAGGGATGCGTATAGATGCCAGGAGAAGATATATTTATTATATTTGATCCTTCCTTCCTTATGTTTGTGAGTTCAGCAGAGCACATCCCTTTGCAGCTTAAAAGGGAAGCTTAGACCGGCTACTTTTAGCCTTTTAGCTTAAGTAATCCAGGATGCTTTGAGGCAGACTGGATTCTCCTGGCATTTTCTCCCCCTTAAAACAATAATCACACAAACAATCTTGTAAAGCAGAGCTTTCCAAATGTTTCATGTTGGCGACATACTTTTTAGATGTGCATCATTTCGCAACACAGTAATTCAGTTTTACTCGCAAACTGGAGGTTATACTAACCCTTTTCCAGCCCTGGGAGGAGCGCGAGGAGCATTCGTGCGACACATCTACACACTGCAGCCGACACACTGATGTGTTGTGACACACGGTTTGGAAAGCTCTGTTGTAAAAGGCAACAAGTAACATACACTCACTCGGAATACTTGTCGAAGATTAACAGATACAGCAGCTTTGTTTAGGCAGACTTAAAATGGCGATCCAGTTACATACTTTGGCCTAGTTCAAGACTGAGTGTGAGCTGTGGCTCAGACTTAGCATATGTTCTTACATTGCTGGAATGAGGTGAAAGAGCAAAGAGAAAGTGCCCAGCCAAGTGAAGAGATGATATGTGGCTATGCTTTCCCCCTGTCAGGGCACAGTGGGAGTGTCTCTCAGAGTTCTCTCTAGCACACTTACAGGAAACCTCTTTGAGCTTCAGCTCCCATCCTGAGCCTATCTAGCAAACATGCATTGTTGGTTTGACTGCATTGTAAATATCACACAGAAAGATTCATGCCAAAACCTTGGAGAGCCTCTGCCAGTCGAAGCAGACAGTATTGAGCAAGAGGGACCATGACTCTGACAGACTGCAAGACATCTTCCTGTGCTCCTGTGCCATGGAAGCTTACAGACTTTCCATTTCGGTCTAATGGGAGGGCATTCCTATGCTCCCTGCTGCAGGCCTCGCAGCCAGCTGTGCAACAGCCCAGTGACAGGCAGATGTTTTTGCAGTGATGAAAGCAAACTCAGATGTTTTGCCAGGAACGATGCAAGCTCCATGAAGTCACCTGGTTCATGCACAATTTACCACTGTAATAATGCTGCTTTGTTCGCACCAGTTATTTTAAGTGATTTATATGTCATGTTTTATCTGACTAGGTTTGCCATTCCAGCCAATGTGGAGAGTTCGCAGAAAACCACACGACCGACCCACTGCATGTAGCACTTGGCTCAGTAGATGTCGCAGCGAGGCTAGAAGCCTTGCACCCAACTTTCTGCCAACAAAATTTCCATGTAGATACGGCTGCCCCCCGCAGAGTAGAAAAGGGAAGCTGCCTATTGCCTTATCCTCTTAACATCTAGGATAGCGCTTTTAATATGTGGGGCTTGTTTTTTAAAAAATTCTGTGTGCACCACCAACACCCTAAATCCAGTCTATGCCTTTATCCCACCATACTTTTTAGTCACCGGGGTGGATCTACTCTCCTGGTTTTTAATACTTAGAATCATTCCTTTACTCTTTTTTATCATATATGGTCTTGTTATGCATTATTAAAATGTGACACCAGCTACCAGAAACCAGGTGGATGGTATGGAAACAAAGCAAAAGAGAAACCAAAGAGGACTTTCCTGGTTCTGACGTTTTAGAACACTATTTCTAATATCATTCCAACAACGCTCAAAAAGTAGGTGTAGATCCAGCCAGGTTAAAAGACCCAGGTTAAAAGACCATGTACTAGTAAACTGACAAGAGCTGGGAGGCTCTGGCTGAGCTCTAAGCTCTTGAAAATTATAATAATCCTCATAATCGGCAAAATGAGCAGGAAGACCACAGCACGCAGCAAGCAAGGCTGTCTTACCAACATTTTTTTGAGTTAGTGAAGCAATATACCATCTAATACATCTGTTAAGCCCATGGCCAAAAATTACTTTTGTGTATGCCCCCTCTCCTCATTTAAATTTTATTTTATTTTATTTATTTGAAAATGTGTATTTAAATCTAGATTTTCAAGATAGCTTTACCAAAGAGAACCGTAAAGCAAATATGCAACAGATCAAAAACATTAGAAATAAAAGCAATTATTGTAGCGACAGTAAAAAACCAAACCAAAAAACCAAAAGCAGTAGATATAAAATCCTCACTTAAACCTGACCCCTCAGAAAATGTGCTTTTGCTGAACCAACATAGCTTCACCTTGTCTGCAAGTTCTGTGGGCACACACACCCTTCCCTTGCTACATGGTCCAGCTCACATATTTTGTATCCCTGCAAGTTTGTTCCCCAAGCCTCCTTTCTTTACAGATTCCTCTAAGAAGATACATCTTGGTGGTGTTCTGAATGACAGAGGGGAACAGAAAGGGAGCTTTGAAACAAGTGTGAATCTAGGGGATTGCGGCTTCTTTCTCCCCCTAACACAAACAGAACCTAAAACTTTGGGCAATAGTGAAGATGAACACACCGTTTTTCCTGGACCCTCATTTCTGCCAGGCAGCGCAAGCCTGAACTTTGTGCTTCTTTAGAGCTGTACAAAATGTTTCTAAATACTCCGTAGACGTTCAAGGTGGTAAATACTTTTGCAGGCTGTTGAACAGGCCATTTCCAGTGGCTGGCTCAGAGGTATCGGGACATGCATTTTTGATACGGAGGTAGGAAATGAGTCATAAAACAGGTAATGGAATCTTAAAACAACAGTCAGCAGTGCAATTGTGAGGAGCGCAGCATATAGACAACAGCCAGAGGGGCATTTTCTTTGGGGAGTGGGGAATTTCTGTTAAGTAGATACTGCATCCTTTGCATTGCTTTGCTCGCACATTTCCTTTCACAAAGGGAGTGATTCTGTCTTTCAACGGGCTAACAGCGAGAGAAGAGTGCGAGTACGAGAGTGTACAAATTCTCCCACACTTCACTGGTCTGGTGAATTTGTAATGTTAGGCAAGTCCTTGTGGAGAGATGCGTCGCTCTCTGGTATTTCCTGAGGAGGGTTACTGAAAAGTAATAACTGTCATCGCAAGCCGTCTCTTTTCACAGTAAATAATGCACCCTTCCCTTGCGCATTGCTGTACTTAATCACTCAGAAATACTTATGAGATTATAAACAGCAGGCTGCCTCTGTGGTAGAAGATTGAGCACCTCTGGTCACGGAGGTACCAGATGAGCAGGAGTCCAGCATTGTTCTCACCTTTCCAGAGGGATGAAACTCTGAATGATTTTCTGCTCCTTCCTCTTTTGCCCCGAGCCTGGTGTATCTTATGGTTCCATGGAAGAGACATAAATAGGCTGTTGGAAGAATTTCTGTCTGGGTGGCAAATACACAGGCGAGGTTTGGAATCAGGGCCAAATCATGTTATGTTTGAGGGATGGTTGCCGTTGCAAAGCCACTCTGCCGTGGCTGTGTCTCACTAGTCTTCTTAAGATTCCCTTGGTTTCCCTTGAAATCACTTGGGTGTTTCTGCCCCAGCAGGAATCTCTGAATTTGCCAAGGATTTTTTTTTGCTTTAGGTAGAATTTGTTGGCTATTTAGGGATGTGCAAACTGAGACCTTTGCTAGACTTTGCATTACAAGATACACCTGTTTCAATTTCCTCTTCTACACAACTATTAAAGTGCTGGAGCCCTGTTTCCTATTGCATCTGGCCATACTAGTGGTAAACAGGTTGCCAACTTTTTGAACCAGGCCCTGATCTTGTGCCTTCAAGAATAGCATGACTTGCAGACATTAGTAGGTATTTCCATTTAGTTATTTTAATTATTGCATTTATAGCCCACCTTCCCCCCCCAAGGAGCTTAAGGTGGCATGCATGGTTATCCCCTTCCTCATTTAATCCCCACAACCAGTGCTTTTTCCCAGCCATAGTGCAGTTCTGGCACTTCTCAGGTGTGCGCCATTGTGGGCCAGCACTCCCACCACACCTGTTTCTTGCCTTAACATACTTATGAGAAGCCCAAAACAAACATTTCAAGTCAAAATGGAAACTGGGCAGTGTGTGTGAGTCTACATTCCTTTTTAGATCTATGACTCCACCTAGCTCCTAGCCACTCCTAGTTGTGATTGGTTAAGCAAAGAGGCAGGGCAAATTTGTATTTCCTTTTCTTCAATCCATCTCCCGTGTAGCGGCAAGGGGCTTTACGTTTTCCAGCTAGGCCTGTACCGTTGCTTGTGTGTGTATTTGCGTGGGGGCCCTTCTGAGCTGCCCTAGCCATTTGCCTGAAGAGAACAAGGAAGGTGGGGGCACATTTATTTGACCTGCACCAGAATGAGGGGCGACCCCTCAAACAAGCTAAGGAAAAAGCATGCCATAGCTTTTAGCACCTCTGCAGGCAGTGAACACAGCTGTTGTCAAACCGACATCTGCTCAGGGCTGCTCTGAGTTGCCTGGTAACCTACTGCCACAACTCCATGGTGAATTCTGGGCACCTATTTTTCTTGGGGGGTGGGTGGGAGGAAAGTAGTGCCCACAACAACTCTGTGAGGTAGGTTAGTCTGAGAGGCAGTGACTGGCCCAAGGCCACCCAGTGAGCTTCATGGCTGAGTGGGAATTTGACCCCTGGTCTCCCCAGTCCTAGTCTGACTCTGTAGCCACTCCATGCTTTGAAATGCTTCACCTCTTGGCTCTGTCTACCTTGTGGTCAGCTGGCAGTCCTTGTGGAAGAAGATGGAGCTGTTTCGTCTCTCAATTCAGTAGCAAATTTAAAAGTATTGGGGGAATCTCTGGGTTGTGACCCAGAAAAGCTTGATGACCACATAGTCAAAGTTCCCCATTTTACAATTCTCATTGCACTTGGCATACACTGAACATAGCTTAGCGGTTTGTATGTTTTTTTAATTTTTAAACAGTCAGCATTAAAATAATAATAAAAACCCCCTCTGCCTGCCACTAATAAAGTTTTCCTTATTGTTAACTACTAGCAAACACAAATGTCTGGGGAATCTCCAGCTGGCTGAAGCACTCTCATCATTAAGCGGCAAGAACATTTTTGATAGGTTTTCAACAGCTCCAGAGTTTCTGTCAACATCACTGTGTGCCTTTTAAAAAGTATCCCCCCCTCTTTAATAGGTCCCAGAACCCAAGAATACATTCAGGTCAGTTGTTTAGAATCTGAATCCTTCCAAGTAATTAGCAGGTAGAATTACCTGGTAGCAGTCAGTACTCTTGCCTGCAATCCGTCTGTAGGATCTGCAGCTGGGGTAATTGCCATCTCAGGCGAGCCTGCAAAACATGTCTAATTTAAAGTGTCAATTGGGATTTTCTCTCTGTTTCTTCAATCCCTGTGCCAGGTTGCGAGTTTTCCTCTCACAAACCAGGCTCAAAAGGCAAGACAGATATATTGAACGTATGGGTTTCCGAGAAAATGAAAGATTTCTCTCCCTCTACTCAGCTGCCCCACCATCCTGGTGACTGAAAATGTGCAAAAGCAGTCAGAGTGCCGTCTTTCTCTGGTGCCCGTGTGAGCAGAAAGCAGAAGTGAAGTTCCACATGCAAAGCAAAGCAGATCAATGCCAAACGGTCCTCAATCTTCTTCACCAAACCTGCAAGGCATCACTTTCACTCATTCACAATTGTGTTTCTCAAAAGCCGAGCTTGGAAAAAGTATGCTGCCATCAAGACGCTGGCTGCTCCCCCCCCCCCCGGTTTTGCTATTCTCAAGTCATGAATCAACAGATGTGCCCAAACAGAGCGAGGGTGTATGCTGACATTTGCAGGAGACCATGGAACAGATTTTTCTCCCCACTCTCCATCACCAGGGCCTATACCTTGGCAGGCTGGGTTATTAGTTCTGCAACTACTTTTTGGAACCAGCTCTGGGTCAGCGGTGTTGCGGGGTCTGCCTGCTTGCCTTCTTTGATCTGTGTCTTTGACTGTGAAAAATTGCGTTCAAGAACAAGGCCCAGTTCTTTCTATCATAAAATCCATATGCAGGGGTAGTTTCCTTTTATTTTCTTTTTTAATGATAAGGAGTAATTCCTGGTGGACTCATATATCCGCTGCACAATTCATACACGTCCCCTTAGAGAGCCCGTGGACTGACTTCTAACAAGGCATATTATATGAGCGTAATGTTCAGGAATCACTTGGGCATCAAAATTGTTCGGGGGCTCTTGCCTGAGCCAGAAAGCTGAAATTTGGTATACATACACACAGAGAGAGTCCAAAACAATTTGACCACCAGAAAATCTGGACACTTGTGGAGCGCTCCCTTGAAATATTATGTACCCCCAAATCATTAGATTTTTACTAGATGCTAGAGATTTGGGACTTCATAATAATAGTTCATAATAATGGTGCAGGGTGTTGACTAACTGAGATGGACTCAAGAAGTTCGGGAGAAAGGGAGAAAGGCTTGTAGTGACATCAAGAAAATACCCTCTACCCTCCTCCCATGCCTTTCAAGCTGATTTGAGTCTAGTGGGCAAGATACAGGCCTCCATTACGAGAAAGTCAAAATGGGATGGAATGTTGTGTCCTCCATTTTCTAAGGGCTCATCCAGACTTCCTGGAGAGCCAATGCCAGTCAGCATAGGGCATAGACAATACTGAGTTAGATGGGCCAATAACCGACAAATAAGGCAGCTTCTTATGTTCCTATGATCTCACAATCTGAAGGCTGAGCTTCCTGACAAAAGAAAAAACTGAGCTGAAGATACTGACTCTGTTGCATACGTGCTAGCTCCTAGGGGCCAAGGCAGTTTTGCCCCCTCCTCCAATGCTTTTTATGAGGGGCCCCCTCAATATTCAGAGGGTGTTTGGCTCCACACCCTGGCTCCTTGTTATGTTGCCCTCACAACATCAGAATGCTGTGTTAAGACCCTTCAATCAGATTGGGAAGATGGTACCTCTGCTCTGTTGACATTCACTTTGGCCAACCCAACCTCTGCCAGTGACGGCTTGCAAGTTGATATGTCGTTGTGGTGACATGAGATATGTCTTCCTGCTAACCCTTGTACCTTGGAATTTTTGGGGTGGCTCATAGGATACATTTGTACAAGCTGCATAACGTCTAACTGGAATTGGGGAAAGCGGGTCATGGAATATTAGGTGACCTTCAGTACAAACTTGGGTGATTAGTTGAATCCATCGAAAGCTTGGTTATATAGGTGTGTTTTCTGAGCCATGAAATCTAAAATATGACTGTGATAACATTGATATACCGCACACATAGAAAGCTAGCATACTATGGAGGAGTCCATCTAGAGCCCCGTGGTTTAGTTTTCTGCACCAAAGGCATGTTTTATATGGAGAAACTGCCTGTCATGTGACCCCCCAATCCACTGTCTGAAGTGCAATAGCTCAGAAACAACTTTACTGCCTTGGTGAGAACGAGCTCTAAGAGGGAGTAGAGACAAGTGGATGGAGAGCGTAAGAAAAAAGTGGAACATGTGATGCGTTAGCAATTCCTCTTGCACTCGAATCCTGCTTGCGGGTTTCCCACAGGCATTTGATGGGCCTCTGTGAGAACGGGATGCTGGACTGGACCGGCCATTGGCCCAATCCAACACACTGCTCTTATGGGCAACTTCCACTCCCCAAATCAACCCAATATTGGAGCAGAAGTTGGAAAAGAAAACCAGGAAAGAGAGTGTGGTGACATGTATGCAACGATACTGCAGAAAGTGAAAAGTTAGAAAGGACCAAGTGCCTTCCAGAGGCAGCACGGAGAGAAGATCTCCTCTTCTTCATCTTCCTTCCTAGTTAGAGGTTCTAGGACTCACTTGTCTTATACTAAAACAAACAATTAACTTCTGTTAATTGTTGACTGCAAGCCTGAGAACTCCTCTAACTCTCCAATTGAAGAGAGAGTGAATTCACTCATTGAGCCTCTTACGGCTTATACTATTCCAGAAGAAGGCATTCCTGGCACTTTGAACAGGAAAACCAATAGGAATAGGGCCCTAGTAAAGATAAAGGTAAGGTATAGGACCCCTGGATGGTTAAGACCATCTATGGGGCTCATCTCGCTTTTCAGGCCAAGGGAGCAGGCGTTTGTCCACAGACAGCTTTCTGGGTCATGTGGCCAGCATGACTAAACTGCTTCTGGTGCAATGGGATACGGTGATGGAAACCAGAGTGCACGGAAACACCGTTTACCTTCCTGCCACAGCGGTACCTATTTATCTGCTTGCACTGGCGTGTTTTTGAACTGCTAGGTTGGCAGGAGCAGGGACCGAGCAATGGGGGCTCACCTGGTTGTGTGGATTCAAACTGCTGATCTTCTGATCGGCAAGCCCAAGAAGCTCAGTGGTTTAGACCACAGCGCCACTCGTGTCCTGGACTATAGAGGGAACAGGTTCACCCTGGAACGAGATGCAGAACCTGTGGCCCTCCAGATCGTCAGCCCCTGTTGGCATGGCCAATGATCAGGGATAATGATCAGGGATAGGGGAGTTTTAACCCAACAGCATATGAAGCACAACAGGTTTCCTATGCCTGTTTTAGAGGGTGAGGATATACTGCAACATTTGGTTGTGGGTTGTGCTTGCACAACCTTTTCAGGAAGAGGTTGTCCTTTCTCTCCAAGATCATTACACAGCAGAGAATGTAATTTGAAAAACAAAACGACACTCTAAAAGGCTTCCTTGTGTGATGATACCATAAGCAAACATTAGGTTCATCTTGAGTCTTGGCATTTTCTCATGTCCCCTGAAATCTGTATGGCACGGTTACTATTCCAGACAACCCCCCATTAACTCATTACATGTGATGTCTTAAAAAACAACAACCACGCATGTGGAACTCACTTAAAGTGGTCCTTCTCTAAGGATAATCATCCTTCCTTTAAATAAAAACAGCCACCAAGCCAATCCTTTTCTTTGCTTTAAACAGCAGGTGGCAAATCCACAGGTAATCCCTACAACTAGTCATACAAAATAATATGATAAAGAATGGAAAATATGTTGCCGGCATATCAGCAATATAACTAAGCTTCATTGCATAACTTGAGCCATGATGGAGATTTTGACATAGTCAGTGGCAACCTGACAGATGTGTCATGGTGCCTAATCCCCTTAAGCTCGCAAAGCTCTTTGGAAATGGATGTTTAAAAATACTAGATTGGAAAATATGCTGTTCCTTTATTGGGCTCCCCGCCCGCCCCTTTCTACTTCACTGTTCCTGCCAATGTTTCTCCTTCTCCCACCCACCCACCCCAAGTTTGCTCTCGCCTACTATTGAGATTGTTGCCAGATGTATACAAAGCAAATTTGTACAGAGGTGGGTGCCAGTACCAGTGGTAATGGAAACTGAAAGAGTTTTCTGTGGCACAAGGAAACGAAACTGGCATCTTCTATGACTGCTGTGGGAGAGTAATTAAAATTCCACCTGATTGTAAGGGATTTTTTTTTTTCCTTGCGGTGGGCGGGGAGGAAAGCCGAATTCAGATATCCTCAGCTGTACCTTTGAAGGAAGATAGCACTTCTGGATCAAGTAAATCCCAGTGTAGAGTTGTGCCAGTTTGGGAGAGTCTGGAGGGAGGTATTTCTGCAACTCCATGTCACATCTTCTGAATCATGCTTAACGCCTTCTTGGTGATTTGGACCCCATCCACCATCAGTAAAAGCAAGAAATGGGGCCAGTTTGCGTTCTGTTACAGACCAGTCTCCTGGATGACAGGATTATTTCCAATGAAAGTGTCATGGATTACTCCCTGCTGTGAGCTAATAGGGTGCTAATTAGCATATTTAATTTATTTACTTAACGGGCATAAAAACCATTCGGCGCAGGTCCCGCTTACAATGGTTTCCCGGGGAAGCCTCAAACTGCTCTAAGTGTTTACAGTGTTATGTTAAAACAGATACAGGCTCACATAAATACAGCCCAGAGACTGAAAACAAATTACCGCTGCTGTCTAATTGTATTGCACCTAGTCGATAGCTTAAAACATTAACTAACATTATTTCCCTCTGTCCGTGCGTTAGAGCGGTGTTTCCCAAACTCCAGCTTTTTTGGACTACATTTCCCATCATCCCTGACCACTGGTCCTGCCAGCTAGGGATGATGGGAGTTGTAGTCCAAAAACAGCTGGAGACCCAAGTTTGGGAAACACTGCATTAGAGTTAATGGTCTTAGTCTTTGGAAGGAGCAGCCATGCCACCTCAGGAACGGACACATTAAAATGCACATGGGGGGATTTAGACATGAGGGATCTCCTTGGTGAATGGTAGCTTCCTCAGAGTGGTACCTAGCTAAAAGATTCAGAAAGCCTTGAAGTGACGTTACCGGAGTGTTGTAATGTAACCCAGTGACCAGTTTGCAAAGCCTTTAGGTGAAGTTTAGCAAATCCTTTCATCAATTCTACTCCCTGACAACTATTATACTTTGCCTTGAGACTCCAGCTAGAGTTAATACCTCTCAGCAAGCACCACTGCTACCAACAGCACCGTAATATGGGCAGTATTCAACTATCGCAACCCATTAGAGCAAGGATAGCTCAGTTGGTAGAACATGAGACTCTTAATCTCAAGGCTGTGGGTTTGAGCCCCATGTTGGGTGAAAGATTCCTGCATTGCAAGGGATTGGATGAGATGATCCTTGTGGCTTCTTCTATGATTCCATTTGTACAATGAGACTCCCCAGCTCCCATGTGTTGGGAGAACCCCTAGATTTAGGGGACATGGTGGGGAGGAGAAGGGGAACATGTTCAGTTGCACAAGCAGAAATCCTTGTGCTGATGGAATAAGAAACCAAGTGTGGATTCCACCCTATGAGCCAAGGTGGCTTTTGAGGATGAGCGATGCTGCCCACTTCCCTCTGGTAGCCTTTAAAAAAATTGAGTTAGACTGTTGGCTCATTTGGTACAGAACTGCCCACTCTTAACTGGCACTCCAAGATCCTGGGTAGAGATTTGTCAGTGGTTCAGAACATCCTTTGCACGCAAAAGGTTTCAGGTTCAGTTCCTGCTATCTCCAGCTATGGCTGGAAATCGCCCCTTTCTGAAAACCCAGAGGGCCTTTGCCAGTTAGTGTCACACGATGCTGCTGAAGATGGATTAATAATCTGGCTTGTTATAAGACCAAGGCATTAGGGCCTCAAACTAAGAGAAATCAGCTTTTCAAACAGCTTTACTCCCCCACGTTTACACATGGTTACTGGCTTCAGTAACCATGCGGGTGGCGCTGTGGGTTAAAGCCTCAGCGCCTAGGACTTGCCGATCGCATGGTTGGCGGTTCGAATCCCCGCGGCGGGGTGCGCTCCTGTCGTTCAGTCCCAGCGCCTGCCAACCTAGCAGTTCGAAAGCACCCCCGGGTGCAAGTAGATAAATAGGGACCGCTTACCAGCGGGAAGGTAAACGGCGTTCCGTGTGCTGCGCTGGCTCACCAGATGCAGCTTTGTCACGCTGGCCACGTGACCCGGAGTGTCTGCAGACAGCGCTGGCTCCCGGCCTATAGAATGAGATGAGCGCACAACCCTAGAGTCTGTCAAGACTGGCCCAAACGGGCAGGGGTACCTTTACCTTTACCTTACTGGCTTCACAATGTCTCCATATCCTATCAATACATTCATCATTGCAATACACCTCCCTGCCCTTGTACTATTCACCTTTTTTTGCCACTGAGTAAAAATTAAGGCAGTTGTCTTTTCTAAAAGATGGCTGTTTTCTTTTGTGTGTGTGTGTATTCATGTTCGTGCAAACTTTAAATAAAAAAAACCCCCTATTATTCTAGGGGAAAACGTTCTCCCTCTTTCTCTTCTCTCTCTCCGAACATTCTTGTAAATCAAAAGATTCAGGGTGTTATGCCGCCTGTATTTTACAGAAGAAGTTACAGTTATAGGGCAATATTGGTCCCTCTGCATATTCTGTGGGTGTGAAGCAGATTTAATGCAATCCGAGGATAACAATTTATAAACCAATTAAAGTAAATAGAGATCTGAGCATTGAGAGACACTGCACCTTATTTCAGCCTAATAAGACTTGCTCCCCAGGAGACACATTTTTTTTGGTGTGTTCTTTGTGTTAAAGTAATCACACATCTAAGAAAAGCTGCTTTTCCTCTAGAATAAACTCTATTTAATACTTGTGCTTTCCTTGGTTCACTGGGGAGAGGAAAAAAATCCAGCCATATGAAAGTCATATAAGCTTTTTTATTTTTTTAAGAAAGAAAGAAATGGAACAGATTTTGAGGATCAGCTACCCCACAATAGAAAGAAATATATTTTGCTGATGCTATCTAGGAGCTTTGCCTACTTCCCATGTATTGAAGGGAGCCAAACTTCATGTGCACTGCCTCTCTCTCCTTCCCTGCGCTCCTGGTGCCTCCTTCTCCTAGGGCCAAAGTGCATATTGCATACAACAGCATGTAGCCCAATGCTCTGCTGTTTTTTAGCTTACAAATTCATTGCAAGAGGGGGCCACTGGCAGAGTACTGAAGCAGAGGGAGGAGAGCTTAACTTCCTTCTCAATCTGCAGTTCCCCTGCAATGACCGGCTTATGTCCCCCATAAGGGATGCAGGTGGCATTGTGGTCTAAACCACCGAGCCTCTTGGGCTTGCCGATCAGAAGGTTGGGGTTTGAATCCCCACGACGGGGTTAGCTCCCGTTGCTCTGCCCCAGCTTCTGCCAACCCAGCAGTTCGAAAGCATACTAGTGCAAGTGGATAAATAGGTACCACTGCGGTGGGAAGGTAAACGGCGTTTCCGTGCACTCTGGCACTCATCATGGTGTTCCGTTGCACCCTCGGCCTGAAAGCGAGATGAGCACTGCAACCCAAAAGGCGCTTTTGACTGGACCTAACTGTCCAGGAGTCCTTTACCTTTTTTTTTTATGTCCCCATAGGGTTTCAATCAAAGGCATGTTTCTCACAAGCATGGATTTGATGCACAGCCAAGGGGAAGCTGTGGACAAGGTAGCTGCTCGGGCCCCTCTGTCTAGGCCCATTCTTACTTTCTCCCTCGCCTCCTTCCTCCGAAGCAACTTTTCATGCTAAAAAAAAAAGACGAACAGAAAAAGCCATTGTGCTACAATTACACCCATTTGCATGCAATGTGTAATTTGGCTTGATACCACCATACCTCCCCCTCCAATGATTGCTTCAGCAATAGCACACATGGGTGCTCCTTGTATCGAAAACGACTCCTGCGCAGCTATTATGCCCGGGGCAGTGCCACATTACAGTGCTGCGGCTGCTTGGAATATATGGTGCATGGACGCTAATTCTTTTTCAAAATAGTGGAAGAGGGAGATGATGTTTGTAGCACATCAAAGCTGGTGACCTTAAGAAGGAGTGGTGGTGGAGAAGTTTGGTGAAAGGTGTCTGTGGTGCGCTGCCACTGAATTATGGCTCTGCCACTGAGTTATGGGTTTAGTGATCCAGACACTTAGTAGCCTCATGTCTAGACCACTGTAATGCACACTTTCTTAATTATATTTTATTAAGTTTCAACATTTCTAACATATGCAATCCAATACACATTAAATTCCCCCCTCTTATTTTTGTCGACTTCCCACCCCTTTCCCCATGGAGTTGTAGCTTCGCCCCTTCCGCTGCAGCCTATCTTCTATCTGTTAAATCACATCCACAATACTATAATCTGTTCTGTTCGTCATAGCTCAAATACCTCTCGCGAGTTTGTAATACCATAATATTTCTTTTAAATAGTCTGAAAAACACATCCGTTCTTCCACAAAACACTTGCCATTAGATTGACTCAATCTTGCTGTTAATTTTGTCAGTTCTGCATAGTCCATTGTTTTGCTTTTCCTTTCATCTTTGGTGGGAACGTCTTCCTTCCACATCCGTGCAATAATAATAATAATAATAATAATAATAATAATAATAATAATAATTTATTTATATCCCACCCTCCCCAGCTGAAGCTGGGCTCAGAGCCAGCTAACAACAGTAAACTAATACAGCATTCTAAAATCAATTCATTATAAAATCATTTCAAATCAAATTGATTGCAACCATTGGGCTAGAGTTCTGTGAAGAAATTATCAAAAGAATCCTAGCAGTTGTTGTTACACACATAAACAACTTTTTTTTGGGGGGGGGAACTTCTTTCCCTATAATCCCTAAGAGAAACACTTCAGGATTTTTTATTATAAAAACAACAATCTTGTCGTGCATCATTTCCCAAAATACCTTTGAAGATGCTCTGGAAACACCAGCCAGAACACAACCATCAGTGTGCCCACAGGCGCATCTGTGCAGAGACCTAAGTGGGATCTGTCGCTGGCTGCCAATACAGAACCATTCATGCCTTGGCTTAATGTGGTTTGTGAGCGCCTTGTGCCTCCATTTATTCCTCCTTGTCCATGCAGCATTCTCCTTTGACAATCCGAATAGGAGAGCCACGTTGAGTGCATTGGAAATCTCTGGATTTTGGGACAGCAGTAGTTGGAGGAGAATACCAGCAAGGAACACAGTGCTTGCTTGTTGGAAAGGGGCGGTGGCTGGAGAATAAGATGCAGTGGCTGCTGCAGTGGCAGCCATGGGGAAATGGTGGCACCCAAATCTGCCACCCCTTGTGGATCCTGCCACCTGAGGCAGTCACTTCACCTTGCCTCATGGGTGGGCCAGCTCTGGTCTTAGTGCTGCTGCTATACAGTGGTACCTTGGGTTACATACGCTTCAGGTTACAGACTTCGCTAACCCAGAAATAGTGCTTCAGGTTAAGCACTTTGCTTCAGGATGAGAACAGAAATTGTGCTTCGGTGGCGCGGCAGCAGCAGGAGGCCCCATTAGCTTAAAGTGGTGCTTCAGGTTAAGAACAGTTTCAGGTTAAGTACAGACCTCCGGAACGAATTAAGTACTTAACCTGAGGTACCACTGTATCTGTAGTGTGTGATGATATTTAATATTTAGAAAACTTTTGATTGCTGCGTTATTCGTTTCCTTTATAAGTTTTTAACCTGCGTTTTATTGTTGTGATACAGTAATCTTATTTTATTCATTGCATTGTAAACCACCCTGGGATCTATCTTATTTGGGGACGGATCGATTAAAAATGGTTCAACAAATAAATGAGAAGGGGGATTGAGGTATGCAAGGTCATTCCTCAACTCAATTTCCATTCTCAGATAAAAATCTTATGACACCTGAATTGGCTGCCGTGCAATACTGGTCCAAGTTAAGATATAAGCCATTGGGAAGGAAGTCTTGGTCTAGACAAGCTCTCCAACCCTGATCTGATTTGCTTCGGATCCTGGCAATCTACACTTCAGTTAATAAACAAAGCTATCCTGATTGCTATCCATAGATACCCAGTTGTCAAGGGTGTAGCATATTGCAATTGTTGCCTGTTGCAAACTTTCAAATGTGCTATGATTTTGCTTTTTAGTTTGGCTTCTTGTTGCATTGTCCATTTATATTGTGGTTTGTTTGTTTTTAAAATGTTGGACATTGTCAGTATTTTGTTGTAATTATCATTTCCGTACTGCCCTGGGATTCAGAATGAAGTATAACGTAAAGTGTTGTCATAAATAGGCAAACAAGTATCCTATTTTGCACCAATCAAAGTTCAGAAAGCACAGGAATGTAAAAAGCTGCCTCCTACCAAGTCATATCATTGGTCAATTTAGTTCATCACTGCATCCAATGATCTCTCCAGGGGTTCAAATGGGATTCTGTCCTCTCCTCTCAAATCAGAGCTGAGATCCACAACCATGAATCTCTGCCAACTGTTGATATCTGTCAATCGTTGATACATTTGGGATTCTTATCTACAGCTGTGAATATGGGACTTTCACTCTTGGAAATGAAAACCACTTATATTTACCATATCTGGTTTTTTTAAATTTTTTTAAATGAACAACCCCCCTTTTTACCATTTGTGGAAGCCTTTGAGCTTGCTGAAGGAATCATCTCCCTCTGTTTGAAACAGAATATTCTACACTTCTCAGACCATTACACAATTAACATCTTGTAAGCCTTCTTGAAAGAAAAAAAATGTAAGTAAATCAACTTACACCCAAGAATTACTTCATTGAAAGAACTCCCCATTCAATTTCCGAAAGCTATTTTGATTCCATCAGGCATCAGAAATCATGCCCATGGTCCTTTGTAATTTTAGCATGTACCATATAAGAGAACTCATCATCAGTGAATGAACCAATCTTTCAGTAATCTTTGTCACAGCAGGTAAAACAGAAATCGGCCTGTAATTTGTAATCGCCATGTCTTTGCTTGAGATTAATCCTCGGTCGCCCATGGAGAAAAAGAGATATCTTTTGACCCAGGAAAGGGCGATTCATCATTCAGCAGGGCAGTGGGGCTTTTGCTTCCCAATGCACGCTTTGTCTGACCATCCTCCCCTTTATAGTTTCTGTCTTTTTGCTACCTTTTCCCCATCAAAAAGTGCAAGCCTACATACCCTAGGCCTTTTTTGCACGCATAATTTCCTTCCATTTGCCTGTGTTGCTTGACCTAAAAGGAAACAAAGAGAGAGAGGGAGAACTTTAAATGGAGAAAATGCTTGAGAGTTTCCTTCCAATTCGTTTTTCAAACATCATATGCAGGAGAGGGAAAGCAGAGGCCTGAAGATACTTCAGACTGGCCTCAGTTACATATAAATTGGACTTCTAATTATTATGCATCTATGCAAGACAATCGTATTTGGTAACATGATTACTTTGTGCAAGCTAATAAATGAAGATTTGCAAAGCATGAAATGCAAAGCATTCAGGGCAGGACTAAACACTGAAAGGAATTGTTATGCACTGAGCTTGGATCCTAGAACAATAGGCAGGTAGGATCCTAGAAGGCAGCAACCTGATTGGTCTGTAGGAGTCGCCCAATCCGGCTCCAGGAGGAAGTGAATCAGCAACATGATTGGCCTGCAGGAATAGTCCAATCAGGCTCCAGGAGGGGAGTTGAATCAGCCAATCACACAGGACCCATTGTGCAAATAAAGCCAGAGGTTTTAGGGGAAAGCACTCACTCACTGTTTACCATGAGCTGAAATAAAGAGCATGAAATCAACACTCAACTCGGAGTATATTTCAGGAACATAGGGAGAAAGGAGCCAGAAAGGATTCTCCTCTCTACTTGCATGCCTTGACGCCCATTTGCAAATTGTCCCATGTCATGGTAGCACTATGTAGCATCTTTTCCCATCATTACCTGCTGCTGGTAGGAGTGGGAGAGGCCATAGGGATGGGCACATTTCAGTTTCTCATTTTTTCAGACCTGATTTCAGTTCTCCACATCAGTTTGCCTTAAAAAGAAAAGTCCCATTGAAAATTCACCAGCATTTTAATGCACATTTCTCCTAATAGACACGCTCCCATGCAGTTTCCCTAATACAGTGGTACCTCGGTTTACAAACTTAATCCGTTCTGGAAGTCCGTTCTTAAATTGAAGCATTCTTAAACCAAGGTGTGCTTTCCCATAGCAGGGGGGACTCAATTTTCAAATGGAACACACTCAACAGGAAGCAAAACATGCTCTGCTTCCAAGGCAAAGTTCACAAACCAAAACACCTACTTTCAGGTTTGCAGCATTCTTAATCCAAGTTGTTCATAAACTAAGCTGTTCTTAAACCAAGGTACCACTGTATACATGTTTCGCAACACAAATTTCCCTAATATAACATGTTTTGCATGTTATTTTTACAAATATATTCATTTTTAATGAAAATTTAATTAGTACATGCATTGTTGTACACCTTATTTGGCTGTAGAACTGCGTTGCAAAATTTTTGGAACATGCAAATTTTGAAGAATGGCTGTGCTTCTGTTCATGTATTATTTTGCAAAGTGTGAAATAGGTAACTCCACCTTTAAATGCAAACTGAATTCAGTTTCTCCCTGTCCCTATTACGGAGAAATGATATCCAAACATGGCTAGGTTGTACGAGGTGCTACAGAGAGGGAGGATGGAATGGGATACAGCGGGTGCCATTTTGGGTTGCAGTCCTGTCCACACCGACATATTTCTAGTTACTGCCTGATGTCTGATGGTCATATGTTTACATCAAAGTAGAAAACACCATTACAGTGGTACCTCGGGTTAAGAACCTGTGGCCTGTTTTTTAGGAAATGCCTGAACATCAAATGCCTGAATTGGGCTTTTGTATGTTTGTGTGTGAAGCAAATGAGTTGCTTGGGGGTAGAACCACCTAACAGCCAGTGCATCTGAGGAGCGATCCCATGGTCCCTCAAATGCTCTTTAAATATGTTCCTGGGAAGCAGGGAGATTATAGGAACAGGGAAGCAAAACATATTCTACCATCCACAGAGGTGCAGCTGAATGGTCTGCTTTAGGTCTCCCCTTCAGACATTCTTTTGGTTGTGCAGTTATTTGCTCATGATGTAAAGGTAAAAGTAAAGGACCCCTGGACGGTTCAGTCCAGTCAAAGGTGACTATGGGGTTGTGGTGCACAGAAATACCTTCCTGCCACAGTGGTACCTATTTATCTACTTGTGTAAGGTATTTCTTCTGAAAGCTCCTTAGAACAGAATAGCTAGATAGGAGTGATCATTTAAATGGAACAGCAGAATGACTCAAATCTGTGTATCTGAAGAAGTGTGCATGCACACAAAAAGTTATACCCAGAACAAACTTCTCTAAGGTGCCACTGGAGAATTTCTTAATTTATTTTGACTACGTCAGACCAACACGGCTACCTACCTGAATCTCGAATCTGACTTGTTACTTCTAGGAACTATCAATAAAATTGTGAAATGGGCTTGGGGCAGGTGAGGGGGCAAGGATTATTGTTTTGGAACTGTTTCTTTTCCCCATTCAAAAATTAATAAAAACATTTTTTTTTAAAAAAAAAACCCACATGGACAATATACAGTGGTGCCTCGCAAGACGAAATTAATTCGTTCTGCGAGTTTTTTCGTCTTGTGAATTTTTCGTCTTGCGAAGCACGGTTTCCCATAGGAAAAGCATTGATGGTTTCCCATAGGAATGCATTGAAAAAGGCGCAAGACATTTTCGTCTTGCGAAGCAAGCCCATAGGGAAATTCGTCTTGTGAAGCAACTCAAAAAACAAAAAACTCTTTCGTCTTGCGAGTTTTTCATCTTGCGAGGCATTCGTCTTGCGAGGTACCACTGTAGTTTGGAAAAGAATTTGGGATGTTAAGGGAGAAGAACTGCCAGAATTAATTTAATGATGCTTTAGTGACAATACTAAAATGTGATTTTGTTCCTATTGACAGCAGCATCCTGGCTGCAGCCTTGACTGTAGCTGCAGGTACTTCACATGACAGAAACCTTTCTAGCACTCCAAATCCTCATTCAGTTCCCCCCCCTGTTGTTTGCTCAAGAGCTAAATGCTTTCCATGGCCCTGTTAATGGGGATTGAAGTTCTTGTTCTTGTTCTACATTAATTCAATAAATGACCCTGACTTTCATGGTACTGCGAGCTGACATTACCATGATTTTGAAATGCAGCGATTTCTATTGCTTCAGGGTGTTTTTTTTATATATAAATCCCCCCTTCATAATAGTCTTTTCTTCATATAATGATAGACATAAAGATCTCTAAAACAAGACCCCTGTTGCCCCATACTCTGAATCAAAAACACCACCTCCTCCTTCATCATCTTCTGTGTAAATAGCTGAATTTAGGAGGTAATCAGAGCCATGAGGAGAATAAGAGACTCAAACTTGAATATTTGGCTTGGGAAAGGAAAAGTTCAAACTGTATTAGAGCTGCGTGCTGATGAAAATCATTTGCACCGATAAATGCTTGACCATGGCTTACCAAATAGCCTTCCAGCTCCAGAGCTTCTCTAAGAAACGTGGCAAAATCTGGAGGATGTGCTTCCTTTCCCCGCTATTCACATGGAAGTTGTATCAGTATAGAAAAATAGCACAAGATGTGTCCTTAACTGCAATGCAGAAATAAATATAGCATGTTGTTGTTGGTCTTGCCACTTGCTTTATTAATGTGCACCCAATCTTACATGATGTTTAAAACTTGCAGAAATGTTCTTCTGCTGTTTATTGCGTCTCTTCCTCAGGTCTTGCTTTTAATTTCTTTTAATTTTTTTTTTTACATTAGCTGCTCCAACGACCTATTTTAACTAAAAAATGAAACTGCGTCCTTTTAATAGATGCGAGAATGAAATCTGCTTCTCCCCCAGCAACGGTAGTTTTCTCTCTTTTTAAACATAAAAGATACTCAGCTCTGTGAGCAAATACTATCTGGGGGCACAGCAACACCGTTTGCAACTAACATTCTGCAACAAACACACTCATTGTGTGGATTCTGAATACTCCCTCTGCACCCCACCCCAGAAAAGGGCTGCTTTGCAGTGCTATATTTCCCCCTCTTTTTAAAGATGCATAGGTAAAGTAGAAGCTAAGATGCAAAGATTGTACCGAAAGGGAAAGGAAGCCTATCTCTTCGCAGGCACTGTTGCAGAAGCTCCCTTAACACGTTCACCAGAATAGTCCTGATCGCTGTGTAAATGACATATAGGATTCTGGTATGCTTTTGTATTTTTCAAATTTTCCATAAATCAAATTGTGCAAGATGATAATCCCACTCTCTAAGGAATGTACAATTAATGGCAGCTGACGATACTTTGACTGATGAGCGTTCAGCCTCATTGATGGGCATATATATATATATATGAATTTTCCACCCTTCCTTGTCTCATTGAATGCTTAGCATTAGAACAAAATTCCATAGCTCAGGAATCCAAACTAGAGGCAGGCTGCTGAGGCACATCGCTGCAGTTGCTGCTTCTGCATTGCAAACTTGGGTTTTTGAAAAAGAAAGCGTCTCCCTCCAACATCCATCTCCATGCTGGAGTGATTTTTTTGTTTTTTGTTTCAGTTGTTCAGAGTACTTTGTACGCTTAATGATTTATAACGTTTGAAAACACAGTTGGACTATATGTGCGTGACTGTCTCAATGCTACTGGCAGTTATTTCTGCTTAAGCCCCATTGATTTCAATGAGATTTACTCACATAACTATGGGTAAGACTGGAGTCTTAGATGTTTAAAAGCAACTCATTAGGCACTATATGTGGATTTGAAATGCACATATGTGTTTTGCAGGGTGGGGAAGAATCCATTTTAATAGCGGTTCCGAGAGAGCCTGATTTATAATTGGAGAATTGATAGCTAAGCCTCTCTTTAGATATTCTACTTCATTAATTTCCCAGGTTAATAAACATCTGTTTATATGAAGATATTTGAGGATACAGATATTTGGAGTCATTGGATTGCTTTTGACAACGGCACAAGGAATCTATTCAAAGCTGATTTCTCTCCTTTTTTTTGTTCATTGAGACCTGCAGAATCTAAGATAAAAATTGGCAGTTGTCCTGGGGGCACCTCAAGGCATGTCATTAAAACTGGAATTTGATCCTCTTTTTCATGGTTCACTCGGACAATCAAGCACAGGAAACCTGAAAACTCATCAGTTTTTTGTTTTTTTAAAATAAAATAAAAATTGACATGCCCTTGACTTTGTCAGTTTGAATTCAGCATGCTAGGCTTGAAGATTTTAAAATCCCTTTAGATGTCACTGTGTCTTCAAAAATACAGGCATTAGGCCTTGTGTTGAGATGCAAGGAATCAGTTTCTTCTAAATATGTCTGCAAGATTTTATATCCTGCTTCTCTGCCTGCCTGCCTGCCTGCCTGCCACCTTTATAGGATAGGCAAGGAGGTAAAATACTTAAAAATTCAGACTGTCATTTTTGAAGGCATTTAGATGAGCTCATTGATAATTGTAATAAACATGAATCCGCAAAGTAATTCCAGCATAAAATTTGAAGTGATGGTTTATTTTATTGCAGCTTCATCTGTTTTAATGAAAACCAAATCTGGTTGTTTCAGATTTAATTCCAAATCTATCTGCGGTGTTTCAATCTTATGCTTATGTCCTGGGTCCTTAGCAGTTTCTACATATGCGGGGAAATTATATTATTATTAATAATACTCAATCTGATTTTTTTTAAAGGCATCATCTACAACCCTCTTTCTACTTGCAAATGATACGATGACTAGGCAAACTGAACAAAAAACCCCCGTGTTTCTAAGTAACTGGCTGTGTGCAGACTGCCGTTTTGAAATCAGCAGAGCTCTTTGAGTTCGGTAAGTAGATTTTCCTCTTGAAAGATCGGCTGGCCTCTGGCAATCGCAGCCGTGGGAGGATGGCTATGGATTCGGAACACATCTGTGTGGAAAGCTTATTGCAAATTTAAAACAGCATCTTCTATTGTTCTCCCAAAGTATAAAACTAAAAATTGCATTACAGAATTTGCAGGGTGTATGGATCTCATGAGCACAGTTTCAGTAACCCTGCTAGGAACTGTGCATTGCCCTGGAACTGATCTTTGCCCTGACTTCTCCTTCCCCCTTGCTCCTTTTGGCCGCTGTGGCATCCCACCCTTAACGGCAGGAAGGATAAAAATCCCTTGCAGTTACTGCTTCGGGCAGCCAGGGGATGTTGTGGGACTGTGCAAAGACACAGCTGTGCTCTGCTTTTCGTTTCGCTGTTCTTCTCTCTTGAACTAAATAAAGGATTGGGGTAGTGGTGGTGGTAGAAGAAGAGAGAGGTGGCAACGAGGGCAAAGAAAGCGGCAAATGGTAATGGAAAGGGGTCCGAGATATTTCAAAGATATCCTGATGCAGCAAGCCCTAGACATGGTTTGCTCCATTGCTCTTTGAGCATCCCTCCAGATTGTAAAGTAAAGGTAAAGGGACCCCTGACCATTAGGTCCAGTCGTGGCCAGCTCTGGGGTTGCAGCGCTCATCTCGCTTTACTGGCCGAGGGAGCCGGCGTACAGCTTCCGGGTCATGTGTCCAGCATGACAAAGCCGCTTCTGGCGAACCAGAGCAGCGCACGGAAACGCCGTTTACCTTCCCGCCGGAGTGGTACCTATTTATCTACTTGCACTTTGATGTGCTTTCGAACTGCTAGATTGGCAGGAGCAGGGACTGAGCAACTGGAGCTCACCCCGTCACGGGGATTTGAACTGCCGACCTTCTGATCAGCAAGTCCTAGGCTCTGTGGTTTAACCCACAGTGCCACCCGCATCCCCCCTCCAGATTGTAGGACCATGTAAATTTGTCTTATTCCAAGGAGAAAAAGCACAGGACTAGTACTGCCTGCTCTGACTGGCAGAAGTTCTGAAACCAGCCTTTCACATATCCCTGCTAATGGATCCTTTTTGCTGGAGATGCTGTGGATTGAACCTGAGACCTTGTACGTGCAAAAATATGCCACTGACCGCCATCCTGTGCTTTTGAATGTGAATGAGCCACAGGGATAATTACGATCAGAGCCAAGAGTACACTGAGGGCTTGCTGCTGTGCACACAGTTATTTGCTGTACAATTTTTTAAAAAAGCGCACTGCTTAGACATTATCATGTGCATGCTCACATCTGTTTTGCCCAGAAACCTGGAAATATGAAACTGCGACTGTCCAAGTTTTTGCAGTTCACATGCAGTGGGACAGACACATGTGCGCCTTTCATATACGGCAGTAGCACATTTTGGACAAAATGACTCTTGAGATTTCTTGTAACTCTACAGTTCTATGATAATGTCTAGGTCAGCTTTTTCCGCACTCTGTATTTACCTGATCTTTTATTTTTGTTCAGTCTCAGGGGTCTGCCTGGATGATATGTAGCTATATAAAGGCTTATATATACAGTGGTACCTCGGGTTAAGAACTTAATTCGTTCTGGCGGTCCGTTCTTAACCTGAAACTGTTCTTAACCTGAGGTACCACTTTAGCTATTGGGGTCTCCGCTGCCACCGTGCAATTTCTGTTCTCATTGTGAAGTAAAGTTCTTAACCCGAGGTACTATTTCTTAACCCGAGGTACATTAGTCACATTAAGAGTAAGCAGACATCTTCGTGATACTGTTTTCGACACCTGCTGGGGGAAAAAATAATCTGTTTCAGCAAGCCTATCCCAGACACCATATTTGATTGTATTTGTTTTACAGTATATGTTTTCTTGATTTTATCTTTGTTTTTAGTGGTGGCTTTATGGTCTTAATCGGCTTTTGTATTTTAGTCATGTTTTATATGTAATTGGACTAGTACAGTGGTTTCAGATTTTATTTCAAGCATTTTATAAATTTTCTAGGTAATTTGATCCACTTGGGCTTGCTTGCTGTCCTGGATCTTAGGCAAACAACTTTGGGCTTTGTCCAAAAAAAAAAAAAAAAAAAAAAAAAGAAAAGAAAAGAAAAGAAAAAAGAAAAAAAAGGCTGAACAATTTTTGGGGTGTCCTGGTTTTTACTTTTTGAATATGGAATTTTTACGGCCCAAAGGTCTCCTGAGTGTGTACCCAAGGGCTTCCAGTTTCAGCAGATTTTAGCTATCGTTAAAAAAATTGGCACTTTCCCCCTTATCAAACAAGAATCGGAAGTTGTGGAGACAAGATGCCAAAGACAATGTGCTGAATCCAATGAAGTCATTGCATGGATGTGATGACTTCTACTTGTGTAATAGCACCTTCCCTTCCTCTCCTGGCCTTGTTCACTTGCCACCCCACCAAATATGCTCCAGAGATTTGGATATTTGAACCCCCAAACCCAGGAGATGAGAGGGATGGGTACATACAACCCAGTGTAGGATTTTTTAAAAAACTGCCAAGCCCTTCTTCCCAGCTTCAGTTGTGTGCTCTTTCCTGTAGGGTAACCTATTCAAAGCTAAACGATGTTCTTCGCACATCTTGCCATTGAGGCAGCTCTAACTGGACATCTAATGCGCACAGTTCTTGTCTATACATTTCATATGGCTTCTGCCAAGCGCTGGAAGGTCAGAAGGAAACATGATTTTTCCTGATGGGCGAGGATAGCTCTCTTCTGTATAGCTTGTTTTGGTTATATGAGACATACCTTTCTGTTTCTAATTTGAAGTCTTCAGTTCCCTATAAGGTCTCTTCCACCAATCAACACATAATTAGAAACTCTAGGTTATTTCACCCATCTTCCAAATCCTAGAAACTCTAGGTTATTTCACCCATCTTCCAAATCCTAGAAACTCTAGGTTATTTCACCCATCTTCCAAATCCTAGCCAAGTGTCAGTTACCAGGTAGCACGTTTAAACTGCTGGTAATATTTGACCATATGGGTAAAAACTAACCCAGTTATATGCATTTTCATTTATTATTCCCCATTCTAAGGAACCTATCATGGACCTATTATATAGTCACATTATAGGAACTGCTATGGATTATCTCAAGGCAACTTTGAACTTTCTAGGTCATTTTGTGCCCACGTCTGTGTTGCACCAGGGTCTCAAGTCTTATCATTCTACTTTGATTACGCTACCAGCCTCGGGTCTTTCTTTGTTTTACGGTAATCAACAGATCCTCTTCTTAAACCTTTTAATGGGAGGGTTGGAAAAGTCAGCACTTACCTGCAAACCATTACTTGGTTGCAGCACCTAATATTTAATTTTGAGGGTTGCGCTAGCAAAAAAATAAATAAATAATGAAGGGTACGTGCAAAGATGGCTGCGAATAATAAATATTGTGGTGCTTGTGTTAAGAGGGAATCTCTGATGGGGCACAAAGGCATGTATATACCTATGGATGTGCTTTGATATTCAGTGCTTCACAGATTGCATTTGATTGAGATGGATGATTGAGTTACTCTGGGTGACATTTGATGACAGGGAAAAGATTGCCATGCAGCGTGCTTAAAGAATGTGTGCGGCTCACTGATTTGTGAAGAATGACGCAGGAGGGTGAAGCTGAGGATGAAGGGAGGCTAGGGGAGACCCACATAGTTCAGGAATGTAATCACAACATACAAAATACACCAGTCTTCCCCCTTTCTTAGTGACAGTTTGGTTCGTTTAGTTAAGTTGTTTTAAAGAGACAGTAACCTAAGTTCTCAAAGCTTGTGTACCCTAAGAATGGTATGGTGCTTTTGCCAATCATAATGTTTAAAGATCAGTCAATCAATCAATCAAAATCTGTTGATTTATAAAAGTCATTTATAAAAAAAGTTTATTTAGAAAAGGGTGTACACAGCCGTAGTCACTGAGCTTCTTCTGAGTAGTGGTCTGATCCTGGAATGATGATGATGATGATGATTTAAAATCTTTGTAACTATAAATAAAAGAATAAAAAAAATTGTCTAGTAGCACCTTAGTGACCAACTATGTTTGTTATGGGTATAAGCTTTCGTATGCATGCACACTTCTTCACATATCTTCAGTTATCTGAAGAAGTGTGCATGCACATGAAAGCTTATACCCAGAACAAACTTAGTTGGTCTATAAGGTTCCACTTTGTAACTATAAGGCCTTAAGTTGTCGATCAGAGTTACCTAGAGAGAGTGGCATGAATTCAGAGTTTCCTTGAATGAGTGTTGAACTCACTGGGGCTTTGCATCATGTGATGTTCTGGAGGGCAGGAAAATCTGAATCTGATATGTATTGATTCCGTAGCCTCCTTGCTGGGAAACTAATTAGAGAAGCTTTAACATTGTGTGTGTGTTGTATATTTGAATAAACTGGATATTTTATAAGCTGCATTCTGTCAACAAAATAATTTTCTTCCTACCCCATAATTTTACAGAGACAGCGGTTAAGTTTTGCATCCTTTATCCTCTCAGTGAACTATAAGAAGTGGTTCAAGGTAAATCCCAATGAAAGTAGCTAAATGAGATCAAACACAACCTTCACCCCAGAATTCAGCCTCCCTGGCATGATGTTCTTAATAAGAAGAGCTAGACATGCTTCCAACATAAGACAATGTGTTCTAGTTCTGGAATTCCACAATGGCTAAATTAGGCAGAAATCCTGCTCTGGCTGATGCTGACTTCAAGAACTTTGCAGTGTGGAACCGATGCACAAAAGAAGCCGAAACTCAAATTCCAAGTCAAGGAGAAGTTACCCAGGCAATGGCATTGGTTTACGGCAAAATCAGAAGTCCCCGCTTCTCCTCTGCTTCTCACTGCAAATATTTTGGAATGCAAGTCTGGCTACCAACAGTCAAGTCGGGAGCGACTGATGGGCCCATTAATGCATGTTAATGGCAGCTACAATGTAGCATTGTTCAGAATTTTCATTTATCGTGGTGGAAGCTTTACTGCAATGCATCCTGCCAAATTGCACATATTAATCATTTCTTCCACCTTAGTTGTGGTCCATTTGCGATAAATGGAGGCTTGGAGGCATTTAATTAAGGATATATTTTGAGGGACATTTCATTAAGTTTATGTTCAAGTGTGTGAGTGTGTTATGTGCTTGGGAGGGCCTTTCCTGCAATACATTTTGTGTGTGAATTGTTGAGGCTTAGAAGGTGCTTAGTTTGTCTGCAGGCCCCCCCCCCTTTTCCATCATAGGTAAGGAGGTTGTGAGAGAAGTGCCTTGGTAGCTGATCTACAGACCTGAATTTTCTAAATAAGCTTGATCAACAGAAGAAGAGTTTGGATTTGATATCCCACTTTATCACTACCCGAAGGAGTCTCAAAGCGGCTAACATTCTCCTTTCCCTTCCTCCCCCACAACAAACACTCTGTGAGGTGAGTGAGACTGAGAGACCTCAGAGAAGTGTGACTAGCCCAAGGTCACCCAGCAGCTGCATGTGGAGGAGCGGAGACGCGAACCTGGTTCACCAGATTACGAGTCTACTGCTCTTAACCACTGCACCACACCGGCTCCCATAGATTGATATGGGAGAAACCCATAGATTGGGATGCTGTCATTTTATGGCCTCGCTTCTATGTAACTCATTTTTTTTTAAAAGTAAACAAATAACTTTAATCAGCAGTAGCCAACATTGTGCCCTCCAGATGTTGTCCGACCACAGCTCCCGTCTTCCTCGACCATTGTCCATGCTTGCAGGGGTTGATGGGAGCTGGAGTTTGGCAACATCTGCATGGCACTCATTGGCAACCTTGGCTTTGAGTATTTTCAGCTCAGTAAATAATAAATTCAATTTACCATGGAAAAGTTTTGTCACTTAGCAATGCTCTCTTGGAATAGATATTTCTTAATTGGCATCAATGGAAAATTTCCTGGGAAGCATAACAAAATGGATCATTTAATAGATGCCCAATCTCTCCATCCATCCATCTATCTATCTATCAGTGCAGCGCATGATGTTTTGACTTTAATATGGTAATTATCTCAGGCTGGCTTCAGAGCAGGAAGCTGCCACCCACACAGCAGTGCTTAATTACTTTAGACTTCAGCTTGCCAAGTGAAAAATTGACTGTTCTCCCCCCTCTCCCCCCACCCCACCCCCGAAACGGTATGGAATGGAAATGATTTTCATTGTCATTTCAGTTGAAATGCAACATGACGTTATGGGGGCATCATGGGAAAGAAATGCAAAATCCGCCCCCCCCCCTGAAATTCTTCAGATAGGCTGAAAATGTCTGTTTTCCCCCTTCCAAAACCGATTAACGAAGGTCCAGATTTGCATTCTCTCCAACTTCGCAATGAACTGCTTCTTATTATGGGATGATTCCCCCCCACCTCCCCCCGACGGAATAGATTTAACTTTGCACATCAAGATGCAGAAGTTCTGTAAAGTTGTCATAAGCCCATGCCATCCCCTGTGTGTTTTGAGGGCACATGACTGGCTAGGAGGAACACTTGCTTAAAATGCAGCTTAAAAAGGATGTCTGAGGGTGTAGCTAATTTGGTGAAAGGTGTAATGAATGAAAGCTCTGATTCTGGCAGCTTATAAAATAGAAGTGTTTATCTTTTGTCAATGGCAGGCTGCAAAAACAGTGGTATTTATCTGAAATCTCTCTGTGTGCAAGCATCCTTGTGCATGCATATTTCTTCAGCATTTGGAAGTATTGCTTTTCTTACTGAAAGCCATGGAAATCAATACAAGATTTTTACGTACGTGTTTTTAAATATGTGGTGCAAATTGATTTGACACTCCCAAACTGAAAGTAATAGGTCCAACTGAAAAGTTGTTTACAGAAATTCCACACCTCTCACTGTCTTATAATTCTGCATCCAATGACATTGATAGACATTTTGGGAGGGCTTATTAATCGTTTGTCTTTCAGCAAATCAACCCGCAGTTCAATCAATTTCTTAACATTCTGCATATGACCAAATCCTCATATAGCTGCCTTTTTGAGGTACTGGAAAAGAATGATTTATATTGTGCCATGTGCTCATTGTCAATCCCACCCTGCCAATTTCCTGTCACAGTAATAAAACAGACCCATAACAGCATCAAAAATGTAAAACAAGTACACTCACAATCTGACTCGCTACATTATCCCTCCCCAGGCAAAATTGGAGAGGCATCCAGTGTTGGCCCAGGACACTTTGACACCTGAAGCAGAACCCAAATGATATCCTCCCAATTTCTTCTTTCCCTTTTTTTTGTTTTGTTCTAGCTTCTTACATATGTTAACAGGATGCTTTTATCTGACCAAAGCAACCCAATTCATAAGTAATTAGGGATGGAGGAGAAATTAGATTCTGTCTGCATTTAAAGGCAAACCTACCTAATTTGAACTTTCTAAAACAGCCCACAAACGGAAGCACAGCCATCTTTTGAAATTCACACTCCTGCGTAACATTTAGGGTGGATGGGCTTGCAGGTGGTGGGTGGGGCCAGCGGCAAAAGGGGGTGGAGCAACATTACTATTACTAGGGGCAGAACCTTTAGTGAGGCAAGCTCAGCCCAGTGCAACGCTCTCCCAGCAGAAGTTGAGCAAGAACCACTGCTCCCTTCCTTCAAATGCCTTTTGAAAACTGTTTTTGCTTAGACAATTCTCTTTTTTTAATCCAGTCAGTATTTATTGATGTTTTGTTGATATTTCAAAGGCTGCTTTTGTGGTTTACCTTTGTTGATTGTTAATTAGACATTTGCAAATCAATCAATCAATCAATCTCCATCCTACGGGGCATGGCTAGAGAGGGGTAGTGGTATAGGGAGGATCCCAAGGGGCCAGATAGAGAACCTTGGAGGGCCACATTTGGGCCCTGGGTCTGAGGCTTCCCATCTCTGATCTTGTACACTTGCCCATTCAATTTTTATTACAGTAGTCACGGTGCTTGGAACAGTGAATTGTCCAGCACAGGTACTATTGAGGATAGTAGCTTCCCACCACAGCTTTCTGTGAATAATAATAATAATAATGTTATTATTTATACCCCGCCCATCTGGCTGGGCTTCTCCAGCCACTCTGGGCAGCTCCCAACATAGGACTAAACACAGAATAAAACTTCAAACATCAAAAACCTCCCTAAACATGGCTGCCTTCAGAATCATAGAATTGGAAGGGACCCTGAGGATCATCTAGTCCAACCCCCTGCAATGCGGGAATGTTCAGCTGTCCCGGAGTGGATCTACACAGAGGAAAAAACACACACTATAAATATGTAAAAAATGAAAGGGGGGGGAAGCTATGGAAAATTGCTCAGTTTTGGGTTTTTTTGCTCTCCAGCACCCTCTGGTGCTGCATGTTTATAATGCATTCAGAACACTATTCCTTGACTAATGTAGCTGAGTCCCCATACTAGGGATTGAACCTGCAACCTTGGCGCTATCAGCACCACGCTCTAACTGAGCTATCCAGGTTTGCTTGACTTGGTGTGCAAAGTTCCAGGCAGAAACAATGGAAATGTGCCTTTTATCTGCTAGCGTAGCAATTACAACAGCTCTATTTAAAACCTTATCCTCTCAGTTGATGAAATTGGACTCATGTACACAACAGGATATCCTGACTTGGCAGGAGAACACGGGCATTTGGGTCTGGCCTTCTCGGCAAAAGGCTTGGGGGAGAGGAATGTACGCCCATCCCGATCACACCCCATAATAAATCCATCTGCTGCCAACATTCCAATTAAAATGCTTCCGTTGCAATGAGAGGAATCAATATACCCCAGTGCTTCTTTTCCCTTGAAAAGGTTTCTTAATCTCTTACCCCCGCCACTCCATTTTAAAAAGCATCTAGAAAGATGTTTGAGAGAGAGACATATTCGACGCATTTCCTCCCCCGCCTTTCCACTTTCACACAAACTTTTCAAACCAGAGGAATGCGGAGAAGCCTTTTGGAATAAATCTAGTGACCCTGGGGAGTTTACAAATACTAGCATATTAATATACAGCTAAAATAATAATAAAAAACACCATGCTGCTAAAGATGTTTAGTATTATCAGCTCTCTGCAGGAGTTTATTAGAAACTCCTGCTTTCTTTTATTAAAATTTCAATTGGCTCAGTGAATGAGATCCTATGTTAGTGTCATAAAGTGAGAAGCCAGGAGAGGATATTGGCATTTAAACGCAGATTTCATTTCGAAAATATTTTGTCTCATGCTAGAATATTGCAGTGACAGTGCTAGGAGTGGCCTGAGCGCTTTCCAGATCTCTTGGTTTCATTGTTCGATTGTTTTTATCAGAGCGTATTGTTTCATCGTTTCACTGTAGCATTTTATGCCGTTACTTTTAAATGCATCCCAAGAGTTTGCAGAACAAAAGGAAAGCTCAATAGTTCAGTGCGACTCTTGGAGAAATGTATTTGACACAGTTCAAGGCACAGAGGTGGGCTTTATGGGTAATTAGGGGAGAACTCCAAAAGTCTTGCACTGTGAAGAACAATACTTAATTGCTTGGAAATGAATGTGAAACTATTAGCGTGCTCAAAGACACCTCCGCTGCGAACAAGTGCTGCCCCAGGCTCCTTTGGGAGAAAGGGTGGGATATATATATTTTATTTCTTTTTAAAAAGGGGGGAGTTTAGACTTATCACTAACTTTGTTGGCATCCTTCGAATATGCTTGGTGGTATGCTAGGTGTCCTATGAGCAGCCTGGTTTTAAGAGCAGCTTTGTGAGTTAACTGTAGCTGGTATTATTATTATTATTATTATTATTATTATTATTATTAAGTGCCCCATCCATTTCGACTGGGTTGCCCAAGCCACTATGGGTGGCTTCCAACCCCTATAAAAACATAAAAAACATAATACCAAACATTAAAAACTTCCTGATACAGGGCTGCCTTCAGATGTCTTCCAAAAGTTGTGTAGTTCCTTACTTCCTTGACATCTGATGGGAGGGCGTTCCACAGGGAGGGCGCCACTGCCGAGAAAGCCCTCTGCCTGGTTCCCTGTACCTTTACTTCTCACAGTGAGGGAACCGCCAGAAGGCCCTCAGAGCTGGGCCTCAGTGAACAATGTAGGTAGAGATGCTCCTTCAGGTATGGTAGGGCAGAGCAGCCTTCCCTTGCAATGAGAACAAATTAAACGCTGCTGTACAATTCCTTAACATCTAACAGCATTCAGTCAGGGTCTCTTACCTTGCCTCACTAGGCTCGTGCCTGTCATGCTTGATGGGAGGAAAGGTGTGTTCTCTCCCACTGCTACCAGCCATCCCTATCCTACAGCTAGGTCCCCATTCCAGGTTGTGGCACCACGGGCACAATCACACAGCTGCAGGTTTCATACCCTTGCACACACAAACAAGCATGAAAAGAGTCATATTCTATAACTGGGCACGCTGGTAGCCTGCTCTTTTCTCAGTCTTCTGCTATCAGGGCCAGTGGTTCCCATTACCTAAAACCTGTGCTGGGCTCCACAGTTGATATGAAATGCGTGGCTGGCAGTCCTTGTGCTGATCTTCCTCTCAGTTCTTTACACATCTTTTGACTAGTGTGGAGCAGCTATGGATAAACCAGCTGGCATTGGTAGGATTGTCTGGCTACATCTTAAGAGCAAGATTTATTTATGTTTATCTCTTTTCTTCCGCCATGCACTGAGGTCCAGCGTCGAGGGCCTTCTGGCGGTTCCCTCACTGCGAGAAGTGAGGTTACAGGGAACCAGGCAGAGGGCCTTCTTGGTAGTGGCACCCGCCCCGTGGAACGCCCTCCCATCAGATGTCAAGGAAATAAATAACTATCTGATTTTTAGAAGACATCTGAAGGCAGCCCTGTTTAGGGAAGCTTTTAATGTTTAATAGGTTATTGTATTTTAGTGTTCTGTTGGAAGCCGCCCAGAGTGGCTGGGGAAACCCAGCCAGATGGGCGGGGTATAAATAAATTATTATTATTATTATTATTATTATTATTATTATTATTATTATTATTATTATGCCTAGGTCCCCCAGGCAGTCTCCTGTCCAGGCATTGTCCAGACCCAGGTGTGCTGAGCTTCTGCCTTGTTACTGTGACTTCGCAGTGTATCCTGGGACTATTTATACACCAAAACTGCCATCTAGGTGGTTAAAATACCATTGACTTTAGGGATGGAAAACTTGTCACCCTCCATATGTTGCTGAAACACAACTGCCATCAGCTCCAACCATCAGTGAGCTTCATGGCTGGGGAGGGATTCCAACCCAAATTCTGTGTCCAGCAGATGTTCTGCTCCCCCATGGGAGCTTTGCCAGCACTGTTGCAGAGACATTATATATCCGCGTTTCAGGTTACAATGCAGTCAGACTTGCTTTAAGCTAGAGGAATCAGGGAAGGGCCATACAACATTGACTTTGCATACCGAATGCCCCAGTTTCTGTGCTGATCATCTCCAGGTAACGCAGAAATGCCCCCAGTCTGGAGAGTATTGTTACTCAGTAGGAAATACGGAGTAGATTTAATGGCTTAACTTTGCTTGTCGGTTTCCTATGTTCCTAAGTGAAACTCCATTTTCTGCATGCATTATTAGGCTGTAAAACTTCACATTTGAAACCCCATTGGGGGGAGGGCCCAGGTCTCTTGTGACAGAGCGTTCCACCAAGTCGGGGCCAGTTCTGAAAAGGCCCTGGCCCTAGTTGAGACCAATCTAACCACCTTGTTACCTGGGACCTCCAAAATGTTGTCAATTGTGGACCTTAAGGTCCTCCACGGGGCATACCAGGAGAGGCGGTCCCGTAGGTACTTGGGTCCTAGGCCACATATGGCTTTAAAGGTCAAAACCAGCACCTTAAACCTGACCCACCAGCCTACAATTACACCCATCTGCATTTGGCATGGATTTTGCTCCTTATATTGTGCCATCTGCAATGCAAGCATGTATGGTATTTTTAAGGATTCAGAGAAAGTCCGGAAAGTTGAGGTTCTTTTTCCTGATAAAATTAAATGAAGCATGAATATCTAGTAACTATTGCCTATGTTGCTAAGTCGGGGGGGGGGGGGGCTGAAAAGGAAACAACCCAAAGACGATGGGTGGATTTTGACTGTTTATCTCTCCTCTCACTTTGGTGGTCCCATTAAAGGGGCATCTGGGCTGGCTGGGCAATACTGCAGACTCTGAAATGGATGCGTGACGCTTTGAAATGCTGCGGCTGTGGTAATGAACCGAAGATTGCTTGGAACGCAATGCTCATCTGTTCTGTTGCTTTGCGATTACATAATCATTGCCGCGTTACTTGATAAAACCCTGTGTGTGTGTGTGCTTTAAAAAAGGGACCTACCCAAAGATTGGCCCAGCTGCCGATCCGAGATGAAAAACTGTCTTGCATCTCCCACATCTGGACTCTTCACGACAGAGTGTAAAGCTTGCAGTTTTTTTCTGCAGCTGCAACTCTTTCATGGCAAGTTCTGAACATTTTACACATGGCTGCCTGCTTGGAAAATATTTTCCAGATTTACATGTTTACGGTATTGACACATGAGGCAGAAGGACCTTCGTTTTCGATTAGGACATGAAGTGCTCAGAAGTCTGCACACTAACTTTATGAAAAGTGGAAGTGGGTCATTTCAAACTTTCAAACAAATCAAAGTCCTTTTTGATCTCTCCTCCAAAAAGTTTCTGTTACTGCCACATTTTTTTTTTTTTAAGAAGCATTCTACGTAAATCTGGTCCCTGTTATTGTGTGAATTGCCATTATCTGTTTGGAAGCTAATGCAACCCATTGAAACCATTTCATTCTAACGAATAAGTCCTTCAGGAAGAAATATGTTTATGCAGCCTGGGCACAGAACAAGCAATTCCATTAGGGGGGGGGGGGACCATCTCCCTCAATCATTTTGCTTGTGCAAGGAACTTTTTTTTTAAAAAAAATGATCCTAATTTCTAAGCTGTTGCTCATTAACCTTACAAAGCTATGCCATATGCCCCTCCTCTTCTAGTTTTGGTGAGGTGACGAAAATGAGGCCCCCCCCCCAGCTGCACTGCAGTTTAAACAGTCTGTGGCCACGCCCCCAACAACACTGATTAGACAGCCAGGAGCGTGACGCGGCCAGGAGTTCCCATGACGCGGGCGGCAGCCCTCTGCCCTCCCGCTGGGTAACTGGGAGGCCCGGCTGCTCTTCCGCAACCCCACCCACCGGGAAAGGTGAGCTAGAGAACACTGTGGTGACCACCAGTGTAGCACTGATGCTCTTATCCGATAGGCAGAAAACTTGGGAGAAAGCATCTAACGAACTCCCAAGGGCTGTTGCTTCTCGGTGCATTCGGATGTACATTTATCATGTAGGAACCAAGGCTAGTCAGCATGACTAAGCTGCTTCTGGCGCAATGGAACACTGTGACGGAAACCCGAGTGCATGGAAATGCTGTTTACCTTCCTGCTGCAGTGGTACTTATTTATCTACTTGCACTGGTGTGTTTTCGAACTGCTAAGTTGGCAGGAGCTGGGACTGAGCAACGGGAATTCACCCTGTTGTAGGGGTTTGAACCGCTGACCTTCTGATTGGCAAGCCCAAGAGGCTCAGTGGTTTAGACCACAGCACCACCTGCGTCCCTATGCAGGAGGTTCTACCTTATATGGAAGACATTTTGGCATATAAATGGTATATAATATTTTTTTTTTTTAAAAAAAGTTAATGGAGTAAGTTTGCACTAACCCAGTGGTATTCAATCTGTGGCACTCATTCCACCTGACATACTGCAAAGTATCTCCTGTTGTATAGCACAGCACGAACAGCCTCTCTTCAGTTTAACAGTGCTTGAAAAGGCCTCTTCTCTCCTACGTAGCCCTGGAGTGAGCTTTATTATCCACCGAACAATCACACTGAAGAAGGTGGATTAAAGTCGCTTCTTGAGTCACAGTACCTTCAGTCTGACTAAATTAGCTCGGATCTAAGTATTTCATCTTCAGATGGTTATGAACCGGGCGGTATTGTTCGGCGGCATAATGAATATTCCCACCCACCCAGGAACAAGACGGAATCCATGAAATGAACATTAATCCAGTCTTTTCCTCTGCAGTTTAGCAAAACTTGAGGTTGGAGAGAGAAACAAATCATTTGGCTTTTCTTCAGTTTTCCACAATACCTAGTGAGTGCTTAGAAACAACATCGAAGGGGGTCCCGTACAGACACTTGAGGAAAATGAACGTATTTTGATTAGCTTTAAATTTTTAATTGCAAGCCACAATAAGGCAAGGATTAACTGAAGGAAACAAAGAAGATCTAATAAAGAAGACTGTATAAAATATAAGTGAATCATCTCATGAAATGTAGTTCTGTCACTAGAAATAAAAAATCATAAAATATACAGTTCATATATTCTCTTACTAGGAAAGCCTCACCGTAGGCAGCCAGCTACTAAAAATTTATAAAGAAATAATCCCTGAAGGAAAGTGTGCATAACTGCTGCTGTTCTAAAGGGGGGTGGGGGAAGAGAAATCTGCTTTTAGCACAGGCTATGAAGTTCATAAAGCATGTAATAGCAATCCCTAAGACTAGAAAACCATACCGTAAATGTGTGTGTATTGGGATTGACAACCGGTAAGAGGTTTGTAGTTGATTTTAGCTAATAGACTAATTAAACTCCTCACCGTTCTACAATATACATCGTTATCTAATGCAGCCAACCATTTATCTGGCCTCAGCACCGAGACAGTCATTTTCACTTGCACCATCAGGACCGGACGCAGTTTTGCAAGCGGCACCTCTGACTCACAATCCAGTTTTGTTTCTGTTTCTACCCACAATTTGGAATCTTAAACACACGGTCTAAGGAATTGAGCCTGTTGTTCTATCAGTCCACGATGGACAGGTTGCAACAATTTAACATTCAGATTTTTTTAAAAAAGTTAAGACGGATTACAGGCACAGGAATGAAAATGTACATCCCATGAGGATTTCGCTAAAATGTTCAGATGCAATTAGTTTTTTGTTAATTGAGAGAGAATGGTAGTGTGTGTGTGTGTGTGTGTGTGTGTGTGTGTGAGATACCCTCCAATATTTTGTGAGACAAATTTGGGGCACCCACCAACCATCCCCCATCTCTGTCATTTGCTCCCTCCCTGCCACTGACCCATCCCTCGCCCACCTATTCACCCCTCCTTTCCTCCCCTTTGTTGTCTCTGGTCTCCAGATTCTGTGAGGCCTGGAGCAGCCTGTGGGAAAATCAGGGCATCCTGGATTGAGATCAGAAGCCGGGGCAGCTTCTGTAAATTTGGGGTGTCCAAATTAAATCGGGACACTTGGGGGATCTGATATATGGAGGATAAAATTTCAGCTCTGTGCTAGAAAAGACCATATGGATGGCAACCAGATGAACCTTTTTGGGAAGGCTTTTCCATTACAGTGGTACCTCGGGTTAAGAACTTAATTCGTTCTGGAGGTCCGTTCTTAACCTGAAACTGTTCTTAACCTGAGGTACCACTTTAGCTAATGGGGCCTCCTGCTGCCGCCGCCCCGCCGCCGCGTGTTTTCTGTTCTCATCCTGAAGCAAAGTTTTTAACCCGAGGTACTATTTCTGGGTTAGTGGAGTCTGTAACCTGAAGCGTCTGTAACCTGAGGTACCACTGTCTTGTGGTGCTACTAAAGTCCCTTTCGCTGATGGTTATCCAGCCTCACTGGGTGTACCTTTCTCCAATTCATCTTCTGAAGAGGATCTTAAGGTTCAGGAGCTCTTCTCAGGTCAGCAGAACCAAGAGAAGCTGGATGAAGGAGGATATGGATCAGATTGGGCTAGGCTAATTTTGGGCTTCAAAGGTTAAGACCAGCCTGGAAATTAACTGGAAGCCAGAGCAGCTAGCAGACCTCATGGTCAAGTGGACCAGTCTTGGTTAAGGCCTACCCAGTCCAACATCCTGTTCTCACAGCTGCCAACCAGATGCCTATGGGAAGCTCACAAGCAAGTCCTGAGGGCAACTACTTGTGATTTCTAGGAACTGGTACGTAGAGGTGCACTGTGTTCCACGATGGAGGCCGAACATAACCAAGATGGTTAGTAGCCCCTGATGGTTAGTAGCCCCTGACAGCCATGAATTATCCTGAAAAGTCATTCAGGTTGCTGGCCATAACTACATCCTGCGGGGGCAGATTGCAAAGTCTGATGATGTCCTTTTTTGTCTCTCCTGAATCTTCCAACATCTAGCTTCGTTGTCAGAGAGGGAGAAAAAATGTCTGTCTATCCAGTTTCTGTAACGCACTAGACTGGCGTTTTTATCTGGTCTAGCTAAGTATTTAAAGACAAAGCGAATTTCTAAGGACTTGCGATTCATCACCTGCCTCAAACCAAAAATCCTTCATGTTATATAGCTGCAAATGGGAATGTGTGATATTTAAGGCAGCTGCTTGGCTGCCTCAAAGCCTTCATTTCCCCCTTTAGCAGGGTTTCCTTTACAGTTTTTGCACCGTGAAAGTTGAGGTTCATTTATAATTCTCTCCTCCTGTGACTAAAAGCTCTATTGTATTTGTACCTTGCTCCAGGTAATACTTGGAAACACCGCTGGCATTGCTATTACACGGTCTATGGGCTTGTTTATCTGTTAATTGATTCCCCTGAGGAGAGACGCAAACGCTTCTAACCTAATATGGGTTAATATGATCGGGACAACAAAGCTTTTAAACTTGTCAGCATTCCTTGTAAAGACATTTTCCTCATTCTTAATAGTAATTAGTAAGCTTTTTTTAAAAAAACAACAACCCCAAACAGATCCTTTTAGGATATTATCCATGTGCAAGCAAAATATCTACAAATGATTTCAGGGACAGCCAGTAAAACATCTGTCAATGTGTGATCATAGTTCAGGGGTCTCAATCCTGTTAGTGCCTGGGGAAATCTAAGGAACCACAAAATACCCATTTCATAGATGAAAAACTGGCAATTTTTGGAACCCCTCTCCCCCAAACAGGCAAGATTACCAACACATGCCCCTGAATGGACAAAATATGGACAGAGCCATGAGAGAAAAAAGCAGCAGGCAGACCTGGCACCCACCCGAAGCAGCCACAAAAAGTTTAGCAAGTTGCCCCCCACAACAAAACAGAACCAAAAGCAGTCAAACACACACACACACACACACACACACACACGTAAACAATGCAGAGGCATTCTGGGACTTTGGGGTCTCAAATTCCAGCAGTGTCCTGGACAATGCTAAAATTTGGCACCTCCCACCTCTCACGCTCTCACTCACTGCAGCGTAGTGCCCAGTGTGGCCAAATTGGTTGCACTGGGCACCACGCTTCAGGGGGACCACGAATCGACCGCACTACCCTAAAACCGTGTCTGGTACAGACTGGGCCCAGAGGAAGAGGGAAACTGAAGGGGCAGTGATGACAGAGGCAAATAGGAGGTGGGCTCACTCAGGATGAGAACGTACCAAGGCAGAGGTGGGAAACCTCAGGCCGGGGGGCCAACTGCTGCTCTCTGGTCCTTGCCCCTCTCCCTAGGACATTCCTCTCCCCCAAGGCATGCCCCATACTGGCTCTGCTTCATGCCTCCCTCAAGCAATTTTTCTGGCTGAAATGTGTCCTTGAGCTAACTCACCCCCCCCCTCATTTTTGCCTGGCTGGAATGTAACCATCGGTACCAAGGTAAGAATCACATCCATGGCTTTGCTTGCTTTCACCTTTGGCCTCACGCATCATGGACACAGAGCCCTCCCTTGCCAAAGATTCTTCACCAAGGAACGTGGCCATTGGACAGAAAAATGCACCCCGCCACTGTCCTAAGGGCATTTTTATCTGATGATGCCTCAGAAACTGAAGCTGATGTTATAGCCTGGAAATCCAGTAAAGAGAAGGGTGAACTCTTGTTCTGTCTGGGCTGGGCAGGAAGCGCAGAAAAATCTGCCCATGTCTTTTGCCTTGCAGAATATCTGCTTGATTGTTCAGCCAATATAGAAATGCTGTCTTCCCATTCCATGCAGGAAAACAACAACTCCAAAACTATTATGTGTGTGACTTTTAATGGAGACGGGGCTAAGCCTTTGAAATATTTATGCCATTAAAATTTAATCTCGCCAACTTCTGTGCCCTCTCGTGGTCGTTTGCAATTCTGCCCTAGGAGAGGAGCCATTTAGAAGCAGACCTAGCCAAGCACTTATGCATATCCTTAATTCTATGCATATGTATAGATCCTTTGCTTAATGGGACGTCTCTCATGTGTAATAGCCAAGTCGAGTTTCTGCAGGGTTATATACTGTGGCATTGCCGTGCTGTGAGGACCCACGGAAGAAGGAGAAAAAATGTATGCCCCAATCCTTAGATGCGCCAGTGCCTATTGAATGATGAAGGCAAATGGGCTCCGGAACGTGCATTCCCAACAGTGAACTGAGAGAGAAATTTAATTCACTGATCCTTCATTGATATTGCAATGGAATTATAGGTTTTGAGTCTGAAGTATGCTGTGATTATGAGCGCAGCTACTTTTCTCTCCCGGGCTGGTGTTCTGCATGGATGCGTCTGTGTTTTATGTACAAGTTGTTCCGCACATCTGCAAAGGAAGGCAGTTGGCTAAAGGCAGAGCCCCATTTGCGGAGCGCAGAAAATGTATGTATGCTTCACAAATTAGAGTGAAGGAGGGATTCCTGTGGAGAGCAGTTTCTCTCAGAGTTAGGAGGGGGACTAAAGATTACGAATGTTCTTTTCTTCTCCTGATACATTTTCGCCAAGTGGGCAAATTACTTAAAACACCGTCCACTGAGTACAGTTTTATTTAAGCAAACCCCATTTATGCTATCATAGAGCATGTTACATGGAATTGTAGCTGTAGGCTGGAATCTGAGACGTATATACTGGGAAGTAGGCACCATTGGGCACAGTAAGTCTTCTGAGTAGACACAGATAACATGGGCACTGAAAATCTCTCCCTGCGCCTATTTCCTATCGTACAACTGGCATACAAATCAGTGGCATAGGGTAGGGGGAGGCCACCGGGGTGGTTGCCCTGGGGGAAATGGTTAGGGGTGCGAATTTCAATACCCGGTGCTGCTTCAATACAACTGTGTGTTTCTGTTGCTTGGCTCCATTGAAAATGGCTTGTGAACCCAGAAGTGACCTCTCCATACAATGGAATGACTCTTCTTTTCTTATCTTTGCAGCTGTGATCTCCTGGGTGATGTGGACCCCATTAGTCAGTTGAATGCACATGTGTGCTCCATCTATTTCCTTCCCTCCTCCCTTCCATGTGGCCCCGGGCACTGGCAACCCATGCTACACCACTGGTACAAATGTCCTTCCAACATTTTAGTTTCAAAATAAAACTGTATTGGAAGGATGCAGTTTTAAGCCAAAAAATAGGATTGGGAAGGGCTGCTTCCCCTTTCTCCTGTAGCCACTTTCCACCCCAAATCACTTGCTTTTCAACCTGCAAGGGGAAAGATACATACCCATCTGCAGCAAGGCATAACAAATAACCTGGGACTTAGACTTTGCATGGAGAATGTAGATCACCTATTTAAACCTAGGTGAGGGTCTCATTGCAAATCACCCTGAAGATGAACTGAGGGCGATGGGCAGATCCTTCAAGTACCAATAACATTGCATGGCTCAATCCTAACAGTTGGTCAAGATTTTGTTTGCCGAGATGAGTAAGCAGGATGCTGCTGATGGGGGCATAGAAGTGAAACAACACAGGGCAGGCAGTAATTCACCCTATAACATAGCAGTATTTTCTTCACAATGGAAGGAAGCCCATCTGCTCACTGGAGCCGAGTTCCAGTGCCTAAGCTATTTGGAGTGTAGTGAGCCCAGAGAATGGCTGAGTGCCCACAGATGAGAACCAGGGCTGGGAAGGAATCATGGAGTTGGGGCAAATGATGTGCTTTCTACCCGTGCAAACATGATTTCCATGTTGTTTTGTTCCAGAACTGTGTCCGTTGCTCAAGGCCGGTTGTCATCTCAAAAACTGTTCCAATAAGCCTTTGGGATGGAAGGGAGCACGTAATGTTGATCATTAAAATGCCATGACTTTGTAGCTTTGTACAATGCTGTAAATCTTCCTTTATGATGTACTTAATGCAAATAATATTACAAAATAATGTGCATTATACACATTTCTTGGGCTGTAAACTGCTTGTGACACCAAATTAGCCCATTCAATTACAGAGAGGCTTTCAAATGAGAAGCTAATTCTGGGAGCTGAGTTCTTCACCATCACTTTGAACTGCACTTTATGTGGCATGTGCTATAGGGTGATGTTAAATCCAGCCGCCCTGCAAGCTGGAAAGTCTCCTTGCGTTTTCAGTTTTCACACACGGAGCACATTCTCCACATTTACTGCTAGTATTTTCATGTTTAACTACCCTGCTTCCTGTGCATGTCTTCTCTTTCCTGGAGTGGAACCCACCACAGTAGACTTGTGGCAGGCTAATGCAAATCATGCGCACCACAGATAAAGGCAAGCAGACCGAGCATATGGTGGCCTTTCAACTAATGCATGTTCTGCATTTGTGTTGCTGCTATTATTCATAAGGGCCTCGGAGGATGGCTCCTTGTTAACTGGGACAATACTGGCAGGCTGCTGGTTTAAATTGCTTTTAATTCAGCTGCCAAGTACCCCCAATGCGTGGGGGGAATAATGGGAAATGCTTTCTAAGGGGTGGTCCAAGAGCATCGACTCTCCTGAAATACAGAGCACAATTTGTCCTTGCTTTCAAGTGATAAATCAGATACCATCCTGTTGGGGGGTAAATTGGTATGGATTATAGAGCTATCGCCAGGAATCCTCTGCTTTCCTTGGTAAGGTTGTCCCTGAAGGAATGTGGACCTCAGGCCCATATATAAGAGGGACACATACATGGTTTAGTGAAATGCAAAAGAGATTCAGTGCTCAGAAGGATGGGGTGGGGTGGAGAGAATGACAAATGAAATCCAGAGCCCTCCACACGCTGACTATCCCAATGCTAGCTAAATTGTGGTCCTCATGCGCACTTCTTAAAACAGTACCTAAGGGGACTGCCACACAAAAAAATCAAGGGGATTAAGCCTCTTCTGACCATCTTGTATTCGGAGGATTTTCCAAGGGCTTTTAACGATGCCCTTTTTGTACACACCACTGAAGTACAGAATGCTGTCCTTCTTTAATTTTGTTTATCCGATTGCTTAGAGATTAAATGGGAACATATTAGAACTGAGCAAAATCTCTTTACAGGTTTTTCCCCCACCCAGGCACGTTCAGTCATGGTGCTGAAACATGACTCCCCCCCACCCCCCGGTAATTTAGAAACCATTTTGCAAAAAATAATAATGCTTGCTTATTCGTTTACATTACCCTTTCTCAGTGCCTCCCCCACCGGGGGTACGCAAGGGTACACAGTAACGGCACCTCCTTTCTTTTGTTGTTAAAAAGTGTGGCACTTACTGTAACAACTTCATGGTGAGTACTGGCACTTTTTTTTTGGGGGGGGAGGAGCACTGTCCTTACTTGCCCTCAGCAATGTTGTCACGCAGGCAAATTTGGTTGGTTTTTTAGCGTGATGACATCATTTCAGTTCATTGTTCGATCCTCGATGGGATTGCCCCTGAAGTTGCAAGTAGGAGACACAATGGCACTGAACAGAATGTCTAAATCCACAAAAAGGGTTTTTCAGCAGAACAACAACATATATATATATATATATATATATATATATATATATTCCTTGTTTACCCTCTACACAAGTGCCATACAGAGGAAACCATATTAGTAAAAAATGATTGAATAATACAGAATTAATTAAATACTCTTAAGCTTTCCACTTTCTTAGCACTTACAACATTAAAAGTGACTCAAGTACTATTATATCAAGCAGATACATACAAGCATGAGGAGAACAAATTATAACTAAGGATAATTGAGTCAGGTGTGTGAAGGTGCGATGACATATGTAAGGAATGGATTATGCGGGGATTGGGAAAGGAGAGCAGGTAAGTGAAAGTGTGAAGAGCAGAGTGTCAGGCAATATTAATTACAAAGAGAGAGGGGGGAAGCATTTCTGTACGACTGAATCATGTCGCAGGTATTTCTCTAATCCAAAAAAAGCCGGTCCTTATGTAAAAACGATATTGGATAGAATATGAAATCCCTTAAAGGTACATGGGAAACCATAAGCAATTAAAATATTATCTATCCGTTGAGTAGGTTCAAGCATCAGCTTGCCAGAAGCCGGCTGCTTTCAGATGTCAACTGTCTTGTTTCAATTATACTTTTCTTCTCTGTGTGCATGTTTGTGATGGAAAGGTTAAGGAATTTAATAGGGGGAAGTCAAATCCTACTTGTTTTAATAAGTTTCTGCAGGACATCCCCGCCAGCTGGCAAAGAATGATATTCTTTTGTTTTACAAGGCTGCAATTCTAAGCACTCCTGCGATGGAGTGAATCCCATTGAACTCAATGGACCTGACTCCTGACTTCATAAGCTTAGTATTGCATTCTAAAGTACTGCAAGGGTTCCCCTCCCCAGTCCAAAATCACTGGAACTCAGTTTCAGCACCTCTCAGGTGGCCAGTATAAGAGAACAAGGGAGGCATTCATGGTGAATTCTGACAGCTCTTTTTCTAGAAAAACAGCACTGAGTACTGCTTAGGTGAAAACTGGATTACAAGCATGTAGAGTGGATTGAAAAGAGAAGGGATTATTTGATAATTATTTGAGGCTTATTTGATGATTGATTGGTGGTTGATTAATGACTGAATACAGAACTATGAAATCATTGAAATTAATGAGCAACAAGCTACACACGCATGCACACACGCAAGTGCGCGCGCACACACATATAATTTTTATTATTTTTCTGTTTTACAATTTAAAATACTCATTTAAACATCCTTAAAATATCAACAACTTCCCTTCTTCTCTTTCCATGGTTCATTTTGCATAAATCCCTGCATATTTTACATAAACTAAACCATTCAGTATTCCATTATTACATCCATCAAAACTTATTTACACTGTTGAATTTATCTTAATGCTGCCAATGTTTTCAAGTGTACACAATTTCCCCCATGTATTCAATAAACATTTCCCAATCTTCTTGTTCTCTTGTTCTGTATGTTAAGTCCGCAAGCTGTGTATATTCCATCAGCTTAAGTTGCCATTCTTCTTTAGTTGGGACCTCGCTCGCTTTCCATTTTTGGACTAACAAAACACAGGCCGCATACATAAATAACCTTTTATGACATCTGGGAATTTCCATGAGGTGGAAACACACACACACATACACATTTAAAGGGGAGGTGTGATGTTTCAGTCCCCATCCAAAATAAGCTAGGCTAAAGTTACATTGCATGGTTTGTTTATTGATACTTTGCTACTTTGTCAAGCTTTTGTGTCTGTTATCAAATTTGGAAATGTCATGTTCAAATTATAAATAAATAAATCAAAAAGGTAGAGGTGCCATATTAAGGGTATTGCTTTGGACTCAGACTTGCTGCTCTGTGAATTTGAAGGCTCCTTCAGTTTGCAGAAGGTTCCCCCTTTTCACCGCAGTCTCCAAAAAATACTTCTGCCTCTGAGAGAGTTCCATAAACAGAACTCTGCTCATAGCATCCAACCCACCAGATTTTTACACTATTGTGACACTGCAACATCATATAATAATTTTGGAAAAAATATTTTTAAAATATATATTTTTAAAAGCCGGTGCTATTTTTCTAGAGAAAGAGATACCGGGACTCACCAAGTTCTCTTATAATGGTAATGGTGCCCACCTGGGAGGTTCTGGAACTGAGTTCCAGTGAGTTCTGGCTGAAAAAAAAGTCCTGTTTAAAGTTGTTACTGTACTGAAATAACAGGATAAGTTCTAAAGTACATATCACAGAAAGTAGTGTTAAATGCTCTTGAAGAAATAGTATAAAAAGGAGTCTTGGGATAGGACACTAGCTGATAATTTATTTGCTGGAGCTAGATACTTCTCGAAAAAGCGTGATAACTATCAGTGGAGGGAAGAAGACAGGGAAAATGACAATATACAAGTTCATGGCTATTAGTAAAACACAGCAGTGCAGTGATAACGCTATCTCTCATTTTGACTGGGGAAAATTTAAGCTGAATCGGAACACGAATACACAGATATTACCCATGTGGCAAAGCTGAGTGGTTTTAAATACAAGGAGACATTTCATCATATATTTTATTATTTGATTTGCAGATTTTTGAATGCATCCTTATAAATGTTAATTGTTAATGTCTTTCATTAGGCATGTTTATTTGGAAAGGAAAAACGATGTTAAAGAAATAGGCACTTATCTAAAGACACACACTCAACAAAACATTAAGTGGTATCCAACTAAATCGTAATCAGAGCAGACGCATTAGATTCATGGACTTCGTTGATTTCGAACGGGTCGAATCATTCTCAGACTGAAATTGAGAAGAATAAAAGGTGCTGCAGAGTGAAACTGATGGAAAGGCAGGCAGACAGGGAACGCATAAATGCCATGTAACTACTGCATAAGCTACACCACATGAGTTAACAGTACTGCAGTCAGTTCATATCCAGAAGACGCTCTACAATGGTTGTGGAACATTTTTAAATCATGATAAATCAGTACGGGGGGGGGGGGATAGGGTGACAATGCGGAAAACATGGGGATGTGACAAGATGGGGTTCATGTCTGGATTATGAGATATAAATTAGAGAGCGAAGGGTGTTGATTCTGGACATAAAATCTAGTGTGGAGGAACCTCCCTTTTATCCTTATAACAAACCTATGTGGTCATACCCCACAAATGTCCCAGAAAAAATGGGACATCCCATTTTTCTTGCTCGAGAGCATGGCAACCATTTTATGTGACGTGATCTTGTGCAATTTTGCACTGAGATTTCACCCCACCAAAAGTGTTTTTTTCGGGGGGTGGGGTGATTTTGTGCAGTGCCCCCAAATGCACATTTTGGGGTGCTGTGCCAGCATAGCCCTGAAAAGTGTGTCTTTTGGGCTCCATAATCTTGTGTGGGTCACAGGACATGGGGATCCCAGTTTTGGGGACTCAAGATGTTGGAGGGTATTTGTGGTTATCATAATACCCAGTTTATGGGTGGGAGCTGTAGGGCTGCTGGGAGAGTTGAAGCTGGTTGTAAGAAATGAGTCTGTGATGCCTTACTCTCACTGACAAATCACCACCTGATGCTGTAGTTGTCAAGCCATGAAAACAATTGGTGACTTGCCCAAGAATACTTCTTGATCCCATAATGGAAATGTGGGTTGAACCCAGTTTTTCCAAGTCCAGCAGCTTTTCACTGTTTGAAATTCTAGTTCACATCTTAGCATGTATCTACACATCCAGGACCCAGTGCAGGAACCCTGTGGAATAAGCAAAATGCACTGAGCCTTAATTATATATAATGCTTTTCCTCTTAGTTTACATTTTGTTAAACGTGGAGAAAATGATATTTAATAGCCCTGAGTCCATTAGTAGACCCAAGAAGCAATTCATTGAAATATATATCTGATTTGTGCAGGTCACAATTATGTTGCAGCTCATTATAAATATGTTATGTTGCTTAATATTAAATAGCACATCAGCACCACAATAATACGTCGAGTCACAAATGGGAAGAAAAGGTCACAACTATTTGCCTTTCTGCCTGAAAACTTGACCCATAGGTCTTAAGCATACAAAAAGTGATCTGATTCTTCCCCACTCCATGCCACATAATCAAGTGCAACAAAAATAATTAAATGCTTCCATAGGAAGCAATGAAAGCTGTCCTCACTCACATCTAATAATCTGTTGTGTTCTCGTTGCAATCTCTTGATTAAATAAATTGTGTGGTAATCAAAGCACAGGCCTTTTACGTCCCATGAGTTTCCTTGATCCATCAGAAGTATAACAGGAAGGCTTAATCATAGCAGTGTTAAATTTGGGCTGTATTACACATGTCGATGAGGATTTGCCAATAATGCACTTGTAATGTGAGCTTTACCTGCTCATAGGACTTGTGTTATTGTCTTTCCAACCTGGTGTTAATGAACTCAGTTTTGGGGGGAGGGGGGGAATCTGCATGGATGGTGAACACAGGGTTGTTGTTGTTTTCAGCCAGAACTCAGTTCTGGCACCTCTCAGGTGGGTGCCATTGCCATTCTAAGAGAACAAGGGAGGTGTCCATGAAACAGCACTGTGATCAACCCAGAAGTTATGGAATAGAATGGAAGAAAACTTTGGCCAAGAGACTCTGGCTCAATGACAGAAATAAGCACAAATGGCTGTCCTGAGGGTACAAATGTTTCTTTTCTCTGGAGGATGTGAGAAACAGAAATGCGGAAAGGGACTTGGTAGAGCTAAGACAATGCACCAATGTACAAAATCCATTACTCCACACAGGGCCATAGCTAGGTGATCTTGCGCCCCTGTCAGAACCGTCCAGATTGCACCCCCAAGCCATGGACAAATTAGCTCTTCTTTCCGCCTCTCCTCCAACCCCAACCCCCCCATTCTATTAACCCTCTATTTAAAACCTTTTCTTATGAGGCAATAATCGATATTTTTATTTATAAACATATATGAACATATTTTAAGCTGATTTTGTGCCCCCCTCGCCTGTGCCCCTGGCAGGTGCCCACCTCGCCACCCCCTAGCTATGGCCCTGACTCCACATGGCTAGCAGTGCTCGTGAGTCTCCCTGTAAAGCTTAGGCTCAGGTCAGCCACTAAAAAAAATAGAAAGCTGTCACTACAGGAGTTTGTTTCATGACCAATACACAACTGAGAGAAAAGGACAAATCAGAACTCAGAAAATTGGAGGTGTCATGGAGGATCAAAAAGAAGTCTCCTACACCTCATAGTTCTCCTTCCCTTAGCTCCACGTTTTTCGAATATATTTTTTTATTGCTTTGGAGCCCAGTTTGCTGTCTGGCCTTCTCAAAAAGAGAAGCAATTTCTTCCTTTGAACCCCTCTCTCCTACTAAATTCAGCTCTCAGCTGATCCTTAAACACACCGAAACAGTTTCCTTTGAATCCCTGCCTGCATATTCTTTCTTTCCTCTTAATATTTAGGATAAGGTCCTTTATAGCTGACTAGTGGAAGTTTTAGAGGCCAAATAATAGAGTTGATTAATAGACATATCATTAGCTTTGCATGTCATAATTGTTTGTAACAGTTAAGTTGCATATTGTTTCTCTGAGTAAAGTTTGTACATTAAGGAGCGTCTCCATCCCCATTGTTCTGCCCAGACACTGAGGTCCAGTGCCAAGGACCTTCTGGTGGTTCCCTCACTGTGAGAAGCGAAGTTACGGGGAACCTGGCAGAGGGCCTTCTCGGTAGTGGCACCCGCCTTGTGGAACGCCCTCTCACCAGATGTCAAAGGAACTACCAGACTTTTAGGAGACAACTGAAGGTAGCCCTGTTTAGGGAAGCTTATAACATCTGAAGGACTATTGTATTTTAATATTTTGTTGGCTGGGGAAACCCAGCTAGATGGGCGGGCTATAAATAAATTATTATTATTATTATTAAGCTGCAATATTCATTTTCTATTTTCTTTTCCATACAGTCATTGTTTGCACACTTTTCCTTGCCCCAATAGTCATTCAAGTGTAATGTGCTGTTGATTTCTCTTTGAGATCATTATGTTCATGTCTTTTATAAGTTGCAATGTGTCCACTAGCCTTCTGCTGTTGTCTTTAAAAGAAATCCTTTCTAATCGACTTTGGTCTCTTGAGTTCTGTCTAGTCAACAGCCTCTCTCTCTCTTTGTGGCAATTTAAGAACCTCATTTTCTACATGCTTGCAATTAATTCTGAGGCATCTCGAGTTGATTTCCTGCTTTTGTATCAGACAAGGCATCTCTTCTCTAATTAACAGAAGAATTGTCACCTGCCAATCTGATCCAATTCCCACTATGTTAGGTTCTGAACATAAAAATACAATCTTTTTATTGAGCCTCCCCAAAACATCCCAGCTATCTGGCAGAAGTCTAATTCATTCATCATGTCTTGATTTGTGGTTGTGGATTCAGGAAGAAAGAAAAACATTCCTAGAAGTCATTTCAGGTAGACACTTCAGTATGTAGTGGACCAGATTAAAACTGACCGTATGACATCTTTCACAAATTAATTTATTTCAGTTGCAAAATGCATGAAAATTCATGAAGCTTCTTCCTGTATGACACAGTTGCAGACATTCCATGTTTGCTTCCAATTAATAAAGCTTAGCTTCACTGTAGTGGAACTCGAAACAGGCATCACTGCCTTCCAAACTTATTTTGTTTCCAAATATTTTTTTGAGCTCATGCAACTGTGTTGTAGTGGTGTTGTAATATTTTGGAGCTGGTGTTGTACGCATAACCCATACACACACACAGACAGACAGACACTTTATGCATGACATTTGCTGTAGGATTGTCAATGCCAGCTGCTCAAAACTGAGTAGCAAGAGGAAAGGAAAAGAAAACAGAACTTTAAATGAACTTATTCCTAAATACCCCAAATTAAACACACACACACACTGTGCTTTAAGAGCTGTGGAGTGGGGAGTGTAACATGGACCAGTTTAGATAAACTACTAAAATATACTTTACCTGTAAACAACTTTTGGAGAACATTCTTTTCTTCTGTGTCCCAGTCCCACCATTCCTTCAACCCTAGAATTCCTGCTAACCATACAAAAGAAAACCATCTATATATATAGAGAGAGAGAGAGAGAGAGAGACAGAGAGAGAGAGAGAGATATAGATGATATAGATATATGAGATAGATATATATTCAACATTTCATATAATAAAAAACAAACTAATCTTTAAAAACTGATGATAAAGAACAATACAGAAAAAGAAGAAAACATAAAAGGTGTGAAGAGAAGGGGGAGGAGAAAATCTATTATGTGATCATGCAAGGGAACTCTGGGGCAATAGAATATAAAACTTCAATTGTTTCTATTTTTCAGTGTCTTTTTTTAGAATAAGGGGTGCTATTTACAGATAATTGCCCAAGATATGAGAGAAAGAAGAGAGGAGAAATAATAATAATAATAATAATAATAATAATAATAATAATAATAATAGGAGCAGAAGCAGCTTGGCAGAGGAGCTTCTATGAAAGCATTCCACTCTTTTTCTTTTTTTTTAATCTATTTGTACCGCATATGCCTTTCAACGATAATTCAAAGGGCTTTAAAGCCCTAAACAGCCTCGGTCCTCTATACCTGAAGGAACGTCTCCACCCCCATCATTCAGCTCCAAGGGCCTTCTGGTGGTTCCCTCACTGTGAGAAGTGAGGTTGCAGGGAACCAGGCAGAGGGCCTTCTTGGTAGTGGTGCCCACCCTGTGGAATGCCCTCCCACCAGATGTCAGAGAAAAACAACTACCAGACTTCTAGAAGACATCTGAAGGCAGCTTGGTTTAGGGAAGCTTTTAATGTTTAATGCTGTATTGTGTTTTTAATATTCAGCTGGGAGCCACCCAGAGTTGCTGGACAAACCCAGCCAGATGTGTGGGGTATAATTTATTATTATTATTATCATTATCTGTAATTTCTGTGACCCCTTTTCAAAAAGTGACGTTCTATGGGCTACTTTCCAGAATGGAGCTCACCGTGCCCCTCGGCTGTTTCTTGGACAAGATTCTTGACTTGCAATTAGGATTGTGATATTGCAATCAGGACTGTTCTGTACAGGAGACCCCACAACTGGTCACATGCTGAGGGAGCAAAATGACCACTTGCTAAGCAGCCAAGCTCCTTGCACACTGCGCATGGGCGCTGAAGTTCACTGTTGTGCATGTGGATCTCTCAGCCAAGACCACAGTATGTAAATCCATTATTGTGATTGTTTAGCTCTCTGCTCTAGAAGTAGAATAAGCAAACAAATAAATTTGTGATGCAATTCGACTTATTCCACTCCTGTCCCCCCAGCCCCAGCCCCATATAAACTTTCCTCAAGAGTGTGATTCATTTATTTCAAAACTGGCGAATGATGTGTTGGAAATAATCCTGTTCTTAATTGTAATTATGAGATTTTTGTCATTTCTCTCATTAATCATAATGACAGCATTTCCCCTCAAGGCCAAGGTCGAAAGTTCCCTGCTGTTATTTTATCCAGAAATGTACTCTCTGGTTTGCTGTGGTATGCCATGAATATTTATGCTCTACAGGTAATAGAGTAAATATTAGCACTATGAATTATTAAGAATAAAGGAAAAATTGCTGAAATTGTTTTTTGGGGGAGAGTAGGGTTGTTCTGTAGCTTTGTATATTTGTGAGGTGTTGGATATGAATTAAAGGCAGGAGAAAAGACTCACTGTAATTACTGCTGCAGAATTTTAGTTTGCATTAATGGAAATTTTAGTCAAACAATATGAATGTTTTAAGGTATTTTTGAGCATAGTGAATTGTAAAGCAGATCAAAGTAGTTATTTAATAATGCATTTTGCAAGTGGGACAGTGCTGTCTCCTAGGAAGGCTTCCATTAAGGAATGTGACTGAGATGATTGCGGAGGCAAAGATCCTGCACTTGGACAAAGTCATTTCATTCCCTCTGTTCCCCCCACCTCTATTCTATTGAGCTTAGCCCCCTAATACAGAGGACCAGGTGAAAGGACCCTTTTGAGCTATGTACCATTCATCGCTCATAACTGTGGATAGAGTTGCCATATATTAGCCACTGAAAGACTTCTGTTTCTTTCAGATTTCTGCAGAATGCAGCTGACAGATGCTCAGATACAGCTTAGCCAATCACAATGGGGACGGGGGAAAAACATATCTGAGCTGCCCTTGAAAAGTCAGAGGTTCTGTTTCAGGTGGCAACTCCACCTATAACTATTAAGGATATCTATTTGGTATCCAAAGAACACTGTCATTCTTTATTTTCTGTAGTTGGGTTCTTGCATGAGCCTGCCCTTGAAAACAGTCCAGAAACTACAGCTAGTGCAGAATGCGGCCGCCACATTATTAACTGGGGCAAGGGAGAGGAGATCATGCAACCCCTTTCCTAAAATGCCTGTGCTACCTGTCTGTGTGCTACAAGGCTGGAGTCGAGGTGCTGATAGTGCTTTAAGGTAAAGGGGTAAAGGGGACCCCTGACCATTAGGTCCAGTCGTGGCCGACTCTGGGGTTGCGGCGCTCATCTCGCTTTATCAGCCAAGGGAGCCAGCATACAGCTTCCGGGTCATGTGGCCAGCATGACTAAGACGCTTCTGGCGAACCAGAGCAGCCAGAGAGGTACCTGTTTATCTACTTGCACTTTGACATGCTTTCAAACTGCTAGGTTGGCAGGAGCAGGGACAGAACAACGGGAGCTCACCCCGTCGCAGGGATTCAAACCGCCGACCTTCTGATCGGCAAGTCCTAGGCTCTGTGGTTTAACACACAGCACCACCTGTGTCCCACATAGTGCTTTACAAAGCCCTAAATGGTTCAGGCCCAACTATTTGCAAACCCTCCAAGCAGGGGTGAACGGAGGCTAACCAACACCCGGGGCAGGCTGCGCATGCATTGCACCACTATGTACGACACATGCGTGGCAATGCTATGTAGGGTGCATGTGCAGCGGCGCTACGTACAGTGCATGCGTACAACATTGCACATGTGTTGTACGTAGTGGTTTGTCGCCGGCGCCACCCGAGCGCCATACGGACGGTGGCGGGATCCTCTGCTCATGGCAAACTAACAAAACTCTAGCCAGGGTTTGAGTGGGTGACTCATAGTAAAAGAAAGGACCCCTTTCATAAATAATAGAAGCATTATTTTATAAAGGTGCTGGCTGTCCTATATTCTCTTTGCAAGCAGCAAAAAGTATAGAGAATGCTGAAACAACGAACTAACCTATTGGCTTTTGTGCATATAGGACTGCAAGTAGGGTGGAGAGGCTGCTGTCCTATAAACGACAGTTTCTGCACTATACAGAGCAGTACAGAAAGTGTTTATCAGTGATTTGAATTCTGCTTAGCAAGGCTCACTGGTCTTTATTGAAAAATACAGGCTTATGCCTTCATTTGTCTGCCGGGGCTGTACAAGTCTCACCTTTGCTCTGTTGCAATGAGCCTGCATGATTGCTTGAGAATGGAGTGCCGGTGCTTTTGCTGAGTGCTCTGGTCTTGTTCTGATCTGAAGCACTTACTTATAATTGGTGCCAGGGAGTGACAATCAGCCCGGGAAAAACGTTCTGGAAAAGTTGGATTTTCTCTCTGAAAATTTTCTGTGAACTCAGGGCTTGAAATGAAAATATAGGCATAGGAATTGGCAGGAAGGCAGAAATCAACGCAGACTTCAGTTGCTAGCCCCATCATCTGACTTGGGGTTCGTTCCCTCTAGATCAGGCAAAGTAAGTTAATTACCCTATCCACATTTATTTGCAATTGAATACAGGGTTATAAAACATGCATAGGACCAGGCTGTGGTGCTCTTTGTAAATTTAAAGGCACTTTGATCTTTTTGGATATATTTAGAGAACTTTGCAGAAGATGGACTAGAGCACCCTTCTCCTACTTGGTGGCTTCCAGACATTTTGAACTACAAGTCCCATCGGCCTCAGCTAGCATGATGACATGCTGGGATGTTGGGAAGAGTAATCCAACAGCCATTGCTATTTCTGCAGACGGGTCCTCTTCTCCAATGTTCCTAGAGCTGCCCAACCAGCATGAATGGCAGGTTTTTTGGCCACAGAGAAGAAGTCTTCTCACCCTTTGTGTTGACTGGAGCCAATCAGAGTGAAAGGAAGTGAGTCAGTCACTGAGGATTGGCTCTGAGGGTCACTCTGGAGAAGGCATGCTGGAAGAATACTGAGAAACAGTTCTGTATGCTCCAAAGCCAAGTATCTGGGAACAATGAAAACATTAGGTGCTTCAGTTTCAAGAGAATAGTGTTATAAGGACTGTTACGAACAATGAAACAAAAAACTTAAGGCACTCCTAAAGAAAATATTGGAGCACACCAAATCATTTTCCCATGTAAAAGGTAAAGGTAAAGGTACCTCATCATGGACGACTCTGATGTTGTGCGCTCATCTCACTCTACAGGCCGAGAGAGCCGGCGTTTGTCCGCAGACAGCTTCCGGATCATGTTGCCAGCATGACAAAGCCGCTTCTGGCAAACCAGAGCAGCACACAGAAACACCGTTTATCTTCCCGCCGGAGCAGTACCTATTTATCTACTTGCACTTTGATGTGCTTTCGAACTGCTAGGTGGGCAGGAGCAGGGACTGAGCAACGGGAGCTCACCCCTTCACTGGGATTCGAACTGCCGACCTTCTGATCGGCAAGTCCTAGGCTCTGTGGTTTAGACCACAGCGCCACCTGTGTCCCTTTCCATGTACATGCACAGAAATTAGCCGATCCAGTGAAAGACAACACATGGAGATCTCCACTGACTGACTGTTGCAGTGCATATGCTTCAAAGATTTTTGGGTAAATTTAGAAGGTTGTATAATCTTAGAATTGGTTGTGGCTGTGAAAAGGCATGGCTGTAACCATCACAAAGGACCTGGGACTTCTGAATTTGCCACAACACTACTGGAATCAGGCATTTACGATTCCTCCCAAGGACATTTTTGGAGCACCAGCTCTGTGCAGGAGTAGAAGGATGAGGGGAACCGGTGGCTTGGATCCTGGAGGGTAGCTGTTTGCTGGCCTCCCTAATACAAATGTTTCCTTCCAGCATTTTAAATGAAAGTGCTCAAAATTGTTTTGAAGCACTACCATTTAAAGGACTTGCATAGCCAGTGCGACTGCACAGCAGGAGGCTGAAATATGTGGTGCTTATTGCAAAGTGCTGCCGGTGTGGGGATCTTGAGGCTCTATCTCCTTCGAATATGCTGAAACCGGCTGAAAGACACTAAGCCCACCTGTAAGAGATATATATATAGGTGGTAGCATTTCTATTTGGGCCATTTTGCTGCTGGAAATTATTTTGAAGCTCATTTCCTAGCTTTAGCTGATACGTTGTTTTAGGGCTGCCTGTGAAATTTATGCATGGGTTTTGTTTTATGAAGGAGAATGCAATTTAAAAACGACACCTACACAGAGAGGGAATAAATCAAAATGGTCCCTTGCAAAGGCAGATAAAGGAGAGTCAAACTACCCACCATCACCACTAAGTACTCTTTATAGCCTTGAGAACATTATTGGGCACCTTCACATATAAGGCTTCAACTGTCTTTTACCCACCTGTGCTGCAGCTACAAAAACCAACATGGATAAGAATGTACACTGTTTATGTGTTCTAAACTTGAATGATTTTCACTTTGAGATGGGTCATGACTCAGGACACAGCCTGTACTTGGCATGCAGACTCAGCTTCCATCCCTGGTATCTCCCAGTACAGTTGGGAGAGATTTTTTGGGGAGAGTGGCTGCCGCTGGGTTCCGGTGATTCTAAGCTAGATGGATCCCTGATCTAAGGCAGCTTATTTTAATGTCTTTAGGGTGCAAGGGGAGGGGTAGTATCTCTGGTGGGGGACATGTTCTGCTCCTTCTGGGGTACTTTGCCCACCTTTGGTCCCCACCCTGCACTCAATTCTCACTTGTGGCTTCTAGAAGTTGTCAGCGTGTGACAGCATCTACACCCCAATGGTCAAGAAGGCGTTTCTGCACATGCAGAATAAAGGGCTCATCCAGCTGGAAAATGAAAATTCTGATCCTAAACCTCTGCTGCCTTGTGGGATATATTTGGGCGAAGACAAGGCTAGGGAGTAAACCCTACACAAATCCGGAGTGCATTGGTTGGATGGCGCCTTGTATTCCTCCTTCTGGCAACTCCTGCATCCAGAGGCAAAACATTTTGCTTCGCTTTCTTTTGGACCACATCATCAAGATGGAGGGATGGGGACTTGTTGTCTGGGCAGCCTGGGATCTCCATATATTGCGCCCTGGAGAGGTCACTTCAGTGCTGCTAATGCAGCTGTTTGACTTCACCCCTGGAGGCACGCTCCATTGTCTATTGAGACTGGCGGATGCCAACGACAATGTCCCATGATACTCCTTTCAACACCTGTTCTTCACACCACTTGCTGGGGGAATGAAGTTGTCTGAGTAATTTGCTGCTGGTCAGGCTATCAGATACACACCTCTTAGAACTCTCTGAACACTGAAAAACTTGTTTAAGGGAATTTGCAGGCCCTAGACTTATTGCAGGTCCCAAGAGGTCCCTGTGCCAGCTCCTTCCTACTCATTTCCCGCTTGATATGTGTGGCCAGGAGATTCCTGAAAAGAGCTATGGCACCCCCTTGTGCTGGACACCCCTCACATGGACTGAGGGTGGGTCCTCACATAGATGGTCTCAGTTCTTTGCTAAGAACTCTTCCATCCATCTCCCCTGTGTGTATCTCTCACCCACAACTTCCTTTTGTCCTACCCACAGTCTCCACTCCAGTTCCTTAACATCCCCACTCTTCTTCACCCTTCAGATCTTTATCTGCTGGTAAGCCGGTTTCCTCCTAACACCTTTCAGAAAAGAGCTGGAAAGCCTTTTCCACTTTAGCCAGAGAAGCTGTCTTGGGTACAATTATCACCAGCTGTCACTATCAGATAAAGATTCTGCAGGATCCTTCTGTGGACTAATATGGCTGTTCTTCGTCTGTCTCAGATATTTCTCCTCGTATTCCTGTGTTCAATATCACCCAGTTCAGAGGTTGTCGTACAACCGCATCTGAATCAGCCGTAGTATCTCCTTCAGCTTTCTGTCATTGTCTGGGGAGACCTCCTTCTCAAAAGAGCTGATAACTGTTAGGGGTTACACCCCTGCCCCCCAAGCTCAGCTTATATTTATATACAGCATGTTCATGACATCTGGATTCAGAGAGATGGAAAGAGCCTGCATGGTCCCATTTCCCCTGTCATCTCCCTGACCTTTGTGTCTGACTGTTAGTCTTTCAGCATTCTTTTCTCCGTCCAAGGAATACATCCCGGCATTTCTGCTTTAGCAATGGCAAGCGCTACTGTTGCTGACTTTCTTTCTGGATATTTTGTCAGGTGCTGGGGAACGGATATTATTTGCAGGAGCTAGCCAGGCAGGGAGTCCTGATTTACAAAAGGAAATGAAAAGCATGCATGTTCATAGGATTTCTATGTTAGAGGACCGCTTCCGGACATATTATGCTCCCATGCTTGTAAAGTGGAAGCATCTTTTTTTTTTTATAAATTTTTTATTGCGTTTCTTTCCATAATTTTATAGGTTTATAAACAAATAAAGTAGTTACAAGAAACAAATTTTCTCTTTTTTAACAACAAAAACAAAATAAAACTTGGACTTCCCCACCCCTTCCGATTCTGCGTTCTTTGCATTAACAATGTCAGCATTTTGTTACCTTATTTCATACCTTGTTGTAACTTTCGAATGTTATGTATCCAAATACAATATATTATGTCTCAATTTCAATACCTTTAAAATAAACATAACATATTCAATTTAAATTGTCTCCTTTTCTCTTTTGTCACTAATTTTACCATTTACTTAATCATATTCGCAGAAGCTTAACGTTTCCTAATCATGCACTTTCTTAGGATTCATACAGCTTATAATATTTTTTCAGATAATCTTTAAATTTTCCCCAGTCCTCCTCAATTGTTTCTTTATCCAAATCTCGGATTCTGCCGGTCAGTTCAGCTATCTCCATATAGTCCATCAACTGCGTCTGCCAGTCCTCCAGCGTGGGCAAATCTTGTGTCTTCCAACTCTTTGCAATGAGTATTCTTGCTGCTGTGCTAGCGTACATAAACAAAGTTCTATCTTTCTTTGACATTTTCTGGTCCACCATGCCCAACAGGAAGGCCTCTGGTTTCTTAGGAAAGGTATACCTAAATACCTTTTTCAATTCATTATAAATCATTTCCCAGAAGGCCTTCACTTTTGGGCAGGTCCACCAGAGATGGAAGAAAGTCCCCTCTGCTTCCTTACACTTCCAACATTTGTTGTCAGACAGGTGATGCATCTTGGCTAGCCTGACTGGGGTCATGTACCACCGGTATATCATTTTCATAATGTTTTCCTTCAAGGCACTAGATGCCGTGAATTTCATTCCGGTGTTCCATAACCTTTCCCAGTCTTCAAACATAATATTATGTCCAACATCCTGTGCCCATTTTATCATAGCAGATTTAACTGTCTCATCCTGTGTGTTCCACATAAGCAGCAAGTTATACATTCTAGATAAAATCTTGGTCTTTGGTTCTAACAATTCTGTCTCTAGTTTCGATTTCCCCTCCTGGAAACCAACCTTTTTATCCATTTTAAAAACCTCTTGAATTTGAGCATAATGTAACCAATCTCGCACCTTGTTTTTTAATTTGTCCTGGCTCTGCAACTTCCAACCGTCTCCAATTTTTTCAATTAATTCCCAATATTTCGGCCAATAGGCCTCCATATTGGGTCTTTTTCGAGCTTTGGCCTCCATCGGTGATAGCCACCTCGGTGTTTTACTCTCTAATAAGTCTTTATATTTCATCCAGACTGCAAAAATCGCTTTTCTGACAATATGACTTTTAAACAATTTGTGAACTTTAACCTTGTCATACCATAGATATGCATGCCAACCAAATGCATTATCAAAACCTTCCAGATCTAGGACGTCGGTGTTTTCTAGCAAAAACCAATCTTTCAGCCAGCAGAAGGCTGCAGCTTCATAGTACAACCTCAAATCCGGCAGGGCAAACCCCCCTCTTCCTTTTGAATCAGTTAATATTTTATACTTTATTCGGGGCTTTTTGCCCTGCCAGACAAACTTAGATATATCCTTCTGCCATTTTCCAAAGCATTCCTCTCTGTCCACGATCTGTAGGGTTTGAAACAAGAATAACATTTTCGGCAATACATTCATTTTAATTGCTGCAATCCTTCCCAACAAGGAAAGTTTCAATCTTGACCAAATTTCTAAATCCTTCTTTACTTCCAACCAGCATTTTTCATAATTATCCTTAAATAAATTCAAATTTTTGGAAGACAAATAGATCCCTAGGTATTTCACTTTCTTTACCACATTTAATTCTGTTTCTCTCTGAAACCCCTCTGTTTCTGTAAGTGTCAAATTCTTGGTCAAAACCTTGGTTTTTTGTTTGTTCAACTTAAACCCCGCCACCTGACCAAACTCAGATATAAGTTCAAGAACTCTTTTTGTACTGGATTCTGGCTCCTGCAATGTCAAAACTAGGTCATCTGCAAAAGCTTTAAGTTCAAATCAAAAAATTGATAACCAATCAACAAAAATTGACCAAGCTACATCCTCGATCCAGAAATTGACAGATCAGGTTTCCCAACACACCCAAGCAATTGAAAAATTGCAAGGAGCAACGGAAGAGAACCGTAAATTGGCAGGGGAAGCCGTTGAAATTGCAACATCAGCTAAAAAAGAGGTTGAGGAAGTTAAAGCAGAAGTCAAGCCTCTGCATAAACAGATAGGGGACCAACAAACCTATCTCTCTTTGGTGGAACTGAAAAACCGGGAGACTAATCTTAGGCTTAGGGCGGTCCCAGAAATCGAACAAGAAGATTTGATTGGATTTTTGACAACAGAATTTTCAAAGTTCTGGGGCTTAAAAGAAGAAAGTGATTTTAAAATAGTATCGGCTTTTCGACTGGGAAGATTGGTAAGAAAAGATAGATCTAGAGACTGTCTAATAGCTTTGAGATCAAGAGAGGAGAGAGACAAAATATTAGGCCTACACTTCAAAAACTCAATTGAGATACAAGAGAAAAGGGTGGAAATCTACCGAGATATTCCTAAACAGCTATTGGATCTGAGAGCCACCTATTCAGAATTGGCTAAGTTGTTGAGACTTAACTCAATCCCTTATAGGTGGGAGTTCCCACAAGGACTATCATTTACTTACAAACAGAAGAAGGTTAAAATAAGATTACCAGAGGATCTACAAAAGTTCCAGCACGACTACGGAGAAGATCTCCAAAAAGAAGCAGCAGCCCTTTGGCCTATACTTAAACCAGGACCCACTCTGCCAGTAGGCGGAGGGACGCCTAAACCCTCGGAATTAGAGGAAAAAGAAGATACACCGCTCTAGGTGTAACAGAATAGTTCAGGATGTCTCTGCAGCTACTCAGTTGGAATATAAATGGCGGAAATTCCCCGGAGAAAAGAAGGAAACTGTTTCATATATTGAAGAAAGAACAATTGGATATTATTTGTTTACAAGAAACCCATGTGACCAGGCTCCACAGGAAAGTTTTGGTCAATAAAAGACTAGGCCAAGAGTTTATTTCCTCAGACAAGGTAAAGAAAAGAGGAGTGGTGATTTATGCTAAGGAGAGCCTGATACCTAAATTTTTATTCAAAGATGAATATGGAAGAATTCTGGCAATTGAAATCCAGACCCAAGGAGAAAAAATATTGATACTAGGAATTTATGCTCCAAACGACGGGAAATCAGAATTTTTCAAGAAGCTGCATGAGACGCTGCTGGACTATCTGGACTATGCTAACATCATAATGATGGGAGACATGAATGGAGTGGTGTCTACACATATGGACAAGTCTTATAACCAAAATCTAACATCAGACGGCAGACTGCCTAAAACTTTTTTTGAAATGACTGACAATCTGGATTTGATTGATATATGGAGGACAAAGAACCCCCTAGGTAAAGAAGGAACTTTCTTCTCTGAGGCCCACCTGTCCTGGTCAAGGATCGACCAAATCTGGACCTCCAGGGGGCTGGCACCCAAGACTAAAAAGGTGGAAATCTGCCCAAAAACATGCTCCGACCACAACGCTCTGAAATTAGATCTCAGACTTACTCAAACCGGTTCCTTCAGATGGAGAATGAATGACACTCTTTTAAGAGATCAAGAGATTGTGAAAAAGGCCCAAAAAACATTAAAGGACTATTTTGAGATAAATTTGAATACTACAGTAGAAAAAAGAACGATCTGGGACGCAAGCAAAGCTGTCATGAGGGGGTTTCTGATACAACAGAATACAATTAAGAAGAAGCTCTGGAATGGAAAGAAAGATAAAATACTGGAGAAAATACATCAAGGAGAGAAAAAATTGAGAACTAAACCAAAGTCAAAGGATCTGTTGAGAGAAATTAAATTCCATCAAGCAGAATATTCAAAACTGATTAATCAGGAGATTGAATGGAAAATAAAACAGATGAAGCAAAGATCCTTTGAATCAGCAAATAAATGTGGAAAGCTGCTAGCTTGGCAGCTGAAAAAAAGACAAAAGTTGAATACAGTTACAAATCTAGAGATTGAAGGAAGAACGGTGCAGAAACCAGAGGAAATTAGGAAGTGCTTCCACAGATATTTTAAAGAACTTTATGTACAGGGGCCTCAGAAAGAATCAGAGATAGATCATTTTTTAAAGACAAATGGACTATCAAAAATAACTCAAGATAAAAGATCAACCTTGAACTCTACAATAACCACCCAGGAAATTGAAAGTGCCATTCAGAACATGCAACTAGGCAAATCTCCAGGCCCGGATGGGCTTACCTCCAAATACTACAAGACTTTGAAAGACTATTTAACACAACCCTTGTTGGAGGTATGCAACCAGATCATGGATGGGAAGAGGGCACCAGAAACGTGGAAAGAAGCGTTCATCACATTGATACCTAAGATAGAATCTGAAAAGACTCAACTCAAGAACTACCGCCCCATCTCACTCCTGAATGTGGATTACAAAATATTTGCAGACATTTTGGCAAGTAGACTTAAAAAAGTTTTAATTGAAGTAATTCATAAAGACCAAGCAGGCTTTCTCCCTGGTAGACATTTATATGAGAATACCAGAAACATCATCGATATTTTGGAACTTTTACAAACTAACAGGAACACAAGGGCGGTGTTAATTTTTGTTGATGCGGAGAAAGCATTTGACAATATATCTTGGATGTTCATGAAGAAAAACTTGGAAGGGATGGGAGTGGGGCGGGGGTTTGAAAATGGGTTACGAGCAATTTATTCAGAGCAAAAGGCCAAATTAATAGTGAACAATGTGGTGACGGAGGAGTTCAAAATTGAAAAAGGGACACGACAAGGGTGCCCTCTATCCCCTCTTTTATTCATTTCAGTCCTGGAGGTGCTATTGAACATGATAAGGGAGGACCGGCTGGTACAAGGGATAGAGGTCGGAGTGAAACAATATAAACGTAAAGTGGAAGCATCTTAACTTTGTACACTTAACTTTGATATGCAGGGTTTTGGATGTATAAAAGATGCATTTCTATCCCTGTAATCTTTACGTTTGCTTAGCTTTTTAAAAATTGTTATTATTAAAAATAATAATCCTCTACAAGAAAAAGGGGGAATAAACTGTCAAAGTTTCCATCCAGTCACTCAAGACTATTCTTTCCAGTTCAGCTGCAATCCTGTTCACAGTTTCCTGGGAGTAAATGGCTTATGCACAGTGAAACTTATTTCAGAGCGCGCACACACACATACAGGATTGTGCTTTAAGTTTCTTATTTCTTGTCAATCAAGGGGTAGGTAGATAAATGGAAAATTTTGATACCAACTTGAGTGTGAGGGGAATTGCTCCCTAGGGCCCATTAAAAACCACATTTCATTGCAATATCCACCTACATTTTATCAAGAGAAAAATTGCATTATTTGTTTATTATAAACTAAAAATAGGCACATGCTGAAGGTACTATTCAGCTCAAATCAGTAGGGTTTAGATTGTATGCACACTTACCAGAGAGTAAATCCTGCTGAGCTCAGTATGACTTACTTCTGAGTAAACAAGCAAAAATTATGTTGTTTGTGCTTAACTTTGGCTGGATTGCATCAAGTCTTCTGGCATCTTGTTTGGAAGTTTGGTCTTACACTTGCCCCTTCTCTCACTAGGTTAGGCTCCCTCAAGAAACTACTTGATATATACTCTGACAAAGAACCTGCAAAATTCATTTGGGAGGGATTTTCTAAGGTTTTCAGATCCCAGTATCTGTATGCCCAAATCCAAATGATTCCCCCAAACCAAAAATCAGTTAGGGAGCTTCTTGAGGTGGCCTGGGAGAAGGTTGGAAAGGAAGTCGCTGCTGGGCGACTGGCAGGCCCATTTGACTTGTCCCTCATAGTGGCCATACCACTCCTCCAATGGAGACCGCTTGGGGCATGCCCTGATTTGACATAGGTCATAGGACGTCCCCCTGCCTTCTGGCTTCACCCTTAGAAACACCCCCAGTGGACGGATGGGAGTGATATGCGCCATCACTTACCTCAGTGCCTATGGCCAAACCTTTCACATCTGTAACCAACAAAGTTGTGGCCTTATTTGATCCTGGAACTCAATATGCTTTGAGTTGTCTAGGCATTTGCACCTTAGTGAATAGGGTACAGATGGGGTCTCACCACACCATGTAAGTATATGCATTTCTTTTCACCTTACTTGGCTGGAGAACTGTACTGCAAAATTTGGGGAAGTGCACATTTCAAAGATTGGCTATATTTGGGTTCGCATACTGCTTTAGAAAATGTGAATTATGTGGGTTCAGCTGCACTGAATTTCTCCTCCATTTCCAATGGTCACACAGTAAAATCAGCTTCTCTCTCTCCCTCTCACCAAGGGAACCTGCCTTAACAGCCTAATTCTTTGGATCAGCTTGAGTTCCCATGTTGCAAAGTGAGATTATCTATTCTGTTTACAATACACTGTTAACTTCCAGAAGCCTTGGGACAGGAAGGTTATCTTCTAAATTCTAATTATAAGTGGTGTGCAGAGACTGAACAGGGGAAAAAATGATGCTCCCTGTCTGCCTTCTCATCTCAGAACTTTGGAATGCATGTTTAAACAATGATATAGACTGGCTTTAGGTACAGGGCACACTAAAGAAATGGTTGGGGTTTTTTTTTTAAAAAGTGTGTGTGTGTGTGTGTGTGTGTGTGTGTATATATATATATATATATATATATATATATAATGCAATGCATAATTAACTTACGGCATTAATTGCCTCAGGATGCATTGATGGGGTTTATATAAAGGATTAGAGACATTAATGGGGGGTGAGTTTATCACTATGCAGGCTAAAAGCAATTCCCTAAAATGCGTCCTAAAATCCATGCCAGATCACAACGTTCAGCTTTAGCTGGAAGTCAGTTCCCGAGTTGTTTGTGGACCAATTGCTGTCCTGAAGCTGGCTACATTCAGCTTTGGGCTTGGCGGTTCAAATCGCTGTGCTCCCGAGTGAAGTATGAAACATGTGTATAGGAGGATCTAATAAACTGCAATGATATCACATCTCAATGATTAGCAAACGATCTTTTTTATCAGTGCATTTCTTGTCATCGGGTGTTTGATAACGTGAACCTGGCAGCCTGGTGTTACAAATGGACTCATCTTAACTCTTTGTTAAAATGGCACGGTGTCAATTTCTGTAACTTTACAGTTCCCTAGAGTGAGGAAGCAGAAGAAAATGTTGTGAAAGCATAGCATCCGTAGGAAACCAAGGAGCTTTTTCTGAATCAACTTTCTTTATTATATGACATTCTCTATTAACCATCAAGATGATAGCTCTTCTGTTGCCGTTAGAGCTTTACCTAGATACAGCAGATGGTATTGTAGGGATGGGTAAATCTGTCCATTTTGGTTTCTTTCAGTATCTCATTTTTCCAATCTTCAATTTAGTTCTCCACATTTCCACTTCATTTCTGATTTTTTTTTTTAAAGTCCTCATGAAAATCCATACACCTAATAATAGTTTGTATGCCATTTCCCCTAACATTGTAGACAAATATAATGCAGATACAATAGAATGTTTTAAAATGTTTTTAATGTTTGACAAATACATGCATTTCACTTTACCCAATTATATGCATATTTTTTTTGTAACATTACTTTGCTGGAGAATTGCATTGCAAAATTCAGAGAAGTGCAAATTTCAAAAAAATAAAATAAAAGGTTGTGCTTGGATTAACATCTTACCTTTGAGTCACATTTGAAAGCATGAATTAGGTAGGATCACCTTTAAATGAGGACTGATTGAATTTCTCCACCATCCCCAATGGTAACAGGTATTTTAAGCAATTTAGTTAAACAGGCACCTGCTACTATGTAAGGTTCTGCTGCTATCCTGCGCTTCGGTCACAATGAAGCATAGGATTGTGATGTTAACAGTGATGTTTTCTGTCTGTACATTCTAGAAACAATTTCAGCTGGATGAAAAGGTCTCTGCTTTAGGAGTTCATTTTGTATTATTTCACAATGAATTTTGAGGCGTCTTTGAACTCTCTCTGTGGGTATATATAATCTTTTCATAATATGTCTGTAAATCACCTTGAGAAATATATGTATGTGAAAGACAACAAACAAACAAACAATTTGTTTGAGGACAACCAACTTACCACTACAAATACAGGGCCATATAATAAGAATTGGGTTCAGAATTTGTCTATCCTCCATGGGCCATTTTGACACATGAGTAAGCACGCTTACCAGATGAGCACCTGAAGCCATATCACACCAGGTAGCTCAAAATTCAAACCAAGAGAGCAGACAGAGGCTTCTAACCTGATCCATGATCCCACGGGGCCAAGATCAGAGATCTGCTGCCTTCTTTTTTGACAGTTTACTGTTAAAGAGCAGGCAGAGACTTATTGCCAACCTTAGTGCTAAGCACCCGATTGCTAAGTTCAGATATAAATGAACCTCTGATCTTAGTACTGTGGCACTTGGTGCTAAGGTTGGAGATAAGAGGTCCCTTATCTCTGATCTTAGCACTTACTGTTTAGATCAGAAAGGACAGATCCCTGTGCCTGATGTCATAAGACTCTGGGTGACTGACAGGCCTCACGAACCAAATTCAGATGCTAGGCAGGTCTAATTAGACTCACAGCCTGGAGGTCCCCATGTTTGCTTTCTTCTTCTCTGTTTGGAAGGGGGTTGTTTGTTCTCTAACCACTTTAGCTATCTGTGTTTTGATGAAATTGCTATAAAACTATTCTACTTCATTCTGCATGCCTCTGTCTCCGCCTGTGTTTATCTGTTTTGGCATATAGCTGACAGATTTTGGAAACAACAAACCATTTTCCAGTGGCAAGAATTACTGTAGAGCTTTGATGAAAGTGGTGAACCTATCTGGGTTGAAAGTCAAGTTTCTAAAACGCCGTTGAAAACAATATATATATATATATATATATATATATATATATATATATCCTCTTTTCTCTCTCAGATTTCCATAGCTTCAAATTGTTTTATTCTATTCTACCAGTAAGTCATATCTTTGCATCATCTTTGATATCCAAGTACATTAGCAAATTGGGGGGAAATGATGCAATATGATTTGCATTTGTTTCATGCACTTTCTTTATGAATGACATTGAAGCCCTGGCTGTCATTGACTCTAGAAGTTTGTGAAATATATAGTGATTTTGCATGCCATAGCTCGGCTGAATGATAGCACTATTAAAATGGGAAATTGATGTTGATTGTTGGAGGGATGTGATTGCATAGCTCCCTGTGCCTTCTCTAGGTATCCTTCTATTTTCATATCAGCTGCCCAATGGGTACTATATGATGATGATAATGTCACTTAAAAAAAGCAATATGTCACAAAGTCAGTCATTCTGGAAATAATATTTCAGCGTTGCAAAGGTATTACCGTGGTGGGAAGGAATAAAATATGTGTCTCCTGGCATTGAGTAGACAACAATGTCTAAAAATATATTAACTTCCTCCAGCTGCATAAGTAAAAGTAGGTTGAATCGCCTCCCCACCTCATTTCCACCCCCCCCTAGAAAGGCAGAGACAAAAAAGGTCAGCTGTAAGTGTGACTTCTCTGGGGTGCATCCATGAAACACATTTAATTAGTGCTGTGCTGAAAATTTCTTCTGAGCCTCCACCCCCCCACTACCATTTCCCATCAATTGATGAAAAAATAAATTGTATTTGAAAATTATAGGGGGAGGGGACATTGGTGAAATATTCGCGGGTGGGATGTAGGGATTTTGTTGCGCTTGCTTTCTTACCTTTTGAAGTTGCCAGGGGAGTTTGTGGGTATCTATAGATCATCTTTCAGGTGATTTTCTGTATTGTATGGCCTCCCCAGGGGCCCATGCTTCTTGAAAACCACATGACATCCTTAGCTGGGCCTTCCTGTAAGCATGGGAAGACAGGAAGGCTGCCTAACCTGTGGCTGGCAGCTGTTTATGTTTGAAAAAAGTGAAGTAATTTCAGTGCTATTTTTCTAGAAATAGAAAATTCCATGAGTGCCTCCCTTGTTCTCTTATATTGGCAATGGTGCCCACCTGAGTTCTACTGAGTTTCAGCTGGGGGGAAAATGCCCTGTGTGTTTTTAAAAGTCTAAAAGACTTTTGAGTTTGCTTAGAGCACAGAGAACATTGGTGACTTGTGTAAGTCAGTGGCATGTATCAGCAGAGTTTGAGGAGCTCCAGTAGAATCTGCAGATACTGTATTTCCTGCTCCCAGCAGAACAGCTTCTGCCAGGCTCCTTGGTTAAGGGGAAAACTCCTCTCCCATACAGTTCAAAGTGACAAAGTGTTTACTGTCTCCCGATGCAAGACAAAGCTGAGCACGGCTATCTACTATACACAGTTCTTCTGGTCTTTGATGTAAAGATTAATACATACAGAGAGATCCGCTTACACTGTTCACCATACTAGCTAATGCTACTGTGTAAAACCCACAACCTCTTGCCCTGATTCTCACAGATTCAGAGTCAAACCCTGACAGCAAACAGGACAGGAAGCAGACATAAGGGAAGCAATGCCCTAGAGACTATTATACCCATCTCTACATGCAGGTGTATTTCCTGAAGCAATGAGAGGGTGCCAGCCACACCCTCGACCTCGCTGGTGTTGCTATGGCAACCTGCTGGCACCTGGCACCCTATTCTCAGAACATCTCGGTGTGGGGGATATGCTCCTCAAGACATGAGACCAAGCACTGTGCAATTTAACCCATTGTTCATATTACAGCAACAGTGAATGCTTCTACATACTTTGCATCTGACAGTGGTTGGAGTGGTAGATTGGTGGCACTCCGTTGGCCTCCTGTCAGCTGTGTCACTGCTGACTACCAAGAGGTGGATGGGGAAGGGAGACAGGGTGGCAAGATTGCTAGTACCTCATCCCTTCCCACTCTTCCTCAGCAATGACCTGATTCAGAGGTGGTATACAATGAATGTGTCCCATTACTACTTTAGCACTTTAAACTGGGCTTAGAAGTAAATAGGCAGCCAGTGGAGATCCCTCAAAACAGGTGTAGTGTGGACAGCTTTGTCAGGTTCCCCCTCACCATATATTCAAATACTGAGAAAAAGCCAATAAAATGTGGCTCACTCCTCTTCTCAAAGTTCCAGTTGCCCACATTGTCCATCCCATTTCCACTGGGTTATCTCAGTCCCTGTCACATTCTTGTTTCCCTTCCACTATTGCCCGATTGAAGATGTAGATTTCAAGCAAGCTGAGATACATTCCTACCATCGATATAGTCTATCACCTTTATTTCTGGTGTATAGCAGAAATATTCAAACTGAGTGGTAAGGACACCTGGGGAACGTAGCAATCAAGCAACAAGTTACTTTTGGCCTACATTTAGGATGGAATGTTACCAGCACATTTTGTTCCTGAACTAAAGTTCTAACAGAAAGATAAAACTGAACATCAAAATGTAGCTTCAGTATATTTAACAGCAAGCATTGCTTTCGTCGCTAAAAAGTTAAATAGCCTTCACTGCTTGTTTGAATTACAATATTGTAAAATACTATTATTTTATCTATACTAGAAAATATCTTTTTGAGTTATCTGCAAATAATCCAACAATCCGATTTATTTTCATAAATGCCTCTGCTAATAACATTTCTTCTTAGTAAAATGAATTAAACATGAAATGCAGGAGCTGAATTATCTGACCTGATACATTTAAAACCAACACACAAAATTATTGTGATGCATTCAATCTCATATTGTTAAGAAGATGAAATACAAAAGTTGAAAGAATTGATCCTCAGAAATTTAAAATATCCCCCCCCAAAAAAAACATTACACATAAATAATTCAGTGTATAAGAGCCCAATCCTATACTTGAGACCACCAGCTGAGGAGTCATAGGATATAGTGGAAGCTCTTCGACACTATTAAAATATCCAGTATGCCACCAGCACAAAATGGTGGCCAGTGGGACAGCCCAAATGGGGAGTCCTGCACAGCCTAATGGGAGAACATACGCCACATCCTAAACTTCTCCAGATCACAGCTATTCTTCTGTCGACAATGCAAGTTCACACCAGTTGTAGACCAGGTGCAAAAAGATTTCCCGCAGTTAATCCACTGTTGTCAAGTTCTTTTTTTCAAAGCCATCCTGCTCTGCCTACATCAGCACCCAATTATAGCACACCACTGTTTGTATGTGAAGCCCAAACAGAGAGCTCATATCTAGCCTAGGAAGACTTTCTGTCAGTATCTCTCTGGCCCATGTTGTGCACACTTAGAGCCCACAATGGCGAACTGTGGAGAAACGTCACTGTGCACACAAAGAGACCACTTGGGTTGGAATCGATGTCCCTGATTTCCATGGGTTCCCTGCCCTGTCTCCCAAAAGGTCAGCTGAACATTTGAGACAAGGGAGAGGGGTCAAAGGATCACTCCAGCAACCCCCTCCACTACACTGATCAATCAGATCATTCTGACTTTAATAAAGGCACATCCACACAGGTTTATATACATGTCTAAGGCTGCATGCACACCATACATTTAAAGCACATGACTAAAGCCCCAAATAATCATGGGAGCTGTAGTTTGCTATGGGTGCTGGGAATTCTAGTTCTGTGAGGGGTAAACTGCCATTCTCCAGATTCCTTGAGGGAGATTGTGCTTTAAATGTTTGGTTGCTGTTGTTTAGTCATTTAGTCGTGTCTGACTCTTCGTGACCCCATGGACCAGAGCACGCCAGGCACTTCTGTGTTCCAGTGGTCAAACTCATGCTGGTAGCTTTGAGAACACTGTCCAACCACCTCGTCCTCTGTCATCCCCTTCTCCTTGTGCCCTCAATCTTTCCCAACATCAGGGTCTTTTCCAGGAAGTCTTCTCTTCTCATGAGGTGGCGAAAGTATTGGAGCCTCAGCTTCAGGATCTGTCCTTCCAGTGAGCACTCAGGGCTGATTTCCTTCAGAATGGATAGGTTTGATCTTCTTGCAGTCCATGGGACTCTCAAGAGTCTCCTCCATACCATAATACTGCAAATGTTTTGGGACTAGAAGAGGAGCCACCTTATTCTTTGTTCTTCAGAAGATGGTATGGGATCTAGAAGTGCATTTTGCAAAAAACAAACACAAAAAACACACCAAACCCTAACCCCATCTTGGATTGCCATTCTCTTCAATGAAGTTGCTGTCACCTAGCACCAAGTGTTTAGTGCTCACAGAACACACATAGGCACTTAACACAGTATGAAGTCATTTCACTGGCAAATGTAGCAGTAGTACTCCTGTGTGCTTGTAACCCTTCTGCTCCTGCACTAAGGATCACAGCCTAATGCTCCAATTACACATTGCTGAAGGCAATGTGTATTATGCGGTCATTCATTTACTCTTTGGAAGTCTGTACTGGCTTCCAAAGAGGGTTTTCTAGTAAACTTAAGACAGATTTTCTTTTTTAAACCGACCAATTAAAAAACAACAACAATAAAAAACTCTAAAAGTTTAATATCTAAACTCCTAATGGATCCAGGATTTAAATGCTACAAAGTCACATACTTTCCCCCATACATATATTGAGCCTTGTGTGGTGACTTAGTTCCACTCCCCTGCTAATACTAATTCCCATTTATCAAAAAATCCTGGATTAAAATACTGAGGGGAAGCCATTGAAAAACCAGTGCAAGAACTATAAGAACAAGAGAGCAACATGTTTGCAAATGAATCCCTTTCAGGCTCAGTGTTCTGCATTGCATATTGGTAGAAAAGTGATGCATATTGTTACCTTATGCATAAATCACATCTTTCTCCCATTCTGTATTCACCAGGATGTCTGTGTGTATGTGTCTTAAGGACAATGAATGGTCCTGTCTCTTTTGCAAGTGCGTTCCATCCTGTTTTCATGTAGCATTTGAAAGGAAAAATCCTAAAATAGTCACATGGTTTCAGTCAAATTAGATAGATAGATACAGTATTTACAAGGCCCTTCCCCCCTTCCATTGTTTATAGTTTCAACTGCTTGGAGCAGCTAGAAAGTGCGACACTTGGTGAAAATCATATCTAAAATATCCTGGAAGCATAGGTACGTAATGATGTGTTGTCCCTTCTTGGCTAATCTTATGGCAAAAAATATGGCTGCCGCCACAGATACAAGGAATCGGCTATCTCCCACCCTGCCGCCTGGTGCTGTTATGCAGGATACATAGGTGCCAATTCCCTGGGGCCCTGGGTGCCTGAGCACCTACAATATTCCCCATGAAGGGGCCAGGCACCCACACATTTTTGTGCCAGGGCCATGCAGGCTGCATGACACCCATGGTCCTAGGCACCCACGGTCACAGAGCCAAGTTGCCACCCCTGGCAGGATACATGCCATGCTTCTAGGGTATTTTTGTTTTTTTAAACACACTTTTCAGTGAGCAGAGCAGGAAGTGCCAAGGTTTCTAGTTGCTCCAAGCAACTTGTAACTGGAAAGAGAAAGGGCTACTTTGCAGAAATGTATGTAAGTAGCTGTAACCTCCAAACATCTTCTATGATAATGTGGTCCAACCTGCACCAAAACAGTTGCTTGAAACTTTGGGCCGAATGAAATCATTGGTCACCTTGAGTGCATGTGTGTTGTGTGGCTTCACCCCGTAGAAATTTTGACATCCAGCTTTTTCACCTTTAAGTCTTCGACTGTGCGATCAGCAACATAAAGTTCTTTCTTACTTCTTTCTGTCTCCAGGTTGGGGATTTTTTTTTAAGAGCACACAGAAAATACAAAGACCGTGACCCTGAAAACTTCCCCTGCCCCCTCCCTTGCCAAAAAAGTAAGAGAACAAAGCTTTGTTTGTCAGTCAATCTTTCTGAGCACAAAATCTCATGTGGCAGCTGCTGCCTGGATCTATCGAGTTGCCCAAGGTTGCAAATAGTTGTGATAGGCCATGATAGACCGGGAAGCTCTGATCCCTCTTTGAACTGAATGGGGAGGACTGTACTTTCCACGCCAGCCCATCTTCCAGCCTCTTTGAATGGGGGACTGCAGCTACCTGGGGAATTGTGTCTATAGCCTTTCAAGTCCCAAGCTTAGCCTGCTGTTGGTTGCTTTCCAGAGGAGAAAAATGTCAATTATGAAAAGAGTGGCCCATGAAACTACTTCTGATTGCTTGATGATGGTTGCCGTGCTTAGCACTACGGTTAATGGTGTTATGAGCATTTATTTAGCTCCACTGAAAGAAAGCCTTTTCAGAGATTGATTGTGTGACAGTCAGTGGGGCTGTGTTGTTGTCTTTGAGGCCTCACGGCTTCCTTGTCTTGTCCTCAAGTGGATAGGACAGCACAACATTACACACCATGCTTCTAGGGTATTAATGGCTACTAGTCATGATGGCTACGCTTTGCCTCCGTGTTTCTATAATATCACTTACTGGAAACCACTGGAGGTGCTTAGGTTCTACTTGAGAGTTTCCACCAAGCATCTGGGTGGCCACTGTGAAAACAGATGTTGGATTAGATGGGCTACTGGACTGATCTAGTAGGCTCATCTTATGTTCCTATGCTGGTGTAGGGTGAGTCAGGTTCCATGGAACTTAGAATCCCAATTGTGTTGATTTCCAGCTTTGGTGGAGGTTTACACACACAGCCTTTCTCCCTATGCACATCCATGTGGGCATTGGGACCTGCATGGTAGCATTGCGCCCCCTTCCCCACTGCTACCCCTTTAACCACAAGGATCCTCTCCATGTGATTTAACCCCTGAAAGGTACTGAAGTCTCCAATGCTCACAAAAGCAAGCTTTTGCTTGCCTGGGGAACTTACAAAATGGAAGAGCGAGGACACCGCTTGATCAATGCACACTTGACTTGATGGAATTTGCGGCCATGCGATGTGGCAGCCCATGACTGTAAAAGGAGATCAGACAGAATGATGGAGGAGAAGACTATCAAAGTCTGCTGTTCATGATGGCTATATGCTACTTCTAGGTTCAGAGACAGATTGTTATCCTCTCCGTGGCTTGACCAAAGCAGCCTGGTGAGCTAAATGGGGAGGCCTAGTGGGCTCAGACTGGAGGTTCTATACTCCTGCAGTGTGCCTAGGAATCCTAGTTGCCAAGGGCAAACAACAGAAAGAGGACTGTTGCCCTCATACCCTTCTTCTGGGTTTCATGGAGATATCTGTGGTACCCTGGGGAGCTGAACTAGATGGAGCTTTGTTCTAATCCAACAGGTCTCTCCTCGTGCTCTTATGAACAGACAGAGTGGTAAACAAAAATAGTCCAGAGAGAAACTGAGTCTATGCTTATGATTTCAAGACAGGCATTGCAATTGCTTTTTTAAAAAAATGAATCCTTTGATGGATGAGGTAGTTGTTTGACTAATGAGGCAAAGCACACTGTTCAAAAACAGGCAGCATTTTCAGCCCCATAGGGAGGCTGAATTGGGCTCTTATACGGTCACCATTCCTTAGTGGTCATTAGGGTCACACGTCAATTGCATCTGTAAAAAAAAAAGTTGGGCAGGAAGCTGCTCCTCTGATCAATTAAGGGTGCTGACTGTTTAAAGTGAACGACTCATCTTATTCCCAGTTTAAATTAGTGCATTAAACTAAACTTTTTTTCACGCAGGTGCCCTGGCAGCCTGCATCATGTTAAAGGATGCTTAATCTGTACTGCAGCCTTGCATGGATTTGCTCTACACTATATAGTTCATTTGGTGAGGGGGCTGCTCCGCCCAGTGGTAGAGCACACATTGTATGCATAGAAAAACCCAGGTGCTATCTTTGGGGTATCCACTAAAAAAGAAGAAGAACAGGATCAGGTGATGGGAAAGAACCTTCTCTCTCTGAAGCCCTGGAGGGCTGCGGTCTGTCAGGCATTATCTGCATTTTAAAGTAGTGTCATATCACTTTAAACAGTCAGCAGCCTTAACGAACTACAGTTCCCAAGTTTCTTGTGGGGGAAACCATGCTTGTTTAAAGTGGCACAATGCTGCTTTAAATATATAGCATGGGGCCTCAGAGTAGACTGTAAGTGGGCTACATGGAAAGACAGGCAGCTTTTTGTGTGTTCTACCATTTGCATTTGAATTCCTTGTCCATGGTGATTGACACCTGGCAACTACTGTAGTAAAGCTGGCACAGAGAAGTTATTTTCATGTGCCTAACATCCTATTTAAACATGGCCTTAAACAAGTTCCAAGAAGTCAATTTTTTAAAATGACACTCCACCTAGAATAGCAGATTCTGTGGTTGGAACCGTTTACTCAGTCAATCTGTGGATATTTCTGAGACATCTATTATTGCAGCATTTATTCCTCCTGTGGATGTATCTTTTAATTTTAGAAATATTTGAAAAGAATTGATTAAATCTAAAACCATACTGATGGGGGAAAGAAGTTAATAGAAACATTAATACATACAAGTCTAATAGGATTTGAACTCACAACCTCTCAGATGTGAATTAGACACTTACCCAATAGTGTCTGCAATCTTTCATTAGTGTCCTTGGGAATTTACAGGTGTTAAATTAGGCTCCACTATTGTTCATCAAATGCAATAAAAACATAATGAGAAATACAAGGAAATAAATTAATTCTGGGGGAAAAAATCTAATAAAAGGGCAGCGAAGTTCAAACAAAGCCTGTTCCCTAGTCTCTGCCGAGATATATGAAATGTCAGTAATATTAGTTTTAATACTGCGTGTTATGCTTTGCTGAATGAAATATTTTTATTAGATGAAGATTCTTTTACTTAGTAATTTTTTTCCTGTTGCAAAGAGATCATAGTCACACATATTCAACACACACAGTTACAGAGACACAATAGTTCTCTAGGGCATTTAAATTATACCATATCATCATCGTTATTATTTTTAAAATCAGAATATAATGTTTTTTTTTAAAAAAAGAAAACACCATCAGATATAACAAAGAAAGAACAAAGTATGTTTACAATAAAATCAAAGGGGAAGTAAAAACTCAGCTATTGTAAGGCTGGGACGCGGGTGGCGCTGTGGGTTAAAGCCTCAGCACCTAGGGCTTGCCGATCGAAAGGTCGGCGGTTCGAATCCCCGCGGCGGGGTGCGCTCCCGTTGTTCGGTCCCAGCGTTTGCCAACCTAGCAGTTCGAAAGCACTCTTGGGTGCAAGTAGATAAATAGGGACCGCTTACTTGCGGGAAGGTAAACGGCGTTTCTGTGTGCGGCTCTGGCTCACCAGAGCAGCGTTGTCACGTTGGCCACGTGACCCGGAAGTGTCTTCAGACAGCACTGGCCCCCGGCCTCTTTGAGTGAGATGGGCACACAACCCTAGAGTCTGTCAAGACTGGCCCTTACGGGCAGGGGTACCTTTACCTTTACCTTTATTGTAAGGCTGGACAGCATTATCCATTGTAAATTCCTACTCTGCATATTTGCAACAGCAAATGCAAACTGGGTTCCACCCAGAGAGTTCTACATGCACTCACATCACTCCATCCATTATCAAGTTCAAAGACTCATTCCAACCAGGCAAAAACACTCAAGAGTGCAGAGTAGGGTTGGGTAGTGTGGTCTGTGAAGAGCCAGATAGAGAGCATTGAGGGCCACATTCAGCCATGAAGCTTCTCATCACCAGATAATACCTTGCAAACTGTCCCTATGAATATACTTTTCTCCTTTTTTCCTCATTTGCGGACTGTGGAGGAAACACATTTGAATATGGATAAAGTTAGCTAAACCTACTCCGGACATACTGTTGCCCTTACTTACTCTTCTTCCCATCTCTCCAAAATGCTTTTGTGCAATTGAAGTTGAAACTCTCTCATCAGTTACATAGTCAGTAGATGCTAAATGAACTCATCCTCTGGCAATTCTCTATGTGAAGAAGAAGAAGAAGAAGAAGAAGAAGAAGAAGAAGAAGAGTTTGGATTTGATATCCCGCTTTATCACTACCCAAAGTCTCAAAGCGGTTAACATTCTCCTTTCCCTTCCTCCCCCACAACAAACACTCTATGAGGTGAGTGGGGCTGAGAGACTTCAGAGAAGCGTGACTGGCCCAAGGTCACCCAGCAGCTGCATGTGGAGGAGCGGAGACGCGAACCCGGTTCCCCAGATTACGAGTCTACCATTCTTAACCACTACACCACACTGGTTCTCAAAGAACACACTTTCTTTAAAAAAATAAAAATAAATTACACATATTGCTTGTAACATACCCTGAATAAAACTCATGTTCAAAGAAACAAAACTGAGAGGCCTTTTCTGCCCTGCTTCTGGTCTGTACCTTGTAATAGAAGTGATGAAAGCGACTGAAGGTGACCCTGCGACCAGCGCTGGTAGAATTATATAAAATGTTGCACCCACAGAGTAAATCCTCCAGAGGCCTAGCCCTACTCTGCCACCAGCTTTGGCCCATCCAAGTCTACTCCCTTGACCTGACTTAGTTGCAGCCTTGGGGATTAGGTCATCCTGGTTTTTTGTTTTGCTTCTTTCGGTGTTGTTGTTTAAAAAAGAAATCCTAGCAATCTTTCTAAAAAATATGCTGCCTGTGGAGCTGTGGCCTTTCAAAGTGACCTATAATATTTAACAACTCTAAGGCCAAATCCTCTCTGCTACATCAGTGCAACCTCATTGACACGAGCCCTGCCAGTAGCTGTTGCAAGGAGTAATTCATACACCACCTCATCTGCAGTGGATCATATTTTGTTGAACTCTAATTGATCTCGGCTTTTCTTTCATGTATTCTACCAGGCTAATATATTCAATGCATATGGAATCACTGTCTCACTGCTTCCGAGAGAAGAGTTCACCTCTTTTCTTTTGAACCCTAGCTATTATCCCGGCTGAAAATCGCAGAGTTTTCATTCCCACCACACTTTTGTGTCTTCTTTTGTTTGTCATAAAGTCATTTTTTAAATATTTTTTTTGAAACTGTTCATTTGCTCTTCGTTGTTGAAACAGTTTGTCCTTCACTTGCTTTTTCTCTTCTTTCTTTCTTTTTGAAGAAAGGAAAAAAGGAAATCTTCTACTTTTGTTTCTTCATTTTACCTCATGGCCTCCATCTTGGATTTTCACCTATACACGTCTAGCAGGAATGTTTATTTGGTAGTCTTTATTTATTTCACTCCTTAATTGCCTTATACAAAAGTCTCAAGGCGACTGGCGAGAAGAGAAATTATGCAAGTCAAGAGCGAAACATCTACAACAACATATGCAATTTTAAAACACAGCAGCAGGAACCCACCACAAGTGGTAAAGCGGATAATGTCAACACACGATTAATCAAACCCCCACATCTTCCCAAGCACATAAACACAATCACATCAAAATTACCCTGCCAAATTTGCTTCCAGCTGAAAGAGGTACATCTTCACTTGTTACCTAAAAGAAAACAACGACATAATTCAATGCACTTCTGTGGGGGTGAATGTTACACAGATATGGAGCTGTCACCTAGAAGGCCCTTCCATAGCCCCTGGTGCTACTCACTTCACCAGCTGGGGTTTATGCTCTGATCTTAAAGTATGTGCAGATTGGTATGTGAGAAGGCATTTTCTTGGATATTTGGGTCCCAGGTCATTCAACGCCTTGAACTGGGCCTGGAGAGCAAGTGGCAAAAGTGAAGTTGTTTTAAGATGGGAGTTACATGTGCGTGGCCTGTCACTACTTGTTGGAAACACGCCCGGGAAGACCGCCAACTTCCCAAGTCATCGGGGCGTCTCTCCGGTGGTCATCCCTGGCTGTAAATCTCCCTCAGTCCAGAGAGACCGGGGATAAGACCCCTCTCTCCTGAGAGGAGCACAGTTGTCTTCTGGCATATCATAGCAGAAGATAGACTCAATCAGTAGCTCTAAAACTAATTTATTTACAGTCTATATATACAAAGACTCCATCAGCATGTCTGTGCTCTTTGAGTACCAGTACAGAACAGCAACACTTTCAGAAGTGAAACCAACTTCCAACAGTACTCAGACTTCCTGCCTCACACTCTCTCAGACATTCACATGATGTACACAAAACATAGTACAACAGTACCACTCGCTGGATGGGATGGGGGTGGCGCTGTGGGTTAAACAACAGAGCCTAGGACTTGCCTATCAGAAGGTCGGCAGTTCGAATCCCTGTGACGGGGTGAGCTCCTGTTGCTTGGCCCCTGCTCCTGCCAACCTAGCAGTTCAAAAGCACGTCAAAGTGCAAGAAGATAAATAGGTACCGCTCCAGCGGAAAGGTAAACGGTGTTTCCGTGCGCTGCTCTGGTTCACCAGAAGCGGCTTAGTCATGCTGGCCACATGACCCGGAAGCTGTATGCTCCCTCGGTCTATAGAGCGAGATGAGCTCTGCAACCCCAGAGTCGGTCACGACTGGACCTAATGGTCAGGGGTCCCTTTACCTTACCACTCGCTGGAGCAGCTCAGATAGATAAAAATTCTAACACTACTATCAGTGCTCTGGCTGCCACTTTGCAGTGGCATGTAAATCATTTTATAGCAATCTAGCCTGGACATTACCAAAGCACAGCTGACTAAGCCAAGCTATCCCTATCCAGGGAAGGTTGTATTTAGCATACTAGTCAAAGCTGGGCAGAGGCACTCCTGGCCACCTGGGTATCCTGCGTCAACAATGGCACGAGGAGCAGCCCCAAATGATGTACCTGCTCCTTTCAAGGGGAGCACAGCCCTATCAAGATCAGAATATTTCCCCAACTCCCAGTCATGGGAGCTGCTCGTCCACAGCACTTCTGGACTGAGCTTCAGTTTGTATGAACCAAATACTGTACGAAGCAAGGCATGGGAGCTTTTTCATCATCGCAAGCACTCGGATCGCAGGCGGATCTGAGCAGCAGCTTCGTAATCCGTGTACTTGTAGCGAGAAAAGCGTTCGCCCCACATTCCACATATTGCAATGCATCAAACTGATCACCATAAAAGATGCTTATGTTCAAAAGCGCCCAGCCCCCTGTGGCTGAGAAGAATGGCCCTTAATCCAGATGTTGTGGTGCTGGAAAGAAAAGGAGCTTAAATAGAAAAGAAAAGGAAGGAACACAAGTTTCCTTTCAATGTAAAAAAGTTAATAAAATAGTTTGACACATAAAGCTTTTTGATGGATGGCTACCTGTAGTGAGGCAGTCCTTTATTCTGTCAAACATACCTCTCCTTTGCAAAGGCCAAGAAATTAAAGAATAGTTTTTCCTCCCCTCTCCCTCTTCTAGGCTACCCAGGGTAATTATGTATTATTAATAATGCAGCACCACAAATGATATTAAATGAACTACATTTGTTAATGTAGATCTTATCTAACTGCTTTTTTCTATCAGTGGACTGTTGCTCAACGGGGGGTACTAATTAGCTGTAATATGTAGAAAGATGAGACAGGAATTCAATCAGATAAATGGCATCTATTTGCAAAAATCCAGGAAGGAGGGCGGGGTGGGGGGGAGCATTCAGGACACTGAGAATGTTCTACTAACACACACACACACACACACACACACACACACACACACACAAACACCAACCATAGATTTTTAGACCTGGAGGGGGTTTGCAGGGGTCTCTAATGTAATTCACTGCTCAATGTAGGAAACCCAGAGTTGGCATATCCTCTGCTTGGTTTGCTTTCCCCCCATCCCTCCATTCTTTCTGAAGAAGAAGAAGAAAAGGAACATTTTTTAAAAAAATAAATTAATGCTTTTGATTGCTCTCAGGAAATTTTAACCTGTTTAGCAGAAATTCTTGCATGTTCACGGTTCTTGTTAAGATTCCTTGCCAAAAACCAAGAAGATGTCACATTGTTTCCTTTTAATCTAATGAAGCAAAAAGCTTAAAATGTATGTATCCTTCTCTTCCTGCCTTGCAATTTTAAATTGATTTGTTGTTGCATTTGCTTTAAAACAAAAAACAACCCAACACAAGCCAAAAAGAAGCTGGATGTTACCTCTGTGGGTGTTGTCAAAGGCATTATTTTAGTTGGGGATAGAATAGATTGGATCCAATTGAGCAGACCCCTCATTAGCAAGACTTCTCTTACCCTGAAATCCTTGGCTACTTATTTCACCTGCACAATGTAGCCATTTGCCAATATAACCCTATATCAGTAGCAGTTACACTTCCACTTTGCCAGTACCTTCCTGTCTTTCTCTCATCCCCCCCCCCCAAAAAAAAAATCACCATTACATTTAAAGCCACTTTGCATCTTGTAGTAAAACTGTGTTGTATGAGTAATGCTTATAGAGGGAGGATTTTGGCAATGGTGAGAGCTCTAGAAGTTTGGTTTTCAAGTGATCCATGATGGAGTCCTTGTCAGTGGATTTCTAGACTGCTGACTATGGGCGCTTGGGTACAATATATCACAAGAGGATTATCATCATCCTCATTTTATTTGTATGCCTCCTTTCCATTGTCAAAACTATGCTCAAGGCGGCTTACAACATGGCAAGATTTACATAATTGCAAACATAACAGAAGAAATAAAACACATCGAAAAGTACACAGACAAAGGGAAACAATTTCCACATAAATCCTAAGATCTAAAACTAAAGATACAACAATAATATCAGTAACAGCAACAAGCTCTCTCAACCCCCCATAAACAATACTCCAGCCCAAGAATCTGTTCAACAGCTTCAGCTTTTGTAGCTGGAGTCAGTCAGCACTCCACTCTCCCAGGCCAGATGGGAAAGGGCCAGCAAGGCAGGGTGCAGGTCTTCCAGGGCTCACAGCCAAGACGGTCTCATTTAAAACAACACAGATAAAAAAGGAAAACAACTTAAAAGCAGCTGCAGTCCTTGCGAAGCCTGTCAAGCTCCGCCCCAAGCCAGGTGGAAGGAGGCAAGGGCAGGGTCCTTCAGGCCTTCAGCAGGCCATCACAAGGGGATAAAAATAAGTGGGCAGAAGTGAATTAATTAAGGGTTTCAACCTCCCACGCTACACAACACAACACAACCATTGTTTAGTCTCTTAAGTCAAATGTTTCAAAACTTTTAACATAAAATGGATCCAGTTATTGTAATAATATGAGCACAAACTTCAGCAGTTTAGTAATACATTATTTTGGAAAATAAGCTGCAAAGTAAAACAAAAAACAAAAAATCCCCCTACCAAACCTCATCGTAAAAGTTTGGTAGATATGCAGGAGAAATATTTACATTTATATGCAGCCATATCATGCAATTAAAGTCAACAGATAAACACATCGGCGTGTTGAAATAGATGTACAAACGTATCTAGACATATTGCACCGAAACCCTGATATTTCATCCAAATGCAATACTGTATTTCCCAATACTGTATTCCCCGTAGGAGTTTTGCTCAAGGCTATGCTTAGGTATACTCAAAAAACCCTGATAGCTAGTCACTAGGGAAAACATGTTCTTTTACAGATAATTGCTACTGGCAGCTAGAGGCCCCGAGAATTTGATGTGCAATAATGTGACCTGACTATGTATTAAACTTGTTTTGAAGGACATGTGTAAAGTAATTTTATATGCATCTCACACACCTTAGTTTTTGGGATTTCACTGTGTTAGCACATTTTTAACAACTTCTCTATATTTAATATCACTGTTAGGGTTTGTCCTAATAGTTCTCGGTCACAAAAGATCTCAGATATATGTTTTGTTTCTTCAGAAAGAACGAGAGAGAGAGAGAGAGAAAGAGATGAAATAGAAAGAAAGCAAACCCAGGTGACTTGTGAGGAATATGTAAACAAAGCAAAATTATATTATTGATAATGGAACTGGAAATAGAATGAGAGAACAGCATTTACTCCCAGGAATTTATGAGGTTAACCATTCCAGCGCATTTAATCGGAATGCTATCTAGTAGCTGCACATTATGCCTTTGAATTCTATGCTAATCACCACTTTGTTAAATTTTAGGTATGTTTCAGAGATGACTGTTCTACATTCAATGAGCTGCATATTTTACAAAAATTAGGATGGATGTAGCTTTTGTTTTTTATTGTAAAGTGGATAATAAGCTAAAAATGCAATTACAGGGTATGGTGAACAAGTATCACAACTGCTAATTACCAGAAATATATAAATTTCTCAGGACTCATTTTATTGCCTCAGTCTTTGCATGGAAATCTAAAATCTAATGTCACTGAATCCCCAGGATATAATTCAAGAGTTTCCACAAATGGAAAGGAGCCTGGAGACTTGTTGAGAGATGTCCTCCATAGCGCAACAAAGCCATCCCCAAATAAGAAAGTTTAGGACTACAATACAGTTAGGTACTGCACAGAAATTAATACTGTGTGTGTGTGTGTGTGTGTGTGTATTCATGATTCAGCAAAGACTCATGAACGGCAAGATTCTGTAGCAGTACGTATTACTATCTAAGGATCCCAAAGTCCCTTTCCTGTAGGACTAGAAAGCAATTCCATAGGGGCAGAATTGCTCATTTCCCACAGGCTGCATTCATCTCTACCATAAATACTCTTAAGGACCATAAAACCCGTCTGGCTCGGTTTTTCTCAAGGTACAGGTGACCCTAGAAAGTGCCCCAGAGAACCCCATATGTGCACATAGAAATTCTGTGTGTGACTCTTTGGAATAATGTAGAGAGCCTTTTGAATAATGTAGGCACCATCCAGGCAAGAGTCTAAAAGGAAACTCAAGTGCCCACACATTGTCTTTATACTTGGGAGCTATCAAAATCATTACGGTCCTTTCGCCACAGAAATCTGGTACACACATAGTCCCAGACAGCTTGATAATGAGAAAACAACTGGACCATAATGCTTCCAGATGACTAGAGCTGCATCAGCTCTATGAGGGAATTGAAGGGGTGTAGGGTTCTCCCCTTCTCACATTTCAACAAGGCTTAGAGGAGAATTATATCAAATTATAACGGGGTAGCCATGGCAACCATGCCGCATGAAAAGGGATGAGGCTAAGGGATGAAATTGGGCTTTAAGGCCTTAAGGAAAGTGGCACTAGGAATCTCACATGTGTCTTTTACAACTGTTGACTTTTAATGTCAGGAATGAGCCAGCTCCAAGCGAAGATTTGCAGCCAACTGCAGAAAGCAGCCAGGAACAGAGAAGCTTAGATTTTACTCAGGCAGGAGAGAGCCGATAGCTGCAGACTCTTCCTGACCTTGAACAGCAAGGTGATAAGGCAATAGCTGAGAGAAGGCTGGAACATAGCCAAAGCTCTCAGGAAGCACAAACAGGCGCAAACAGACTCAGAAATAGCCTCTCAGAACATGAAGAGGCTGGAGCTGATCCACTAAGTCTGAAGGGTTGGTGAATGGGAGGGTTGCTAGATTAAGGTTACCAGATGTCCCCGTTTCCCGGGGACAGTCCCCGGATTTACAAATCAGTCCCCATGCAAAATCCATTGAAGTTGAAAAGTGTCCCCAGAAAAAAATCTGGTAACCTTATGCTAGGTAGGAAGCAAAATAAGAGACACAAAGGTTGTAAATTCAATATCTTCTGCCAACACCGGAAGGAGTCTTCAGAAGGGTCATCTTGAGTGACGATGCTAGAGGGTTTGTTTTTGCCATAAATCCTCCTTTTTAATTACCTACACTCAATGTGTTATCAAGCTGGGAACCTGGACTCCTGACATTTAATTCCAGTAAGCCCTTTCCACCAGCTTTTAAAATGTTCTCCGTCGTGTCTTCTTCATCCTTCCAGGGGTGATTTTATGTACTAAAGACCAAATGGTCTTCAGCTGGTAGGTCAGAATCCACTACTAAGTTGCAGTCGGACCTAAAGTGTGTCGCCACCATTCAAATATGTGGTAAGAAAAATTAGGATGGGTTCCCAAATGGTTGTTGTGCTGAAGGTAGGTCACAAGTCTTTTAAGAAGTTTGTAGATTATTGCTACTGGCTCCATTTCCAGCTATGGACCTGTGCCACTGATGTAATGCACCCCACTTTAATGCCATTTCTTGCAATGGTTATCTTAAAAATGAAGATGGAACTGTTACTATCTTTCAAATCATCTTTCCTACTTTTCAAGGTGCTCAACATCCAAGGCTCAGTTTACATGCCTTCTGGCCAAAATGTAAGAGAGTCCTAGCCCAATCACTCAAAGAAGCCCGGGAACACCTAAGCATTGTCAAGCTGTTCACATACAGCTTCACAACAGTGCTGTGATTCTGTTTTTGCTGAGCACATCCTCTAAGCCAGCTCCATTCATTGTTAGAAAGAATGTGACAGCTGCTGCCTACACTGAGGTTCTGCAATTTTTTCTTTCTTAAAAAAAACTGATTATACTATTGTATTTCTATATTGTTGCTTGTAACCCACCCCGGGGCCTTATGGTGAAAGGTTGGTAAGAAATAAATAAATACCACTCTATGTAGGATAAACAAGCTTTGCTGTAAATATTCCCAGTACGCCAAAGAAATATACAGAGTAAATGTTCCAAATACACTACAGAAATATAAAGAAAGTGTACTGAATTTTTCACAAAACTGAAAGATTGGACATACCAAAACAATTTAATTATGACCCCAAAGTAATATCCAGTGCTATTTTTCTTGAAAAAGAGGTGCCGGAACTCACCTCCCTTGTTCTCTTAAAATAGCAATGGCGCCCACCTGAGAGATGACGGAACTGATCCCTGGTGATACCCTGTTTCATCCTGTCCCTGATGGGCAAATATAAGCTGAAGAAATCCAAGGGAGCATGCCCACAATGTCGCCAAAAACATGGACTGTGGATATTGAACACAAGCAGGGCTAGTCCCAAGACATTTCTCAAGCCCAAATAGCTCCATGGACTGATTCGAGAGTCACACTCCCTGCAACTTTGTTGAGATGAAACTCTTAGGTCATACTGAGCTTCACTGAAACTCTTAATACAGTATATAGCTCCCCAAAGCTATTATATAGCTTGTTTGTGTGGTTGAGCAAGCCCCTCAATATGAGTAAATTCAACATTTGAAATCCATCCCATCCTTAAGCAAGCCAAAAGGAGGGTTTATACTATGTGAGTTTATTCTATATCATTACATATGTTATCTTAATATTTGTGAAGCTGAAGGATGATTCCAGTCTGAGGAGATGTTGTTTTGCAGCACAGATAATGTTTTACTCGATTTCTGCTGAGCAGCTCTTCAAAAACTTTGTGCCGGGGCAAAGGAAGAGGTGAGGATTGTCCATTCGATGTTAATGATGCAGGGTTGAGGATGGCATCACACTGCAGGATGAAGAACACACAGAGCTCGAGAATCCCTAGGAAAAGTCTTGAAGTGCATCTTTAGAACAAGCGCTCTTCACAACATTGTAGGAATGCAAAATTCCCCAGGAAAAAAATAGCCATTATTCATCTGCCTCTGGTACTTTTAAGTATATCCAATTGAGAAATATCCACTGTGCACCATCAAAGCTGAGCTTAAAAAAAAAAGGCTAAGTAAAATAAAAAAAGATCAGGATAGTTTAAGGCCAACAGAAACCCCGGAGCCCTGTTATGATGATATTCTGCAAAAAATGAATTGTTATTGAAGTAGCAAAACTGAATCTTCGGCAACTACTTTTGCGCAAGATGAAGTTTTCGGTTTTCACAATTCCGTCTCCCCATTGGCAAACTGCAAAGTTAGCCTTCATGTTTTTGAAACCACATCAGGATTTACAACTGTTTTAGCCAGGCTCTTCAATTCCCAATGCTGAATGATAGCAAGAGAATGGCTACTGCTTATCTTATTTTTCATTTTGCTAAGGTTTAGTGGCTCAGGCTCCCTGCCCCCCGCCCCCAAAGGAAAAGAAAAAAGTGGCACATTTTACCCCCTAACAAAGCAACAAATATATATGCTGGTGTCAGAGCTGGCTCCGGGTCCCAGCTCACCAAGGACCAACGCTAGCCGATAGTACAGTATCAAAGTCTTTATTGAAGAATAGTCTCCATTTACAAGTCTCAGCGTCCCAGCTCTACGTCTGGACTTTAGACCGGCGAAGCTCTGTCTGGGTCTCCGCCCCCTGTGCACCAGTTTAAGACTCTAATCTTACTCCACCTCTTCCTTCTCTCTCTCTTCCTCTGGGTCTTACTACCCCCCGGGGTCTCATTCCTCCTGGACTCTTCTGACGCAGAGCTTGACCCCTCTGACTCCTCCCCCTCTCTTCGGCGGGCTTTAGGACCTGGCTCCTTACCCGGGCTGCCCACCTTGCCGCCCTCCTGTACATTTGAACTTGGCGCGCGCGCGCGTTTAACTTTCCGGATGACCGTTTCCTCGCTCCCTGACGAGGGTGTGGTCACTCCTGCCTCACGTTCTCCCTCTGCCTGCGCGCTCCCTGATCCCGATGCCTTGGACTCCTCCCCCCTACTGCACTCTGGGGGGGACGCTGGTCCGGATTTCCAGCTGCTACTCTCTGAGTCCCCTCTGGCCCCTTCTTCCCGAGGTGTCCCCCTGGGCACTCCCCTTGCCCTGACCATGGGGGCCCCTTTCTGTGAATCCTCCGAGTCACTGGAGAGACTCAGAGACCTCGGACTACTGTCGTCGCTGACATTTCCTTCAGACTCCTCCCCCTCGCTCTCCGTTTCCTCCCTCTCCTGTGACTCTGCTCCTGAACCCCTGACAGCTGGTATGCAAACCTTTGAAGGAAGACTGTCCTAGGAAGCCAGTGAAGGGCTAAACACAGCTTGAATAAAACAAGTCACTTTTTTTTTTTTTTAACATATGGTGGTGATAACAGCAGGTTACCTGAAGAGCCATGTCAGGTAAAGACAGAGAGGTGGCACCAGACCATTAGCAAATAAAGGATTAAGGAAGCGCTAGCAGGTTAGGGCCTCAAGCTCAGCGACGATGAGATTCTGCTAAAGCAGCTTCAAGCCTGAGGCAGGATGATAAAAGCTGACTATTGCAAAAAGAAAACCAGACCTGTCACCACCATCGCTCAGCTATGCATGTTTGGAGCAGGGAAATTACAAAAGGCTGGGCAGGTCTCTATTACAAGGCAGGCTGGCAATTCTCAACCATTTGCTCACAATTTTTTTGCAATTCCTATGGCAATGTGACTCACGTATTTGCCTGACTGAAACATGTATGTCCCCTAACAAGTGTGTGCCACGGTGGAACTCTTCTGGATCCAATGCATCAAAACAGGGCATGCATGTTTTTATTTATTTCAGCTGTGATGGTGTTGCTACTCCAATCTGACAGCTTAAAGTGGTAAAAGTTCTTAGTAAGGCTGCTTGAATTGCCAGTTAAAAAGTAAAAGCTGCATACACCAGATCCTCCAAGTCTCCCTCTTTTCCAGGGACAGTCCTGGATTTGCAGAAGCCGTCCCGGTTTTTGATTTGATCCTGGAATGTCCTGCTTTTCCTTCGGACATCCCTATTTTCATCAGAGAAATGTTGGAGAGTATGAAGTTAGGCAACTCCCGAGCCAAGGAGATAAGTAATTGTACAATTTTGGTGTGTATACCACCAAAGGTTGCATTTCAGCCTGATGAAAAAGAGTCTTTGTTAAACACCTGTTTGGTGTGTTTAATAGGTTGAATCCATGTATGCTTTCTCAGAAGTAAGCACTAACTGAGTTCACTGGAGCTTGCTGCAAAAGTAACAACACCTAAGGTTGCAGTCTTAGAATCAAAGCATGCAGTTGGGAAACAGTTGGAAGTTTTATTAATGGAATGCCGCAGATTTCTTTATTATTATTTTTAGAAATACAATTTTGGGGGCTTGTGTAAGGGTTAACAGACTCTGACAATCCATGTAAATTTTGTCTGTGGCATAATATGGATCTTTTCTCTAGGCATTAGGAGCAAAGTCACAACTGCATGTGATAGCATAATTGGATCAGGTCATTTGTCATGGAGGTTGTTGGAAGAAACAAATAACCATTCTGAGGGCCATAAATGAAGGAGTGTACCTGCCAAAAAATTATGTCCATCTTAAATTCTGATTTAAAATGGATTAAACCCAGTTTAGCTTTCCCAAACCTTTGGGCAGATAATTTCAGTGACACTTCTTAGAAGAAAATTGCACCTGAGAAGTAGGCTTAACCAATTAACATTCATGCCCAATGCCAAATTAGATAGATAAATAGATAGATAGATATAGATAGATAGATAGATAGATAGATAGATAGCTATGCCAAATTCTTTGTATATTTGTGTGTACATATGTAAGCTAATGGGAGAAAAGTTTCAAAAACTGAAAGGGAAAAAGGCCTATCTAAAGGTCTTGAATAAATTTCAGGTTAAAAGAGTGTGTGTGTGTGTGTGTTGAGTCAACATGTAGCCTGAGTTACATTAACTTAAATCAGGAAATATATTTACTGAGATTTCATATAATTATGTTGCAATATCATGCTGGGACTAGGCTTCATAGCTAGCTAGTAAAAAGGTGTAGATATCATGTCCAGTCATAATTTGTAGATCCCAGGAGGGGCTTATCTACAACTCTGCCAGAACCTACTGCTAAACTTCAGTAAAAAAAAATAAAAAAAATAATGACTCCTCCTCTTCCTTGTCTCTCAAGCTGTACCTTTTTTTTTTTTTTGCTCTCGTCAGCTGAATCCACCTACATCTCATTTTCTTTATTATCCTTCTTCCAAGTTAGTCTCCCATACAGCGCATTAGAGAAACACTATCGTGCAAACACATCCAGTAGCTTTCAGAATTGCACTTTTTATTAAGTGCTGGTGTTTTCGTTTTGTTTATTAAACTGCTCATACGGAATTATTCAAAAAGCAGACTGTAGGGCTGTAGAACTAGATAATTTAACCTGGGAGTAAGTTTCATTGCATTCTGTGGGACTGACTTCTGAGCAGAAATGCAAAGGATTGCTCTGTAAAGGTTGCAACTTTAAGGACTAAATAATGAAATATTCCACTGGAAAGTGTACCTTTTCTTTTTTTAAAAAAAATGAGGAACATTTTCACATGTATCGATGTCTCGGAAGCAGATGTCTCCTTGACGTGTGCATTCAATCTGTTGGTGGTGACCTTGCCGGGTGAAGCAGTTGTTTGAAAATGAGTTCTTTGCCTCCTAGTCTGTGGAAAATAATGCTGTAACGAAGATTTAATATAAGCCGTAGCTTCCCATAGAAGCTTATTTCAGCAAACTAAACTATTAATTAAAATAACAAATGTCAGCTATTTCTCAAGCTGACAGTTAACACAACACAGCTTTTGCTTAGCATGATGTGCAGGATGTATGGGAGTTGCTCCTCCATTCTGTCCTCCTAGCTACGTATGGTCCATTTATTAGACTTCAATACAGTGATAAATTAACAAAAAAATGCTGCAGTTTTACTAGTAGCGTGGGAGCTTGGGGAAAACCCATCTGGCGGGCGAAGAGCGTCTGGCAAATACAGGAGGAAACACTTGCGGCAAAAGTGAATGTGTGGCATTTCACAAACGGTTTCAGCGTCGCAGGGGGAAGGATGAGAGAAATCAGCACAGACGTTTGTGTTGACGCAGGGTGCTTGCGCCCTCAACTGATGCTAGGTTTCTGATGCTGAATAAGAGGGTTCACCAAAATAAAGCCTAGGGCCTGATGAGGTTTCTGATCAGAGAAGGTGGTACGGTTTTGGTGTCTCTGGACTGAGTGCAGGTAATTCTTCCTCTGGTTACTGCCACGGGGACACAAAGGCTTGCATCCAATGTAGCTCTAAGTAACAAAGGAGATTCCAACTAAACACGATGGAGAACTTTCTGGTGGTAAGAGTAGAAGAGACTCCCTAGGGAGGTGGTGGACTCTCCTTCCTTGGAGGTTTTTAAGCAGAGGTTGGATGGCCACCTGTCAAGGATGCTTTAGCTGAAATTCCTGCACTGCAGAGAGTTGGAGTAGATGACTCCTGGGGTGCTTCCAACTCCATGATTCTATAGCACTGAGTATGCCCTGCAATACCACACCCCACAAAAAAAATATTTTCCAGAGAGTTCGAGGAAACCACAGAACAGATTGGGGCATGTGAGGGGAGAAGAGGGAGAGCAGAAATATTTCTTGTAACTTGAAGCCATTGTTTCAAGTCCTAACCTTCAGAGCAGGAGGAAACAAGCTTGCTCCATCTTCAGTGTGACAGCCCTATGTTGGATACAAGCCACAAAGTAGGAAATCAGTGATTCAAATGGGGGTCAAGTCTCTTGAGACCTGATACATCTAACTCCTATAAAGTATAATCCTATAAAGTATAATCCTTTAAGGTACACCTGATAGAGGGTGTGCAATACTCTGTTTCAGTCTTTCATTCTTTCCATAATCATTTGCATTGCTATGAAGAAAGATATTTAGACATCAATTTATAAGTAACATCAAGGATAGGATGGATTATGAATTGCCTCTGGATTAGGGATGCCATATGTCTGAAATTTCTATCTGGTAAACAGCGTCTGAGCGGAAATCGCTGAAATGCCTGGAAAAATCCACGTGTATTGCAGCCCATGTTGAAAGTGTAGATTTTGGCAAATTTCATTAGAAATAGCTCATAACTTTGGCCAAAAAAAGTTCAACAATTTTTGTGTCCAGATTTTCACTTTTTGAAATATGGCAAGCCTACTCTGGATCCATTGACTACTTTCTATTGTTTTGTGAAAGCTTTGGTCCTTCCAGAAAATACAGAAATTGCAAGGATGTCTCGAAAGTAATCAGTGGGGGGAAAGTAGGGCTGCCTTCTAGTACTGATGGGCTGTTGAGGGTTTTGGACATGATATACGTTGACCAATGTTGTTGGAAGGGTGAAAAACCAAGCCCCCTTTCTGATGTTTTGGTGTAATAAGGGATCATCCCTGCATAGTCTCCCAACATTTCTCCAATGAAAATAGGGACCAAGTGTGCCATCTATGCAAAGCCATGGAGTCCGAGCCCCACGCCCCAATTTTCCACAGCTGGACGGGCCCTGTCAGGCTGCAACTAAGCCCCGTTGGGCTACCTAGAGGGTGTGACGGCCCTGCCAGATCATGTGACGTCATGCATTGCACCCCCCCCCATGTGGGATGGAACCCAGCGCACCTGATAGGAACACCCTATTCTATACCGTCCAACATTTCTCCGATGAAAATAGAGATGTCCTAAGGAAAAGCTGGATATTCCAGGATCAAATCAGAAACCAGGATGGCTTCTGTAAATCTGGGACTGTCCCTGGAAAATAGGGATACTTGGAGGGTCTGTCCCTGTCTGGCCTCAGACAGAGGTTTTCCTTAGTCTTCCTAGATGAGACTAAACTTGAGGACACTAGCAATTTGGTCTTCCTCATCACCATCACCAGATGGAGGCCAAACTATACACCATTTGCAATTGTCCTGATTTTGAAACATCCCCGGGTACCGCCTTTTTTGTTAAGAGCTGAAAAGCAAGCAATTGATAGCCAGCATGGAAGTTCACAAAGGCCTCCGAGGGGGCAAAAGAAGGCAGGGCCTCTTTCCTAAAGTCGGCATTTTAAAAGCTTTACTCCAGCCTGTGGGAAGCCTATAAATCAATATCAATATAATTATATATTTTTTTCAGGAAGAAAGAACTAACATTTCCAGCAAAGCACAATTTAATATACATTTGTTTCATCAGTGGGGTTGTCTCCTTTCCCCACTCTTTTTTTATTGTGGTTACGAGAAAGCATTCTGCTTCAATGGGAAGGCAACTGAAAAGATTTCTCTCTCCTCTGACTGAGGAGGCATGCTTCTGTAGCTGTATATAGAACTGAGATTCAATGTTGTTGTTTTTTAAGAAACTCAGGGCTTGGAAACTACTGATATATCTGAAGTTAGGATTTCTGACTCTTCAGTTGCTACCTCAAAAGGCCTTTCCCCCCACCTAAATTAAGATGCTGAAATGGACAAAACTAAGCAGAAGTTCAGTTCCATTCTGACACTGAAAACGAATTCCTAGGATTAGAATGTGCTTAGAGGAACCCTGCTCTTTAATTCTGTCCATCTTTTGCCCCTCACTCTGGTTAGTAGATCTTGGGGTTATAGTAAAACAGCAACCAAGTAGATATGAAAAGGATGAAGTCTGATCACCCCTAGGACATTGTTTTAAAAGTCTTTTTTAACAATAACAACAATAATTTTTTGAAACAGAAAAATGGCTAGGCTAGCTTTCTTTTTTATGCAGGTTTCAATAGGCCCCAAGTAAAATGAAATTCTTAGTCATACTGTACATTATTTATTCCAACATTCCTTCGAGGAACTTGAGGTAGCCTGCTTGGCTTCTCTTTCCCCCAATTTTATTCTTACAATAATCCTGTAAGGTAGGGCAGGTTAGCGATCCTGGTCTGCTCAAGGATACCCAGTGAGCTTCGTGGCCAACCAGGTATTTGTACTTGGGTGTCCCCAGTATAAGTGCAACACATTAAAACTCTCAGCTGCCATACAATAAATTATAAAGAGATCCTAGGTTTCTGTAATTGTGTGCATGTGCTAGTACACACACACACTTACAACAACAGCCAATTTCTATTTTTAATAGATGACACCTCATCCCCCATTACACAAAGATAAACCACTTCTGCACGAATCAGCCCTTTTGACGTATAATTACTTGTCTTGAAATGACATCCTGCTCGCCTATGAATACTTGAAAAATGTTAATCCCATAATTGACTCCATTTACTGGATTTTCTCAGATGATATTTCACATCTTCTATACATGGCACACAGACAGCAGCACAATGCATGGATCCCTGCCTAGGCCTGCCTTTTTGCCAACTTCGAGCTCTATAACAACGGCAATTCTATGCAAAAATATGCCGTTTCGGGGGAAAAGAAAAGGAAAGGAAAGGAAAGGAAAGAAAAGAAAAGAAAAGAAAAAAGGAGAACATTACTTATTTAGGGCCCGCAGACAAATGTATTTGCAGCTTCACTTACCACAGGATCGTACTTGTAGACAGTCTGTCTGAAAAGAAGCCATGCACCTTTAGACTGTGATGGTATAACGTCAGGAGGGTTTTGCTCATATTCCTGTAAATGTTGGGTAGTGCAGCTATTAATGGTCTTAATTAGAAGAGGCACCAATGGGCTGTGTTTAGTGTGAGGCAACTGCCTTGAGAAAGCTGCTTCTGATTGCCCAAAAGCAATTTAGAAGCAAGGTGATGCTCTAGCAGAGCAGTAGGAGTCAAAATAGTATCCTTTTTAATAAAATAAATAAGGAAACCAGAAAACACAATCAAATTGCTCTTCCGAAAGCTTGGCAGTAGGTTCACTCAGAATGAGGAAGTCTGCTAATAGCTCAGAAAGCAATTCTGCCCTCAGACCAAGTTCACTGGGGCTTTGTCATATTTTTTCTAGGAAACCCACCCCCATATATATATATATATATATATATATATATATATATATATATTGTTAGTAACTATATGCATATTAGAAATTGCCCCACTTCTTTCTGAAGGACTTATACCTCACACTCCCATGGCAGCTTGCAATTTTGTTTTTTTAAAAAAGTTAAACATTTCCTACTCACTTGCATTTTAGGATACTTTAGCGTATAGCTGTCAACTTTTCCCTTTTCTTGCGAGGAATCTTATTTGGAAGAAGGGAATTTCCCTTTAAAAAAGGGAAACGTTGACAGCTATGCTTTAGCATATTTTAGCGGGCTATTCAATGTAGGCAAATCCAGTACAGTGGTACCCCGCAAGACGAATGCCTCGCAAGACGGAAAACCCGCTAGACGAAAGGGTTTTCCATTTTTCAATGCGCTTCGCAGGACGAATTTCCCTATGGGCTTGCTTCGCAAGACGAAAATGTCTTGCAAGTCTTGAGTTTTTTCCGCTCCCCACCCCCTTTTTCTAAGCCGCTAAACCACTAATAGCCTTTTAGCAGCTGATCCGCTAATCCCTTAAGCCTTTAAAACCGCTAACAGCCGCTAAACCGCTAATAGCGCTAATCCGCTAAACCGCTAATAGGGTTGCTTCGCATGACGAAAAAACCGCTAGACGAAGAGACTCGCGGAACGAATTAATTTCGTCTTGCGAGGCACCACTGTATATTGATTTTTGTTGTTGTTATTGTTAAAAAAAACCCCACACCATACTTATAAACTGGACCCGGGACTTCAACAAATCTGATGAAGAAACCTGTGACGAACAGTGTTGTGGTGTGTAGAGGGAATGTGATTAAATTAGGGTTTTCCAAAGTTGGATCGGTTGTAGGACTACAACTCCCACCATCCCTAGCTAGTGGGACCAGTGGTCAGGGGTGATGGGAGTTGTAGTCCAGAAACCTGGAGACCCAAGTTCAGGTAATCCTGTGATACATGATACTGGCCACATTCACCCCATACATTTGAAGCACTAGGATACCACTAGGATACCACAGTTCCAGTGAATTCTGGGAGCTGTGGTTTGTTAAAAGTAAGGTAAAGGTAAAGGTACCCCTGCCCGTACGGGGCATCTCACTTAAGAGGCCGGGAGCCAGCGCTGTCCGCAGACACTTCCGGGTCACGTGGCCAGCGTGACAAGCTGCATCTGGCAAGCCAGTGCAGCACACGGAACGCCGTTCACCTTCCCGCTAGTAAGCGGTCCCTATTTATCTACTTGCACCCGGGGGTGCTTTCGAACTGCTAGGTTGGCAGGAGCTGGGACCGAGCGACGGGAGCGCACCCTGCCGCGGGGATTCGAACCGCCGACCTTTCGATCGGCAAGTCCTAGGCGCTGAGGCGTTTACCCACAGTGCCACCCGCGTCCCCTTTGTTAAAAGTACTGAGAGCCATTTGGAGACCTCTATTCCTGCCCACAGAGCTACAATTCCCTGAGTTCCCTGGGAAGAGAGGGTGATTGTTAAACCACTCTGGAAATTGTAGTTCTGTGATGGGAAAAGGGGTGTGAATGTGGCAGCTGAAGCTTTGCAGGAATCTCGTATAAATGCAGAGCTGGTCCAAGACATTTTGCTGCCTGAGGCAAAGGACAAAATGGAGCTTTATCCCATGCTGCGTACAAAAGTCAACCAGGCCAGCAATTAAATCTAACTTTGACACCGTCAATATGGTAGCATCCTCCACTATCCCTGAGGCCAGGAGGCTAGTTTAGCAGGCTCAGGGAAAGCCACATGGCACACACGATACTGCCTGCTCCCCAGCTGTCAGCATCTGCTGCCTGAGGCAGCTGTTGAGATGATAAACTTGAATGCTATACATGTTCCCCTGAGTCCTTGAGGAGAAGGGCTGGAGGAAATAAACTGTGAAGGAAGAAGAGGTGCTCAGAAACAGGAGGTGGGGCTGGACTGGCTAGGGTGAAATGTGTGTACTTTGTAGTTGTACTACCACTTTGCAACTATAATGGACTATTCCAGCTCTACTGTTAGGCAGTTGGAGTGTAGAACCATATGCATTGTGCTTGCCCAGTGCCCCCCTAAACTAGCATACTCAACGCAGCACTGTTGCCATATGCCTTGTGCTTGCCCAGTGCCCCCTAAACTAGCATACTCAACTCAGCAGTGTTGCTGAACAAAGACACAAGCTGGAGGGGGAGGGTTAGCATCTTCTCCTTCTCTTCAGGTGATGGGAGAGAAATGTGGCTCAATTCACATTTAAAGCAGAACCTACCTTCTGGAACAATGAGAGAACACAGCCATCCTCTGAAATGTGTGGTGCAAATTTCAAATGCCAATGAATGGATATATTAAGGGAAAATGCAGAAAAATGAATCTTTTAATGAAAATAATATACAAGAGTGCATTATAATATAATAAGTTCATTGCAGAAATGTCAACCTGCAATTCCAACAAAACACCCCAGCAAACTCTACAGAAGGAGAATGCAGCATGCCTATCAACGTGTCAGAGTTTCTCATCAAGCTTTTAACTTTTCAAATTGAGCCATTTAATTATTAGAAGAAACTTGCAAAACAACAACAACAGATTTTTCACGAGTGTTCCCCCCGCCCTTAAGAACATGTGCAAATTGCTGCAGAAATGTGGACAACCAAATTTAGGATTGGGAAAAATTGAGAAATGAAGGGAACCAAAATTTATGGGTGATTCCATCCACTGCCTTGGGACAGCCTAATGAGAGGGTTACCTTAAATCTTGCTTTAACACAGTTTTTTTTTTTAAAAAAAGTTTAACTTACCCGCAGAAAGACTTTCTTGAAACATAGGTCATTTAAAGTAAAAATAAAATGAAATAATGAAATGAAAGGAGAACACCATAGCATATATTGATGTCAAAGGCAACGACCAGCTGGCTTCCTGGACTCAGGGACTTATCAGGTGGCAGATGGTTGTTTTAGCTGTCCTTTGGGTCTTGTGCGGGTACGACTGACTCTGGCTGGAGAATTGGTCTGAATTCCGCATTTTTTAAAAAGTGGAGTGTCGGAGCATGCAGTTGAAAAAATGTTCAGCCTTCTTTGGTCTTTCAAACCTACATCCTGTGTGGATGGGGGTCCCAGTTGTTCTTTCAAAGAGTTTTTAAAAATAAAAATTACACACACACACACACACACACACACACAGGTCACATCTGCATCATGCATTTCAAGCACTCTTACACCACTTAGCCATGGTTTAATGGAGTGGTTTAACAATCAGTTCCTCTTCCCAGGGAACTTTGGGAATTGTAGCTCTGTGAGGGCAATGGGAGCCTCCTGACCACTCTCAGCACCACTAACAAACTATGGTTTCCAGGGTTCTTTGGGGACAGATCGGGCTCTTTAATGTGTTATGATACTGTTGTAAATGTACCGTGTGGATGTGGTCATAAAAAATATGGAGGAATTGTGTGGTCCACATAAATATTATCTGTTTCCTCTCTTAACCTTGTTACAAGGTCTTTGAATTTTCTGGACACTCTTCGAATCTCCTCCATGTGTTGATGTTTCTGATACTTGATGGCAAAGGCAGTATTCTGTTGACATACCGAGAGTGACTTTTGGTTATGTAGCTGCATAGAGCAGTGTGCAGGCTTCTGTGCTGGGAATGGCGCGGGGGGGGGGGGGGGAGAGAAACAAAACAATTTCATGACTTGACTTCATCTCTTCTTCATTTCTATGCAGAAAACATATTCATCCGAGGTAGCAAAATAGCTGCAAAGGTTCCAAGTGCTGAACTTGGTGTGCCTGAGCAAAATAATAACAAAGCAGTTTCCTAGGCAGATTTGAAAGGCACCTAGCTTTATTCTTTATTTTTGAAAAAAAGCAACAACCCACAAACCAAGGAGCACAGAGAAGCAGATTGTAGGTGGTGGGGTGGGTGGGGGTGGGAATTCCTGAATGAGCCTCTAAAAATAAACATAGTATCATAGAATCATAATGATTTGATAACCAGGATCTGGTTAATGAAATGATCCTTAAAACCCCTTTGATATAAGTTGAAGGTTCAAAGGTTGAGCACAGTAAAATGTGTTTGTGTGTGTGTGACTGCAGTAGAACTGAGGAGAATTTTTGTTGTTGACAGTGATAACATAATATAAAAACTAAACTTGGTTTAGACTTCATGCCAGTTTCTGTTGTGTCTTCCTTCAGGGGGGCAGACACTTGCTATTTACATTTAAGGGATGAGTAACAGAGAATGACTACCACAAAATTCCCTAAGTACTCCACCACAGTGATGTGCTGAAATGTGTCCTCCAATTTATTGAAAGTTTACTTCCTTCCTCTGTGAGTGTTGTGGCCTGGCTGGAATGTGCCTTTGAACACTGATACTTAGCCACTTGTTTGCTGGGATAAGGGATAGGGAATAGTGTGTGAATGTGTCTAGGAGGTAGAAAGTACAGGGGTAAAATCTGCATATGTTGCTTTTGACGGCATTTGCCCCTGGTTCCTTCTGCCGCACAAAAGGTTGCCTAGATGGGAAAATGCCCTCCGGTCTTAAGGAGGTTCCCAAACTCTCCAAATGTTCCTATTTTCTAGAGACAGTCCCTGATTTACTGAAGCAGTTCTGGTTTCTGATTTGATCCAGGAATGTCTCACCTTTCCTTAGGACATCCTTACAATGGTACCTTGGGTTACAGACGCTTCAGGTTACAGACTCTGCTAAACCAGAAATAGTACCTCAGGTTAAGAACTTTGCTTCAGGATGAAAACAGAAATTGCATGTCAGCAGCGAGAGGCCCCATTAGCTAAAGTGGTACCTCAGGTTAAGAACAGTTTCAGGTTAATAACGGACCTCTGGAACGAATTAAGTTCTTAACCCGAGGTACCACTGTATTTTCATTGGACAAATGTTGGAGTGTGTGGAGTTATCTGACCCCCAAGCCATCTGAAGGAAGCCCTGTATTGGGAACTTTTTAAATGTTTAATGTAGTATTATGTTTTTCTATATGTTGGAGGCTGCCCAGAATGGCTGGGGCAATCCAGTCAGATGGGTGGGGCATGAATATTATTATTATTACTATTAAATAGGAAGTCCCTCTTTTCATCAGAGGAATGTTGGAGGGTATGAGTTCCTCACCCCTGCCTTAGCTTATGGTTCAAAATAAAGCATTGCATAGCTCATTTTTTTGTAAAAAAATCAACCTAAAGATCTGTCACACTCTGTCGTAGGTTCTGAAATCCATAAATCTGTAACAATAACAACAACAAAATCAGCGTTCATCAGAAGGCCAAGCCAGGGGTGAAATGTTGCACTGCGTGAGGCTGATGTAGGAAAGCAGAGTGAAAAATCCTGGAAGTTATTCCTGTTGCCTTTGCGAATGCACTCTTGCTGAAATGGCACTGAGAATGGTGGGAGTGTTCATGCTGTATTTATTTACTCACAGCAAGTACTGCTTGCTCCGTGTGAAGTCCTGCTTAAGTTGATTGGGCTACTTAACCGAAAGGACGACAGAAGCCAGCACATAGTGATTACTGCTTGTCACCACTTACGGCTTATCAATGGTGAGTCCAAAAGAGTTCTCCTCGAGTTGTCATTTACACCCGCCTTCCCAGCACCTTGCCATGGCACTTGACAGCACTTTGCTGACTTTTCTGGCTGCAACTCTTATCTTCCCCTTTGCTTTGCATTATGTTTTAGGGGTGATAAATACAGTAGCCTCTCCAACTCAGAAGGGGGAGTCCATTTCGCCACTTTAGACAGCAGCCTTTGAAATCGTTAGCTAAAAGTGTTTTCCTTTCATCACCAGGATACAGAGGCACTTTCTGTCAAACTTTACTACAAGCCAGGTGAGCCCATGAGGGGGGCAGAAGTATCTGTGGGGCTGTGGACACTCATGGCTATGTGACATTTCCCTCTCCCCCCAGTCTCTTTAAACTGGCAGGTCCTGGCATTGGTCTCTGCCTATTAGTAATTACAACAGTACTAACAAAAGTGACACTTTCAGGTCTCCTCATTTGACTTTGTCAAATGTTGTCGTCGTTTGTATTCCTCTCAGGATTCTGCCCCACTGAATGTCTTTAAGCACCCCCCACTCTTAGTTGTGTCCTTGCTTATTAATGGCGACAGTCACGCATGCCGATGTCAACAAAAGGAGACAACACCATTTTGAATTTTAGTCTTTTAGAATATTATGTGGTTTCCAGGGAGGGAGTCTCGGACAGAGTGGGCTAATGTAGGGAGGACAACTGGAGCTGTGGTTGTTAAGTGAAAATTTTGGAATTTAGGGCCTTAGGGAACAACGGCTTTGGCTGCGCTCCAAGACACCCTACTGTGAACTCAAGTCCTGACAAGCAGCCCCATCCATTAAACTTTGGGCATATAAATGCTGTTTCTCAGTTAAAAGCTTCTTCTTCTTCTTTATTTGACTGTAATATTCTTGTATATATGCAGCTTAAAGAGGCATAGTGTTGTACTGTCAGAACTGCAAAATTTCAGAGAGAAATACCCGAAGCCTCTTTACTCCAGGCACTTGTTCAAAACTTACACAGTAACACAGCTACCTTGCAACTCTACCCTCTACTACAGCGTTTACCAAACAGCTGGGTTTCCAGCTGTTTTTTGACTCCCATCATCCCTAGCTAGCAGGACCAGTGGTAAGGGATGATAGGAAGGGTAGTCCAAAAATAGCTAGACACCCAAATTTGGAAAACACTGCTCTGCTACCTCTGAGCTCCTTTCCATGCCTCTTACAACAACTCCCAGCATGCAATTTATCCACTCCTATAATAGTAAAGGTAAAGGGACCCCTGAACATTAGGCCCAGTCGTGACTGACTCTGGGGTTGCAGTGCTCATCTCGCTTTATTGGCCCAGCATGCAATTTATCCACTCCCAGCATGCAATTTATCCACTCCTATAATAGTAAAGGTAAAGGGACCCCTGAACATTAGGCCCAGTCGTGACCGACTCTGGGGTTGCAGTGCTCATCTTGCTTTATTGGCCGAGGGAGTCAGTGTACAGCTTCCGGGTCATGTGGCCAGCATGACTAAGCCGCTTCTGGCGAACCAGAGCAGCGTACGGAAACGCCGTTTACCTTCCCGCCGGAGCGGTACCTATTTATCTACTTGCACTTTGATGTGCTTTTGAACTGCTAGGTTGGCAGGAGCAGGGACCGAGCAATGGGAGCTCACCCCGTTGCAGGGCTTTGAACTGCCGACCTTCTGATCGGCAAGTCCTAGGCTCTGTGGTTTAACCCACAACGCCACCTGTATCCCTACTCCTATAATAAGGATGGACAAAATAGCTGTGTAAAGTCTATGTGGATTTCTTTAAGGAAAAAAATCCTTTAAACATCTGCATGCTTTCAACAGATTTAAATTGGGAAATAGTAATGAGAAGTTGGTCTGTTGGATTATCGGGTTCTTTCTTTCTTTTTTAAACCTTTCTTAGCTGCTTGCTAGGACTTACAGGAGTAGCGATCTTTTCTACCCATACAATTATTCAGGATGGAGTCGCATGTCATATGACACTTCCTTTTCCAGATTCCTTTTATTAGAAAGTTTTCAACAGGCTTGGTAAGCGCCAGGCTTTCTAGCAACTAGAAATGTTTCATTGAAATGACTCATCGGCAAGATTGGGCAAGTTTGTTCCAAATTTTGGACCAAACCAGAAACCTCCCCGATCGACTCTCCTATATTCCTATGCATAATGATGTAGTTTAGTTTGCAGAAACTGCTTCCAGTGCCTGAAATTGGGCAGATCCACCAAAGCCTTGCTAGAACAGCAGCATTCATTCCAGTTACATTTACAACACAGCACAGAACGTGGCTGATTCAGAGATTGAAGCAGTGCATCAGAGATACACTTGAGAGAAATTCAGGAAGGACGGGAAGTGGGTTTTTAAAGCATATTTATCCCGCTGACTTTGTAATTACCAGCAAGCTATCCTCCAGTGGGTAAAATAATAAAGAAAACATTCCAGGTATTACAGAGAAATAGTGTTTATTCTTTATTTAGCTTGTTGGCAATGAGAATATCTCAGAATAAGACATTATTATTATTATGTATTGAATTTATTGTCCAGACTTCACCAGCAGGTCCCCAGGGCGGGCTACAACAGTTTGGAATCAGGCAATATCTTCTTGAAGCTGCATGCATTTGAACAGTCTTGGGAAAGTTCATTTTAAAAAGGAATTTACACTCATTCAAGTTCACCCTGTCCAAAAAGGAACGAGTTCCAGTTAAAGTTCTTCCTTTCCCAAAATGAACCTGTTCGGTTCAAGTTCATCCAAATCCATATATCATTGGCAATTTGTTTTAAACATTCAGAATGTTACAGGCTGCTGTGCTGAAGTCTAGAGCTCAAAAGTAAACTGGGGGCCAGACAGACAGAATTTCACCATGTGAAGCTTTCTACTAGCAAAGGCTTAGCCTGTTTAATTTCTACCAGCCACATAGCTATTAAAAGCACAATGCATCATTCACTTTGTTCCTGAACCTGTACTTCTTGCTGCAAGCTGCTCCTGTCCGAAGACAATCAATGAGTCTCTTCAGCAAGGAGAATACAAGTGCCTTAGCAATGGCAGTTAAGTGATTAAGAAACCTTGGCCACAACAGCAGCTATTTATCCGTGTAATAAGTCTTAGAATGCTGCCTCCACATTTTGCTTTCTAACTTTCTTTACAGATGTCATTACAGACTATATTTTAAAAAGAAAGAAAGAAGGAAAGCTGAGCAGTCAGGCTTCTCACCTGGGGTGGGGAGAGGGAATGAATGTGAACTAGAAATCATAAAAAGGTCTACTCTAAAATGAACTTAATCCACATTTAGTGCACCCCACATTTATAGAAGCTACTTTCGTGTGTAGTTCAGAGATTTTTGAACCTGTTAATTGAACTTTGTTTAACTGGACTAGTTCATTCCAAGTGCTACATTTGAATTATAGCCTATAATAAAGGCTTTCCATTCAGGTTTGCCATTTAGTCTGAACAACAGTTGGTTGCTATTTTTCTCCTACTTGCCAAAGACTCATCTGGCCTCTATCCTGCTCCAAGGATCTTGCCTCCTAGCTTGGTAGGTGCTGATTTTGATTCTAATATATGAGACAGTCATTAGTTTCATAACAAGGTCTTAATTCGAAATATATTTGGTCAGAGATAATTTCTTCTTTTTGAACTCTGTAAGTCCTTATGAGTGGCAGGACTCTCATGAGATCTCAGCCATTTGCTACCACTAATGATGACTCAACCCCCCTTTTAATGACCAACTTAATCTAGCTAATAATCTAGAAATTCACACTGTGGCAGAAATAAATGGTGCCTACTTGCCGCTTGATCATCTAGCAATAGGGGAAGTATGGGAATAATTTAATTCCAATTTTTATCTGCTGAGAAATGTAAGAAGGCAGTACACAGGGGGGGGGGGGGGGGAGATTCTACCAGACTGGATAAGCAGTGGCGAAAAGCCCAAGAATTTCTCACACAGCAGATGCAGCAAATTCATCACGAAGATTGCAGATGATGAACAACATCATAAACATTGTCAACTTACTGGATCAATAGACCGTAGAAATGAAGTTGCCCTTCAGATATTGATTAGCTAGTGAGACATAACCAAATGGCAAAAAATACCCAAAATGAGCCCAAGCATTGGAATCTTAACTCAGAATGTCCTTATTGTAAGTGGATAATAGAAACTATTTTAGGAGAGTTTGTGATCATTTTACTGGAACAAATGGATAATCAGTAGCAATATATTGCAAGAGACAATGCAGTTATTAGGCTCAATATTTATACAAAAACGATTGGAATTAAATCTTCAGGAAAACACAACAATATTTGTTGCAGTTTTACATACAGCCTGCAGAAACTTGAGAAGTAACCAGACAGTAAATTTAAAATAAAGTTAAGATAAACATCCCTGCAAGCAAATAGGAAATTAAGGGAAGGTACTGCCAATTCACAACAGAGAACTTTCTAGAAATTTCCTACTTGCATGCTGTGGTTGCTTATTCATCTTTCTGGTAACGGAGGGACAAACTGTTACATAAGAGATTCATTCTGTATGCTGTCTTTATGAACATGTGTGGAATGGAATCTGAAAAGGAAGACAGGGAATCAGAGGATCAAAAGAATGTGGGTGAGAGGAGTCAATAGAGAAGAAAAAAGAAATTGAATTGTGTGTGTGTGTTCGTTCGTTCTAAGCATAAAGCAAGGTTATAGGTAAGGAGAGATTAAATTCAGATTATATGGATCCAAGGTAGTCTAAGACTGCTCAACATGCTATATGTATGGTACTGTATGGACCTACATGGGAATCGGCAAATGAGCTGGTTGTTAATTATGTTAAATGCTGCCAAGGATTCATTGTAGATTCAGTTTTTTGGGCAAATGGCTGGTTGGGGATTACTGGTGTTATGATTGGTGGGAATGCATGAGAGTGAGATTTGTAAGTGAGAGAATGCTAATTATAACTTTATTGCTAAATCTTGAAAAAAAAGTTTATGTATTATCATTATCATTATTTTATTTTATTTATTACTTTGGTAGCAAATCATTTGGGGCTTTCTTTGGGTGGTGATCTACAAATGTAATAAACCTAAGGTAAACCTAAACCTGAGGATGCATTTGGGAGATGTTACTATGGAGGAAAGTGTGACGAAATCTACACTATTTTGTTTAGATGCTATTGATGCTTTAATTTGTTTTTATTGTATTTGATTTTTACTTGAATTTTTAAAAAATGTTTAGAAGCTTATGCTCATGAGAAAAGATGCAATAGAAAAGTTGTCTACTAAAGGTCCTAGATAAATATGCTGTCCATAACTTGGTGAACATTTAGGCCTGCTGCGTATTGCAGATAATGCAAAGGGTTGAGCCACCAGGAATTAAAGGAAGCACAACCTAGAAGAAATGATGTGGGAACCTGCAGCACCCAGATGTTATTGGATTCCAACTTCCAGCAGCCTCAAGAGCCAGTGTGGTGTAGTGGTTAAGAGCGGTAGTCTCGTAATCTGGGGAACCGGGTTCGCGTCTCCGCTCCTCCACATGCAGCTGCTGGGTGACCTTGGGCCAGTCACGCTTCTTTGAAGTCTCTCAGCCCCACTCACCTCACAGAGTGTTTGTTGTGGGGGAGAAAGGGAAAGGAGAATGTTAGCCGCTTTGAGACTCCTTAAAGGGAGTGAAAGGCCAGATATCAAATCCAAACTTCTCTTCTTCTTCTTCTTCAACCAGCATGGCCAATGATTGGGGTTATGGATGTTGGGAGTCCAGCACTATCTGTAGGGAAGGGAAGAGATGATGCTTATTATAATCCAACAATATCCAGATGGACGCCAGGTTCCGCCACTGACAATGATAGATTTAAACCATGAGGGGGAACATGATGTTGCATGTATGCAATGTGTAACCTTGTAGAATAGATGGACACTTCCATCTCACCAAGAAACAGACTGTAGGATGGACTGTGAGGAGCAATATGGTAACAGCAGAAGAATTTACTGTCGGCAGCAGTTGACTAAAGAAGGTCTTTCCTCCTTTAACCTTAACTTCTATATTATATGATTCAGTGAGTCTGGAAATAGATGTTTATTGGTCACACACACAATAAGTATTTAAGCATCTAATGAGATGTTTCTTAGAGGGTAACTATAATGGCTCCTTTGAGAGAAGGCGTAAAAGGGCATTCTGTAATGCTGACATCATGCTCATTCATAAAAAGGGTACATAGGATGTGCCCTTTTCCCTCTCTACCCTATCATGCCATCTCTTTTTATTAATATCATCTGTGCAGTTGTAGCAAAGGTCTTGCCCCTGAAGATAGAAAAAGAACACCAAGTACAAATCTACCCATACTGAATAAGATTTAGGAGGCACTGCGGTCCCTTTATTTTAACATCTGGAGGCTACTGGATTTGAAGTTAAATATTTGTTGTTTCTAAGAAGTGGTCTTTGTGTTTACTGTGCATGCCAAAAAAATACCTTTGATGTGGTGAAGCCAGCCTTGCAATGCTGGGGCTTTAAAGATAACTTCCCAAGGAAGATTTCTGTGCATCCCAACGCGCAGGTGAGCTTTTGTTCCTTCCAAACCTCTCTGCTATCGTTATTACCAGAAACAGGCAACAAAGAGCCACGTCTGTTTAAGAAAATTGTATCAGGAAATCACGGCCTTTGCTTTCCTTCGCCAGGTACTTACAGTGATAGAAGGAGGGCAGGGGGGACACAAAGGCAACCATAGCAATCTGTGCACAATTCCGTGTAATTTTAGGTACCAAATTCAGCAAGACTCCTTTCACACAATTAGCAATTGTGACAATAACCTTTAAAAGGTAAAGAGCTGGTGTGGGCAGCCTGAACGCAGATCAGGTTTGGCAAAGCATTTGACCCCTCTGGCTAGTTTCCATGTTGTGCTTCAACGAAGCCTAAGCGTGTGCAACTGAAACTGTCAAGTATGGTGCATCTGCATGCATCTGCTTCCTTCCCTCTCCTCTTGTTCCCCATAAACCTAAAGGCAGCTGACAGGGAGAGACATAGCTTCCCACTAGCTGCATTGCTGTTCTAAGCAGGAGCGTGAAGGCGAGGGGCAAAGCAGCAGGAAGGTTGGTGTAGTGCAAGCACAGTGGTGGGAGCAGTAGATTGGCTCCCCCACCATGCTGGCACCATGCCAACCTTCCAACTATCTCACCCTCCCTGTAAGCACAGTGATGCAGCTGGCCGGAGGCCAGGTGTGCAGCAGTGCCCCCTACCTGCTGACCATGTTGCCTATGTAAAATGTTAGATTATAAGCTCTGGAGAGCCAGCGTGGTGTAGTGGTTAAGAGCAGTGGACTCGTAATCTGGTGAACTGGGTTCGCTTCCCCACTCCTCCACATGCAGCTGCTGGGTGACCTTGGGCTAGTCACACTTCTCTGAAATCTCGCAGCCTCACTCACCTCACAGAGTGTTTGTTGTGGGGGAGGAAGGGAAAGGACATTGTTAGCCACTTTGAGACTCCTTAGGGTAGTGATTAAGCGGGATATCAAATCCAAACTCCTCCTCCTCTTCTTCTTATGCGCTGTAAAGCACTAGGCATCCTGGTGGTGCCCTATGAATAAATAGTAAGCTTTAGATAGCCTCGGGAAGAGGAACATCAAGGTAGAGACTGTCCGGGGAGGTAGCTTAACCCTTTCCACCTATGCTGTGGTTCTGCTGAAAATCCCAAAGCTGTTCTTAGTTTTTCTCCAGTACCAAATAAAATATTGTATGGGATTTTTGTCAACATCACAACATGGGGTACTTAAAAAACACAAACACCCTTACACTCATACCATGGACCTGATCTTGAACGTGCCACCTGTAGATTAAGAGGAGGAAATGGGGGGGAAATAGTTCTACATCAAATTACCACCTGATATATCTGTGTCAGAGAGAGACCACAGCTCCAGCAAGAACCCTGCAGAGCAGACTGCTGACAATACATTCTTTGCCTTATTTCCACTGCCACTGCTTGAACTTAGCTGTCCACTTAAGCCAGAATTGAGTGTGCTTCACCCATTTTCTGGAAAAGAAAAAAAACCCACCCCACCCTTCCACTATGTATAAGGGTCTGGTGACTTCTGTTTCAGTGTATCTGAAGAAGGGTGCATGCACACAAAGGCTTATAGCCAGAACAAACTTAGTTGGTCTCTAAGGTGCTACTGGACTATTTTTTATTTATTTTGACTGCTGCCCCCAGTGTTATTCCTGAAAAGAGGAAAGTGCCAGCCAAGCTCCCAGTCTTCTGCTGATCCAAGTCTCAGCCTGCCCTCCCCTCTTTACTGTTAATAACTTAAAGCCTGGAATGTGTAGGCAGCATGGAGGGTGGCAGAGGGCGCTGGCAGAGGAACTCAGCCACTTAGTGTTATAAAAATATAGTCCAGACCGAGAATCCAGTTAAGGAAAGTTTATTCAAGCAAACTATAAAAAGGGAGAAGCTGGAGGAAAACAGAGCGTATGTGCAAACAGTTTACAGGCTAAACCTGCACAAACAATCCAGCATTGGTGCATTGCTTTGGTTTGTTATTGGCTACCGCTAGTGGTTAAGGAGGAGAGAGCTGAACCACAATCCTAGTGGTTTAGTCGCTGCACTGCTCTGAAAGGAATAGGGAGGAGCAGAATGGGTGTGTGTTGCTTTCTGGGAGCCAACTCCATTGCATAGTCCCATAGTTTGGCTCACTGTGATGAGCGGACCAGACCAATGTCAGTAGTCCAACTTCGCAGCCACTTTCCCCTCTGCTTCCAAATTGATAAATTTGAAAACGAGGCTGGAATACAAAACTGAAAGGACGAGTGCTTTACTCCACTTATATCAATCATCTAACTTTGTGTTAAGTCTGGGACTTAAATATAATATCTGGAATAATGTAACTATAGATGCTGACCATCACTAAAACAACAGGCTGAACTTGATGTGTTGATTTTATTTTATTTTATTTTTTTGCCATTTGTGACTTTTACTACTCTGCGGTTCAAAATCCATCCAAGTTTTTTTAATTTTATTTTTTTATTTAATTCTTTTAATTTACTGAGGGCTTTTCTTTTCAGGAACTAGATACTGCGTGAGGAAACAAGGCTGGCAGCCCAATTTTCTTCCTATTATCCTTGATATAGTGATTGCTCTGCATAGCATGCTTGTCTCCATTAGTTGCACTGCTAACAGTGATGAAACTCAGATTGACGTATGGATAAAACCACTGTGAGCTAGCCAGAAAAACTCAATGGAGTGCTTGATTGGTGCTGACATTTGCTCTTACTTCATCTGCATAGAATGTACTGGTAAAATTCACCTTCTATTGATTAAGTTGCAGAGAGAAAAAAGGTGTTGTTGTTTCCTTGGTCAAGGGGAACATAATCTTCACTGAGTGAGTTTATCCGTTTGCTCTCTTTTCACTCAGTGAACTAATGCAGTTCTAAGATATAAGGCACAGACAAGCTTTTCCAAGGAATGTAAATATATGCAGACATATATTTGTAGTACAAATGCGCTCAGTTAATGTGATCTGTCTCTGTAAGGAACAAGTACCATTCCTTTTTCCAACATCGTCTTATTTGTTAGAACAAGGATGGTACTACAGAAGGAGCTGTGGCTCTTGCAATATTTCCAAACAACTCTGTGTAACAACTGTCAGTATAGCATATCAGACTTAGACAGGGCAAACTCCCTTCCCTTGGTTTGATTTACGTTCAGGTGCTTTAAAGACTCTTGAGATCAGGACCCCTGCAGAGTCTTTGAAGCTCATGTGTTTTCCTCCCTCCTTCCAGTAGAAAGCGAAGCCCTGACTTCTAATGGCGGCTCTGCAAATATCTCATCAATATTTAAAGTGTCAAGTGTATTTCTGTTAGAGGTACCAATTGCAGATCAAAGATGATACCAGTGAGGTGTAGCATTCCCTTCAAGGGTCTTCACAGTTGAGCTTTTCCTTTTATTGGGATAGAACTTCTTTTAACATAAGCTGCTTTTTGCTTGAGCCGCGAATGTGTTGTTTGACAACTGTGGGGAGTTCGGTGTTTCCTTAGTACACAGCCAGGAAAGAAGCCAAAGTACTTGTTCAGACCGGTTCATGATTGTTTGAAGAAGGAGAGTATCGGGGAAAGGATTCTCCCTGTTGCAATTGTAATCTGACCCTCAAAGTCTATCAGATCAATGTTGGGTCTGTCATTCTTCAGGTCTGGAAGATGCCAGGGAGAAATAGAACCAGGAGCTAAACCACACATTGTAGTAATGGGCCTGCAACTGAAAATGCCTGTGCCTTTACTTTGTGTTACAGCATCATTGTGTTCCATGCCTCTCTTCCCCCACTGCACAGCCCTGGTTGCTGTTGACAGGAGGTGAGGACCGTGGACTGCCAAGAAATGAAGAAAGGTCTACTAGATCGGGGTAGCTAACACAGCATCCTGCAGATGTTGTTGGAGTACAACTCCCCCCATCCCTGATTGGCTATGCTGGCTGGGGCTGATGAGATTTGCAATCCAAGACCAACAGGAAAGCATCACGGTGACTATCACTGTACTAGATGCTGTAGAAGAGGAGAAGGAAACATGGTGGCTAGGGCTGGCAGCCAGGAAAAGCAATCTACTTCAGAAGGCATGATGCAAGGGGTGTGGGATGGAGATAGAGATAGCTGAAGGCAGGAATTGGCATCTGAATGGAGTAGCAAGACTTTTTAAAGTGTTTATCCAAGCTGGGAAGGTTGGTGTGCAACATTTGGAACTCTTTCAAGTGGCAAAGCTTCTGTAGTGACTACCTTTGGGTGGGAGATATGTGCTTACCCCAATATCTACTTTGGCCAGAAAAAGTTGATATCTCCCAGGTTCATATCTATTCCCCCCCCCCCCCCGTTGAACCATTTTCCAGAAGTGTTTATGCACTTTTTGAGGCAATTCAAAAGGGGCATAATTTTAAGCCAATTCATAAAGAACCCTATGAAGCTCATAAACTTAATCATAATTGCAGATTTACTCTGAATTTGTGGTCCAATTGGTAAATCTTATTTTTTCCCCATTGCACTATACCTTTTAAAGTTAAAGTCATTATTATTATTTTTTGCAAAAAAGGAGAAAAGAATAAAAAATACTGCCAAGTGTAATCTGTGTGCGTTTTAGAGACTATGCTCCAAGGAACTGCAACTTGGACAACAGGATTTTGAACTGTGCATTTCAATATATTATACCGCCAGCTAATAGGAGTAAGGAATATATTTTTACAAATACTGGAGTGATGGAATAACTTATTTTAGATGGAAAATTTCTTTGGATGCCATACAGTGTGTCGGAGTTCAACAAAATGAATCTATGCTGACTTAACATATCAGTTAAGGAGACTGTATGTCTGTGTCTTGCAGTTCAGAGATTCTTAATATGATCCTGACAGAAATGCAGGAGTTTTACCACTAGAGAGAATTATTTCGTGTTTCTTTGAAATAACATTTACTTCTGCTATTGATCCTGTATGTGGCTCCAAACTGCTCAGCATCCAGTCGCTCACAAAGCAGTCTTGAAACCAAAGGATGAACTTTGGCAATATTTTTTTTATTCATGTTTTATAAAGATGGATAAAAACCTTGCTTTGACATTATAAGGAATGATGAAAGGACCAGGTATAAGAATTATTGACAGGAGCAAGAGGCAGTGCTTGTTTTTGAACATAAGATCCTCATTTTATGATGGAATTCAGTTCAGCCACAAATCGTACATTTCAAACACCACTGCATTTACTTCCATGTTAAACCAGGGGTCCAGGGTGCAACAGTGTAATATAAGAAGTGTTTCCTAACATATGGCCCCCTGGGGGGCCAGGATATTCCAAGGGGGCCGCAGGTGAAACTTACATAAAGGGGGGGGGGGGCTACAGCACGGGGCCACAAAAGGAAGTGAGAAGAAAAGGGGAAAAATCATTTTAAAAAACAAAATCCCGATTGGCTGGCTATCTATTTGGGTAAGGGAGTGGCCCACCAGGGGGTAGCCTAGCGTTTCTTTCTGCCACATGCATTTTATTGGAGCAGTAATGGTTTCTTTCCAACAGGAAAGGACGATTGCTGAGGCTCCCGTTTTGACCACTGCTTGTAGCTGCTGCCAGTGCTGGGCCAGGTGGCAGCCTGGGCCTGACTTCGCAAGTTGCGGGGTGCAATCCACCCCAGTGCCTAAAAGATTGGGGCCTTTGGATTTTGCTGAGGGGTGCAGGGCCTGTTGGCAGCAGCAGTCTAGCTCTGCAAGGCGCGGGGCAAAATCCACCCCAGCGCCTAGCCAAGCAGGGTGCTGGTGACTTGCATCTAGTAAAAACTAAGTGTCAACTCAGAAGAAAGCTGCACTGAGTTCAGTGGGCCTTGCTCCCAGGAAAAGGTGTGTCAAACTGCTTTTTCTTCTGTCAGCCTCCACCCTCCCCGGCATTTCTGAAAAACCTGGAATGGGTTTACAGTATTTTCAGTGGCTGGAAGATGTTTTGTGCAATTTCCCACATTTCGTGTGGAATTTGGGTATGTGGTTTGAGCGGTGTCCATTTGGTGTCTGGAGGTTATCTGTAGCTTAGACCCAAGCGGTGAAGTTTGTGCTGTCTAATCTTCCCTCATGAACAGAATGCCAGAAAACAAGACATTAAATACATTCACCAAACAAATACAAAAGGACTAACAATCACTTGGTTGGAGGAATGAGGACAGAAGGGATGTGACTACAACCACCAAATTACTTTTTTTAATCCAAATGCATCTTATCAATTTGGATGGAAAAAGCACAATCACTGTGGAGTGGACTGCCTGCTACAATTTTACACACACACACGAACACAGCAGAACAAACAGCAGCTACCGGTATAATGCTATGAACAGTATGTTTGGGGTCTACAGTAAACAGCCAAGTATGGTTCAAAATTAGCCATCATCCAAAGTCTTCTGAAGAGCTAGGACTTGCCACATTGTGGGGGGGGGGGCATGTGGTGGGGCCAGACAGAGGGCATTATGCATTTATTCTGTGTGGTGTGGCTCACAGGATCCAACCTATATTGCACTGGAAGAATCTGGGGACTCAGATAGGAAAGCCCAGTCTCTGATAGTGCCTCCCATAGAGTAGCCAGGAATGGAACTGCAGCTCTTTAGTTCCACTACAACCATGTGACCCAAGAGACCAATAGTGTCCCGGCTGGCTGTATAAAGGGCCTCCTCCAAGCTGTGGTCCTGAACGACTTGTCTGATACAGTAATGACACAGACACGTTGCTGGCAAATAGCAGCAGAGATGGGGCTCTGTTGCTCTCCTGGCTTCCCACTGTGCGCTACACCATGCCCCACTCCCTGCCTCTCATGGTAGGCAGCAGCAACCTGCTATGTTGGAAAGCTGGAAGAGCGATGGTGCCCCACTCCCCCTGTGTGCCTGATCTTCCCTGATGCCTGACCTCCAACACCATAACTTTAACCTCATTCTTGCCTTTGGTTCCAATCTGCCCAACCTAGCAGCCACCTCCAGCCCTTAGTCCTTGCTTGGTGGATCCAGTGCCTGACCTCCAACCCACATTTTCTCCATCTGGCCCGTGTGGTACTTCCTTATGTTGCCAGAATCAGACCGCAGCTGTAGCCAGCCACAACGTTAGGCCCAAGGCCTGACACCATCCATTACCGAGTGTTCCAAGCTGGTGGGCAAACACAGCACACTTCCAGCTGAAGTTTATTCTGAGACTGATCATCACATTTTTTCAATTTGGCGAGTAGTCAAGCACTGCAGTCCTCTTGTTCAGCTTGCATTATATTCATTGTCTGGGAAAGTAGCAGACGACATCTCTTGGCATGTGTGTACCTCCCCTCCCCCCCCCCAAAGGCCTGTAGATGAGATGATGAGCATTGTGAGGCAGCTGAAGCCATAAAGTCACAGAGGAATGAACAACCAACCCCTGGAAATGTATTATTCTTTCATGTTGTTTGCATTTGCTTTTGTTGGCTTTTCATACTTAAATGCCTAAGTGGCTGTTCTGGCCACAATGAAGCTCTCTTGGCTTCTTTGAAGAATTTTTACGGTGTCATGAAGAGAGACAGACATGTTCCTTAACACACATACACACGAGCAGTGAGCTGAAGAATCAGGATCTTTTCTCCTCTCTCGGGATTATTTGTTTCCTTTTACATCTGACATTCAAAACAAAGTTTAAGAACTTATATAAAATATACCATATACAGTGGATGCTCGGGTTGAAAACGGGATCCGTGCAATTTAGCACTTCTGTGCATGTGCAAGTGCCGGAACCTGGAAGTAACCCGTTCCAGTACTTCTGGGTTTCGGCGCATCCGTAACCCGAAAAAAACGCAACCTGAAGCGTCTGTAACCCGAGGTATGACTATATACCATTCATAATAGTCTTGATAATCAATTGGATTTCTTACTTCTCCAAATTTTGTAACTAGAGCAGAGCTGATAGTTTTGGCCCAACTGTTTTCAGAGATTCACATAGCTGGGTGATAGGGAGGAAAATAGACTGCTCCCCAAATATAGGGAGGTGATGAGAGAAATGGATGCAAACACAATGCTAAGATTTAAATCACCTCACTGTATATAAAGGCTTTTTGGGTACATCTTATCCCTAAAGGAGAGGCTTCCGGTCTTTTTGGGAGTGTTGCCTTAAATATTTTCTTTATCTTGTTATAAATCATCTCGCCAAATCCCTTGGCCACTCTACCAAGTCCACCACATATGGCAGACAGGGCCAGATTTAGGCCCTAAAGCTACTGAAGGTAATGGGGCCCTTTATATGTCCAGCTGTCCTTTGTCAACAACATATTGTCATTGTTCTTTGTGTTGAATATATGCTATATGGTAGTTAATGAACCCAATAGGTATCTAAAGCCATTTTATTTGTTTTTTACCTTATATTTTGGAAATGTACATCTAGGTTTTCCCCCTTTAATTTTTTGGGGGGTCCCTCAAGAGAGTGGGGCCCTAAGCTATAGCTTGTTTAGCTTATACGTAAATCTGGCACTGATGGTAGAGTGTACCCTCTGTTTCCTTACATGATGGACCAATGTTCTGACTATGAGGCAGTTTCCTTTGCTGGTTGCTTAAAAAGGAAAACATAATATTGCAAAGGCCTATCTAAACAATTGCTTTCAAAAGTCTCAGCAAGACGGCAAGGACAATTCCTTGCATGTAATTAGGGGCACATTTATTCCTTACAGCATGCATAATACCCTACCCCTTTGTATGCTATCCTCATGCAACTGCTCTATAGAATGCTTTGCATACATGATACTGTAATAATTCCCCTGATTTTTAGAGATAACACGCCAGATAGATTATCTTCCTGACAGTTTGCAGATATTTCCAACAAAATCCTTGTGGACTTTGCATTCTGATGCAAAGCTTCCTGTATATCTCCATGGGTCTCAATCTGAATAGCAGAAACACCACACTAGCCAAGACCTGGTTGGTTCATTGTATTAATTATCCTGTGGTATAAATTACCACCAGGCCCTGTCATTTTAGGGGCCATATAAACTTAAACTTTGGAAAGTAAAACTTCTTGGGCCAGAGAGACATATCACAGCGTCTTCAAAGTATCTGCTGCCCATCATACATTTGCAGAATTTCTTTTGCACACCACCTATATGCATTTTTCCACCTTATGTAACTTTTGTATAGCAACAGACTCAAAATATAGCAGCATTAACCTTGAGGTAAAGTAAAGGTAAAGGTACCCCGCCCGTACGGGCCAGTCTTGACAGACTCTAGGGTTGTGCGCCCATCTCACTCAAGAGGCCGGGGACCAGCGCTGTCCGGAGACACTTCCGGGTCACATGGCCAGCGTGACGAAGCTGCTCTGGCGAGCCAGAGCCGCACACGGAAACGACGTTTACCTTCCCGCTAGTAAGCGGTCCCTATTTATCTACTTGCACCCGGGAGTGCTTTCGAACTGCTAGGTTGGCAGGCGCTGGGACCAAACAACGGGAGCGCACCCCACCGCGGAGATTCAAACCGCCAACCTTTCGATTGGCAAGCCCTAGGCGCTGAGGCTTTTATCCACAGCACCACCCGCGTCCCAACCTTGAGGTGTTTCCTCCCTATTTAAGTAATAAAAACCCATTAGCTCCCTATTCCTTTTGTTCTTCCCTATACAGATCAGATATCCTTAAGTAGAGCGTTTTGTGAACACCAAGGTCATTGCCTTTCATTTATTTAGCTTACACAAGGTTGAATACCGTTGCACAGAAGTACAGTTATTATTATTATTTTATGAAAGAAAATCTATTGAATTTTCGAGAGCTCCCTCCCTCCCGTTCTCCCGACCTATTATGCACTTACCACCGCATTCTTAGAAGTTTATAGAAGCATGTCAGGCAAGATCCACCTTGATTGGTAAGGCAGGTCTTTTTTCTGTAAGATTAGAACTTGGTTTTTAAAAACTGGCTCTTGGAATTATCTCTTGGCAAGATGATGGGATGGGAAAGGATGGGAGCACAGCCTCCAGTTGCAAGCCATTCATTATTCTATTTCCATGTTCAAGATACTGCAGTAAAAGTGCATTACCTTAATAATCAATAACTCAGTGGGAGGCCTTAATGGGTAGAACTCACTTGGAATTGAACTCCAACTGAAGAGGCAGAAGACCACAGAAGGCCTGCAGGCTATAATTAGAGTGCCATAAAACCAGAAGGTAAAGGGTGGCAGAATGCATTAGGAGTAAAAATGCGAACTTGCAAGTAATAATTCCAAAATCTTTCATGTTGACGCGAGTGTCACTTAAACATGAGCAAGTAAATGTTACATTAAAGAACACATTTACATTTAGACTCCCTAAAGCTTGAAGACTGAACAGAGGTTGGTTGGGCAAAGAGAAAGCAAGCGCATGCAATCTGCCCATTGGTATCTTCCTCTTCTTCTTCTTCTTGCTTCTCCCCCTTTGCTCCATCCGTCCATTTCCCCACCTTAATGTTTCCCTCCTCCCCATCTCCCCACCATCTGCCTTTAAAGAAACATATCACAGAATTTAAGCTACAGGAAGCTAATATAAAAATCCTCTCATGCAAAGAAACAGTGCATCTGTCTTTACATTGTTTCTGTTCATGGCTGGCTAGTTTTACATTTTCTGATCAGCGACCGGCACTGTGACCAGTAAACCAGTTTCTTCTGAGCTTCGGTGGACTGTCTGGAGGTCCTGCATTATTGATTTTCTGCTCATACGTTCTGGTTACTCTGTCAATCACTAGCTTGAAATACAAGATGGCAGTCAATAAGTCAAAAAAGAGAAGAAGATGGGGGAGGGGGGGGACAGCTACCACGCTGTGGATAAAATGAACAGAAAGCAATAACTTCCTTCCGAGGAAGGAGAGGCAGCAAATCTGATATACCATCTCAGAAAGCAATGGGCATAAAAAACAAATATATGAATTTTAACTTGACTGCACTAGGTGAAGGCAGGGACCATGCCCAATGGTATAATAATGCCTACCTGGAATTCTGCTTGCATCCATGGAGAAATAAACAAACCAGAGACTTAACTGTTAGAGGTAAAGTTACACTTTGTAGGGATGGGCAGGCACCCGCCTGCTTGGCCCCCAAATCATTTGGGCTGCTTCAAGTCAGATAATCAGCACCTCAATAAGTTGCTTGAGTGTTTGACTTGAATGCTTGAAGTGCCTATTTCCCCCTCCCTCCAGTCTCCCACCCTCCCTATCCCCCACTTTCTAAGGGGAAAAAATGCTTATCTTTGTGAAGTGAGACTGTGGAGACAGAGGCAGGGGCTAAGAGCAGGTGCTTCAAGGCAGGACAAAAACCTTGGGACTCCTTTCCTGAGGTAAATTGTGTGCATTTGCTGTCAGTTCATGATCAGAGCACATCATTTGCAGCCGAGGGCGTCAAGCTCCAAAGACCGTTTCAGGAGGAGCAAGACAGGACCAAAGGATAATGAAATGATACAGGAGAATGCCAGAGATTCGGAAGCCCTTGTTGTTCAAGCAAAGCTTAACTGGAACAGTATTCTTACTTGTCCCATACCCTCCAACATCTCTCCGATGAAAATAGGGACGTCACATTCCAAAATGGTAATTTTACTATTTAGACTCTTGTTGAGTTGCACATGCTAATTTTAGGCACAGTTGTGTTACACATCTGTGTACCTACCAATACCCCTGTGAGAATATAAACTACTATTATTCTTTAGCACTGAAGAGTTCCTAAAGGACATCATAGCTTTCTCTCATTAAACTGTGAAGGTTCAGGCTAGACCCAAAGCTGGGAATTAGATACCATCTAGAGTAAAGCTAGGTACCAGGGAAGTCATCCTGAAAGCTCAGCAGGTGGCACTCTTCCTCCCCTAGTCACTAATCCTTTGGCTACTACAGTAATCCATACAATGAACACAGCCTAGCCGTCTGATATTTGTTAATGAGAATCTCCACTTGAGGTGCTTAAGGGCACTCCTTCAACAAACTCCCAGTCCGTTTACAAAATTGTGAAAAGCAGCAGGGAAGCCTCACTAGGAAGGACCTGAACTATCTGTTAGCACAGATGGAGAAAAGTTTTCCTGAGGGCAGAAATGGCAATTGTTAATGCATAGGAAACGTTGTACAACTACGATCACATTGACTGGGTAAATGTACATTCAGAACTGCAACCACGAGAGGAAAATCTCTAGATAGGATAACTGACTGTGTCTTAATCATGATTAGATAGAAGGCAGTGTAGGAATTAATGCCGGTTGATGCTCAGAGTTTGATGTATGAGAGAATAATAAAATCATAGAATCACAGAGGTGGAGAGTCATCTAGTTCAACTTCCTGCAATGTAAGTGTTGGGAACAGTGACTTCAGTACCCATTAGGAATAGTGACTCTGATATGATGATGTTCAAGCTGCTCATGCTTGCATTTAATTTCAAAAGAGGAATGAAATTAGTTACAGTATTTAGATCCTTCTCCATCTGGTTTTAGGGCTGTTTTGGGACTGAAACAGCCTTGATCAGTTGGATGGATGATCTGCACTGCAAACTTGACAATGTGAGTGCACCCTTCCCAGTTCTACTGGACATCTCAGTAGTAGTTTTCTATACCACCAAGCATGGTATCCTTTGGGGGCATATGGCTTCTTTCAGGTCTGGAGACAGCATTACATGGTAACTCCAGTCCTATCTGGTTGGGTGTTCTCAGAAGGTAGTACTGGGGGACAGTGGTTCAACAACTTAGCCACTGACCTTTAGGAGACTCTCAGAATTCCATCTTGTTCTTTATGCTATTTCAACATCTACATGAAATGGTTGGGAGAGGTCATCCGGGGTTGGGGAATTGGATCATCAATATAGCACCCAGCTCTATTTCTTCCTTTCAACTGGAGCTAAGAAGGCTGTGGAGATTCTGAACCAATGTCTAGGCATAGTAATCAACTGGATGTGCACTAACAAGATGGAGGTCTAATCCAAACATGATGTAATCATTTGTGGAGAGACATTATTTGTCTGTAGATGTTCTGACCCAGGATTCAAAGCACAGCCTATTTTAGAGGCAGTTGCATTTCTTCTGAAGGACCAGACTTGCAGCTGAGGTGTGTGTGTGTGTGGAGATATTCCTGGACACAGCTCTGCTTCTGGAAGGCCAGGTGGTTTCTGTGACTAGGAGTGTTTTTGCCCAGCTTCCTTGAGAAAGAAGTTCAAAGTGCCTTGCCAGGGTATCCAATTTTTTTTCAAAGAGGGCCAGTTTTGATGAAGTGAACATGTGTGAAGGCCGACCAAAGTTGTTGACCTTTGTTGAGCTTTTTATTCGGTTGAAGTTATTGAGCTTTTTTTAAGATTGAGCTTACCTCAGGAAATAAACTGTCACTGGATTAAACCGATCAGCGGGCCGGATTAGGCCCCCAAAACAGACTTTGGACATGCCTGCCTTAGACACATCAGGATTAGATTACAGCAAAACACTGAATATGTGTCTGGCCTTGGAAAGTGAACTATTGCTTTCTGAACCTAATAGGTTTTGTTATTACACTACCTCTTGATATGGTAATAAGCATCTGTGTTCAAAACCTTTCTGAAGTCTCACTTGTATTGTTCTGCCTTGAGACTTGTATGAATCTAGCTTGTATGTATCTGATGTAGGTACATCTGCAATCTCAGTTGTTTCATCAATCATTGTTCCAGACTTTTACTATTCTGCAGCTGTCTTCTGTGCCTCCTGTAGACAGCTGCATCACCATCTATGTTCTTGAGGTCCTATGTTTCTCAGCTAGTTTGACAAGTTTCCACCTTCCCTTTGATGGATGGTATCCGCCTGCTGGTTTTTGTTTGCTTGCTTGCTTGCTTTTACATTTAAAGGTTTGACATCTGGCATGTTATGAATGTACCAAGTCTTCAGTTTGACTACACATACCTAGTCAATAAATGGCCTCCTGAGCCCTGCTATTCATTGCATAACTCAGGTCCTAGATGACTCTATTGTACGCGATTTTTTTTCTTAGGACTTTCAGGAGTATGATTTCTATTTTAAGAAACAAATCCCTTCCAGCATGTAGATTTGGTTCAGTAAGTGTGTCTACTCTTCCACCAGGCCTTTCCTGCAAAATAGCTTTCTTTTCTTTTTAAGATAGAAAAACTATATGATTTGCAAATGTGTGTCCAGTTAAAAGCAAGGATTGAGTTGTGGAGTTCAGCCCAGCGGCACAATCAAGATGACCATAACAGAGAGCAGTGATCCTGCCAGGAGCTATCCCACATCGCTCCTTGAATAAAGAAGTAGCTACTGGGAAACTAAGTTTAGCAATCTGAAGGAAAACAGGAACAAACACTGAACTGGCTTTCAGTTTTGCAACAAATTTTAGATGCCCGTGTTGGACACTTTGGAATTTTAAAGCAGAAAATCATGGTTGGTAGTATAGGTAGACACAACCTGTACTAGGTTCAGGGAATCATTCGTCCTCCAGATGTTCTTGAACTACAATTCCCATCAGCTCTGGCCATGGCTCATTCTTGCTGGGACTGATGGGAGTTATAGTTCAGCAACAACGGGAGAGCCAAAAGTTCGCCACCACTACATTAACAGCAGACCATATGGTAAAAGTCTTCTTGGACTGTACCACTTCAGATTAAAGGTGGGTGCTTCAGATGATTGAATATCCCCCAATGAAAATTCCCTGCTCATAGGAAACTACATATCATGGTGAATGGCTGTAGCCTAGACCTTTCCCTGATATATGACTTTCCCCTGTTTACAATTTATTTAAATAAAATGAAATGGGAGCATGCAAAGAAACCCCTAAAGTTCTCAGGGGTACAGTTGAAGAAGTGACAATATTACCACCTGACAACTTCTTCTTTAGACCAGCCACTTTGCAAGAAGACTTTCCTAAAGTTATAAAGCCATAATTTAAATAAAACAAATAATGCAAATCACCATGAATTTTTGTGCTATGAAAGCACACATGAAATACATTGGGAACTGATAGAAGAAGCCGACTGTTTTTATACATAGCATGAAAACCACCTTCAGACTTCTGCTGCCCAATTTCATTTATTTATTTGCACGTTTAGTCACATTGTTAACATGTGAGAGAAAGTGGAAGAACACCATTTTGAAATATGGTACATTCTGGTCAATTAAGGTTTCTGTTTTGTTTCTCCTAATACCAAATGCAGGAAATGTACAGTCCAAAACCACCTTTAGTCTATTGGCCAGATTGCATCAGGAGAGCAATTGGAAGAAGAAATGGGGAAAGGAGTGATTCCAATCTAACCAAGCTATAGAAATTGTATGTATGCCACGGGTATAATTACAGTGTTGTTCCATTATTACCTTTGTGATGGGCCTCTGCATGGATAAAGTGCATCAAATCAGATCAATAGTAAGAATAATCTAAAGCAAACTTTGTAGTTCCACTCTGCATCTTCCTAGTTGCTTCTTTGTGAAGCACAGGTTGCATTGTTCTGCTGTTATATACATCATTGAGCCTTGATTTCCTACAGTAAAGCTTAGCATCTGTTTTGTCATTTGATGAATAGCTCTGATCTGTTGTTTTAATTGCTTCCTAGTAAGACACTAATGACCTTTTTTTGTTCCACTAAACACCATTTTTGCTTAGTTGTAAATTAACCATAACCAAACAGTTGATGTGCTAATACCTTTAACATCCTTTGCTGCAGGTTGGTGAATTAGAGCCTGGGGGAGGTGTTGTCACAGCAAACTGAAAGGACTAGAATTTCACATTAAGGAGATACACAGGTTCCTCAGTAGTTATTTCTGATTTATATGAAGAATACAGTTGGAGATACAGTGAAATTTCACCTTCACCTGGCTAAGAAAGAAAATAAGCATAAGTGTGAGCTACTTAGCAGGAGTGTCTATCCCACAATTGTTCATACAGTCCTAATGGCTTTGGGCAGGCCGGGTCATCCTCCTATATACCTGCTGGGATTGACAAGGCATCTGACCCTCATCTGAATCTCATAGCTCTCGTGTAGCTGCCTCTGATTAGTTATCATTTAACTCTTGGGGGAAATAATTAGCATCACATGTCATGTGCATGGAAGTCTCCAAACCAATTAACCAACTAGAGAGATTACTGCTAATAGCACCAGTTTTCCTATAACTTGATATTGCTGGATAGTTTTGATGAACTGCAAAAGCATTTTTAGTTTGCTTTCTGTTGCCACCCTATTCTTGTATATGTTGATAATATAATTTTGGTTACTGAGGACAAATAAGATTGTACAAAAACAAGATTGGGTGCAGGCCTGGCCAGGACATAGGCGTGCTGTGACAAAGGTGACCTGTGTGCTTGCTTGCTTGGTTAGCAGCTGTTGGGAACTTCAAGGTCCCTGCTCTCCCTTCTTATGGTCTTTGTATTGGACCTGGAGACTCCAATAGAGAGCGTTCCACTTCAAGAAGGAGGGCGAGCGGGCACTCTATCAAATGACAGGGCAGGAGTTACACGGAGCAGGGTCTTTTCACTGGTGGTGTCCATTGTATGCCTCACTCTTCCCAGACCTGCTCTCTTTTGGCCTGCATTTTGGAGCTTTATAATTTAGACAGACTTTGGAAGAACTGGTTGATAAGTTTTATCAGTTGCTGGAGCATGAGCGGATTTTATTTGCTGCTATTCTGTGCTTCTGCTGCACCAGGGTTTACACCAGCATAATAGAATTGGCCAGGATGCCAGAAGGGATACAATTTATGAGCTTTCTCCATTATCTGCACTGCAGGGGGTGTTCAGTCAACAGTGCAAAGACTGAGCTGAAGCATTCCCTGTTGGTTACCTGCTTTCAGCAATAGGGGTTGCTGTTTGGTAGTACCCAATTGGTTAGCTGTCAGTTTCTAGGGCTCCCTATTGGTGGCTCTTAGGTAATTCACAAAATACAGAATCCATTCATAAAACACAGTGTTCATTCATAAAGCAGTAACATAAATCTCCATCACTATATATTGTGTGTATATTTCAGCGGTTGAACGTACAGGTTTATGGCCATGCTGTAGTGTAGTGCTTATGAGACTGTGAATAAAAGGTGGCTGGGCTCATTGTCTTGGGGTTTGGGGGGGAAGAGGAGACAAAACTGCTTTCCAATAAGTGTCCCCCTTTATTTCCATAACAAGTCCTTGAGTCTGTACTCTGAATGGTGACACCAGGGACCAAGAAGGTGCAGGGCTTGTCAGTCCAACCCCTGCACAGTCTCATCAGGGCTGACCTTAAGGCAATTGGAGCAATTGGACCAAATTGGGCCCCATGGGCTGCTCCTAAGGGGGCCTCTGCATCAGGGCAATCTAGATGGATTTTATTTATATATATAAGATTTTGCAGACTTTGTCTGTGAACTGGGGCCCTACAAAAAAAAATTGAAGTTGCGCCCCACTGCTTCAAATTGGGCCCCACTGGCTAGCCCTGAGTCTAATAGTTGCTGGGCCTGAGTTGCCCTGCCCTTGTATGAAGTCTTGGGTTTACTGTTTTGTGAGAGGGGAGACTGTGACACCGGGGAGCAGGCAGGCTGGCGAGGCCCCCTAGATTTACAGGCACAAGTTGTCATGCCCTCACATGAAGTATTGGGTTTGCAATTTTGGGTGAGGGGAGACTGCGGCACTGGGGAGAGGGCAGGCTCGTGAGGCCCCCTAGTCTTAGAGGCCTGAGTTACCCTGCCCTTGCATGAAGTCTTGGGTTTGCATGTTTGGGAGGGGGAGACTGCCCACTAGGGAGTGGAAGGGATGGTGAGGCCCCCTAGCTTTAGAGGCCCTAGGCTTCAACCTACTTAGCCTATAAATAAATCTGGCACTGATGGTGATGCTGTGAGTGGTCTGAACCATTAGTAAATTGGAATGGGAGCACAGTCTTCCAATCCTCTGTATCCAATTCTGCATAATTTTCACTATGTAGACCAGTGCAATTTATAGCCTCATCCAATGAGCTGCTAAATCAAAGGTGGCTTGCTGGTGTGTGTGTTTGTATGTTTGCTAAAATGTTGTTTTTCTTCTTAAAACGTTATTTTTTGACTACAGAAATATGTATTCAAGCCTTCAGTTGCTGCAGGGATGCTGGCAGGAGAATAAACAACCCCCTGCTGTATTCCCACATTACAGACCGCAGTGGAAACAAACATTAAGCAAACATGCAAAAGCCTCACAAACCGCAAAGATACCATGATCCCTTAAAATTTGAGAGAGAGAACAGCCTGGATGTTGTTAAAGTCACCTGTCTTGAGAGGGATTATTCTCTTTTCCTGCCCCCCGCTATTCTCCTCAAGCACCTTTGTCCCTAAGGTACTGGATTCCCTGAACAAGTCTGTAGAGAACCTTCTGTGGAGAAGTTTATTAAATTGCTAACTCAAAATGTAGCTCATGGAGGGAAAAGAGGGATTAACAATGTGTCCTGAAAATGAAAATGTGAGTGAGGCTGAAATCTCTCCCTCTCCTCCAGTGGCGTAGCGTGGGTTGTCAGCACCCGGGGCAAGGCAAGTAATTTGCGCCCCCTAACCCGTGGATTTGCGCCCCCTAACCCTAACCCCCAGCTGTTGTGCCCGGTGCGGCCGGCCCCCACTGCACCCCCCCACGCTACGCCACTGCTCTCCTCTCCTTTCGAAATAAAGTTCTATAGGTATTGATAAAATTACTGTTATGGACTGCCCTGCAACACTTTCCATAGATTTCAATAACACTCAGATTACCTGTAGCCCCACCAAGGGCAGGATACATTGGGTACACATGTACTGAGCCCCAAGTCAGCAGGGGCACCGGACCCTTAGCTCATTTTTTTTTTTTAAAAAAGCAAATCAATCAGAAATCTACAAAGAAAGTTAGAAGGCAAACTGTGGAGGCAATGTTGTAAGAATTTTTAGACAGGTACAGTTAAGGATGCTGAATCACTGAATCACCATTGCTCATCATTCTCACCTGGGACTTAGGAAGGGGAAGCACCCAGAACAGTGACAGCGGGGGGGGGGGGGGAGGGAGGGGAGGGAGGGGAGGGAGATTGCTATTGCTGCTATTAGCCTGATGCTGAACAGAAGAGGATAGTCTGCTTGTGTACTAAGGTAGGTTTGCTTAAGCACTTTTCTCTTTGTCCACATTATTTCAATTACTGTATAAAACACAATTAGCTAGCTTTGGCATGTTTTACTTGGAGGTAACGCCATTGAAATGATGCTTCCTTCCTGCTGAGAGAATATGATGGCAGAACAGTGCCACTCCTCTGCCCCCAATTTTCCATGTCCTCCATACAGCCTCTACTGTATATAATAAGATATAAGATACAAAATGAATCTGCAAATACAAGCATAACACCATCAAACACCTTATTTATGGCTTCAAGTTAACATTCCTATAGGCCAGGCATGGCCAACCTTGGCCCTCCAGCTGTTTTGGGACTACAATTCTCATCATCCCTGACCACTGGTCCTGTTAGCTAGGGATGATGGGAGTTGTAGTCCCGAAACAACTGGAGGGCCACGTTTGGCCATGCATGCCATAGGCTGTTCCTTTTTGGTTTATCAATATTGGCAGACAATGTTTCTCTTTGTGTGTTTTGCTGAGAGTTTTGAAATTCCTCATGCTTAGAGTATTTGTGGTTTGCTGCATTTTTGTAGCTAACTTTTCTTCCCAAGAGCTCAAGGCTGGTTTCATTGTCTACTCTTTTCCCCTTTTTATCTTCTCAATAGCCATGTGAGGTAGGCTAGGCTGAGATTTGGTAGTTCAGGAACTGGACATAATTTGAGCACTTTTTTCTTCCTCTTATCTTTTCTGGATTGGCAAAGTTTAGAAAGGGATTGTGGTTTGAGAAACACTGGCGTAAGATATTGGTCCAAAAGATGAACGAGTGTCAAGTAAGCAAGCTAGCAATGTGACAAATGGTTTGGGGAAATCGTCTGTCATGTGCATAGTTAGGAGGTCTGGCTTTGCCTTTCTCTCCCTCAGCCCATTGCAGCTTGTTTTTAACCATGTAATGTGAAAAGTCTCTTTTATCTTCTCCCTCACCCCACTATTCTACATTAAATGATTCTGTTGAAAATAAAGTTACTATTATCTTGGAAGGTAGAAGAAGGGAAAATAGGACTGTCTTTGATCATATACTCTCCCATTGTCAAAAGGATTACAGGAATAAAGACCAAATAATAAAAAAAGAGCCTAACAAATATTCCCTTTGGGGAGTTTTGCTTTTCATTTGCTCATGTCAGCTCCTGCAATAAATTTATGCAGCTATTTTGTAAATAAATGAGGATAAAGTAAAAGCGCTCATAAACCCTTCTATTGGGTTACAAGAGCTTTCCTTTTGTCTTACAGACACATGACTGTGAAGGATTACAAGGCACACTGAAATGCCCCTTTTCTCAAATTCTGAGGAATGATCACAGGCCTCAAGGTCATTGATGCTTTGACTTCTGAGAGGCTGTGTTTTGTTATTTATTTAATGCTAATGGATGCAGTTCCTTTTATTGCTGGATTAAAAATCCTTTGCTCATCTTCCTTTCATACCGGAGGAACATTTCTTTTCTCTTTATTCTAAATGTGTGTGGCGTTATCAGAGGAGGGAAGTTCATCTACAGCCAAGCTGAAACTCTTGCAGTGTGAAATATGTACCGGTAACTCAGGCTGCGATCCCAATCCTACAGGGACTAAGTCCCGTTGAAAACTACAGACTTGTTTCTGAATGGGACTGCATGGTTTGTAGCACAAAGGGTGGTGCAGATAATCTTCCATAGTTCTGCTTGGATAGCTCAGTTGGTAGAGCATGGTGCTATAATGCCAAGGTTGCAAGTTGGATACCCATATGGGACAGCTGCATATCCAATTGGACTAGATGATCCTCAGGATCACTTCTAACTCCATGGTTCTATCTGGGCTGGTGCAACCTCAAGAGAATTAGACTCTTAAGGGCCTGGGCCCAACATTAATTTTACTGAAGAAAGTCAAACTAGGCTCAGCAGAAGTGCATCTTAGGTATGTATGTGCTTTTGCCAGCCATCGTTGCCTTTAAAACATGACAAGAAGTTGGGCTTTGCTGTGCTAGTATTCCTTGCATTTCCCCTCAGCTCCCTCTCAGCCCCTCCTCCAATAAATTGCAGACTCAGGGGAATTCTGTAGGAGAGTTGTTTGTGGAATGTGAATGAAGAAAGTGAGGTTTTGTAACAGGGTAAGCAATGGGGATGAGTTTGGGAAGGGGTGATGGCTAGGCTGAACATCTGTCAAACTGATTTTTCTCGTATGGGTTTAATTACACTACAGATATTACATTAAAAGAACAAAGGAATGGCAGAAACCACCCCAAATCTGTTTTGTTTTGCCTATGTCAGATGAAATAAATTAGTCTGCAACCATATACAGACTTACTTGGGAGTAAGCCCCATTGAGCCCAGTGAGGCTTTCTTCGAAGTAGATATGTATAAGATTGCCCTGTTATTCTCCAAATACTGGACCGTATATATTGAGAGGGAGAGAATGATTTTAAACCCTGTTGGAATGAGTGTTTTTCTTACATTTTCTTTCTTTTTCTTTTTTTTGGACCAAGAATGCAGAATGGAGTTATAATTATAAACTTCTGAAAACCCCAGTCTGCAGAATGAGGTTGCCAAGAGTGCTTGAACAATAGAGTATTACCCTGAAATAATGTAATGGAAGCAGCAAGATCCACTTCTGGCTCAAAGGGAAGGAGGGGGAAAACTTTACATTTTGCTACAGAGCTCAGTATATTAACAAAACTGTCATTACCCATAGTGGGGGGAAAAGTCTTGAAGCTTTGCAGACCTTTTGGATTGCAGAATGGAATATAGTTTCAAAAAAGAAAAGAAAGAAAAGGATTTACTATGTCTGGATGCAAAACTAATCAACTCAGTATGACTATTTCATATGGTTAAACCCATTACAAGTTTGCTTGACTTCTTTCATCTCTGTTGAGGATATAGGATATCATTAATGTTACCAGCTGCATTGTTTTCTTCGAATACCAACAGCCGGGGGGGGGGGGGAGAGGAGGAATCCTATTGGCTGCCTTGTTTTCCACTTACATAGCTATCATACTGCCAAGGCAAATGGGAAACAGGCCCTTGCAATAACAGCGCTGTCCCAAATGCCCTGTTAATTTTTAGTAAACCAAAATAAAATGTGTTGTTATTTATTAAGACTATGTGACCCGTACGGAATCCAGATGATTTTTTAGCAAAGCATTGGGCTCTTTAACATACAACCCTCCCCTCATTTCTTTGTATAGAGCCCAGAAAATGAGCAGTCATTTATGTTTGGTGCAATCCATGCGCCATGGGATTCAGCTACACCAGCTATAACTCTTGGTACTTACATAAAACTTTAACGATTCCCCGAATACATGAAAAACACCACTCAGTTGCACAACGTTCTTGGTGTGACTGGGTGATAGCTGTCTTAAGGCCGCTAAACCTAGTTGGGGACCAGATCCGTGGGGATCTGATTACATCAGCCTTTGTCATGGCAGCACTGCAGAAGGTCTTGTTGTCCGGTAAGAGCAGTTTTGTTTAGGGGAAGGAGGATTCAGCCTGTTCCACTTCTTTAATGTTCTGTGGGCTGACTCTGTCTCATGTTCCATGCCTTCTGAATCCCACTTCATCTTGGATAATTTTTAAAAGTACTGTAATTACATAACCCGAGCATGTGCAGTTTGCTGCAGATGTTGTTTCCTTCTCATAGGAAGCTGCCTTGTGCTGAGTAAGGCTGTCGGCCCAGCTAACTCGGCCATGGGGAGCCTCTGGTCAATGGCAGAACTTCTCAAATTTCAGTGGCATCCTGTGTGATGCCAAATTCCCCCCTCCAACCTCTTGCCTTCCACTCTGCACCATAGTTGTGGTACCCCTAAGGAGCCCAGTGTGACCGAACCAGTCATGCTTCCCTCTGCTCTTGCCACCTTAGCCCAGCTTTGGGGTTCAATTTCTGCAAACCATGCCCGCCCGTCAACCAGCTAACATCTCTTTTGACATCAATTCTTCAATTTTGCATTGGCTGTGGATACCTGTTTCCTATAGGGAACAGGCATCCATCGCGAAAGCAGCAGGATTTAACCTTTGCTCGAGCATCGGGTGAGCAGGGCTTTAATCCTGCTCAGTTTGCCTCTGTGTTTGTGTGTTTGTGTGTGTAGCCAAAGAAGGCAGACGCCTTTTCTCCAACATTTACCTGGGCAAGGGAGAAATTTAATTTTGACAGGTTTCTCTCCTCCCCCCCCCCCACCTCAGCCCCAGCCAGGAAAGAAATGTGCTTTTCACCAACATTGGTTGGGTGAGAGAATTATCTTTCATGCAGCGATGCCTGTAAAAAGCAGACATATTGGGAGGGTAGGAAAAAAAGCGATTTGCAGGCCCTATGCTTGATGCTTCCCAAAGGGTGAAGCAATGTCCCTTGTGCTGTGCAAGTGATTTGACCAGCTGTCCACTGTGGCAAAACATCATTGCTGCAGAGCTCCTGCCTGCTGGGGTATTAAACCCTGGGTTAAAACAGGCCCGTTCTTTGATTTAGGATGTGGGAGTTACATATGCTTTTAGGGAAGGAGATGGCTGCCAGCAGCTTCCAGGTCAAATCCAGGCTTTGTAAGTTGCAGGCTTCGCGAAAGCAATTCACATTTATACATACTCAGCTGTTTCTAACCGGAGCCTGTTCTTTAACGTATGAATGTGGCATACTCCATACGTAGACGTAATAATAAGATAATTAGCAGGTAGTAATAATAACAGGTGCATATGAGAAGAGTATAGCATGGACAAACCAGAAGGGCTGTCAGTTTTAATGAGCGCCAATATTAGTAGGATTTATATCATGCTAAGAAAGAGAAACGACACCCAGCGGAGCTCTCACAGCAAATTAGTGGTTGTGGCAGCAGACCTCCTTCCCAGATTGGTTTCACTGGGAAGCTGAGAGAGCAAGAAATTGTTCCTGGTGGTAGCCCAGGGAACTATAGCAACTGGACTCTACATTTTTCTCCCTCCCTTAGCTGTGTGGTGACCCTATTTTGCAGAAATGCTGGACGGGGCAACCATTTTAGCAACTGGTAACTCAGCACAAGGGACGTGGGTGGTGCTGTGGGTTAAACCACTGAGCCTAGGACTTGCTGATCAGAAGGTCGGCGGTTCAAATCCCCGCAACGGAGTGAGCTCCCATTGCTCGGTCCCTGCTCCTGCCAACCTAGCAGTTCAAAAGCACCTCAAAGTGCAAGTAGATAAATAGGTACCACTCTGGCGGGAAGGTAAACGGCACTTCCGTGTGCTGCTCTGGTTCGCCAGAAGCGGCTTAGTCATGCTGGCCACATGACCCGGAAGCTGTACGCCGGCTCCCTCGGCCAATAAAGCGAGATGAGCGCCACAACCCCAGAGTTGGTCACGACTGGACCTAATGGTCAGGGGCCCCTTTACCTTTACCTTTTAACACAGCACAGGCAAATTGCAACTGCCTAGTAAGGACCGCATCTGTATTATCCTAGCAAAGTTCTAGAGAATTTACTTAATCACCAGGGCCAACTCTGCCATTGGGCAAAGTAAGCTGGCCACTTTAGGCAACCTATTTTGAGCGTCCTTCTCTCAGCGGCAGAGGGGGCATGAGGCAATGGGGAGAAAGGCTTCCTCTTTTTCATTCCCCTCCTGTTTGCAAGTGGGATATTAGGATGGGGTGAGTTGCGAGGGGATGAGAAAGTTTGGGACCACTGTGGAAGAGGGGAGGGAAATGTTTGTGCGGGGGTGGAAGTTTGCCCCGGACTCGGACTGTGGTTGTGCCAGGCTGCAATCATTGCTCGCCATCATACTAAGACAAGCAGTCCTTGTGTCTCGTTTCATGGGGTGAATGTGGGCAAGAGCTTGCGAAAGGAAGGAGCCTAATTGGTATTGCTAAATGGAGCCAAGGCACAGAGCTTTGAATGTCAGCCATGTGACGGTTGGAATGGCTGCTCTAAAGGCTTGGCAGCTCCTGCTACTGGACAGAAGTTTCTTAGCTTGATTGCCAACTTTATGAATTCTGCAGAGAGGTTTAGCGTGCATGAGCCAACCTTGAAGCATTACAATGAGTCTGCCTGCATTCACGTCACCCTGATACAGGGGAAAAAAACCTGTCTGTAACTTTCATTTCTCCGTTTGCATTAGCCTTGAATTATTGCGCTGCTTACATAATTAATTGAATCATCTGGGGACAAGTTTGTTCTAAAGTGTTTCTTTTTAAAAAATAAAATAAAAATAAAGCAGTAATACCCTTAATACTGCAAAGTTTTTGCACGTATCTTTGTGCTCAAACTCATCTTTGTACGATGCTGTTGTTGAAGTCATTGGTAGCAAGTTGCTTCCTTTGAAAGTGGCGCTCTGTGCCTACATTTCACATTGTGCCTGTATTTATTTGTTTTCCCCAATAACTGAATTCAGCTTACACTTTGGAAGGGAGATCTGCTATGTATATGATAACTATTTTCCATCAGTTTCATACTAAGTAATGAGCACCCCTCCCATTACTTCAGGCCTTATATAATTATTCTGCAAGAAGCAGTTGCAGTTCTGATCATTTCTCTCCCCAGTCTAAACAATGTACACACAGACCCTTTTCAAAGAAGTAATAGTTGAAGTAATCAAATTTTCTCTCGGAAGAGAATAGTCAATCTAGCCTCCGCACCCATCTAAACAGCTAATCTCCACGAAGTTATGGTAGCTGAATACAGCTGAAGAGGTCTACGTGCAACACTTTTGTACACATGTGGTACTTCATCCAACTTAGAGATGTGCGTACATAGGGCGCCAGCTCGATCAGGGTAATTGGAGCTACAAACTAATTGACTACAAAATACCAATATTTCTATACAGCCTTGGGTGGTTTTCTTAGGAAAACTGCACAAAACCTCTGAACGATACTGATGAGGACAAATGTGTTTTTTGAAAGTTTCCTCTGATATATTTGCTTCAGAAATCTGGCATGAACTTCTTATGGAGCAGGAGTGAAGAGTGAGCCTGTTTCATCCCACAGGATGACTGCAAGTGTTAAATGGGGCAGCCCAACCAGATGGGTGGGGTGTAAATAAAACCATTATTATTATTATTATTATTATTATTATTATTATTATTACCCATTGGTTAGGGGACCTGATTAGCTTGCAATCAAAAGTATATGATATCTCAAAGACAAAGCACTTTGAGAAGCAGAGGCACAACTTCAGACAATCCTTTAGAATTACTTAATTTATGAAGCAGACAACTGAAAAATTGAATTGATATACTACCTTCATCTGAGGATCACAAGGCCTCTCTAGGCTGGTTGATTTTTTTTAATTTTTTGCGAGTGCATTGTGCAACATTTAACTGAAGCAAAAATAGTGCATTGACCAACTTTATTCATTGTTCTGCAATGTTTCCTCACTGTTACGGCATTAATGCAGTTTTAGTGCATCAAAAGGTGTAAGAACTGGTAGCCTATCGCATGCTGCCAGACTCCATCTCCCATAAACCCCTGACAATATGGTCAGGGATTAAGAATGATGGGAACTGCAGTCCACGGATTTCAATGTTTGTTTTGAGGGGGAAAATACACATAAAAGTATACATTGCTATACCATTAAAGCCCATATTTGGAGACAGGGGTGCCGACTTGCCCCCCACATTGAGAGTGCTCAGTCACGTGATGCTGCCCAGCAGTGGGGGAGGGACACATGGAGGGCAATTTTCACACTTGCTTGATCCAGCCCCGGCCTGGCTCTTGGGCTACCGGGCAGAGGCTGGGGTGCTTGGCGGGGGTAGGGGGTGGCAGCCCCCTCAATATTGGGGGGTACAGCCCACTGCCCCCAAATATTGGGGGGACTGAAGCCCCTTCTGCCCCCTAGCATCCCTGTCTGGAGACTTCTTTCACGTTTGCAGGTTAATCTGAAAATGCCACATAACAGAATTTTGGGCAAACGTGTGGAAGTGATACTGTTTAGAAATTCGCTCCTACCATGAGCATTTGGGGAAGCATTGTAAGACAGCCCTGACTGAATTGGCCTTTTAGGGCAATATTTTCCCCGAATATTCTTCCCGAATATTCTTCCTGAATGTTCATGAGGGGATGGGCTTTTAACAGAAATAAGGTCCCATACATTTCCAACATTTTTCAGATGAAAATAGGGACATCCCATTCTCCATCAGGAAGCTTCCCCCACATTCGATTTCCTGCACACATAGATGTCACATACACATTGAAACTGGTCACTTTGAGCCAATTTCTTAGGAATTGCCTATTGCTAGCCATAGGGAATGGTTGAAACCTCTGTCTCAGATGGCCAGTCATCCGATCCAAAACACCTTTGGTTTTTCATGAAATTTCTCGGAAACATCCCCTCAGAAAGAACCCCCAAATTTGTTCAAATTTTGCTTTAGGCACAGTTTTGGTTCTGCCAAAAGTGCCCATAGCTTTGCCTTTGGTAGTTTAGTAAACAAGCTTTGCTTTGCATTTTTGGAATATTGGTTACCATTGAAAACACAATAGAAGCACCATCCAAACGTCTGTGAGCATTTCCACTAAAATTCCCTTTGGCATAGTCAAGAGTTTTATAACTTAGTTGTAAAACATCACCCCGAGCTAAAATTTGGCAAACCGTGTATTAAGATGGAAAGTTAATTTTATATCCAAAACATGAAAATAATCCATTAAGTACGTTTGCGAGTTCTTTGAGTGAGTTCAAAGTGCACTTTCCCCCCCTTTTGAATCTTTATTATACTCGAGTCTCTGCAGGCTTTAATTATTGAAGCAGTTTTTGCAAATGTTTAACCTATATTGATGGATAATGAGGTTCTCTAATGCTAAAGAAAGTGCTAGATGAGCTGGAATTATTGTAATCATTTAATAAAAGGTGAGTTGAATTGCTGTATTTTACTTTTCAAATATGAAACTGTGGACTGGGTTTTTAGACTGTGTTTTCCTGAAATAAAACCAGGAGAGCTTTTATTTTGGTGACCATAGTTGCTGCTGCTCTGTGGAGTTCACATCTCAAAAACATAGTATGGAGTCAACCCCTCTCAGTATCGAAAATTCTCTCACCATTCACTGGCACTGTAGACATAATGGCTGCAGTGAGTATCTTAGATTAATAGCGCATGGAGTTTGACAAAGGATAATAATGGCTTAGGGTTGAAGAAGCCATTATGGTTTATTAGATTATTGATTTGTGAATCTAAAAAAAATTGCTTGCCAGGGAATATTTTGCTATACAATTTTAATGACTCATTGTAGGAGCTGTTGGATCGGATTCTGAATATTACCATACTAAATAAAAATAGTAGGAGCTAGTCCACCAGGAGAACATGATATGCACCTTATTATTCCCCCCTAAATTCTTATTGCATATATTCTGCTCAAATTAAGATACCCTTTGTCTACATCTTGGCTTTGACATTTGCTGAAAGCCTAGAACAACATTGTTCATCTTTCCCCACCAGGGCTGGTCCTACCAGGTGTCAAGCTGGACCTTTTGGCTCAAGTGGTAGATTGAGAGGGGCCTTGGAACAAACACACCCTCCCCACTGCACTACACTACCAGAGCTCCCATGGGCTCACAAAGCTAGAACAAGTGCACTCCACCAGCCACCTCCGTGAGCCCATGCCACACCAAACCACCAGTGGTGCTCTGTGGCCTGGCAGGACCCCTCCAGACTGGTGTTTTATTGCAGGTATATTCTGTAACAGGTCCTTAATGCAATAATAGTGCATTGGTGGTAGATTTATTCTGCTTTAAAAGTTGTTCTGTAATGCTTCCCCGGCAGTACCACATTACCGCTGTCTGTTGGGGCTATAATGCAATGTAAGGAAATAAATGATGGGATTTCAGGGATATGCACTGATTGGAAATGATACAGCATGACTTTCCCAAAACTTGTGTAGCCTCCTGGATCAGGCCAGTTGCCCATCAAATCTAGGACCCTGTTCACAAAGTAGCCAAGCTTTTAAACTAATAATCAGGAAGCTAATAAACAGGATTTGAGTGCAACCGTACTCTCCCCTCCTGCAGCTTTCAGCAATGGTAGGGTTGCCATTGTTGGGATATTCCGTTCCACTTTAAGAACAGATGTGTGGATTGTTGCATGTCACATGCCTGTTTACACTCCAGCACAGCTTGCTGGGAACTTCCGTTTGTGTATAGCTTTTGCTTTTGCCGTCTTGCTTTGGACATGAAGGAGATCAGACATGTTTCCTTTAGTCCTGATGCACTCTGAATAAACTGCTTGTAAATATGCTCACACGGCCTCTCCTGCCACTTCTGTTGCATAGCGTTTACTCTGCTGAGTAGCATGCCCTAGCTTCTGAAGCTGGGGTCTCAGATTCATGCTGCACCAAGGACTGGAGTTCGTCTGGCACACTGGCCAATGGGCTGGAGTCAGCTGGGGGCCTGACAATTGCCCCCGTTTCCTTGGCTGCATGCCAACAGCCATATCCTGAAGAGCAAAAAAGAAGACAGCCCAAGCTGCTGCCAGCCCGAGCTGGGGAAGGAGGTGCGTGGCCATGGGTGTGCCTATTTCCCCAGCTTGGGCAGGTAGTGGCCGCCCAAGCCCAAGCTGCCCGAGCCTGAGCTGCTGTCAGCCTGATCGGAGGCAGGACCCGCTCCTATTAGATCTTCGCTGCGACAGCTTCGCTTTGCTGCAGCGCTTCCACCTCCAGGGCACAGTGCCTTCCCAAGCATTTGTGAGCCCCCCCAAGCCCCCCAATAAAATAATATAAACTCCCCAAACCCAGATTTCCTTTTAAATGTAAATATCTGCCCCCAAAAAGGACATGTCCGGGTTTTCCTGGACGTATGGCAACCCTGTGTCCACAGACTGAGGTCAAGCTGCATAGGGAGAAGCCTTAGAGACTATTCCAGCAAATATATTGCTGAAGTCGTGGGGGAATTTAGGGGCTTGTGTTCAGTGAGCAAGTAGCTGCATGCGAGATGGGTGGGTGTGGCAGCTCAGGCATCAAAATGGTTTAGTTGCTTCTCTGCCTGTATGCTCCCCTCCCCCTCCCTCTCTCCTCTACCTTTTTAAGACTCAAATTCCTTATCTCTCTCCTTTTGTTGCACATCTTTTCTCTTCTCTTGATCTTTAAAGAAACAACTGTCTTCTTACACGTTTCACAGCATGCAAAACATCAACAGCAGTTATTGCCGATTTTCCCTCTACCAAACTTTTTGAAACCATTTTGCCTGTCTGTTCATGTTTATAGAATTTGTCTCCCTTCCCCTCCTCTTCTTTTTAAATATACATTTAAAAGGGGGGGGGGGACACACACACTTACTTACTACATGAACAAATGGGCTTGTATTCTAAACACAGAAAATGGTTCATTACTTTAACACTAGTTCAAGACTGGTTAGAGAGATCTTCAGGTGACCATAACGATATATTCTGTACCGTTCGGTATTACTAAAATAGTATGAAACGCTACCAAACACTGGCAACAACAATGCATTTTGAGTATTTTTTAAAGCATCTATTGTTGTGTTGCTGCCTTTTCTGTCTCCAGGGTATTCCATCATTTACTGCCAGCATTATTATATTAGCAACATACAATGCTGATGTGATATTCTTTTCTCCCAAATGTGTGAATTAAAACCTGCTCAAAAACATTTTTCATTTATTCCACATAGGTCCTTTCCTTCCTTCCTTTCCCCTGTCACACTGTCATTCCATTCTTTCTCTTATTTATTGTCTTCTTTCTGATGTACTTCATTAGATCGGAAACTCTTTAAAAAAAAGCACCTGTCTCTTCTCAGATGAGAAATGCCTCTTTTATATATTCTTCCAACAGAGTCGGACAGTGAGGAGTATCCAAATGCTCTTTAGGGAACAGGCAAGTTCAAATGTTTACGCCTATGACCTTTCTTCATTACTTGATAATTCAGGACTTGAATCATATGCAGCTAAATCTGTGGGTGACATACACGGAAAAGCATTGTGGCTGAGTTGACACGAGATAATAAGAAAGTTCTGTTGATTGTATTTGATCAGTGGTGATTCACTGACAAAATAGTGAGTCACTATTTTTTCTTCTTCAGCCATCAAGTGCTGAACATGCCTCCGTGTATCAGCTCATAGACTAGTTTAGAGCAGAAGTCTTTATTTTTAAAAAGTATTTCTTAAAGGTTTGGGGAAACTGTTCCTGTAACATATACATTTAATGGGTAGTAATCCAACATAAGCCAAACTCAGAGTAGACACATTGAGATCTATGGGTGTACATGCATTGATTTTGGCGGGCCAACTCCAGTGAGTATAACTTAGCGCAGCCTTTCTCAACCTGTGGGTCCCCAGATGTTGTTGAACTACAACTCCGATCACCCCTAGCTAGCAAGGCCAGAGCTCAGGGGTGATGGAAGTTGTAGTCCAACAACATCTGGGGACCCACAGGTTGAGAACAGCTGACTTAGCGGGATATCACTCAATATAAAGACCAATAAATATGCATGACAATATATGCAGCAAAAGAGGCAATTTTTAAAATGAAAGAGCAGAGTAAGGGGAAAATCCAAATACAATGTCATCTACAATGTCTGGACAAATAGGAAAGAATCTATACAAGTGTCTGGTTAACTGCTTGAGAAAATAAACATCATAAAAATGAATGTGCTCCCCAAAACTTTATTTACATTTCTGAATTGGTTCAGACTCAGAAACCTAACTGTCTAGAATAGATACAGCTCAATGCATCTGTTTGTTTCTTAATTTGCTCCTATGGGTAACCACTTGATTGCAAAATCAGTCCCCGCCCCCCTAAAATGATTTTCTTAGAAACTGCTTGCTGTATTTCTGAACCCTTAAGTAAAAACCATTCATTTTGGGGGAAAAGAAACAGACTTGGTTAGTACCTAGATCGAAAGTGGTGTGGCAGAATGGGAAAAGATAATGTGTGAAATAAACATCTGTTTGGAAACCTGGAACTGTTATAAGGAAGTTTTATCAGCCCAAAACCTCCCTGTTAGCTTTGTTACAGACGATGAAAGATTTAACTCAGAGGGAAGATTGGGAAATTTCCAACTGTGGAACGAAAATAAGCTAGAATGCTTCCAGGATTGGAAGCGTATACAAACCTTTGAGAACGTGAAAGAAAAATTATAGAAAGTGCCATCTATTTATCAATAGCAACAAATTAGATCCTTTGTGAATCAAATGATAAATAATCAAGAGATTTGGGAAGAGAAGGCAGAGTTTGAGATGTGTTACAGGGAAAAACCCCCAAAACGGAAGATTTCATAAATCTACGGAACTATTGCAGGGGAGGGAGGAACACAGTAAAACAGTGTATAATTATAAGATAAAATGGAACAAAAGTATGCAATATGAGATACAAAGGGAAGGGTGGGATTTCTTATTCAAGAAGGGTTCAAACTTTTTGACAGCAGTGTAATGCAAGGAGAACTGCATAAAAATGACAGTACTGGACCCCACTGAAGAATAAAAAGATAAATAAAATAGGAAACGAAAAATGTTGGATATGCCACGAGAACAAAGGGTTGTAAGAGGGCTAAAGCATACTGGCAAATGGTAATAACAATGATTAAAGGAACGTCCCAGGTTCAGATAAATGCAGAGTCTTGATTATCAAAATGCATCAAACAAAGGTATTGTATCTGTTAACTACTGTATAGCAAGGATACTGTTCACTAAACTTTGGAAGCAGAGTTGGATGCTGAGAAACTGGTTGGAAAGATATGGGAACAGATGGAAATTATAAAGATAACTGGGATGATATGCTCATGTAAAATGATACTGGAACGCTCCCTCTCTGCCACCTCCACTGCCGCTGTCACTCAGGACAAGTGACAGCTCATCTTCTGCCTTGAGCTAGGCAGCAGCAATGGTGGATGAAACTAGGGGCATTTCAGGATCATATCTGGGATAGCTTTTGTAATTCTGGGGCTGTCCCTGCAAAATCGGGACACTTGGTGGGCATGTGGCTGGGGAAGCCTAGCCAGATGGGCGAGGTATAAATAAATTTAAGCCTTGGAACCCAAAAGTGACATTCGAAAACAGCAAAGTCTCTCCCCTGTACAAGTCCTAAGTATTTCCTTCCAGTTCCAGGGCCACTGTACTTCCAGGGAAAACTATGCTGAATGCAGAGGCCCTGAGGCTACATGCTTAAGTTTGGAGAATCTCAGTGCGCCTATGATTTCATGTAGCAAAGTCTTTCCCTCCGGTGCTTTTGCATAAAATGTATGACATCTCCTCATTATTGCTTAAATGCCCTTGCCAGTTTAAAACTACGTATTTCATTATGGGAATTTGCTTCCAAACACCTGCTCATTTTTTAATCTCCAAATTCTCTTCCATCCAAGGTTATAACTCCTCTCTCTCTCTCTCTCTCTCTCTCTCTCTCTCTCTTCTTTTTTGGGTCGTCCGACCAATGAATCCATTTCTTTACATAGCCCACCAAGGGATGTGCTGATCTGCTCTCTGTATCCAGATGTAGTTTAATTGTTTAACATAAAGACATATGCTGAGATTTACAAAGAACTCTCCCCAGAACGGAGTATGATAATTATCTGCCAATTGAAGACTATATATTATCAACTAGAGATCTTTTTTGTCCTTCAATTAAAGCAGGCTTAGATGGGCAGGATATGGTAAACCCTGAAATAATTAGAAAGGTTTAATCATTCATATTGCACACTGCCATTTGCTATGCTGTGACCGTTTGATAAAACGTCAAGCCAGCAAGGGTTGCCTAGTTGAATAAATGTTCGCTCTGGCTGAGGAGGAAGGAGGAAGCTGTGCCTTTTTACACTACCGTTCATCAAGTGATTATATTTCCAAGGCTTGAGTGAACTGTGTTGAAGAATTAGAAAAAGGGAGGGGGGAGTGGATAAGTAAATACAAGAATTATGGATAAAAATTAAGACCCTTCCTCTGCTTATTTTTGGGGAGTGGAGGACAGCAGACACTCCGACTATTGCCTTCAGTAATTCTTTGTGGCTATTGGAGAAAAGAGATATTAACTTATACTAAGTCACTGGCCATCAAGGTCAGCAATGTTGACATTGATGACTCTCCAGGGCTTCAGGTAAGAGTCTTTCCCCAGCCCTACCTAGAGATAGTTGGAATTAAACCAGGGATCCTTTGCATGCAAAGCAAGCACTCGACTGCTGAGCCACAGTCCCTCTCCTACCATACCATTCCTCAAAAATAGCCTCTAACATAGCTCATTATTCTCATTTCAACTCATTATTCTTGCCAGGGCTTGCGTCAAATATTGTATTTTTCAGGGCTTAATTGTTGCATTGGGAAAATCATGAGCAGTGTAGTATTTGAATGGCCATGTGGGAATCTTTTGGATATATCCACTATGAAGCAGCATAATGTACCAGGCCAGCTCTCCCACATTTGCGTGCTAAGCTAAAGAGATATCCCCTTGGTTCTTATAGCAATTCATATCAGCAGCAAACACTCCCCCCCCCCCACCAAAAACCGTTTTCTCTCTCTTTATCCAACATGCATTTTAATTTCTGGGTCAGTCAAAGAAATGTGAAAAGGACACTAAGGACTGGTTCATACATGCATGCATATCAATTGCTTTTAAGAAACCCAATCAATCTGCCCTCGGCAACTGGTAGTTCGGGGCGTGATATGACTCCATGTCAGCACATTGCTTTTGAGGTGACATCGGGTGATAGGTTATTAACTGTTAGAAAACTGTGTGGGTGACCGAACACTGTGCACATGTGTGCATCTAGAGAAAGCATTCCAAGAACCATCCTTTGGTAGTGACGTGACATCGTGGTGTGACTGTCATGGCAAAACAGTTTAAAATGAAAAGAAGATTTCATTTTTTGCAGTAACAGTGGTGTCTGTAGGTGTATTCAGGCTTTCGCCTGAACTCAGGAATGTTCAAACTGTGAAGGAGGGCAGGGGAACATACAAAGGTTCCTATATGCATTGGTCTTACCCATTCACCCCCTGACCTTCCCACACTGAGTGGTTTCATGACTGCTTGGACACAAAGAGAGCCCTCCATGCAGCAAAGGATAAAATGGTGCAGGCTTTCTACTGATGTTCAGCCAAAAGCCCCTTGAAGACATTCCCAACTCAGTATGGGAAGGTTGGTGTCAGGGATGGATTAATCTTGTCAATTTCGGTTCTCCCAGTTTCTCGTTGTTCCAGTCCTAGCTGCCCTTATGTGTGCAGCTTGAAGGGTGAGCTCTGAAGGATGGCTGTGTTTCAGTTTGTGTCCTGTTTCAGAAAGTGTCCCTTTCATAGGCTTGCCCCCCAAAGCAAGCTTACTCAACCCCCCCATCCCTGGTTCGAGTAAATGCACATGGGGTTGGTTGCACGTGGGGACGTTGGAGGGTGGGGCTTGCATGTTCACCATTGCCCCCCACCAGAGCTTAAGCTCTTGTGGGTTCAGGACATGGTGGGAATTGCGCTGCCCCCAAGCCATGCGACCTTTGGCATCCAGGCAGGTGCTCTGGCAGAGAAAACATTGGCTCTGCTTTGGAAAGAGAAGGCAGCAGTGCACATTTGACTTCACTCTTCCACCTCCTTTCCACCTCACCTCGTCAAACATTCTTTAGGAACGTGTCATTCTTGCAACTCATTCGGAGCCAGCTGTGAAGCCTTGCTGAAAGCTCCTCACAGCTCCCCCCCTCCGTCCCGATTTCTTTGCTGCAGGGAAGATTTAATTCAGGAAATGTCAATGTTAAAGAGAGATACATGTGGAGTCCGTATTGGGATGCTAGGTGTGTTTAATACCCCCAGTGCTTGTTTTTCATTAAAACACAATCTCAATTCAGGGCTTTCGGCTAGGAATCTGAGGCCTCAAAGGTTACAAGGTTTGCTCTTCTTCGATGGCCCCTTTCTGTAATAGTTTCTTCTTCATCTTCTTCTTCTAAAGCTCCAGGACAAACGTTATGAAATAGAAACAGACATGTCTGAAGTCATTTTAGTTCCATTCCTTTCTTTATATGTAAAATAGCTTTCCTTTCTTTGTCTTCATATGCCTGTCATCTCTGCGTCTGTATTGCAGAGTTTCATTCTTTAATGTCTGAGGTGCATTTCAGTCCTGTGCAAAGTTTTATGAATAAAATAAAACATGTCCCTGCATATAAAGCAGATAAATTAACATGAACATGCATTCAAATGATATTGGGTACTGATCCAAGGAGTTCTGCAGCTCCCTCTCTTCCATATCCCACCCCAAAATGCCACTTCAGAAGGTTGGAGAACTTTCTGGAATGGTGTGTAGGTGGTGCTATGGGGCGAAGGGGGAAAGAGGGGGCTGATCAAAATCACCATACCACACCATCCTCTACCAGTGAGACTGTGTTGGTTCCTGGTTCCCTCCACAAATGGAAAGCACCCTTCCATTTGCTGAGGAAAAAGTCTGGATTGAACCCGGTAACTATCAGTGCAAAGTTCCTCATTCTTGACTTTGTTATGCTGGACTGTAATCAGGTCGCTTTGGTTCACTGATCTGAGATCCGCACGCTGAGATGCCAGGAACCTGTGGATGGATTTCTCAGGCTTCGCCTCTAATTGTGTTTAATTGGAAATAACACAATGGGCAGGATTTGATTTGCCTGAATGTCTGGGGTGGCAACTGGCAGCCAGTAGCCCAAGGACAACAATCCATCCACCTTCAGCCTTCTGGTCTCCTTGAAGATTATTGTAGGAGCTTCAGACACAAGAGGCGTCTTGCCAGAAAACCAGCCATTGTCCATATGTTAGTGGCAGTTTCCTGCCTAGGGAGGAAAGCCATGCCAATTTGGACGTTCTGCCTCTATGATATAGAAAGGTGCATTTGACTCTTCGATCCTGTGCCTTCTTTTAGAATGATCCAATGGCCCATATAGTTTGTGGCTAGCATGCTTAGGATCAGCACATGTCAAATATAATGCAACACTATTTTAATATGGTTCTTACACACTCCATCAAGGAAATGTGTTGTTAAACCAGAGATATAGCTGCTCTGCCTTGCTCTCTGTCTCTGAAAGATGCTTGTGAAATGTTATCTGTTCTCACACCCTCACCCATAAAGGTGCTACTGATCAGTACTGAATAGCTGCCATTCCTTGGATGCTGGTACTGTCCGTCCCCCATCCCCCGGCTGCTAGGTCATGTTGAAAACGAGGATAACACTTCTTTTATTCAAGCAGTAGCTACAAGGATGTCATGCAGCTTAATAGGAATGAAAAAAAAAAAAAAGAGAGGAAAATTGCGATCAGGAAGAAAGTTGCTGGTGGACTACTTTTGATTCAGGAAACTTCACCCTCATACAGAGGGAGGTGCTTCTGCCAGGATCCTGAGTCACTCAGGCGATGGTCTGGAAATCCAGTGCTGACTCTGAAGGAGGAAACAAAGAAACCCCTTCACTTTTTGGAGATACCCTAATTCTGAATACTTTTTTGTATGTGGAATCTGGAACAGAAAAGCTCTGCAGAGATAATAAGAAATCCTGTCTCCCGGGTTTACCAGGTTTTGTGAGAAGGCAGATGGAGCTTCTTAGCACAGCAGACTTTTAAAGCAGGTGGCCTCTATTACTTACTGAACCAGTTAAGCATGCCCATGGAGAAGGGAAAAAAGAGGTTACCTGGCCTCAGAAGAGACCGGGGGGGGGGGAATATAAGAAGGGTGCAAATAGGTTTGGTATGATGCGTTTTTTTTTGGAGGGGGGCATTTTTGCACAGAGGCATTTTTGATCCTGTTTCTCTTGCTGTTGTCCTGAAACAGTTTTTAATGGGATCCTGGCTTTTCTAGTTTCCCAGTACGATTGAAAGAGAACTATGAATTAACAATGGTCAAATTTCTTTCTGAGCAGTGTGCACATTCCTTGTAGGCAGAGACATGGCGTAGCAGCTTAATGCCATTTTTTTCTAAATTCTGCATTTCGGAAGAGGAGAGAAACCAGTTTCTATGGAAAATATGGCTTGGTTAATAGTCTGCCTTCTGGATTCCAGCCCCTGCCCCTGCCCCCCCCCCACTGCAGATGTCTCATTTCCTGACTTGGTGCCAGAGCCTTGCTCAAACTCTCTGGTCCTGAAGTTCAAGAGATTAGAGAGGGAATGGTTATCAAATGAGGAGACTGCCTTAAATTATTGAGAGCCTCCCCCTCCCTCTGTTCCTTCTCTTGATGTTTTGGATCAAAAGCACACTTCTTCCTGTAAATGTCTTTCTGAGGGGGGGGGGGATCGTGTTTTAAAGAAACAAACCCAGGATTGCTCTGAAGCCAGAACACATGAACCAATAACTTACAAACATAGGAACTTCCAGCAAGTCAGACCAATGTTCTACCTACCTCAGAATTGTCTACTCTGACTAGCAAAAAAATCTCCAGGGTTTCAGGCACCGCTCCTATGTTTAAATGCCAGGAATTGAAATTTGGGCCTTCTGTATTCAAAAACAGCTGCAGTCCTGTCCCCAGGTGAGACTTTGGCTCCATTCCTCCCTGAAGGCTGGGTCACATCAGTTGCTGCCCAAATGCAGCACCATCGTTGTGGTCATGTAGACATTACTGCTGCTTGCTCACTTGTGCAAATGACTGATGTCCTGTGGGAGGACAGGAGTCATTGAAACCAACCTTGTCTTACGGCTTCTATAGTAATGGAAAAAGAAGCTGCAATCTTCTGTGAGTCCCATCATATTGGGTTGGTGTGCCATGAAAGGATACAGTACAAATGGTTCCTCCTTCCTTTTTGTAAACCACTTTGTTTTGCTTACAGTCAATCAGTATGGGAATCTTCTGAAATAAAAATCTTCTGAAATAAAAATAAACAAATAAAGTTTTCTCTGGTTACGGTTAGGGCTGTACCATCTGGTTCAGCCCTCTTCTCTCACCATCTTATTGGTTTCACCCACTGTTAACATTCTCTGCAAGGAAAAGAGGGCACTTCTTCCCAGGCACCCCATTTTATTAACACCACAGTAGGGGTTACCTTGAAAATTCATTTTAAAGACATGTGGCTTTAAATTTTCTTTTCCTTTTTTAAAGATTTTCTTTACAAACAAGCTAATACTGTTTTCCTTTCACTTGAAGATTAATGTTAACAATAACATATTGCTCCAGAGCTCATACTTGTTTCCATTAATTATTTTTCTATAGGGACCAGATTGTACTTGAAAACTACATTATAAAGCAACAATACAGCTCTAGTAACAGAAGTTAGAGATGGAAAATCCCTCATAGGTCATTTAGTGCATTTCTTTGCTAATATAGCAATATTCCCTGTGGCATTTTTAAAAAAGATTATTGTTTCAATCCTTTGCCAAGTTCCGTTTTAAATGACCTATATGAGACAATGCTCCTGTAGGTACAGGTATGGTGGTTTCTACAGAGTACTTGTTAGAGCAAACCAGGATATCTTGTTAGACACTAAACAGAGGAGCTTCTGAGTTAGCAACTAGTGATATCTCAGATACTCCCTAAGCAATTTCCCCCCTCTCACATTACATCTTCAGGCTGCCCCCTGCCATTTTATTTCATCCATCATGACTCATTCAGTGGGGAAATTGATACAAAAATGTGTGTTTATTCAATAATAATAATATTTTATATTGTTCCCTACTTTTCTTTCAAACTACTTTTGTCCTTCCCCTGACCCACACAAAAATGCATCACAAGGATTCACTCATGTATATTACTGATATACAAATCAGGGAGGGAATTCTTGGGACAGTTTAAGGAGTCCCAGACCTATTTTCCATTTTAGGCAGCAGCTGTGTTTGCTGGAGGTCACTCCAGTGTTTACTGCCACACCCATGAAGACATGAGGTGTGAGTAATGGATTTATACCAGGGCCACAGTTTTCCTCCTATATACATGTAAATGTAAGGATGTTGTCACGCTGCAGTTTTCATGGCTGACAATAGACGGTCATGTGAACTGCAGCATGACCACAGAACAGCAGGCAAGTGGAGGGAGGCAGGTGAGCCTCAGAGGAACAGGCAGGACAAGCCAGGGCATCTGCCCAGCAACCTTCCTGCTTTGCTGCCACTGCACACGTCTCACTGGTGCTGCTCTTTCAGCTTCAGTTGCACTGGAGGCTGGGGAGAAGGGAAGCAGCAGGATATATTAATATTCACATAATGTTCATATATTAATTAATCTTGTGAGCTGCCCAGAGACCTGTGCATATAGGGCAGTATACAAATAACAACAACACAAATATGCATTACCTTAGGGGAAATTTCATTGCAAAAAATGTGTATAGTATACAAAATTGGATACATAAATGCATATTTTAGGAGAAATTTGCACTTAAATGTTGATGAACTGCCCTGAGGCCTGCGGTTATAGGGCAGTATACAAATTTAATAATAAATAAAATAAACAAATAATAAATAAAATAAGAATTTTCAGAAGGACTTTGAAAAAATGTAAATTGATGTGGAAATGTGGAAGACAACTTAAGACTGGAAAAATTAGAAACTGAGGCCAAAACCACACAGTACGTATAAATCATTCATACACTTCAACAGTGATGGCATCTCCCAAAACACCCTGGGAACACTGGTGTGTTAAAGGTGCAGAGAGTTGTTAGGAGACTTCTATTTCCCTCACAGAGCTTCAAGCCTCAGAGTGGTTTAACAATCAGTTCCTCTTCCCAGGTATCTCTGGGAATTGCAGCTCTCTTAGGGGAAAAGGAATTTCCTGACAACTTTCTGCATCCTTTGCAAACTACAGTTCCCAGGATTATTTGTGGAAGCCCCCCCCCCCTCTCTCTGTGTGTGCCATTTGTTGCTCCACCTCAAACAGTAACATGTTTTGGGCCTTACTTCAATTTCCACAAGAATGCTCACACCTTCCGGCCGTGGCAGCAACAACGATTTTGTTGATGAAGATCTGTGATGTATCTTCCATGTAGTAACGTTGCCATGCTATGGACAAAATGTGACAGGCCAGTTGGATTAACTTGAAGCGTGGGCAAATGAAGCTGAGGAGCATGACAGCAAAGAAGGAGGAAGATGACTCCGAGAACAGTGCCAAAAACAGTGTGAATATGTTTGTCATGAAGGCTGAATAACAGGGGAGCAGAAAGCACTTCTTAACGCTCATGAAAACAAATACAAATGGAAGGGAGTCATTTCAATTCCGCTGTAACAAAAGAGCCCCAGACACAATAGCTTCTTAAAGCCTTTTTTTTCTTTCTATTAGAAGTACTGAAACATTTATTAAAACATTCTATTTATTCATTTTCAAGTATTAATTGAGAGATGCTTCTGTCACCCCATATGGCCGAGGCACACCACCTGCTTCCCACCTGGCGAGGGAGACAGAATGCTATATATCTTCATTCTTGTGCGGAGGGTCACGCAAACAAGAACATGGGGACAAGCAATGACTCCCACTTTGGCAGAAGACCATATACATCACAAGCTGTTTACACCACAATCTGTTCTTCTAGAGGACGATGCTCTTCATGCTACAAACTCTTTCGGCTAAAGTCTCTGGAGCTTAAACTACAGCAAGAGGGGGTCATTAACTCCAATATGTTAATGGACGTGAATAACCTGGTCCTATGGAGTTGCTTCAGCAATCCTCGGTAAAAAGAAAAGAAAAGCTTGTGCCGTTGCAGCAAAAGGAACTTTGTATCATCTTCTTCGTCTTCTTCTTCTTCTTCTTCTTCTTCTCCTCCTCCTCCTCCTTCTTCTTCTTCTTCGGCAATCACTCATAGCCAAGTAAGACTGTCTTCCATAAACACGGTTTTAATAATGAGTCTGTAAGTGACTATGGAGGCCAATTTTGGATCCACACGTCCTTCCACAGTGGGAACATTGGTTTCCAGGTGGGAGTTGATCATGGTGTGGATTTGCCAAGCGTGCCTTTCTCTTAGCACATTTCTCCCTTGGGTCCTGAGTTCAAGTGTCTTCAAAGCCTATGGCACCTTTGGTAAAGGCTGTTTTCCAAATGAAGCGCTTGCAAGGAAGTGTTTTCCAATTCTTGGTGTTTATAGTACATTTTTAAAAATTTGCCTTGAGACAGTCTTTCAACCTCTTTTGTTGACTGCCATCATTACGCTTTCCATTTTTAAGTTCGGAATAGAGTAGTTGCTTTGGAAGGTGATAATCAGGCACCCACACAACATGTCCAGTCCAACGAAGTTGATGTTGAAGAATCATTGCTTCAACACTGGTGATCTTTGCTTCTTCCAGTACACTGGTATTAGTTCGTCTGTCTTCCCAAGTGATGTGTAAAATTTTTCAGAGACACTGTTGATGGAATCTTTCAAGGAGCTGGAGATGGTGTTTGTAAGTGGTCCATGTTTCTCAAGCATACAGTAAGGTTGGTAGTTCAACAGCATTGTATACAAAGCTACTGACAACACAATTCTGCTTAGAAGCCCCATTATTTTCAGTGGGACTCACTCCCAGCAAAGAGTGCATGTAATCTATTTGACAAAGGCCATGCCTATATTTTCATACCCTCCAACATTCTCCAATGAAAATAGGGGTGTCCTATTCAACAACAACAACAACACTTTTTTTATTTATATCCCGCCCATCTGACTGGGTTGCCCATCTGGGTGGCTTCCAACGTATATAAAAACAAGATAAAACTATACAGGGCTGCCTTCAGGTGCCCTCTAAAGGTTGCATAGAAACTTGGCTCCAGGGTCGCATAAGTCCTTGCCCTCCAACATTTCTCTGATGAAAATAGGGACGTCCTAAGGAAAAGTGGGACATTCTGAAATCAAATCAGAAACTGGAACAGCTTCTGTAAATCCGGGACTGTCTCTGGAAATAGGGATACTTGGAGGGTCTGTATTATACAGGATATATGTCTATTTGGAGAAGAAAAAGAACCACAATAAGGGAGAGCAGGACTCTTGCGGTTGCCCATCACCAGTTAGCGCCCATACATGCCACTTGGTCACCCGAGGAGGAGAGGGGAGGTGGTGGAGAGGCCTGGGCTGCATGGTTGCACCAGCAGAACCAATCTGATTCTCCTGATGGTGCGTCTGCACCGCTGTCCAGCTGGTACCTGTTACATCAGCAAATCAGTTTCTTCCAGGAATGATAATGACAATGCTGCTGCTTAATGATTTTCTACCCTGTTCTTCCACTGATGTGCTCAGAGCACCATAGAGGAGAAACAATAACCATAAGGCACAGGGAAAGTTTCAGTTCAACCTGACTATGGGTTGATCCAAACTTGCATGGAGCAGACCCATTGAAATGAAAGAAAGTTATGGTGTCTTGGGTCTGCTCTAAGGATGGTGAAGGCACTGCATATTTCAAGCAGTGCAGTACACCTTTAAATAGTCATGGCTTCCCCCAAAGAATCCTGGGAGCTGTAGTTTTTTTAAAAGTTTTTTTAATTAAAACAAGAGTGCTTAGAATTGTTAGGAGACCTCTAGCCCTGTCAAAGAGTGGTTTAACAATCTCTCCTCTTCCCAGGGAACTCTAGGAATGGTAGCTCTGTGAGGGGAAGGGGGGGGGCTCCTAACAACTCTCAGCACCCTTAACAAACTACAGCTCCCAGGGTTCTTTGGGGGAAGCCATGACTCTTTAAAGTGGTATGGTATTGCTTCACTGTTCCTCGTTTCCTCCTTCCTTGAGTGGAGCTCTGCAATTTTTATTCTAGTCTGTGCTTGTGGGGTGGGGGGAATAGTATCTGGCTGTTCTGTGAGGCTGAAACTATACTTCACATGCAGCTCCCCGCAAACAGTACAGCCACCCCGAGCCTGTTTAATTTTATAACTGCATTTGATACTTGAGGGGGAAATCCATATTTGACATTTTGACTACAGTCATACCTCGGGTTACAGATGCTTCAGGTTGCGTTTTTTCGGGTTGTGGACTGCCAAAACCCAGAAGTACCGGAATGGGTTACTTCTGGGATTCAGCAGTCACGCATGCGCAGAAGCGCTAAATTGCACTTTGCGCAGACGCGCCGAGTCGCAACCAGCAGGTGCGCAGATGCGCTGCTGTGAATTGCGGACACTGTGGGTTGCGAACGTGCTTCCCACACAGATCGTGTTCGCAACCTGAGCGTCCACTGTACAGTGGTACCTCGGGTTACATTCGCTTCAGGTTACATACACTTCAGGCTACAGACTCTGCTAACCCAGAAATAGTACCTTGGGTTAAAACCTTTGCTTCAGGATGAGAACAGAAATCGTGCTCTGGCGGCACGGCAGCAGCGGGAGGCCCCATTAGCTAAAGTGGTGCTTCAGGTTAAGAACAGTTTCAGGTTAAGAACGGACCTCTGGAATGAATCAAGTACTTAACCTGAGGTACCACTGTACTTCTATGTACTGTGCATGTAGAGTTGGAAAAATGTCTTCTCCTTGACATTTTTTTTCTTCCTACGTCAAGAGAATGTGTTTTCAAATGTACCATTCTTCCCCCCTGCAGTCATATGTGGTACTTTTCAGGAAGGGCTGTAGCATTTGTTGTTTTAAAATGTGTTCCTTGGCTCTGTGTGACTTAGGGAGGAACTGATATATGTGGAAATGGGTCACACTGGATCAGCTCCTAGGGCCTTCATAGCATCATAGCAGGCCATGTTCCTGGTTGAAACCTAGCTTCCTTTGCAACAGACTTAAAGCCTTCCAAATAGCCTGACAAATATTGTCCATTCAGCATAAGCATAATATTTGCTCCGGCTATAATATGCAATAAGATTGCTGGGAGTGAAAATGAAAAGTTCATTACGCTCCTCTAGCTGTTAGCTGTAAAAAGATAATAAGGAATTAAGATTTTATAACATGTTTTATTTTTTTAATAATTAACACATGGAGATATAATAAAAGGCTATAATTATAGTAATGGCTGCCGTACCTGGGTGTTTTGCTGAGGCAAGCGCAATGCAAGAATGCTCAGTGTTATTGCATAGCTGGGAACCAGCGAAGCTGCAGTGTAATGTGCAAGTTTGTTTTGTAAGTAATAATAAAGTATTTATAAATAGAAATATGAAATAAAATGCTACCATATGCTATAAGTAATAGTCAGGAGCTTGCCCTTAGCGGAGAGAAGGTGGAGTTTGAGCTTCAACGCGAAGGTGGATACAGTACAAACACATCCGTGTGATAATTGGCTAGGCAGCTATGGTTTCAGCCCTTGGTGGGGGGGGGGGTGAAGGGAAGAAACAGTTAATCATATAATTAAAAGCTACTTAAGATTCCTCCCAAACTGTGAAACTTCATTCAGATTTGCGACTTGTGAATTATTTATCACTGTTTAATTTTTAATAAATGTCCACATGCAGTGGATAAAATTTCCACTTTTGAGAGAGATACACGGCTCAGATTCCAGGCTTATGTGCAATTATTTTGAAATTATAGCGTACCCTCAGCCCAGAATATCATTCACATGGGTTATTATACATTTCCCTCTTTAAAAAAGAAAGAAAGAAGCTCAGATATGGTGCTGTAAGTTTAAAGCAACTGATCTGAACATGGATTTCCATCTCCTCAGATAATATTAATTAGTGCAGTCTCTTTAAAGTTGTGATGGCCTGTTCCTCTATATGCTTTTCTCTCATAGTGCTCATTTTTAAACTCTCTGAAAACCAATGGGGAGGATATAGCCCAATCCAGAGAGCCATTCTATATCCAGACTCGCCCTCACGATGGTGCAGAGATTCAATTTGTATTCATGCTGTTGCCTCAGCTGCCATCAGCGGGAATAGGGAAAAGGAGGAGGCCAACAGTGGCAATACGGCCACACACTACACCTTTAAGACAAAAACACCAATATCAAATTACTTTTATACCGATCTATGGAAAACTGGGCATACATGGGTACCGTGTCCCCAACCTTCATAAAGGGTATTGTAGAGCCGGTCAAAGGGCAACCCAAAAGATCAAGTGGTGGGAAGAATTCCTTTGTGTTTACAATATTTGGGGCTTTTTAGCTAAGGAATAAAGTCAGGTAAGAGGAGACATCCTAAAGGTGCATGAAAATATACATGGTGTGTGGAGAAAGTGCGTAAGGAAAGGTTTTTGATCCTTGGGTCATCCAGACTCTCCAAGATATTCCAGGGACAGTCCCAGATTTACAGAAGCTGTCCCAGTTTCTGATCTCATCCTGGAAGTTCCTGCTTCTTGATGTCCCTATTTTCACCAGAGAAATGTTGGAGGGTAGAATAGGATGTATGTATTCCCATCTGAGAAATGTTGGCGGAGGGGATGCAATGAATGCTGGGAGATTCAGCACACACGAAAAGAAGTATTTCTTCATACAGTGCACAGAGTTTGCTACCTCAGAATGTAGGAATGTCCCTCAACTCTGATAGCTTTAAAATGGGGTTAGACAGACTCCTTGAGAATAAGGCTGTCATTGACTGCCATAGATGTGAAGGCTCTGTAGTTCCTCCAGTACTGAAGGCGATATGTCACTGAATACCAGCTCGTGCTGGGACTTACTAGCCTACCCTCCAACATTTCTCCAATGAAAATAGGGACATTCCATTCCATAATGATAATTTTGCTGTTTATACCCCACACATCTTACTGGGCTACCCCAGCCACTCTGGGCAGCTTCCAACATATATAAAAACATAATGAAACATTAAACATTAAAAAAACTTCCCTATATAGGATTGCCTTCAGACGGCTCGGGGGTCAGATAATTCCATACCCTCTAACATTTCTCCAGTGAAAATAGGGACATCATAAGGAAAAATTGTACATTCCGGTATCAAATCAGAAACTGGGGTGGCTTCTCTAAATCAGGGCCATTCCTGGAAAGCAGGGACATTTGGAGGGTCTGCACCAATAGGCAGAATGCCTCTGTCCTCATGTCTGTATGTGGGCCTTTGGTCTGATCCAAGGGAGCTCTCATTGTCTTCTTAAAAGTATTTTTCTAGGATTAGTCTGAATGGGTTACTTCACAGGAATCGTGTCTTTACCCCATCCCCTCTGCTTTTCTTATTAAATTCTTCAATATAAAACTGAAAAATGAGAAGGGAAAATAAAATCCTAGCAGTTGAACCTATTTGGGTTTTGTTTATTTTAGCGCTTAGAACTTTGCTGGAATTCTCTTGTTTTTGTTAATATAGGTTCTGCATGGTTTCAGTTGTCTCTGTCTTCTTGAAAGTGAAATGAATGTTTGGAGAAGTTAGTGGAGCAATAAGAAGAAGAAGGGGAAAAAGGCAGACCCTGTATTTTTCCAAGAGATAATGAGACAAAGCAACTGCCCATAACTTTATGGCTCTGGAAACCAGTCAGAATGATAGAGGCCCTGAAAATGACAACCAACAACATCTATTTACAAAACTCAAAAAGGGTCCACAGATTAACAGCCTCACGAGTTGCCTCAATTGTAGAGAAATTCAACTGCCGTGGTATTTTGCAGCATAGTAATTTTAGGAGAAGTAGACAGGGACAGTTTGGATCTGGGACTGGAAGATACAGTAGCAGGAGCGAGTTAAAGTGGTGCCTTGGGCTTATGTATGGGCATGTCGTAGAAATATCTGGATAGAAAGGAAAACCTGAAACTGCCACTTAGGCTAAGAAAGAGAGAGAAAGAGAATGTAGGCACTTGGACATAAAAAGGGTATCTGATCCCCAACCCCTCTCAAAAACCTGTCACTGATTTTGGTGATTGTTTCTGCTGCTATTAGTTTCCAGATCACTGCCAGAATCTGATATTAGCTTTGGACGGGACACAGCAGCCAACTCTTAGGGTCTGTGGTCCCTTTGGCCTCCTCCCCAATAAAATATTTGAGGGGGCCGTCCACCTCCAGAGTTGATGGTTGTGGCGTTTGCCTGTTCATTTAGAAAATGTTGGAACAGGGGGGGAGAGATAGGGTTAAAAATATAGACCAATAGGAAAGATGGAGGCGGAGCCTACCTGTGTATAAAAGGGCTTAGCCCGAGGTTTGAGTTGTTGTTGGGAGCTGTTGGTGGGTAGTTTTTTGGTTTTAGTGGATTGGCTTGTTAGGAAAGGCAGTTGGAGAAGCAGTTGGTAGGCCGCTGGCAATAGAGAGACAGTTAGGGCAATGGGTTCTTGAGTGAGGGGAGGTAGAAGAGATAGAGAGCGGAAAATAAGACTAAGAAAGTAAAGAGCAACAACGTTTGGAATGCCGTAAAAGTTTGTTTGTTAATAAAATACACCTTTATTAATTGAGAACCTGACTGAGGCTGAAGTGATTTTACCGGGGAGGACCTGGTTAGTGTCAGCGGATTAGTGGTGTACAGGTCAATAGTCCGTGAGACAACTGGGGGCTCTGTACAAACGCCACAATGGTCATCACAATTCAAATAGTGTGTGCGTGCAGTGTCATGTGATCGATCATGCAGGGTGGGGCTTACATGCCTCTGCACCCCCAGGAGGGGATAAGTTGATGGCTTAAAAGGTTAGATCCCTTTCACAGCACCATGGCCCTGATCCAAACCATTTCTCCCTTCCAATGCAGTTACTTTTCCAAAAAGTACTTCTATGTAATGTGTAGTTCGGCCCTCTGACATTCAGGGCCCTTTTAGATTTGGGAAGTATTAGAAACACCTCAGTTGAACCTGCTGGCATGGTAGGACATGAGAATTTTTGTTAAATAAGTCTCTTTGTCTGAGAGTTCTATACGCATCCCACCTGCGATTACTTCCTTGGCAAGGAGCAGATATTTGACGTTAAAGAGATGTTAATGCAACTCTGCAACCTCTTTAAAGACTTCAGTTCATACAAGGTTATGTAACCAGCATTGAAAATCCTCAGATCTACCTGCCTGCCTATCTACTTACCTTACATATTTCAGGTCACATATATTGTCATTGCATAATTTATGATATCAATATCTCTTGTATTTCCCTTTTTCAATAAAGTCCCGGCTGCTCATGTTACTTTACCATCCACTTCCTACTGCTCCTCCTGTGCAGCAAAGTAGTGGAACTGCGAGTGTATTTATTTAGTTAAGCAGGGAAAGGAAGGGAGGGGGAGAGATCTACAAGAACCTGATTGTTCCTGATTGAAAATTTTGTCTGATTTTTCCTCAGTGCATCCCTCCATCCTGCAACCTTTGATTTGCTTGGATCGCTTCTTTGTTGATTGGGAGAGGGGGGTGGGAATCAGCCCTTCGCCATGGGTGTCCTTTAATTCAAGTTGAATCCAAAATATAACTTTTGATTACGGCAAAAAGTAAACTCCGATAGGATTAAGGAACCCCTCTAGGAATTGAGTGCATATTTGTTGGGACTTAAAGCATTCCCTGAATAGCAATTTATTTGCAACCACAACAAACATTTCTTTCGCTTAGATCTACCGTCCTTGCCACCATCGCCTCCTATCTTGCGTTCCTTTTGAACTGCTTGCCAGTAGTAGGCTTGCTAAAAATAATTTATGTGTCCGTACACCGCTATATCACAAGCACCTTTGCCTCAGATGTTTACCGTTTATCTCCCTTTTCTTCTCAACTGCATTGCAATTCAGTTTTGAATGCTGATTGTAAGGTTCCTAGGGTCACCAAATTCCATAATGGACAGGGTTCACACCTCTGCAGTATACCCCATTTTGAAGCAGAAGAAGAGCTAAGAGAGGGAGGAAAGGAAATCAAACCCACAACAAACACTTGGGGATAGGGAAAGACTACCAGACACCATCAAGTTTGAGTATATATTGTAAAATCAATACATAATAATCTGCTCTGCAAAGACAGATTCACTTTCTTTTATTATTACTTAATTGTGCCCTGTGAATTGATGCAATGTTTCTTTTTAAAAAAATTACTATTCTTTTACTACTTCTACCTCTCTTTGCTTCTCTTAATTACTGCGTAATTACTGATACATTCCTGAATACTTTATATAGCAAATTGTATTGTCTGCTAAAAACACATTATATAATACGTTTAGCATTTACCTTTATAAAACCATGTGTACGGCCACAAATGTTAAAAAACCAAAAGCTTAAAAATATCAAATGTTGTCTGGGCCATGAATTGGTCTTCTTCAGTGATGTTTGTAGCTTATAAAGTATTTCACGATAATTTTAGTTGTTCATTAAAATGTTATTATTAACAGGTTTTGGTTTTTTTTTACATCTGTGGTTATGCAACCATTTTATAAAGTTGCAAGGCATGTGTTATTAAATTTATTATATGTTTTTGATAACACATAGACTAACTTGGTGGTGCTGGTTATTTATTTTAATCCCAATGCAAAGGACATGTTAGGATTATTTCAACTGGTGCTTTTGCACGAGAGCTTTTGGTCCAGCAGGCTCAGATTTAGTGTCCAATAATAATAATTTTATTATTTGTACCCAGCTCATCTGGTTGGGTTGCCCGAGACACTCTGGGTGGCTTCCAACACATAAAAGAACATAATAAAACACCCAACATTAAAAACTTCAGATGTCTTCTAAAAAGTTGTGCAGTTCTTTAATTCCTTGACATCTGATGGGAGGGTGTTCCACAGAATGGGTGCCACTACTGAGAAGGCCCTCTGCCTGGTTCCCTGTAGCCTCACTCCTCACAGTGAGGGAACCACCAGAAGGCCTTCAGAGCTGGACCTCAGTGTCCAGGCTGAACACCACAACCCATGAATCCTGGTGAACCTGTCCGGTGGTGGCTGGTGACTGACTGCCAGGACTAGACCTCATATACCATGTAAATCTCCCCCGCCCCGTGCTCTGGAGTGATACAACATTGGTGGCCCTTTGGCCCTGGGTTTAGGACAGACAACAAACAAACACATATTCACAAAATGCACAACTAACCTATGGAATTCTCTATCACCATATGTGATATTAAATCCTAATATTAAATGGCTTCAAAAAAGATTTGCACTCACCCAGAGGGGAAACTTCCATGTTAAGACACACAAGTTATCTGAGTACCAGATAATGACAAAATGAAATCTTACTTGAGCATTGGTAGCTATTAGCTGAAAATGAAAGAATAACTATAATCCCACAAGACTGATCACCTTTCTGCACTATGGCCTGATTTATCTATTTGACATAACACATTTATCTAGTATATCACTGTACAGTTACCAAGGGTATCTTTTTTTATATTTCAGTAAATTATATCTCAGTATTTTTTTTATATATATATATCCCCACCTTGGTTTACTACGGTAATTGTTTGGAAATGAGATGAATAGGGAGCATCTTCTTAGCCTATCGTCATTGCCACCAAACAAAATGTTGACATCTCTTCAAACATTACCACCGACTAAAGAAGAACAGAAGCGTTGCTCACTAAATCTCAGTAGCGTTAAAGCTTGAACACGTGCAGTGAGATGTTTAATTACCGTAACTCACAGGGCCAACTCTTGCCAACTGTGCAAGCCTAATGTCTACACAGAAGTAGTAGAAGAAGAAGAGTTTGGATTTGATATCCCGCTTTATCACTACCCGAAGGAGTCTCAAAGCGGCTAACATTCTCCTTTCCCTTCTTCCCCCACAACAAACACTCTGTGAGGTGAGTGGGGCTGAGAGACTTCAAAGAAGTGTGACTAGCCCAAGATCACCCAGCAGCTGCATGTGAAGGAGACTCGAACCCAGTTCACCAGATTACGAGTCTACCGCTCTTAACCACTACACCACACTGGCTCTCAGTCCTACTGAGTTCAATGGGTCTCACTCCTGGGAAACAGAGTATAGAGCTGCTGTCCAAATTCATATTTATTTATTTTGACAATTTATATACTGATTAATTACAGTTGCCTCTAAGAGGTGTGCATCAAGGCAGAGGCCCTGAGATAACATACACCAGCTCTTTTAGTTCCCTTGGGTGCAGCTCATCAGGCCCTGGATATGTGAATTCATTTAAAGTAGCTAGGTGTTCCCTTACCACCTCTTTTGTTTATCTTGGACTGGTCAGTCCTGTCTATAATCTTCAGAAGTTCCTGGAGATCAGATGAGGTCCCTGCAGACTGGAAGTGGGCAAATGATGTCCCCATCTTCAAGAATGCTATTTTTGATACCTGTCTTGCTCTGCTTCCCCCTTAAGGTTATTATAATGGAAATGTAAGCTACAAAATTAGCCTATGTGTGCATGTGTACAGGCAGAGAAGCATATGATATAATCTGATATAGGCATGCTATTTTTAAAGGTTGGAAATAGGCAAATGCTGATGGAGAGCAGTTTCAAGCAACTTTGCCAGCTTGGAATCACAGTTGGATTTACCATTGTTGACATTTTTCCACCCCTGCTTGTTAGGAATCTGGATGTTAACCACATTTTTCTACTAGGAATATTCCCAGAAATGGGTTTTGGACTCCTGGCCAAGAGTAATTGCTTCAACAGAATATAGACACTTTGACTGGATCTGCACTGCTGGTTCCCCAGTGCAGGCAAGGCTTAATTTGAGTCAGCCAACGCCAGGCTAGATAATGTTTTCGCAGAAGAGCCTTTCAGCCCCTCTCAGTGCTTATATTCATTCCCAATCATTGCTTAGGAGAGAAGAATTTGTAATGTCGGTGGACATTATTGCTCACGTAGGTCTTACATTCAAGTAAGAACTGTAAGGAAGGAAACATCTGCATCACAATTCAAAGGGGCAGTGAGGCAGTACATATTTTATGCACCACATTTGTGAAAAATGCCAGGGGAAGTGCAGGGGCGGAGGAAGGGGGGTGCGGTGGGGGCGGGCCACCCCGGGTGCCCTCACTGAGGGGGGTGACATACGTCGCATTGCCTGCCCACGACTCCCTAGCCTACCCCGAGCCATCAGGGGAAGGGGTGGAGCTGCGCCACCTTGCCAACGGCCTTCCCCCCTTTCCCCTTCATTTTGACAGCTCAGGGGAGGCTTGGGAGTCGCAGGAGGGTGGTACGACATTGCCCTCCTTCCCAGTCTGCTTCCTGGAGGGGGGGGGGATCCTCCCCAAGCTGCCAAATGGAAGAGGGAAGGGAGGAAGGCTGCTGGCAAAGTGGTATGGCTCCCTCCCTCCCCCTGCCCAGGAAGCAGCCCACCATGGGTGGCTCACACCCACCCCCATGGGTGCACTCCGGGGTGCCGGAGCAGCTAGCTCCGCCTCTGGGGAAGTGGCCATCATAGCAGGGTATGCCAGGGCAGAGGCTATTTCCTCCATGTAGCTTCATCCAAAGAAGGCTTCAGTTGTATGAACTGGCCCCATGGCGGCACAATCTGAGTTTCTCAAGCCATACCTTGAGCTTATTTATGACATCTCAAAACTTCTGCTATCAGAAAAAACTGTGAGGAGAGAGAGACACTGTTTCCATCTGTCTTATCACAACTTCCAGCCATATTTGTCTACCATAATGGAGCTGGCTTTTTTGCAGCGGTGGGGGGAGGAGTGGAGCAGCAATGTGGGACTACTTTTGGCTGCAAAGGTGATGAATATTGATTATTGACATATTGGTTAAGCTATAGGGTTGAATTTTTAGCATTATTATTATTATTATTATTATATTTGTATGCCACCCTTCATCCATAGATCTCACAAAACAAAAATACAAAATAAATAAATACAGTGCATAAAAACAAGAACAAAAATTGTGGTAATAGAACTTTTTTATTATATAATTTGATTGTGCACTGTGTTTATTTTCTGTGAACTTTTTGAGCACAAATATATCTGTAGAAAATACAAATATATACATTTGGGTATGCCTATCAACAAGCTCGTCATCTGAACATACCCTTAGCTGTCCAATCCACATCTTTGAACAACAATATTGATAAGGATAAGTGAGCAAGTTGGTCAAAGAAAACACAATCATTTAAGAAAAACAGGTGACTGGAGAAGATTATTTTCTTCCAAATACATTGTTGGCATTATAGAAATACAGGAGAAGGCTCCCACTTCTTACATGAGATTTCCTTATTTTCACTGATAGAGTTGACATTATTAAAGTGCTGTCCAATGTGTGCTGTGATTTATGGGTTCGGATAAATTCTCAATTCCTTCAGGCACCTCTATATTGGCAATAAAATGCGGATTTAGTAGAAAAGTCATGGAAAGATTATTGCCATGATTTTGAAAAAAAAAAAAGATATGCTAATTACCATGCAGCTGGAGCTGACAATCTGCCAGCTGGAGGCGGAAAAGGAAGGGACTTCCAATATGTCTCTGGCTTAGAAACTACTCAGATCTCTTTCAGAGGCGGGTGCTCTGTTTTTTGCATTTAATCAGCTGAAACAATGTCACGTGCTATTGCACCCTGTGCCAGGAATGAGTTAACTTGAGCCTTGTGTGGTCTCCCAATACTCATTATATTTACTAAGTTAGTGTACTCAGCAAAGGTGGAGCCAATGGCCTTCCAGAAATTAGTGGATTTAAATTCCCATCAGTCCCAGCCAGCCTGGCCAATGGTCAGGGATGATGGGTGTTCTAGTCCGTGAACCTTTTGAAGGGCCACAAGTTCCCCAGTTCTGTCCTAAAGGTTTATACCTCAACAGACCCTCCAAGTGTCCCTAGTTTCCAGGGACAGTCCCAGATTTACAGAAGCCTCCCCGGTTTCTGTCTAGGTAGTCTAGACAGAATTGGTTAGAACTCAACCACTAGACCTAGCAAAAAGAACCACTGCTATTTCACTGGTTGCCAAACACTTTATCAAAAGGTTCTCAAGCTTTATGGAGAGTTTAGAAACCTTTTGAGAACTTTGGTTAAGTAGCAATCCCGCCAAAGGATGAGCCTAATCAACAAGTAAACGTTGAATTTTTTATAGACTCCAGGCGATCGTTATTGTAATGGACATTAAAAGACACATGCATTTATCAGCCCATTAAAATCAATGTTATTATCCAAATGGATTTACAAACATTAAATACATCTTCCCATAAAACATAAATAATGTAGCCCTGTTTTGACCTTACTGAAGGTACCAATGCAACAGCAGAATGCACATTAATAATTCTCTTGGCTGGGAGCCATCAATGGGCCAAAAGCATTTGAATTGTTTACCAACAGTGAGGCTTGCTAACTTTTATCCATAGCACCACAAAGCAAACTGGATTGCTTCAGATCTGTATGCTAAGTAAATAAAAATTGAAAGCCGTGGGTGGGTGCTGATTTTATTTATGGAGGAAAACTCCAGTGGTGGGTCTATAGCAAGAGACTGGCGGAACATAAGGAAAGTAGGGTTAAAAAACAGGATAAAAGACAAGCCCAGGGGAGGAATCCAGTGATGAAAAAAGTGTCTGAGCTCTTGTAGCAATGGCTACTCTACTCTGAAGTAAGAGGATATTGACTCTCTGAGGTTCTTCTAGGAGTGGGGGTGGATAGACAGAGTGAATATAACAGTTCATTTATATCTATTCCAAGTATTTTTAAACCATCCTTCAATCACATTCACATGATAGTATACCAGAAAGACTAAAACAACTACAAATACAGGCAAAACATAATAAACTAAAATGACGCAAGATAACAAAAATAGCATAAAACAGTCAGCAAAATTGAAATTTAGGTATGGTGCATATTTTACATCCTCTGCAGGCTCACACAGTCTTCCTTCTCAGTTGCTCCTCTCCTTTCCATCTTTGAAGCACTGGGCAATATTATTTACATCTCCAGTGATATTCACATGATTGGCTTCCATTTTGAGTTTACAACCCCCAGTCAGAAGCAGCTTTGAAAACTCTTGTTTGGAACTAAACTACCGCTGCTGTTTCTATTTGATAATTATTATAATTTTTATTACTTGTTTCCAAAAAAGTTTTCATCGGGTAGAAACCTCTTTGTGCGTCCTTTTATTTAGTTGCTTCATTATTTGTGCATGTTCAATTCTGCTTCAAAGTGGAAATCCTTGTCAATTTGGAATGCTGACTTCTTTGTTTTGGACTTCCCTTCCTTATGCGGAGTTCTTTTTGTACCGTCTATTATGCAGTTATTGTCCCCTGTAGTTAAGGCTAGTGTCAGAGAAAGCAGACAGAACGTGGAAAGAGAGCTTAATAGCTTTTGAACCATAAAAAGGTGTTGAAAATCTGACAAGCTCATTGAAATCCTTGCAGTTAGCCTGATTTTTTTCTTCTTTTTTTCTTCCCCTTTTCTGTCACAGCTTTCATGTTCATGCGTCTTATTATACATTTTTAATATAACATTGACAATTTGGCTTCTGAGAGTCTGCTCACAGTTTTAGCCTGATCTCTAAGTGCAACTGCCCCAAATTTTATACTTTGAAAATTGTCTGGGTCCAGAAAACTCGGGGTTGAACTCAGAGTAGACCCACTAAAATTAATGGACCTAAGTAAGTCATGTCCAGGTTTTCCCCCCCAGGGGGGAGGTATACTCTAAATATAACTATACAGCCCACGGTATTAGAAAGTGCAAATATAAATTACACAGACTGCAATCCTTTGCCAAGGAGTAAGCCTTATTGTACTCAGTGGGATTTAATTCTCAGTACGTTTGTACAGAATTCGACTAACAGGGATCAAACAAACCCACATTTTTTCATCTTTCTGGAAGTACTGCGGATTTTAAAAAGCCATCCTGTTCAAAGTGTATCCAGGGTTCAAATAGGATTGCTGTCGTAGACCTTCACTTTCTGTTGTGCTCTCAGAAGCAGGCATGATTTTATTTCCTCTCTGCTGTTTGTTTATTCATTGGCTTGCTTTTATCTGTTTTTTGAGTTTTAATTGTTTGATTATATTTTATGGGCTTTTTTTTATTTGATCGTTGCAATTTTATAATGTACACGCTTTGAGAATCTATAATGATTGGCAAGGCCACAGTAAAACATCATAAACAGATAAATCAAATAACTAATTGGCTTGGATAAAACCCTAAATAGCTTTCACCCTGTTTGCCCTCTCTGTATCTTCCCATCTATTAAGATCAGCAAGAGAGCTCAGCAGTGCTGCTTTTATTGGCAGGAGCTTTAAGGGGTGCACCAAATAAGGCGATCCACTCAACCCCCCACATTCTCATCTCGGCCCAGTATACCTGAAGGAGCGTCTCCACCCCCATCATTCAGCTGAGACACTGAGGTCCTGCTCCAAGGGCCTTCTGGAGGTTCCCTCACTGCGAGAAGTGAAGTTACAGGGAACCAGATAGAGGGCCTTCTCGGTAGTGGCATCCGCCCTGTGGAATGCCCTCCCATCAGATGTCAAGGAGATAAGCAACTGAAGGCATCCCTGTATCAGAATTTAATGCCTAATGTTTTACAGTTTTTTATGTGCTGTAAGCCAGACAGAGTGGCTGGGGAAACCCAGCCAGATGGGTGGGGTGTAGTAGTAGTAGTAGTAGTAGTAGTAGTAGTAGTAGTAGTAGTGATTGCTACTGCCCATTTGCTTGTCTCTCCCTCTATGTTAATCTGCAGTGGGGAGTGGATGGGGGTTCACAGAGCTTCCTGTTGAGTGCATTCATGCAGAGCCATCTTACATTGTAAATTGCCCTGTGATCTTCAAATGAAGAGCAATATATAAGTTTCATAAATAAAATCATAAACACATTACCATGTTTTAAATCAGAATAAGAACTTGATATGAACCTGTCGGACCAGGCCAATGGTTGTCTAGTACTGCGTTGTGTTCTCACGGTGGCCCACCAGATGCCTGTGAGTAGCCTGCAAGCTGGGCATGTGCCTCTGACCTTGCGGGTAGAATAAAGTCCTCCATTAATTTGCTCAGTTCTCTTTTAAAGACATCCAAGCTGGTGGACATCTCAGTTGGTTAGCAAGCTTCCTCAAATTTGGCCCTCCAGATGTTTTGAGACTACAATTCCCACCAGCCCTGACCACTGGTCCTGCTAGCTAGGGATCATGGGAATTGTAGGCCAAAAAAAATCTGGAGGGCCGAGTTTGAGGAAGCCTGGGTTAGAGTGTGGTGCTGATAATGCCAAGGTTGCAGGTTTGATTCCAGTATGCGACAGCTGCATAGTCCTGCATCATAGGGTCCCTTCCAACTTTACAATTCTATGATTCCATGATTTTCGCCTCCTGTCGGAGCAATTTTAACTATGCACTGCATGAAGAAATGTTTTCTTTCATGTGTCTTGAATATTCCAACATTCATCTTCTCTGGATGTCCACTAGTTCTGGTGTAATGAGAGAGGGTAAAAATCTTTTCTCTATTCACTTTCTGCATGCCATGCCTAATTTTACAAACTTCTATCACGTAACTTCTTACTTACCTTTCATCTAAACTTGCTGTTTAGTCGTTTAGTCGTGTCTGACACTTCGTGGCCCCATGGACCAGAGCATGCCAGGCACTCCTGTCTTCCACTGCCTCCCGCAGTTTGGTCAAACTCATGCTGGTAACTTCGAGAACACTGTCCAACCATCTCGTCCTCTGTCATCCCCTTCTCCTTGTGCCCTCCATCTTTCCCAACATCAGGGTCTTTTCCAGGGATTCTTCTCTTCTCATGAGGTGGCCAAAGTATTGGAGCCTCAGCTTCACGATCTGTCCTTCCAGTGAGCACTCAGGTCTGATTTCCTTCAGAATGGAGAGGCTTGATCTTCTTGCAGTCCATGGGACTCTCAAGAGTCTCCTCCAGCACCATAATTCAAAAGCATCAATTCTTTGGCAATCAGCCTTCTTTATGGTCCAGCTCTCACTTCCATACATCACTACTGGGAAAACCATAGCTTTAACTATATGGACCTTTGTTGGCAAGGTGATGTCTCTGCTTTTTAAGATGCTGTCTAGGTTTGTCATTGCTTGACAAACTTCTTGTGCCCTCAATTTTTCCCAACATCAGAGTCTAAACTAGCAAGTCCCAAATGCACCAACCTTCCCTCCTAAGTGGAATACGCAGTGCCTGTGTGTGTGCTGCAGCCATGCCTGTGTGCTGCAGCTGGTGGCTGCAAGCACTTTTCAGCAATTGCTGCTGGGTAAAAGAAAATAAACTCTTGGAACAGCATGGGCCCATGAGAGCCCTGGGAAGTGGAAGTAAAAGTGTTCCGCTCCTCTACCACCCCACCCCTGCAGCTGAAGGTGGGGTGGAGGCCCTGAACTTAGGACTGGAAATCTGTGGATAATGTCATATGACCACTGGATAATGGTTTGAAATAAGTGAAGGTATGGTAGATGAACAGCTACCTGGATTCAGGAAGGATGGCAAAATTAAGTCTTTATATGCTATTCAGAACAATTCATTCAGAACAATTTCTCAACATAAAAAAAAACCACATGCAGAAATACGCTTCATAAAGTGGAATGACTTATGACAGCAAGTGTTCTATTTCTAAACTGTAGCCAAGATTGTAGGTCCTCCCCCTCCTGTTCTGGAATGCCATTTTAAACTGGTCTTAAACAGAAACAGAATCACTCAACAAAATGGTCTATTATAGTGGTGCTTTTCTTTGTGGCTAAAGAGCTAGCTTCATTTGTCTGCTAGCAAAGTGTCCTCCTTGTAGATTCCACCCTTTCTTTGATCTCAAGGAGGAAGAAACCATGTACTCCTGGGACCAACCAGGGGTCACAGCTTTGTGTGAGTTGACTCTCAGTGTACACCCATCAACCACCATCACTCTTATTCCAGAGCAAGTCCATACAGTCCTGCTTACAAAATAAAGTAGGCATTATGTGTTACCTCATTATATAAATAAGCTCTTAGAGTGATCAAGGTATGATAGAATGCTCAACAAACACATATTATGCCAATGTTTGGTATCATAAGGTTTAGCTAGTTTGTTCAATTATTAAAGGATCCTCAGGCTTTCTGATTTGCAGGCTCCATTGATTTATTTTTGTCTGATGAAACTATACACACAAACAGGCATACAGACATGCAGAGATTTCAGATGGTACAGGCAGAAACTTATTTATCTTTGAAGGACTCATCTCAGTAGATGAAGGTATTAGCCAGAGAGTTATATATCCTCCAGTATCACAAATTCACACAAATCAGCTTGCCAAGTTACACAACCTTTGATTCGCAGGTAATAAAATGTGTAGCATCTGTTCACCTGAGGCAAAGTGGCAATTCCTAGCAGACTCAGTGACTCCAAATTCCTAGCTTTCTATCAAGCTGTTTCTCACTGACCTGAGGTCAGCTGCAGGTTATGTCAGTCTAAGGCCATGTTAGCGATAGATCAACATACTGTAACATATAAAATATATGATAGACTGCTATTAATGTAGATCCAGTAGGGAACAACTGAAGGAAGGAAGAGAAAATGAGAGTTGCTAGGCAAGAGACCAACAGCACAGTGCTACTGGTGGGGCCCCACCCTCCCAACACACAGACCCACTCCCCAATCCAGCCATGAAGTATTTCTTTCTTTTGCCACCTGCTAGGCCTATGAGCATCCATATTCATGGCCGACAGGTGGCAGTGTCACTTGTGAATGGGAGCCAAGCTCAGATCCTTTCCACTTCATAGAGCTATAGGCTGGGGCACGGCATTTTGGGTAAATGAAGATGGCAGCCATCTTGGATTGGAACCAAACTTGGCTCTCCTTCAAAAGTGGTGCCACCACTGGGGAACGGACCTTCTAAGCTACTAGGGCACTTGGCCAATGCACAACCTGACCAGCCAATGGCAACAGGCTTGATAATAAGTGGGGTCGGGTGACACAAGGATGGCGGAACAGCCATACTGCAAGTACAATGATCTTCATATGGAAGTCACGCTGATAGAAACCAAACTTTGGCAGGTATTATATATTTAATATTGGAGGTATCCTGAATAATTCTCACAGTGAATCAGAGCTGCAGAGTTACCAGATTCCATATCTCATGAAATATGGCACTTAGAAGAGTGATTAGGACACCATACCCCACCTTTTCAAAGAAGTAGCTCTATTTGTTTCAGCAGGCATGTTAATATGCCTATTGGGTTCATTGCCTTTATATTCATGGAATTTAACAACATATTGCCATTAGTCAGGAGGGGAAATCAGCCAGATCAGAAGAACCAGCAGTTGAAGGCATGGATGTGCTGCCTGGACTCTAAGACCAAGCTTGAGCCTGAGGTGTAGACTCATTGAACTAGTGTACCTCAAGAGAGCATTCCTGAAACAGGAAGAAGTCTCCACCATCAGCCCTTCAGGATAGCTGAAGCTAGAATGTCAGCAGTTAGTAATTAGCACGAAGAATAAGCAAATCCCCGATCAGAGAGAAAACTTGAAGCCTGTCAGGTAACTGTGGGGTAGAGAACTCTGTCCTGAGAAGACATCAGGTCTGAACGGCCTGTGATTTAACAGAGGTGGAGATGGATAGAGAAATTGGCTAATAGTTTAGTGTAGAAATGGGAACTAGAACAAGGTTATAGCACCTCTATAAAGTAACAATGATATAATTAAAAGAAATATCTTCAAAGCAAAAGTAATATATTTAAGCCATTATCAAACTAAGTACTGTTAAATAAACAACTTGCAAATAAACCCATTCTTTTACATCACTGAAAGTTTTAATAAATTAAAATGTATATAAATTCTAATATAATGTATAATAAATTATAATTAAATCATAACAGATAATAAATTATAATAAAATTTTAATGTATAATGAATTATAAGAAAATTATCATGAAACCCAGCTACTGTAGGTGATAAAAGGTTAGGAAATGTGTTATTTATTTGAAATGGAATTGTTCCAGTGGGAATATGAAAGAGATAAGGAAAGCAGGTCCTTTTAAAATATAAGGAATCCCTCTACAACTTTGTGGGTAGTGGTGTGTCAGGGAACTGCCATCGGCAGGACAGGAGGTGCCAAGGCTCTCTGAGGTAGAGAGAGACTTGACACCTGAAGAGGGAACCAGTAGGGGGCGAACAGGAACGTCAAGGGAAGGAGAGTCGGAGGAATGGCTCAGAGATGCTTCCAGTGAAAACAGTGGGGAGGTCTCAGGACCTCCTATAGGAACACCCGTTCCTCGGCGGAAACTGTCACGCAGAGAGTCCAGAAGACGTGTTTCCGTTAAGGAGCTTTTATGTTGGAAACGTTTCCGAAAGCAGCCACTTTCGGATTCTGCTAGCGACTGACGCAGCCATGCTGGAGGGGCTCCGTCACAGGCAGAGGTTTGAGAAGCTGTTCAAACTCTGAGGGATTGCAATTTACACACAAGCAGCTCTTCATCCCATCACAGCAATCCGAAAGTCACCCACAGCTAGCTTGTGCCAGGGAGAGGCATCATGAGCGAACCAGCAGGAACCGGAGGGGCAGCTGGAGGAGGTCCAAGCCTGGAGGAAAGGTATAGGACGTTGGAAATCCAGCTTGCCTTGCAGACGGCAAGGCTGGAAGAAAGGAGGGCTCAGGATGCAGAGAGGGGGAGGGAGAAAGCCACCCCACTCAACAGAAAGATGCCAGGATTGGTGCAGAAATTTGGGGGGGACCCCAGGAACTACCATGCCTTTAGGACAGAGATGCAATATGCTCTCAATCTGCAATTCGATGACTTCCCTGATGAGGAATCGCGAGTGGCTTTTGTAATTAGCCATCTCGAATCAGGGGCGAAGGACTGGGTTAGACCCTTGATGGCAGCAAATAATGAGATCCTAAAGGACACGATGAAGTTTTTTCGTGCCATGGACCTGATGTTTTCCAGTGACATTGAGCAGGGAGGGGTGCGAAGGCAGTTAATGGCTTGCAAACAGGGAAACAGGACTGTCCGTGAGTACTGGACTGAGTTCACTATGTTGATTCATCGATTGGGGTGGGACTTGTCTTCTGAGCCCATTCAAATGCTTTTCGAAGAAGGTCTGTCTTCGTCCTTGAAAGATGAACTTTCCCGGAACCCCAGAGCAGAGTCTATGGACCAGCTGACTAAAGCCGCGCTAGCCATAGGAGCGCGCCAGGAAGCGAGGGCTTTGGAGAAGCGGGAGGGGAAAGGAGAACGTTGGAGGGAGCTCCGCATTCCAGATATTCCAGAGCAGCCTTTCCCGCCGGCAGAGCCGATGGAAGTGGGAACAGCGCGTGCGCGCACAGTTTCAAACATCGGTGAAGGGCGGAAGAAAGAGGGAAAGGGCGGGAAGAAATGCTATCTCTGCCAACAGCCAGGACACTTTGCCAGAGTCTGTCCACGGAGAAAGGAATGGCAAGGCATGGCAGGAGCTGTTGGGGGAGAGGAGGAGGAAAGCACAGAGCAAGTAAAAGCCAACGCCTGGCTGCCGTCGGGGCACAGCAGCCAGGCTCAAAAGCAGTGAGAGTGCCTGCACCAGAACCTCCCAGACCTGCTCTAGTGATAGAGGTGTTGCTAGAGCTGCCAAATGGACACCCCCTACAGATCAAGGCCCTGCTGGATTCAGGCAGCTCCTGTAATTTCATGAGTAAGGAGTTCGCAGCTGAGCACCAGATACAAACCCTCCCCTTAAGTAAACCCCTGCAGGTAACCACGATTGACGGCAGAGAGCTGTTGGGAGGAGAAGTGAACCAACAGACAGTTCCCATGATAATGAGGGTGGCAAGACACACCGAGAGGATAGCGTTTAATGTGGCCACATTGGGAGGAGCTCCCATAATTTTGGGGATGAGCTGGCTGGCACTACACGATCCTCTAGTGGGCTGGCACCAGAGGGTGGTCTCCTTTGGGTCGGCGCATTGCCTGGAACACTGCAAGCAGGGGAAGGATCCAGGGGGAGCCAAGCTCACCTTAGCTGGGATGGAGGTAATGAAGCAAGGGGAGGTGCCTCCGCAATATGCAGATCTGAGCAACGTATTTAGCGAAAGAGAAGCGGACAAACTGCCGCCGCATAGACCCTTTGACTGTCAAATCAACCTACTCCCGGGGGCTCAACTCCCAGTGGGCAAGCTGTACGCCATGTCACACAGGGAGATGCAGGAGCTGAGGGAGTTCATTGACAAAAACCTGAAGAGGGGTTTCATCAGAGAGTCCCGAGCGGTGGGGGGCAGCCCAGTGTTTTTTGTGGACAAAAAAAACACAGATAAGCCGAGACTTGTAGTGGATTTCAGGGCCCTAAACGCCGTGTCGGAACCCCTGGCCTTTCCTATGCCCCGAATTGATGACATTCTGACCAGGGTGAGGAAGGGGAAGATTTTTACAAAACTGGACCTGCGGGGGGCGTATAATCTGATACGAATAAGGAAGGGGGATGAATGGAAGACCACCATGTTCACCCCTTTGGGAGCATTTGAATACCTCGTAATGCCCTTCGGTCTCCAAGCCGGCTCCGCATGTTTTCAAAGTTTTATCAACCACGTCCTGGGGCCGTTGCTCTACAAGAATTGTGTGGCCTTTTTGGATGACGTGTTGGTGTATTCGGAAAATGAAGAGCAGCATGTGAGGGACGTGAGAGAAGTGTTGGGCCGGCTGCAAGCCAATCAGCTGTGGGTGAAACTGGAGAAGTGCCAGTTTCATGCCAAGGAGGTGGAATTCCTGGGGTACCGCCTGTCAGACCAAGGATTGGCCATGGATCCAGGCAAGGTCCAGGCGGTGCTGGAATGGAAGACACCGAAAACCAAGAAGGATGTGCAAAGATTCCTGGGGTTTGGGAACTTTTATCGGAAGTTCATCAAGAATTTTGCACACTTGACGGCGCCCATCACCGACTGCCTCAGTAGCAAGAAGAAATTTGTTTGGACGGCGGAGGCGGAGAGAGCTTTTGAAGAACTGAAAAGGGCTTTCGCTTCGGAAGAACAACTTCTGCATGTGGACCTACAGAAGCCCATGAGGGTGGAGACAGACGCGTCAGACAGAGCGGTGGGGGCTGTGCTTCTTCAGCCGGGAAGAAATACGTCGGAGTGGAGACCGTGTGCCTTTTTCTCGAGGAAGCTGAATAAGTCCGAGCGGAACTACACGGTGTATGACAGGGAACTACTTGCCATTCACGAAGCGTTCCGGAGGTGGAGACATTTATTGATTGGGGCACAACACAAGGTGCAAGTGTGCACCGACCACAAGAATTTGGAGTATTGGAGAACAGCTCGAGTACTCAACCAACGACAAGTGAGATGGGCACAGGAATTTTCCAAATTCCACTTCGAGATTTGTTATGTACCAGGCCCAGAGAACGTCAGGGCGGACGCTCTCTCACGCAAACCAGAGTACTTGGAAGGGGAGGGGGCAAGCGAAGAAAGACATGTCATTCCTGAGGACCGCTGGGTGTGTGGGGCGGCGCTGGTGGGGAGACGAGAGCTGGTAGAAGAAACGGAAACTGACGAATATGCCCAAAATAAGCTCAGAGGCCTCAGGGGAGAGGGTGAGAGCCCGGAGGGTTTTGAAGAAAGAAATGGGGCATTGTATTACAAAGGGGCACTGTATATACCAGAAGGTGAATTGAGAGGGAGGGTACTCAAGCAGTTGCATGATAGTCCCACGGCGGGACATTTTGGACAACACAAGACCATGTGGATGGTCACCAGGGAGTTTTGGTGGCCCAAGGTGAGGGAAGATGTAAAGGAGTATGTAAGAGGGTGTGACCAATGCCAGAGGGCCAAGGGGGAAAGAAGGGCGCCGGCAGGGTTATTGGAACCACTACCCACGCCAGAACGGCCTTGGGAGGCGGTATCAATAGATTTTATGACGGATCTGCCCAAATCCAAAGGGAAGACGGCCATCATGGTAGTAGTGGACCTGTTAACTAAGATGTGCCACTTTGTAGCATGTTCACATGCAGTCACAGCGGAAGAAACAGCGAAGTTGTTTGTAGAACACATCTTCCGGCTGCATGGCGCCCCCTTGAGGGTTGTCTCGGACCGCGGGAAACAATTTACTTCCAGGTTCTGGAGGAAGCTCATGAGCTTGCTGCACGTGGAAGTCAATTTTTCGACGGCCCGGCATCCTGAAACCAACGGGCAGGCGGAAAGAGCAAATGGCATCCTCCAACAATATCTGAGGTGTTATGTCAATGACAGAGGGAATGATTGGGTCGAAAAGCTGGCGCTGGCAGAATTTGCCTACAACAATGCGGAGCATGTGTCCACAGGGATGAGCCCCTTTTTGGCCAATTACGGGTGTCACCCCAGGGCATTCCCGGGGGAGGGGGGCGAGAGATGGAGCGTCCCAGCGGCCGAACATTTTGTAGAAGAGATGGAAGCGATCCATCGTCAGCTTCAGCTCAACTTAGAAAGGGCCAAGGCTCAATATAAGAAGCAGGCAGACAAGAACAGGAGGGAAGGTGAAACCATAAGGGTGGGGGATCAGGTGTGGTTGTCCACCCAAGGGTTGCCGTTCAAAGGGGGTTGTAAGAAATTAAGACCCAAGAGATTGGGACCCTTTGAGGTCATTCAGCAGGTCAACCCAGTGGCTTTCAAACTCCGGTTACCCAACCACATGAAATTGCATCCAGTGTTCCACAGGTCATTACTGTCACCGTACAAGGGGGGAGGTGAAGGGGAGCACACCAGGGGACCGGTCTTGGAAGAGAGGGAAAGCAGTAACCATGTAGCGGAAATCCTCGATTCCAGGTGGAAGGGCAATCAGGTGGAGTATTTAGTGGCGTGGGAAGGGGAACCGGAGTCAGAAAACACCTGGGTGACTGCAGAGGAGGTCAATGACGAGGTTTTAACAGAAACGTTCCACCAAAGATTCCCGCGGAAACCACAGCCGGTAGCAAGGTTTAGAAGGAAGTATTTCGGCACCACAGACGAGGAAGAGGAACTGGAAGGATTCGCGGAGTCGGAGTTGGAAGAAGGAACGGACTCAGATGACGAGGAGTACCGAGAGACTAGGAACCACAACAAGTGGAGAAAGGTGTTCGAAACTTCAGACGATGAGGAAGGTTCTTTCCGGGGTTTTACCTCCTCACAACCCGTAGGGGAGGAGACGGGAGGGGGTGAAGGGGGCCCTGGAGGGGAGGTGGATGTCAAGGAACTGCCATCGGCAGGACAGGAGGTGCCAAGGCTCTCTGAGGTAGAGAGAGACTTGACACCTGAAGAGGGAACCAGTAGGGGGCGAACAGGAACGTCAAGGGAAGGAGAGTCGGAGGAATGGCTCAGAGATGCTTCCAGTGAAAACAGTGGGGAGGTCTCAGGACCTCCTATAGGAACATCCGTTCCTCGGCGGAAACTGTCACGCAGAGAGTCCAGAAGACGTGTTTCCGTTAAGGAGCTTTTATGTTGGAAACGTTTCCGAAAGCAGCCACTTTCGGATTCTGCTAGCGACTGACGCAGCCATGCTGGAGGGGCTCCGTCACAGGCAGAGGTTTGAGAAGCTGTTCAAACTCTGAGGGATTGCAATTTACACACAAGCAGCTCTTCATCCCATCACATGGTGGAACAGACAAACCACAGTAGACCCTCCATGGCTGGGCAATGAATATATGTGTTTACCCTTACTGCAAAAGAAGGGCAGAAGGTTTATCCCACCACTGCTGATTGGCTAGCCGGGCCCGCCCTCCAGGGCAGGCCTGCCCAAGGCTAGTGGCTCACTCAATTGCTGGCAGTCAGTCAGTCGAACCATGGTCCCTTCTCCAGATTACCACAGGGCCCATGGTCTGGCTGCAACACCGCTGAGCAGATAAGGTGAGTGGACTTACTGAAAACAGCACTGTATGGGGTAAACAGCTAAAAGATGGTGATTTGTGCCAAGCAAGTGTTTCAGGGCCTTTCCCTGGATTAGGGGCATGTTCTAGATCAGAACTGTGCAGCTCTTCCCTGCCCGCTTCAGAATAAAAGTGGCCAGTTTAAGCACGCTTCTTAAGAAATGCGCATTCAGCATCAGCTCAATACATTTTGCTGTCTGAGGCAGAAAGGTAAATGGTGTCCCCCTCCCCCGCGTCAAGTTCCATTGTACCCAAGGCTGGCATAATTATTTTGTCACCTGACACAGGAAAACCCAAAAGCACATCTTCGTGGAAGTAAAAAATAAAATGCAACAATAATAAATTAATTGACGATTTTCTTCCCTTAGATGACACTCAGAATCAGTTGCCTTGAAGCAGCAGCCTCACTTTGCGTAAGGATAGGGCAGGCATTGAATGTGTTTATCCTAACATGTAGTCTGTTCCTTTAGTTCTTGTTTTCCGTTTGACGTGCAATGGTGTGTTGGCCCACCACGGCTTACTGGGCTGTACTGCTGAGCTGCCCAACTACACTTCTAGGTCCAGGCACTCATACGTGCCAGTGTCCTTATTTGTATCTCTGAAACATTGGAGGTAGATGTGGGCTGCGTGGTCCAAGCTGTGTTCTGTGCAAACACCACCTTTTTTCTAGGGGATCCTCATACATACAGTGACTGGCAATATGGACCTCAAAGAGCTGATGCTCAAAAGCACCCACAGTTCTTAGTCTTGTAGCTCAGTTCCTTCAGATAATTTCCCTCTGGCTGCCTCAAATCCTCCTCATTTTACACCATGCCTGCTGGCCATTTGTTCATTGTCACACTGTACCTGAAATACCAATGCATAATTAAGAAGCAGGTAGTAAAATATACAAGCTTGAATGTTCACTTGTTCATTCATTCATAAAATATCCACTTTGCCCAAGTTTTTAATGAAGCATGTTCCACAGAAAAGCTGGGCTGGGTTGGGGATGCATTTCTTCTGATGAGGCTTTGTGTGCCCTGCTTTTCCTGAAGGCATGGGGGGAACTCTGAGCGTCACCTGCAGTTCCTACATTGTAACATTAACTATCCAGAAACAAAACATGTATGGTGTAGCAACAATGCATTCTTTATTTGGAAGAGTGAGTCATATTGCTTCAATCCAGCTTCCCACCGATTGGGTCTTTAATAGGGACATAAATAAGCCTCCTTAGCATATGTGACCTCCTGACCAGAGCGTGTTAAACTCCAGGAACTATATTGCTCACCACTTTTCTTTCATTTGAAAGCATGTCCATCATAGTCCTGCTTCAAATTGTTTGATTTAGTACCAACCCTGGCCTATCAGAAAATAAATGATGTTCAAATATGCTGAGAGCCAACTGATGGGGTTGCAATAGTCATGCAAGATGCTGAAAACCTCTTCAGTTTAACCACATGCTATAATGTGATTGACCCAGCTATATGTAATCGCTGCTCTTTAAAGAACACAGCAATGCATTTCGTACATGTGGCTGATATTATGATGTATTGTAGGGGTGGGGAAATTGTAGCCCTACAGGCATAGCTGGACTACAGTTCCCATCATCCCTGACAATTCTTCATGTTGGTTGGGGGAGATGGGAGCATGACATCTTCCCCAGCCAATGCCATCGGAAGGCCTGTGGGTTCACTCTAACATTTGGGCCTACAGAAAGAGCTAGCAAGCAAAGAGTGGTGATGGAAGAACTTTACCTGGTTTGTATGTCTCAGAAATCAGCAGATCTGTTCAGATCTGTTTCTCCTTAAAAGGATGGATTAGAGATGGAATAGTAGTTTTGGGAAGTGGTGTCAGCTGGGTGGAAGAGGATAGGAAGGGAATTCATCTCCTCTCTAGCTCAAGCCAGTTTGCATTTGAGGAGAACATTATGCGCCTTTAATATGCATATCCCAGAGGTCAGTAAATATGCGTTGTAGGGGAGGCTGTTGTTCTGCTATAGATCTCATGCTTTGTCTGCAAAAGGTCCCAGGTTCAATCCCTGGGCATCTTCAGTTAGCAGGTTCGGGTGATGGGAAAGACATTTGCTGAGAACTTAGCTCTGTTGAGAAGAACACTCTTATTTTCTATCAACACACAAGCAGTGAGTGGGGCTGCACCATAGAATCATAGAGTTGTAGAGATGGAAGGAACATACTGAGAGTAATGTTTGCTGTATTACAGTATTTTAATATTTTTTTTGGAAGCCGCCCAGAGTGGCTGGGGAAGCCCAGCCAGATGGGCAGGGTATAAATAATAAATTAGTATTATTATTAATAATAATAATAATATTCCTGATCAGCAACTAGATGGGAGCAGCCCTGAAAGTGAGAGCACATCATCAAATGCCACTGCTCCAGGGAGACTCGTGGCATGATTTTAGAGTGTTAAAATTTTGTGACAGAAATGACGCCTCCAACGTCAACTGCTCCAGGTTCTTGGGTTCTGGATTACTATTTCTTTCAAATGCCAAAGACAGAAATGTATTTTTCAGGATTGGAAGCAGCGATGCAACCCTCAGACTGCGTCCTAAAAGAACTGCAGATTCTTGAAATGGACTCAACATGCCATCTGGGTCACAAGTCTGCAATCTGAGTTTGTTGGAGTCTTCTGCCCTCTCTACCTCTTGAGTGCGTTTTCCAAGAGCTGATCACTTATGAATTTCCAAGACTATTCTAGGTATGATATAGGGATTCAAATTCAAGATCCAAATTGGTGGAGTATACATGACTGCCCTATTTATTTATTTCCTGAAAAATTGTGTTCTGTGATGTTTCTGTTCATGCTACAGTAGGTTACATTTAATCTTTCTTGGCGAAACAGACTCAAGGAAACGCTTTCTTGTCAGATTTCTGATGCTCTGTAAGCAGGATGCTAACAAATTTATTTAGCTGTTAGGTGGAATAGTTTATTAAAAGATTAACTTTCATGAACATAGAAGCAAACAGTTTGCTATCACCAAAAAGACAGGGCGCTTACAAAATAGGACACAAAAGCACAGCCAACTCTGAACAAAAGGCATTTATTACACAAATGTCCTGTGTATCTGGAGGGGGAGAGGCTTGCGGAAAAGTGGCAGGTCATATGGACAAGCGGGATTAGGGAAATACCCTTCAGTAATTGGTTCCCGAGCGTTTAGATATTAAAGTGCTGGTTCCCACAATGACATCTGTTGTATAAGCATGCCTTTGCAATGGAATAGGCTATTCCTTTGGGTTAATATTATTGATTTTTAGATGAATTGTAGACCAAATAATTATCAAAGATGGGATGATTCCCTTGGCCTCAGACAGCCTGTAGCTTAGTAACTGCAATTAGACTGCATTTATCCCACATGCTGAGTTCTTATAACTTGCCAATGCGAGACAAAATAGGAGCTCGGTGCTTTTGAAAAATCCAGCCGTGGATTCTGATTCCTAAATGAGTGCTGGCTTCTTGCTGTAAATCTGCTGGACATTTTAAAAGCGAATATCTGTTCTATAATACTTTTTTATATATAAGGCAATTGGCAAAGCAAAATGTGTGTGTGTGTGTGTGTGTGTGTGTGTGAATAAAAATGTGGGATTGTGAATAATTTTGGAAGATGAGTAATTAAGTTTTGGGGGATGGCTGTTTCTTTAGGTTCAGTGATTATTGAAAAGAAGACTCAGTGAACTTTCATGCAGAAAATACTATTGAGCAAATCTGTCATACAGGAATAGTTTTGATGGGAAAGTATTTGAGACCTTAAAGCTGAACTTTCTTCGGTGGGAGTTTGCAGATGTCATTATAAACTTCATAGCGGATACATGAATAAGTTATCCACAAAAGAAGAGCTCTGTAAAAAACTGAGGGACATCAAAGTGGAGCAGAGAGAGAATCCATTTGTGGCCATCACAACTACAATCAAGAGAACCAGAGACCGTTTTAAAGGATGCCTTGTTTCACTTTGCTGCAATTCTAGGGCGAGCAAAGTAGACATCTTGTTGAGCCGCCAAAACAAGTGCTTTGCTGAAACCCATCTTCTAAATTCTTGAAAGTTTTCTTCTGGAAAATATACTTCCATATTTATTCATTTTTGCATCTACCACTGAGATCTTTTAAATGTCAGTCAATGTGGGGTTGTGTCGAGAAGAATGGCAGATGAAGCTGATGGATTATGCTGAAATAGCTAAAATGACCGGAAGAGTCAGAAATCAGGAAGACCAAAATTTTAACAAGGAATGGGAAAAATCTATAACTTACCTTAAAGACCATTGGAAACAGTTAAAATTGTTAGTAGGATTGAAATATCACTTGTAGTTTAAGGCTGAACTCTGGACACAATGGAGATGTAAAGGATTTCGATTATCATAAAAGATGCAAGAGGAAATGATTAATAATAACAAAGGGGAAGATGGAAGTCCAGGAGATTCCTTGGAATCTTGTCTTTATGATTTATGTTTGATACATCTCTGGGAATTTTTAATTTGAAAAACCAAATAAATAATTTTTTTATAAAAAATAAAGTAATGTAGATGCAACAAAAACTCTACCCATGAGAATTTTGCCAAAATGTTCTTTCCCCAAAATTTCAAATTCAATTTCTTTTCTCATGAATTGATGGAGGATGGTAGAAAAATAAATAAAGATGTAAAAGGCCAGGAGAAATTTTCAGCATGACACCATTCAATACCAGACATTTATTGCTTATCTTTTTTAAATGTCCAGACTCTGTTATTGTTTTACTTATTTTTTTACTTCCAAATGTAAAAAAATCTCAAGTTAGCTCCTCAAAAGACCAAATAGACAAAAAAGGGAGACCTTAAAAGCATGATGGATTTGACCTTTTTATTTATCTAATAGCTGCTTGATCTTTAGATCATACTACCGACTTGTTTTCAAATTTATTTTTTCCCATCTGTGAGGCCAAGAAGCCTTATTTTAAAATAAAACAAAAACTTGGGATTCCAGCAAGAATTTGTGGGCTATAGAAAAGTCTCAGTACTGCATGTAGATAAAGGTCCTTGAGAAACAACCACCCATAGGCATGGGACTACAGGTAAGGGCTATATTGACATTTCTATACTTATAATTTCTTACAGTTCATATCTGCTGTAGTTTCAAGAGTCCCTATTGTCAACAAAAGACTTTAAGTATTTGGAAAAGAGGATGCATAGTGGAATATTTGCTGCATCAGTTATTTGATGTCAAATTCCTGTGTTTTGAGAACAAAAGTCCAAGAACAATTATTGCTGTTGTACCAGAGAGGATGCAAATTTGATGATCTCCAAGCTTCTGAATTCTTACTTTCCTGTGGTTCTTCTGTTGAGATTTCAAAGGCATGGAACACAATAAACAGCTTGTAGAGTGAAGGACAAGGCAATGTTTGATAGCATTGCTTTGATATTAAGTGGCTGTTACGTTCAGGAGCTACAGTTCAGTGTCAGGTGCAATTATTCATGAACAACTAGCCTGGATAATACTTTTGATTCAAACAACTAGCCTGAGTAATACTTTCAATCTAATTCTGGGAGTCTTCTGCCAGCAGCAATTCCACTGAAATTAATGGGATTAATATCAGTGGAATAGTTAGAAAATAAAGATCTAGTGAAGGACTTTGCACATATCATGTGAATTGTGCCTTGCTGTGAAAAGGTTTTCGTGTGCTGATTTCTTGGAATTGTTACCAGGGTAAAAAATAAATAAATTGATTGCTTATAGCTGTAGACAGGGTTAATTTTGGCATGGTGGAAATGGGTACCAAACCCGCATGGAAATGGATACCTAACACTATTGTATTGAGAAATGTGTGTATTTGCTGCACAAATAGGGTAAAATCTGACACTTAAACTGCATGCATCTGAGATGTCACATAGATCTGGGACTGATTGGAGTTTGGGTCCAGAAACAACTGAGGGCCACAGGTTCTCCACCTGTGACATAGTAGGCTAGATTGAACTAGCCCAGTGCATGAGGGGAAGCCAGAGCAAAGACTAACAACAGTGCAACAGGGCTTCCCCCCCTCTTCTTGCATATCCTTGGTGCCTCTCTCAAATCCACCCAGGTGAGTTGGCAGAACCCGCAGAACAGAATGCAGTGGAGGGGGGGGTGAGTGGAGATGGTTCCACTGGGTAAGTAGCGGAATCCAGATGAATGTGGTTGAGGAGGCTGGGAAAAAATAAAATGGTGACATATCACTCTCTCCTAGGAAGAAACAAAAATAAAATGCATTCCACATTGTTGATGGGCTCAAGCCACAGTCCCAAGGGACTGGACTAGAAAGGCCACAGAAAGGAGAATGGCCACAGAGAGCTGAAGGAAGGACATACAGTGGTACCTCGGGTTACAAGCACTTTGGGTTACAGACTCCACTAACTTGGAAGTAGTACCTCGGGTGAATATCTTTACCTCAGGATGAGAACAGAAATCGTGTGCCAGCGGCGCAGCGGCAGCAGGAGCCCCCATTCGCTAAAGTGGTACCTCAGGTTAAGAACGGTTTCAGGTTAAAAACAGACCTCCGGAATGAATTAAGTTCGTAACCAGAGGTACCACTGTATTCAAAGTAAGGGCATGTTCTACTCTAAAATACAAGGCAAAAGGCAAACTGGGCTCCAAAGGCTTCAGAATGAGCAGGAATCCTGTTGGAAAACTTGGAGCTAAGCAAAAATAAAATCTAACAAAGAAGAAGAAGACAGCTCTAGCACCGAGTGATCCCAAATGACACCCAATTTTTTTTCTGAATTCAGGTTTGTCCTTTTCTCTTGCCCTTCTCTCTCTCACAAAAAATCCACTCCATATTTGTAAATAACAGGTCATGGTGCAAACATCTGGAATTTCTAACCCCCCCCCCGCCACTATTGTTTTAGGGGTTGATATGATCCCAAGCCTTATCAGGGTACAGCGAGACTCACAAAGGTCAGCCATTGCTGCTAGCCACACGGAGTAACAAATCTTGTAACTTCTTCATAATGGTGCATTATCTCTACTAAGGCCTTATCAGCATTTTTCTTCTCACACACCCCAGGCAGAAAAAAAATGTTTCTGCAATCCAAATAGACATTGAGGCCTACCTCAGGCACAAGCCTGCATTTCTTGGCCAAACATTTCTTCCATATCATACCACAGCTTCTGGGATGATTACCATGATACATGCAGATTTATTTCCCCAAGCTGAGCCCAGGAACAGTTTCCATTAACAGTCTCTATGCAATGATTATATGGGTTATTTCCTTTGACATTTCAGTACTGAGATGGAATACTTTTTAGGCACTTACATTTGCTACATTGCAAAGGATTCATAGAATAGAATCATAGAATCATAGAATCATAGAGTTGGAAGAGACCACAAGGGTCATCGAGTCCAACCCCCTGCCAAGCAGGAAACACCATCAGAGCACTCCTGACATATGGTTGTCAAGCCTCTGCTTAAAGACCTCCAAAGAAGGAGACTCCACCACACTCCTTGGCAGCAAATTCCACTGTCGAACAGCTCTTACTGTCAGGAAGTTCTTCCTAATGTTTAGGTGGAATCTTCTTTCTTGTAGTTTGGATCCATTGCTCCGTGTCCGCTTCTCTGGAGCAGCAGAAAACAACCTTTCTCCCTCCTCTATGTGACATCCTTTTATATATTTGAACATGGCTATCATATCACCCCTTAACCTCCTCTTCTCCAGGCTAAACATGCCCAGCTCCCTTAGCCGTTCCTCATAAGGCATCGTTTCCAGGCCTTTGACCATTTTGGTTGCCCTCCTCTGGACACGTTGCAGTTTGTCAGTGTCCTTCTTGAACTGTGGTGCCCAGAACTGGACACAGTACTCCAGGTGAGGTCTGACCAGAGCAGAATACAGTGGCACTATTACTTCCCTTGATCTAGATGCTATACTCCTATTGATGCAGCCCAGAATTGCATTGGCTTTTTTAGCTGCCACGTCACACTGTTGGCTCATGTCAAGTTTGTGGTCAACAAACTGTTATTAGTTATTAGATTCTGTTATTAGTTATTAGATTCTGTTATTAGATTCTGTTATTAGTTCAATGACTCTAATTAATCAGGGATCATGCATGCATGACACTATAAACTAGAGCACTTTCCCCAGCCATTATCCTTTTCTGTTGGGACTTCTAGGTCACAGTGGAAGTGGGCAGGTGAAGTCTCTTGCAGATGCTTTAGGTCCAAGAAAATAAAGCCAGGGCAGGTCATATCAAGACAGGGAATTAGTACCCTGGACAGTTCCCAGTGGGTCCTGCTGGGTGATCAGTAGAAAGATGTTTACTCAATCTGGAGCCACAGCCATCTGAAACTTTAGAAAAGGCACAGCAGACCTGCTCACGACTAAGCCCCACTGTTGAAAGCAGTATCACCATAAACACCAGCTGCTAGGTATCACATACATACATACATACATACATACACACCTACTTTTATATGTATGCCACCTTTCCATAGCTAAAACCATGTTCAAGGCAGCTTACATCTTGAAAAAATTACACAATTTCAAACATAACAAAAGTAGCCATAATCAATAAATGAAACACCCAAAAGTACTCAACCCAATTTCCACATAAATCATGGTAAGAGCTAAAATAAAGATACAATTTCTTTCTCCCCAAAAACAGCTAGAACCCCACTTCCAACAAACCCCCCAAACAATACCCCAACCCAAGAGTCTTCCAGGATTCACAGCCAAGATGGCCTCTGGCCTCCCCAGCAGCCTCAGCTTTTGTAACTGGAGTCAGTCAGGGCCCTGCCCTCCCAGGCACAGGTGGGAAAAGGTGAGGCTGTTTTTAAAATCCAGAGAGAGAAGGGGGATTTGTCAGCCATCTTGTCAGCTAAAACTCAGTAAGGCAATGCCCCCTACAAATGTCAGGGAAGATTCCCTTCCCTGCTCAAAATCCCCACCCCCCCTGTTTCATGAGGGTAAATGATACCCTCCTGCAGTGCGCTCTACGTGGGGCTCCCTTTGAAGGTGACCCGGAAACTTCAACTAATCCAGAATGCGGCAGCTAGACTGGTGACTGGGGGCAGCTGCCGAGACTACATAACACCGGTCTTGAAAGACCTACATTGGCTCCCAGTACATTTCCGAGCACAATTCAAAATGTTGGTGCTGACCTTTAAAGCCCTAAATGGCCTTGGCCCAGTATACGCGAAGGAGCGTCTCCACCCCCATTGTTCTGCCCGGACGCTGAGGTCCAGTGCGGAGGGCCTTCTGGCGGTTCCCTCATTGCGAGAAGCAAAGCTACAGGGAACCAGTAGCTTTGCTTATAGTCCCTCGTCTGCTATAAAGCCAAGCAGATTTAGCAGTCTGGCACTGTCAATAAGGGCAAAGTTGATGGGGAATAATAGTAATGTGTCCTGGATCATTTTCATAGTTGATGATAGCCAGCAGAATGATATCATATACCTATGGATTCAGGCAGAACAGTTTCAAAGCAATAATTACAGAAGAGGAAGTTGACACTAGCATGTTGTCAAAAATAGCAAGTTCTATTGGCTCAGGCGTCCTTTAGTTGGACTTTGGTAAGTTTTCAGAAACCTGAAAGTGAATCCGAGGGAGTCATGTCATGCCCAATGAAATAAACATTGTATGTTTGCTTGTTTACATTCCTAAACCCTGCCCCAAATCAATGTGCTTCCTCCCAGTTCTTCATATTTAAATTAAGCTTCATACGAAAAGGTCACTTAAAAATATACCAAAATCATTCAAACCAAACCTTGTGTTCTTAAGAACTCTCAGTTGCTTAGGTAATTATTTCTGGCGAGTTGAGAAGTGTTAAGTTTTTACTTGTATAAAAATAATTGAGCAAAAGCTGTGAGCGATATCGTGTGGTGTTAATTCAAGGAGTTTAAAGAGATCCTAAATGAAATAAAGTTTTTTCTTGTGTTGTGTAAAAATAACCTCAGGCAAGAAATGTCTTTATCCACTGTAAACTATGCTGAAATATAGGTATAGATAAGTCAGCCATTAAGCAGATTCCCTCTTGGAATGCTATAAAATATTCACTCCAGTAGGTAAAATTAGTCAGTGAGTGCAAGCCATAAAATAATGTATTTTACTTTGCAGCATTTCTACAGAATTGCAGCGATGAAAGCATTGCCTTCTATTAATGGACCCTTTCCTAGTGTTATCATATATATATATATATATATATATATATATATATATATATATATATAAAGGTGCATGCAATAAATGTCCTTTTGAAATTAGATTTATGAGGAGCCTGTCACCACATACAATTTATCCTCATATATAACATTTTGCAATCAGCTTTTCGGCTAATGAAATTAATTAGCACATGGGGAAAGATACCAAAAGGAGAGGGGGAGAGCATTTAAGAACTCCTTGCAAAGTTTGTGGTATATTTATATCGGTTAAATAAATCAGTTTTAATTACTTGGCTTCATGCATTGGATGCAAAATAATAAACCTTTTAAATCATGCTGGTGGGTTGTTTTTTTTTTTTTATTGGGAGAAAATTGTTAGAATTTCCATTTCCCCGATCTCCTTTTCTCTTCTTGGTGATTTGCTACGAGTGCTTATTGATCCCAGCCATTAGAGAAGTCATTCCCAAATGGTGTGTTGGGGAATATGAGTGTGCCACAAGAGATCTGCTAACAAGCTGTGATTGTGAAAACTAAATAAACTATATACATCTTCCTGTAAGCTCAAAAAGTACCCACCGCATAGACAGAGACTGTCCATTTTGTGTCCCTGTTACATTGAGATTATTCGTTATTCATGGTATGATTCATTCTGGCATTGTCTCCTTTCAGTTAGCTAAATTGCAGCTAGGTTTCCAAGCCAAATCACGTGCAATACTGACTCCTTTCTTGAAATTAAAACAACATCCAAACATTTGTTAAAATATTCAAAAAGACCCAAAACTTTACAGATCTTCTTGGATTCTTGCTCTGTGAATCCATGTTTCCAAATCCAGAATTCTCACATAGGATACAGTATGAGGAGAAATGGTACAATTTGGGAGCGGGGAGGATACGTTTTTGCAATGTTAGCCTTTTAAAAGGTTGACATACTATAGTTCAGGCACAACCAGGAGAGACATATGAGCAGAGGTTTCTTTTCTGGGAATTAGTGCAAATCTTTTGGGAACTTCTGCACGTGTTTAACTGCTTGCCTCTCGCCCAAGCCCAAGTGTTTAAATGACTTTGGAATCTATATTTAGAAGCCTGTTTGGAGGACCAAGCCTCTTGACTACACTAAAGCTTATCCACCAGTACTTTAAACTGAAAGGAGATTAGTATCCTAAGAATATAAATAACTGAACAGATTTCTCATTGGTAGAAAATCCCCACTGAGTGATGGACAGTTCTTTGCCCTCTTCCAAAATATCTTGGACGTTCTAGATGCCCTACTTAAAGCAGCCTAGAAAAACCAAAGCAATAATTTCTGGGCAGATGCCTGGATATTCAAATTGAAAAGATGCATATGGCAAGTGCTTTGAATAATCCCCAGCTTTTAAACTCTTAAAATTTCAGTGGCTGAAACACGCTTTGCTATTCTGTCCCAATCTGCTGAATGTAGGATTGTGGACACGTTAAGGTAAAGGAAGAATGGAGAGTGTTTGACACATGCACCCACCCCAGATTTTACTTGATTACAACCCCCAACATTTCTCAGGCTTGATAGGAGTTGGAATTGCAAAACATCTGAAGGACCACAGGTTTGGCACCCCCAATATAGTCCTTTTCCTGAGCATTTTAAGAGAACGAATTAATGTTTACGACTTTCCTCTAAGACAGACCAGCATTAATATGCACATATTACAGCTTGGGACTGAGAACATACAGTAAATGGACAAAATTACAAAGATTCACAAAATGTTTAGGGGTATGTGTACCTCTGCGTACCCCCAGAAAAAAGCTTTCTCTTTATCTCTCTCTCTCTCTGTGTATATATATAATTTTGAAAAAGTAATAATAATACATATAAATCTCTTAATTCTTAATCTTTTATTGGTGAAACATTGCTCATTTGTCCCTATGTAGCGTTTTACCTTTTTTATTTTACTGCATTCCAACTCTGACCCCACTCCAATGGGAGGGAGGGAGGAATAATAAAAATTTGACAGCAGAGGAGGAGCAGAGCAACCAGTGACCAGCAAAGAAAAAAAACAGCATTTTGGAAAGTGGTGTAGCCAGGTATTACTTACATTTGATGGGTGGTGGGAAACAAGGTAAAAAACCCATTTTAATTAACAAGCATGCCCTGTGACGTTTTAGAACGACATATACTTCTAATAGGGGGAAATAACGTTAAACAGGTCAGTGTAGATCCAGCCCAAGTTAATGAGCAGCACAACCCCTTCTCTACCCAAGAACCTACAAAAGAAAAGGAAGGAAAGCTTCAGCTCAAGGCTGCATGTGATTATGCACAAGTAAATTCCCTTGAGTTCGTTTGGACTTGCTTCCAAGTAAAGATGCATAAGGTTGGGTTGTGTGTGTGTGTGTTTTGTGTTTGTGTGGGAGAGAGAAATCTCAAAAACAATAGGAAGGCGATTTGGCATTTTGCAGCTATAAACACAAAGATCATTCTCAGAGCACTAAGGAAAATGAAACCTATTCAGAACACCCACTCCCACCCAGCCACCATGCATACACCCTCAATTAAAACAATGCCCCTGATATCAGGCAGTATAATCTGCATTTTATTTCACTCATGAGCAAAATAACAAGTTACTCAGGCCTGAGGCACTCATGAGTGATATGGGCCGTGTAATATCTTCTCCACTGAGTTTCCTATTATTAAGCTTGAAATAAGGAGTTCAGAATTAACTGTGACAATGATTTTATGGAGAGACGGCATCACCATTAGCTTTTGCAGTTTACTGCTAATAAAACTTTAAATTTGCTACTACGCCTAATAACCTCCTTTGCCACCTTAGCTGTACAATTTGACAGGAAAAACACACACACACAACAAAACAAAGATCTCTGCCAGAAAAGATAACTAGTGAATCCCACACACACCTTACACAGTGCCCATCAGTTCTGGCTAGTCTTAAGAGCCTGCTATTTGCCAAGCTCACAAATGTGGTCTGCAATGGGGGCGCTGGCCTTCTGGCTGATTATTCTGAAGGGTCCGTTCCCCAGGTCAAACAGCAGCATTTTCACTTGTTTGCACATGTAACTGACCAGCTGTACGTGGCCTGTCAGAAGGATATTTAACTATAAGCGTTCTCGACACCAGCTGTCAATCCATTTTGAGAGGAGTCACATGAGTGAGCAGAGCTAATGTTTTAAAACTTACCAAGGTCTTGTGATGGATTCTGCATTAATGAGGTACAAGGCTTCTATCATTTCAAAACTCTTAACAATACCACCGATGATGGAATATACACTGATGGGGCATAATTACAGTCAACAGATTCCCTTGAGATTTCTTCCCATTTTATTTTTTAATCTGTTTTCTCGGCATTCATTAAACGGTTTTTCTGTTTATTAATCTTCTTTGGCTTGACTTAGCAATGCATGCATGTAGTAACCATGGAACGGGAGGGGATATCCAGCCTTTTGCCCCACCCAAACCATTTATTGCTATTTTTCTGATCTGGGTAAAGTTTCCAGCAGCTGGATTGGGGCATAAACTATGCATATAGTAGTTCTTTTCACACTGGATTCCTCATTCAGCAAGCAACACACACACACACACACGTCTCTTTCTGCACATACTACATTTTTAAACAACACACACAATGTGACAGGCTGTATGTAACTATATAAATTCTTTTTTAAAATTCTTTAAAATTCTTTTAAAAATACGATTCAACATATCATATCAAAATATGTGCTTCTGTAGACAGACTTATCATACAAACAAAACATACTACATTTTTGGCATGGACTGTAATATCTGTTCGCGTGCTTGTGTAAATATTTGTGACAAAACAGCATATAACGAACCAGCCTAAATAATATTCCCTATCATAGTCCTTGTTTATGATGCTGGGAAAGGGTTACTTCTTACAAGAGTCCTTCTTCTAAAGTTGGGTATGGAGAAAATATCTCAAACAAATTATTCTTAAGTAAAGTTTTGTTGCAAAACGTTCATTGGAACTTATTACTTTCAGAAGTGGCAAAACTGAACTTGGCTGTGTACAAAAAGTAAAAACCTACACAGCTCTGCCTGCAGATTTACATCTAATTTTGCAAACCTCAAACTTATATTCTCTTTTTCTTATTATTGCTCCTATTTCTTTTTAAAAAAGTATTTCCAGTTTTTGACACTGTTTGATTCTGAAGGATTAGAAAAACCAACAGAGCAACTCTCTTGGTTTCCTAGCAGTAAGGCTAACCGTGAAACCTAGTTAATAAAAAGTATCTATATTCCGATTCACTACACACACACACACACACACACACACACACACCACCCTCTCACAGGGCACTGTACAACTATATAAAAATATTTACAAGCAATCACGCAGGTGGCACTGTGGGTAAAAGCCTCAGCGCCTAGGGCTTGCCGATCGAAAGGTCGGCGGTTCGAATCCCTGCGGCAGGGTGCGCTCCCGTCGTTCGGTCCCAGCGCCTGCCAACCTAGCAGTTTGAAAGCACTCCCGGGTGCAAGCAGATAAATAGGGACCGCTTACTAGCGGGAAGGAAAACGGCGTTTCCGTGTGCGGCTCTGGCTCGCCAGAGCAGCGATGTCACGCTGGCCACGTGACCCGGAAGTGTCTCCAGACAGCGCTGGCCCCCGGCCTCCTGAGTGAGATGGGCGCACAACCCTAGAGTCTGTCAAGACTGGCCTGTATGGGCAGGGGTACCTTTATACACACACACACACACACACACACACACACACACACACACACCACCCTCTCACAGGGCACTGTACAACTATATAAAAATATTTACAAGCAATCATTAAAACGAATGGCTACTCAAGAGACATTTTGAACAATTGCATTGACCTGATGAAATAACAAATCTTCAAGAGACCCCTGGATGTACAAAGTGAAAATGCCGGCCAAAATTTTCTCCTAGCTGTCCACACAAAATAAATGTTCCCAGCCCTGATTCAGTCAATAATACAGGTTCAAGTCACTTGGTTGCCTTTGCATCTAGAGCTATACACATGAAGGCTTCCTCACTAGAGATGTCTGCGCCTATGCACAGGGGTTGGGGCAAGCCAGTAGCTGGGTTTGCACATAATGCTAAACCATGGTTTGTTAAACACAGATGATCAAACAAATCACGGCTCATTTCTCCAGAGTTTGTTGTCTTTTCTAGCTGCTCTTGCCTCATGCCTTTATAGCTTACCTTAGTGAGTGTATGAGGTGGTGGTCATCACACAAACTACCGTATTGGCCTGAATATAAGCCACACCCACAAATAAGCCACACCTTTAAAAATCGGCGGCTTGGGGGAGGCTTGAGAGCTGTGGATGGGATGGGATGGGTGCCATTGCCCCACACTCCCGGGCTGACGGCCTCTCCCCCCTTTCCCCCTTCATTCTAACAGCTTGGAGGAGGTTGGGGAGCAGTGGGCGGGCTGGGCGCCATTGCCCCACACTCCCGGGCTGCTTCCTGGGGGGAGGGAGCTGCGCTGCTTTGCCCGTGGTGTAAGGCCGCAAATATAAGCTGCACTTTAACTTTTTACGATCAGAATTCGAAAAAAAGTGTGGCTTATATTCAGACCAATACGGTATGTTTAAGAAAGGATGGTGCAATTGTACATCATACCAAATGACCTGCGATCTCGATCACACGCAGTCTGTAGTCCGCTGGCAGTAGGAGTACAATATGGGCATGTCTTTAAGTTAACATCTTACATTAAAAACCTGACAGTACCAAATTATCGAAGGCTTTTCACCAAAGCCAGACTAAATGTCTTTCCTTCTGCAGTGTTGGATGGCAGGTTGAGAGGAGTTCCCTACCAGGACAGACTTTGCTCATGTGCTCAAGATATCGATTCCATAAAACATATTTTGTTGCACTGTGCAAAATATGAGCAAGCCAGGGCTGAACTTATATTACCCTTGCTGGTACCTTTCCCGGGAAAATCAGAGGCTCACTATGTCAGGTTCCTATTGGAGGACCAGACAAACGCTAGAACATTAGCAGTGGCAAAGTTTTTATCGGTGGTTGCAAGAACCAATGATTCGTATATTCTGAACAAAATGCTTGTTTAACCTGGCGGTAGTCTGTATGAATTGTGTATTGCTTTGTAACGATTTGTTGGGTCTCTGGACCGTAATAAAGGTTGATGATGATGATGATGACATCATACCAAGCTATAGCTAAAAATGACCAAGGCTCATAAGCCAACAACAAACCATGACATCATACCAAGCCATAGCTAAAAATGACCAAGGCTCATAAGCCAACAACAAACCATGCTTTCAAATGATAATTTCTTGACAGTAAATAGATCATTGTTAAGCCACTGGCAAGGGTTTGTGTACACAAACCATGGTTTAATAAGCCATAGATTACTTAGCATTACGCGTGAACCAGGCCAGTGTATGCAACAGTTTGGGTTGGGCAATTCTCCCAGCTCACATGTTGATTTGACGGGCAAGTATTTTTCTGAACACAGCAGTCATTTCAGAGGAATCCTGGCACTGATGAAAGATATTGTGAACAATCTTACAAAGGTCAGTCTGCTGAAGTTTCTCTGCCCGGCATTGCTGTCAAGAAGTCAGCACTACCAGCCATTAGTTGTTAAAAAGGCCCGTGTGCCTGAGATGTTGAGAAATATCAATTAATTGCAAGGGCAGCTATTTTTCCAGCTTGGAGTTTTTATGCTAATGCACACAGTAACATCAAATAACAACTTGAACGATGACAAATCCTTTTCAATTGGCACCGTGCGATGCATCCTGTGGATCTGAGGCTTACCCTCGAAATGGCTGGAGGTTGAACCAGTGTATGATCTCTGACAAAGCATTGGTGGAGAGATCGATTGGGCTGCTTACAGACCTCATATTTATCACAGGGCAAAGTCATAAATCCCCCTGTAGGGTTCCGGCAATAATACCGTTTATTAAAAGCAGTTGGTGAAGCAGCCTTAAAATCTGATCAGTCGTTTTGTGCAAAGAACAATTCTGTTGAATGTGATGGAGAATTAGAATATATATTTATCTATGGGGATTCTCCTGCTGAAAATCTCTAGGGCTGAGTGAAAATGGGTGGTGAAATTGCTACAAGGGTGGCATTTTGCTGAATATTGTCCAGGGAAGGTTGAGCTTCTCCATTATTTCAAGACAAGCTCCAAAAACAAAGTTTTCAAAAATTTGTCAGAAAAATATTTTCAAATACATTTTGGCTCATTTTATGTTGAATGAAATTATAGTGTTAGTTCATATTGCTGGATGAAGGATTCAAAAGGCTAAGAGAGTATAAATTGGGAAAGAGTAGGAATCAAACTCATTGCTTCCTATTAACATATTTCAATTGTATTTTATTCCATAACATTTATATACCACGTTGTTGTTGTTGTTTTAGAAAAACAATCTCATTATTTGACTAGGTCTCTCTGACATGCTAACTCAGACCCTTCAAGTATCCCTATTTCCCAGGGACAGTCCCAGATTTACAAAAGCCCTCCTGGTTTCTAATTTGATCCCAGAATGTCCCTATTTTCATCGGAGAAATGTTGGAGAATATGGAGTTATGACAAGGAGATGAGTAACTATACAACCTTTAGAAGACATCTGAAGGCAGCCATCTATAATGAAGCTTTTTAATGCCTAATGTTTTATTATGATTTTATATATATTAGAAGCTGCCCAGAGTGGCTGGGGCAACCCAGTCATATGGGTGAGGTATAAGTAATATTTTATTATTATTATTGTTGTTGTTGTTTAGTCATTTAGTCATGTCCGACTCTTCATGACCCTATGGACCATAACACGCCAGGCACTCCTGTCTTCCACTGGTCAAACTCATGCTGGTAGCTTCAAGAACACTGTCCAACCATTTCGTCCTCTGTTGTCCCCTTCTCCTTGTGACCTCCATCTTTCCCAGCATCAGGGTCTTTTCCAGGGAGTCTTCTCTTCTCATGAGGTGGCCAAAATATTGGAGTCTCAGCTTCAGGATCTGTCCTTCCAGTGAGCACTCTGGGCTGATTTCCTTCAGAATGGAGAGGTTTGTTCTTCTTGCAGTCCATGGGACTCTCAAGAGTCTCCTCCAGCACCATAATTCAAAAGCATCAGTTCTTTGGCAATCAGCCTTCTTTATGGTCCAGCTCTCACTTCCATTCATCACTACCGGGAAAACCATAGCTTTAACTATACGGACTATTATGGAATAGGATGTCCCTATTTTCATTGGAGAAAAGTCGGAGGGTATGCTAGCTCTATAAAGGCAGGGACAGACTGCTGTTATTTTCCTCTGTGTCATAATATTGTAATACTATAGTCCTTATGCCCCAAAGTCAAAATGGTTGAGTAAACAGGTTCACTGGCATCACCATATTCCATAGTGTTCCTATCTTAGTTTTTTGGGGTGGTTTTTTTTAGCAAACTGCATTTTGTTGGGTTCCTCTGAGATCTGTGCTGTTTAATCTCAGAGAATGTCAAAGGTCCTTGTTTTTAAGCTACAGTCTTTTGTTTGTAATGATTTGCCACAGAACTGTAATGTGTTACCTTTCCCCCTCTTCCTCTGTTTTTGACATGCAGCAGCTCATTTCGTTTCCACTGCCTCTTTGCCTCTACAGCTCCCTGCTTGCCTTTGCCTGTGTCAGAAATGAATTAAAAAAAAAAAAAAGCACTTGCACTTTGAACCATAAAACAAAAATACAAAGCTGGAATCAGAAGGAGGAGGTAAATTACTTTTAGTGCTTGGCACAGAAACTTTCACTTGGCTATTTCCTGTTGTTTTGAAACTCTGAAAAATCAATATAGAAACATATCATAGTCTGAAGGCAGGTCATCTGTGCGCTAGGTGTTTTTAACAGTCAGCCTTTGAAGGGGGTTCTTATGCCCCCCAACATGAATCTAGAGTTCTTTGCACTAAGTGTCCTGTTGAAACCACATTTTTGCTCCAGTTATCCATCTCAATGGTTATTACTTTTTACGGTTTCAGTCTCCCATCTTCTATTATAGATTCACTGATAGATCAATATGACAGAGGCAAGATAAAAGGCAGTTAGCTGTACATGTCTATTATAAGCCCAAAAACTCAGAAAAGATTTCTCAAGCCAGAAAGGATGTACCTGACAGAAATGATATACAGAAACGCTACATGCTACTGATCTGTTATATATCCCCGCGCTCTTTGTCTTTTTCCACCCCTTTCTTTCGGCTCTTTCTCTCTCTTTTTTTAACCGAAGTTTGTCCTGAACCAATCACCTGTCAGAACATCTTTCTTAATTTTGAGATCCTTCTGGCTGCTCTGCAAATTTGGAGCGAGTGTTTTCCCCAAGGGAGGAAGAAAGTTGAAAATACAATCTCCACTTCTGAAAGGAGACAGCAGAACATATTTGCTTTTAGGCAGAAGTCGTAAAAAGGAATTCTGACATGCTACATTTCCCAACCAGAGGCAAGCGAGAGATGCTATAAAATGAAATGGTGGTTTAAAGGCATAATGAATTTTCTTTCTTCTACTACTACTTCTTGTAAGCAGGTGGTGTGTCAGTAAGGAGCAATAACTAGCTCAGGAGGTCCAGGTTACTGGCAACTCTGCCTTTTCTGTCTCTTATTCCCGCCTGTAGGTAGGGATAACACCATCATATTGGTAGTTGTACCTAATAATAGACCCAAAGTTCAACTCAAGCCAGCTCTCAAGCTATTTTAGGAGTACAGAGACATGTAAAAAAAGAACATCCAGCTAGAGGAAACTCTTGACATCTGGGAAGGAGTTTAATCTGAATTGCATTCCAAAATGCACTGCCTTCATTTCCAGGAGCGATTCAGAATCCTGATTTTGACCTATAAAGCTCTAAACAGCTTGAGACCTGATAGCCTGAATCATCGCCTCTTCTCACATGGATCTTGAGCTCATCCGTAGAGGTCTGTCTCTGAGTGCATACACCAAGTGCAGCAGGGAATTTGGCTAATGTGGGGGAGAAGGGTCTTTTTCAAATATGTGTGTGTGTAATAGACACTCTGGTTCGCCAGAAGTGGCTTAGTCATGCTGGCCACATGACCCAGAAGCTGTATGCCAGCTCACTCGGCCAGTAAAGCGAGATGAGCGCCGCAACCCCAGAGTCGTTCGCGACTGGACCTAATGGCCAGGGGTCCCTTTACCTTTTATTAGACAAGCATCAGACAGACAGAAGCTGAAATAAAACATTAGTGCTGTTTGAATGCAACCAGAGTTCAACTTCTAGCTCCGTTGGCAGACTTCTTTCCTGGCATCTTTCTTCTCCAGTGTTCGGTGTTGGGAACCCAAGAGAGCAACACTGCCCCACTTGTTCCCCACTGACTGCTACTCGCTCCTAGCGCTCTCTCTTAACACAGCCTCCTCCCCACCGCCTTTACAGTGTTGCAGCTCTTTCTCTCTTGAACTCTTTAACCTTCCTCCCAAATACATCCTTTTAACTTTGCCTCCCAATGGCATGGGTAATAAAAAGGGGAGCAAAGTCCTTCATAAGTTTCCAGTTCCCCTGATTTGTTAGGTTTCTTCCGCTCCCCCTTTTAACTACCAAATTGAACTCAAGACCCTTCTGTGAATGTTTAACCTTTCTCATTAGAGCAGCCTTGGAAAAGGAAGAGGAAGAAAACAACTATTTTATAACAAAGAACATAAAATGGCAGGACAGGTCCATTCCTTTACAGCTACTCTCTGCCCAGGTTATTTTATTTTAAAGACCACTGAAGGCAGTATAACAGAACCATCCTTGGTTACCTCCAGACATTATTATTATTTTTGCCCTGCTGTGGTCTCTGATCAAACAGGTGTTCCAAATTGTCAAAGCTCAACAGCTTTCAGGGTGTCCTGTTTTTTACTTTTTGGAATATGGCAGCCCTAGACTACTGTGGCACAGAAATCTTGAAGACTGTAGGGAATCTAATCTGTGATTTATGTGTCCCAGTTCACCAAAGTCTGGAGCAGTTCTAGTCTTGTTTTTACACAAGGATCAGATGCTCTAGGGACTAGGCTCTGGGGTAGCTGGAGAGAGATTTTGAGTGCCCCCCCATGCCTAGTATGTGTTACAGTTTGTCCTAAGTTCAGTGGTTGTCTTACAATGTTAATAAGAGAACTACACAATGAGCGCTGCATGGACATGGGCTGACGCCTATATCGCAGACCAAAGCCTCTTTGTGCCAGCTGATAAAGGTGTGCTTCGTGTTCTGTTGCTTCATCTTCTTCTTTGTAGAAAACTAGACCTGTTGTGGCTGCTCTCCCTGCCTTCCCCTCATTGAGTGCCCGTGTGTCAGGGCCTGGCTGGACGAGGAAGAGTGGTAGCAGCCAATACTTCAGGAAGCACCTGAGGGAGAAGGGGACTTTGAACCAGGTTCAGACTGGTGGGACAAGGAGGAATAATCACCAGAGAGTGAGGTTGAAGGGGAGAGACTTGAGGCAGCCACAGACACTGGCAGAGAAGGGGCAAGGGATGTGTCTCCTGCCCTGCAGTATAGTCCTGATTCGGCTCCTTCCCTTCCTTCACTCTCAGTGCAGGAAAGAAGAGTTAAGAAAAGGCTAGAACAATTAAGAAAAGCTGAGTCACAGCGAAAAAATGCATGGAGGGAGATATAAACAGCTGCGGAGCTAGCGGCTCGGGCACCCAGAGCGGCGCACATGCACTGCACCCGGGGGCGGGGCGATCTGCCCAGGGGGGTGATCGCAGGCATGGCAGCGATTCACTCGGGGGGGGGGGATTTTGTCACCCCGCCCCTCAGGGATGATACCTGGGCAGGCCGCCTCCACTGCCCCCCCTTCCTTCATCCCTGGGTATAAATAAGAGCAAAGAGGGGATGGAACTTTAGCTTCTGCAACTGACCTGCTTAGCTGATGGATGTGCTGTGAGCTGTCTCCTTGGTTACTGAGCAATAAAGTTAATTACTGTCAAGCCATGCCTGTTTCTGCTTATAGGGTTGAACCACCACAGACAGAAGGGCTTTTCTGGCAGCTGACATCATGATTCCTATTCAAACTTGGGACACGGCTGGTATAAGTGGATGCAGAAGCTGGGAATTTTGTTCTGTGCTTCTGAAACAACTTTTTTTTCTCTACACAACCACACAGCGTTTTCCTGCAATGCTCCCCCTCCCCCTCATCCCTGTACCTAGGACTGTATTGTCCACCCACGTTCTGCAATCAAGTAAGTAGAGATTTAGATTGTATCTGCTGAGTTAGTTGAAGCGTAAGCCTTTCAGATCACATAGGTGAGAACATTGGAGCTGCTTTACAGTCCCTACACAGGCTGGGCTATGCTGGGACTGGGCTAGAGTGGGTTTGGCCCTGATCCCGCCAAGTTACTCTTCTCAATCTCTCAAACAAGGAATGTAATGAATGTTCTCAGAGGGTGATTTCAGGATGGAAAAGGATAACTATGGGAACCATTATGCACATGAAAGGTGCTGTGGCCGTAATAAATAAGAGCCGTCATTAGCGTGTTTCAGTCTTACTGATTTCGGTGGAAGAGATTTACTCTTCCATGGTATTTGTGGCAAAATTGTGTACAAAGACATTATGTCCACCTCCTTCTTGCAACCTTTCGTTTGGTGCTGCATACAGGACCTTTTCTAAGAACTGGCATTTGGCAGCTATTTGGCTTTTTTTATTTATTCAGTACATCATTAGACCTGCTGCTATGTGGTCTATGAAGAATACACTCACACCCCACAAGTGCACCCAGAAATGGGACTTATGAGTAGGAAGGAATTAAGGAAGTTAGATTCTTTTCCAGAATGTCATGTGCTGTTGAGACTCTGGTTTGTGAAGTATCTCTTGGCACTTGCAATGGGAAAATAAACCATGGTGTACTTCCAGATCAAAATCTCTTATCTGGCAAGCCTACTGAGAGAAATGTCTACCAAACAAAACTTTAAGAGGGAAATACTCTCCTGAGTAATGCTCTGTTTAACTTTTCTGTAAACTGAAACCACTACATTGAATAGCATGCAAAAAGCAGTTTCTGACAACTCTTCTAAGCTTTTGCATTATCTTGCTAGTGCCTACATGATGTGGTCCCAATAGTAATCTTAAAGTGCTTCCTACATTTCTGATGTTTTGTGTCATTCTGAGAGGACGGTGTTTATGAAAGACTGAAGAGCCTTTGTTGTCTCTCCCACTGAGCCATTATGACCCATAGAAGCACCGCTCACTAATTCTAAACTAAAAGATCAATCCTAACCCCATCTTCAACAGGTGTGAATTCAGCCACCTTTGAATTCATAGAAATTGTTTTTACAATATATGTGTTGACATGTTGCTATATAACTGCCCTGAATAGCATAGACTGTAGAAACTATTGAACAAGGACGGAATGAGAAATGAAACTGGAAGAAACTTTCCTCTGCATACACAACCTCCCGCATGTTCTAAGATCTGAGCATTTCTGCCAAAACATGTCTCCAGCAAATTCAACTCTCTTTTTGCCCAGTGACAATTGAGGATAATGTTAAAAATGAACTAACAATGATGGGAATAGTATGTTTGAATGATGTGCAGAGAAGTTGGGGAATGGCATTGTTTGAAAACTTGGATCCCATCCTAGTCAGACTTCACATAAACATTAGATCAAGGAGCTACAAGTTGTCTGTGGTTTATTCTGGGAAGTTGGTAGACTTTGGGCTCTACAACATAATTTAAGCATTTATAAACGTCAACTCATCTGTTTCTAACGAAAGCTAATAGATTATTTGCAGACATTTTAACTTCAGAAATTGCTTCTGTAATCTATTTCTATAGAATCGGCAAAAGAGGAAGCAGACATATTATGGGTCAATACCAATGAAAGGCCCTCTGTGCAGACATAAGATGCACAGTCCATTAAGTTTCAGGTCTGCCCCAATATGGATTCCTCTGATGTATGACTATTACATCCTATTTTTGTTGACTCAGTTCCTATGTCAGCATACAGAACTAAACATTTTGGCTTCAGCCCAGACGCAAGCTGTCTGTGGAGGATATGTTTCTGCTTCCACCACCATGACAGTAATGAGGAACGGGCATTAGCTTGATTTGCATAACATGCACTTCCAAGTTAGACTGTATGTCAGTAGGAGACAACTTATTGTGATGATGCCCACAGCATAATATCCGTTTTGTGCTATCAGCATTTATTTATGTAAATTCCATCATTACAAGGGGTCATTTTCCAACCTTCTACCATGAAATCACTTTCCCTGCCAACAAACAGGAAGGAAACACCATAGGAGAATGGCCAGACGTATTCCTGTCATTCATATTCATTGGTCATGAAACGGAAAATGGGATGTGTGATGCTTAGGCTCTCTACAAGACTTGACAGCTATGAAGACAAAACTAAAATTTGATAGCCCACCTATGATCAATTTAGACAAATGCTGTCAGACAGACGGGCCCACCCACCTGCTCCTCCCTGATTCTACTGTCTTTTTAATTGTAAGAGTCTTTCAAGAATAGTTTAAGGGCTAAATGACATGCTGTAATAGCAAACTCATTCACCAAACATGGGTCCTTATTGCACATGAGTGTGACCTGGGCACAAGAGAGAACTTATCAGCAGGGGAGCCCCACGGCATGCAAGAGTACAAAATAGCTTTTTGTTAATTACCTCAGTAATGGCCTTATGAGGATTGAGCATGCTCAGTTGCCACGGAATGCTTATTTAAAGAGGAGAAATGGAAAACCAGGGTGGGAAGGAATGGAACAGAGGACTTGGTTGCCTGGCTAGCCACCCTAAACAGGAGTATTCCACAGTCACACAGTTTGTGCTCCTTGAGGAAAGGTAGCGTGTCCTTTGTGGTAAGAAGCAGTTTGCTGTAATTTATTCATGTCGGAGATAAAAAGAGAGAATAACAAATGAGGATGTTGCGCTTGTTACAGCAGTACGAAGAAGCTACGCCTGTTAAAGAAAGCTCTAAATTTCAGAGGCTCCTTCATGATCTTCTTTCTTTTCTTTTCAAACCCCACCCCCGAGAATTAATGTAAATTGTAATGGGTGAACTTTGGCAGGGGTGTCTACGTTAAGGGTCCATTAAGTGGGCAGGAAGCCACTAAATGCATGGGCTTCCTGCTTCACCTGAATCAAGGTGCTGGTGTTTCCCTTCAAAGCCCTTTAATGGCTTGGGACTTAAATACAGTGGGACCTTGGTTGTTAAACGGCTTGGCTCCCAAACAAATTGGTTCCCGGATGCCACAAACCCAGAAGTAAGTGTTCCGGTTTGCGAATGTTTTTTGGAAGCCAAATGTCTGGAGTGGTTTCTGCGGTTTCCAACTGCGTGCAGGAAGCTCCTGCAGCCAATCGGAAGCCATGCCTTGGTTTTCGAACATTTCCAGGAGTTGAATGGACTCCCGGAACAGATTAAGTTCGACAACCAAGGTACCACCGTATCTGAAAGTGTATTTACACCAGTGGTGTGTGGTCAGTGGACTAGGGGCACTAGGCTAGTCCCCTAGTTGTTTCCCTGGCACCTCCTTCCCAAAGCCTGGGATGCTTCTGCTTGGCTCAGGGAGGAGGTGCGATGTCACGCAAACAACTCCCTGCCCCCCCGCCCCCATCGCCTTTGCAAGCTGTTGCCTCTGGCCCTAACTGTTCCCCTACAAATAAATAAATAAATAAATCTCAGTGCACACCACTGCTAAGGCTGCACTCTTAACCTCCATTGAATTCATTAGGACTTGTTCTTGAGCAGACAAAATAATTGGTGCTGTTAGTTACAATCTTCACATTAGTCTGTGATGTGTAGACTGCCGGCCATTTTGTATTGGAATCAGAAAATACCAAATGCAGAGATTGGGAAAGATAAAAGCAAAGGAACACAATTGGGACAGTTAAGAAACAAATACTGGTAAAAGCTAACAGTAGCACCCAGAAGACCAAACAACTCCATCTGCAAGAAATGAAAGACAGATTTTTGCCTAGAACTTTCCTTTGAAAAATAAGTTTCAAACAGATGCAACCCCTTCCTCCCCCAAACCCTTCTTAATGTCACTTTTATGCTACAAAAAATAAAGTAAAAAATAAAAAATATTTTAAGCAACAACACAAGGTCTTCTTTTGTTAATTAGACAGATTTATCAAATGCAAAAATCATTCCTTATGGACACTTTGATTTCTTGAGGACTTCACTTCATTGATGAGCAGCCCCAGGCACAACACAGCTAGTTAATGAATAAATGTTTTTCCATCCATGCCCCCCACCAGGGCTATTAAAAAATCAAGATAGATGGCATGTGTTTGTATAAGATGACAATTTCTATTGAAGTGTATTGCATCTGTTGCAAGGGATCTCGTTGTCTTGCTCATCTTTTTGCAGAGCATCACTGGTTTAGCCACATAATTATCTGGGAATGCTACCAAAATGATCCAACCCTCCTTTTTTCCATTCTTGGGAAATACCCTTCTCTCTACCCCGACTACCACAACTCTTTCTTTTATAGAAATCCTAGGAAGTATTGTGGTATTTCCCATCACTGCTGATTTTGAGAACATTTCATCTAAGATCCCACATAAAGAGAATATGATAACCCACCAGACATATAATCATCAGTGCTCTTGTTCCAGGAATATGTCAGCATTCCAGAGGCGCATCCCTGCAGATGAACAGATACGCAGAACATCCTTCCCTTCTGGTCATGCATCTGTCATGGTAAGAGCCACATAAATATGAATGTCAAGGCTTGCTAGCAAAACGTAGCATTTTGACTGGCCAGAAGAAAATGTCGGAAAACACCGGTAGTGGGTGATAAGTCTCAGTTTTTGCCCAATGTCACAGTTTGTTCTGTGGTTTACTGGCAAATGTTGAAAGTCCACAAGGCCGAGAGGCAAATGTCATCATATATGGGCCCCATTATGGTGACTTTTGCACACTATCCACGCTGCATGGGAGAAGCTTTTCAGGAGAGTAGCTCCTGAACATGGAAATGAACCAAACACGTGAGCTGGGGCTGAGCTGTTGCCAAGGAAAGGGAGCCCCTCTTGAGTCGGGACCTGTGGTGTTGACCCCCAACCATGTGCCTGGGTCATTTGAATGTTACCTCAGCTGCTCAGAAGTTATTAATAGAAAAGCAAATGCACAGCTTGTGCAATGTCAATGTGGAAAGGGCACCTACAACATTCCCTTATGGTTACTGTCCCCACAGCTCAGTTTGGATTCCTGCTTAGGGGTAGAGAAGAATTTGAATCAGGAGTGTTTGGGGAGCATCCCATTGCCAACACCTTCTTTCACTGTGGAAAGGGGAGATAATGGCAGAAGCCCTCCATATGTTGTTGAACGTTCACTCCTGTCAACCTCAGCCAGCACAGCCAAAGGTCAGGGATACTAATACTGAAATCAGTTGTTGGTCTGAAACCACTCTTCAAGAGCTTAAATAGGGGCATTTTCCCTCTTTTTCTTTTCTTTCCCATTTCCTGATGAGTGTACATTGGAACGATCTGTATTTGCAAAAATGGCATGCACATTCCAAGGAGCATTCCAAAATGGAGGCACAGGTACATTCTGCATTAGCAGCACAGTAATTTTCATGCCTGCAAAAGCACAGATGCATTCAGGCAGGGTCTTTGGAAGTTTTCTACTGCCTCGGCCACTGTTTCTGCACAGTGCAGTTTATTGCTCTACCTGCACTACTGCTCCACTTGCAGGCATAATGGAATTGATGCCTGCACCTCCAAAGATGATATTCCAGGGTGCATAGCAAAAGCTAGCTGTATATATGCAAGCTGAAGTACATCAAGGCAACGTTTTCCCCAATACTATGTGTAGAGTAACAAAATGTTCTTGTGCAAGAGACAAGGGGCTCCTGAGCTCAAAAACCTGGAACCTCTCAGCCATGGCACTGCAGTATAAACTGAAGAAGCAGAGTTGTTGGGAATGCTGGCAGATTTTTTTTAACTTTCCCAGTAAGTCAGAAAGAGAAACGGTTAAACCGGAAGCCCGCTTCAGGCATTGCTGCCCTAAGAGGCAACTTGGGTACAGGAGGGTTCTGGGGCTGTATGTTAAGCCTATTTGTGTGTCTTCACCCAGATCCTTGTGTGATTAATGTGAACTTCTGCAGCCACGAGCCTTGTGGAAGAAGCACCTTGTGCAACTGAGAACCCCAGAGGAGGTTTTCAGTTGCACCTGGAGCCCCACTGCACCCAGGTTGCCTCTTAGGGGGATAACATCTAAACAGGGCTAGGGCTTTGCCCCAATACTCTGGACTGCTGAGCAACTCCGTACAGTCAAGGTAAAGGTAAAGGGACCCCTGACCATTAGGTCCAGTTGTGGCCGACTCTGGGGTTGCGGCGCTCATCTCGCTTTATTGGCCGAGGGAGCCAGCGTACAGCTTCCGGGTCATGTGGTCAGCATGACTAAGCTGCTTCTGGCGAACCAGAGCAGCACACAGAAACGCCGTTTACCTTCCCGCTGGAGCGGTACCTATTTATCTACTTGCACTTTGATGTGCTTTTGAACTGCTAGGTTGGCAGGGACCGAGCAATGGGAGCTCACCCCGTCGTGGGGATTTGAACCGCCGATCTTCTGATTGGCAAGTCCTAGGCTCTGTGGTTTAACCCACAGCGCCACCCGCGTCCCTTTAATAATAATAATAATAATAATAATAATAATAATAATAATAATAAAATTTATTATTACGTTAAAGACCAGTTCAAGAGGCACAACTGAGACTACTTTCACAAAAGTGAAATAGACATTTAAAACAGTATAAAATAACAATTTACAGATTAAAATTGAAATAGTCGCATGTACTCGAAAAGACCTAAGATTAGACTAACATGCAGATTGACCCTGGGACACCCAGGAGACCAGCAATGGCAGTTTTCCAGGGTGTGTGTGTGTGTTCTGCGCCTACAAATCTGCACGCAAAATCTGGCGACCATTGGGGTCGTCTTGTGATTTTTGCCTAAGAGGAGAAAATTGAGTTTTGGCTTGTCTGGAAGGTCAGCAAGACCCACCAGATGGGGGTTGATGGTATCTCTACGTGCCTCATTGTAAAAAGGACATCTAAAAAATTTCCTGTTTCCCCTAATGTGCAGGCACAAAGTCTCTGGGCGTTCGGGACTTTTCCAAAAGATCCTTCCAGAACTGGCGAGGGCAGAGCCAAACTTCTGGCAAGAGTAAAGGCCCTTCTTGTATTTCTGGATACAAGGAAATGGAGGTATGCTGCCGGGACAGCAACATATCACTCGTGTTCTGCAATTATGTAATCAGGGAACCTCAAGCAGTCCTGTTGTCTTTCTATGTCCATAATTCTTTGCCTGACCACGGACCTTGTTTGATCCAATCCCAAATTTAAGATGGCTTGAGGAGCAAGACCCAATTTTTGCAGAGAGTTCAGGACCGCTATCTGCAGCCAGACTGGAATCGATCACAAATAAACTCCGTACAGTGCTAAACAAAGGACGAGGACAACACACATCCACCAACCTGCACGTGGTTATAGACACACTCAAAGGGGAGGATTACTGTGTGGTTGAGCCTCTCCTCCTCCCGGAGGGGAGGGGTTGTGATCTGGAGCCGTTCCCGCGCTTCGCAGGGGGCGTTCCAGCCCCTGCTTGCCGTCATTGCTACCGTGCCACGCTCCCCGGTCAGTCTTCCAATAGGAGGGAAGCTCGGGGACGGGGTTTAGCTGCTCAAATGCGGCCATGGCAGCTCTTTCCCCTCATTGCGCTGCTGGGTTTCAACGGGTCGAAAACAAGTAAAACGGAATAAAGCTGCTTGGATTCCACACTGGGATCAGAGGATAATTAAGAATAGAGGAAAAGAGCTGATGGGGTGAAGTCCTGAATTTTGATGCCACATGTGTGTGTGTGTGTTTTGTTTCCCTAGCTGCCCAAGGAAAGCTTGACTGGGATCCTACTTGACATTCCATTATTCCATATTAGACCCCTTGCTAGGTTCATGGGGCATGGTGTGTGGGTGAGCGACCTTCCTTTTCTTTAATTGCCATGACCTTTGATGCATCTTGCTCAGCAGTCATCAAAACTATGCCAGTGGGTTTCTGGCTGTCCTTTTATCTAAATCAGCAGCATGTGTGAGTTGATGTCAAGAGCTTTCAGCCACACTATGCCTATGAGTCACATAAGGCCAAGGACTGCAGGGTTGAGCAACGATCCATAGCTCTCTGAATTTCTCTTAATGATGAAGACTCTATACTTCTATATAATTAAGAATAATACCACCTTGGAAATATTTTGGAAGGCTGCTTTTAAAAAATGCATTTATACTATTAGGGGAATAATTTTTAAGGCAATCAGACCACGACATGCTGCACAGACAAGGAAATCGTGGCCCACCAGATGTTGCTGTTGTTATTATTGTTGGAGTAAAACTCCCATCAACTCTTTCCACTGGCCACTGTAGATGGGGCTGTTGGGAGTTGTAGTTCAACAACATCTGCATGGCCACACACATACACCCAATTGCTGACATACTGAATATTAAACTGGACAAGTAATTTTATTATGTCAGCTAGATTTTCTAGTTTCTTTCCAGTGTCCCTATTTTTAAGAAATTACAATCCTATTTAAGGGTTGTTAGCAGAATGAAGCATTAGTATGGAACTTGGCCTATTAATGTCAACATATTAGTACAGTGGTACCTCGGGTTACATACACTTCAGGTTACATACGCTTCAGGTTACAGACTCCGCTAACCCAGAAATAACGCTTCAGGTTAAGAACTTTGCTTCAGGATGAGAACAGAAGTCGTGCTCCGGCGGCGTGGCAGCAGGAGGCCCCATTAGCTAAAGTGGTGCTTCAGGTTCAGAACAGTTTCAGGTTAAGTACGGACCTCTGGAACGAATTAAGTACTTAACCCGAGGTACCACTGTAATAGAAATTTCAAACAGTTCTGTGTGTACTCAGAAATAGTGTTGGTAATGGGGGCAGGAAACATGACTAAAACAGTGACATGGAGACCTAGATAAGAGCATATTGGTCTGAATAGGCACCTGCAGGTCCTTGAATGCCATTAAAACCAGCTCTCTCGTTGATAATATTAGTATTTCTCTTATGTTGGGTTGGGGAAGCTGTGGTCCCTTGGGTGCTGTTACATCAGCCTCAGTCTTGGCCGCTTTAGAGTGAGTAGGATGATGTCAGGTTTTTGGCAAAACCGTGACCCTGAGTGTTAGGGCACCGGAGGCTCATTTTGTGGGCTGCCACGAAACGTAGGGTTTTCACTGCCAAACGTTCCAGGGGGCCTTTTGCTGGTGTTTGGCATTGCTTTGTGGTGAACTGGACAAGGTCTGGTTTTCGGTGATATTGTGACCCCGTGGGTTAGGGTACCGAAGGCTGTTTTTGTGGTGCACTGTGAAACATAGGGTTTTCACCGCCAAATGTTGCAGGCACCCTTTTGCTGGTGTTTCATGCCATTTTGGAATGAATCGGATGATGTTGGGATTTTAACAAAAGCATGACTGCGCAGGTCCGTGCACAAAGAACTTGTTTTGTGGGGAGCCGTGAAACCTGCAATTTTCACTGCCAAGCAATCCAGGGTGCCTTTTGCTGACATTTGGTGCTACTTTGGAATGAATAGGATGATGTTGGTTTTTTGCCGAAATCATGAACCTGCGGTTAGGGCACTGAAGGCTGATTTTGTGGGGCACTGCAAAATCAAAGGTTGATTTTGTGGGGTGCTTGGGAATGATCTCTCCCTACCTTAAAGCTTCTATAGAAGATTATCTCAAGTATTGAAGCAGGGACTTTTAGCGTAATTTCCCCCCCAAATGGAACTAAGGCTAACAGAGCTTGAGTATAATCTCTGCTGCGTTAGTAGTAAAGCTTTCATTAAACTATTTTCATGCTAATTGTGTCGTATCCTTGTGTGTATACTTTTATGATAGCTATGGACTGCAATATTGCACGAAACAGTTTATACGTTAATGTCTAATATAGCCCGAATGCACTACCTTCAGGTATTTTTGGAAGAGCAGATGGTGTATTGACTATGCCCTCTCCAAGCGACACAAAACAGAGATCTGGTAAGTAGAAGCAAAAGTAGCACATTCAATTCATTGTGTGAACCATAAGTGCCCAGGGTGATATTACGGTGGTAAAACTGAATCAACAGTGTGGCATAACTGTCAGGTCTGAGGCATTTTCAACAGTATCATGCATGGTAATAAGACTTTATTTCTATGTATGAGAATTCAGTGCAGTTTTGGAGAAGGATAAATGTGGTATATGCACGGGAAAGGAAATTGAAGCGACAAGGAAATTCTGTTGTGATTTTTGAATCCGCTCCCTGCTTGCTCCTCAGTGGCTTTCTGTAGTGTGTTTTGGAAGTAGTTGTTTAATGATACGATTTACTGTTCTACAAAAAGGGAGAGAGGAGGACAGAGAAGATGGCAAAGGGTTTCATTGGAGCACAGAGCATGTATGCAAAAAATACAATGTAAAAGTTGGTTCTTCTGAAATCGGAATATTGTTACCATCAGCATCACTAGTGTAAGCAGGTTACTATCAAGTACCACATATGCAAACATATCTGGTTCTCAGAGAACACTAGTAAATGAGACACCTTGACTATTGGTTCTGTATCCTTAGAGGATGCAAAAGTAACATTTCATGTGGCTACACCCATGGTTACCATATTTTTCGCCCTATAGGACGCACTTTTTCCCCTCCAAAAATGAAGGGGAAATGTGTGTGCGTCCTATGGGGCGAATGCAGGCTTCAGGAAGCTCTGCGCAACCCTCAGGAGACCAGCTCTGAGGGTTGTGCAGAGCTGCCTGCAGTCCCTGGCTCAGCGCAGCTCTGCGCGGCCATCGGGTGCCAGGCGGGACATCGGGAGCCAGGCGGGACTTCCCGCTGTTCCCGGACCTGGTTCTTCCAGCCCCGCACCTGGGGGGGAAATAAAATATTTTTTCTTTATTTCCCCCCCCCAAAAAACTAGGTGTGTCCTATGGGCCGGTGCGTCCTATGGTGCACAAAATACGGTACTCCCAGTGTCACATATGCTTGTTTACCAGTCCTGAGAATGGTCAGTGTGGAACGCCTGAAAGATGCAAAGCACTAGAGAATGGTGCACAGGGACCTATAATGTAATTTGCAGCTTTTCTGAGAGATGGAAAGGAATGTGCAAAAACAAGACACTTTGCCAAACAGCTCAGGAACAAATACAGTGACATCAGCTCAGTATTGGTGTCCCAAAGCCAAGAGGAGTCAAAACTGGCTGCTGAAAGCCTCCAATGTTTTCAGCATTTTATTCCGGATGTTGGTGCTGGAGGGCTATGATTCATTCCTGCTGTGTCAAGTTGGATGCCTGTTCTGAAAAGACACATCACTCTATTTATTTAGCTTCTGTTTACAATAGTATTGCAGTGATATTGTTTCAAAATAGCCTCATGTCCAGTATTATTTATTTCTGTGACAGTAATCTGATTTAACTATTTTTAATTCTGCATTTTAAATAGTTGTAACCTGGTGGTAAAAGGTAATAAATTTAACAACAACAACAATCCCCAGTTTAGAAAAGGTTTGTCCTCAGTAACCAAAATTATATTATCAACATATACAAGCAGAAAAGATGTTTTCCTTCATTTGCAAGGAATTGTACAAAACAAAGTGGCACTAATAAAGAAAAGTTCCAGGGTGCAACAGAAAGCAAACTAGAAATGCTTTTGCAGTTCATCAAAACTATCCAGCAATATTAAGTTATAGGAAAACTGGTGCTATTACCAATAATCCTTCTAGTTGGCTAATTGGTTCGGCAATTGCCATGCACACAACATGTGATGCTAACTATTTCCCCCAGAGTTAAATGATAACATATCAGAGGCAGTTACAGGAGAGCTATGAGATTCAGGTGAGTGTCAGATGCCTTGTCAATCCCAGCAGGTATATAAGAGGATGACCCGGCCTGCCCAAGCCTCCAGCCAGGCAGTTGCCGAACCAATTAACCAACCAGAAGGATTACTGTTAATAGCAGCAGTATCTGCACAGCAGGGGGTGTCCAGTCTACAGTGCAAAGGCTGAGCTGAAGCATTCCCTGCTGGTTACCTGCTTTCATTAATAGGGGTCGCTGTTTGGTAGTACCCTATTGGTTAGCTCTCAGATTCTAGAGCTCACTATTGGTGGCTGATAGATAATTCACAAAATACAGAGCCCATGCATAAAACACAGTGTTCATTCATAAAGCAGTAACATAAATCTCCATTGCTACATATTGTGTGTATATTTCAGCAGTTGAACTTACAGGTTTATGGCCATGCTGTAGTGAAGTGCTAATGTGACTGTGCATAAAAGGTGGCTGGGCTCATTGTATCTGATTTTTTGGGGGGGGAAGAGGTGACAAAACTGATTTCCAATAAGTGCCCCCCCTTTATTTCCATAATAAGTCCTTGAGTCTGTACTCTGAATGATGACACCAGGGACCTATAAGGTGCAGGGCTTTTCAGTCCAACCCCTGCACAGTCTCATCAGGGCTGACCTTAAGGCAATTAGAGCAATTTGGCCAAATTGCACCCCGTGTGCTGTTGCTAAGGGCCCCCACACACCAGGGCAATCTAGATGGATTTTATTTATATCTATAAGATTTTGCAGACTTTGGCTGTGAACTTTGGCCCTACAAAAAAGAAATTCAAGTTGAGCCCCACTGCTTCAAACTGGGCCCCACTGGCTAGCCCTGAGTCTCATATTGCTGGGGCTGAGTTGCCCTTCTCTTGCATGAAGTATCGGGTTTACAGTTTTGGGAGAGGGGAGACTGCGGCACTGGGGAGTGGGCAGGCTGGCGAGGCCCCCTAGGTTTAGAGGCCTGAGGTGCCCTGCCCTCGCATGAAGTCTTGGGTTTGCAATTTTGGGAGATGGGAGACTGCCCTCTGGAGAGCGGGTGGGCTGGTGAGGCCCCCTAGATTTAGAGACCCTAGCCTAGGCTTCAGCCTCCTCAGTTTATACATAAATCTGGCACTGCACACTGTCCATGCAAAAGGCCCCAGGATCAGTTAAATAATCTCAGTTAAAGAATGCCAGTAAAATGAGACATGTGATCTGCACAGATCACAAAGAGTCTCGTAGCATTTTTTAATACTAGCAAGTTGCTATTTCTCCACTGCCAGAATGAAAGAAAGAACAAGCTGCAATGCCTCTGATTTAAAACAGGCCATTTATCAATTTGTCCCAAGCAAGTGGAAATTTTAAAACTTGGATTGGAAAGTGCCAGGGATAGAGTCCCCCAAGTTCATTTGTGGTGTGTTCTGCAAATCTGTATTCTGGGTTAGCTAAAAGGAGGTATGACCTAGAGAGGGTTCCAAGGAGCAGATAGAAAGGCCTATACTTGGCCCGTAGACCAGAGGCTCCCTGCTCCTGTGGTAGGACTTCGGGCACAGTAGAAATAGGAACATCAAGAAGAAGGATGTTATAATAATCAGTAGTAGGAAATAATAAGAAATGGGCGAACCTGTCCCCATATCCTTCCCTGCTCCTCCCATCACAGAATTGCAGAGGAGCAACTCTGTTTCCCCATCACCTGAGGTCATTTTCTGGGAAAACAGAAGAGCAGGTGCATACCCCCAACATTTAGGGAGGGCGATTCGGGGCACACACCCTCCCCACTGACCCTGTCACAGTTCTGCAGAAGGAAGGCCTGTGGGTCTGGCCAAGAGGAGGACTATGTGGGCATGTGGAAGGGCAATCCTATTCCAGCTGGAATTATTTGTGCTTGGAGCAGTCCTCCTGATGTCCAGGGGGAAAGGAACTACTTTCTTCTGCTCTTTGGTCTCTCTGACATAATGGGGAAACTAAGCCATTTTCCATATCCCCAGGAGATTGGTAAAGGTAAAGGTACCCCTGCCCGTACGGGCCAGTCTTGACAGACTCTAGGGTTGTGCACCCATCTCACTCAAAGAGGCCGGGGGCCAGCGCTGTCTGAAGACACTTCCGGGTCACGTGGCCAGCGTGACAACGCTGCTCTGGCGAGCCAGAGCCGCACACGGAAACGCCGTTTACCTTCCCGCTAGTAAGCGGTCCCTATTTATCTACTTGCACCCGAGAGTGCTTTCGAACTGCTAGGTTGGCAGGCGCTGGGACCGAACAACGGGAGCGCACCCCGCCGCGGGGATTCGAACCGCCGACCTTTCGATCGGCAAGCCCTAGGCGCTGAGGCTTTAACCCACAGCGCTACCCGCGTCCCTTGAAGCCATTTTACTTGGCTTCAAGGGACGCGGGTGGCGCTGTGGCTTCAAGATTACTTGAAGCCATTTTAAAACTCTGATAAACAGGGGCTATTTTTGGCATTTGTGTGTGTATATATTTATTGAATAGTAATCAGAGGTTAGCAACTGGAGGGGGGGCAGTTGTGTAAGAACAGGGCACTCACTGTCTGGGAAACTGAGATTGACAACTTTTCTGTGGTATATGTAAAGGGGAAAAGCTTGGAGTGACAATCACATTTGCTTGCATATTCTGAAGTTTCCACTTAGTAGTTTGCAAAAATGTTTGCATGAGGGAGGGTTTTTGCATTATATTAAAAGGCATCTGTGAATTCAATCACTTAGAGCAGTAGCTCTCAAACTGTGCTCCTGTGGTTCCTCAGAAACATGTCAGCAGTTTCCCACGGAGAAGATCAGTCATGGCAAATAAGCTTCCTAGGAACCGTTTGCCCAACGCTACCAATGTCCCCCTGCGGTGCCAAAGGGGACTATTGAATGTGTCCTTGGGTACACTCTCAGTTTATGCAGAAAAATGATGAGGCCCGATGGACTCAGCCTGCACACAAAGAGCTCAAATGACTCAGTCCCTTAGAAGTGAGAACATGAGAAGTCAATGGTAGCAGACAAGTATACATGGGGAAAGTCTTCTGGAGAGAAAAATTCAGATCCACTGATGTAGAGCAGGCATGTCCAACCAGTAGATTGCAATCTACCGGTAGATCCCTGGCTGATCCTGGTAGATCGCGGGAACCTTATCGATCATGGAATTAAAACAAGTTTACTGAAAGTAAACAAAAAAGAAGCAGAATAACTCTGGGCAATCCTACCCCCCAAAGCTCAACAACTCTGGGTAATCCACACCCACACACTCCTCCTCCCTCCAGTGACAATGGGTAGATCACTGCCAGTGTTTTTATATGGGGAGTAGATTGCAGTCTCTTGGGAGTTGGATGTGCCTGATGTAGAGTATAAGAGGGAAAGCTACTCAAAGTGATGTGTGCAGTTGTCATCTTGCCTTTGCTAAGGAAAAATTAAAGCACTGGGCATGAGGCCTTTACAGAAGAGTTTACAATAGCATGCATGTCTCTGAGCACATCCTTGTTCCCCTTTTCTATTGAAAGTGCCATAGCTCAGTGGTACAGTGTATTTTTAATGCCAATAGTCTACGTTCAATCCCTGTCAGCTCCGTGTAAGGCTGAAGAAGGTCTGAAGTCCCGGAGAGGCAATGCAAGTCTATATACTGTAGTCCAGGCATGGCCAAACTTGGCCCTCCAGCTGTTTTGGGACTACAATTCCCATAATCCCTGACCACTGGTCCTGTTAGCTAGGGATGATGGGAGTTGTAGTCCCGAAACAGCTGGAGGGCCAAGTTTGGCCATGCCTTCTGTAGTCCATACTGAGCTAGATGGACCAGCTTTCTGACAATATAAGGAAGTGTTTCCTTTTGGTATCAGAAGTTGGCAAGACCAGGACAGAAGGCTATATTTCTATTATTCATCGCTAGGCAGAGTCCTCAAGTGTATGCATTGCTTTCTTATTTACATTTATATCCATGTAACTACTTTGTATGCTCTAAGCAGCATATATGGCTCTATGATCTATGAGCAGTAAAATGTAGGCTTTGCAAGATACTCCTTTTAAATGAATGTCGAATAAAATACTGGTCTTCATAGACCACATTCATCTGAGCTTATCTGGAATGGAATTAACCATTCTTTTAAATTTCCTTTACAGTAATTTTGATGAGATGTTTATTCTTTATGGTGTTATTTGGAAGATATACTGCTCATTGATTAATCCCAGCAAGGGCCTGTGGCTCATAGCCATAGGTACTGTATATTATCTATAATTTAATTTCACAGTGCAAGAGATTTTATAGATTCAACATTCCCAAACCAAATTCATTTAATCCAATTAAATATTGCTTAGAACCCCCGTTATTCTTATTTCCTATTACACCTGAGATATATTGTTTTTTCACACTGTGGTTCTTTGGCAGAGTTAAGTAATAAACCAGACCTGATTTAAATGGAAGCTATTTTTCCATTGTCTCTTTGTTTCAAACTGTGTGCCTTAATAATATGTGGGCCCAAAAAAGCTACATTGCATTTATAATTTCATATTTAGAGCAGATGCATAAAATACTGTGTTTTCTCGGAGCAGAGTGAATTAGAATGAAGAACGCTGAATGTGGGTAAATCATAGAATCAGAGAGTTGAAAAGGGCTCATTGTAGACCATCTATTCTCATCTGGAGCCCACTGCCCCTCTTGAAATCTCTCTTAATTTTCACCCCAAAGTATTTGCACTTGTAAACTTTTGGGTGTCAGTCTTCCAACTTCTTCCTTCAGCTCTATGTACTTTTCAAGGCAGAAAAAAAGATAACCATCCTTTCCTCAAAATCAAGGAGAAAGTGCTTGTGCTACATAGGCACCAGGAAAAGGCCTTAAGGGGTCATGTTGGTGACCCCTGGATTAGAAATCAGGAATTTTTTATGATTTTTTTTTCAGTGCAAAAGTAGCAGGACATGAATTTCATTCCTCCATCCTCCCATCTCTCCATACTCCGCCAAGAAAGTACCTTGTGATCACTCGATGAAGGATGATATATACGTTTAAATTTAATGGTGATGGTGGTGATGATAAAGCTAGACAAGAACTTGATTGTCTTTCTCCAAGCAAAAAACAACTGATACAGGAAGCTCCTGACTCCACTCAGATACTAAGGCCAGTGATATCTAAACCAGAGGGGGATAACCCTCCGTTCTGGCCCCCAAACTAATTCTAACTCCTCAAAACCCCACCAATTTTGGCTAAAAGTAAACAAAAAAGTAAACACAGTGCTGGAGTGTGCAGAACCCAGCACCCCAACCGAGATGAAAAGTGCACTGTCCCTGGTCATCAGGTCAATCATTTGAAGAGTGGTGAGGGAGTGGCAAGCCTACCTTGTCAGCTATTATTATTAGTAATACCCTGCCCATTTGGCTGGGTTTCCCTAGCCACTCTGGGCAGCTCCCAATAGAATATTAAAAACACGATAAATACATTGAACATTAAAGGCTTCCCTAAACAGGGCTGCCTTCAGATGTCTTCTAAAAGTCAGATAGTTGTTTATTTCCTTGACATCTGGTGGGAGGATATTCCAAAGGGTGGGAGCCAGTACCGAGAAGGCCCTCTGCCTGGTTCCCTTTAACATCATTTATCACAGCGAGGGAACTGCCAGAAGGCCCTTGGAACTGGACTTCAATGTCCGGTCTGAACGATGGGGGTGGAGACGCTCCTTCAGGTATACTGGGCCGAGGCCATCTGCATGGATCAGCTTAGGAGGGAGACTGTGTGTCTCCCCGTGTGTGTCATGTGTGCATGCATATGAAAGAGTGTGCATGAGAGTGTGCAGTCAGTGGCATTTTTATTGTTTGTAGTAAATGACTATCATAATAAATCACAAAAAACCAAGCTGTGGTCCCAGCCATGACCATATTGCTGCGCTTCTCTCCCATGCTAGCATTGGCTCAGTGCCCAGAGCATCCTGGGGCTTCTTCCATCACTCTCGCAGGGCAGGAAGAAGCCGCAGTGCAATGAAAGAAGGGAGTCACCCTCCAACTTTTCATGAGAGGCACTGATCCATCATAATGGAGTACAGCAAATTTAATCAGCCACTCTTAGTCCCAAGTGATGGTAGAACTCAGTAGCAATGACACATATTTCCTGGTCTGAAGCTTAGGGCTTCTCTAGATGATCTGCTTATTCGGCATCCATCTTTATTTGCTTGCACATAGCTTACATTGTGGTTCAACTCTACCCTGCCCTTACTGATTTATTTAAGGGATGGTTGTCCCACAATGGGCATTCATCCTGATTTGTATGCATGATATTTATGTCTTCCTGTTATTTGTCCATGCATCCCACACTTAGTTTTTAAGCATTTCTCTGTCACTTTCCTAACTGCAAATCATACTAATAATAATCCATTTTTAAGGTGGAGTTGTTATGCTATGGGAACAGAGCACTTTAATAGCATAAACTTCAGTTTCTTGTTTGTGCTTGGATCCCTCCTGCAAAATAGTGACAGTCTGAAGGCACCCTTAAATATAAATGTTTAAAAGTATAAAAAGTCCACACAAGTATAACTCGACTGGCTTCACTCCTCATGAGAAGAAGAGATGAAAAACCCAGTGGCAACTCAATGTGAGTTGTCTGAAGTACAAGTTAAGTTACATATTTAAGGGAACTATCCATTACGTAGGCCATGTAGTGTAATATTTCTAATGCCAAAAATCCAAGGGTTGAAATAATCTGAGTTGAAGAGATTACTGGAAATGACTATCAGTCCTTGAAAATTAAAAGTAGCAGCCCCATTTAGCTGTGGGCTATTCCTCATGAATTTGAATAGACCTTGCTCTACTGAACATATTGATTCCACTAGTGATTGCTCATTGGCATCTTCACGAGCCATGGGGTTAGCGCACATTATCCTAGAACATCTGTCATTAAGTACTTAAACGGCACCGAGAGGTGACAATCCTGCCTCAGTGCCACAAGGTATAGCAAGCTAAGTGCATGCATTAAAAGTGGCATTGTCCCTGGGATCATGACAAATGGCTGCACTTTGGAAGCAGTTGTTTAATGACATGATTTACAGTTCACCGAGAGGGGCAGAGGAGATGACAGAGGGTGTCCTCCGCCCACAGCACAGCCTGCGCAGAATGTCGCATGAAATGCTGCTGCTTCCGAAACCGCAAGCGTTGGCATCGCCAGCGTCAGCAAAGTCAATATCAATCAGTAAGCAAACAAATATATCCGGTTCACTGAGCATGCATAAATGAGACACCTTAGCTGTTGGTTCCGTATCCTTAGAGAAGGCAGAGATATGTGGCAGCTTGGCATGATTACAAGAGAGCATCCTGTAGATCTGCTGACTCTTAATCAACAAACAGGCACCAAGAAAACCATCATGTCGGGAGGCTGAATAATTATACAAAACGGTGTAAGCCGCTGGCATACAACTAACTGTTTCAGGCCATCTGTGAAAGATTTGCGATATAGGCATAGGAAGAAGTTAGGGTGGTAGTTGATGCTAGTCCTACGAAGAGTAGAAACGAAGAGTTGAAACTTACAAAATTGCTTACTAGATTTACCACATTTTTTGCTTTATAGGACCCACTTCCCCCCCTCCAAAAATTAAGGGGAAATGTGTGTGCGCCCTATGGAGCGAATGTAGGCTCCTTGGTTTCAGCAATAGCAACGCGAAGCCTCCGAAGCGCAGAGCGAGTGCTCCCTCCATGCTCCGGAGGCTTCGCATTGCTTTCGCTGAAGCCTGGAGAGCGAGAGGGGTTGGTGCGCACTGACTCCCTTGCTCTCCAGGCTTCAGGGATAGCCGCCTGAAGCCTTCAGAGCGCAGTGCGAGTTTCCGCTGCGCTCCAGAGGCTTCAGGTTCCTTTCGCTGAAGCCAGGAGAGTCTTGCTATCCCTGAAGCCTTTGGAGCGCAGCGCGACTTCCCACTGTGCTCCGGAGGCTTCGGGTTCCTTTTGCTGAAGCCGGGAGAGCAAGACTCTCCTGGCTTCAGCAGAGAGGGAGAGCTGCGCAGCGCCCCTCCAGCCAAGCGGAAGGAGAAATGGAATAATTTTTTTCTTGTTCTCCCCCTCTAAAACAAGGTGCGTCCTATGGTTGGGTGCGTCCTATAGAGCTAAAAATACGGTATTCATTTCAATCAGTCTGTTCTGAACAGGGCTTCCTTGAATGCAACCCATGGCTATTTGTCCATCTAGCTCAGCCATGTCTGCACAGACTTGCAGGTACTTCAGATAGAAGTTCTTCCCAGCCCTACCTGGAGATACTGCAGTTGTAATCTGGTACTATCCACATCATCACCACCACCACTATCATATTATCTATACCCCGCCCATCTGGCTGGGTTCCCCAGCCACTCTGGGCTGCTTGCAGCATAAATAAAAATGCAAAACATCAAGAATTTAAAACTTCAGGAGGGTGTTCCACAGAGAGGGTACCACTACAGAGATAGCCCTCTGCCTGGTACCCTGAAACTTCACTTCTCACATTGAGGGAACCAGCAGAATACCCTCAGAGGAGGACCTCAGTGTCCGGGTTAACGATGGGGGTGGAGACGCTCCTTCAGGTATACTGGGCTGCAAGATGCTCTGCTATGGAGTTATGGCCCTTCCCCGCTAGTGGGGACTTCAAGGAAATTGTTGATGAGATATATCTCCAACTCATAAGAACAAGAGTTCTGTCTTCAGGAGTTGGGGTGGGGGTGGGAATAGTCATTTCCCTCCTTTTCCTATTGTCTTACTACCTGCTGCCATCTTATCACACACTGCTAAAGAGTAAGAGTTGGCTCTCCCATTAGGCAAAGTGAGGCAACAGCCAGGGAGTGTCTCTGAGGCGCTGGAAGACAGAGCTGTGTTTGTCACACCGGCTGCCCAGCTGGTATAGGGGGAGGCCCCAATGCTCTCTCCAGTGGGCCACAGGCTTTTGTTTGTGATACATTCTATACAACCCTCAAGTCCCAGAGAATGTACACCACTACCCAGTGTGGTATAGTGGTTAAGAGCGGTAGTCTCGTAATCTGGTGAACCGGGTTCACGTCCCCGCTCCTCCACATGAAGCTGCTTGGGCTAATCACACTTCTCTGAAGTCTCTCGGCCCCACTCACATCACAGAGTGTTTGTTGTGGGGGAGGAAGGGAAAGGAGAATGTTAGCCGGTTTGAGACTCCTTAGGGTAGTGATAAAGCTGGATATCAAATCCAAACTATTCTTCTTCCTTTAGTTCCTCTGTTGCTGAAAGGAAACGCGCCTTCCTTGTCAACAGCTTTTGTGAGGACATTTCTTGCTCTCAAGGCCAGCCAAACTGTTAAAACTATCCAAATGATAGTCTTGGGACAACTATATTTGGTGTGTGTGTGTGTGTGTGTGTGTGTGTGTGTGAAACAGCAACTAAAAAACACGCCACTCAAGCCGTACACCTCAGGATCCTATGAAAATGCAAAAGGACCCTAGTTTGCACCACCAGGATTGCTCCATGCAGTCATTTGAGGGCAGTTTTGTCAGTTCCTATCAGCAAGCTCTGGAATGGTCAACCTCCTTGATTCATAAAACCAAAAACATAAACAGGGCGCAATCTACCAGGAACCCACATGGTGGAGAGATGGGTTCTGCCCACCAGAATGGACGTGTGTTTTTTTTCTGCAGCCCTCTGAAGAGTCCACAGGCTTCCTATATGACATCAAGGCACACAATGTATTTAGAACACATTCTGTTGAAATTAATTGAATACATAAAAATGAAAAAGAGTTGAGAAAAGGATGTTAAAGATTTATGAATGCTAGTGAAATGATTAGAGCACACAAAAGCTTTGAATCTCAAAGCCAGCCTTCCATCTTGTTCTTACATATCTTCCTCCTTTGATCATCTACCCTTCAAACTTTTACATGGCTTTAATGTGCTCTTATAATTGTTTCACTAATACTGTTGAAGATTAAAGGTACGAGTCAAATTCAAGCCTGGGTTTTTTGTGAGAGTGGGGAGGGGTGGTGGTGGAAAGGGGGCGACCAGGCTTAATTTTGAATAAACGTATGCACGTGTGGGCTTCCTAATCCATTGTCTTTGCTGCTGCTTTGCATTTAGTTCGGGTGCCCAGGAACTGCTGCTGTGAAGGCTGCGGGATTTCAACCCCAATTTTCACGTCTGCTGAACTTCATGGCGTGGCCACCTTCTAAGGATTCTGTTCCATGTCACAAATTGTGCCCCAGTCACACCTGCAAGGCGGTTGCTAGGACCATTACTGTGGTGTTTGAAAAAAGAAAAGAAAAGGGAGTAAGCTAAGCATATCTAACAATGGATATTTGGCCAACACCACATCTTGCCAAATTATGGTGGGCATGTGATGAGTGTGTATCAGTAGCACTTGCCTGGGTGGCTACTTGGAGTAAATGAGGCTGGGTAAATGCATGCTGACATAACACTGTTGAGGCTGCACCTGTAACTATAGGCTAGCTGTCTGCTGTCCAATACAGGCAACTAATTGCCAAGCTGTTTTCTAACCAATTTTCGCCAACTTGTCTGCATTTGCCCTGTTTTATACCATTATGTAAACTGCTTAGGGACTGTTGATGTAAACTGTTTGATGAAGTGGCATATAAATCTTCCTGAATACAATAAGAGATCAACATTTGGTGTCTTTACCCTGTCCTTTGGCATCTGAGATTATATATATATATATATATATATATATATATATATATATATATATATGACTCACACTATTCTTTTGGTTGCAAATTGTTTTCATAGAATCATAGAACTGTAGAGTTGGAAGGAGCTGCAAGGGTCCAGCTTTAGTCCAACTCCCTGCGATGCAGGAATCTTTTTGACCAACATTAGGCTCAAACCCACGACCCTGAGATTTAAGAGTCTCGTGCTCTACTGACTGAGCTATCCTAACCGTCATGAGTCCTGAAGCGTCGCTGGGCTTTGGAGTAGAGTGGCAGGCTAAGAGGGATGAAGAGGGAGAACAGGATAAGGACATTGGGTTGGGAGCTGAGACTGGGGAACAGAAGCTGGAAGCGGTGAGCTCTTCGCACTCTCAGGCGGCAGCTGTCCCAGTTGGTAACACAGGACTCTCCTCTTCCCTCCTGGTGAGAGGAGCACAGCAACATAATCCACCAAGGGGGGCAGCCCACTGCTAAGGGTAGGGGAACCAGAGAGTCAAAAAGTGAGGGTAAAGCCTAGTTGCCCAAGACCCCATGGTGCTCCCATCACTGGGCAAATATGCACCTTCCCCAGGGCAGTGAGCTGAGGTAGTCAGAGGTCATCTAGAAAGCCTACATACAACACAAGTGTAAGATTTCAACTCAAAACATAATGTGAGACATTTTGCTGTATTATGGAATGTTTCTTTGGATCTTTGACTACCATATCCAAAGACATGGGGAACTGTATTTGAAATTATTTCTCAGTTATAAAGATGCTCCTCTGTCTGGGAAGAGCCCACAGTCTGCAATTACAGTTCCTCTGTGGCCACTGAAGGTTTGAGGATGAGAACACAGCAGTTTAAACACATATTTTGCAAAGACACACATACACGTTTGAACATTTAGCACATGCAGCTTCAGAATATTAACTTTAAGAATGGGATTGTGGGGTTCATTTAATAGAAGGGCCCCATATTATTTACAGCATCTTAAAAAGCAGAGAGCAGAGACATCACCTTGCCAACAAAGGTCCGCATAGTTAAAGCCATGGTTTTCCTAGTAGTGATGTATGGGAGTGAGAGCTGGACCATAAAGAAAGCTGATCACTGAAGAATTGATGCTTTTGCATTATGGTGTTGGAGGAGACTCTTGAGAGTCCCATGGACTGCAAGAAGATCAAACCTATCCATTCTTAAGGAAATCAGCCCTGAGTGCTCACTGGAAGGACAGATCGTGAAGCTGAGGCTCCAATACTTTGGCCACCTCATGAGAAGAGAAGACTCCCTGATGTTGGGAAAGATGGAGGACACAAGGAGAAGGTGATGACAGAGGACGAGATGGTTGGACAGTGTTCTGGAAGCTACCAACATGAGTTTGACCAAACTGCAGGAGGCAGTGGAAGGCAGGAGTGCCTGGCGTGCTGTACTCCATGGGGTCACGAAGAATCGGACACGACTAAATGACTAAACAACAACATATTAGATAAGGATTACTACTCTTTATTCTTCTAGAACATGGGTTTGATCTCCACCTTCCCCCCGCCCCCGAGACATGAGTTTCCATGTGCACACCACATGCTGCCATTAGCTGGCGTCGAGAGAATATAGAATGGGAACGAATTTTCGCATTTCCAAAGGTGTTAAAAAGATCTGCTGACATAACCAGTCACTTTGGGTCTCTTGAGCGGAGAAAGCTGCTTTCAGCAGGGCAGGTTGCTAAAGAGGGGAGGCTCAGCCTCCTTGCCGAATGTTTCAAGGAGCACACAGATGTTACGCATTCTCCAAGATGCATTTTGTTGGGAAGGCTTGCTCGTGTCATTTAAGCACATGTTGAACTCCTTCTGTTTTAGGAGGTCTTAAACTCTTACCTCAAACAGCGCTGCTCATATAAAGTGAGATGATGTTGGGAGAAAGTCCCGGAAGACTTTGCCAGATGCCCATGAGAGGGTGTCCTGCCTGGATTCATCTTAGCAGCTGGGAAGATTTTATATTGCTAAGAGGGATTTTTTAATTAATTGCACAACTATAAGATTGTCATGAAACAGCTGAACAGTCCTCTGGAGCCCTTGCTATGGTTGTTGGGGGTTTTTTTTAGCAAAACAGTGTCAGGCAGAAACAGGTTCCTGTACTGATTCACAGGGAAAGATATATGAATAGCTTTGTGTTTCGGTTCAAGTGCACAGGAGACATTGTCCCCCACGGGTGTGTGCATTCTTCAATCCATGTTTTCTTTTCTTAGGCTGTTTCTCAAATAATACCACTTAAGACATTCAGCATTATAGATGAATTTAATTACATGAACGGAGCACTGTTTGTAATGCAAGGGCAAAGCTTTTGATATATTTATATCAAGCTTTTGACACATACTCACACAAGTTTTCTGACTGCCTGTCCTAAGCTAAGATAGCTAAGATAGCCCCTAACTGAACCCACCAGCTGGTTAGAATGACAAGGTGTGTAAAGACCAAGAAAAATCAAGGAAAGAGACTAAGGTTCATTGACCGACAAAAACTATAAATATGTGGGACATCACCCAGCCCAGTCTCCTTTGGAGTTATTTGTTGTTTTGCATTTATATCTCACCCTTTCTTCCAAGAGCTCAATGTATCATACATGGTTGTCCCCTTCCTCATTTAATCCCCACAACAACCCTGTGAGTAGGTTACACTGAGAGGTGAGGACTGGCCCAAGGTTACCAAGTGAGTAGGAATTTGAACCCTGGTCACAGGTAAGCAAAGTTTCACCACATGAGACTGATGCACTCTTATGCCATTTTTTCCTTGCAAGTAACTCTGCACATGCTCTGAAACCCACCTCTACAATGGCAGGTAAAGTGTGGTTAGCAAAAGTGATTGACTTTTGGATTTGATTTTAAAGTCTCTCTCTCTGTGTGAAAGAGATTTGCTGCCTTCCTTTACCTAAACAAACTCCTTTATCTACATTTACAATTGGCTTCACTGATCTTCAAAGGGCATTTCTGTCTTAAAATCTTCCCTACTTGCTAGACTGCAATGTTATTAAGCTACTCCTTGAGTTCTAAAGGTATTTTTCATGGCTAGGCTAAAATCTATACCCTTTGGCCTCTGGGAAAGTAAATCGAAGTTTATATTACTTTATTTTACCATCTTTAGAACAGTCTTTAAAAGAAGGGTACTTGTCAGTAAGGCACCCCCTGCTGTACCCAGTGCCCTGGCAGCCTAGTGGCTTTCTGGCTAGGCTCAGCTTGTGGTAGCAAGCCTATTGGTATTTTTTCCACAAGCAGAGAAATACTCTCTCTCCATGGTCCATGATAAAAAAGTTAAAGGTAAAGGACCCCTGGGCGGTTAAGTCCAGTCAAAGGCGACTATGGGGTTGCAGGGCTCATCTTGCTTTCAGGCTGATGGAGCCAGCGTTTGTCCACAGACAGCTTTCCGGGTCATGTGGCCAGCATGACTAAACCGCTTCTGGCACAATGGAACACCCTGGCAGAAGCCAGAGCACATGGAAACGCTGTTTACCTTCCTGCCACAGTGGTACCTATTTATCTACTTGCACTGGTGTACTTTCAAACTGCTGGGTAGGCAGGAGCTGGGACAGAGCAACAGGAGCTCACCCTGTTGTGTGGATTCAAACTCCCAACCTTCTGATCAGCAAGTCCAAGAGGCTCAGTGGTTTAGACCACAGAGCCACCCGCATCCTTATCCATCATTTATAATAGAGCAGTGTTGGCCAAAAAAATGAAAATAGGTGAAATGTTGGTAGAAACCCTTCAGGCCCTTCTCCTTGAGGTCAAGAAGTCAAGTAAAGGCAAAGGCCCCCTGGATGGTTAATCCTGTCAAACGTGATTATGGGGTGCAGTGCACATCTCACTTCAGGCAGACAGCTTTCCAAGCCATTTGGCCAGCATGACTAAACCGCTTCTACCCTGTCGTGTGGACTTGAATTGCTAACCTTCTGATTGGCAAGCCCAAGAGGCTCACTGTTTTAGACAGATTTGTAAATCCGGGGACTGACCCTGGGAAACGGGGACATCTGGTAACCATATTTTAGACCACAGCGCCACCCGCTCCCTTTTCAAGAAGTCAGATCGCAATGTGACTACCTGTAGGAATCCTAGTTCACAGGTGCTAATGTGGTAGACCCTTTCAGCGTCTCTTAATGGAATGTGGTTGTGAAGAGACACAGAAGAAGGGGCAAAAAGTTTGGTACTTTCCTGTCTCATAGCTGGAGGATATTTCCCACCCTGAAACTGATGTACATTTGTGTGCAAGAATGTTTTGTGTTTCACTAAACTCACTTTACGAATCCCTAATAACATTAGTGGCTAGGCTCATTCCGATCTCAGTTTCCAGACCTCTTTTGAAGCAGGGTCAAGGGCCCATCCATAATGGCTTGTGTGGTCTTGTGGTAATGTAACTGGTGGAAACATTGCTGCAAGAAAATAATATTATCAGATGTATCATCTCTGCCTACAATAGTGAAAAAACCACCAGGTCTGGGCAGTGCTTGAGGTGTGAAATTTTAATCAGTCATATAACTGAAGACTGAATAACACAGCTCAGTCACATGGGACCAAGACTAGGATTAAGTGTGAAACCCAAGCACTGGCATTTCCTGAATTTTGAATGATTAGCTGTGCAAATGTGCAATGGTCTCTCACGGTAGCTTTCTTCCCTTAAATGGAAAAGAACCACTCGTAAAGAGTCTTTCCGTCTAAAAACATTTCCTTGGAATCATGATGTGTGGGCCCACGAGAACTGTTCGTCACTTCTCATGTCATGACAACGCTTTAATCAAAACCCTTTCCACAGTGAATGAGTCTTTCTTCTTGGGTCTCTCTCTCTCTATGTATTGTACAGGTAGATTTCATTTTATCTGGTGTTCCCGACTTTCAAGCATATAAGGAAAATCATATAAAATCACAACAACCCCTGGAACGGATTTGTGCAACCATCCCTAAATGTCTGAAACCAATGTTGAGTGGGCCTTGCCCCTCCTCATGCAAGGCATAGAGCTTTCAAAGCCCCCCACCTTGCTTACCAGGCTCTGGGAAGGTTGCAGGAGGGCTCACATGAGAGCTCAAACAGTCTTATGGGGAGGGGTTCCCCTCTCCCATACCTTTTCAATTTTTCTTTTTATTTTCAGTGATCTCTGTAAAGCTGTGATCACATAAATGAAATCTGTGTAAGATGCAGCGTGCCTGTGCATTCACGATGATGTGTGCTCATGATGCTATTGGGACGGTCACACACGATCCCACTTTCAATACTATTTACACCCGCAAAAGTGATGAGGCGGTCATACCGCTTCAATTCCAATCAGTGCATATCCTGCTGAAGTCGTATACGTTTTCATATCACAAATGTTCTGGGCTTTGTTTGTTTCTTCATCACACTTTAGTTTGTTAAGGGTTCTGAGAGTTGTTAGGAGACCTCTATTCCCTCCACAGAGTGCCAGTTCAGAGCTCCCTGTGAAGAGGGATTGGTTGTTAAACCACTCCAGGAACTGTAGGGGAATAGGGGTTTCCTAACAACTCTCAGCACCTTTGCGTGGCACGGTCCCAAACCCTTCTGGGAAGTGGAATAAAGACACATGAAACAGTATTTTAGGTTAATGGGTGAAAAAGGCCACAGCTTTATTGGTTACAGAATGTGAGTGGTATTGGCTTAGGCATTGGAAACCACACGACTATATCTGACTTCTGCCCATCTGCAGGAGTCTTGGAAGGGTTAACCACCAGTAGGGGGAGCCCTGCTGATGCACATCCACTAGGAATTCCCCCAGGGTCACCGCTAGGGGTCGTGCCATGGCCCTAGCCGCCCCCCCCCCGTCTGGGGCTTCGGACAGAGACCACACACCCCAGATTCCTTTAACGGAATACCCTTGAATTGGGAGGGGTAGGTGATGGCCACTACCTCCCCTCACCTTCAACCTAATACTCCAATGCCTAACTGCCAAGCCTTACAAAGTTGTGATGATTTGCTAAAAGGTAGGCGAAAAATCAAATGTCCAGTGCCAATTTGCCAAGTGGGGAAAAATTCCTACCAGACCCCTTGGACAACCAAGGTGACCAACCGAGGTCCATAGCAAGGTCAAGAAATAAAGAGCCTAACCTAAGGGTGGGAGGGCAGGAGAACTGACTAAGCAGGGAGAAAAGACAGGCAAGTCCTTGGCCATGGGCAGTTTAAATAGCCCGTGCCATGCCCCTGGATGGTCTGGATTGGACAGCCTAAGGATGATGTGGCCGAGGACCATCCAATGGCGCTGGAGCTATCCCGCCCCGTGCGTGTGGGGAGGGCTTGCTCCCAGCCTGCAATGTCATCTCCCCAGGAACGGGAAATGGCTTTAACAAAAGACAACTCCCAGGATTCTTTGGGAGAAGCCATGTCTATTAAAGTGGTGTAATAGCGCAGTAAATGTATGGTACAGATGTGCCCCAAGCACAATAAATCCACAACTAATGTTGCCAATAATGTGCTGCAGAATAGTGAGCCAGTCTGGAAGCGACCCCTTATACTTTGGCATGGTTTGCTAGGAAGAAAATAAATATGGGGAAAGAGTTAAACAAATTTGCAGCAGTAGGACTATACTATGTTGTTTATGTTGCTTGGTGGGGGGCGGGGGGCCAAAACCAAGGAGGAAACTTAGAAAATGTTGAGGCAATGCAGTGATTGGATAATCAGAGTTTCTGTAATATGACAACCTACGGGAAGTGAACAGAATAGTTCAAAGACCATAAGCCATTTGATTCTTTCTCCTAATTACCAATATTCAGCCACAGAAGTCTTAATTGGCTTGATTGAAAACCCAGTGACTTCCATGGACTTTATTAGATTTAAGATCAGACCCCATGCCCCGACTTTTCATTGCAGGCCATAAATACAGAACATATTTAGGCACAGTAGTCTCCTCAGTGCACAAATTTTAATACTCAAGCTTCTGCTGAGCTGGCTTTGTTTAATTGGGGGAAAGCAGCGGAAAGAGCAGTGGTCTCTTTTTCCACAGAGGGGGAGAAAGGGGAAAAAAACCCACACAAGTTATTTTATGTTATAGCATCTTCATATATTAATCCCTCTCTTAAAAATAATTACACATAGTTCGACTGGCTGGGAGGTTTTCCATGCTGCTTCTGAAACCACTTCTTTGGGTAGGGGGCTTTTATTACCCTTCCCACCTCCCCCAGCCTGATAACAGTTGAAAGAAGATGGGACCAAGGGGGAGGGGGAGGAAAAGTCTTGTGAGCCCTTTAAAGGCACTGCAGAAACCCCAATGCTCACTCAGAGACCACTGGTGGATGGGCCACAGGCTACTGAACTTGTCCCTGTTTGGAAAGCAGTTGTTTCACTTCTGCCTGAGTTCTTCCTTCTCTGAATGAGTCTTCGCTGATGAAACATTGGTTGGTGAGCCCTGCAGAAGCTATGGCTACCTTATCCAATTCCTTTTTCAAGTGTTTTTGACTCGCCTCTACCAAATATTCAATGCAGGTCAAGTTTTATTGCACGCTTATTAGCTGGGTGTTTTGATATAAAAATATCAAAGCAAATCAACCAAATCAACTCTTGCATTTATGGAGGTCTCACACACTTTCCCCTCTCCTCTTGCTCTGCAGCTCAGCAAAAGCACTTTCAGAGATATCCAAAACCACATAGTCCTGTTGTTGTTTATATGTATGTATGTAAAGTACAAGCTGCCAAAGCACTGAAGTCTCATACTGCAAAATATTCTTAAATCTGTGTTGTTAAATACATTTTGGTTAGAACTGGATTTTTTTTTATTACACTTTAGAGACTTTAGTACTACGTGTCCAATAGATATTGAATTGTTAAGATGCTAATCCCAGGCATTTAAATCAAAAGATACACTCCTGTGAACTCAGTGAGACTTACTTTTGGGAAAAAGTTAATGAGAGAACTTCAAAATAGTAATCCCATTCAGATGTACTTGTGAATATACCCTTAAAAAAATCAAAAAATAAAGTTCCACCCCATTAAACTGCAGTAAAATAGTTTCCCACTTATACATTGTTACTTTCAAAGCCATAGATTTGTCTATAGGCTCTCTAAACATATAAAAAGACACTCTACTATTTAAAAATGTATACAAATGATTACTATCCACTCATGATGCGACATAAATCACTGTCTTTTGCATGATAGCATCATCACAAAGTTTAATTAGCTAATCCCTGATCGCTGGAATGTTTGCAAGTCCTGTCGATGATAATTATTTTTGAATAAACAGGCAGTTTTGAGCTGTAACTCTGGTAGCATTAGCTGTTATGGGTATTATCAAGCTTGCTTATCCTTATTGGAACAAAGTCAGATTCTAAAGACAGACGTCAAATTTCTAAAATTAAAAATAGAGCAAAACAGGAGTGAGACTGGCTTCAAGAACTATGTACAGTGTTTTATTTATTTTATTCAGAGATCTGTCACCCTCCTAAGCACATTAACCTTAGGGAGGAAAACTTTTGTTTATCTACTTCCCTTGGATTATTTTTATGTTATTTTATGCTGTTTCTATCAGTTTGCTATTTTTAGTTTATTTCTATGTATTTTATGGTGTTTTACATCTTTTGTTGTAAGCTTCCCTGACAATATGCTTGAAAAGCACCATATATAAACTATGATAGATAAAGATGCAGCTGGAAGCTAGAAATGCACGCTTTTCGTGGTTACACAGCATCATATACAATGACTGAATGCAAAGATTTCCTGCTCCTGTGATGTAGAAGAGGGATCATATGAACATTAACCTGTCATGGAGGTTAAAAAAAAAAAGTTGCAGTTGATTGATTGATTGGACATGCACATATTCTACCTTTGGGGTTAAAGTTCTCACTAGATGACTTACCACTTACAACTAAGGAATTACAATAACTAAAACCAGGGAATTATCAATTAAAAGTGCAACAGCTATAAACAAAGGCAGATAATATCATCGGCAAGAAGCTGAGCATGATTAAAAGTATTTCAAACCTGCTTTAAAGCCACCAATGCGAACACAATGAGGAGGACCTCTCAGGGATGGAATTCCAGTGATGTGGGGTCACCACAGAAAAGGCCCTGTCCCCAGACTCCACTAATCTTATGGCTCTTAAAGGAGAACCAGAGAACAGGTTCTCTGAGGCGAATCTCAGGGGATGGATAGGTTCATAGAGATGCAGGCGGTTCTTTAAGAAACCTGGTGAGGAACAATTCAGAGCTGTAAGGGTCAAATCCAACAATTCAGTTTGAGCCTGACAGCAAATAGGTGACCAATGCAACCGGTCCAGAATTGGTGTTAACATGATCCAAACTCTGCCCCCGCCCCCCAAAAAGCATCCCAGCAGCTGCATTATGTACCAGCTAAAGATTGTGTGAGCAGGCAGCGACAGCGCCAGCCCCCAGGGTTCATAAGGAAGGACTTTGACAATGTGTTATGGAATTAAAATTAGGCCACAACTTTATTAAATTTCCGAATGTAGGAAGAACTTGGCTTAGGCCTTGGGCGTGTATCCCTCCCAGCCCCCTAGCCAGGGGGAACTGGGGCTCATCAGGGTAAATGGGATATGGGGGTGTTCTGCGAGACGTAAGTGTAGCAGACAGCCAAACCCATATGCCCACAAGCAGGGTAGTTCACTGACGACCTTTCAGTGTATGGCCGGTGACTCCTTTAAGAGGGGACCCTGGAATCACCACTGCAGGGGGGGTGAGTCACCATTTCATGCCCCCCCCCCAATATAGGGAAGAAAAGACTAAAGGATTCCACCCAAGGCCATAACTGCCAAAGTTGTGATGAATTGCTACAGGGAAGACAAAACCTGCCAATGCAGGAAAATTTCTTCCCGGTCCTTCAACAGCAACCAGTCAAAGACCGTAGCAGCGCCTGCTAAACAGGAAGAAAAAGTTAACCTGTAAACAAGAAACATTAACAAAGGGAGGGTGAATCTCCAGAGCCGACTGCCTGGCTATTGTCGGCTCCACCCCCTATTTATAAATGGGGCTGGCCCCACCTCCCAGCAAGAAACTTGATTACTGAGGCTGAGTAAAATTAACACTGAGTGGCAAGCCAGCCCCTGTTTGCCAGTACGCTCCCTGGGAACTGTAGCGCCACACGCAATCCTGCAAAGGGCACCCACAATGTAAAGTGTGAGTGCTCATTCTCAAACTTCCTTTAAAGGCAGTGGTACGTACAACAATCTAGTTTGGATGCAGCCAGGGTCGGCATGACTCAACTCAGGCCCTCTTTCTTCAGATAAGGGTGCAACCATTGAGCCAGTCAAAGCAAAAAAATTAAAAATACTTCTAAACCAAGAGCTATATAGCTTTTGCCTCTGGTCAGCCTACTATTGGGAGGTGTCCTTCCTGAGTTTCGATGCTTAAGGAGACTGGAATCCTGTAGCTCTGGCCTACCTCCCATCTTAGGCTTCTTTTCCTCATTCCTGCAGAAGGCTTAAAAAGAATTGATTGCCTTTCTTTGCGTGAGGGAAGCTGGCTCCATTTATGTGAGCTACTATTTGCAAATGTGCAGTCTAGACATCCATAAACTGCAAGTATTCACTTGTGGGCCATTGGGATGCTGTTTGCTCTTCCTCATAAATGTCATAAATGGGTGTAGGGCTTGATAGCTCTAAGTGACAGAAAAAATAGCCTTGCAGGGTAGGTTGCAGCTGCCGGGGTGTAATTAAACTTGTCTGAAATAAGGCCAAAGGCAGCAGTGTATTTACGCCTTCTATTTGGCACTTTCGTTTCCAAGTTATTTTATTAACATAGGGTTGCCTTTAATTATGCAGCACTACACACTGCATTATTGATATTCTATAAACATTAACTACTGGTGCCCCTAATGAAGCAGGAAGAAAACATGTTTTCCTGTTATTTGTCAAGACTCACAAAACACCTCACACGGGAGTCGCTGTGTTCCCATTTTGCCAAAGAACTGGTGCAAAGGGGTGGGCATTTGAGTGATTGGCCAGCTCAGCTTGGTATTCTTCCCCCCCTTTTTTTTCGCCAGATGCCTTGATTTAGTTTCCTATAATGAGCTTCATACATTTACCTGAAAAGGCTTCAGAACCTCGCTCATTGCTCTGATCTCACCCCTGAGAACTCCTAGTTAATCGCAAGTTCTTTAATGAGTCACACTTCCATCCAGCAACAACTAGGGACAATAGATCAATATGCCACTCAGCTTCAAATTAAAAGTCAAGCTAGCTTGTATTCCAACATCCTGAACTCTTATCTCCTGCTCCTCCACCTGATGAGGAAATGTCTTCCCCCTGCCTTGTTGAATCTATGTCCACGGATATGGACAGAGGACTTCCTTTTTAAATATTTCTGGCCTGCCTCTCTGTGTCTGGCGTGTACAATCTCAGACTGCATGTGGGGGAATCGCATGACAATAGTGTTGCTTCCACCTGGATAGACAGCATACTCGTCAACATTTCACTGATGAAAAGAGCTAGAACGCTGCTAGAACCACTGTTAGAACAATGGCAGTGGTTGTTGGCTGAGTTCTAGCCTTCAGGAAGGCTTCCCATTGACCCTGCCACCAACTCAAATGTGGGCTTCAGTCAGAGGCAGATTTAGGGGGCAGCAACCAGTTCGGTCTTTGTCCACGGAGTTTTCATGGCAGGGATACTAGAGTGGCTTGCCGGTTCCTCCTCCAGGTGGATCACGTTTGGTTAAAACTCTCCACTATGACCTGTCTATCTTGGGTGCCCTGCTTGGCATAGTTCATAGCTTCTCTGAGTTATTGAAGACCCTTCGCCACGGCAAGGCAGTGATCCATGAATTATGATGCTGGAGGAGACTCTTGAGAGTCCCATGGACTGCAAGAAGATCAAACCTCTCCATTCTTAAGGAAATCAGCCCTGAGTGCTCACTAGAAGGACAGATTGTGAAGCTGAGGCTCCAATACTTTGGCCATCTCATGAGAAGAGAAGACTCCCTGGAAAAGACCCTGATGCTGGGAAACATTAAGGGCGCAAGGAGAAGGGAACGACAGAGGATGACATGGTTGGATAGTGTTCTCGAAGCTACCAGCATGAGTTTGACCAAACTGCGGGAGGCAGTGAAAGACAGGAGTGCCTGGCGTGCTATGGTCTATGGGGTCACGAAGAGTCGGACATGACTAAACAACTAAACAACAACAACAACAAATTTGGTTGCACCAATTCGGTGGAGCCTTGAGGGCTCCACAGATGTTGAAACAAATATGTAGTAGAATTGAAAATGAGAGGTGGGGTGGGGTGCTGAATTTTGGTGTTGCCCAGGGCACCACTGAAATTTGAGACCCCAAGGATGCCAACAATTCTCTCAGTGCCGGACTGCCACTGCTTTCCCCTTGTCCAGTGCTGCAGATGAGGCAGCTATGGCTGGCAACAGCCATTTCAATTCCCTCTCAATGCCTCTGGGGCTCAAATGTCCTAGAATCCTAGACCTGTACAGGTGCACCGAACCCTGAGGATCACTCTAGTCCAACCACCTGCAATGCAGGAATATGCAGCTGTCCCATATGGGCATTGAATGTTGTGTCACTCCAGAACAAGAAACCATTAGGAGGCTTTGTGAGGGAATTAAAATGTTGGGTGTCAGTACAACTGCTGGCTAGACTGGTGAACACAATAACAAAAACAGATGCTTCTGCACATACCAGCCAACCCCAGGATAAATGGTGGTGTTGGGTATTCCACCACACACGAGAAGGAAGGCACCAGGTCTTCTGCATCCCCACTTCCCATTGCTAGAAGCTCTCGTCTCATTGGCTCTAGGTTGTATATTAATATCTGCAATAGCTTGTGTTGAACTGGCTTCTGAAGCAGAACAGAGTTGGGAGCATGTATAATGCCCCCATGTGAGGACTACCATTAGACAGAGTGAAGCAACTGCCTCAGGTAGCAAAGTCTGGGAGGCCGTGGGAGCAGGCCCTAGTTCAGTCCTCTAGCCATACCCTTCTGTTGGAAGTTAGAGCTGTCTGGTCTGCACCCTGATAGCTATCCAGCTGTCCTTGAGTTAGATATGATGAATAGACACGGGTCCTGAGCGCGGGGAAGAGTTGAGATAATTCCCTCACATTCAGCAGTTTGTGGCTACAGCACTCTCTCTCTATTAAATATGTAAGCAAAATGTGGAGCCTATGCAACCCCATACATTTCCATCAGTCGGTGGTGGGGGAAATAGGGCACCACAGACATTTTGTGGGCTGAAACAGTTGGGCTTTTATAATCTACCAGTGCCTGTTTTTGATCCAAAGTTCTCATTAGTTCAATGAATAATGAAGGACTTCAGTCAAATTCATAATTATGATCAGTTTCTATGGCCATTGTTTGGCCCTGGAGCCTTCAAAGGAACTTGCATGGAAAACAGAAAAACTGGATCATGACCCTGCAGTGTGTCGATGAAATGCTGGGGGGGATACAAGATGACAACATAATCAGATGTGATGGGCCTCTGCAATGACACATTCTGCCTGCAGAATTCAAGTAGGCAAAGCTTGCTGAGAGCCATGGCTGAAACATGTTTTCAGTTAGCTGCGTGTATTTTTCAACATTTTAAAAGAATATATATATATATATATATATATATATATATATATATATATATAATATCTCATAAACTGCACCAAAAACAGAAAAAGAAAATGTATTCAGTGCTTCTTGTCAAATTCCTTGGTTTGCAAGGCACTAAAGAAACTTGGTCCTCATCCACCTGTAGCCATCCAAAATCTGTACAAAGTAGACCAAGAGGTATCATTTGTTTAAACTTGTGTTCCGCTTCACCTGCTTGTGCCCAAACTAAATGTGACATCACAGATACATGAATGAATCGCCTGGTGTTTTGTAGGCACAGGTGGGGAGTCTGTGGTCCTGCAGGTGGATGATAGCTGTTGAGTGATAGCTACCATCTTTCCGAACCATTAGTCATGCTGGCTGGGGCTGAAGAGAGTTGCCCACTCAACAGCTTACTTTTAATTGTATTTTTAAAAATATGCCATTGAATGTTGCCTGTGAGCCACCTTGGAAGGCTTTATATCCTGAAAGGAGGGGCATAAATAATTGCAATAAATGAATCCAGTAACTTCCTCCCCTCGTCTTTGGGTTTAGCAGTGGAGGGAGAAACGTAAGATGAGTTGGCATGAGAGGAAAAGGTTAGCTCTCTTTGCCCATGTCACAGCCTCAATCCAAATTTATGCCTGTCCTGCAGCTGCATTTAACAACCACCACCACAACAAACCCCTAAAGCTATTGGGAGTTGCATCCACACACATCTGCAACCTTCTAATTGGGTTTCCCCTTAGTAAAAAGGAAAAAAGTAGTTGCTTCATTTAAAAGTAATTTATCATTTATTGCTGTATCAAAGAATTGACCTCCAGACATTGAAGGTTCAATATAATTTTTGAAATGTTGGACCCATTAAAATATTGTGGCCTTCAATGGAAACTGTAGCACTTGAAAACAACATTGAAACTGATTGGTTCGGGTGACCAGCATGCTAGCAACAGTGGCAATGCTCAAACGCTCCTCCTGGCCATCTTTCTTAATGATCTCCAGAATGTTTGATTTGATCCCAGCAGACCTAGTAAATGAGACATGCAAGCAACAAGAAATGCTCTCATTACCAGTGTGCCATAGACATGTCTAGGGTCTGGCAGTGGTAGTGGCCCATATAACCCGTTGTTCCAGGTTCAGTACGTCAGGTCTAGTGTCCAGAAAGTGCATCTATTTATGGTGTGTGTGTACGATGGTCCACAGACTGGAGCTGGGTGCAAAAAGGTGGGTTGAGTGGGACATAGAATTAAGGAGCAGGGTATCTCTGAGTACATGCTAACTCCAGGAATTTGCTTTCACTACCAGAACTGAGCTCACCATCAGGTCACAGTCAGGTCGCACAAAATCTACTCCTGCTCCCCCTTCTGCAACTTTTAAAAATTCAGCCGCCTAATTTAGAAGAGAGGGGAAGTTTCTCCTTTTGCTATTGTTAAATAACAGGGATTAAAAAAACATACAAAACCCCTTTGGCAAATCATCCCAAGATCCTCAGCAGATTCCCACCTACTTTCCACCCACTTACTCACCTGGTATGTTAGATGCCGTTCTTATTCTGAATCACGACTTGCTTCTCTCTGTTTGGGTAATGTTGTCCTAAACGGTTGTTCCTGCAATAACCAAAAACACCTTACACTTTACCTCTCAACTGCGGTACACAATTAATAATTGCCCTCTTATTTGTGTATGCTTTTACGCAGAATGGCTAATTGGCAAGCGCTGACTGCAGTATTCTGCTATGCATTCTCTTTAGTGTCATATATGCCTTGCAGTGTGTGCCATGTGTGGTATTAATAGACTTTTCTGGGAGATAGGCTTGATGCTAATGATTTGTTGATTTCCTCTTCAAAAGCCAACTTTCTAATGCAACTTTTGCCTTCATTGATTTATGATGGTATTAGTTCAAATCCAGTGTGCTTTCCCTCTGATTAGAATTATGCTTATACTTAACGAGCTTTTGCAAGTATTTAGCTTTTCCCTCTGATGCTTTTAATGGACTATTAAAATATATGTGAAGGATCACAAACAACATTTCTGTAGTACAGGGGTAGCTAATGTGGTGTCATCCAGATGTTGACTCCAACTCCCATTAGACCTAGACAGTGGTCAGGGATGGTTTGAGTTGGAGTCCAGCAGTGTCTAGAGATCACTCTGTTGGCTACCCCTGCTATCTTCTATAACACTGTAAAAGGTTGCCCAGCAACATTTTAACATTGTACACTGTTGTTCAGATATTTAAGCCAGCCCTGCTATTAGGCATCGTGAGGTGGCTAGCACTCTGGCAGCAGCAATGCTTGCTCACTGCTGGACTGGGCTCACCCATTCATCTTCTCCCAATGTTTCACAGTCAGCATCACTGGGAAAAAGTCTCTTGACCAAACGACAGGTGGAGAGGCCGACATCCCAGTTCACACACTCCAGAAGGCATGGTGCACTGCTCATGAGAGCTGTGCCAAATTTTAGCATAGCCTCTCCTCTCGGAGGGGAGGGGTTGTGCCTGGGAACGGTTCCTGCACTCTGCAGGGGGCATGTTGGCCCCTGCTCAACGTCCCTGCTGACACTCCACTCTCCCCGGTCAGTCTTCCTATTGGTGGGAAGCTCAGGGGCGGGGTTTAGCTGCTTAAATGTGGCCGCAGCAGCTCTTTCCCTCATTGCGCTGCCGTTCTCCATCGAGTCACCCACCCACCCTTCCCTCTAGTCATCCTTTGCACATGACCTTGCTATGGACCTATGGTTGGTCGCCTTGGTTGCCCAAGGGGCCTGGTAGGAGTTTTTTCCCAATTGGCAAATTGGCACCGGCCACTTGGTTTTTCGCCTACCTCGTAGCAATTCGTCACAACTTTTCCAGTATTGGCGGTTAGGCATTGGAATGTGTTGTTGGTGTGTGGAAGGGCAGGGTGTGGCCATCGCCTACCCCTTCACTTATGGGTATTCCGTTAAAGGAATCTGGCGGTCGTGGATCCTGTCCAATGCCCTGCTGGGGGCTGGGGGCCATGGCACGACCCCCGGTGACATCAGGGGAGAGCTTACAGTTGTATTTGCATCAACAGGCTCCCTCTGTTGTTGTTTAGTCTTTTAGTCGTGTCCGACTCTTCGTGACCCCATGGACCAGAGCACACCAGGCACTTCTGTCTTCCACTGCCTCCCGCAGTTTGGTCAGACTCATGTTTGTAGCTTCAAGAACACTGTCCAACCATCTCATCCTCTGTCGTCCCCTTCTCCTTGTGCCCTCAATCTTTCCTAACATCAGGGTCTTTTCCAGGGAGTCTTCTCTTCTCATGAGGTGGCCAAAGTATTGGAGCCTCAGCTTCACGATCTGTCCTTAGGCTCCCCCTACTGGTGGTTAACCCCTTGTAGACTCAACCCTCTCTGAGTGGGTGGAGTCAAACTTTGCTGTTTTCCAATGCCTAAGCCAATACCTCTCACATGCTGTAATCAATAAAGTTGTGGCCTTTTCTAGCCCATTAACCTAAAATACTGTGTCCTTGTGTCTTTCTTATTCCCAAGCCAAGGGGGCGGGTCCTCGAATCACAACTGCTTGATCAGGCCTCAAGTGAGCAATTTAGCGAATGGCTGCAAGGCATTGAAGGTCAGAAATGTACTCGCTATGCCTTGCACCTGGTAAGCAGGCCAGCTACACAGCATAACACCCCTCCATAACACCAAAGACAGGCTTAACTCGAGAGAGAGGAGAATTGAATTCCTCTGAATACGTTTCTGATTTTTGCTGGTACTTTTTTATTATTTTGGGGAATGGAAGATCAAACCAACGCCTATTTCAGTCCTGGGAAACCTCTGGTTCTCCAGATGCTATTGAATTCCAGCTCCCATCAGCACCAGCTGGTGAATGTTCAACAATTATGGGAGTCAAGCAAAATCTGGAGATCCGCAGGTTCCCCTTCCCTCTTCCGTCTAGTACAGTTTCTTGTTTTCGTTTGCAGGTACTCAAACGTGTAATTCTTCTGAATATCTGTTCTTCTTTTTCCTTTTCCTTTTTTTGACCACTCTTTACCATAAAATCCCTGCGGAGGTAAGAATAGACAAATCTGTCTTCCAGGAGGCAGAGTGCTACACAAGTAGGAGCCTTGAGTAACGTCAACAACAATACCTGTCAAGAGCATTCAGTGCCTTGCATTTGGATGGCTGTAACCGGGCCATAAGGCACTGCAGGTAAGAGCGGACCTGCTTCCGTGCATTATTTCACATCCATATTTTGCAACTATTGACTCTCTTAACATTGTGACATGAAAATGCTTTCATCATGTGCTGTTTCTGCACACAGCAGGAGCCTCTGCAGCTTATGCTGGAAAGGACACCAAACCCACAGTTGTTGTCAATGCTGTCATGTAGTCAGCTGTTATCTCAATTACTCTGAATGCACATGAAATGTGCCTCGATAAGAGGCAAATTGACACATCTTCTTGCATGCCAGCATATAGCTAGTAGAGTGATAGAGAGAGTGCTGTGTAACGTCAGACCTGAAGTTTGTGTTGGGAGGTGTGTAGCTATTCTCTGTCTTTAGTGTAAGTTTGCACTGATATTTCCTTGATGCATTCCATGGTCTGTCCTCATCCTACAAACCTTCTCATATTCCCTGCACACACTTTCCAAAGGTAAAGATAAAGGTAAAGGTAAAGGTAAAGGACCTCTGGATAGCTAAGTCAAGTCAAAAGGGACTATAGGGTGCAGTGGTCATCTCACTTTTCAGGATGAGTGGGTCGGCGTTTGTCTACAGATAGCTTTCCGGGTCATGTGGCCAGCATAACTATACTGCTTCTGGACCATGGAGGACCATAACAAGTGCCAGAGGACATGGAAATACTGTTTACCTTCCCGCTGCAGTGGTACCTATTTATCTACTTGCACTAATATGCTTTCCAAAAACTAGGTTGGCAGAAGCTGGGACAGAGCAACGGGCACTCACGCCATCATGCAGATTCAAACCACTGACTTTCCAATCAGCAACCCCAAGAGACTCAGTGGTTTAGACCACAGCGCCACCCATGTGCCAATTATTTTGCATTTGCCAAACTGCAAAGACTGCATCCCATCTGGGCAGCAGTGGCAGTTGCAGCCTGGCATAGCTGTGGGTGAGCAATTGTCTCAAGTTTTTGGCAGAAAAAGGTGTTGGGTTGGATCCTTGTTCTAATCAGGGGGGATGAGAAGGAGCTTTATATCCCCTTTCTTCTGGATGAAAGTATCAGGGCATCCCGGTAAAGGCATCCCAAGGGGAAGAATTCTGTTTGTAGGCCCAGGCAGGGGCTGACAAACCACAGAACTCCCCAGTTGGCACCCTGGAGGGGTAGCCTGATTTGATGTGTGTCAAATGGGTATCCTTAACTCAGAATTGACCCTGACAAAGTTATCAGTCAACAACAGGGTGGGCTGATACAGGATACATACACAATGCCCACACCAAAGCCTTCTTACGCCTGTAATCAATAAATTTGTGGCCATTTCAATCCAAAAAGGTTGTCATGTTATTTCTTGCTTCCTATGCCTCTACCCCAGCAACTGCAGGCTTTCTGCACCTGAGCCAGCAAAATATTTTGTAAAATGAAACAGCTGTGTACAAAATACACTGAAATATATTAGATGTAGTGCCATGATTGTGCCACTTTGCAAAAAAGAAGTATCACTCAGCCTCAGTTTACCACGTGCAAAAAGGGAATAATGCCAAAACAACAACGGTAACAACCCACCCAAAAACCCAACTCTGTTTTTTGGTGTGGAGGCACTGAGGGTAGACACACTGAAGATTGCAAAGTACTTCATATGAAAAATAGATGATCAAATTATATATGGTAGTAATTTATTTTCAGGCCCGAGCTTTCACTTTTAAACTAAACCATCATCTCCCGTTGAATCAGCCAGGAGCTCTGCGGGAGATGCAGGATGAACTTTTATGATTAAAAGCAATAACCTATCTAAGCCTAACAAAGAATTGCGCTAACAAGAATAAGAGAGCCCTTTGTATTTTTGAAACGCAGTCATGTGGGCATGAAGGAGGCATCAGCCTCCTCCGCTCCCGCTATTCATTTTGCTCAATCACCTGTGAAAAGGACCTTAATCTGTTATTGTTTTGTGCCAAAATGTATTACAGTATGTTGATGTCCTTCAGTCTCTGCCCATGTAGCAGTCACTTTGTCTCGGGCAATCACTGCCTCTGGAAAGCTGCCGAAATCTCTGTCTTCACATGAATGCAAAAGTCCTTCCCAAGAACTCCCTCTGGGGATGTGCACAATAATATCAGGACATGAACTAGCTTGCAGTCACAGACACTGACAGTCACCGCCTATGGGGATAGTAGGAATGGTGAAGGCATTCTGACAAATACACTGCTTGACTTTCTTCCCCTTCCCCTTTCAGAGCGGCGGCGTCGCACAAGGGATTACAAAGTCAATGGCTAGTCCCTATTTAAATACCACATGTATTTGGAATGAGTCCCACAATGGTACTGCAAATCAATCAAATGCTAATGCCCGGTGACTCGGCAGGCACAAGCCAGGCTCAGCCCTGCATTTAGAAGCACAAAGCATCACAGGAGTCTTTTTTCCCTGCTTAAAATAAAGCTAGCCATTTAGGAAACAATGCGCACAGGTGATAGGCAAACGGTGCAGACTCAGGCTGAGACACACTCGCCTGGGAGTAAAGTCCACGGAACTTAATGCGAGTTACTTCTGACTTGATGTCTGTAAGATTGCACAGTCATTTGCAGATAATTTAAATAGCTACCATTTTACTGATGTGTTAAAAAACAAAAGCAAACCCACAGTGTTTATAAGGGTGTTTTAATTTTTGGAAGCACTGCTGGTGCAGAACTGTGTAAGTCTCTGAACTGTTCAGGGTCTGGGGCGAAGGTGGATGAGAGGTAGCCCAAGTGGAAGGAAACAGTACAGTGGTACCTCGGGTTACAGACGCTTCAGGTTACAGACGCTTCAGGTTACAGACTCCGCTAACCCAGAAATAGTACCTCGGGTTAAGAACTTTGCTTCAGGATGAGAAGAGAAATCGCACGGCGGCAGCGGGAGGCCCCATTAGCTAAAGTGGTACCTCAGGTTAAGAACAGTTTCAGGTTAAGAATGGACCTCCACAACGAATTAGGTTCTTAACCCGAGGTACCACTGTATGGTTAAGAAAATGAGCACAGAATATTTCACCCGGAAGCATTGTCTTCTAGGGAGATCATGCAACGCTAATTCATTGTCATGGCTGAAGTGTTTGGCAATAATTATTTAGCGTATAATTGGACTTTATATATTAATTTACTATGGGAGGAATTCAGTTAAGTTGTTGTGTGCATGGAACAAGGGCTTACTTGTGGAATGGAATAAACCCACACCTCCTAAATCTGCTCTGGAGGGTTGGGGAACCCCAGAATAGGTTTGGGGGATGCATGGCGGAACACAGGTCTGTCAGAAATAGTGTCTGGGTGGAATTTCCGAAAATCAGTAAAAATGCCATGGAAAACCCGGGCGTAGGGCAACCCATGTCGGAAGTGTTGATTTTTTTTGGTGAATTTCCTTAAAAATAGCTCAAAAAGTCTTCTTCTTTTTTGAGATTTTGCAAAATAAAGCTCAACAACTTTGCCCCCCCCCCCCCAGGTGCACATAGCCCACTTAACACTTTGTTGAATTTCACCCCAGTTTTTTATCTGCCTTGCAAGCAAAGCTCATGGTGGGATTGTGAGGAGAGTTTGGAGATTCTAGGCTGGAGAACCTATCTGAGGTTTTTTGAGGGGTACACCAAAGTCTTGTAAAGGCATCAGTGAATCTACCTATTTCAATTTCTTTCTTTTTAATTATATTGTATTGAAATTCCAAAAATTCAACATAAACACACAACATAAAAACATCATTTTTTAAATCAACTTCCTACACCATTTTCCATAGTTTATTATTATTTCTCCCCTTTGCTGTATCTTATTTTCTTAAATTTCAGTTTCTTTCATTTTCGAGTCTTAAGTTCGGTTCAGCCCATTTCCACATCAGTTTGGACATTTTTTTAAAAGTCTGTACAAAGATTTCTATGTGGTATTTGTGTGCATTTCTCGAAATATACAAGTGCATGAGCAATTTTGCCTTATAAACAGGGTTTTGCAAGCAATTTCCCCTAATATGTGTTTTGTACATTATTTTCATGAACATGCACATTTTTGTGTGCCTTTTCCCATAATATTCACATTTTTGTATACATTTTTAGGTTGGAGAACTACTTGGCAAAATCTGGAGAAGTGTGATTATTAAAGGATAGTTTTAATCCGTGTATTGGCTTGAGAAATGCAAATTAGGTAAATTCACATTAATTTTTCTCTCTCATCCCTGTTAGAAACTTTTTTTCAGAACTGCTTAAGTTGTTCTCCTGAAACAATATGGTGGCTGTTGTGCAAAGAAACCCTCGGGGGATTTCCATGGAAGCAAAAATCCCTGACAAGTTTGGTGACAGCTACTTAGGGATGGGGTCCAGCAATCCCTGCTGTTACCTGAATACCCTTCAAAGATGGACAATAGATATGAGAAACAACCAATGGCTGCAGGTTCCCATTGAGACTGGGGACTCAGCTACATTAATCAAAAAAACAGCATTTTGAATGTGTTATAGACATGCAACACCAGACGGGGCTGGAGAGCAAAAAAACTTTTTTTTTTTGCAATTTTCCATAGTGTTTTTGTTCCTTTTGTTATAATGATTTTATTTCTGACTTATTTATAGCATTTTTCCCCTTGTGTGTAGATCCACCCTGATACAGCAGAAGGCTATAGCCAATGACAGGCAGAACCAGCCAATTCTAGTTATGTCCCCATTCGCTTTCCTGTTCTACAAGGCAACACTGGGACTGGGGAAGAAGCTGATGTCTGGTGTCAGCCTTGGCCGTGGTTGTATGTAAGAGGCATGTGGGAGATGGATGAGGACAGACTGAAGTTGGTGGGGCAATGCCCTATTTGGCCTAGTGGACCACTGACATAGCTCTGCCCCCATTTAAAACATCTTACCAGCTAATTAAACTTTCTAAGCAGTACAATGCTGATAAGATTATGGTTAATTACAATCTCATGCAATCTGAGTCAGTTTTAATCCCATAGTTTCTAGTGAGAGTGAAGTATTTTTTTCAAAGAGAGAGAGAGGGAGAGAAAATTCTTTCAGGCACATGCTGATAGGTAATAGATTCGACACATTAGTGTTTCAATTACCTTTCTGGTATTTAAACGGGTAATTTTATTAAGCAGTTAAATACACAATCCCTGAGCAAGTGTACTTCTTTTCATAAATAAATAAATAAATAAATTGGGAGAGACATTACTTTGAAAAAGATGGAAGTATTTTTATGAGTACATTTCTAATTGATGGCTAAGTGCCTGTTGTGTTGATCAGTTGAAATATTAGCTGATTCCATGGTCACGTGGCTCACCTACTTTTTATTCCGCCCCCCCCCCCTTCCTCAATTTAGTTGTGTTTACAGGCTGAGATTAGATTAACTGCATAATAGGCTGTGGCTATTTATGCGTGTATTTAAAGCACTTTAAAGGACTAATGCACCACTGGCAACAGTACTTTGTATATTATACACTGGAGCATTTGATTTGTACATAAAGCAGCCTTATAATCAAGATGAACTTCAGTGAAGTCTTAAATATTTGCATCCCAATTCAGAACCATCTACGGACATGCATTAGGAGCTTTTCAGTTGTTCTGCAGGTGCAGACCTACGGAGGAATTTTGCTTTACGTGGATAGGAAGGGCAAATCCATAGATAGGCCTCCCACTAGTGCTTGCCCTCCAACATTTCTCCGATGAAAATATGGATGTCCTAAAGAAAAAACAGGACATTCCAGGATCAAATCAGAAACTGGGGCGGCTACTGTAAATCTGTGACTATCCCTGGAAAATAGGGACACGTTGAGGGTCTGCCAGCAGATCCCATTGTGCATATCTTAAACAAGCTGCGGATGTATGCAAAAGGACTTCTACATTTTACTGCTGTGCCACACATTGCTTCATCAATATATTGGTATATATTGATCCAAACGGTCATAGCTGTTTCCCCATGCTATTTCCCTTGCTTCCTCCTTTCTGATCCGGACAGGTCCGGTCACCTTTTCTGGTGGTCAGCATTGCGGCTAGGCATGCAGCCCCTGCAGTGATCCGGTGGAGGGCAGAGATTGACGCCCCCTTCATTGTCATCCCAGCCACGTCACCGGTGCTGGGCAGGGCCCTACCTAGGGGTGGCCCCTCTGTCCAATTAGCACAGGTAGGAGATGTGGCCATGGGAGATTTAAACTGTGGGGTGGCCAGGAAGCCCTCCTCTCTTGCCCTTCGCCAGATCTCCCAACCCACCTGCCCTCTTTTTTTTTTGCTTTGCTATGACACAACCTTGCTATGGACAAATGTCGGCCACCATATTGTTTGGGCCAGGTAGGAATTTTTTCCACTTGGCAAATTCACGCCAGTCATTTGGTTTTGCCTGCCTTGTAGCAATCGTTAAGCCCTTTTTTGGACGGAGGGGATGTTGTAGCCCCTGTCTGCTCCTCCTCTTTAAGGGTATCCTGTTAAAGGGATCCGGGGGTGTGCATTCTGTCCAATGCCCGGACATGGGCTAGGCCATGCCACGACCCCAACAAGGATCCCTTGGGGTGCCTGTATGTGATGTAAGTCATAGGGCTCCCCCTATTGCTGGCATACCCTAGGAAGAACTCCCTGAAGATGGGCGGGAGTCGAGATATAGCCTGGCTTCACCCAATTCCTAGGCCAAATCACTCACATGTGCAACCAATAAAGTTGTGGCCTATTTGAACCCATAAACCTAAATACTCATGTCTGTGTGTTTATTATCCACCAAGGAACTGTGGGTCATGGGGCCTTGGCACCCACTGCATCCAGCTCCCTTCTTCACTGTATCTTCCCAGGTCTACATCCACTTCCTACTATGTTGTACAGGGCAAACTCAGGGTCCGAATGAGAGCCTAGAACACTGGATTGCGTGGGGAACTCTGAGCTCATTGCTACACTTCTTGTCCTAACCTTTAGCTTGTTCTTAATATCCAAATGGGTAGCCGCATTACTGTCTGTTGCAGCAATGAGTGCCATAGCGCCTTAAAGATTAACAAATGGATTATGACATAAGGATTCATGGACCAGAGCCCAGAGCTGATGACATAATAAATTTCTGAGTCCTTAAGGTGCCACAAAACTCTATGCTGATCTTAATCACTACTAACTATGCTCATTGATGTTGAGATGATGAATTACTCCGTGATACCGTCTTGGTTTCTGCAAAGTATATTGTGGACTTTCTCTCATTGCAATGCCTATTGCTTGTGCCCATATTTTGTATGCACAACCTTGCGTGAGCAACTGCGGCTTTTCCTCGACCACCAGCTTCCCCGCTCGGAAGTTGCAGCATGACGCAGAACTGGTGTTCCATGATTTAATTGATGCGTACCTCTGCACACTGTTCTTCTCCCGCAGTTCTCCGGGAGTTTTACGGCCCATTATTGAGTGACTAAAATGGGTGCAGATTTTGCAAGCCTCTGCCAGAAGATGTTTATTACGCTCATCATTCTTCGGGAAATCATGTTCCAGCAGGTTCGGGCAGCGTGCAGAACATGGCACATGTGTGAATTAGCTGCTTCACACCACTCTTACAATATTATCGCCGCTAATAAAACTGGGGGGAAGACCTTGGGGGCAAGGCTGTGCATTAATTTGGTTGCACAGCTTTGAAAAGCGATCTTTGCTAAGCCTGGAGATAAGAGGAGCCATTATGCTTCTTTCTGAAAGTTACAGCCAATTGTTGAGGGAGCTGGAGTGTCGAGGTAGAATTGCAATCAAGTGTTGGTCCAGTCGTGTGCATGCTGGCTTTTTAATATGGATGCATTTTCAATGTGTCTCCAGAGTTATTTTACTAAGCCTGAGTTGGTACTTAAAAAGTGTTTGATGTTGCATAGACACAGATGCATAGATACTCTAGATGGTGTTTTAAACTTTGCCTCTATCATAAAGAATGCTGCTGGTAAATAGAGAACTAGGGCTTTCCCAAATTACCACGGATGCTTGAGGAATTAGATCCTTGCACATTTCAGATGCACAACTGGCTTGATCCTCGGCTCCTTGATCCACGACAAAAGTGTGGATGGGGACATTCTTCTCCACCAGCATTTGCACTTCCCGATGTTCTGAAGGAGGCCTCATTTCAAAAGTATGTATCAAAATACATTTTAAAACGTGCATTTTGAGAGAATGTGTGATGAAAGTGTTTAATTTTAAACTGAATTTTCATGCAGATTTTGTTTGGAGATCGAAGACTGAATGGACATGGCAATTTACCTGGAATGAAAATAGATTTGCACCAGGGGTGGGTAACTTCCAGCCTGCAGGTCTACCTAGGCTGACACAGGTTATAGTTTGGCTGTGGTGCCATTTTCTCCTAACCACACACCCACTCCACACTTGACATCACATGTGAAGGGCAAGGGGAGATGTAGCTCTCAATGGGAGCCTTAAAGTGTATTTCTAATTGTGCATTGCCAAAGGAGGCTTGCTGTGACTGCCAGTCAGCTGATTGGCAGTGAGAGCAAGGTAGGCTGGGATTGGTTGCGCTACTGAGTTCCTCATGGGAAACTCTGTAGTACAGTCAATCCCAGCAGAAAGAAGAGCTTGAAGTCAGTGCCTCCCAGGGAGAACAATGCAGCCAGTTGATCTTTGAAGGGATCACTGAGGTCAGCTTTGAAGCACTGACTACCAGCTTATCAGGGGCATGCCAAAGCAGTGCACAGGGAGGTTGGCCAGTGCTTTGCAAAGAGCCCTGCTCAGAACTTTGCATGGTATTTTGAAGCCCTGATGATTGTGGAGACTTGAAAGCACCACCTCGTCTGACATCATTGTGGCATCAGGTGATTGACAGGTGAACGGCCCCACCCACCTGTCCAATTTTGCTTGTCAGACACAGGGCAGATAACGATCTGGCTCACTGGCTAGATCCAGCTTCTCACCCCTGATTTGTAATCTAGAAATAACTTTCCTCGTTTCATCTTTGTTTTTGTGGCTTCTGATAAGTGCCTCCTGTTTCTGAGAATTTGTCACAAGCTTTTCTCGGGGTTGTCCCTCCCCGGGGTGATTTTGTATCTTCCTGACATGCCGCTACTCATTCCCCATTTAATCTTATTGGCTGCATCGATCCATGTGATTTTTGGCAGTGATTTCACAATGCTGCGGCTGACATAATGGATATTTCTAAACCAAGTGCCCAGGTAATCGCAATCACTTGGCTTATGCAACAGTTTGGACAAATGAGACTGAGGATAAGGAGAGTGAAGAAGTAGAAAAAATGACATTGAGAACAAGCAGCAAACAGAGTCTTGAATAGTATTGAGACAACATCAGTGTTTAGCGAGTTTTGTTGTAATTTATTCACCTGAATTAAGTGTGTTAACTTTTGAGGTTAATACCAGAATTAAAGAATATCGGGCACAGCAAACGACACAGGGTTGGTTCATAATTCATTTCTGTGAATTTTGCTTGTAGGCAGAGAACTAATTGCATAGGCTCTTTCTTTATGTTCATGGTATCAGTTGTAGCAGACATCTCCGACACTGTCCTGTCTGTGGTTAATCAGCTCTCCCGACAATCTTTTCAAGGAGAAAGTACTTTCTCTTTTTTCTATTTAAGAGCCAAATGCCAGAATGTCTTCAAACTTCATCATTATTTATCGCAGGCATTTATTTATTCATAGGCCTTTTTAATATTTGTATTCTTTCCTATCTCGAAAGGTGAATTACAGCATATTAAAACCAGACTTTAGGCATATCTCTCTTGCGCACACATGCGCGTACATCAATTACAGCGCTGTCCCCGTTTACAAACTGTAAGGTGGACGCAAAGCAGAATTCAGGGCAAAGCCGGTTCCTGTCAGGAGGGGAAATTCATAATAGTAAAGCAAGGCTGGGTGTCATATGGTGCCTCAGAGATGGAGTAAGGCAAAGTATTTCCAAGCATTTCTATGCAAAATACAGCAACAGACGGACTGGGGAGCTTTTTATAGGGAGAAGGCCTTATAAGGTTGCCAGCTTTGGCCATTTGCTGTTCACATTTCTTCTTTGTTTATCTGTCTAGCTCCTCCTCCTTTGCTCAGAGCTTTGTGGTAGGCCAATGGATCAATCCCTTGAGGTATCTTACTGTGGCGATCACACAGGGTCCCCGGACCTTTGACGGTCTATTGATCCCTGTGCCACCACTATGATCACTTCCCCGCTGCCACCAACCCGTTTCTCTCGGGTACACACTGAGTCCAGACAGTTATTAACATCAAAACAAATAATCAAGTTTATTTTATAAGCATGAAGAAGGTTATGGTTTCAGATAATTTTTTTTGTCAGTTTCTTACCCTTAGTTTCTATTCTGGCCTATACCTTCCTAATAACTTCTAACTGATTATCCCAACTGTCTATCTGAATCCTCCTAACAGTTTCACTCACTCTCACATCAAAACTAGACCAACCCACAGACTTATCCTCCCTCTTCCTTCTCCAACTCCCAACTGACTTCCCAACAACTCCAACTCTAACTCCTCCTCTTGGGTTCCCACTGGCCAATCACTTCACACTCATTTAACCCTTTTCTTATGACCCACCTAGGAGGGCAAACGCCACACTTACCCTCCAGCTGTACTGACTTGGGGTGCAATCGCAGCAGGCTGGGTGGGTGTTGGGTGGGGCAGGGATCTCCCGCCATGCAGTCAAGAAACATTTTGCTGGCCTCTGCCCACTGAGTGATACTCATGCCACTCTGCTGGTACACAACTTCCCATTCTGCCCAACGAAGTGGCTGAGAGTACCAGCAGTGGGTTTTCCTTTGAAAACCCACTGAAACTGGGTTTCCCACTGAAACTGGGTAAAACCTCCCTGAGATCTACGGGTATAGGGTGGTATACAAATCCAATAAACTAATCAGGGGAAGGGATCAGCCAGGTGCAGACTGGCATAACCCAGAGCAGGCTTTTGCCTTCTCCCCCACTTAGTGTGAGCAACAGGGTTGTGGGTGCACCAATCTTTCGCTGCCTGGCTGGGGTTTAGATTGCTCTGTTAGGATAAACAGCCAGGATTTCCAGAACACTGTCTCGATAAGCCCTGCTCCCTCCCCACTGCACATGCTTGTGTTAGGTGAAGTTGAAGTCCGAAGTGTAGGTTGCAGTAGGCAGTGGTCCTACCAGAGTTCCATGTAAACCTCTGTAAAATGTCTTAGCTCCCTCACTCCTCTGCATGACAAGACATTCTAGGGCGTAGTGCATTATAAGTTTTGGGTTATGTCCAGAAGGCAGCTGGAGTCTTGTTGGCATTTCAGAATATTTGCATGTATATGCCAATACACAGGATGTGCAGATGTGAAGGGTGCAGCTCAAACACTTCAACAGGTAACCAAATTCCATTGCTCCCACATCAGATACCCAGGAAGACAACCAACACCCCAAAGATGCTATAGAGTCCAAACTCAGCTTTACATCTGTGTCTGACTCAAACTTCAATTTCTGTTCATACTCAGACATCCAGGTCATCCTTAGTTGGGGTGGGGAACAGATAACCCCCTTTCAGGTACTTCCTGGTCTTTCAGAAAGCCATCTATAGCTACTGAGATCACTCAGCTCGACTTCCTTGCTAAGGAAATGGTGCCTAAAAACTTTGCTAGATTAAGGTAGCCTTCAGCTCCATTGACTTCCTATTCACCTGCCCTTCAATCTTACAACACAGTTGTATCACAGAAAAGTGGCTCCCTTGTGGTAGCTGTATCAGCACCTGAAGGCCACTCTTGCCTCCTGTTAAAAAAAAAAAAAGCAAGCATATTGATCAACATAGTCCTGACTTGAAATCAGACTTTTACCAAGTCTAAGCCAGCCTCCACTGGTTCAATGTGCTCACGTTGTCCATGATGATATCCTCATAAATTTCATCCACTTTGCCTGCATAATGTGCTAAGCTCATTTCCCCTCTCTCCATGTGGCAGGGAAATGGATGAGCAATGTGAACATTAGTGTGTTGGATATCCCAAATCCGGGCTTGGCAACCTCCACCGCCCATCTGTCCCAGGCAGCATTGCAAATGGTCAGGAACAATATGGACTGAGAACATCTGAAGGGCCATAGGTTGCCTGTGCCCCCATTCTAAGCACTTATCACTTTAGCATGGAAGACACAAAGAAGGACGTACTGCAGCAAAGGGGGCATGGTTGGTCAAAAAGTCTGGTTCAGAGCCATATCCCACAAGCAACTGGTGAACCGGACTCTGGAATTTTACCCTTCCCTCCTGATCCACGTAGCTTGCCTCTGCATGATCCCAGCTGCCATCCTCTAGCAACATTTCATCTCACAGATTTTCAGGGGGCACTCCCAATTCGGCTTAGCTCTCTCCTGTGGCCCTCTCCATTCCAGTCCTTGTTTGTCTTGTCAGATTCTATGAGTATGCTTTACTTATGTTATTCCCTCACCCGACATCCATCTTGTCAAACTGCTGGGATGGGGGCAGACAGTTTTGAAGCATGCCTTCTGCATGGCACGGCCTTATGCGCCATCACTCTTAACAGCTCCGTCTCTCAGCTGCTCTCTCTGCTCTTCGCACCGAGCAACCCTGGCCTCCAGATACTATTCCCATTTGCTAGCAGCTGCAAACCGCTTGCCCTTGCTTGTGATCAGACAACATCGAGCTCAATTTCTCTTGGAGGAATTTAAGCAAGAAATGTGTCGGCTGAAAGTTCTTCCCTTCCTGTTCAAGTCTTCCCAAATTCTTCGAATTCACACTCAGAGGGGTAGACAGAAATAACAGCAGCAGCAGCAACCATTTAAAAAATGCCTGGAAGGTGAAAAACTTTGCATTTTAAACTAGTTTTGCCATACATGAAAACTGTGAATTGAAGGGGCTGAAGGAGCCATCTCTGAAGCCAACCAGAAACGAGCTGCTTATACACAAAGAAAAGTTTTAGATATTTCTGGCTTTCCCCCCTCCTGATCATCCATTTTGCAGGTTGCCTGCAGGGGACGTGGCGGGTGTATAACCTTTGCAGCTGGTTCAGTGGAAGAGAATGGAGGAAGAACAGAGAAATATGAATTTTCAGCTTGTTTTATCATCTTTGAACGAGATTCATGAATATGGCTCTTTTTAGAAAAAAGCCCCATAGGAGCTACACGTTCTGCATCTTAGAGTCAGGGTCACAGTCATCATAGGCAATGCAATTCAGAGACCAAAATGCAAGCTGAGGCTTCTTTTCTCTTTTGCTACTCTGCCTTTCTACACCGCCGCCTTGAGAGTTGCCCGTAGAACCATATACTGTGTGACAGACTGGGGGTATGTTCACATCAGTGACTTGAAATGTAATGAGGTTATTTACTCCCGATGCATTTCCAGCTGCATTTGCAAGGGGTTGTTCACATCAGAGAGCGGGCTGGGATGTCTTCACCCAACGCATCTGACCATTTGGGTTTCCCTGCCCCTACAGCCTTCCTGGGACCCCTATTCCTTAAGCTGTCAAGTGTGCTTGCTTGTTCATCTTCATCTGTGTGAAGGCTGTTCACATCACGGTATGTTCACATGGCTGCTTACCTCACATCCAGTTTTCTAATTGGACTGAAGTTGCTAATGGCAAATGACATGTGGCTCAGCTTCAAAATTAGCAGTGGGAGAGCAATGGGTGGAAAGTAAACAGTAATGTGAACATACCCTAAGACAAGCTCCCTCAACCTCGGCCCTCCAGATGTTTTGAGGCTATAATTCCCATCCTCCCTGACCACTGGTCCTGCTAGCTAGGGATCATGGGAGTTGTAGGCCAAAAAACATCTGGAGGGCTGAGGTTGAGGAAACCTGCCCTAAGATGCTGATGATGATTTATTCAATTTATACACCGCCCTTTATCAGAAGATCCCAGGGCAGTGTACAACATTAAAAACACATTACAGAACATCAGTGATAAAAACATAATGACAGATAGCCTAATAATAAAATATTCATCATAATAACAGTCCTCTCCCCCCACTTCACAAGTCATAGATTATTTAATAGCCATAGGTTTGGGTAAAGAGGAATGTTTTTGCCTGGCACCTAAAGACATATAGCGATGGCTCCAGGCAAGGCTTTCTGGGGAGAGCATTTCACAATCAGGGAGCCACCACCAAAAGGCCTGTTCTCTTGTTGCCTCCCCCTCTGAACCTCTCGGATGGGGGACATGGAGAAAGGCCTCAGGTGATAAGTGCAGGGTCTGGGTCAATTCATACGGGGAGAGGTGACCTGAGCTTCCTTCTTTAGACTGAACCAAGGATCTCTCTATAGCTTAACTGACCAAGACTCCCAGATGTCTTGGCTACCGAAGGTCATCTGTGTAGAGATACTGAGGCTTCAGTCTATCACTTTGTCCTACATGGGAAACTGCCCTACAGCAGGTCCAAGTACTTGTCCATTTAGCCCAGTGTTGTCTACTCTGAAAGACGGCAGATCTTGAATGTATCACCTGCTCTTTGATTCTTTGTGTGTGTGTGTGTGTGTGTGTGTGGTTGTTTTCCTAGGGTTGGCACAAATTGAACTTGGCACATTTTGCATGCTAGATGCTCCATAAATTATGGCCACAGCTCCATGGGAGGACTAGACCATGTTGTTTTTTCTCATGTCCTAGTTAGGCCCATCTAAAGCAAAATTCTGGCTTCTTTTCTCTTATAGCTTTGTTTACATTCACTTCTACCCTCAAAAGCACTCACTGATGTACCTTGCATTTGCTTGAAGCTTATCCCCATTGAAATGATTACTGTAATTTCTCACAGCCACAGGAGTATAGTCAAACAGAAAGAATAGTTGCCTTCCCAATCTGGAATGCTTGTAATATTAATAAAACTGGCATGAGGTGGAGGGAAATGAGGCAGCATGGAACCAAATAGGTGCTGTGTTCGGTTGATTTAAGTCCTGGAAATTCCACGTGGTGCTCAGATTTCAATTTGCATTTCACTTTAGCAGCAAACTATCATTCATTTGGTGGGGGGAAAGTGCTGCCCGGTGCCAGTCAGGGTGAACTCCTGTGATTGCATCTTTCAGCAAAGAGCAAAGCACAGCAGCAAACGTGCAGCCTAGCCCTGCCAGGTTTCCCTTCTTAACAAAGTGAGCAGGATTTTTCATTTCATACATCATTTACAGTTGCCACAATGATTTCTGAAAGCCAGACTGTATTTTCAACAAAAGGAAAAGAAAGGGAGAAGATGTATTATTTGTTACAACAGTCTGGCACATTGGGCTCAAATTTAATCAGGCCATAACATCGAAAGCAGCATTAGATGTGGGAGGAGAGCCAGTCATCCCTAACCCAGAATAAAAGATAGGATCTCTTTCCCTGTCAAAAATAAAAATCTATATAGACCCATTGGGCAGCAATTTGGGTGCCTTGACGCACTGCAAGGTTACAATAGCAGCCAAGATGATGCACACACTTAATACAGGTGCAATAGCTCCATAAATTTGAGAGTTTCAAAGTAAAGCACAATCCTTAATCCTTCTCTGCAAACTTGCAAGGGTTAGCTATACAGGTTATTGCTATAAAGTGCCTAGCCTGTTCCTGCAGGTACTGCTGAGTGTACAGACCCCTGTTGCGCAGAACAATGCATTTGAATGGGATTCTCAGCAGGAATCTGGCACACTCGGCAGGACCTCAGCGACCTTATAGGAAACCAGGGCATCTGCACTTTTCTATTTTATCCCTTCTCTGGGCAGCCGATGCATCTCAGGTGCTGACCTGGATGAATGGAAGGGTGAGGGGGCTTGCAATTGTTAATAAATAACATTACATAAATTCATAGGGATTGATCAGGCACGTTGTTGTGAACTTTCTGCTCCCATTAAATGCAGGTAGCATCAGCACTCGGGCCCCGAAGGCACAGCCAGTGGTAGGCATGATCCGTTTCCAGAGGAGCTTTCTGTTGCTTCTCTTTTAATGCTGGCACAGTTGCTTGCCTTTTGTCTGAACGTCAGCAACAGACAGTTTGTTTCATTCATGTGGCACATCAAAATGCCATTGCAGGGCTGCATTAAGACCTTTAGGGACCCTAAGCACTTCAAGAACATTTTGGTGCCCCCATATCGTAAGTTGACACATTGATGGCCTCCCAAATCTATGTGGTTAATATTTTCCTTTCCCCCCAACCCCCTCAAAGAAAAATTATCTCCACAATTATTGCCAAGGCCTTTAAAAACCTCCAAATTTGGAGAACCCTCCCTCCCAATCTGGCAACACTGTACCGAGTGCCCCTGCACTAACTCTCAGTGGAAGACTGAATGGAGCAAGATTTGGACAAGAACGATTGCGTGGGCCTCGGGGGACTGAGTGGCAGTTTACCAGTTACCAGATTCTACTTTTGTTGCATTCCCAAGAAAATTACATCAAATAAGAGACAATTTTGCTGCCCTTTTATGTTGCCCCAAATTAGCTGCCTGGGGCAGCCACCTTGCCCTACCTAATGGTCAAGTTCTAAACATACCACAATACAGTGGTACCTCTGGTTATGAACTTAATTCGTTCCGGAGGTCCGTTCTTAACCTGAAACCATTCTTAACCTGAGGTACCACTTTAGCTAATGGGGCCTCCTGCTGCCGCCGTGCCACCGCCGTGCGATTTCTGTTCTCACCCTGGGGCAAAGTTCTCAACCTGAGGTACTACTTCCAGGTTAGCAGAGTCTGTAACCCAAAGTGTTTGTAACCCGAGGTACCACTGTAGTAACACAAACAGACACATTGATATTGCTGTGGTGAATGTGTTTCTCAAGGGGACCTGAGCTGAGCTTTGGTCATCATCCAATGCAGCACATTTCAATTATAGTTTAGTTAACCTTAATATAAAAGCATCCTGTCATTCACAGTACACCCCATTTTATCGGAAGACTTTGGGAGACAATGAGAGGAATTCTGCTTCAATATCTTCATCTGGCTGTGAACTGAAAGTGGCAGAAACTTCCTGTGTAGCAGGAAGGCATAGCATGGGGGGGGGGCGCAAAAGGACTGTGGCTCTGGGTGCAAAATTCTGAGGGGGGCACAACCAGGCGCCCCCACACAGGCACTAGCTTCCACAGGGTCTCCCCCCTCCCAGCAAAGGTGGCAGAGCAGCTTAGGCCCACAGTGAGCAGGTGTGGATGAGAATATTCTTTAATGAATGGAGACTCATACCATGAACAGAGTGGAAATTAAGAAGGGAAATCATTGTGTTTTAAGCAATGTCTTCATCTTGTCGCTTTGGGAAGTTTCTGTATGAAAACATGTTGCCAACAATCTCCTTCCAAAATGCAGCATGTGAGCCAACCAAGGTTATCTGGCTGCAGTTTGTGCCTTATGGCTTCAACTCTGTATTATATCACCTCATGGCTGTTGATATAACCCCCCTATAATCCATGTAAAACTGCATAAAATGGTAAAACACAGCTTCACGAACTATGCAAATGAGATGGATCTTCTATGTTCCATGTGCGCACCCTCAAAATAATAATAATAATAAATCCAGTGTAAACAAAAGCTGATTACTAGATTATTGAAGTCGTTAACCTTCTTCTTGAGCGTTCAGAAGAAAAGGCTAATAAAGAGTGGTGAAGGGGGAACATGCACTTATAATAACAAATAATAATCAGGCAGAGCCATGGCATACAAAGTGCATTGCAAATCAGAATTTTAATTTAATTCAGCACAAAAATAATAAGAAGAGACGTGGAGCGGAGGGGGCAATGCTAACAGGTTATTCCCTTGAACTGGCAGTTCATATCAGTTCTGATGAGGGCTTTTGTTGACGTGTCTTCGCCGCTATTCTTTAAAGACAGTGAAGAGACAGAGGTAAATACATGCTTCTGTCCCTGCCTGCATCTCTTTATTAGGAAGGCTGGTCTATTGAAGAGCCTTTGTTCTTTTTTGTAGTCATTTGTCAAAATGCATAAGGTCGCTGCGGATTTACATACTTGACTTGAGAGGATGAATGGGTGCAATTAGCAACATTACACTTATTTTCATGCCATCATTTTGATTTAGAATGTTGTTGCCTTAAAAAGATCTTAATTTCTAGGGCAAATTACCTAATTGTTCATTTCGTGTTTAACTATTTTTAGATAATTAGGAATTAGTAATTTAATTTATCCCCTTTCTGATTAATTGAGTTAATAATGTCTGCTGAGGAATTTAACACCACAGATCAGAGTGCACAGCCAAAGCCCAGTTTCAGTACGACCGTGTCCATGTAAGTAGCACTGAAAAGCCCTTCCTGGGCTGATATAATTTGTTCATTTGTCTCCTACCTTTCCTCAAGGCCACATTCTCGGTTCTCCCCACCCAAATACCAAATTTATCTTCACAAAACCTCTGTGATGTGGATTAGGCTGAGGAGCAGTGGAAAGTCGACAAGAAGCAATGGAAACTCTATGATCACCCTGTGAGCTTCATGGCTCAGGGTGCCGTTTGGTCTGTTCCTCCCTAATTTTGCACTCTACCACTACATCATAGAATCTTAAGAGTGGGAAGGGACTCCAAGGGTCATCTAGTCCAACCCTTGCCAACCTTCCCATTATACCAGTAAAAAGGATCCATCCAAGTGCATCAGTTGTCCCATGCTGAAGTTGGGCAAAGCCACTAACTGAATACAAGCATAACCATTAAGTGAAATTGGTGGAGTTATCCCATTGGCTAGCCTGGGTCTGTACAGCTATGTATACATGGAATCCTCTTTCCCCCTTTTCACTGAACTCATGTAGGTGAGGGGTGGGTCTACCAGGTGCAATTCTCCTCTCCTTTCTGTGTATAGGCTGAATGCATATATTGAAGGAGTAAATGGCTCTCAGGGACGCAGGTGGCGCTGTGGGTAAAACCTCAGCGCCTAGGACTTGCCGATCGCATGGTCGGCAGTTTGAATCCCCATTGCGGGGTGACCTCCCGCTGCTCGGTCCCAGCTCCTGCCCACCTAGCAGTTCAAAAGCACTCTTAAGTGCAAGTAGATAAATAGGGACCGCTTACTAGCGGGAAGGTAAACAGCGATTCCGTGTGCTGCTCTGGTGAGCCAGAGCAGCTTCGTCACGCTGGCCACGTGACCTGGAAGTGTCTGCGGATAGTGCTGGCTCCCGGCCTCTAGAGTGAGATGAGCGCGCAACCCTAGAGTCTGTCAAGACTGGCCCGTACGGGCAGGGGTACCTTTACCTAAATGGCTCTCAAGTGCAGGAACGACATCTATTTTCCCCCCAGGAAGTTCAGCATTGTGTAGTAGCACCTCCCTCCCACAGCATTAGCTATTCCTTCTTCATGCAGTTGGAATTCAAGCTGGTTACCTGGGGACTACTGAGTAACTGGCGAATACTTGACACAACAGACTAGCCGCACTGGACAAACAATCCCTCTCTCACGATCTTGCATAATGCTGGTCACTTTCGTATATGTGATGTTGTGAAGCATTTCAAAAATGTTGTTGGAGGTAAAGCTAGCTAACTCTCTCTCTCACACACACACACAAACACACAAACACAAAACACTGCACCGTGGCCTTTTCAGTGTGATGCAATGTTATCTGCATTGTTGTTGGAGCAGAAATACAATGATGACTTGGCATAATAATAGATCATTACGTTGGAACAGTTAGAGTAGCATACCAAATGACACATGGATTTTGTCCAACAGAAGAACAGAAAAAAGAAGAAAAGTGAGAGAAAGGTTTCTATTGCCAAGGTTTCTATGCTTTCTTTTTCAAGGAAAAAAAAAAAACATCTCTGAAGAAGAAGAAGAAGAAGAAGAAGAGTTTGGATTTGATATCCCGCCTTTCACTCCCTTTAAGGAGTCTCAAAGCGGCTAACATTCTCCTTTCCCTTCCTCCCCCACAACAAACACTCTGTGAGGTGAGTGGGGCTGAGAGACTTCAGAGAAGTGTGACTGGCCCAAGGTCACCCAGCAGCTGCATGTGGAGGAGCGGAGACGCGAACCCGGTTCCCCAGATTACGAGACTACCGCTTTTGACCACTACACCACACTGGCTCTAGAAGCAAGATTGTCCTTCAGAATTCCTTCTTCCAGCGAGTGGTCAAGTCACATGTGCTCATGTTCTTCAGCAGACAATATTAGCTCAATTAAACAACAAAGATGAAAAATAAATGGCTCCTTCCTAATTATACCCCAACCCCCTGACAAATTCAAATGGGCAACAAAAAGCACTCTATAATTCACTCCGAAATTATGATTTTCACACCATTTGCAACCTAAATCAAAGACATAGTAATAAAATAAGTCTAATGCTGTTAATTGCATCCATGCATCTTCTCAAGTCAAACACATAAATTATAAGTTTGAGATTTATAAGTGCAGAAGTAAAACCAAAGTATATAAAAAGCTCTCAAAGGCAAGACAAGGGCTGGAATTTAGACTTAATGTCCTAAAATACTTACAAATTAGGTTTTACAAAGACCTGCTAGGGGTGTTGAGAAGAACAGAGCCATCTTTACCCGGGGGTTCAAGGAGTACGGGACACCCGGGCCCACCACTGAAACCGCCTAAGCTCTTAACTATCTACCTGTTGTGAAATAATAAATAATTTTGATCAAGCTAGAAAAACAAAATACATATATACCTTGGTATTACCAAAATGTATACCTACTGTTCACTAAAGGACTTTCAACTTTGTGCGCTCATTTACCAAAGACACTGCACGCCAGTGGCGGCGCTTGTTATTCACAACGGCTGTGCTTGACTCAACGACAGTGGTTGTCATTCTCAATGGCGCCGTGCACGCGAAATTAACTCTTACATCATAATAAAAGTTAATTTGGGGGCTAAAACTAAATTTGGGGGTGCTGGGCAGATCTTTGCACCCCAGCAGCACATATGCTAAAGACTGCACTGGAGAAGAACAAGGGATTGAATGCTAGGGTAGCCACAGGTGCCAATTTATTATTTCTTCTGATACTTCAGTAGTGAAACTTCCCCTGAAGTACAACAGGGTTCTCTTTGTCATCTGCTAATGTTGTACATGTTGTTGAACGGCAACTCCCACCAACCCCAAGGTCAGTGATGATAGAGAGCCACAGGATCCCTTGCTCCTTGCATCTAACAGTGCTAACAAAAGATCTGACTTTTGAGAGGGAGAATGTGTTAGAATTCCTGATCTATGATTGCAGTCATGGGATTTGACCGTGTATGTTTTGACTCCACAGAGTGGGAAGTGACGAAGACAGGATGTTTGTGTTACTGCGTTCCGTGAAGTGGGACTATTGTCCTTCGTTCTTTTTCTCTTTGCTGTCTAATGCTAGAGAGAGAGGGAGGGAGCCATGTTGCAGTGCTCTGTGTGTGTTTATATGTAAATAAAGTAGATTAGCCCAAATGCTGAGTTGCTGAGGTCTGTCACGCAAGTTGTGCAAACTCTGTGGATCCCTAAGTATGCCGGTGTCGGTTGGCATCGGTCACTGTGATGTTCGGGCAGAAGAAAGCTTTTGAAGCTCCCGAACGATCGAGCAGGAGGGAGAGAACATGCCAGTCGGGTATGTGTCTCTGCCAGGGTCCTACTCAAGTGTAGACTGAACTCCTGACAGAAAGTGTGGCAGTTGGCATGGAAAGACACCCCCACCCACCCCAAATCCTTGCTCGGTTCACTTTGGGACAGCCACTATTTCTCTGCCTAATCTACCTCACAGAATTGTACGGATAAGAAGACATCATGGCTGTCAACTTTGATGGCTTCCAAAGAGGATTTGACCAACTCATAGAGGACAAGGCTACTAGCCACGGTGTCATGCCTTCTCTCAGGCGGTATGAATGAATGCCATTTGCTAAGAATCACAAGTGGAGAGAGTGCTGTTGTGTTCTTGTCCTGCTTGCAGGTTTCATCAATCAGTAACGATATGGATCAGAATCCACTAAAATTGCCCCTGATCCACACTCTAGAAAAATGAATGAAAACTACTCAGTGCATGTCACCGAAGATCAGCACACATTATGGTGATTTTATTCTATACCCCACTCATCTGACTGGGTTACCCCAGCCACTCTGGGCAGCTTCCAACACATATAAAAACATAATAAAACATTAAACTTTTTTTTAAAAAACCACTCCCCTATACAAGGCTGCCTTTAGAAGTTGTCTTCTAAAGGTTGTACAGTTACTTATCTCCTTCATTCAGGGGTCACATAACTCCGTACCTTCCAACATTTCTCCGATGAAAATAGGGACATCCTAAGGAAAAGCAGGACATTCCAGGATCAAATCAGAAACCGGGGCAGATTCTGTAAATCTGTGACTGTCCCTGGAAAATAGGGACACTTGGAAGGTCTGTAACAGACATAGGCAAACTCCGGCCCTCCAGATGTTTGGGACTACAATTCCCATCATCCCTGACCACTGGTCCTGTTAGCTAGGGATGATGGGAATTGTAGTCCCAAACATTGGGAGGGCCAGAGTTTGCCTACGCCTGGTCTGTAATCTGTACATTTAGATGTAATTTTAAAAGCTCTGTTAAGAGCCTCATGTAATCCTGGAAGCCAGTCTGATGACAATCGGATCACAGGATTGAATCATTTTGAAGGTACATGAAGCAGACATACCTTTCACACAAAAAGAGCATGCTTTTGCAGGCAAGCAAAAATATGCTTGGTTATGTAATCTTTTGAGCTTCAAAATGACCCCACCATTTCTAATAAAATCACCTGTCAGAAGCTCTGACCCTACCAAATGCAAGTCATGGGAGCACACCCTTCTACACCAATGCTTCAGACCAATCAATAACAATTCAATCTTAGCAGGATTCGGGCAAGAGCTTATTACAAGCCAGCTGAAACTGAATTTCAGCCAAAGAATTAGACATCAAGGAAAACACCGCACTAAGGTCTGATGTGAAACAACACAATTCCGTATGCTATGTCAACTTGAGAGATAGCTCCGTTGCTTCTGACTGATAATGTCACAGAACAGCAACTTGCAATTATTTTTCTTAAAAACAGAGCCTCTGAAGTTAAAATAGGACCCAGAGGGACGTAACAGGCAAGTTCCGTTTCATTTAGGGATGGATCTGCTAAAGGTATCTGGGAAAGGAAGAGTCCTAGAGGAAAAGCACTCACACAAGGCTAAAATAATAAACGATGATGTATGCTCAGGTTCCTGAATTCAGACCAGCTGTAGGCCGGCTAGAGTCAGCATTCCCTTATTCTCCCATGACACAATTCTTGCAAGAATGAAGGCAAAGAGCAACCACATCCCAGGCTCCAGCTGGGAAACTGTCACAACCTCTTGCAAACACAGCAGAGCCACGTAAGTTGCTTCATATAGTTCCTTGGCTGCACTTTGACTGTGTCGGGCACAGGAGAAATGTGACATTATCCCACTTACATGTTCTGTGATCCTTAACATATATGCATACCAAAACCGACCGCCAGCTGTTTTCTTCTTTTGGTGAAATTTCACGTGTTTGTTCAGAATTCCAGCCTTCTGTAATATAAACACAGGTCTCCATAACTCTGTGCGACTGGCCACAATGGAGTCGTGGACTCCAATTAAACCAGCAAACAAAGACAAGCAATGCTATTTGCAAAAACAATGTCCTTAAAGAGCTAGCTATGCAGTGTTTTGTCTGTGTTTAACATGGGGCAATCAAGGGAATTACGTTCTCTTCCAAAGCAGTAATGGAAGAAGAGGGGTGTTCTAAAGAAATGTCAGTATCAAAAATGTTGTTGATACAAAGAAAATTATGCAGCAAGGAAACCACATATATGACCAACTCAAACCGTTGTCATGCCGCATAGGGGCAAGATGAGTTGCTTGGTTTCTCTGATGTCTTTTCTGTGAGGATGCTCAAAACTTTGGGGAGTCTTCTGTGGTTCAGAAAACTGGTGAAATGAAGAGGTGGGAGAGAGCAATCCCTTCAGCCTCAGAGCTTTGCACTGCCATGGTGCTGTTTCTTAAAAAGCCTTTTTTTAAAAAAGTATCCAGGTCATGGTGTAACAAAATGCTGAGGTGAGGGGAAATAATGTGAGTGAGGTTGTGAATTCTGATACTGAAAATGGCCAGCAAGCTCCAGCCTTTTACTCATCTGACTGGTTCAGTGGGCTGACATTCCCCTGGATCAGCCAATCAGAGCCTTCTATGCCATTCAAAATCACCAGTAAATAACTGTTCTTCTCCTGCCCAACAAATTACCATTTGCCCCAGCAATGATCCTCCTCATACACACAACTGCATGAGGCAGTGTCAGAGGCAGCCGAATTCTCTTTCAGCAAAGACATTTTTGCCTCAGAGAGTGGCACCTACCAGCTTCGCATCGTCTCTGCATTATGATTTAGACATCACCGTATAATAACAATGAGCGTAACAAAATCATAGGGCAAGGATTCTTGGAATTTATTAAGATTATTATGGCACAATGGAACTGGAACACATTAGCATAACTTTTGCTCTCTTATCTCCCATTTCGAATTTTTAATAGTGTTGGTTAACTCTTAAGTAATCCTTGGTTTGCAGTTAAAGTTGCAATTTGTTAACCATTAATCTTGGCTTAATTTGTTATTTATGTTTGATCGTTCTGGCGGTGTGCAAAAACAAGAGTTTTCTTTTATGTGGATCGGGAAAGAAAACAAAGCACGTCTAATTGCAGCTCCCATATGAAGCTGCCATGTATTGCTGGGCCTTGTAGCGCAATGGAGCTAATTCTTATCGGTCAGGGTGGAGATGGTACAGATGGGCTCATTACTGGGCATCCCTGCTGACTGGTTCCATGCGGTGCTAACTGCTTCAGAGGAATCTGTCTACCCTCTTGACTCCAAGGGTGTGCTCTGAAGCAGCTCCTGATGGAGAGGGCAGGGAGATGGTGCATATATGGGAAAATAGCAGTCAAGTGGGAAAGCTGTGAGATAATGACTGAGGTTGTTGGTGAACTCCCTTTGGGCCTGCTGCAGACTCTGAAGTAAACCTGTTTTTCAGGGAACGAGGCACCTTGAATCTCTCTGTGGGGTGCAAAGCGCAGGTGCGATTTCTGCTAGTCGGGGATGCTTGTGTTGTTCTGTGCTCCATTATACATATATGTGAATCCTTGGTCCTTCAGCCTGTGGGACATTGTTCCTTGGCACCACATGTCCACAGAGTGGCTCACTAGTTTCCACTCCTGCCTGACTTCTCCCCTCTTTACCTCCTGCAGCTGACATACTTTTTGCCAGCTGGGTCTTTTCCGCAAGGCAATTCTCTTCTCTGCTGACAGAGGTCCTAGGGGACCCCAAGACTGTCACCCATGCTTTCATCCTCAGTACTTTCTTTTACTTTCAGAGGACTCCTTTCTTGTTTCTTTAGTCATGTAACATTACAGTCCTTGCAGAATCCCATCTAGCTGGCAGTGTCTTGATGTAGGAATGCAACTTAAGGAAGTAACAGAAATTATGTGGGAACATCTACTTTGACAACAAGCAGATTTTCTATGGAAACAGAAGGTGTGGATACAGATGAGCCATTGCTTGATGTAAACCATGAGAGCAGAGGTAGGCAACGTCATGTCTTCCTGGTGTTAAGGACTACTGCCTCTCACCGCCCCAGGCAGCATGGCCAATGCTCAGGAATGATGGGAATTGTAATCCACAACATTTGGATTGCAACTTGTTGATTGCTCCTAATTTAGGGCATAGGTAGCCTCAACAGTGTATGTCTATATATGCTTACTCAGAAGCAAGTATGGTCATACCTTGGTTCTTGAATGGAATCCGTTCCGGAAGTCCATTCGACTTCTGAAAACATTTGAAAACCAAGGTGCGGCTTCCGATTGGCTGCAGAAGGTTCCTGCACTCAATCGGAAGCTGTGTCGGATGTTTGGTTTCCAAAAAAAAGTTCACAAGCTGGAACACTCACTTCTGGGTTTGCTGCATTCAGGAGCCAAAACGTTCAAGTCGCAAGGCATTCCAGAACCAACGTACGACTGTATCATGAAGTTCAGTGGAGCTTACTCCCTAGTAAATGGATATAGAATTGCATCCTAAAAATAATTCATTTACTCCAGGGAACTCTGAGGATTAATAGATCTGTGGGAGAGGCTAAGGATCCCAACAGAGAATTCTTAGGACATGTCTATAGATTTCAGTTCCCAGAATGCTTTGGGGAAATGCCACTCAAAGTGGTATATATAACTGATTCTTTGCAGTGTAAATGTACCCTTACTATGGTTCCTCCATCAGAAGCAAATATATTTCCATAGTTTGGGCATCGGAACATGAAAGAAAGATGTTGCGCAGAGTAGCCCTCCTGATGTTTTGGACTATCCCATCAGAACCAGCAAGCTTGTGTGAATTTCACTTTAAGTAAGAAAAGTTCTGAAATTTGCAATTTGTGCACATGCACAGTTTACCTCAGCTTTGAGTTCCTTCTTATCTTTCCCCAAACTCTATGGTAATAATGCACAAGTGTGCACTAGACAAGCACTGAACATAGATACTGTTGTTCCACTGGTGCAGCCAATTGCCCTCTCTAACTCTGCCCAATATTTTTACCACCAGGGAAAACACAGCAGCAGCATTTGGATGCTCAAATTATTGTGTGCACTAGGCAGGGGGTTGAAATGTCAAAGAGTATTATCTGAATGTGCATCTGAGTGCAAATGTATTTCACTGCTGCAGTATTCTCATCGGTGTGTACATTCCCACCCACAACTACACATGATAGGCTGGACTGACACATATGTGGACAACACACACACAGTGTACAATTTAGGTTGAAGATGCTGAGACTTTCCCTTTTTCAAATTGTGCGTATGTTCAGGCTTCAAACCATGAGCTGCAAAACCGAGTGGATATCTGTGCAGTCAGCAATGTTGCCCATGCATGTGCAAAATTTTAACAGAAGACTCATGTGCTGGCACATCACTAAATTGTACACCGGTTTGGGAAATTATTTTTTGCACGTTGGGGAGAGGGAGAAGAATCCCAGCTGCACAGAACTCATTTGCAAAAGCAATAATATCTCCATTGACTTCCTGTGGATATCGGAGAACATGGGGAAGAGGAAGCAGAAAATGGAGGATAAGATGCACATTTCTAGTTAGAAAGTTGCCAAAAGGAAAACTCAAAGTAGTTTTGTGGGTTCCTCAAGTGGAACCTACAAGGTGGGGACAGATCAACAAAGAGAGTTTTAGTAAAAATTGCACAATTTATTGAGATTTTATGTGTATATAGTCATTATACATCAGACAGGTGCCAATTCTATTATCTCTTCAGTGCCTATTAAATACCTACTCTTTTTCTTCTTAAAACTTTATCTTTTCAACAATTTTTTTAGGTGGACATATATTTTTTATATCAGTCCATACCTGTATTGGATTCAAAATTGATTCAGTATATGAAATTGTTTTAATTGGTTTTTATATATGAAATTGTTTTACATGTGTTTTTATTGTTAAATTGCTTTGAGCAATTTCACAGGATGTGATTCATAAATGGAATGGAATAAAAACACACTCAGCTGCAAATCTAGAAAATGGCTTTCACAGAAGTTGGTTGCTAGCTTCCAATGCAGTTACCAATATCCTATTTCAATTAATCCCTTACCCTATAGAATCTGTATACTTGCATTTTTCAGAACTCCCAGGTAACTGTGTTGGCGGCGGCACTCTTACTTTGGTTCAACCTCCAGGATATCAGAAGTTGTGTCTCTAGCATCAGTTTTGGGATGTAACTATGGTATTTCTCTTTTTTCTTTCTTCCCTTTCACTTACATGTTATTGAGATAATGCCGCCTTCTGGAGTAAAATGTCATTTACTGATATTTCTGCTGGAAGTGTGGCTTTAATGGGATGGCTTCTGGTGGAGAACTTGAGCCCAATGATCTTTGATTTGACAAGGAGTGCTGTACAGATGACCTCTGTTCTGCATCTGCAGTCCCTACAGGAATGAGGGGAATGAAGTGTGGAATAGAAAAGTCTTGGACTTTTTACCGTATCTGAAAATGCCACTTATTTTCTGCTCCTCTAGCAGGCATTGGGTGACTAGAGATTACAGTGACTGACACGGTGGAAATAGTGCTGCTTTGATAGAGGAGCTGGATAGCATGTATTTGGTACTAGCCCCATGTCGGGCTGTGCGGAAGGGGGCAAAGTTTGAGATATTGTGGGTCACAGAAAATATATCCTTGCAGAGGAGGTTGGAGATGCCTTGCTTTCCCCTACAATCATCTGCCACAATGTTTCTAAAACTGCAGGTGTTGGGCCTCAGCTTTTTGGTGGGTCTTCGCATGGAAACCCATTCAATCACATAGGCATGCTGTAATAATAATAATAATAATAATAATAATAATAATAATAATAATTTATTTATAATAAATAAATTTCCCCAGCCACTCTGGGTGGCTCCCAACAGAATAATAATAATAATAATAATAAGCGACAAAACATCAATCCTTTAAAACTTCCCTAAACAGGGCTGCTTTCAGATGTTTCTAAAAGTCGGATAGTTTTTTATTTTCTTGACATCTGGTGGGAGGGTGTTCCATTGGGAGGGTGCGATTACTGAGAAGGCTGTCTGCCTGGTTGCCTGTAGCTTCACTTCTCACAGTGAGAAGGCCCTCAGTGATGGAACTCAGTTTTGGGGCTGGATGATGGAGGTGGAGATGCTCCTTCAGGAGGACCGAGGCCGTTTAGAGCTTTAAAGGTCAGCACCAACACTTTGAACTGTGCTCGGAAACATACTGGGAACCAATGTAAGTATTTCAGGACTGGTGTTATATGATCTAGGCGGCCACTCCCAGTCAGCAATTGAGAAAGCAAGGCTCCAGCATGTTAACTTGAAGGGGAAAGAAAGGAAAATGGATAGAATGGTTGGCTAAGTGTGAGAGATGGAAGAGATCCTGTTGGAAGAAAAAAGTCTTCACCTGCTGGTGGAAGGCAAGAAAGAAGCCTTTTCTAGGAAGGTAGTTGTGAAGTCTGGGGCAACCACTGAGAAGGCTCCTTCCTGTGACCCTACCAAGCATGCCTCTGAAGGTGGCAGGACTGAGACAGCATGTCAAACCCCTCCACCACCAGCCCCCATTTTGTGATTGGCTGTGCCTCATGATAGGAGGGTCTCAGTAGTTTTCAATCCTTTCAAGTTAGCACTAGGTATGGAAAATGTTGAGACCCCCTGTTCTAGCATGTCTCCTAATTAATAGCAAGCTTAAGTGGTGAGTTACGACGGTGGTTTGACTGAGGCTGCTGAGAAACATGAGGAAGGTAGCAGCATGCTTGGGGAAACCCAAGGTTCTCAAAAAATAGTAATAAAAGGGGGGGGGGGATCCTAAGGAGGAAAGCTTCCCCTAAACTATCCAGTGAAGACCCAGCAAGTGCAGTGGCCACAAACTTCTGACTTACTCTGGGGTGTAGCATACCCTCCAACATTTCTCCAATGAAAATAAGGACATCACATTCCATAATGATAATTTTACTATTTATACCCCACATATATTACTGAGTTGCCCCAGCCATTCTGGGCAGCTTCCAACGTATAGAAGAACATAATAAAACATTAAACATTTTTGTAAAAAAAAACCCCTTCCCTATACAGTGGTACCTCGGGTTACAGATGCTTCAGGTTACAGATGCTTCAGGTTACAGACTCCACTAACCCAGAAATAGTACCTCGGGTTAAGAACTTTGCTTCAGGATGAGAACAGAAATCGTGTGGCGGCAGCAGCAGGAGGCCCCATTAGCTAAAGTGGTGCTTCAGGTTAAGAACAGTTTCAGGTTAAGAGCGGACCTCCAGAACGAATTAAGTTCTTAACCCGAGGTACCACTGTACAGGATTGTCTTAGAGGTCAGATAACTCCATAGCCTCCAACATTTCTCCAATGAAAATAAGGGCACCCTAAGGAAAAATGGGGCATTCCAGGATCAAATCAGAAATCGGGACGGCTTCTCTAAATCAGGGACGTCCCTGGAAAAGAGGGGCACTTGGAGGGTCTGGTGTAGGGAGGATAACTGAAAGCTGGGGGTGGAGTGGAGTGGCACTGATGATCCTGAAGCAGAGTACTCTGTACGGCACATTTTCTTGTGGGTCTCACATGTAACAATAAATACTAAACGAAACCAAGGCAAAGGAGTATAAATAAAATTCAATAGAAAAGTAAACAATTTGAAGAGCAAGCATATGATCTCTTTGGGTGGTATGAAGTTATAGTGGGGAGGTTAGAGGCTTATAATCTTTTTGAATCATGTCCCTGTTACTGCAGGTTTAGTTACTTGTGGCTGTTGCATAGTTTCTGCTTTTGTACGCTGCTTAAATGCACACATAAGCAGTTGGGAGGTCTAGCTGGGATCCAGAAATCATACAAGAAGTAAATAGACTGCTATCTCCTCACGCTGCAAGCCCCACAGTGGCAATGGCTTACCTTATTTGCTGTAGTGGCTGGCAATTTAAAGCTGCCACCTTATGCACACATTTATGAGGAAGAAAATCCCATTGAACACTGTGAAACTCACTTCTGAGCAAACATGCCTGAGATTGTGCTATAAATGCGTACAAAGGTTTCTTGAAACCCAAGTTTCTACAGCAGTCAGTGTAGGCTAGTGGGCATCCATTTATGCCTCTAGACACCTGCAAATAGCACCTCTTAAGTTCTTAAGGTGTGCTCAGAAGGCCACGAGTCACTGTGATGAATTCCTCCCTGGTAATTCTGTTAGCTTTGTGAATGAGCCATAGATCAGGGTGACGATTAAGCTGATGCTACTGGAAATTGAACTTCTGGAAAGAAACCTAAATTAGAATGATCTAAAATGACTCCCACAATTATGAGCACTTGACTTACTTGTGTTTGTACATCACAGGCAGCAATTTACCCAGTGTTTTTCCCCAATTCATTTAAATGGGAGATGGCAGGGGGTTAGCAATTCTCATCCTACAAAATCATAGATGTTTTAAACAGCTGGCGATAAACAGTCATTTATATTGATAAAACTATATTTACACAGGAAAAGAAAGCACTTTGGAAACCTCGGCAACACATTGTTTTCGAATTGGCTTGAAGAAGAGGCATTTGACCTTGGGTTAGAAGAGCTTTGGCTTATAGCACACAAGTCTTGGGGAAACCCTGCAACTTTTAAAACCAACCAATGTAAACTGAAGGAAGGGGTTTTGTGCCTACACTGTGCTAACTCCATTGGCAGAAGTGGGGAAAAGTTCTTTAGCTTCTTTCTTCAGATTTGTGTCATGCTCCGAATTGAGTTTGTTATTGTTAATTTAGTTTGTTATTGTTAGCACTGGGTATCATCCAATCGGACCCAGTACAGTGGTGCCTCGCAAGACGAAAAGAATCTGTTCCGTGAGTCTCTTCGTCTAGCGGTTTTTTCATCTTGCGAAGCAAGCCCATTAGCGGATTAGCGCTATTAGCGGCTATTAAAGGCTTAAGGGATTAGCAGATTAGCTACTATAAGGCTATTAGCAGCTTAGTGCCTTAGAAAAAGGGAGTAGGGAGCGGGGAAAAAACCCCAGGAATTGCAAGACATTTTCGTCTTGCGAAGAAAGCCCATAGCAAATTCGTCCTGCGAAGCACCTCCAAAACGGAAAACCCTTTCGTCTAGCGGGTTTTCTGTCTTGCGAGGCATTCGTCTTGCGGGGCACCACTGTATATTTTTCCAGAAAAAGAGGTGTCAATATTCACCATGAGCACCTGCCTTGTTCTCTTATAATGGTAATGGTGCCCACCTGAGAGGTGCCGGAACTGAGCTACAGTGAGTTCTGGCTGATGTGATCCAAGGTGACAGCAGAAGTAAGTACACACCTGCTCTCTTTGCCCACCTCCTCATGTGCCCATGTAGGAATGGAACATCTGAATTTGGCCTACACATTCACTTAACAGGTCACAAACTATGGTGGCCTGGCCACTCCACTCCCATTTCAGTATTTCCGACTGCAGCACCAGCCCTTCCATTTTAGCATATCAGCTAAACACCTCACAAGTACCCAGGACACCTGACAGGCATTATAATGAGGTGCAGACAACAGCTTTCCCCAATTTTTTTTATTTAATTTGTTGTCAGTGTTATGCTCAGCAGGCTTCTATGGCTTTCTTCTTTGATATTTTCAAGATGATGTGATAAAGGCTTTACACAACACCCTTTGCCCACTGCAGCTATGCTAAGTGGCCAGAGCAGTGGAGGGATTTTGAGTGAGGATGTTCAGTACAGCTGAGAAAATATCAAAGTCTTCCCGGTTGTTTGAAGAAGATAGAACATCCAAGGGAATGAATGGATGCAAAGAAGAGCTGGGAGATCTGAGCTGCCTGCAGTATCCGAAGAGATGAAAGTGACATAGCGGAGTTCACAGCAACCCAGAGAAGACAACATACTCTTGAATGGGAATATCTTTGCATACACAGGTAGCAGCATGTGTTTCTGTTAGTTGTTGTCAGCCAATAACACGCCGAACAACATTGTCATGCTTGCTCTGAGATCATGCAAGGACAGCAATATGGTGTTTGGGGGCGGGCGGTGGGGTGCATTGCCACTATGTATAATACCTAAACAAGTAAAGCAATAATAGCAGCCGCAAGGTAGGATTTATGTTCTTCTCGGCACTGCTTGATGAGACGTCTATGCAGCTGCTATTATCGGTTTGCCTCAGCCACCTGCACAGTGAAACTAAATTGCTGTAATGGCGGAGTGTCACAAACAATCATGGAAGAATTCAATTGCTCTTGTCGTGAAGCTGCAAGAAGAGTTTATTTATGTTTGCAGACCTCGACAGGTTGTCTGCTGTTGAAGGTGAGGGAAACTACAATTTCCATCACCCCTAGCCATTGGCCTTGCTTGTTGGGGCTGATGGGAATTGTAGTTCAGACACATCTGCCAGCAAAAGGTTCTTTGCACTTGTTCTGTGGCCACACCTAAACAAAATCAACTAGCTGTTCTTCTCCTAGCATCAGAAATCTTGAGGTAGTCCCACTCAGTTCAACGACAATAAGCTAATTCTTCAACAATAATATCTCATGGTTGCAGCCCAGCAAAGTTTGGTGTACTTCAGAGCACAGGTGCACTTAGTTGCAGTGTAGTTTGGTTTTACCTCCCTTTTCAAGGAGTTCCACACTTCCTCCTTATCCGTTCTAATTAACATGTTGTTGAGAAATTTCTGTAATTTTATAACATACAACACATTTTCCCTCTTCCTTAGCCCCTTGCCTCCAGTTCGCCAACCACTGATACAGAGGATATAAAATGCTGAAAGATAATGAAAACAATAAAGCACCAGAGATCTAAAGGTAAAGGCACCCCTGCCCGTACGGGCCAGTCGTGTCCGACTCTAGGGCTGTGCGCTCATCTCACTTAAGAGGCCGGGAGCCAGCGCTGTCCGGAGACACTTCCGGATCACGTACCAGAGATCTACAGTGATTTAAATTGTGAACTCTACTCCCGGACACTGCCAAGAAACCTCCCAGAAAACGCCCACACATAGGCACATACAAAGTGCAATCCTAACCATATCTACTCAGAAATAAGTCCTATTGAATGGAATGTGGTTAGGACTGCAGCCTAAAACTAATACCTTTGACCGTATTATGCTTCTTGATGTCTATACTATCCTCTTTCATATTAGCAGAGACTCCTTGTCCTTGACTTCAAAGCTTTATGCAGTTCTCCCTTCTAAACTCTCTTTTCTCTCTTATTTCTTATGCTTATTATGTTCCTCCTGAAGATTTCTGCTCTTTGGGACCCTCCATCCTCATTCACTCATTTCTTCCAGCGCCTGAAATCATCTTCCCATGTGCAAATGCTGTATCCTCCATTTCTTATCCTTGAAATGACTCTTAAGGCCCACAACTTCAGAAAACCTATCTATCCATGACTCAACTCCTTTCTTTCTTCCCTTTACAATATCTGAATGGTGTTTAAATTGCATTAGCTCATTATCCTATTGAGTTCTCTCATTCTTGGTTTTTGATGTAACTTACCCTTGACCATGGTTAGACTGTAAACGTATTGGAACAATGTTTAGTCTCACTCTTTAGTTATCGGGTATTTCAAAGGGCTTTTTCAACTGGAAATACCTCATGCTAAAATCAACCATATTTTCCATCACCTTACGTCTGTAACCTCAAGAAACATAACTCTCTGAATAATAACTTTACTAATCTGTTGTACTGAAGTATAATCTAGAAAGTTAATAATGAATAGATGCAAAGTACTATTTAATAAGTGGGATCTTACCAAGGTACACATATAATCAGATGGATTGAGCTAGTCATCAGTTGCTCCACCCATGAGGTGAAGAGCAGTTCCACATCCAACTTCCACACCCAACTATGTTCTTGCATTTCCAGTTGGTAGGTGGATGCATTAACCTTGGTGTCTTTCCTGATGCTACAAAGAAATAGACCTTCGTTCAGTTCAATTTGTCCTGGGAAGAAAGGTCTGTAATCACTCAATGAGAACATAAAAATTGCCTTATAGGTTCGTATCTATGATTCCTTTAGCCTGTCCTTCTGCTGAGCGTGACCGTGAAAGGTGCCAAAATTGATTCTGTAGAGACCATTTTACCCTCTGAAATTTAGCAACGTTTTCTGATCTTTGGGTTAGTCTTGTACACATTGCTGAACATGCCCCATGCTTCTAGGATCTATTCATTATTCATTTTTTAAAAGCATCTCTTAAATCCTTAATTAAAACTATTTAGAAGCCATTTTGGAAAGTAAGTGATATATAAATTAAATCATCAGCATCAGTACTTTTTTGTGACAGTGCTATTTTTTTCTTTTTTTGCTGCCCTGGAAGTCATCTAACACCGACATAACACTTTTATCAAGATGTGTGTATCCTTTTCTTTTTGAATGGACACACACACACACAAATGATAACAGTAGCAGTTGTGACAAAACGTAAAGCTAGAGAATAACATTGAGGAATACTAAGGCTGCAATTGCAGACAATTCATTCTGCTTCTCATTGAAATCAATAGCACCTACTTATGAGTAAGACAGCTTCCAATTAGGCTGTGTGAGACTTGGATGCAGGCAAAGATCTCATCTGCTCCTTTCCTGTGTTAGCTGGGATTTAGAGCCCAAATTTGGTTGGTTTTTAAAAGGTTTTAAACTTATTATTTTTAATGACTTCAAAACTTGTATCTTCTCTGTTTCATATTTTTATTTCATTTCTGAATTTGCAGCAAGCTAACCAAGGTAACATGGCAAATTGCATGTATAACAAAAGGTCAAATGAGAAGTCAGCAATCAATGCCTATATCAGAAACACACAAAAGTGACCTTGTCCTGAAGTCCCCAAGATAGTTATGCTTTTGAAAGGATGCCTTTGGGAGTCAAGATCCCCATTCGTTAGGGTTTAACCCTTGCGTGCTTTTCTTGAACTTCTATCTATATCTCAGTTTATGTCCTTGGGTGTTATTTAAGGAAGAGGGGAAAGCAGGGAAGGAAGTCAAGTCACAGAGCAAAAGATAAAAAAATTAAAAAATGCCAAAAGAGACTAGAAGAAAATAAGCCAGAAAATGCTGATTTTAAAATGTCTTGCAAATAATGTGTGGCACTAAAACTAAACACACACATATACACACCAAGACCCAACAACCCTGCTTATTATTACACACCCAAAGATTTATTATGTTTTCCTAGGTATTATAAAATGTCTGCTTTAAACAAATGGTCACCCTAGACTTGGGTCAAAAGCATGAATCAGAAGGGGTGCCTCTGAATCTGATTTCAGTGATGAATATGCAAGCTATCAACAGTATGGTAGCTATTTCCAGATGTAGACTGTGAAATACAGGTGTGGGCATTTGGATCTTATTTATCATGTAGATGGTACTTTCAATATGCAGACAGGGTTACCATCTGGTATGATTTTGGCAAAGAGAGCCCAGAAAGAGTAAAAATATATATCCCGAGGTGGTGATTGGGGAGCAGGGGACCCCCAGCAATTTGCAACTAATGAAATGTGTACAGTATTCTGAAAAAAGAACCACTTGAAAACTGAATACTTTGTGAAGACATTGTGTTTCCTCGAGAGAGAGTAGAGTATTTGCCTGTGACAAACATGCAGATGACACTGTGGTCCTCAGAGTAAGATGATGAATTTGCTGCAATAGGATGGAGGCTGTTATGAGCACTTAAAGTTATAGCACTTGAAGTTTAAAATCTTTTAGGGCTGTATTGTTTTGCCTCCACCCACTTTCTTTGACAATAGGACAGAGCTGTTTCCAGAGCTACTCAACGGAGGAGGATGTATCAGTCGGTTAACACGAACACTTCCCATTCAAGGTTTCGGCACTTCAGTTTATCACTTCAGCCATTGGATTTAGGACTAGGACATTAACCAAGAGGGTGCTGCTGAAGATAATAATTATTATGAATAGTTTTATTATTTATACCCTGCCCATCTGGCTGGGTTTCCCCAGCCAATCTGATTTGTTTCCAGCACATATAAAAGATAATAAAACTTCCTGATGCAGGGATGCCTTCAGATGTCTTCTAAAAGTTGTGAAGTTCTTTATCTCCTGATCACTTTTGTATGGCAAAGTGATCCCTTCCTTGGCTGAAACATGGAGAATGCCATGCTGTGTGGATCAGCGTCATGACCCAAGCTAAAGCAATGTGCTGATCGATGGTAGTAGTTGTAGACATTGTGTGATAGCCAATGTTAGTCCTACTTAGAGCAGATCCATTAATATCCATACACTTAAGTAAATTAGTTGGATATCACCCATTACAGTTAGAGATGAACACTTTTCTTGGGAAGGCTGTTTCAATGTCTTCCCAATGCTGCGTGTAACATGTGATCTAGTGCATTATCAGGCCAGTGAACGTTTATGCACACACACAAGGCATATAGAATGACCAGTTTGACCTCAAGTGTGAATGCAATATAGATCTCCCAGGAGCAGCAGAACTTTGCGCCCATGTTCATCCCACCCAATTGCCAAACAGAGACTGGATATCTCTGATGTGTTGACTTCACTCTAGTACAAGAGTCCAGGGGCAGTAGAACTTTAAAACAGCAGGAGTAAAAGTTGAAGGTTGGACTTCTGAATGTTGGCCGAAGTAATATTTGTATTACGTGAGAACAGGGTTTTCTTTGGGTGGCTTTACATAAACAAACTGGAGTCTCGCTGATATTAATGAGGTAGCTTTCTACACCCACATTGTGTATTGTGATTGGCTCATGACTGGCTATGGCAGCCCGAGGGCCTAATGTCTTTTACGCTACCGAAGTTCTATAACATTCATTATTCTGTGTCAAGCCAAAATTACCTTGCAGGGGCATTGCATAATGTCTGGTATATTAATCATTAGAGATATTTTTGAAGCACTCAATTACATTATGAAGGCTGGGTTATGTTCTTATCTTTCTAATGGTCACATGTAAAGCACCGAGGCCCCCTATTACTGTGTAATAAGAAATGCATACCCGGCAGAATAATGCATTATGCACATCCTCATCTATAGGACGGAAAAGGTCAGCCAGCAACTTGAATATTTTTGTCCTCTAGATCAATTTCACTTAAAAGAGTTCATTAGAAAGAATGGCTTTATCTTTTCAATATGTCCTAACAGCATGCTATCACTTTACAGAACCAGATTTCAACTATTTTATTCTATTCAAAGCAGAATGAATTACATCAATCTGGCTGAGGCACATTCATTTTGAGGTTATCAATTCCAAAGTGTTTCAGGATACATTTAAGAGGGCCCTTGTTGCCAAGATTTTTTTAAAAAAATAAAAAATAAAATAGTGAATGTTGAAAGTATACAGCCCGCTTACCTTGGAGTAACGCCATCTACTCTAATCGAACTACCTGGGTGATGCATTGCAGTTCTAATTATTTCATATCCTAAGCGAATAAGGACAAGCATTTGCTTTCATTTGCAGATTCTGGCATTTCTAGCAGGTGTTGAGTTCATAGAAATTCGCATTTAAGGGAATTCACATTCACTTCCACAAAGCAGGAACCCTGCTGAAAGTGTTAGCGATTAGCAAAAGCTATCCAATAATAATAAAAAAGAGAGCCCAAATGCGAACAGCATTGCGTGTCAGGCTTTTTCTTCTTCTTCTTCTCGTATTCATTGAAAATGTATATATTCAAAACATTTTTTAAAAAACAATTTTTATTATACAAGAACCATTAAACACTTATCTAGCAGTACAGCTAATGGTATTTGGGCTATCCGTTGACCTTAGACATGAGCTTCAGTGTTCAAACATATTTCTTAATGTAACGTCTTCACTGAGATGATTGAGCAGTAGGTATAACAAGGTCTTGATTTAGGTCAATAACATAGCTAAAGAAAGGGACCCATGTTTCTCGGAAGGTGTCCTTTATCATTATGCCTTTAATTGTCCTCCTGTGTCTAGTGAGACCCCCAGACATTGCTGTATCCCAGATATTATTTTCCCATATATTGAGGGGTATTTCAGTCTGGTTCATTCATTGTTGAGCTATCACTAATTGTGCTGCTGGTTCACGGTGGAGCAAGGTGGAGCCCAGGTCTATGTCCAAATAGAGTAGTGCTAAGGCAGGATTTGGAAAAAGAGGTTGGCTTGTAATTGAAGATATAACGGAGGATACTCTCTTCCAGAAGTTTTTTTTAACATCGGGCCATTCCCACCAAACATGCATAAATGAACCAAGTTTTCCACAACCCTTTAAGCATAAAGGGGAAAGGGAGGGATAATTTTTTGCCAGTCTGACTGGTGTCCAATCTCCCCCACCTCCCGTATAATTTTTTTAATTAATTTTAGTAAAATGTACCTTTCACCCTATGTTTTGTTGTATGTGTGTGTGCGTACACACACTTGGGATAGCATTCAGCAATGCACCATTTTTATTTTTCAAAAAAAGGGTCCAGCCAACATTAATAGGGAAAATCTGGAACACATCCTATTTTTTATTCTTTATGTTTTGCGTGGAGGGGAGCACTGTGCATAGGCTTCCTTACCTATGAGCCTGGTAATGTGTTTCATTTAGCACTTGCTGCCTTCTTGCCAAGGATGCTGCCTCGGGGCAAACTCTGGCTGTGCTGATTGCTGCTCTCAACTTTCCATTTATTCGTTTTTCAACCTCTAAATGCATACGCAGAGGCTTACCAAGCGTATGCTAAGGTCCCAGCACTTCCTTCTCTGAAGGAGATTCAAAAGACTGTTCTTGGACTTTGCACACCGTCGGGACCTGTGAGTAAATGATAGACTCGATTTAAAGAAGAAGAGCTGGCCTCTGGGAGACTTTAAGCAGAGGACCCAATCTGCCTGGCATTTGCGCCTGTGTGTCCCTCCTCCGGTGTGTACACACGTGTGTGCAGGGCAAAACACAGCAGGCTAAATTGCCTGAGAATCCATTGGGGTCTCGACTGAAGAATAAAAAGTTAACAGAAGCAACTGAGGTACCATGAGCCCCACATTAGGATGCAGAAGAAGCCAAAAGCTCTGGCTACTAACGTTGACTGAGAGGGGTTGCAGCTACAGTTGGGCACACTGGTCAATTGGGGTTCCTTTCTGGCTCCCATTTTTCCATTCTTAAGTTCAGCTCTCCACATTTCAGGAACAATCTTGTGCAACTTTATCCTCAGATACACATTTTTGTGTGTGCAATTTTGCCCAATAAAGACATTTCACAAGGCAATGTCCCCAAATACATTGCATCGTCATGAATATAGGCATTATTTATTTATTTTTTTGCACATTTGGCCCTGGTATATGCATTTATGTACACATTACTTGACTGGAGAACTGAACTGCAAAATCTAGAGAAGTGCAGATGGAAGGGATAATTGTATCTCAGTTTCTTTATTGTTTTGGAAAATGTGAATTAGATGGTTTGCCTTTAAGTGTGAATGGAATTTCACCTCCATTTTAGCAGCAGCTCCGTGATAGAGATGATGGGTTGTATGAAGAAGGTCCAAGCTCCATCCTTGGTATCTCCAGCCAGGGTGGGGAAATATGCCTTCTGGAACCCTGGAGAGTCAGTGGCAGTCAGCTGAGCTGGTATAAGGCAGAGATCTGAAAGGCTGCTATGGAAGCTTTGACTACATAATATGTGTCAATACTTTCATTGATCACACTGTTCTGTGGACCACTGGTGGACAAATTGGAGGCAATTGAGAAGAAGACAGGTTCTGGTTGCACCACAACTGTTGCAACACCTTTTTCTTGGCCTTGTCGTTGCTTTTTTAAAGGCTTTGGTGTGGCCTCTTAACAGTGCTTGAATTATGCAGGGAAACTTAAGGGAGTTCTCTGTGAAGTCAACACGGCCCTCCTACTGACCCTGTCTAATTTTAGCCACATCAGCCTTCTAAGACAGCACTTAAGGAGGTTTGGTCAAAGGATAGAACACCTGCCATTAACCACACCGCTGGTAATGCTATGTTTTACCTGCTTGGGAGGTTCAAATTCCTTTGCAGCAGCAACTTTCCAGAGATGCTACTTCTAATCAATAGGTCTAAACCACTGTGAAGAGCTAAGTAAGCAGACCCATGAAACAGAGGCATTGGAAGGGGTGCAGGGGGATACGGACCACCCTGGTGTCATCACTGAGGGGGGTGACAGTCAGCGCACCGCCCACCCACAACTCCCAAGCCTACCCTGAGCCGTTGATGTGTGTGTGGGGGGGTGACAAAAATTTTTTGCCCCGGGTACCACCTGACCTTGCTACGCCTCTGCCCTGAAATGCTTTTTAAAGGGTGGACAGGCTCCATCTAGTCCACAAGCCATACAGTGGACTCCTGAACTTGAACCCTGCAAGTTCCTTCCTTCATGTAACGTCAATGGGACCGTGTCTGCAAATGTGGATGAGTGACATTCAATTACGTTCATGGGGAATGCAAAAAGCCACTAAGGAGGCAATTTACTGCTCTAGCCCTGTATGCAATTCTTCACTTGAAATCAATTTTTCATTATATGGGAGAACAGTATGTTGAGTTGATATATTTGTTCTTGTAATTTGATAGAGTAGCCGGTAATGTGTAAAGCTTGTCTCTAACAGGAGGGGGAAAATGACATTTGACAAACTAGGGAAATGTGGTGGAATTTCTGCTAATAAAACAACATCATGTTTTCTGATGGAATTTCTGAGTTAATGGTGCCAGCTTACACACCCAGCGCTAAAGCTCATGAGCCCAAAATGTTTCACATGACCCTTTTGCCAGTGTGACCAATCTTGTTACATCTGGCTAAAAAAAATGTTTGCTGACTTCAGGATATGACCTTTTGCCTCAAATACATTCCACCTGGTTTCCCTTAGTATAATGTGTTTGTGTGTGTTAGTCAATGGTTGTCGGTGTTATTGTTGCTTTCTTTAAAAAACACACACCCAACAATCTCAGTTTATTTTGAATTACAGTATCTGATATAATGTATGCATGTGTATAAATCTAATATAGGCAACCTAGACATGTAATTTCATTATGTACATTTTTTAAAACTGTTGATTTTATCTGTATTTTGATAAACGTCTACTGTTTTTAAAACTGCATTTTTGTTACAGTCATACTTCATGATGTGTCTGCTTCATGTTGTTTGTTTTCGTCTCATGTCCTGCGACGACCCGGAAGTACTGAAATGGGTTACGTCCGGGTTTCACCACTCGCACATGCGCATAAGTGCTAAAACGTGCTTCTGCGCATGCGCAGAAGTGCTAAATTGTGCCGCACGTGTGCAGACGTGGCACTTCAGTTTATGTCAGTTCCGTGTTACAAATGGGCCTCTGGAACGGATCCCGTCTGTAACACGAGGTTCCACTGTATTTATAAAATGAATTCCTCTTTCATACCATGTTCAACTCTCTGAAGGAGAGTTGGTCTAGATGACCCGTGGGTCCCTTCCAACTCGTAAGATTCTATGATTCTATGAAAATAAATTTCTTCATCATTAGTTGCAACAAACAAACTGTGCCCATTGCCTGAAAGAAAGCTCTGGTGCTTATTTTAGGACCATGTATTAAGGAATTAAGGAACTGCCTAACGACATGTCACCCCTCGAGTGTATCACATCACTTTCCCTAATGATACGGTCTTGTTTGCACAAAAACTTTGTGTTGCTCAGCTTCTTCCTGCACACGGTGTCTTGCATTAATCATTCACCCCACCCACTGCACGACATTCAGGATGAAGACAAGCAAAGAGAGCACACCTGTTTAACTAATGCAGGCTGCAGGCCTAAAGTAAACCCACTTAGGCGTCAATCCTCTTCACTCCTCCCTAGAAGTAACCCCCACTGAACAAAGCGGGGCTTGGTACTGAGTAAGCATGCACTGGATTGCGATGCATGTCTGACCAACAGGTTTGGTGTTCCGTGCTTGAGAATTTTCTTTGCTCGAATTAAAAAACAAACAAACCTCATTCAGTCTGCAGCATGGCTACTCTTGTAACAATAAACTTATGCTATATCGTCATTCTAACGGTTTCCATATGTGAGGGTGAATTTTCCTTTGCAACCAATAAAACAATTCTTTTAGCTTGGGCTTGTTTTTAAAGAGGTAAAATGTTCAAAAAGCACAAGATGTGTACAATTAGTCTGAAACTGTCTAAACTGGCCTATATTTTGAGATTGCCCCCCTCTTCTGTCCCATGAAGTCCTGCCTGTTCACCTAGTCTATTTCTGGGTGTGTTTGCTGACACCTGGGGGTTACTGTCGTATCCTGTACCCTGTGGAAATTTCAGCTCTTCCAAGTTTCCATCTCTGCTTGGCCACAAATCTTCCAGGTCTGTTAGCATGAACAAGGTTAATAGTCTCCTGAATGGATAGACAACCTAGGCAGCTGGCCTGTAGGTGAATGAAATAGCTGCATGCCTTAGATGTGGGCTATGCTATTTGGCCAGCCAAACTCTTAGCTGGAAATGACACACAGAGCATAACGGTGTAAGGTGGGGATCATTTGAGGAATGTGATAGGTAGGGATGAGTAAATCTGTCCATGTTGGTTTCTCTGACGTCCTCATTTTTCAAATCTTCAGTTCATTTCTCCACATTTTGACATCAGTTTGACTTTTTAAAAAAGTCCTCATGAAAATTCATCAGCACTTTAGTGCAAAATTCTCCGAATAGGCAAATTTGCATTCCTTTTTGCCTAATACTCACATTTTGCAAAATGTACAGGATGCATTTGTTTGTGTGTTGTTTTCACCAATACATGCATTTTAATGCACCATATTTTTTTTATATGTTACTTGGCTGGAGAACTGCACTGCAAAATTCAGTTCACTAAGAGCATATTTCAACTAAGGAGGCCTGTCAATGGGAGTCTTGTTCAAGGATTTCCAACCACCTTCCATTGCTTGGTGTATTCCTGGCATGTGCATTTTTTGGAGCCTGGCATGTTTACCCTGTGCTGGATGAAGCATGGTTGTTGTTGTTGTTGTTGTTGTTGTTGTTGTTGTTGTAGTTTTGCATATGCTTGACACATACTGTATCCCCATAGTTCCCTTAGTGAAGGAAGGATTATTCTGCTTCCAATCATCTGTGGGGCTTGGGACTGGTAGTATTTGCCTCTACCTGACTTATCCAGATTCCAGCACCCCACACTTTCACAGTTTAACTGACTGTAAATCTTCTTGTTCTATATAGTGCAATAGGAGAGCTGAAAATAATGCCAATATATTTCACATCTGGCAACCAATGACTCCCTTTGGTTTCAGAGAGTACATGGGTAGACGAATCTAAAAAGCCCGGGACACTAATTTTCATGACCCTCTTACAGCAGTGGTGGCTCATTCACCAGAAGTAATGCATTTAGCGCCAACTCAGCATTAACTCTGGAAACGTATACTCAATTCTGACCAAACGTAGCCTCCTAGAGCAAAATGTACACCAGGAGACTTAGTTTGGTCAGAACTGAGTATATGTTTCCAGAGTTAATGTCAAATACTTTATTTCTGGTACATGAGCCTCCATATAGCTGTTGAGGGCCATGAAAACTTGTGTCCCCAGATTTTTAGACTCATCTACCTATGAGCTATATGAAACAAAAAAATTGGTTAGCATTGCAGCATTAGCAACAGTTGCCAGATGTGAATTCTTTTTTTTCCAGTTTTCCTGTTAGTCATTTAGCCGTGTCCGACTTTTTGTGACCCCATGGACCAGAGCACGCCAGGCACTCCTGTCTTCCACTGCCTCCCGCAGTTTGGTCAAACCCATGCTGGTAGCTTCGAAAACACTGTCCAACCATCTTGTCCTCTGTCGTCCCCTTCTCCTTGTGCCCTCCATCTTTCCCAACATCAGGGTCTTTTCCAGGGAGTCTTCTCTTCTCATGAGGTGGCCAAAGTATTGGAGCCTCAGCTTCAGGATCTGTCCTTCCAGTTTTCCTACCCCACTATAATAATGAATATAACCTTTACATCCCATGCTGTGTATCTTGAGTCTCCTTTCTGGCTGTGTGCTAATAACATCAGCAGACCTCACTTGGCACTGTTGGTCACTGCCAAGGTAGCCCTTCTTCCAGCTCCTGCCACAGGTTTGCATGTAGGGTCATGGTGGTAAAACATTTCTTTTCAACTGAACATATCTTAGAACTATAATGCTAGAAATATGCAACCATCCTTAGCAATTCTGCCCATGCCACAGAAGAACCCATTCTGCTATATATATTTTTAAGCATCAGAAAGCTGGAAGAACCACTAGGCCTCTGGGGTGCTGTTGGCTTATCTTGTGAGGTTGTGTGTATTCTCACTGAAGTATCTTGATCAAAGTGCCTGGTTGGCCCCATCCTTACAGGGGTTTAAGGGCATCCTAGGCAGGCTAACTGAAAACCCCCTCTCCCTATTCAGGCAGTATTGGATTATTTGATGTGAATCCCTTGGTTGCTAACTGTGAACCTGCTTATTCCTCACTTTTCTTTGGATGCAGGATGCTTCAGAGTATTGTGTTGGGCTGGATCCCAGGTCTAACAGCAGGAGACACTTAAACAGACTGTATTGTTGCAATATTTCTAATAAAAACATCTGGCCTAAGTACTCTAAGGGATGACCAGAAGGGAACCTGAAAAGCATATACACACAACCCACAGCAGCCAGCCAACTGGCCTAGAATGGATTCTTTCCTAGTGGTTAATATGTTCAGCTGCAGATGAATTCAGTTTTGACTCAGGCCAAAAGGCAATGGCTGCACCGCCAAAGTACTCTGGGTGATTTCATGGAATATGGATTGTTCAACAATGCACTTGCCAAAGACTGAACTATTCCAAACCTTACAAGTGCCCCTATTTTCCAGGGGCAGTCCTGGATTTACAGAAGCTATCCCAGTTTCTGATTTGATCCCAGAATGTCCCGCTTTTCCTTAGGATGTCCCTATTTTCATCGGAGAAATGTTTGAGGGTAAGGAGTTTAGAAGACACCTGAAGGAAGCCCTGTACAGGGAAGTGTTTTTTAAAAAATGTTTAATCTTTTATTATGTTTTTATATATGTTGGAAGCTGCCTAGAGTGGCTGGGGCAACCTATTCAGATGGGCAGAGTATAAATAATAAAATTATTATTAATAATATTGTGGAATACAATGTCCCTGTTTTCATCAGAGAAATGTTGGAAGGCATGCTATCCCTTTTAGGAGGCATTTTCAAATTTCAATCAATGGGTGCCATATAGAAAACTTTCACAGAAAAGCTTATATTCTGCTAGAAATGTTGCATGAGGCCGTGCTTAGCCTTAGATACTGTCCCCCCCCCATTTTGTCTGTTATTTTCCTTTACTTCCTCATTTAGCACAGTTAAGTGTCTGAGTTTAATCATGAATATTACAAGGAAAAGAATTATTTTTCCATATTGTGGTGCTCAACAGGACCTTTGGATATAAATGCTTGTCAAAAAGACCAACGGGTATAAGTCATGAGTGGGGACCCTCTGGCCCTACAGACATTGTTGGCCACCAGTTCCCATTAGTCACAGCTAGTATGGCCAATGGTCAGGAAGGAAGGCCACAAGCTCCCCATCTCTAGTGTAAATGCTATTTCAAAGTGTCTTCCTCTCATTCTTTCCTTCCTTGACAGTTTGATCCTATACATGTCTGTTCAAAAGTGTGCCTAACTGAATTCAAGGAGACTCACTCCCAGGTAAATGAATACAGTCACACCTTGGAAGCTGAACGGAATCCATTCCGTAAGTCCGTTTGACTTCCAAAACATTCGGAAACCAAAGCATGGCTTCTGATTGGCTGCAGGAAGCTCCTGCAGCCAATCGGAAGCCCTGTTGGATGTTCGGTTTCCAAAAATAGTTTGCAAACCGGAACAGTCACTTCTGGGTTTGTGTCGTTCGGGAGCCAATTTGTTTGAGAGCTAAGTTGTTTGAAAACCAAGGTATGACTGTATAGGATTGGAGCCAGAGATCAGCCTCCCCGCAAATGAAGAATTGTTATTATTTAAGGAATGCTGGGCAGCTGGTTCAAAACTTTAGGCAATGGAAAACTGCAACGTATTCACATAAATTATTCTCATTCTGTGTTATATGATGTGAATATCAGATATAATAACCACTGATTGTGCTGTTTATATATACATAACAGAAACTAAGACAAACCACAGTTTTCTAAATATCTACTGTTAACATCTATGCATCGCATCCTTCATTAAGATGCCCTGTCTTGAAAATTCATTTTGTTCTATTCCCAGCGTTATCGAAGGTCTACTTTGATAGCCATCCTTACAATTTTTGTTGGAGTGCAGCTCTTTATGCCTCCAAAAGGTAAATAATACATGACAAAGATCTACTGAAGTTATGGAACCTCTGACTAGCATTTTCCTTTAAATATTAAAGATTATTTTTCGAAGTTGTTTGAACTATGATCAGTTGCATGCAACTATTTCCCTGTTAGAAGGGAAATATGCCAGACTCAGCCATTTTACCCCTTTGATGTCCATGCATACTAATGTTTGGTAGGAATTCTTATTAATGATTTCAGTGCAGTCTAAACTGTACACAGTTTCTCAGCTGATTATTTAATTCTGAATGAAAGGCAAAAATTATATTGTCTGACTCGAGGTTTGCTAACATTCTGCGTGTTCTTTATTTTGCAACCAGAAGAACACGCAATTCCAACTTTGCACTTTCAATATTGACGTCCGGTTGGGGACAGAGGAGAAATTTGTTTTGTTCAGATTTGAAGACGAGCCTTCCTAATTCACATTTTGTGAAACAACATGTGAACTGAAACACAGCTGCCTTTTAAAGTTTGCATTCCTCTGAATCCTGAGATACATTTCTCCAGCCAAATAATGTGTATAAGATGTATTGGGGGAAAGTAGGCATAAAAATGATATATTAGTAGAAACGACCCACAAAAATGAATTATAGTGGTGAAAATACTTGCAACAATGTGTACATCGAGCACAATTGCAGACAAACATGTGAACGTGGATAAATTTTTGCTGAAAATCTGATAAATTTTCAGGGCAACTTTTTTTAAAAAAATGACAAAGCAATCTAGTAACGCAGAGAAATGAACTTGGCTGTAAATTCTTGAAGACCTGCCCCCTGCTTTGCAGGCCTTTTCCCACCTGGAATAGGAGGGAGGGGCCATGACTGACTCCAGCTACAAAACCCAAGGCTGCTGAACAGACTCTGTTGTTGGTGAGGAGTTGCTATTGCTATTAATTTTTTGTTTAAATCTTATATGTGGAAATTGTTCAATTTGGTTGTGTACCTTTTGATGTTTGATTTGTTGTTTTTTATTATTATTATTGCCATAATTGTAATTATATAATTTTTAAAATATGTTGTAAGTCACTTTGAGCATGGTTTTAACTTTGAAAAGACAGCATACAAATAAATTGCTTGATTTATTGATCTTAGGGGGGGGGGGGCAGGAATGAGAAATAGAAATAATCCAATTCTGACAGATTTGTCTGTCTCTATTCCAGGCCCAATCAACCCAGGAGGAGAGCCAGTGTGGTGTAGTGGTTAGAATGTTGGACTAGAAACTGGAAGATCCGAGTTCCAATCCCCACTTGGCTGTGAAGCTCACCAGGTGACCTTAGGCCAGTCACTGGCTCTCACCCTAACCTACCTCACTGGATTGCTGTGGGGATTAAATGAAGAGTGGGGAAGCCATGTACGCCACCTTGAGGTCCTTGGAGAAACAAAGGGGGATACCAATGCAATAAATAAATAAACGAGTTCTCCTGGGCAAGCCCCTTTGAAATGAATGCGAGCCGTTCCAGAATTCTCTAGCACAAACTCCGTTCATTTCAGTGGGTCTTGTGCTAGCGACCTTTTGCTGTGCCCTTTGGTCAAACCATAACATTCGCCGAGAAGTGCAAATAAGATTTGTTCTGACACCATTATATGTCTCTAAACAACATCAGAACACTGTATTTTGTGAGTTGGCGAAAAATCCCAGATGCAAAGGTTAAATTTATTGTGGCAAAGAAGATCCACTCTTTGCTGTATTCCCTTGCCCGATGCAGGGCTTCAGCCACACAGAAGTCTGAACATACTTGTGAAATGCAGAGTTCAAGAGAGTGGTTTTGAAGAAGTTGCTCAATGGCACAGCACTTAGTAAACGCTTGGTTTTTGCTGAATGGCACTTCATGACCTGCTTGCAGGGGTCAGCAGATCACAGCTTGTGTGCTAAGATCCTTGAGATAGCACAGGTATTTTTGTTTGTTTGTTTAATGTGGTTCTCATATCCAACTGGGAAGGGCAGTGTCATTGATTTTTTTAAAGAAACATTTTTCTATTGTAGTAGAAGTGTTTAGAGTGTAGGTTTTCTCCAGCACTTTCCAGGCAAATTCCCTATTTTGTTTTATTGGAAGCTTTTTGGGGGGAAACGAATGCTGAAAACAAAATTTGAAGATGCACTTTAGGGAGCTGCGTTTATTCATGAAGTCTATAATGATATATTTATCTTATATACAGAACCAGGCTTGTAGATAAAAATGAGGTGGGAGGAAGGAAATTACAGATGTGACTCTGAGCTCTGAGTTGAAACAGCAGACGAAGTCTTATGTAAAAACAGATTCAGTGAGGGAGCTGTGCTTTGAAAGAGATAGATTTAAATGATAGAGAAATCATGTTATTTAATAATGGATAAAGATATACCACAACGGGGATATTTGATGTAGTTGCCAACTGCTGTTATGCTCCCTATAGATGGCTTCTTTGCTAATGCCTTGAAAAATAATATTTATTTTCCTAGTGACCTTTTTTGGGCTGCCATGAATTTGTGATTATTATTTTTATAGCTTTTAGAGTTCTCAGTTAGTTGTAGGCAATGACCCAACAGCAAGTTTCATCTTGGAGCGATGTGGGATCTCTCACGCGGAATCCTAAACCGGACAATTGCTTGCTTTCCAACTGAATTCACTAAGATATATGTGGAATATTCTAAAAAATGTCAGACTTTGAGACAAAGACCTTGATGTTTACTGCAAGGCTTGGCATGAGAAGGAGTAATGGAGGCATCCTTGCTCTTCAGGTAAATCGGTGGTAGCTAATGGGGTGCTCTCTAGATGTTTTGGACTACAATATCCATCATCCTGGACCATTGACTATTCTAAGAATGATGGGAGTTGTAGTCCAAGTCAGAGGGAAAGTAGGCTTTCAGCAGTTCTGCCTTCTCTCCGTTACCCAATATAATTTCTCTGTCTTCTCCACGCAGAAGACATACTACTTGCTTGTTCTTCCTCTTGCTTCAAAAAGGTGCTGAAGCAATGTTTGATATAAGCCTTCCATGTGGAGACCTGCATACTTTGTTCACTTACTTATCTATTTTTAAAAGCATTTACCCGGCCAGTGATCTGGGATGATGGGAATTAGAGTTGAACAACATATGGAGGTTACCACGTTGGCTTCCCCCAATCTAAAGATTTAGTATTCTTCAGCTCGGGTCATTTCTTGTCACAATTTCCTATATGCGTTTAAAATGGATCTTATTGAAAAGTCATTCTCTAATTTTGCATCCACTCTCATTATCTGGCTTCCCGTCCCCCTCAGTGTCTCATTGGCCTAGAAAAGCCCAGCTCCTTTCCTCTTGCTGCTTCTGTTCTGTTGAGCGTTGCATTCTCCGCTTCTCCTGTGAGCTCCCTTCACAGTTCTCGTCATAACCAGTTCAATTATCGCATGCACAGAACTTTGTAACTTTAGTGGCTTTTCTAATTTCGGGACTTGCAGTTTCTCCCCAGCTAGTAGGAAAATGAAGATTGGTAGCTGTGCATGTTATTCTGAAAGCACAGGGCTGATTTATTTATTTTGGGCGAAACGAAAGACGATTCACATTCAGAGACCTTCATTTAGTTTGGGCCTTATTCCAAACTATCCCTCATGTAACAGGAAGAAAAAAGATGAACTTGGGTTTGAATAAATTGTGGGACTCATTAAGGATTCAGCCCTAAACAAGCTTAGCAGAGAGTAAGTCTCATTGAACTCACAGATCTTACATCTGAGCAACCAAAAACCGAGGCTTCTCTTCTCTGATTTTTAGACATTACACCATCCATGATGCAGATCAGACAGAAAGACAGGATTATACCAACTACAAACAATTGTGAGGTAAATGGCAGCCCCACTGAAGTTAATAAACATGTCTAAAGCTACAATCCTAATCCCACTTACCTGAAAGTAAGGCCAATTTAATTCAATAGGACTTACTTCTGACTAGCAATGATATGGATCGTGCTATAACTTATGCCCAGTTCAGGATGCAAATGCGTCTAACAAGTTATACTGTATTTTTTGCTCCATAAGACACATTTTTTCCTCTTAAAAACTAAGGGGAAATGTCTGTGCGTCTTATGGAGTGAATGTGTGGTCCCTGGGGCTGGGGGGGGGAACCTGGGCTTCCCCCGCCAGCCCCATGAACTCCGGGACCGGAGGCAAGGCTGCACGCAACCTTGCTGCCGCTCCCCGACCTATTCTGGGGGCTGGGGTCAGGGGAAGCTCGTGCTTCCCCCGCCCCAGCCCCACGGCTAAAAACGATGGATCCTGCTCGCTGTCTTGGCTTCTTTGCTCTTTGGGGCTGGGGGGGAGGAAATAAGATTTTTTTTTCTTGATTCCCCCCTCCCCCTAAAAACCAGGTTCTGCTGCGCCCTATGGAGCGAAAAATACGGTAATTCTCATTTGTTTTACAAACTAAGTGCCATTCCCTCAAGAATTTTTTTCCAGTTTGAAATGTAAGATAAGGTGCTAACTAGACCAGGCTGCTCTGCAGATTTTATGCAAACAATTTTTAAATATAAGCCCTTTACTCTTGGATGAAATTCTCATCCGTTGAAACTGTGGCTGATCATTGCACAGTTATTTCAACTACAAAGTCAGCTGCAGTGCAAGTGCAGAAGTTGTGGGTACATGTGAAGAAATTCTGTCTTTAATACTAACTTTTCCCCTCTCATTAATCATTTTGAAACTAGGTGCTTAGAGCAGTCTGAACCAAGCAACCTTTTCTTCGATGAGCATATCTTTTTGGTTGAATTCTCTTGATTGTTTCTTACTTCCCCCTCCATCCAGATCTAAAACTCTTCCTTTTTTGTTTTTGTTTAAAACCTGGCTTTGGAAGTGGGGAGCATGTGGGGGGCAATAGAATAAGACGTATGTTCTTGGCCCTTCAAGATGCATATGGCAATTTTGCAGAATTCCCAAGATTTATCTGAGAGAGCCGATTCCAAGCTAGTTCTGAATCAAGATGGAGGTTGCCCCTCACCAATTCAAAGGCTCATGTAGGGAATGTTCTGCCTTTGAAAATTCCTATATGAAATGACCTGATATCCATCTCTCAGTGCAATGTGAAGCTTAGCTGCTCACTAGGTATTTTGCTTCTTCCAAATATCATAACAATGTGACACAGTTCTTGGCAGTTTGAATATATCCAAGTACACATTTAAACAGGAGTGTGTGTGTGTTTGTGTGTGTGTGAGAGAGAGTTTCAAATAGCTATTTTGAGAGGGGTTTTCTTAAAACAAATTAAGGAGATTAATGCAGAAACAGAACAGAATGGGTATCTATAAAAATTGTAAAGACGGGCCAGAAATGGATTGATTTGTCCGTTCCTAGGCTCATGTTAAACAACTGTAGGAATTCATAGAGAAGTTGCTTTTCAACAGTAATTAGTACGGTGGTTTGGGTAATTACTACAATGGTTTGAGTATGTGGGAGGGGGTGACACATTTCAAGAGAACATGCACAGTATCTATTGAATTGATACTCTTGGGGGATATACAATTTCCCACTCCATTTCCTTAGTGGGTTCCCCTCCCCTTTACCTTCATCATCAGGGACATTTGCTTCTGATGTCACACTTTCATAGCTTGGTGAGGTTACTAATGAACCATGCTGATGAATCCCCCATGCATTGGACCTGGAGGCTAACTGCACAGGCCTGCTGTCACTACGTAACTCACTAGCCTTTTCTGCCTCCGAGAACATTTTCTCTGATGTTTTTGTAGAGCTCCGTTCAAGCAGAGGACCTTGCGCTGTCCGTTTCCCTGCAGTAAGGTAAATGTCATCTTTTAACTTAAATCCCACTTCCACTTCCAATGAAGGCTTTGTTCCATGGAAGGCAAGCTGTTGCTGTAGCAACATAATCTATTTCCCTTTTGTTAATGAAATAGACAAATAATGGAGGAGCACAATAGATGGGAACCTTGATAGACACCCAGACAGAAGAGCAGCACCTGCTGTGCAAAAATTAATTTTCCACAGTGCCTTCTGAAACATTTCAGGAGGAAAGAGCCAGGAAAAAACATTTCTGACTAGAGTCGCGTCTCTCTTTGATGGATTCCCCTGTCCCCTCCTAGCGAAGGCTCAAATTTTGCGCTTGGATACGTAATGCTGAAGGACAACAATTGCAACCGCCGTTTATATGACGCCTGCTGTGGATTCCCTGTTCCCATTAAGGGAAATGAAATTGTAGATTGCAGAATGATGACCAAAGCATAATTGGCTGATCAGATTGTTGGATTCCTAGGGCCTACCAAAACTGTGATAACTGTCCTCGTGCAGAGAATATGCCATCTCAGGCAGTTCATTTGAAAAGTCTGCCAATGAATTGTTCCTCGGTCAGGATAAGGAAAAGGAGAAGAAGCTGGTCAGAGAGTGAAAAGGCTAGATGAGCAAACTTTCTATGGTTGATTTAAAAATAAAATTATTTAAAGATTTTAAATTGCATGTGGGACTATCCATTCATTAGAATAGCACCGTAAAGCTAAAGGGACCCCTGACCATTAGGTCCAGTCGTGACCGACTCTGGGGTTGCACAGCTTCTGGGTCATGTGGCCAGCATGACTAAGCCACTTCTGGTGAACCAGAGCAGCGCACGGAAATGCCATTTACCTTGTTTACCTTCCTGCCGGAGCGGTACCTATTTATCTACTTGCACTTTTACATCTTTCGAACTGCTAGGTTGGCAGGAGCAGGGACCAAGCAACAGGAGCTCACCCGGTCACGGGGTTTTGAACCGCCGACCTTCTGATTAGCAAGTCCTAGGCTCTGTGGTTTAACCCACAGCGCCACCAGCGTCCCTTGAATAGCACCATACAGGTTTATTTATTGGGGGGCTCACTATATACAACAAACCACTTTACAACAAAAATGCAACAATTCAAGATTATTATTTTTTTAAAAAAACCCCAGATAAAACAAGATAAAATCAACAATAAAACCGAGCAGTGCACAAAACCAAAATTAAGAGCCAGAACTCAGAAAACGTTGGGTAAATGTGTAAGCTTTTAAGAGGTGGTCAAAAGTTATTATCATTTCCACTTCATAAATTACCTGAGGAAGAGTGATCACATACCCTCCAACATTCCTTAGATGAAAATAGGGACATTTCACAGCTCCCAAAATTGATGTTCATCATCACCCCATTTTTGTCCGTCCCCCCCAAGCATTCCCTGTCAGAAGAAGGACGACTGCCACCACCAACTCATCACAGCACATGCCCCCTCCACTATTTCGAAAAAAAACCCTTAAACCTGATTTGGATTTGATTCTTTGGTAGATTTACAAAAAGGAAAACAAACACCAATAAATAGCATTTTAGAAAGGGGCAAGATTAGACACAGGCACACAAATATGTGTGTGTGTGTGTGTCTGTGTATAAATAAATTCAAGACTTTGCTTTCCTTATCTTCCTGCCCAGAGCTAGCTCATCATGCGAGGTTGGACGCCAGTGGCGGCAGCCTCTCCTCCTCCTCAACTGCTCCCCAGCAGCTGTTATAACCTGCCCAAGGGAGGTTGGGGGCAATGGACAGGGATAGGCCATAGAGGGACAACAGGATACTCCCTCTCAGCACTGCCACTGCCACCAATTGGGACAAGCTCTGGCGCATCCTCCTCCCTGTGCTTGACACTGATCAAATCAGAAGCCGGGATGGCCTTCATAATTCCGGGACCATCCCTGGAAAATCAGGACACATGGAAGGTATGTGTTCAGATGGTGGATGTCACTAATGAGAAGGCCTGTTTCTGTTTCTAGGTTCCACAGGAACCTAGGTAGGAGCCTTATGTTAATTCAGACCATCGGTCCAACTACCTCAGTTTTGTCTAAGGTAAAGGTAAAGGGACCCCTGACCATTAGGTCCAGTCGTGACCGACTCTGGGGTTGCAGCACTCATCTCGCTTTATTGGCCGAGGGAGCTGGTGTACAGCTTCTGGCTCATGTGGCCAGCATGACTAAGCTGCTTCTGGTGAACCAGAGCAGCGCACGGAAACCTTCCCGCCGGAGCGGTACCTATTTATCTACTTGCACTTTGACGTGGTTTCGAACTGCTAGGTTGGCAGAAGCAGGGACCAAGCAACTGTTGTGGGGATTCGAACCGCCGACCTTCTGATCGGCAAGTCCTAGGCTCTGTGGTTTAACCCACAGCGCCACCTGCATCCCTTCAGTTTTGTCTACCTTGACCAATAGTGGTTCTTCAGGATTTCAAATGTGTATGTGGGTCTCTCCTGGAGCTACCTAGAGATGCTAAGGATTGAGCCAGGGCCTTCTTTAGGAAAAGCAAATACTCTACCACTGATCTACAACCCCAAACACTGTTGTATGCATGTGAATCAGCTCTTCCTCGTAATGTTCTTAAGGAGAGGGAGAAAAATATGTGTTCGACACGGGACGAACTGGAAAGCAGCCATAAATTAAACACCCAGGGCAGTTTTGCATCCACTCCTATTCCACCACTTGTGGTAAACAGAGGCTTGAATCACAACAGATAAGGTGGTGTCCTACACAAAATAAGAACTTTTTCCCTGAAGTATTTTTCTTGTTGCAACATTGCAGCAACAATAAGGGAACGTCCATGTCTGATTTTAAAGATGGATGTTGCATCTTCCCCCTCCCCATGGAATTCCAGTGGAGGGCAGTGCAGTACCATATAAGGGTTTTCACCCCATGGCTGGCGCAACAGTACAGTAATAGCATAGCCAGATTTAAGTCTGGGCAGTTAATCTACTTCCAAGCTAACAGGCATGAATGGCTCAAGAAACCAAGCTGCTATGATAATTACTGTATTTTTTTGCTCTATAAGACTCACTTTTTCCTTCCTAAAAAGTAAGGGGAAATGTGTGTGCGTCTTATGGAGTGAATGCAGGCTGCGCAGCTATCCCAGAAGCCAGAACAGCAAGAGGGATTGCTGCTTTCGCTGCGCAGTGATCCCTCTTGCTGTTCTGGCTTCTGAGATTCAGAATCTTTTTTTTCTTGTTTTCCTCCTCCAAAAACTAGGTGCGTCTTGTGGTCTGGTGCGTCTTATAGAACGAAAAATATGATAATATCGCAGCACACACACACACACAAATACTGAACCATACGAGCAGTCCAGACTTTTTCTTGGACATAATTAAGAAAAATTAACTGCCAGATTATGTTGTGCATATTTTCCATGGCAACGTGACATCAGGCAACATGTAAGAAATACGCTAGCAAAATATTTTCCCCTCTTATAGGATTGGCAAAATTGTGTCTGGGATCTACTGCCTCAGACTGCAGGTGAGGGCTCCTATTACGGCATGATCGTCCATGTAAGTCCTTGTATATAGAAATCCTTGTGTATCAGGGAGAAGGCTAAAACACCCTTCCTCTGGCATCTCGTTTACTACATGGAAGGGGTTTTCTGAATAGGGTAGGACTCAGCCATGTCAGGTGGTACAGCCCATAGGCAGCTTTATCTTCCCAGTGAGAATAAGATCAGAATAGCACTAGGATTTTTCAGGTATTAGCAAGTAGTTTAGATCCTGTGGTGATGATTACAAAATAGTTTTGAGACCATTTACCCTATTTTGCTCCTTTATTGGATCTCTGGCATGGGAGATGTAATCTGAACGTGTGCAGTGTGTACACGCACCCCTACACACTTGTAAACAAAACTTGCACAACTGTAAAATTCAGCATGAAAATGGTGATACATACCAACTTCCCCCAAATCAGGTGCCTTCTATATGTTTTGGACTACAACTCCTGTCAGCCTCAACCAGCATGGCCAGTGTTCAGGGATGATGGGAAATGTAGTCCAAAAACATCTAGCGGGAGCCAGATCACAGGGAGCTTGACGTTTACAATCATCTCAAAATTAGGGATATTGGAAAGGTATGCATTCGTGTCAATTTCATACATCCACAGCCAGATCACTTCTCTCAGGCTCCATCCCTTTTGTGGAAGACCTTAAAGGCTTGGAGCCTAACAGTTTTCCTACAATTCCTACAAGGCTTCTTGTCTGGACCTATAAGATGTAGGGTTCGCCTCTGTAGGGCGTACCATTCAGCAGGGGTGCAAGTTCTGAAGGTACAGGCGCCAGAGATCCTGGTTCTAGGGTCCCTGGTTCAAGAGGATCCAATGGGCTTTGGATTTAGTCGAGTTCCAAAACCTCTGTTCTCTCATGCCACTGGTCTGATGGCTCTGGTCCTTCTTTGTCTTAGTCAGCTCAGAGTAGGTATCCTGAGAGATTTCTCTGGTGCAAATGGGTAGCACCAGCTTTCTGCCAGAGGTGCTTGAACTTGTATGTCAGGACCTGGGAGGACTGACTACTTTCTTCACCTCTTCCCCATTCTCCTGCTCTGGATAAGCTTAGTGAGTTCTTGAGGGATAAAGGAAGAGGTAATAGAGTGCCCAGACACATTTTATAGCATGCGCATGTGAAGCATGCACAACAGATCAAGACCCTTTCAGGATAAGGCCAGGTATCCCTGTGGATCCCAAATTAAGACTGTCTTTCTGCAGAGTGTTGCTAATGTATATAGCCTGGAAACGCAGGGCAGATACAGATGAGCTTCAGGAACCGGAAATGGTGGCAAACTCTGCCATTATGGTGCATTGCACACAATCCAGAGATGAAAGCACAAGAAGGAAGAACCTGTCTAATGCGTCAGTTATTCCACACCATAGAAAGACCGTGTCATTCAGAAATCCAGAACTGGAGCATAAAATCTGGATGAAGAGAACTTTGGAACTAGAGATGCCTATTCCGTGAAGTCCTGGGTTAGGAACTACCACGTGTCGTGGAATGCCTTCCGGATGGCAAGTTCAGCAGCTGCCAATGGACTTCCTGGATGACACAGTCTCAACGGGTGTGTGACTTTTGAAGCAGAATCAGAAACTTTAAATTAAATACAAACATGCATCTGCAGGTAGGCTCCACCACCCCCCAGCATAAAACTTGGAAATCTCTCCCTGGTGGTACAGTTTAGAAAATGAATTCTAGCTGTGCTTTCAAATTATACTTTGTCTTTCCTCTAATTAAGGAAGTTAACTACAATGCAACAATTTATAAACTCGGGGCAGATGTTAAAGGGTGGAGAAAAACTATCACTAATTTGGCGTAGAAATGGGAGGCCATCTGTACCCTGAGTAACAACATATTTCACTCATTTCAGCACCAGCGACGTGAATACAGTATTTCAGCATTTGAATACTGTAGCTCTTTCAGTATTTGGAACATATTACCCATGGTCTTGCTGTTAAAAGCCTTCTGAGAATATTGTAACAATTAGCACCACCCTATGTGTTCCAAAGCAAACTTTTCTCATATCTTCTGTTAAACTTCAATCTATGTCCTCCCTTCGCTCCGATCCTGCACACAGAATTTATTAGTTTTAAAATCCACTTAGGACAGCGGCTGTTAAAACGATAAATGAGCAACCTTATTTGGTTAAAAACAGAGTGGAACCTCCAAGTCTTTAAGGCAGAGCGTTCATGTCAGTGACACACTTTTAAGACGGGCATCATTTTGTGACACAGAAATTCAGTTTTACTAGCAAACTGCAGGCTAAACTAACCCCTTTCCAACTCTGGTTTGGAAAGCTCTGCTCTAACGCAATGGTGGGACACCTTTTACAGCCCCAGGGCCACATTCCATTGTAGATCACCTTCTGGGGGCCATGTGCCAAAGAGGTGTGACTTTTACCTGTGTACAATAGTCTACATTCCTGCGAAGCAAAAACCAGAGGTTTTCTCACAGTCTCTCAGACACATACACAAACATTCAAGCCAGGGGCCTTCAAGCCAGGCAAAAATACTTGAGGGTAGGGCCAGGGCGAGGGTGGTGTGTGGCCTAGGGAGAGTCCTAAAGAGGGCTAGAGGGCCACATATCCTACCCTAGCTTTAAGGCCCATTTAATAATATCCAGAGGAGACAAATGTACATCCTGTGGGAGGGGTTTCCTGAAGGAATGGGGTTGGTATTTGGTTATCACAAAATCTCCATTTATTCTGCCTGTCAGGGAACTGCCATCGGCAGGACAGGAGGTGCCAAGGCTCTCTGAGGTAGAGAGAGACTTGACACCTGAAGAGGGAACCAGTAGGGGGCGAACAGGAACGTCAAGGGAAGGGGAGTCGGAGGAATGGCTCAGAGATGCTTCCAGTGAAAACAGTGGGGAAGTCTCAGGACCCCCTATAGGAACACCCGTTCCTCGGCGGAAACTGTCACGCAGAGAGTCCAGAAGACGTGTTTCCGTTAAGGAGCTTTTATGTTGGAAACGTTTCCGAAAGCAGCCACTTTCGGATTCTGCTAGCGACTGACGCAGCCATGCTGGAGGGGCTCCGTCACAGGCAGAGGTTTGAGAAGCTGTTCAAACTCTGAGGGATTGCAATTTACACACAAGCAGCTCTTCATCCCATCACAGCAATCCGAAAGTCATCGACAGCTAGCTTGTGCCAGGGAGAGGCATCATGAGCGAACCAGCAGGAACCGGAGGGGCAGCTGGAGGAGGTCCAAGCCTGGAGGAAAGGTATAGGACGTTGGAAATCCAGCTTGCCTTGCAGACGGCGAGGCTGGAAGAAAGGAGGGCTCAGGATGCAGAGAGGGGGAGGGAGAAAGCCACCCCACTCAACAGAAAGATGCCAGGATTGGTGCAGAAATTTGGGGGGGACCCCAGGAACTACCATGCCTTTAGGACAGAGATGCAATATGCTCTCAATCTGCAATTCGATGACTTCCCTGATGAGGAATCGCGAGTGGCTTTTGTAATTAGCCACCTCGAATCAGGGGCGAAGGACTGGGTTAGACCCTTGATGGCAGCAAATAATGAGATCCTAAAGGACGCGATGAAGTTTTTTCGTGCCATGGACCTGATGTTTTCCAGTGACATTGAGCAGGGAGGGGTGCGAAGGCAGTTAATGGCTTGCAAACAGGGAAACCGGACTGTCCGTGAGTACTGGACTGAGTTCACTATGTTGATTCATCGATTGGGGTGGGACTTGGCTTCTGAGCCCATTCAAATGCTTTTCGAAGAGGGTCTGTCTTCGTCCTTGAAAGATGAACTTTCCCGGAACCCCAGAGCAGAGTCTATGGACCAGCTGACTAAAGCCGCGCTAGCCATTGGAGCGCGCCAGGAAGCGAGGGCTTTGGAGAAGCGGGAGGGGAAAGGAGTATGTAAGAGGGTGTGACCAATGCCAGAGGGCCAAGGGGGAAAGAAGGGCGCCGGCAGGGTTATTGGAACCACTACCCACGCCAGAACGGCCTTGGGAGGCGGTATCAATAGATTTTATGACGGATCTGCCCAAATCCAAAGGGAAGACGGCCATCATGGTAGTAGTGGACCTGTTAACTAAGATGTGCCACTTTGTAGCATGTTCACATGCAGTCACAGCGGAAGAAACAGCGAAGTTGTTTGTAGAACACGTCTTCCGGCTGCATGGCGCCCCCTTGAGGGTTGTCTCGGACCGCGGGAAACAATTTACTTCCAGGTTCTGGAGGAAGCTCATGAGCTTGCTGCACGTGGAAGTCAATTTTTCGACGGCCCGGCATCCTGAAACCAATGGGCAGGCGGAAAGAGCAAATGGCATCCTCCAACAATATCTGAGGTGCTATGTCAATGACAGAGGGAATGATTGGGTCGAAAAGCTGGCGCTGGCAGAATTTGCCTACAACAATGCGGAGCATGTGTCCACAGGGATGAGCCCCTTTTTGGCCAATTACGGGTGTCACCCCAGGGCATTCCCGGGGGAGGGGGGCGAGAGATGGAGCGTCCCAGCGGCCGAACAGTTTGTAGAAGAGATGGAAGCGATCCATCGTCAGCTTCAGCTCAACTTAGAAAGGGCCAAGGCTCAATATAAGAAGCAGGCAGACAAGAACAGGAGGGAAGGTGAAACCATAAGGGTGGGGGATCAGGTGTGGTTGTCCACCCAAGGGTTGCCGTTCAAAGGGGGTTGTAAGAAATTAAGACCCAAGAGATTGGGACCCTTTGAGGTCATTCAGCAGGTCAACCCAGTGGCTTTCAAACTCCGGTTACCCAACCACATGAAATTGCATCCAGTGTTCCACAGGTCATTACTGTCACCGTACAAGGGGGGAGGTGAAGAGGAGCACACCAGGGGACCGGTCTTGGAAGAGAGGGAAAGCAGTAACCATGTAGCGGAAATCCTCGATTCCAGGTGGAAGGGCAATCAGGTGGAGTATTTAGTGGCGTGGGAAGGGGAACCGGAGTCAGAAAACACCTGGGTGACTGCAGAGGAGGTCAATGACGAGGTTTTAACCGAAACGTTCCACCAAAGATTCCCGCGGAAACCACAGCCGGTAGCAAGGTTTAGAAGGGAGTATTTCGGCACCACAGACGAGGAAGAGGAACTGGAAGGATTCGCGGAGTCGGAGTTGGAAGAAGGAACGGACTCAGATGACGAGGAGTACCGAGAGACTAGGAACCACAACGAGTGGAGAAAGGTGTTCGAAACTTCAGACGATGAGGAAGGTTCTTTCCGGGGTTTTACCTCCTCACAACCCGTAGGGGAGGAGACGGGAGGGGGTGAAGGGGGCCCTGGAGGGGAGGTGGATGTCAGGGAACTGCCATCGGCAGGACAGGAGGTGCCAAGGCTCTCTGAGGTAGAGAGAGACTTGACACCTGAAGAGGGAACCAGTAGGGGGCGAACAGGAACGTCAAGGGAAGGGGAGTCGGAGGAATGGCTCAGAGATGCTTCCAGTGAAAACAGTGGGGAAGTCTCAGGACCCCCTATAGGAACACCCGTTCCTCGGCGGAAACTGTCACGCAGAGAGTCCAGAAGACGTGTTTCCGTTAAGGAGCTTTTATGTTGGAAACGTTTCCGAAAGCAGCCACTTTCGGATTCTGCTAGCGACTGACGCAGCCATGCTGGAGGGGCTCCGTCACAGGCAGAGGTTTGAGAAGCTGTTCAAACTCTGAGGGATTGCAATTTACACACAAGCAGCTCTTCATCCCATCACACTGCCCAACCAGTAAGAGTGATCAGTAAGCCCCTGGATTTCCCCCAGAAAATTGTATTGGAGGCATTCCAACGATTGGTTAACTGCACTAATCCATAATGGAATGTCGTAAAGGAGTTTTGGGATTACTTTGGCATTAAAGACCTTTAGAGCATCTGGAACGAACCGATTCCCTCTGTTAAAGAAGAAATGGGTGGTGGCCACATCCAGTGTCCTCTTAGCCACCTTCCAAGGGAGCAAAGAAAAAAATAAAAGTGAAGCACGTAAAAATAATGCTTGATAGATTGATTGCCTTTCAAACACACATCTCAAGGTGATGTACAAGATACCAGCAAAAGCCCATCTCCAGCTCATTCCCAGTTAAATGCAGTGCAGAAAACAAACACACAAACAAAGCAGACCTATGACAGAGACCCATTCATCCAGGTGGGAATACCAAGCCAGTCAGAACAAAAATGACTTCATCTGTTTCTGGGAAGTGCAGATAGAGGGCACCTGTTTTGTCTCGACAGGGATGCTGTGCCACAGAAGAGGGAGAGCCACAAAGACAGCCCTGCTCTGAATTATTGTGGATTTAACAACACTTCAGTCCTTAACTGAAACTACTAAATTAAATATATTTAAATGGAAAGAAGAGTCATTGTTCAAAGCAAGCATTTAATAATCTAAAAATAAAAATATATGGTACTTACTGAATTACAAACTCTCTGTCTCTCTCTTTCTCTCTCTCTGGAAGCCACTATCTATTCTGATTTTTTTGAAATCCTCAGACAATGTGCCAATTTTTATATTACCAATTGTCCCCAAGCTCTTTCATACTTATTCTTTAAGTGATAGTAATGGATATTTGTCTAAGATGAACCTTCCATCACTTCGATTCATACCATCAAATGCATAACAAGCTCTTTGTCAAATTGAGATTTGCAGATGCTGTTGCTGAAATGACCTGAAGCCCAAGGAAAGAGTTTTGTTAAATAAAATAAAAGCCATTAATAGCTGTGTGTTTTCCATTCAACAATACCTGTGAAAAGGCTGTGCTGAGCTCTAGTGATTTTTTCTTGGGGAAAGCACCCTGTTATCAAAAGGGCAAGATTTTGTACATTGATATGTGCTTCAGTTTCTATGAAAGATATGACCACTGTCTCACCATTGCTCAACACCGACTGGGAGGAGGGACGATCTTCCCAGCCACAGATTCATTTCAGAAAGAAGTTTGCATGTGCAGAATCCCTTAGATCTGTGGTGCTGCTTTCACTCAGACACTGTCATCAGATAGTTAGTCTTCACGAGAACAATATGATAATATGGTTGAGCTCATAAACCACCCCCAAACAGTTCATGGGAATCATTCCTAAAAGCTTCTCCTGGGAGCCAACCCACAGCCACCAATTAACTTCCTTTATCATTACTTAAGTGTGGAAAAAGTTGGGTGGCTGGTTGTGTTTCACTGGAATCCCTCCAGCAATTTATAATTCCCAGAACATTTCTGCACTCTAGTGACGCCCGTCTCTGAGCCACACAACCTATGAAGAATGATGTGTCTCCAGCTATGCCTCTCTCACAGATGCCTTAGGGTGGAGGAGGAGAGGAATTAAGTGGTTACAATGAACCATGCAGGACCAAAAAATAAGTCTCTTTTTGAAAGATGAAGGCTTCTAGTAGTATTACAATAACTTAAATGAACAGCATGACAGAGCGATCCATTGGGTATCAACTGGAGATGGGGAATTATGGGAGATTCATAAGAGTTTGGGTTTTCTCATTTGCCGAAGAATTAAGATACCTTTGTTATATTTATCTGATAACGTAAGTGCTAGTGTTCTTCCGGATAGGTAATTATGCAAAATCCTATAATGTGCACTTGACATTTCTCAAGCTTGTGATGTAGAGCACATACTATCCCAGATCCTGCATAGTGGAAAACAAATTGATGAGAATTGTGCTATTTAAAGTCAGCAAGCACAAGCCTGTTTATTTCCAAAATAGTTAACTGCTAAGCCTTAAGTCAGAACTATTTTTTTTAAAAAACCTAAAAAACCTATGTATTTGCATCATCTCAGTGCCATTCCTGCTGGTCCTCATTACCCAGATTGCTCTGTTGTGTTTGATGCTGAAGAGACCCATGACCTCACCAAAACAATTTTTGTTAACTCAAACCATTATCTTGCAACACAAAGGCCTGAGATACATCTGTCAACAACTGCGCTGCCAACTCACCCCACAAGTATTTGATTATGATTTCATAAACAGGAACATTTCTCCAAAAATATTTCACAAATCTTCTAGTGGGCAAGAGAGGAGTATGAAGACAGCCGAGTTAAACAAAGGAAGCTACACTGCAACGCAAACTGGGTTGTTGTTGTTGTTTTGCTCCCTTCCCCCAACCTTGGTAGATTAAGCAACTCAAGAAACACCCAGACCTGAAGAGTCGTGAAGTACAGATAACTGCAAAAAGCAGTTGCAAAACAATGCAACCTTATCATGATGCAGTTCTTAAATGTAATCGCTGGTGATTTAAAAAAGCAGATTTGGTGCACAACAGAGGAAGTTAGACACTCCTCAGACATCCCATTGAAACGAATGCTGTGTAACATTAGAGCTAAGAGCTTATGTTTCTCTGATTTCCATGAGACTATGGCACACTAATGTGGGAGTGAGCCCCATTGAACTCAAGGTGACTTACTTCTAAATCACATATGTGGCTTAGTTCTTTCACCTTTTTGGATCCAGTGGCCTGATTTCCCCTCGTGGTGCATGTGTGACATGTCAGCCATGAGTATGTGTAGGCCACCATGCACAGGAGTCCCGAACACACAGAGAGACAGACACACATGGGCACACATCCTTCCTCCTCAGCTAATCTGTGCAGATTACTGCTGCTCCATCCCTGCTCACCAAAATGATCAATGGCATCTCCATTGGGGTTCTGGGCCATGTGGAGAGTTTTAAACTTCTCTACCCAGTGCTGTGGTATGTCATTTAAATTTTCACTGCCATGAAAACTGGTGAGATCTTGGGGCAGTGGGGAGAGCAACTTCTTGCTTGGGAAGTGCATCTTACTGCTGGTTGGGGGTTAGCTTCTCCCATTGTCGAGGATTGTACTCTGAGGATTCCTTACACCACTCATACACAGACACGCAGCACAGTTAATCTAGTAGATTTTTTTGTATTCAAAGAAACAGCCTGTCATGGCTATGATAAGTGATGATAAGTATTCCTATAAGATACATGTGCTTTCAACCCCTTGTTTGTCACATTTTGAATTTTTTAGTAATAGGCATGGATAGATACATAAACTGCGAAGAGATCCTTAACCATTATTCAACACATTGGAGGCTTCTAGATCTCATATCACTGTGTAAGAATTAAAAGGATGTTTTCCACATTGGCTTTTGCCCTTGAATTTCTGCATAATCCACTGTTGGAATGCAAGCTTCTGTCTTTTCTGCAGAGTCAAGTTGTTTGATTTCTGATGCCCTGACAGTGTGACGTTCATAACTTCCAGTTTGGCAATCCCTGATATTATCCCTTGGGTAATCTGCTTTTCACCATTTCATCTGTAGGAATATCTTCCTAGTTCACTTTACATGAAAACAACAGCAACAACCCAACATTGGCTAAATAGCCAAATCATGTTTTGCATTCCATATTTTTCTGGATATATTCCTTTTGTCAAGCCATTGTACTGTTGTATGTTGAGCTTGGCATAGAGTGGGGATTGTTAAAACACAGGATTGCTTGTCACATGATCCATTAGTCTGAAACTTACCAAGAGTCTTTTACTGAGTTCTGCACTCTTGATAGTATTGCACTCTTATTCTAAAGTGAGAACAATTTCTTCTTTTTTTAAAGAAGGAAAAACCTCAAATCACCCTTGGCTTTGCTAAGTGCAGTTTGAGGTAAAGTGCAAAGGAGGAATATATACACATCTCCCCATTTATTGGCAAAGATGGAAAACGTACTTCCCTAAAGTACTTTTGACTATTTATCTGAGAGCTTTATAACCCTAACAAATGGGCACTTATGTCTTTGTATTTGTGGGTAAAAGAGGGTTTATTCAACAAAAACATGCACGGCGGTAGCTACTGTGGCTGCCAGATTATTTGCTCTTTGTGTGTATGAATTTCAGCAATTTTTTTTTATTCCATCTGCTTTCTTCAGCTTTTGCAAGGCTGTAACCTGCAATATTTGGTGCTTGCAAAATGACTTCAATGGCAGGCTGCTGAGGAGTTGCACCCCCCCCAACCTCCCATGAATTCCTTCTCTGCCTCTACTCTTTGGCGCACTTCACACCAGTCAGCACATTGGAGCTGTATAACTGAGGGTATAACCATTGTTTATAGGTTTTCTGTAGATTTTTATTACAGCTGTGACATTAGATTGATGGACTATTTCCATCTCGTTCCCTGCCAATTGTGCACTGAATGGATACATGATGGCATGATGGATGTGTGTCGGGGCCACGGCCAGGAGACAGCTGCTGCAAAAACAATCGCTGCAATCTTGATATGGTGCTAACCTTCCTACACTTTTGCTAATTTTTCTTTAACATTGAGCAAAACCTGAACGTGCTCCGTGGAAGGCAGGGAAAAGAAGGTGCTTGTGAAAGCGATGCAAGAAATAACTGCCGCCCCTCTTCCTGGGCCAGTTAGGACAATCCCCTCCCTCAGTTAGGGAAAATGTTCTTCAGGAAACTAACAAAATAGAATACTGCTATGTTCTAGGAAATGTCAAAGGTGAGCCTGACTAGAAATGAGATTTACTCTTCACTGAGGCAAAAAAGAAGGAATGGTTGCTCCTTTGCAGCAGGGAATATTTAGGCTTTGTCTGAGGAGAAGCACAAATTAGCTAAAAGCAACAACATGGAGGAGCTTTCTGGGAGTGGGGGTAGGGGTTGAGGAATGCTTTTGAGATGAGTCATCACACCTTTTGAGCAATTAAAAGTTCAAGTCTGATTTACTGTATCAAACGGCTATTGGAGTCATCTCTCGGGAGAGATGATATGAAAATGAATTTGAATATTTCCAGCCCATTTTTAACATCGGAAATGCTGTCACTGGGCCTTCTCAGTAGTGGCACCAACTCTGTGGAGCACCCTCCCATCAGATGTCAAGGAGATGAGTAACTATATAACCTTTAGAAGACATCTGAAGGCAGCTTTTAATGTGTGAAGTTTTATTATGTTTTTATATATGTTGGAAGCTGCCCAGAGTGACTGGAGCAACCCAGTCAGATGAGTGGGGTACAGATAATAATAATAATAATAATAATAATAATAATAATAATAATAATATCATCCCTATTTTCATCAGAGAAATGCTGGAAGGTATGCATTCAGAAGGTCCAAGTTTAAATCACTGGCATCTCCTGGTAGGGCTGGCAGAGACCCCAGTGCTGCCTGTCAGTAGGGAAGTTTTTAATGTTTGATGTTTTATGGTGTTGTTACTATTCTGGGGAGCTGTCCAGAATGTTTGGGGAAACCCAGTGAGATGGGTGGAGTATAAATAATAAAAGAAGAAGAAGAAGAAGAAGAAGAAGAAGAGGAGGAGGAGGAGGAGGAAGAAGAAGAAGAAGAAGGAGAAGAAATATTGAGCTATAGGGACAAGTGGTCTGACTCAGTCCTATGGACCACGAATTCTAGCTATAGTAACCCAATGTACAGTGAAGCACGTTTTAACCTAGTGGATCTCTGAGTGCTTAAATTGTGTTGTATTCTTGTCCTTGTGTAAATATATCTTAAGACAGGATAAGAAATCAGGTCTGTCAGTTACCTTATTGACCACTTTCCATGGCCTCATGCTGTCGACAGTGGCACTAAATACATTTGAAATAGCAACTGAAGGACCGAGGTTTCCTTTGGGTGTCTGTCCTCTCCATCTAATCTATGAAGTACCTCACTGTGCTAATCTCCAGAGATGATCCTTCCCTAATCCTACAAGGTTTGGATTTTCAGGTGCCATGTTCCTGAGCAGGTTCTAACTGAAACAGGCTTCCAGTCAAAATGAGCATATATCCTCACAGTCTGAATGTTTTAGTACTTGCGATGGACTTTTTATGTGCACAGTTTGCAAACTAACAATTATATGCAGATATTATTTGGTGAATAATTAATATTTTAATTCTTCTGGTAATTAGAAAAAAAAAAGAAATACATGGAATAATTAAGACTATAATTGCTAATTATGCTTCGTTTTGTTTGCTGAATTTGTTCTTCGTTCCAAACATATTACCACTTGAAGTTTAAACAAAACTTGCTGCTGAACTTACATTTTGAATCGACATTTGCTGAGAAGCAAATTGGTGAACAATGGATATCAGAAATTGCGCAGGAGTTGGACCTCAAATAAAGGCATTAATGGGTCGCCTCTTTAAATGCCAGAAATAGGAGCAAAAGCAACAGTGTGTTTGTATGTGTTCAGAATGTGAACTCTGTTTTACAAATGCTTATGTCCTGTCTCTTTGCATCATATCCAGACCCCTTTCAGACCAGCTCAAAATGGGATACACCTTCAAAACACCCTATCTCAGGACTGTCCACTTGGATATTTTTCAGGGATATCAGCAGCCGTCCTCTCACCTGCCCAAGTGGGGTGTTGACAGGGGAGGCAAGCACCATTAGAGGGATAGCCTTAATGGCAGCAGTGCATCTGAAGTCTAAAACTTTCTCTAATGCTGACCTCCATCATTAACCAATTTGCTTTCAGCAGAAGTCGATTCGAAATGCAAGTTCGCCAGCAAGTTTCATTCAAGCTCGAAGTGGTAACAGGTATGGGCTGAAAAACAAATTCAGCAAACAGAATGAAATATAATACGCAATAACATTCTTTCTTTCCCAAAGTATTTCTTCTTCTTTTCCCCCCTGAAAGCTTTGCTGATTGAAAGAGATGTTTGCCGCATTCAGACTTTAGGCAGTTTCCCAAGTTGTATTTTTAGGACACAGCCAGGGGTTTTGTGTGCTTTCAGATCACTCTCACATATAAACTTCCTGTCATATTCTTCCTCAAAAAGAAAAAGATAGTCTTTCCCCCCCCCTCCTCTTGCACAACACACGCCTAGAAATTGCTGGTGGAAGCATACCTATGATTGGTTTGTACCTGGATGAGTGAACTTCAGGGGAATCTTTGCATGGCACTATGAACTTCTCGGAAGGTTTGTGTGGTTTCTATGTTTTGTTCAAAAATGAAATTCTTTTTAAAAGTTGAACATAAGAAAAGCTCTGTGGATCAGGCCAAAGACCCATTTAATTCAGCATCATGTCCTCACAGTGGCCAACCAGATACCTATGAGAAGTTATTTTTGTTCACCCTTATAAATGTAGGCCATTAACAAAGCAGACAGACGATTACCTCAGTACATAGGACTGTGGACTCCATTTATGTGGAAATCTGTTCAGAGTTATCTTTTTTTTAAAAGAAAAATAGGAGTGAGTATCTGTGGTTTTTAATTGCAGTAGTATAGCATCTAACAATTACAAGCACATTCTCATTAGATATCCATGGTGATAAAGTGATAAAGTCCGAGGGTCATAAGTACAGAGTTTCTAGTCAGTCGGGGTGGGGAATGAACCAGCAAAGTAGTTTGAAATGCATAAAGATAAAAGGAGCTGAGAACACCCATTAGACAAATAATATGACAAGGACCCTAAAATTAGGAACATCTGAATTCAAGATGGATTCAATACAATTTGATTTAGGTAGAAATGTAGTTCTCAGGGGTAAACTTAGAAAGAGGGAATGCAGAGAATGCAGCCTCGAAGGGGAAATAGTTTATTCTTCCCCTCTGCCATTTCTCATGTTCTTGAACACTGCCAAACGTATGTAATTGCTATAATTATTTTAGCAAGACTGCTATAAAAAAAATCCTCCTTTAATGTAAAGGTTTTTTTTTTTTTTTAATGTAGCTCCTCTTTTGAATATCTGGGGGGAAATGCATTGCCTGCTAATGCTTATCAAATTATTTTTCTCAAGACAATTCCAAACAGGAAACACTGGCAAGTGAATTAAGAGTAGCTGTCAGCGCTCTCTGTCTCTCACTCATTCTCTCTCTCTCTCACTCACTCACTCACTCACAAACACACATGCACCCTTGTGTTTGTCTTTCCTGGTGGGTTTATTTTAATACAACGTGCTTGCTGCAGCTGTTAGTGTTAATGCCAGAAGATTCTCTGACGTATATATTTGGGGAGATCTTCATTTAAGACCTCAAGGTAAAAATTAGGCCCTCTCTCACCTTCACAATATCATACAGTCAGGGCAAGAAAGACCATTTTAGTTCTTTAGTCTGTTTCAATAGTAAGTTAGTTATCTTTAAGGAAGAACACAGGATCTTTGTATTTATGTAGAAAGAGTTCATAAAAAGGAGAAATCATATGGCTTGGCATTATCTTCATATCTGTAATTCTGCACATATTAATAGAATTCAGTTGTTAACAAAATTACTATTCATCTGCTCCCCTCCACTTATTCCAATATGTCTGCTAAGACACCAAACCCCAAACTCTAGAGTACTTAAAAGGTAAAAGACCCCTGGACAGTTAAGTCCAGTCAAAGGCGACTATGGGGTGTGGCGCTCATCTCACTTCAGGTCAAGGGAACAGACAGCTTTCCGGGTCATGTGGCCAGCATGACTAAACTGCTTCTGGTGCAACGGAACACCATGATGGAAACCAGAGCACACGGAAATGACATCTACCTTCCTGTCGCAGCGGTCCCTATTTATCTACTTGCACTGGTGTGCTTTCGAACTGCTAGGTTGGCAGAAGCTGGGACAGAGCAATGGGAGCTCACCCCGTCACACAGATTTGAACCGCCAACCTTCCGATAGGCAAGCCCAAGAGGCTCAGGGGTTTAGACCACAGTGCCACCCGTGTCCCACTTCTAGAGTACCTATCTAATGACAACAGGGTTAGGGTTAGGGTTAGGGTTAGTGCAACTATCTTATGGGAGGGACTCAAGCACATATTGCAAATTTAAGTTTGTGCAGTTAAATAGGATTAAAGCACTAGTACCAAAAGAAGAAGAAAGAAAGAAAATCCACTTTAAAAAAAAATTAGGAAAGCAGTTAGGAAGTGAAGGGGAAACGTACAGAAAAGAGTAGGACGAACAAATCATTAACAACAAATCATTCTGTAGTAAAAACACTACAGAAGCAAATCAGAATGAATTATAATTATATAACCATGCTATAAATAAATCAGAATTACCACATTTGAGCAACAGCAAGAAGAGCAAAAGCAAACTGAAACCCAGTCATCCTCTGAAAATCACACTTCTCTGAATTTTGCAGTGTGGTTCTTCAGCCAGGTAATTTGTATGGTTTATACAAAAATATATATACTAAAGTAGCTATAGAATTGCAGTATAAATTAGTGAAAATTCCTGTTTGGAATTGTCTTGAGAAAAATACTTTGATAAGCATTAGCAGGCATGCAAAAATACATTGCTTTGGGGGAAATCACTTTGCAAAAATGGGTGTTAATCAAAATTTGGTACAAAAATGTGTCTATACTGAGAATGTCACATTAAATTCTGATGAATTTTCATGAGAGGGTTTTTTTGTTTTTTAAAAAATCACTAACCAATGTTGAAAGTGGAGATCTGAACTCGAGAAAGGAAAAATGAAACTGAAAGAAACACAAATTGACAGATTCCCTCATCTCTTCCCTCCAGAACTGTGCTAGGAAGCTGTGCAAGAATACACAAAAGTTTTATACTTGTTCTCTGCCAGCCAGGCCCTTCTGTTGAATCAAAAACTTTCTGTAGCTTGATAGAGCCTTTCTATCAATGGATGGTAAAGCCTGGATGCAGCTGACTAAAACCGAGAGGTCAGATATTTTTCCTAAATATCAGTTCAACAAACAGAGAATCTCTCTCACACTTCTTAAATACTTTCTAACCCTGCTTTATTTTTCTGACTCCCATTAAACTGGTCTTCCAGATTTCATCATGCCATTCATGAAATACCTTCAAAATCTTCAAAATAATACTTACTGATCTAGTGTATTATTTTGTAAACCTGTTTGTGTTCTACTAATCTTGACTAAAGTCTGAAAGACTCGTCTACTTGCTTCCATCATTCCTTTTTTTAAAAGCAAGCAAACCAAAAGGCAGTCCTTTTCACAGTAGTTCTCAAAACAAAACTGTAGAAATAGCGTTTTTCTCACTCCATATCTCTGTATATTCAGTGTTACATCTGCTTACTATGGTGAAAAACAACTTTCTGCTCACTGGAAGCCTCACATAATTAAGCCAGAGCGTGAGGTGGACATTTCAGTTTTTTGCTTCAGTTTTCTCCTTAGCTATCACCCCCATATTCAGGAATAATGGCTGTAAACAATTTATGACCCTTCAAAACGGGGTGCATGGATTGTCTTAAATGTTTTCTTTTTCCTCTTTGGTTTTAATGAATGTTGCTTGTTGTTTTGTTTTTCTAAAGATAGCCTGTGTTGCTGGTGGTGAGAGAAGGCATCAAATAAATTTTAACAACAGCAACAACAACAACAACCTTGTGTCCTTTTACATGCTTGGTTCCAATTCAGATCCACCTGACCTGATGCTGAAACCTGTGATGAAATTGATCTAGTAATAATTCATATATTGGTCCCTAGAAAGCCCTACTATATTTAGCTGAACTGATCTATAGCTGGGGAAAGTACAATGTATTAAACAATAATACTAGAACAGCTTTGCAGAACATTGATGTAATATAGTCTCAAAAAATATATTGCTTATATTCAGCTATTGGTACTCAACATCAATGTTTGGCATCTAAAAAATCATTTTCAGTTAGCAAACTCAGGCCCCATTGGCACTGTCCATTTAAAGGAGTATCATACCACTTTCATCTGTCATGGCTTTCCCCAAATAATTCTGGGAACTGTAGTTTGTTAAGGATCCTGAAAATTGTTAGCAGGTGCCTATTATCCTCACAGAGCTACATTTCTCAGAGTGGTTTAACAATCAGTCCAGTTTTCATTTACTATGAACCAGCAAGACAGAGCAGCCCATTGAAGCAGGCTTTTACATTGCAATATTTACTTGGGCCCCATTCAGCTAAATGGATGTAGACAGTACAGTGTATCACCTTTTGGGGTTGCTAGTTACAGCGTGTGACTGATTTCTACAGCTGGAGATAGATTGGGCCTTTGAAAATTCACTTTAACTTGAGATATGGATAAGTACTCTTATCTATGGGATTCCGTTTCAAAATTCATTAGGTTTTCTACTTTAATTTTGATATAGGGCTTAAAATATTTTGAGCCGGTCTCTGTGGTGGTGTTAGGCCCGTTTCAGTGAATCACAGCTACTGGCACTTATTCCCCCCCCCCCACTGCACCCATTTTGTGAGACATGGAACTTCTCTGGAGGGGAAAACACTTGCACATTATCATTTGCAGCTGTTGGAGATACCACAGCCCTGATAAAGCTTTGCTTGCAACAGAAATGCTACACTCTCAACCGGTGACCCTAGAATTTGGCTAGTACTTCAGCATCGCCAAATAAGGTATAAGTGGTTTGTTATCACAGCCATAAATATTTACATCCAGTGGTGACAAATATATGAGAAGTGTGGAATGACTATGTAATTTAAGTTGTTCTCCACAAGTGTGCCAGTAGTTTTGTTATCTCCTGAAGGCTGGCAATGAATAGCTCCCGCAGGCTAAATGAAAGCACAAACTCAAGCTGCTGTCACTGGCCTAATTGGCCGTTTCTAAAGCATTACTTACCTGTGGGGTCTGGCTTGATTCCCACGTCTCTTCAAAAGCTCCCTTTTCTTGGTATTTGTACAATTCATAGAATGTAAATGAAAATTTTAATGAATTGCAGTGCAGTTTGTAAAAGGGTCAGGAAGGTGGAATACCAGGAATAACAACAACAACAACAACAACAACAACAACAACAACAACAACAACAACAACAAACAAACAAACAAACTAATGTTATTTGTACCCTGCCTATCTGACTGGGTTGCCCCAGCCACTCTGGGTGGCTTCCAGCATATACAAAATAATAATAAAACATTAAACATTAAAAACTTCTCTATGCTGGGCAGCCTTCAGATGTCTTCTAAAGGTTGTGTAGTTTATTTCCTTGACATCTGATGAGAGGGCATTCCATAGGGCAGGCGCAACTACCGAGAAGGCCCTGTGCCTGGTTCTCTGTAACTTCTCACTGTGAGGGAACCACCAGAAAGCCCTTGGAAATGGACCTCAGTGTCTGGGCTGAAAGATGCGGGTGAAGTTACCTCTTCAGGTATACAGGGCTGAGCCCATTTAAAGGTCATCACCAACACTTTGAATATATTATATTGAAGGAAAATTGAATACAAAAATGTATGTATTTGGAGAAACGTGCAGTAAAATGCTGAAAAAACTCCATGAACCTAAGATTGGAGAAATGAGAAAGTGCCTAGCCTTCTCCAAGGAAGTAGCACCAGCAGAACTAGCAAAGAGCACAGAATAGACCTTAACAAGGTGATTCAGTATTTTGGCACCCCTTCCCTAAATCACTGTGATTGGAGAGCCCAGGTAAAAGCAAGGCCTCAGTCCAGTATACCTGAAGGAGCATCTCTACCCTCATCGTTCTGCCCAGACACTGAGGTCCAGCGACAAGGGCCTTCTGGGGATTCTCTCACTGCGAGAAACCAAGTTACAGGGAACCAGGCAGAGGGCCTTCTCGGTAGTGGTGCCCGCCCTGTGGAACGCCAACCCACCAGATGTCAAAGAGAAAAACAACTACCAGATTTTAGAAGACAACTGAAGGCAGCCCTGTTTAGGGAAGCTTTTAATGTTTGAACAACTACTGTATTTTAATATTTTGTTGGAAGCCGCCTAGAGTGTCTGGGGCATAAATAATAAATTATTATTATTATTATTAGTAGTAGTAGTAGTAGTAGTAGTAACTTCTAGACTTGTCAGTCACAAAAGAGCTTTCCTTCAACTCTCTCCCCACACTGGTGTTTTCCTCATAGAACAAAGTTGGGGAGAAATGTTTCAGTTTGTGCAGAAACACTGGCTGTCCAATTGTTGCTTTTTTGTTTTAAATCCACATCTCCAAATCACACCGGAGGACCCTGCTTCAGCTCAGAACCCTAAGGAAGGGTTCTTCTTTTAGCTTAGGCAAGCCTCAAATCTGTCTGAAGCAAGATTTGTCCAGATCTGTTGCACATCTCTAGTGTGAATGAGAAAGTAAGGAAACTTAGAACACAATATGTAAAATATGGATCCAAGAGAAAAGCTCCCCTTTGTCCCAGCCTTTCTTTCAAGGGGTTTGTCCATAACAATGTGAAGGTAATGTACTCTATTCAACCCTCTTTCCTGATCTAGGTATATTGTCAGAACAGAACAGATTCTGGCACAAATGTCTTGCTAACATTTACAGTGCTGATAATGAAGCAACAAGGGAAATATTACTTGCTCATCAACAGAAAACACTTACTTTTTTTCCAAAGAGTGAATCGACAGTGTCAACTGATTAAAACTGTATTATGCAGGTTCTGCTTGGAACGCATTAAGGATAGTCACTCAGCTTATCTCTGCAGCCGTTTTGCAGCATTTTCTTGCAGAAGCCAGCTGGTGTGTTTTATACAGTGTTGGTTAATTGTTTGCAAGGAAACATTCCCAGCCAAATATAAGCAAAAAAGCTTACTGTGTTTTTTCATATCTATTTCTGACTATTCTTATTATTAATAATAATAATAATGCACAAAGCCATCCGCTTTACCTGTGCAGAAGAAGCATCTTAAACTATGGGATCAGTTGAACTGTTGAAATGTCATCTCATAGTTTTGCCACACTCCATCAATTGCTGGTGGACTCTCGCACAGAAATCTATGTGTCAGGAAACAAAAATACCAGTTAAAATATTCCCCCTTCTCTCTGTAGCACCTCATTATTTATATCATATTATGCATAGCTTCTAGATAAAGTAGGTTTGGACATGTTGCCTCCACACTTTGGTCTCCTGTGACCGGTTAAAAACAGCCCTACCATATTCACAAAGCTTTTCGTTACAATCTAGGCCATTTGAAGGAGTGATCAATCAGGATCATGTTCAAATGACAGGACTAGTACAGACTGCTGCTTTTTAACTCAACCTAGCCACATGTTACTATCTCTCTGCAAACTGCATCTTAAGCAGACTTGTGAAAAGGATGTCCTTTTCCTCTTCGATTGTGTTCTGAGTTCTCGCCATGACAAAGCTAGAGAAATTATGCCCCATTTTTTAAAAATTCCATTCCGTTTGAAATGAGGTTAGCATACTTTCTTTCTTTGAGCTATCCTAAGCACAGTTGAAATGAATTTGTTCCTAACATTCTCTTTAAAATTCTTTTCTACAAATTTGGGTATGGAATACTGCCCAGATATTCTCTTGACTGCTTGTTTATTTTCTGTTTACCAAATGTCTGATATCTGCAATTTACATCCAATGATCTTTTATGCTAATATTTGAGAGCTTGTACTTGATCACATCATAGTACTTAGTGTTATTGACAGTATTTGATAGTTGATAGTTTGATATGTATTTCTTATATCTAACTAGATATAATGGTGTTTAGCTGTTGACTCTGTTTTACAGTCAACATACAGTAATATTTGGAGCCACATTCAACAAATTGTTGTATTATGCCCAATAGCACAATGGGACTCCCGCCCCCACGTGGTTCCTGTGCTCCCCACCGCAATCTGCTGTGGAGGGTCAGGGGAACCCCCATAACAGTGTGCAGGGGTTGCAGAAGAGAAATGATTTTGTTGGGCAAGCAAAAATGCTTACACTGACAGAACAATCTGTTTAGCACTATGCTGAATACTACCCTTAGTGTCTGATAATAGTAGGTAGCTGACAACCTTTGAAATTGTGTCTTTGAAGCATGCCCAAATCAAAACAAACAAGTGATGCCAACAAATCTAAAATACTGCAGCTCTGGAATTTAGGTTTGAAATCCTATATTTATTCAACCATTTGGATTCTGCTTAATATTAGTTGTCTCTGGAAACCTAATACAATGAGACTAAAATCACCGAAAGCTATAAAAATCAAAGTTTAAAAGCTTGCTAAAATAAATAAAATCTTAAGTAAGTTCAACAGGAAGTGGGCCTGTTTGAACTTAGCTAGAATGCAGTTCAACAGAATTGGGCCCGGATGGTCAGGGATGATGGGAGTTGTAGTTCAGGAACACAGCTGCATCTTCCCCATTTGGATGCAGAATATCACTTTATAGGCTGCTGCATTGTGACCTCTTCATCATGCCACCATTCTCAACCATTTCCACCAAATATTTTGAGTGTTCTTTGTTCGTTCATTTTGCCGGCTCTTTGTTTCCCAAAAAAGATCGGGGTAGAGGAAATTATTCTAATCAAATAATTCTCCCTGTTGGCTACTGTGACTTACTGACACTTGTACCGCACCGTCGGTGTCATGGGGGGGGGGGGGGTTGAGGGTCTGCACCTGGCTTGTTGCCATGGATGCAATTATACTGAGTGACATTTAGGGTACCCAGTATATTAATAGCGTATGCTTACCTTCCAAGATGGTGACATGAAACTGAGCTTGTCCTCCAAGGATATCCTATTAAGATTCTGGTTTTGTGGATTTCCTATGCTTCATGAGAAGACATGTCTAATGATTCAGAATTAAATATAACCCTTCAGCTGACAATGACGGATGTATTAGAAGCACAAGAACTAGTCAGAGAGTACTAATACCATATCCTGTTCTCTCCGTCACTGGCTTTTAATTGACATTCAACTCCCCCCCACCTCCCTAAGAAGCATCAATACTTTGGAATCAGGCAGGCATTTTTGAGTGAGTCCCACCCTTTAGTTCTTGTGAATCACATATTTTTCTACAACATTCTCTTTGCCACCACGAACAAATTATAGACTTTAACTCTCGGCTGTCAGACAGACAATATTTTGGCAGCCTGTTAAGTGCAAAGCAGGTGGGGCAGGGAGGGAGCTGTGTCGTCCAAAGATTATTGTTGTGATATTGTTTGTTTTCTCCTCCTTGAAATCAGATTTTTGTTTTTTTTGTCTTTAGATGGTGGTATTTCTGAGAGGCATTGAACTCCTAAAGAACTTGAGTTTTGTTCTTCGAACGCTTTGCCAACTTAATCTTCCCTTTCCTATTTTATCTCCCGCCTTTGTAATACCTCTTCTCTAAACAACATTAATAATTACAACGGCAACAACCAAAATTATTGCAAAAAGAAATGGAGGTTGTTAACAAAGCCACAGTTTGTGAGGGGGCTCAGTTGATGAGACTGGCACATTCAGTGGCCTTTGCTCAAAGTTTGCAGTGTAGTCTTGCCTAAATTGAACATCTATCTCTCTTGTCACACTCTCCGTGGTGCTTACTGCCGGGGGAAGGAACAGTACCATCTAGATTGTCGACATTTTGCCTCTTGTATGCATCGTGGCTCTGGATTGCAGCAACAATACCATACATTTGAATTTGAAGAATCTGTTTGATTTTCAACTTTCCATACGCCCCCGTTTAATTTATCTCCATTCTGAGTCCTTTATTGCAGCAGCTACAGTGCTATCAGCGGATCTCTTCACTTCTCAAGCATTGTCACATTTTGCCCCAAAGACTGTGTATTGTTTAACCTGTTTGGAGGAAAGTAAAAGAGTCCGTGATACAAATGTATGAGCTATTTCAGACTTTGGCATGTAAAGCCTGCCTGAACCACTGCGCTTCTAAATTTTGCACTTTTTCAGCACTGAGAGCTTACTTAAAGTGGTTCTGGTTCATAGCACCTCCGCTGGGAAAGCAAAAATACAGTGGTACCTCGGGTTAAGTACTTAATTCGTTCTGGAGGTCTGTTCTTAACCTGAAACTGTTCTTAACCTGCAGCACCACTTTAGCTAATGGGGCCTCCTGCTGCTGCCGTGCCGCCGGAGCACGATTTCTGGTCTTATCCTGAAGCAAAGTGCTTAACCTGAGGTAATATTTCTGGGTTAGCGGAGTCTGTAACCTGAAGCGTATGTAAGCTGAAGCGTATGTAACACGAGGTACCACTGTAATAATAATAAATACTTGGAAACCATTTCAGAATAGCTAATCCTTTCTAAGGATGAGCAAGGAGACCATAAAATTTATCCTTTATTTCAAATACACACTTGCCCTGATATACCCTGAAAACTGGTTGACGAAAATACACAGGGCAGGAAGGGAATGCCAGCATGAGTGAAGTAAAGGTCAAAATGAGAGAAATCATTAGCTGGCAACTGATAGAGGAAGCCGGCTTGGATGGCACAGGTGAGTGGAGCTGTTGGCAAAATTTTCTGGAAATGAATTGTGTCTACTGCACAGGGACCTGTCATTTTGTTTCTCAAATCCCTCTCTGCCCACACAAGTGACCCGGAAAAATGATGGGTGAAAGATGGCAGTGAGACCTGTGCCTGGTTCTTATTGCAATAGTCTTCCCTTGAGCCCCTCCCTCCCAACTGCCTTGCTTTAGGAGGCCGGTGAATTGCTTTGAAAGATTGCCCCCTGTAATGGTTCTAGGGGTTGCTCGTGCGTAAGCCGGTGCTTATCTCCCCGGCTGGGTGCAAACACCTGGCTGGGTTGCTAAAGTGAACCTTTTCTGTCCGGACAGCCACTCACCCGTGGCTGACTCAGTCGCTGGCAGAATCCGTTAGTGGGCGTTTCTTAAACTTCTTCCAGCAAAGAAGCTCTTTGACGCCTAGTCTTCTCCTACTCTCCCTGTGCGGAAGCCTTCTGCGCAAGGAGGGCGTGGGCAACGGAGGACCCCTACTCTCCCCCTCTGGTCCCAGGCAAGGAGTCATGGGACCGCCTCGCCGCTTCCCCCAGCTGCCCCCCTTCTCCACTGGTGCTACGCTGATTCTCTTCCCCAGAAGATGGGCTGCTTCTCCCGATCCCTGGACGCTCTCTGGAATCCCTCTGGCTTTTGCTCTCTCCCTCTGGCACTGATGGCAGTTCCCTGACACCCCCCAAAGAAAGGTTAGATTTCCCCCTCTTTGCAATGCAGCTTTGCTGACTCCCAAGTCTTTACAGTACGGAATCTGAACAGAAGCAGAAGGAGATGAGGCAGTGACAATAATTCAGTGTCTTAAACCTGGCGTTGTTGTCATAAATCTCAAGCCACTCTGCAATAAAAATATGGTGTGGGAATCAAAAGAAGTGTTTTAAATGGCACATTTGGCTTGTCGCATCAAGAAAGAGATTCAGTAGCCTGGGATTCAATATAGGGCTTTCAGAACCCAGTGCCAACTTGACAGTTGCCTGCTTCCCACCAAACAATACATTTCTCCCCTTTAATTACAGTCTTACTATATCAGGGAGTTTTTAATGTTTGATGTTTTGCTGTGTTTTTATTATGTTGGCAGCCACTCAGAATGGCTGGGTCATTCGGGTCAGATGGGTGGCATTATGTATTCTGTGGTCTGTGTTTGCCTGAGCTTGAGTCTGGACTTAGGATTCTGAGCCCCTGTGGTCTGATTACATACATGATATCCAATCACAGAACATTTCAGGATTTGGGCCTCTGCCATGTTAGGATATTTCCGTTCCACCTTAAAAGGGAGCAGGCTTTGTGAGTCACAGAGTCTGCGTATTTCCTGTTCACAGGAGGTTTATGTTTTGTCTATTGCTTTCCTTTCACTCTCTGTGCCTGAGATACCGAAGCAGGCAGTCATGTTTTCTTTGTTCTGACCAACGCTGAATAAAGTTGTAAATAATGCTCTCCTGCGTGCATCTTTTGCTGTGCGAATTCTGCTGATAGAGCGTGCACCAGCTCTGGAATGTGGCAAGCTATTTCTGGAGCTCGTGTCGCTAATTGAATGATACTGCGTGTCTACAGGAGGTCGATGGATTGCAACGGAGACGACGTGGGGTCATGATGGACTCTGTCTCCCTGGCAGTATCCCAACATGCCATTGGCCCTTAAACTCTGAGTCATGATTCACAGTTTGGAAGTTTAGACAGCCAATCACATTGGCAGTCGGAGTGGCCCAGGCCTTCAGAAATGCATATAAGCAGTTGCTTTGCCCCTGTTATGTAGTTCAACAAAGGTTCTTGCTGTAATCACTGTGCCTTGCTTAGTGGGAACCCACCTACACTTCAGGTGGGGTATAAATAGCAGCAGCAGCAACAACAACAACAACAACAACCTAATATAAACATGGAAGTTTGGGGAAAGGCCATCGCTCAGTGACAGAGCCTCTGCTTTGCATGCAATATGTGCCAGGTTGAATCCCTGGAATCTCCAGGTAGACATGGAAACCTGAAACCCTGGAAAGCTAATGACTCAGTCTTAGACAGCTTTCTAGGTTCCTATGGAACATCTCTCCAATATACTGGGCATCGTTCAGAGGAACAGTTCTGGACGTAGCCACGAGACCAGTCAGATTGCCTCACTTTCAGGAGAAGGCCATGCTTCTGAATACTAGTTACTAGAAGCCACAGGAAGGGAGAGTACTGTTGTGCTTGGGTCCTGCTTGTGGGTTTTCCTGCAGACATCTGGTTAGACACTGTGAGAACAGGATGCTGGACTAGATGGGCCATTGGCCTGATACATCAGCCTCTTATGTTCCTAGTGATCAGTAGTAGTATCTGTGATGAACATAAACAAGAACCGGAAGTTATAAAGTGCAGGGAAAAACATTATTATTATTATTATTATTATTATTATTATTAGCCCATCTGACTGGGTTGCCCCAGTCACTCTGAGCGGCTCCCAACAAAAATAGTATAAACACAATACAACATCAAACAGTAAAATTCACATAGTCTATCTGTTTGACATCTGCTGGGAGGGTGTTCCACAGGGAGGGTGCCATTACCAAATAGGCCCTCTGCCTGGTTCCCCGTAACCTCACTTCTTGCAATGAGGGGACCACCAGAAGGCCCTTTGATCTGAACAATGGGAGTGGAGGTTCTCCTTCAGATATACAGGGCCGAAGCCGTTTAGGGCTTTAAAGGTCAGCACCAACACTTTGAATTGTTCTAGGAAATGTACTTGGACCCAATGTAGTTCTTTTAGAACCAGTGCTATATGGTAAGGTTACCAGATTTTTTTCAATGATTCCGGGGACACTTTTTAACTTCCGTGGATTTTGTACGGGGACTGATTTGTAAATCCGGGGAATGTCCCCGGGAAACGGGGACATCTGGTAACCTTACTGTATGGTCCCGGCGGCCTCTCCCAGTCACCAGTCTAGCTGCCACATTCTGGACTACTGAGGGGAAAACATTTATTATCAAGCTTTTCAAAGATCAAAACACCAGAGTTCTGTAATAAAACAATCTATTTTCCTCAATGGGTAGGATGCATGATCAAAAATTGTTTTTGTTGTTGTTGTTTTTGTTGTTAAAGGACTTAAGAGACAATTGTATTTCTGCTGTTCAGGAAAGGATTCCAGGTTCAAGATCTGTAGGAAATGAAGGAGATAACTCTTAAATCACAGGCATTTTTGGGATCCAGGTTACACCGAAATACCTTCGTTTTGCACCCTTCCTCTGTCCAGATCGAGAGATAGAAACAGGCAAATGTCGAACCACCAGTCAGAATTAGTTTTTTTTAATGAACCACTTCTCTGCTTTCATTTGATAAAATAAGGAACGAGCTGCTGCTGGCTACAAACTCAGTGAAAATAAAATATTGTCTGGAGTCATGGAAACTAATAAATCCTCCCCTGACAATTAAACAGGTTGGCATAGGGGATAAAATTACCTTTCATAAAAATGCTGTGCAGATGGTGAAACCACAGGAATTAAACAGGGATCAAAATTCTCCAGAAAAAAATCAAATTGTGGAGATCTTAGGAGAAATTGATTAAGATGTGGTTTAAACTGTTCCTGCTTTAAGATCCTCAGAGGATTTGTTCAGCGATTGTGTATATGGTCCCCAACCTGCTCAGTTGGTTTCAGCCTGTGCCATATTTTAAGATGTGTAGATATGTGTTGTTGTTTTTTAAGCCCCCCAAAAGAAATCTACAGGATCCAATCTTTCCGGATATGATTTCTGCAGCATTATTTTGCTGCAATTTTAGCTTCTTTTTGCATGATTACAAATCTGTGGAAACTTTCGTGTTCCTCAAGTTCCGTTTCTGATCTTATATACACAAAGTCCTCAGCAGAAAAAAACGAACGCCTAAGTGCTTACAGGATGAAATGTCATTTCAGTCTCCAATTTGTTATTCCTTAGTAGGAAAGAATCTAAGTAAATCTTTCTTTCTTTCTTTCTTTCTTTCTTTCTTTCTAAAAACAAACAAGCAGAAGTAAATCATATGTAATTCCCAATGGTGAAATATTTTTTTCCCTGGGATTTCTAGAGCAATTTTCAAAGTGCCAGTGACACAGAGGAAAAAGATTTAAAGAAACTGACAGACAACATTATTCTTGAAATCTATCTCAAAGGGCTCCACTCAGCATGGTAGCACCCTTGTCGTTTTTTCAGCCAAGTACCTAGAGGCAACGTTACTCTGTGGAACCTTTCAACATTTATTTCTGAGGCAGACAAAAAGTACAAGCGCAACTGAGAGGATGCAATGACTCTGCCTTAAGAAGCCTAAAAGGGCCGGAGTTAGCGACTAAAGAAATAATGCTTAGCTCTGCTTGCAACCTTCCTCAGAGCTTCTGGTTACATTCTTTAAGAAATTGAATGGTGAGCTCGATAGACCAGTGGCCTTGTTGGATATGATGATTGTTGGCTTTGGTTTTGATTACTTCCCCTGCCTTCCTCTTTTCCTCCATCTCTTCAGATGATCACAAGACTTTATTACAGAAAAAAAAAATGGTCTACCTACCTCTGATTCAGTTTAAGGCAGATTCAAGACCCCTTCGTGCACTGTGCCATGTGAAGGTGGTCCTCAGAAGAGTTAAATCTCCTGGGCCAACCTCAGACATTTATTTATTTAAGAAATTTATGAACCACTCAAACATTGGCATTTCTAAGCAGCGTAAAAAACCCCAAACCCATTCTTAAGATGAACTTAAGATGAATAAACATTGAGCATAAAACCACTATCTTAAAATGCCTGCTGGGGTGAGAAATTCTTAGGCTGCATTCAGACAGCACTTTATTCGGTGAAAGTGGAAAGGACCAGTGGTTGTTAAAACAAACAAAAAATAAATGAAGGATTAACATCGGAAATGGTTTATCTGGAATAATTAAGAAATGCAATGTGATATTAGATGAACAGCATGCCACGAAATTCAGAGCATGGGGAGTCACCCAAAGATATATAATTTGGCGTTGATATTTGGCTTTTATATTACCCAAAGATATTATAATTTGGAATGTTTTAATGTGGTTTTTATTGGATTGTTAAAATGGAAAATTTAATAAATATAATTTTTTTTTAAAAAAACAGGCAGGTACCAGCAATGCAAGGGACCCTTTCATGTGGTTATTGGATGAAGGGGACAGGGATACAGACAACTTCTGCTCATAAAGGTAAAGGTAAAGGAACCCCTGACCATTAGGTCCAGTCGTGGCCGACTCTGGGGTTGCGGCGCTCATCTTGCTTTATTGGCCAAGGGAGCCGGCGTACAGCATCTGGCTCATGTGGCCAGCAGGACTAAGCCGCTTCTGGCGAACCAGAGCAGCACACGGAAACACCGTTTACCTTCCCGCCCGAGCGGTACCTATTTATCTACTTGCACTTTGATGTGCTTTTTAACTGCTAGGTCAGCAGGAGCAGGGACCGAGCAACGGGAGCTCACCCTGTTGCTGGCATTCGAACCGCTGACCTTCTGGTCAGCAAGTCCTTGGCTCTGTGGTTTAACCCACAGCGCCACCCGTGTCCCGTACTTCTGCTCCTAGTTATTATTTATTAGTTTCATTCATAAAATTTATGCACCTCTTGATTGTAAAAAAGAAAACCCCTCAAAACTGCCTTATATGGAGTCGGACCATTGGTCTATATGTAGCTCAGGATAATCGGCAATGACCTGCAGTGGCTTTCCGAGATTCCAGGCAGGAGTGTATCTCAGCCCTACTTGGGAGACTCCAGGGATCAACTAATTAAGCATGAGGATCTCTTGTGCATTTCCTGAGCTAGCCCCGAAAGGCAAAATGTTTCAAGGGCATTGGATCAGGCCCATAACTGAGTGCAGAGAAGAAGCGGAAGAATTTTTTCAGCAATGCTGCTCACCCCCCCCCCCAAAAAAAACCTCCTGCAAGTGAAAGGACTTGCCGCAATTGTCAGCAAGGTAATTATAACGCTTTTGCATTTAGAACAGGGAGAGAGAGAAAGAGAATCATTTCCTGAATTTCTTCCCTTGTATTATTATGTCATAAATGTAAAAACAAAAAGTCAACAGCGGTGGAAAACACAATAATCTGTGTTTCTTTCCCAAACAATCATTTTCTTTTAAATGGCAGATATTACTGCTTAGAATAGCAACTCTCTGGAGAGATGCTTTTAGTGTAATAGCAGGAGTTGAATTTGGACTGCAGAATTATTATTTTTAATAGGAGTGGTGGTTCTCTTATATATAATTACCTAGGAGTGTATCTTATGTAAAAATTTGTCGACTTCAACATCTCATGATGACATTGCTAAGAATGATACTTTTTCCAGAAGGTATAAAGAGTGTCTCTATATTACAATAGCCAAGATTTGTATATCTCTATGATTCTACCCTACAGTTTGGAAGCACACACACACACACACACACACACACACACACACACAACCTGTTTCTGTGCTACTTATTTCCCCCATTGCTTTTGAACCATCAACATTCCTTCTTGACATTCCATGATTTAATTCAGCAGTTGCAGCATTACCTCTCTGTATTACCTCCGTTGTCAGTTTATCTCCAGTAATGTGCTACTGCTGTTTTGCTGGTTTATGTATCCCAATTGGAGAGGCTTGGGAGAAACGCACAAAATTGTCACGGTGTTTAGACTGCATGGGATGTTGGGAGCATGTTCAACATGTGTTGGGAAGATGGCTAAAATGCTGACAACCCTGAAATGCCAGGCCTGGTCAATGAATATATATTTTTCCCCATCCCCACCACTAACTTTCTTATAAAATCATTGACCACATTCACACCATATATTTAAAGCAGGATAACATGGCTTCCCCCAATGAATTCTGGGAACTGTAGGGTGCTAGAAGTTAGGAGATCCCTGTTTCCCCCGCAGAACAACCAATTCCCTTTCCCAGGGAACTCTCGAGAACGTTATTGGGAGCAGATCAGAAAAGAGGAAAGCCAACATTTGCAAAGTCTCCATGGGAACTTAGGTTTTGAAATGCTTCAAAATTACTTACCAGTTCCTTGGTTGTAGCCAGCCCTTAATGGACCAGGACCAGGTTTAAGGTGCCAACAGAATATAAAGCCATTACGATGTAGTTGTGGTCCAGTAGTAGCTGGAGCAGATGGTCTGTGGAGCCCCCGGAGCCCTGTATGGGTATATGTAGCTGTCACCTTGCAGATTAGTTCCTCACTCTAAGCAACTTGTTAGATAAAGTAGCTCAGGAGTGGGCTTTGGGTAATTTTTTGTAATATGAGGCCAAAATTTGGTGACCCCAAATGGGTCTTCTCAGTTATGGATCTTCTCAATTTTGTACCCCCTCTGCTTTTTGGGATCATGATTTTCTGCTTGGCCTTCTTCATCTGCTGCCCTCCATCCCATCTATTTTTTCTTCACTTCCTTGGGGCTGCCTTCTTGCCTTTCAATCTTTCTTTCTATGTTTCATTTTATCCAGGCTTTTGGCCATGTAATTTCAAGGGTTGTGGGGGTATATTTTTTCCTTGCCTTCCCCACCCCCCCCCCCATAGTGTGGGTTGTACTATACTTGTTTATTACATATGCTTGGATGTGTTTTTAGGCTTTTACCTGTTCTGGATTTTATACCTGATTTTAATGTTTTCACTATCTTCTAAGCCACATCGGGCTACTTTTTGTATATAAAAAGGTGACTAAAATGCAATAAATAATATAGTCTTCCAACTGAGGTGGTCTCTGCAAGGATGTGATAGGAGATTCCTGTGGGATCAGAACACAGAATTCAGGACACTAAAAAACCAATGAAGTGCAGACTTCCTATTTTCTTCTAAAAAACTAGAAACCCCATTACAGTGACTCAGATACGAACCTGACTTTTGGTACATTCAAGGCATCTTGTTCTCTAGAACAATCTGAAAATGAAAGGGCTAAGTTCCTTAGCAAATCATTGTCCAAGGGACCTCATTATCATGTGAGTGATAAGACTTTGAGGGAGAGGAAGGACTATATGATTGGGCTGGTGTTTTGCTACTGAGATTTCCAACAGGTGGCACCTGTTTACTGTTATTGTATATTTAGTTAAAAAGAAAAGGGGGGAAACCATAATGTGCAGGGATGTCCACATGGAGCTAAAGCTTTGGGGCAGGCAATTATGTCTTCTGGGATTCTGGTTTGTTTTTAAATCATGAATACCTTTTTAAAAATCCAAAATATTTGTACGTGCACGCTCATCTGCTGTTATTATAAGTAAGAGATTACTTATTTGAGGCAGTGTGCTCTTGCGACCAGTTCCAGGCTTTTTGTTAGGCCCTAAAAGGGAGGGGCAAAAGCTTTCCAAATGAAACAAAAGTGGGAAATTGTTGTCATAGAGGGTTTCCCCCGCTTTTTCCGTTTTCCAATCAGTCACACTGTTTCGATATAGCTCTCTTTTCTCTTGGAGCGCCTTTCCGCCTTTCTGGAATGCATTCTTGCTAAAGGTACTTCCAAACTTCCATTGCCAAAAGGAGGGATACCTGCAATTCTACAGATTACAGCAGATTTGCAGCCTGTTACGTGCTATCACAATTGGATAGCCTGGGCTGCTTGTCTCGTGTTCCTTTTGCTTATGACAGAATTTCCAAGCATGTTTCTTTTTCTCTCCACTTCCTAATTCCCTGCCTCCCCTGCAAGGCAATTCAATCATGACATTATGCTTTTAGCCTGCTCAAATTTAGGACTTTTTTTTTTTTGGATGTGGTTTTGAGCCGATAAAGCAATTGATCACTAGGTGCTTTGAACAAGATGTCCTCAACGTAATGTGGCGTGATTTGTTTTGGAGCTGCGTATGAGCGAAAGGCAGTGCCACTGTGCAATTAACTATAGGTAATTGTTACTGTCACCTTTGGAAAGTGAGACAAAGGCTCTTTGAGACGCTTCCTACTTGCACAAGAGGTTTACATTCTGGACTGCTGAGATTTTAAGAAGGGGGATTTAGCAGTATGACGTCAAAATCATTGTAATGTGGAGGAAACAAGATTACCACCCAGGGAGAGGGCAGGAAAAGAAATCTACATACAGTAACTCTGAAAAATCAAATGCTGTACTAAGCAGATGGACAAAGAAGAATAAGAAGAGGAGGAGGAGGAGGAGGTTTGGACTTGATATCCTGCCTTTCACTCCCCTTAGGGAGTCTCAAAGCGACTAACAATCTCCTCTCTCTTCCTCCCCCACAACAAACACTCTGTGAGGTGAGTGAGGCTGAGAGACTTCAAAGAAGTGTGACTAGTGTGGAGGAGCAGGGAAGCGAACCCAGTTCACCAGATTATGAGTCTACCACTCTTAACCACTACACAATGCTGTAGTGAGGTTATTTACTATGAAAAGTGTTAATAAAAGTTTAACTGTTGGTTTACTTCCGTTTGCTACAGTTGGACTCCGACTCCCATCAGCCCCAGCCAGCCTGGCCAATGGTTTCGGGTGATGGGAATTGCTGTCCAAAACATCTAGAAGGCCCAAGTTTGAGGGAAACTAGTTTAATGCATCTTGGATCCTTAACACATTCCTATTAATTTCTGTTACAAAAATAAACTATAACAATTTTAACAAACTTTGGAGTTCTCTTGTTCATGTCACATCACACATGTTCCTCTTTGAATCATAGAAATGTAGAGCTGGAAGGGATCCTGAGGATAATCTAGTCCAACCCCCTGCAATGCAGCTGTCCCTTACGGGGATTGAACCTGCAACCTTGGTGTTATCAGCACCACGCTCTAACCAACTGAGCCATCCAGTGGTGTGTTCACACTTTTGTTGCAACGCATTAAAGCATTAACAAATTTCTGCATCGTGTTCCATGCACTAAAGGCAGGTTCGGGGCCTTATTAATGCAATAATTCATGGGCGGAGCTTCTTTCAAAATTAAACGCTTCCCTGTATCTTTTCCTTCTTTGCAGTTGCTGTTGGACACACACTGGATAAAATCCCGGGTTTGTTTCAGCACACAGCCAATAGTCTATAAAGACACATAAAGTTCTCTGGCCCACACTTTAAGCTGCTTCATGAGCTTGTTGACCTTCTTGTCACCGGCTTAACTTTCAAATCTTTCAGCCATCGTTCTTCCAGCAAAGTTTTCTCAGGAAACTGACCTACCAGCTCAAAAAATAAAAAAAATAAAAATTCTCCTGACTCATCATATTCTAGCACTCAGATTTTTTAGGATTTCTCCAATTTGCTGAACATATCCAGCTGGGCAAATAAGGCTACAATCTTATAGCAGTTACTTTGGTGTAAGTCTAATTCAACACAATGGAACTTAAAATCTGAGCAGATATGGATAGGATTGCATTGTTAATCTCTTTTTAGCAAATAAGGAAGCTCTGCTCTTTGAAGTTGGTCCAGGATGCTTGCAGGTGCCCTGTTTGTTTGCAGAGAGATTAGACAATGTTGCCTATTTAATGAGTAGTCACAATGATTTATTTGCAAAGGAAGTGTTGTGCCATGCTTTCCCATCACTTTGCTTGTCACAAAAAGTGTGATCTTATAAGGGAATGCTTGTTAGTTGTGCAAGAGCTCCAAATCAACTTTAATTGTACAACCTTGAATTTTCCAGTATTCTTATTGTTAGGGTTTCTTTCTCTGCTGTCTTTCAGCCAAAATGGACCCCAAGGTGGCTCACAATGGTTCACACACACAAAAACAAAATCCAAGTAAAATATGCCAACTATAGAAATTAAATACAAAGCTCATTTCCTTCCTTCCTTCCTTCCTTCCTTCCTTCCTTCCTTCCTTCCTTCCTAAAAGCCAAATAGTTCAATATTCCTGCCAAATTGTAAAGGGCGGTCCCCACAAAAATCGATAGGAGACACAGAATATGAGCCAGAAAGTTAAAGCATTGGTAAACCAGCAAAGCCATGCAACTTAAGAGTGCTTGACTGTGGCTGGATTGTTGCTTTCATTTTTATCTCAACTACAAAGTCCTGTGGTATTTTAAGACACGCATATTGCAGCACAAGATTGCATTGGCCACAGCTCATTAGGTGCAAGTGTTTTTTCAAAATATTTATTGGATAACATTTAATATATAATTATATTATTGGCAAAACAAAGCAACAACTAGATCTCACTCAGACCAATGTCAGAGATGGATTTTTAAAAGAAGATGCTTAATAAATAAACTTAAAAAGGCAAGGCTTATCACCAATCTGAGAGATTAAATGATAAAGGAACATCCAGGCAATTGTGGAACCAGAGCAGATGCTGCTCCTTAAAAACACCCCTCCAGAAATGATATTTTCTTGGAGGAAGATGGAGTGGGGAGGGCAAGAACTCAGAGTTAAAGCTGCACAGACGTGTGTTGTGAAATCTGAGTTTGATCTAGAAATCTGGCAACATCTGAATGTACGTCCATTCAGAAGTTTAAAAAAATCACATTGGCGGGGCTGCTATTTCAAGCAGCATTTAATCCAGCCGTACATGGAAGGCAAGGGGCAAATAGATACCCTAACAAAGTTTGGGTGGGAGAGGCAGAAATTTCCTTCTCTAACCTTACAAAGGGGCAGAGTGGAATGTGTGTTTGCTTTTAACCTTTCCTTCTTCTCAGTTTCAACCTCTTGCTGTCTCCTGATCCTCTTTGCTTCCTGTAGTGAATCAGCCTGGTTCTGCTTGCTGGTGTTACCATGGAAACCAGAGGTTTTCATGGGCACTACAGCAAGCACTGGCAAACGGCAGAAAACCAGGAGGGTCATCACTTTATTGGCTGAGGGAGCCGGCATACAGCTTCCCAGTCATGTGACCAGCATGACGAACCAGAGCAGCACACAGAAATGCCATTTACCTTCCCACCTTTCAAACTGCTTTCAAACTGCCTTTCAAACTCCTAGGTTGGCAGGAGCAGGGACCAAGCAATGGGAGCTCACCCCGTCACAGGGATTCGAACTGCCAACCTTCTGATCAGCAAGTCCTAGGCTCTGTGGTTTAACCCACAGTGCCACCCACGTCCCCAGACCACAGAGAGGAAGGCACAAATACCCTATAGTGAAAATCCTTGCAGACAACCACAATGTCTGGAGACAGTCAGGCGATGCATCCATAGCAGTGACCAGAGGAGGAATGACTGCTGGGAGGAGCACAGAGAGAAGAAATGCCATGGTGCATCTGTAGCATCACAACCGGATGCCTTCATCTGCCCAGCTGCAACAAAACATGTCTCTCCCATATTGGTTTCTGCAGCCAGAGCAGGCACTGTAACTCTCCTACAGTTTGACTTCACCCGCAAAGGAACAATCGCCCGTTGTCTCCAGAGACAGACGGATGCCAGCCAACATCTCAACAGCTGGTTTGAGAACTGCAGCCTTATTTTCACCAAACCGTTGATTCAAAAAAATGCCAGTTCAGTTTGGTTTTTTGTCCCCTGCGTTTTTAGAAAGTTGTGACATGCACACCAATGAAGGGCAGCATTCCGCATTGCAAAGAGAATTGCTTACTTTGGGCAGAAATGTAAGGAGCGGTCTGAAAAACTGACTTATAATGGATGACTGCCTTCACCTACAAGGTAACTACAGCTACTCTGCCATCAGGAAATGATTAACTGCATCGCCTAGGATGCTTGTAGAAAAATCTAACTACCTGCAAGCATATGGGTGAGTAGCTGTCACTACACAAACTGTATGGTTATCACTATCGCATAAGCACAAACCAGTACTGTACCTGCTATTTTCCTTCAAAAGCAGGCCAGTAAAGATGCCCAATAAATTCTTGCTAAAATACTGGCCCTGTTGCCTGTCGTTCGGCTGCCAGTTATCATCAGCCCCCCTCCCACTTGACAGCCAGGATTTGTACTGCAGTCTTTGGTTTCAGCATGTCATGTATTGTGTTTAAAACAAACACGGGGGAAAGAGAAGCCAAACCTTTAAGAGTCTTTGCTTATCATTCCGCTGCCACATTTAATTTCTTTTTTGCCATGCGATTAACATGATCATGAGCTATCAACCTCTTGTCTCTTCTTCTTTGTTTCCAGGCTCGCTGGGGTCTTTCATTCTCTTCAGTTTATTTGGAAGAATTAACCAGTCGCGTTTGCGTTTCTGACACATCTGCTCATGTCAAAATAGGAAGAGGGAGAAAGAGGAACTGTTCATATTTCTTATTTAATAGCTATTGAAAAAAGGAAGTACTGGGGCATAAGCCTCTTTGGGTGGCATGATAACTGGAATGACCACTCCCCACATTAATATAACAACAACAACAACAACAACAACAACTTATTATTTATACCCCGCCCATCTGGCTGGGTTTCCCCAGCCACTCTGGGCGGCTTCCAACAAAATATTAAAATACATCAAACATTAAAAGCTTCCCTAAACAGGGCTGCCTTCAGATATCTTCTAAAAGTCTGGTAGTTGGTGTTCTCCTTGACGTCTGGTGGGAGGGCATTCCACAGGGAGGGTGCCACTACCGAGAAGGCCCTCTGCCTGGTTCCCTGTAACTTGGCTTCTCGCAGTGAGGGAACCACCAGAAGGTTCCTTTAAATGGGGGAGGAACCCTTTGCGTGGTCACGCGCAGCCCCCTGGACCCTATGTGGCACCATTAGCACAGGCTTGGCTTCGCCTCCCCCCAGGTGGGATACCTGGAGGTCTCCGCCTACCTCAGCCAGTTGCCCAATCCCACCTGGGGAGGCGTTACCAAGGTGATCAGGCCAGGTAGGGGGAGGGACCACCCTGCCCACACAATAGGGGGAAGATCTTACCTGGGAATTGTCAGTTGGCTCCAAAGCTTCTCCCACCCTATCCACCCTCAGTTAAGACTTCTTTTGCAGGTTAACCTTTTCTCCACAGGTACGTGGGTGCTGCTACATCACGGTCGCTGTTGAAGGGCCAGAAAGGAATTCTCCTGCAATGGCAGGTTTGTCTTTCCCATAGCAAAACGTCACAACATTGGTGGTATTAGGCATTGGGTGGAATCCTTAGTCTATCTTCCCTAAATGGGGGTGGGCGTGTAGTGGTGACCCATGCCCCCCTTCTCTTTGCAGCGGCAATACCAGGGTTCCATGTTAAAGGGGTTGTTTTGAGGGGAGGCTTTGGCCGTAAGCCAAGAGGTTGTCATTGCTCTCCCCTGTGACGGCGGCGTAACACGGGCGGGCTCTCTCTACTTGAACATATGTTCTCCAGAGCCAGCCCATCCCCCTCCCACTGGATAACTCTGATGTTCCCCAGATCCCCGGCAGGGGACTGGGAGGGATAAATGCCCAATGCCTGAGCCAAGGTCTACCCACATTTGAAACATAATAAAGTTGTGGCCAATTTTAATCCCATAGCACGTTGTCTTGAGTCGTTATTCCACACGAGGGCTGCCCAGGGTTTGGGGGGACTCCGCCTGTCCACGCAAATAGTGATGTCAGGGGAATTTGGTTTGGTTCATCTTTTAATGCGACCCCACCTGATTTACACATCACAAACAATATGTGACCAGGAATTCTTCAAAATTATTACCTGTCCATATTTTGTGATGCAGTTCTTCTGCCAAAGAGAAACTGAGGTGTCCTTGCTTCCATGGTCAGCCCTTTACAGTTTCTAGTATGGATTCCCTTCCCCACACTCTCAGTCGCTCCAGAGAAAGTTCTGCTGTGGCAGCTCCTACTACTACTGAAGGCAACCCTGTTTAGGGAAGCTTTTAATGTTTAATAGATTATTGTATTTTAATATTCTGTTGGAAGCCGCCCAGAGTGGCTGGGGAAACCCAGCCAGATGGGCGTGGTATAAATAATAAATTATGATGATGATGATGATGATGTTGCAAACCACTTCACTGTCAGCTGCTCAACTCATATATTTGGAAGAGGAGTGGTCATCTATATAAAAAGGAGTGGCCATCTATATAAAAAACAAAATCGAAGCCCAACAAATCTTCAAAGATGAAGAAGGAAGGATAATTGCGGTTCGGATCAAATGGCAAGGAGAAAATTTAATTATAGTCGGGATCTATGCACCTAATGGAAATAAGACTGAGTTCTACAAAACTTTGGAAGAAAAACTATTTGAGTATATGGACCAGAAAATAATAATAATGGGAGACATGAATGGAGTGGTTTCATTAGAAATGGACAGACTCAGAGAGGGAGCAAGCAAAGAAGGGAAATTACCGAAATCTTTTTTCTCAGTGACAAAGAATTGTAACTTGATAGATATCTGGCGACTTAGACATCCATTGGAAAAACAGTTTACTTATTATTCGGAACCGAACCAGTCAATGTCAAGGATAGATCAAATTTGGATTTCAAGTGAATTGACTCCAAGAACCCAACAAATAGAAATCCAACCGAAGGTGATTTCAGATCACAATCCAATAAAATTTGAACTAAAAGGTTTTGAGGAAAGAACCTTCAGACGGAGGATGAATGACTATCTTGAACTGTTGAACTGTTGTTCTAACATGGCAAATTGCAGCAGTTAGGTGTTCAAGAAGAATACGTGGTGGCGTGGGGTAGATTCAGTTCTCCTCCTCCCCCTTTGCCATGAAATAGCTGGCAATAACAAGTGGGGATTTAGCTTTTGAAAGGAGATCTGCTTGGGCAGCCCTTGGGAGCCTGTAATCCTCAGATGTTGTTGGACACGACACACCTCATCCCTGACCCATGGCAATGCTGGCTGGGGCTGATGGGAGTTGGCATTCACCAATACCTGGAGGGTCATAGGCTCACCATACCTGGTTTAGCATTCTAGGTGTGTTCAATGGACAACCTATATTTCCGGGCTGAAGGCACCCTCTTGTTCATAAATATAGGCAACAGGTTATGAATGACTGAAGCAGTTGACATATACATATCTAAGTATCTTGCTAGTACAAAGCTTTGTACTTGCAAGGCTCTTATAGTTCCTTTTTTTCAAAAAAACAAACCACCAGCCTTTGCTTTAAAGCTCATTAATGTTTATTTACCAATACCTTGTTATTTTATTTATTAAGTTTGTCAGTAAGCTCTGCTTTGCATATGCTCATGTTTGCTCATGCATACTTTATGAATATAGAAATTAGTATCTCATTAACTTGATAATTAGGCCAGTGATAAACAGCTGTTTAGTTGCCATGTGGGGCAAGGTTTTCTCCTGCATTCCTTACCTTCTACAAATAGTTGCCTCCCTTATTTTTGCTTTTAAAATCTCTGCCTTGGAATTTGAGATACTTCCCCCCCCATACACCACCCCCAGATCAACATTTACTCTCTGTGTAATTGTGGGTGTACATTCTAAATCTCGTTTTTTTAAAAAGGGAAAATGTGGATTTGCAGCCATGTGTTCTGCATTTCCAAGTAATTTAATTATGCACAATAGAAGGATTTACTGGGCTGTACAAAAAATAATTTTTGATTCAGACTTTAAATGCCCTGCCTTAGCTGGATTACTACCCTACACAGTGCCACTTTTTGTTCCAGTTTGAATTATGTCACTCTGTGATCATTAAACACTCGCTGGCTTAGAGAAGGTTTTTCACAGCTTCAACTCTGAGATCAGTTCATGCCCCTCTGGCTTACCTCCAGTAAATTCCAGTATCTTAATTACAGTGATCGCAGCACATGCTGGGATATCAGCCGTTCAAGGAGACTGGGATAGAACAAACTGTGGCAGGGCAGATCTGAATGGCTGGTGAGCTAAATATAGGGGTGGGAGTTTGTGTGTGTGTGTGATTTTTTGTTTTTAAAAATAAATCTCAGAAGCTACCTGTAAAAATCCCACAGCAAAAGTGAATGGAATGGCCAAGGTGGCTTTGCTTATCAGTTTATATTTCAGGTTCCCGGCCGGCAGCCCAAGATCAGGCTGGTTTATTCCTAATCCAGATATGAACTTCAGCTTTGATGGCCTTACTTCTGCAGCCTCCTGAGCAGCTCAGTTGTTGGCAGAGAAAGACTCCAAGGATCAGACTGTAATTCTGTGTTTACTGTTTAGTTTTAACATACCAGAAGCTGGAGTAGTTCTAATACGGGTTTTACTTATGACATAAACCCTGCTTAGGCATGATGCCTGAACAGGAAATATTGGCGCATGTTAAGAGACATGAAAGGCTGCTCGGCTGCTGCAATCTCTGCTCCTGACACTCTTGTCCTGAGTGGGGAAAATCTAAAAGGAGATGCCTACCTGGGTCTGCCTGAAACCCTCCTTGCCATCAAGAACACTTATGAGGTAGGGTTCTCCACTGTGGATGCATGTCAAAGCCTTTCCTGCTGAGAACAGAAAAGTCAGGAATTGAGTGGCTGGAGACTTTGCTAATGAAAACCTGAGAGGAGGAGCCAGTGTGCATGGCCCTAAGCAATCTTTTCCTTTCAGGCAGAATTTCTCCACAGACAAGATCTGGTCAGGCTCTGCTTTGGACACTTCTCAGCCTTCTCCTTCTCCATCTATGCTGAATCTTGCACAGACCAGTTCACTCAATGGAACTAGATAACCTTCAGGCCATTCTGTTCTTCTGTGACATAAGGGAAGCTCCACCAATCACTGACAGCACCCCTTGAGTCACTACAATGCCAATAGTCCATTTGAGAAGATGCATCCATAAAATATTACCAGAGAAAGAGCTGCTCTTTCCAGGGACGGAGGAAGGGGAGGGTGGTGGGTGTGGTCCGCCCCAGGTGTCACCACTGAGGGGGTGACAAAATGCTGGGTGGCACTCATTGTGGGGCCAGCAGCATGCCTAAGCTGTGTCTTTCCTGGGAGAAACGCGGTGGCTTGGGCACGCGCAGGCTCCGCGCTGCCCAAACGGTCCATCCACTGCCTCCCCCCCAGTTGTAGGGCGGCTGAGTGGAAGGAGGCAGGCAGACTCCGGAAGCCCCACGGTGTGCCACGCCCCTTTGGGTGGTTTGCTTGGGTGTGCCGCCCCTGGCGGCTGAGTGGCTTCCTCCACCGCTGGCTCTTTCTTAGAGTCAAACTGCTTGTACAAAAAAGATAGATTTAAACATATTGCCGTTAATATTGTCTAATAGCAGAGATTATGTAGACAGTAATCTCATGCTGAGCTCCAACTAATGATAGTCTAAGGGAAAAAATCATTGAAGCAAATTGCACCCTTTCTAAAGGGGATTGTGAGTTTGAGGATTTCTCTTATGTGTGCCATGCAATCTGTAAAGAGGATCCTGAAAATGGATTAAGTTGCTTTAGTTATGTTGGTTTTTAGTTTTCATGGTTGGGGGGGGGTGGAGCTTGAAAACAGGGATACCCTCAAATGTTACCCCAGCTTTAGTCTGGAAAAGAGCTCCAGGTGTTGGCAGAAGCACAAGGATTTTTGGACCAAGACCAAGACTCCTAATCACTGGTAAAGAGTAGATTCCAGCCCATTGTGAAATGCTCTGAATGTCTGCCACTGTGAGCAGCATGTGACCTTCTATATCACCCTGGCACTACCACAGAGTGCCCTAGAAGATCATTATTATGCCTGGTGCAGCCAGCGGGCAAGGAAAACAATGCCCATTCATTGTGGGCAAGGTTCAGGGTGGTCTCAGCCCACATCCTCAAAAGCCAGAGTGAATTCCAGAATCTGTTCCATCTCATGTGAGCCAGGCGCTTTTGCTGTTGTTTTGCCACAGTGGCATTTGGTACCCCAAATCTCTCAACCTTCCCTCTGCTCTGCAGAATCACCAAGATTCAAGAGCAAACCAAAGTGATGCATAGAAGGTTGTCTGGAGGAAGCTATTCTGAGGAATAACAAGTAAGGAAGGGCCAGAAACCTGAAGCAGCAGCCATTTTGCATTACCATGGTCAAGAGTTTTACATGCAACACTCTACTCTTAATTTATAAAGTTTGCAGCAGCAAATATCCCTGTTGTTAAGCCACCTTGGTCACATGTGGTTCCTGAATCCTGGATTTAGTAGTGAGATTGTGCTTGTGGTTAACAATCTGTGCTTGTTGGAGAGGGGTGTGGGAATGTACTTATCTTATTAGAACTTTTAACATTAATCATGAAGTGTTGATGATATGTCTGTGGGAACTGTCAGGAGTTGTGGGTCTGGTATAGAGTCAACATACTGGAACACCCCAGAAGGTGATTATCGATGCATGAAGATTCCATTCTTGGGATCACTCTAATGGGAGGACACTTTCCTTCATCCTCCACTCTCATTCGCTCTAAAGAAGGTGGATAAACATCTGCAACTCTTAGTTCCTACTAGAGGTCTTAGATAACAATTTGATTCTGGGTTAATTCTCTGACATCCCCACTTTGTCTAGTTAGAGAATTCAAGCATATTCTCTATTCTGGAGATCCTGAGACTTTATTTTCTCATATTAGAGGAGAGAATGCAGTGTGCTGTGAAATAAGCACAAACATATGGTTGGCTTCTTCTTCTTTTTTACCCAACTTTTATAATGTATGATTTCTTCAAAACACGTAGCAAAGGCTGAAAAAGCTGAAATATGACACATGGTTTTCAAACTCTCTCACACACATACCCCATAAGATTTTTTTATGCTGAGAGAAAAATAAAAATTTGGGCATACAACTTGCTTTCGTGATAAAATTCTTGGGATGAACAAAGGTTTGTTTAATGGGTTGCCATTCCTAAACCAAGAAACCTATTGCCATGCTTTGTTGAGTGTGTCAAATAGCAAAGACTAGTGGGAGACTGGCATGAAATATGATAGGTACTCTTGTTGCCTGAGGTGTGTTTGTGACTGATTGCTGTAGCATTTTACGTCATCTTTAGAAATGGAAAATGCCTGTGTGAGCATCCCCTGCTTTCTCCAAGAAAACTGAGCACCTTGTTAGTTGGAAACTTTTCTAGTTTTTCATCAGTCTCCTGAAAATACATATGATCACACCACGGCTCCTTCTGAAACCCACATCTGAAGATGAGAGAATGAATTACAGAAAGCTTTAAGATGTGAAGAGTCAGGAAGAACACATGTATTTGAGTCCATTTCTCCCCCTTAAATGATAGTTGTATTTTCTGAAGCAGAAACTGTAATGATAGTATCTAGGCGAGAAACGGTTCAGTAAAGGAGACTGGATATTTTTATTCCAAATGAAACTGGAATTGAATCTGACGATATTTTTTTGTCCTAATTCTCTAAAGTTTCTGCTAAAAGTGCCGAAATAAAAGAGAAAATAACATGGAGGTTATGTAACTATATTTTTTTGAGATGGATGTTAAAATATGTAATCTTTTTTAAAAAAATTGACGATGCTAGGTACCTGGTGCTGAAGTCATACAACAGCTCCTTTGTTTGCATCTGGTCTGCTGTTCTATCACCAGTGGGGTTATTGAATTTAGAGTGAAGCCTGGCAGTTAGGGAGGGCAGCTGCACTTGCCCCTCACCCAGGATTTCAAATGGAAACCAAACCATTCTGCCTGTAGAGCTCTAAGATTAGCTACAGCTAATGTTGTGCCAAACTAGCCTCCTATTTATCAAAACTTTCCTTCCTCTAAAAAAGAGCCTTTCCCCCACCTCATTCTTGGGCCACTGTAATAATTTTGGTAGGCATGGAGTTTTGATCTTACATTATTGTAAGGGTTATGTCTGTGTTTCTCTTCCCAGTAAACATTTCTCCAGAACCCTGCAGCTTCCTCACCCGCCTGGGCTTCCTGATCTGAGAAGGTCCCTCAGGAGCTTACCTCATGATATCTCCTGACCTGAGAAGGTCCCTCAGGAGTTACCTCATGCTGTCTTCCCTTGGTTTTAATTGACCCATCTGTGGGGAAGTGAGTGGAATGGCTCCACCCATTGCGGCAAGCCACTCCTGCTTGCTCTGCTTCAGAACCCTACACTGTAGGAACCTTGCTCCTTTTCGAATATGAGCACTCTAATTTTGCAACAGGCAGACTCACCGTAGCACTATGAATAATTACTAGTTACAAGCTAGCTCAGCTGCTGACGGGACGACAAACCAAGACACCCATTATAACCCTGGGGAGTAATTTAGCTCCAAGGTGACCTGACCTCAAGAAGGCTGCTACAGCAGATGGAAAAGCCCAGAGAAATATGGATATTTCCCTAACCTTTGTAAGATTGTTCTAATAGTTAACCTATCATAAACTCTAACAAATGTAATATTTTAAAAATGTGAAACCTTTGCTAGGGAATGAGAACTTCATGGAAGCAGAGATGCATGCTCGCGGATAGTACAGGAACATGAACAGTTTAGCCTGCAGCCTCCTTGAAGGAAAGAATATATTATGCTCCTCTGTGGAATGTTCAGGGGCGAAGATGTTGCAAGGGTTTCCCTCCCCCGTTATACTATTTCCTGGGTTCTCTCCCCTCCCCCCACACACATGGGAGGTGGTGTATCAGAAATGCCAGCCAAGGTTCTTCAAACTTTTGCAGAAATAAACGAAGAAGCAACGTTTTCCCCACAACAGGAGTAAAACTGCAGTTGTCAGGCACCCGCCAGACAAAAAGTCTTTCCTTAGGCACAAGCAGGAAAGAGCGGCAGGAAAAGGCAGAACAGGAAGCAGAATAGTATATCCAAGAACAGCCTACGTAAAGGAGGACAATGTAGGCAGCTCTTCAAGAACAAAAACAGCCCAGCAAAAGGACTGTCCATATGGAAAATCTGGAGCACTACAACAGTTTGTACAGCAGTTAGTTTCCTTTCTGAGAGTACTTTGATTGTGAGAAGTAGCTGCTCAGCCAATGGAATTGCAGAAAAATAAGGCCTCTTCTCCTCCCATCACACTTCCTGTGTGATGGGCTCCTTGGAGGAGGAAGGGTGGGATATAAATTTGATAAATAAAAAATGTTTAGGGAAGCTTTTAATCTTTGATGTATTACTGTATTTTAATATTTGGTTGGAAGCCGCCCAGAGTGGCTGGGGAAGCCCAGCCACATTGGTGGGGTATAAATAATAAATTATTATTATTATTATTATTATTATTATTATTATTATTATTATTATTATTATTATTATTTGCATGCTTATTTCTAGTTGGAGGCCATCTCCCTGTAGGAAAATTGCTCAGAACTGGAAAGAAGAAAAAACACCGACAAAAGACAAATGGATTTTAAAGCTAATGGACGATGCAGAGCTGGTGAAACTAACAACAAAAATAAGAAACCAACATGATGGACTATTCATGGAAGAATGGAAGCGCTTTATGAAATACCTGGAAAAATGTCATAATCAGATGAAATCACAAGCAGGATTTGAAATATGAGCAGCAGTGGAAAATTGATAATGTATGAAATAGAATAATATGTCTTAGGTGAAACGTTTATTAGAATGTAGTACGTAAATGGGATGGGATTAAGAACAGCATGGGGGGTGGGAGATGTGAAGTCAAAGTTTAAAGAGAAATGTATAACAATTTTGGAATCTGGAATTTGTATTGAAATTTTTGAAATCTGAAATTTTTTAAAATGTCATAAAAAATTGACAAAAAAGGAAAAGGAAAATGCTCAAGTGAAGTACTCTTTATAGTCACACTAGGAAAACTTTCAATGTTCATTTTTTCTTTCTGGGTTCAGACTGGATGGTTGTGTTGAGGTGGAGTTTGGTATCTGTGTGGAACAGATGGTTGGGAAAGGCAATTCGATGGTGACTGTGTGGTGTGCTGCTTTAGCAGAATGAGTGCTTATAGGATGTTAGCCTTCATGGGTGGGCATCCTGACACTCATCTCATCAGGAGTGCTAACCGGGCCTCACAACCATGGGTGCCCAGGGTAGTGTACCCTGGCACCGAAATTTGTGGGTGCCTAGCCCCTCCATGGGGAATTTTGGGGATGCTCGGCCACCCAGAGCCCCAGGGAGTTGGCACCTATGTCTCAAGGTGCGGGTTTTACTAGCAGTATTGCCAGCATTTCCCAGAGTTTGTTTGTTCAAATAAGAGAAAGTCGAAGATGGGAGCTGACTGAGAAAGGGAGGAAATAAAATAAAAACGAGACAAACATGCCAAAAAATTTACATGGTGGGGCCCATACTACAGGTTGGGTCTGAAGTATGCCCTTGATTTGAAAAGGATGATGATTATTGGCTGAGGGCACAGTTTCCGCTGTTCATTACCAGAAAGGCTCATTTTTCTGTTGCTCTAAGGGCATTACTAGGTCTTATTATCTTTTGCCTAACTGGTTTAAATTCACAACGAGAAGAAACTTGGAGGGCAGCCTGGATATGCACAGGAGACTTGCTGGGCAGACAATGACGCTATGCAAACAGCAGCTTGAAACACAGGTTATTAGTGAGTGAGGACAGAGGACTTTGACCTGGAGTCAGGAGGGGGAAGCCAGTTCCAGAAAGCAGGGGAACGGTGGCCAAAAACAATCTCGGAGAGCAACAGTGGTATAGTCAGCACCTTAGGAGGTGAATCTTGGTCCAAAGGCAAGCACAGCAGGTGAGATGGAAGGAAATGCAGAAACTGGTAGTGTGTGTGTTTTTAGACAGCTTGACTTTGAAGGAAGCAGTAATTTATGTGCAATCATGAGGAAAGCAGTGAAAAGCCTCTGCTGGAAACAAGAAAATTGGGACATTTTCATTGCCAGTCAATCTGCTGCTTTAAAAAGCAGCACTTCGCATTCCTTTGGGAGCTGTGAAGTTCTGCTCCAAAAGAAACAAAAGCCCAAACAAGTTTTACAGACCAATATTTACCTGAGATCTCTCTTTTAAAAACCCCCACAAAAAACAAGGCTTTCGTTTTCATTAAATTTATAACATTAAAAACCTTTCAATTGAAACTTTTATATGGCAGTGAAGAAGATGGATATGGTTTGAATGAGTAGGATTGCACTGGGAAGCAATATTTTGTACTGTACGTTACTAGCATGGCCAGTAGCGGTAGCTAGAACAAGGTTGATGAAACTGTGGCCATCCAGAGGTTGTTAGACTACAAATCCCATAATCTCTGACCACTGGCCATACTGGCTGTTGCTGATGGAAGTTGTGGTTCAACAACACCTGGAGAGCCACAAGATCTCCACTCCTCAATGCAGGATGGGCCTGGGTGATCTGGTGAGCCTTCTGCCTCATATCACCTCACAATTGTATGTATGGTTGCTCTTTTTTCCACAATCTGACCACCTTATCCATCCAGCCAATTAATTTTTGACCTTGAACTGTAATAATATATCTTGTTGGCCTGTATAGGAGATGAAGAGATGGGTTGGTGGTTGTAGAGAAGCTGGAATGTATCCTAGTACACAAAGGTAAGAGTCATAACCATTGTTCCCCCTACTTTTGCCTCTGGCCCTGCTCATCATTGGCATGTGGTCCCCAGAAGGTGAGGGAATATGTCCTTCAGAGTTCCTGCCAGTTATGCTGGGCTCTGCACATATAGATTTGTTCAGATGTACATAAACAAGCCATGTGCCTTTGTGACCCTACTGCTCTTTTTTTCTCCTGTCTTGCCGCACCACAATAAGCTAAGAAGGCCTCAATTAACCACAGTTTCCTGTTGCATCCAACCAGGAACAATGGTTACTTCTTTGGAGCAAGTCAGGATTTTAATCAAAGCATGGATTAATATTTTGCTTGTTCTGAACTTGGTATCTATCACTTCCTGGTTTGAATGTAATAGAAAACAATGTTATTCATTGTTTTTATTTTATTATAGTACTATAATTGAAGATTTCTGTAATTCCTGGAATTCAAGGAAGGGAGGAAGGGTGCTTGCAGAACTAAGGATAATTTATATAGTAGTTTATTAAGACAAGACAAGTATTTTGAACTCAACCATCACTTTTAATTACTCCATAATTACTCTTGTGTGGAATTATGAACAACTTACCTTATCAAGCCGCACACACTCAGAGTATGTCCCATTATAAGATTTATGGAATATAATGATTACCTTGATTTCCGTGTGCCGTTTTCCTGTACGAATGTGGCTCTGAACTGTTGAGTTTCTTGTATTGCGAATATTCTAATTAATTATTTTACTGTTTGTCTCATGAAATTCAGTACATCTGTGATGCTGTTTTGCATTCATGGGAAAGACTGAGTAGTTGTAAAAAAAAAAAAAAAAAAAAAAGACCTGCTAGTCTATCTGGTGCTTGCCTCTGTAGTATTTTGTCACTAACTCTACTTCAGCTTCTTGCTTCCTCATTTGCAAAGGTGACTTCATGTTCCTTGGAGGGTCCATTCAGCTTTGGCAAGGGCACAGCTAATAGACTCTCCGGTGTCATGGGACGCCCTTGACCCATTCCGTCAACACCATTCTGTAGAGGATTATGGAAGACAGCCAGGAGACAGATGTCACGTTTTACCCTTTGTTCATGCAATTTCCTTTGCCCTCTTTTATCGTGAGTGCTGATGACAAGATGTGTTATTGCGTGTTGAATAACCAGGGCTGTAGCTACTTGGCGAGATAATGAAAAATAAAACAAATAGCAGCTATAGAATTGCAAAACCAAATTTTCCAAAATTGTTAGAAGCATTTTCTGCATGTAGCGGAGACCTACCAGGAGTCTCTCACAGAAGCCTCTGTTACATATATTTTCAGAAAGGGGGAATTCACAAACTTAAACTGTTCAGGTTTGATCTGGTAAAGAATCATCAGCTGTATTTATTTAAGTACTGAATTGCAACTCTATTTATTTTTAGAATATCCTCTTACTGAAATGCTTAGTTGGAGCATAGCTAAACAACTGCCGTCAACTGCAAGTGTGTTGTTTGGGTGATGTACTGCGAACCTCAGTGATGAATAATAAGTTTTAAAAGCAAGAAGCAAGTCACAACATTGCTTAGAAAAGCTAAGTATTCATACCCTACTTTAAAGGGGAAATATTATTATTATTATTATTATTATTATTATTATTATTATTATTATCATCAGTGTCTGGGCAGAATGATCGGGGTGGAGATGCTCTTTCAGGTATACTGTGCTGAGGCCGTTTAGGGCTTTAAAGGTCAGCACCAACACTTTGAATTGTGCCTGGAAACGTACTGGGAGCCAATGTAAAAAAAAAAAGTGATGGTTTATGTTAACCTCTCCCTCATTTGTGTTAACCTCCCTCCCTTCCTCAGGTGCAGGGTGTGTGGAAAACAGCAACAAATGACACAACAAAAGCTTGGGACCAAAATGGACACAACTTTATTGATTACATATAGCAGTAGGCTTTGGAATAGGCACTGGGTATGTATGAATCAATCAACCCAATTACTGGGTTATGGATACCCCCGTGATGCAAATCACATACTGGTGATCCCTCCGGAATGCCATTTGGGGAGTTCTGTGGCCCATTAGCCTATTCTATTCCTCTCTTCCACCTTCTTGTCAGTTTTCCCCCTCTCAGTCTTTAAACATACCGTACCACTGAATGATGATGATGCTGGTGTGTGTGTAGTGGTACATATTCTTCCACCTCAGGTTGTTTCCCTGCAGAATTTTATCTTCATTCCTTGTGGTTACCTCGAGTCTTCCAATACCACTTTCTTGTGCATAGGTGCTGTGGTTTTGGCTACCTAAGCACAAGCCCAGGAAAGCTCTAATGGAGCTCACTATATACTGTAGATATGTTGCATATGACAGCCCCTTGTTTTCTGTGAGACTCAACTCTGTTGTTGAATGAGCTGATTCTCTCTTTCTAAGGATACCTTTCCCCACTGCAACTCGACCATCCCTCAAGCTATTTGCCTTGTTCTAAGAACACACCCTGGGAACATATCTTACTCCCCCAAGTCATGCTCTGTAACTAATGGGCTGTTTGAAATGTGCTGTCTCCTACTGCCTGTCGAGTCCTGTTAATTGAAACAGAATGGGGGGAAAATTGAGGTTGCTTTTCTTATTTTCAAAAAAGTGGTTCAATTCAGCCAAGACGCCAAGAAACAGACTCTCCACTTGCCTCCCTCCCAAGTGATTTTAGAAAGAATCTTTTCAACCATAAGACATCCGCGGTGTGGTTCTGCTTCATCTGATAGATCTCCTGACAGAAGAGGACTTCTCATATCAAACACACATGTAGAGTCATTCCTCCTGATTCAGGGCTCCTACTGAACGAAGGGTAGTAAGGAGCACAAAGTCCTGTAGTGTCTTCAGATATTTTCCTTCATTAGGATAACTTAGCAAGCCAGATCATGGCTGTAAAAGTAAGTAAGCAATCAAATATAAACATGGCATTGCCCTACACATAAGTAGCACAGGCTTCTAAAAGTTGGACTTGGGTGTGTTTAGTAACTCAGGGAACCCTAGCATACTTGTTATCTGGGTTGTAAGCAAACACATTTACACATCTTTCCTACAGTATAGTCAGGATTTTAATTACTGAGTGACTTGGTGGAACACAACCTCGACTGAAAATGAAATGAAAGAAAAGAGCCCGCAGAGAAAATACTGATCTGATGTAAGCCTGGTTGGCTTGCAAAACTTTTAGAGCTATTTTTCATTTTTTGGAACTTTTAATGTGTGAAGTGCTACTACAGAATTCAGAATTAGTCTTCCTGCCTGACCAGGTCCAGCTTGTTTGTAGAGCAAGGGTAGCCAAAATGGTTCCCTCCAGGTGTTGTTGGACTACATCCCCCATTTATACTGTAAACGTCCCTGTGATCCTCAGATGAAGGGCAGCATATAAATTTTATTTAAAACAAACAAATAAGTAAATAATGTCCCACCCTGACTGTTGGCCATAATTACTCAGGTTGATGGGAGTTGAGGGTCCCATAATATCTTGAGGACACCACGTTGGCTACCCCTGATGAAGAGAAATTGAGTCCGAAGTAAAACCTGGATAGGAAATCTTTCCAGATGTCAGTATGCGAAAACTGCAGTAAACATGGGCCTTTTCTATGGTGGCTCCCCATCTCCCCAGGCTCACCTGGCTGCATGGTGCCAGGTGAAAACATTCATTTTCTACCCAAGCCTTGAGACATTAAGTAATCTATGGCACGTTAAATGTGTGTATGTGGGGGCCTAATATTAGCATTATCTTAATATTATTATGCTCAGTATTTTCTTTCCAGGGGTACTCAAGGGTACGCAGTACCGACACCTCTTTTTTGTTTAAAAGTGTGACCTATTTTTCTAGGGGAGGGGAGCACTGATTATTCTGCATAAATTACCTGTATGTTCTTAGCGTTATACATCACCTTTGGATCTTAGGATAAAGGCAGTATATAACCCAAATAAATAATAATACATCAGGGTGACCACAAAAAAAGATGGCGGATGTTGTCATAGATTTGCACCAGCTTATAGGTATAGGTTGAAATGTAGAAATAATTACTATATTTTGAAATGCATCTCACCATGGTGAGGAAGACTATGTTGACCCATGTGAGAGCTCAGTCTATAGTCCAAATGCTTATTGTTATGGATAAACTCCAAGGCCTCCTGCTGCAATCCCTTCTTAGGGTTCTGGATCTTTAAGCCAGACCTGAACTTGACAGTCCTTCCAATGGAGGCTTCCTTCAAAGAAAGAACTGTCCCATATAAAGCAGAGTGGTAGCGAAGGCCTAGGGATGACTTGCTTCTGCTCTCTCCACCCATGGCAGCCAATAGGCACATAGACTCTTACACAGGGAGGTGCACATGCTGTCCTTCAAAATGTACACATTTACTTTTCTATCCCACTGCAATAAATTTGTGCTCCTTCATAGGTATAATTCCAAAAGCATTTCCCCATGGGGGGAAAAAGAACCCTACATTCCAGTTGCTCATAGATCCTCTTCATTCCTATTCTGCAACTGTGACACGAGAAATCTGCTTTCCCTTTCGGATATTCCAGAAATAATGGGAGCGGGGTAAGTGGAAGAAAATAATAGGCATCTAATAAAAACGTAGAGGAGGAGGAGGAGGAAACCATAGGGCTTGAATGAGTGAATTTAATGTGTGCATGGGGTCCTATTTGTCCAGTTTCTCAGGGGCCCTGTAGGTGTAGCCACAGCCATGATGGAAATCATCTGTGTCTAGTTTTACATGGTTTCCATCTGAAACCAGGCCAAACTCTGTCCTTTCAGCTGAGCTTCATGGAGCGTTCTGGGCTTTGTTCAAACATGGAATTCAAACAAAACGCAGAGGAGGAACGCAGCATTTTATTTTATTTTATTTTATTTAAAAACACAGTGGTTTTCATAAGCCCTTTGCAAATGGAACCCATTAAGCTTTGCACAGGGTAACCGGCCCGCTAGTGTTGATATTCTTAATGTAGCATAGAAAGTGAGAGTGGAAGGCTCCCAGCACATGAGAAAATGAGACGGGAGATGCCACAATTGCAACATGGAAGCAGCAACTTGCTTCTCCCCATTCCCTAACCTGCCTATTCTTCCAGCTAGGATTAGGATGAGCACAAGCAACAGCCTCCATCTCCCTTCTTCCAAAAACGACTCCAGAACTTGTCTTCCCCTCAGTGTTTCCACCCCCTCCTCTTTCACACATATGGCTCTGCTTTCCACACCGACCAGAATGTCCTTCCACATCAAAGGGACCCCTCTTGAGACTACACAATTACAGGGACTGGTGTGTGCACGTGTGCCAATATATAATGGAACACTTCTTGACAAAGCAACCTTTCCTTAAAGCGCACAGAGGTTTTGTTTATTATTCTGCACCACCACCGTGAGTAAGATAAATACTAGAAATCAGCAAAATATTACAGGAGGGATCACAGACACTGACAAATGACAAAAGTCTCATTCAATTACAAATGGGTGAAACAACCTTCTGAAACAGAGCCTGAACAACAACAACAACAACTGTGTGTGTGCATGCGGGCGAGAGTCTTCCTTTTGCTCAAGCAGAGGCTCCTTTCGGCATCAAAATGAGTGCAGTGGCAGACAGGTTATACATAAACGCCTCTGGCAGTGGAGATGACACCAGCATAAGCAACATTTGGGAAGGAAAACAAATGGCATCATCAACAGGAATGAGGAGAAATTTCAATTTGCAATATGCTCGGTGCATGTTTGTGTGAATAAGTAATAATTTCCCAATGCGGGATCACTGATGTATTGGGGGGGGGACCAGTCTTTTTGTGTGTGATTTATCACATGTTATGCTGTTTCTCACCAATGGGTTGGGCTCACCCACTGTGCAAACAAAAAGAGAGAAAGAATGAGGAAATGATCCCGTATGCTAGCCCTGCAGCTGTGACTCACAGAATGGTGAGATGACTAGCCTCTCAGTTACTGTCCCTCATGGTTTTGCTAGATTTAGGAAAGAAACTAGACTACAGTGGCCTACAAGAATTTCTAACTGTTATCTTCATTTAGAAGGAGAAGCTTTGCTGAAGCCATTTCTGGTTCCAGGCACAGCCTTCAGCTTATCTGTGCTATGCAGAGGGCAAGTTAGAAAAGGGCAGGAGCTCAGAGTGTAGACAGAAGCTGCAAAATCTGCAGGCAACATCAGAAAAAGTAGCACAGATGGGTCCTGCATGAGGTGGGCTATTGGAGAATGGACTACAGCTGGTAGTCCTCTTATTGTCCTAGATACCAGGTACTAGCATCCACTGAGGTTTATGGCTCAAAACACCATTAAGGCAGTTATTGGTGCAAGGTGTTGTGCTTTATTGGATGCTAGTCCATGAAACAGCATTCAAGCAGTTAACCAAAGTATCTGCGCTGTAATGCTTCATTGTGAGAGAACCAGGAACTGTGTCAGGAGACGCCGGTTCTGCAAGATTAGGTGCTATATTGTGGCAGAAAGGTTGACCTCTGGGGTATGCTTCCAAAACACTGTTAGCTACCCTACAAGGCTATGCTGAGATTGGGACAGAATAAAGGGAGGTTGATGCACTGTTGGGGCTGAATGCACACATTTCTGCCAGTTCATTTATAGAAAAATAGTGAAACAAGCCACAGGGCATTGGAGACATTAAAAAAGGTGGGGGAATGAAATTCTTTATCTAAAGCACCTCCATTACAGTAGCAAAGGATGGCTTTAGTGTGTAGGAAAATATCACAAGTGTCACTTAGACCCAAACAAGTGTTGCTCCTGTACGCATGTAATCCTAGACTCATGTGGATGAGGACATGAACATGAAAAGAAAAACAACAACAAACCACAAAATGGCTGCCAGGGAGACCTCAGAGAAGGTTTTGCCAGTGACCAAGAGACAGAGTGACAAGAAAATCTATTAGATGCAATCTTTTAGATATCTATTAAATAAGAATCTTTTCTGTAAGAGAAAATATTTAATGACAATTTAGAAACCGCAGTGATCCATGAGTGGAAGGAGACAGTTCTGGGGAATGTTGTGAGGCCCAACTGGCTCAGGGCTGAGTTAACAGTTGATGTCAGATGAGGAGAATAGAGGATACCTTCAGTGACAAGCAATCCAAGTGGGAGGACAGGTGCCTTCCCTTTGCCTTTAGAGGCCAGGGAAGGGGTTTTCCCCCACTGGTTCCCTGTCCTGCCCCACCCATGGAGTGGATCCATTTCCTGGCATTGGCAGAGAGCCTCACCCAGCCAGATGAGGAGGCTGGACAGCAGGACGAGGAAGAGCAAGCAGGGCTGACCTGTACCCTATCATCAGTAACTCAGCCCTGCCTCCGCTGCTGGCAACAGACCCACACCCGTCAGAGAAGCATTTGCTTCCAATTGCATCAGTGTCATTGGGAGAGTCTTAAAACCTAATACCTTGACCAGTTGTCAAGGCATCTGTGCAGCTTTCATCTGGTCTCAGATCCCTGGCACTTGAACCTTCTAGGTGTGCCTTTGGCAATCAGTACCTGTAGCCTGACTTGAACCATTGCAAGACTCCAATAACATTTTATTTCTTACACTCTGTCATAGCATCTGGGATGGGAGCAAGGACAGGGAACAGAAGCGTAGAGCTGAAACCTGAGGCAGCAGCCATTTTGTGGTTGGGAACTCAGCTATACAGCTGCAAATAAAACGTTTTAAGTGTGTTGTAAAGCGCAATATACAAATGTGACACTGGATGGAGATGGTGAGCTATGGCAAATTCAATATATATTTCCAAAACGTTTATTAAAAAAGCATTTGAAAAGCGTTTTTTTATATGTGCGTAGATTCCACCTGGCTGTACTCTGAGTAGCACAGCGCCAAGTACAGTTTGTTTTCCCACACTTCATTCTCTTGTGGCATCATTTTACAAACCTTGCAGCTGAAAATATGTAGTTTCCAGATTGTGGTGTTGGAACTGCTAGAGGAACACAGAGGGAGATGTGAGCTCCTTGCTTACCACTTCTGAAAGCACGACTGGATTGGTCAGCAAGCAGATTTCCAACTCACCCATCTTTCAGGTCTGCATGTTCAACACATGCTTAACATTGCTTAATATTTCCATATTGCTCAGAGGAGCTGTGCAGTGTAATGTAAGAGATCTGATTCACTTCACTGTAAATGAGTAAGAGCGAAATCCACGGAAGGCCCAGGTTGGCCTTAAATATTTTGTCATGATGATCACTGCTTAAAGCTTTTCTGTGATGATACATTGGTTACTTCTTTCCAATAAAATCTCTCTGGGGAACAACGTAACCACGTTTTCACACCCTCCCTTTAGGATCCGTTATGATATATGGTGTTGAAGAGAACATGTCAACACTTCTGAGGGCTCGGGGAAAGTGTGTAGGATGAAGCTGAAAAAAGCTGGATGGCGGCAGCGAGAGGGGGGGGGGGGACCAGTTACAAAGTGTTGCACAGTACCCAGTCATATATGAATGCAGGATCACTGTTGACGTGTGTGGAAAAGGTGATGACATTTGGACTTTGAATGGAAACCAGAGATATCCCTCCCCGCGCACACCAATTTCCAGTCTGGTAAAGGAATGAGGAAAGGCACAAGTACCAGCTACTGTGTGAAAACCACAATTTAGGCAGCACATAAATCTCAACGCTTCCACTTTTCTACCCTGATTTGCGCTCCTTGGACCGATAAGAAAGCGAAACAACTGTTTGTTGTTCTAGAGGTGCTCTTTCCAGCTGGCATGTTCAGGTGGGCAGTGGACAGCAGGGCTATTTCGTCTACCTTCCAGGGATGTAAAAAAATTCATTTTTTGCAGCCTGGGGTTTGAAGGATAGGCATACATACGTAAATCAGCAGATGTTAAATAGGAAGCGTCGGAAGCCTGGAAATAGCAGGTGTTAAAACAGAAATTGTTAATCATTTTTAAAGTCCTGCTGGCTTAGCTTCCAGTTGCCACTTGAAATAGCAAAAAACGTTTAGGCTAAAGCTGCAGTCCTAAACACACTTACTAGGGAGTAAGTCCAACTGAACATAGCGAAACTTACCTCTGCATAAAAAAATTGTATATGATGGTGTTGTGAAACTTTTGGGGTTGGCTCTAGACTGGCAAACGCAAGCTATAAATGTATGTTCCAAATCTGGTTTACCACCCAGGATTTCAGCCAGGCAGAATGAATCTTACCCTGGTTGAGCAACCGTGGGGCATGATGAAGTGGTGTAGCCCCCACCACAGCCCTGCTGGTCATGTTGGCTGAGGCTGAAGGAAGGGAGTGGCCGAAACCTGCTCAGTGAAGCTGAAACAGCGTTTCGGCTTGGATGGAACCCAGAGCCATCAAGTGATGGAAGTGGGACCATCATAATGTATCATAATTTATTATTTGTACCCCGCCCATCTGGCTGAGCCTCCCCAGCCACTCTGGGCAGCGTCCAATAAAGATAAAAAACATATTAAAATGTCACACATTAAAAACTTCCCTGAACAGGGCTGCCTTCAGATGTCTTCTAAATGTCAGGTAGTTGTTTATCTCTTTGGCATCTGATGGGAAGGTGTTCCACAGAGTGGGTGCCACTACCGAGAAGGCCCTCTGCCTAGTTCCCTGTAGCTTTGCTTTTTGCAGTGAGGGTAACCCCAGAAGGCCCTCGGCTCTGGACCTCAGCTTCCGGGCAAAATGATGGGGGCGGAGACCCTCCTTCAGGTATACTGAGCCGAAGACCAGCTTAGGATCCAGTCATTCCCAGGCTGGCTCAGCCCCATCTCACTCGCAGAATGCTCTGTTACTTCTGCTTCCCCACGCTTTCAGCAGGAACAGACAGCTCTTCCCTGAAGGAGTGAAACTGCAAATGGAGAGCATTGCACTGGCAGAGGCGGCTCTCGGGGAGCGTCACTAGTGCAGTCACACTGGGCATGGAGGGTCTGAGGCATCAGAACAGGCTCCACCAAAATTACTTCAATGGAAGGAGAGAGGCAGGGGGAAGGATTTTGGCCTAGCCCAGGGCGCCGCTGAAATTTGGGGCGACAATGTCTGCCACTGGCAGTGATTTGGGCTGGTTGGAGGAGGCTTGATGACCCATCCACACCACCCACACTGAAGCGGATGCAGTTGGATTCCTGTTGCTTGCACTTAAATCCCACTGAAATCAATAGTCATAACTAACTTGCCCCATGGATATCACCAGGACACAAGTGCAAATGATTTAGGTGGCAATCCTAAACCTACTTTCTAGGGAGCATGTCCCATTGAATTTAATAGGCCTAACGTCTCAGTAGACATAGTTAGGATCCAAACCTTTGACCCCACTTTGTGAATTGCAAATAAATACAGGTTTGATTCATATATATTTTTATCATCAGTGCGATCCTATTATGCTGTACAGTGGTACCTCGGGTTACATACACTTCAGGTTACATATGCTTCAGGTTACACTCCGCTAACCCAGAAATAATACCTCGGGTTAAGAACTTTGATTCAGGATGAGAACAGAAATCGTGTGGTGGCGGCGCGGCAGCAGCAGAAGGCACCATTAGCTAAAGTGGTGCTTCAGGTTAAGAACAGTTTCAGGTTAAGAACGGACCTCCGGAATGAATTAAGAACTTAACCCGAGGTACCACTGTAAACCACACTGAGTTCAGTATATATTATTGTCACCCTTGTAGCACTTGAAGTCGTATCATTGACTTCAGCATCATATGGTTTGTAGCCAATGTAACAGGCACGGCGGAATTTGCAGGAAGGTGGACTTTGCGTGAACAGATAGGGTTCTCCACCCCCCACACCATTTAACTCCCCCTCCATAATTCTTCATAGTTTTAACAACCTGCTGCTCTCACATTATTTTACTTTGGTTTAGCAGGAGTTAGACGATGCCGTGAGTGAAGGAGTTAACTCCTCTCTCTAAAAAAAGTGATGGCTGAGACCTCAGAGTGCTCATACAGTAAGAGTCTCTTCCATCCCTTTAGATTGGCTTGCCAGAAATCTCCGCAAAGAATTCCAGAAAGTTAGTGAGCTGTGCACCCCCCTCCCCCCTCTCCATTGCCCACCCTAACACCCGTACTGTCAATCCTTAATCAAGCTGTGCTTCTTCAACTGTTTACCCACTTGATATTCTAGGACTTTCTCCATACCGTCTATCCAGCTAACGGGTCTCTGGTTTCCTGTTATGTCTCCAGGCTCTTTTTAAATAACTTTGTTATGTTCACCACTTTCCAGTCCCCAAGGGTCTCTTCTAAGTTAAATGAACTTGTGAATATCTGCTAATTTCTTGCTTGCTGTCCTCCTCTTCCTTTAACACGTTTGGATATTTGTATGCCCTTGATTTTTAAGAGTCTGTAACCATTTTAATAGCTTTTCGAATTACACTTTACCTTCTTTAGAAATGTGGCCATTATTTAAGCAAACGTTCTTTTTGGAATAAAGAGAAAACACAAAACAAAGGTTGAATTGTCCTTTCGCTTGCACCCCTTTTTTTCACTGTCGCTTTCTTTCTTAGCAGTCTCATCACGATATATAGATAGATATAGATATAGATATATATGGATTATTGTGCAAAGCAGAGTAATCAACACACTACTCTCTGAATGGTGGTCTGCAATTCCCATCATCCTTGAACATTGGCCATGCTGTATGGAGCTGGTGATGGAAGTTGTAGCCCAACATTGCTGCTATGTTTGGTGTGAAGTCATGGTGTAGCCCGAGGGAAGCCATGGATTTGACTTATATCGGCCATGGATTCATTGGGAATTCATGGGCAAGAAAATCAACAAAGATATGTGATGCCTCTGAAAAAATCCTCCACCCTTAAAAGAATTATTTCATTTCAGACTGATCCACCTCCAGTTTCTCTTTAGATGAAATTTGCAGGCAACTGGAAGAATAATTAGGCTGTTAATCTTATCACGGTTCTGAAGTTCCTTTAAAGACCTTCATGTTATAAAAATTGTGACAATCATGCCTTTCTTGATTATTATTATTTATTAGATTAATATACCACCCTTCATCATAAGATCTCAGGGCAGTTCACAGAATAAAATACAGGAAAAAACAAGTGTATAATTAAAAACAAAACAGCAAAACCCTACCCCCCCTTCCCACAGACTCATTTTAAAGGCTGCAGAATATTACTCAGCCAAAGGCCTGGTTGAAGAGGAACGTTTTCATCTGGTGCCTAAAATATATATAGGTGCCAGGTGAACCTGAGAAAAGCATTCCACAAATGGGGAGCCACTACAGAGAAGGCCCATTCTCATGTTGCTACCCTTAGGACCTCTCATGGAGGAGGCAAATGAAGATGATCTCAGGGCCTGTGATGGTTTATAAGGGGAGAGATGATGCTTCAGGTTTTGCAGTCCTGAGCCATCTTGAGAGAGAGAACGCATTAAAAGTGATATATAGATGAACAACAAGAACAACAACAATTCCATAGTTACATATTATCTACAGCATTGGTGGTTATCACATGGCCCTCAAGAAGTTGTTGGACTCCTTTCAGTTCCAGCCAGCACACAGCAAATAGTTAGGGATTAGTAGTCTAGCAGCATCTGGAGGACTATGGTTTCGGTCCCCAGCTCTGAAGCACTTGATGGTCTTTTATTTTTATGTTCTATTTTATACTTGTCGAAGTTGCATTTCTGTTTTTCTAAGACAGTCTAATCCTCTGGTTCTCACTCCTCTTTCTAAAACCCCATTCAACCATTTGTTCTATTTTCTAAATGGAGGTTTTGTTTCCACTTGGGCCTTATTTTAATGTTTGCTGTGGGTTTTCTGTTGTTTTTTAACGACACAAAGTGTTTTGTTTTACTTCCTTGGTTCCCCCACAGGGCCAGACAGAGCACATTTTGTCCGAAGTTATGTCTCCCCTGCTCTGCAAAAAAGTACCATTTAACAATATCAGTTAAGAACAATGAAGTTGGCAGGGTGCGAGCAACAGACTAGGTTTTTTTCCCTTCATAGGAAAAATGTTGGGGAGAAATTGCCTATTGTCAATGAAGGCACAAAGTGGTATAGTGTGTTTCTTTTCTCCTCAGTCCCAATACAAAGGAAGAATATAATATCTGCTGTTGTTAAGGCTCCAAAAATCTTAACAATCATTGATTGCTCCAGAAAGCTGTTTCTCACATCCATTAGAAATAACCTCAGATTATCTTCGGTGACTTTGCAGCCTTCAGTGTTTCCCCACCAACAGTACCTTCACATTGACTTTCACTTTACTCTTTAGAGGCTGAAAAGAAGCAGTTCTGCTGCGACTATTATTTTCTATAACATCATTAATGGCGTGTGACGGTATGTAAGTGTGTATGAGAGAGGAGGGAGGGGAGCAAAAAAGAAACTGTGAAAGAGGATATTGCACAGCCGTTCAGCACACGAGTTTCAGCAAGCACTGTTCTTCCTCAAACTTGGCATAAACAATCTCCCGTTTCCCCTCTGAATCCAGTTGCACAGAGGAGCAAGCTAATGCCTCTCAAAGGTTTTACCACTCTGGCACTCTCTATTAATAGCTGTGCGAAGCCCCAGCTATGTGAGGAATGTGAGGAGAATTGAAATAGGGACATCAACCATGTTGCTAAAGTGCGGGACCGTCTAAAAATTGACCAGTCCACATTTAATATCTTTATTATAATTATTGTCATTTTAAAAAATAACAACAGTGGACTGGTCAACTTTTAAAATGCCATTATACGTTCTCTGGGAAGCTCAGATTTCTCTCCCCTTAAGTAGCAACACTTTAAGCCAATTTATAATGTACCAAAAGGAGATTTTCATTAAGGTGAAGGATGGGGCAGAATGACACTGGAACCAGTGAAATGGTCAGTCAAAAGAGTTTCAGATTACGTTCACTTTTCAGTTGCCACACCAGAGGTAAATTACTGTTTCAGGAATGGATTCGAAGCCCATTATAATCTCCAAAACGTCCTGTCAATGCTCATGTCTTGTGTCTTAATTTCTGTAGTACAGGGCACCAGCTAATTAGACAGTTATTGATTTTGTTTATAGATGGTGCATTTGGTTGGCCTCAATCGCCAACCCTGATCTTTTAAGCTAATGATTCCAGTGCACATGGATGTGGGATTGATTGATGCTTTGTGTACTAAACTCTAGATGTTTATTCCTTCCAGTCTCATTAATCTTGGTTCAGATCCTAGGACTAACTCCGGAATGGTCTATAAGCCTATTGGTTGTGTCACAGTCTTGGGAGAAAACAGCTCTTGGCTATGTCTGGCAAAGTGCATGTCCCTCTGTTGTCCCAACATTCAGCTAAAAGGATTTTGTTCTAAATCTCTTTGAGAAAATCACCTTGCCATTTTTTGCATACTTTCTATCTTGCAAACTTTTGGGTGACTTTTTTCTTGATCTCTATCTTTCCAGAGAGTGGGATTGTCGTTGTAGTGGATGTTGTCTTTCTCTTTAAAAGATATGCCTAGTCTGTAATAGAAATACCCTCCTGTGGGCGCAGGGCTATGCTGAGTTATGCTGAGCTGTTGATCTGCTGTTCACAAATACAGCTGTTGAAGTTTTCCCGACTCCTCCCACTTGCTGGTGTTAGGCCTATTTCAAGGTTTCCGCACACAGTCAGTACCCTTCCCAGACCAATGGGATAATAGATTTGACTCACTGGGCCTCATGGTTCCTACAGTTTTACTGCAGGCAAACAACCCCATCACCCTATGTGCTCCCCTTGCCCCCAGAAAACTTTCTTTCCCACACAGCAGCTGCACTAATTGTGAAAATTCAGATTCCAACCCGCATGATTACAATTTCTAACTGAATGTTAGAGAGTATTCACAGGCATCAGCCTATTCAAGCCATTTGCTAAACATCTCCATGCAACACTCAGCTGAGGTTCTCTTTATCAAAATGGGGAGCAACCATGTACAGGATTATATATACGCAGTCAAAGACAGGTGGAAAAATTTGAACTGCAGAGCAAGACAATAGTGTGTGTGTGTGTGTGTGTGTGCACGCACATGGAAGTGAATAAGCTAGATAAAGATCACGAGCTGTAGGAGGATAGCTTATGAACAACAGAAAGGTGAAAATTATTGAATAAGATGAATTATTCAGGCTGTGCATATACTGTCTGATTAGAGTTTGCGATTCTATTTGAAATCCTCATTGATTTTTCTATGGCAAAATTTAATGGATTTTTTTTTTTGTCCGTCAGTTTCCTCTTTGTAAAGGAGAGAAGTGGATATAAACTCTTGTCTGTTGCATGTATATTCCCTGCTTTAGTGATCCCCTCAGATCTGTCGGGTACATGTTTTCATGGACCTGTTCCATTTTAAAATCATGGTGTAATGTGATGGTGGTTCCTAAAGAGGAACTTGTGGTAACCATTGGGGTGAGCTAGACTCTTGGTCGGTCCCCATGTCCATTCTCCTCCATCTTTTGTACGCACAGCCACAATCACTGGGATGTTCAGTTCAGAGCCTTTATTGGGGATTAAGTGTAAGTGCACTCTCTCCGAGTTACCCTAGCGATGCCAGAGATATATCTCCCTGGGCATTACAGCAAACTTCCCATGTTTGGGTTTTTGACAATCCTCCTGCCACCAAGAGTCAGTCAGTAGTTCCTCTCAAGAGCAGTTTGGTATCCAGTAAATACAGCCCAGTATTTCTTTGTCTGGCAACTTTACTTCTGCCTTTCCTGATGCCAGCATGCAAAAGGAAAAAAACCTATTGCTCCTCCCTTCCAGCACTGTGCTACCTCTGGAAGCGGGGTGTTGAAGCAAACAAATCTCCTGAATAGTCCTTCCCCCTTTCCGGGACTTATTTAGGCATGATCTGCAACTTACAAGCCCCCTCTCCCCATTCCTACAGCCTCCTTCTAGTTATCTTCTTATCTAGGGGTGCAGTTAGGCAGTGCCCATAGCCTCTTTCTCTCCTGCATGTTCTCCTCAGAATTAAGTCACATTGACTTCAATGAGTTTTATCCCCAGTTAAGTATGCATAGGGTTCCAGGCCTTCTGTGTTGAAAACACCTTGCATGAATCATCTCAGCAATCCTTTCAAGAGCAATATTTTCAGCAGGCCCTTCTTGCAGTTGGGCTGCTGGTAAACTGTGGTTGAGGGACAATGGCTTGGTGAAGGCCAATTCATCGCTGAGGTTAATCAACAACTGCAAAATTCACAGCCACTCCACTACTTCTGTTTATGCTTAAAAGCTTCTGTAGATACAAAAGAGATACATTTAGGGTCATCCGCTTGACCCTGAAACTCTTATTTCTTTTCATGGGTTCTTTTCTAATACTGAACAAATTTCACTCAAAGCAGAACACACGTTTCAATATTTGCCTCCAACCTGACCGTGTTTCTAAATTTACGATACGAGAAAAATCAGAGCCACGTTTTGTAGTGCTTAACTAGACGGGCTTTGGGAAAGGGATTGTGCCACCTGAGGTGGGCAGAAAGGGCTGAGGGGTCCATCTTCATATCCAGGCATTCCGGGCAAGATGGCCAGAAGAACCCCATTCTGTCACTATGGTGGCTAGAAAGGCTTTTAAACCTTAAATTGCTTTTGGAAATATAAAACGTTTTCTAACTTCAAAAAGCCTTATCTGGTGCCACAGCAAACCACAGCAGTGACACAGGCATTCTCCTGCTCACCCTACTTGAAATTCCTAGCTCTGAAGAAGGACCCCCTCCGCCTGTTCTCAGAGCTAAGCTGTTCAAAAACCAAGGTACGACTGTAGTGGGGAAATGAATTTCCCTTTCCCAATTTACCCCCGAATCTGTTTTTGGGTCTGTTTTATATATACAGTGGTATCTCGGGTTAAGTATTTAATTTGTTCCGGAGGTCCGTACTTAACCTGAAACTGTTCTTAACCTGAAGCACCACTTTAGTTAATGGGGGCCTCCCGCTGCCGCCTCACCGCCAGAGCACAATTTCTGTTCTCATCCTGAAGCAAGGTTCTTAACCTGAGGTAATATTTCTGGGTTAGCAGAGTCTGTAACCTGAAGCGTATGTAACTTGAAGCATATGTAACTCGAGGTACCACTGTATTCACAAGACAGTTATTAGTCAGTGATAAATATGGGTCTAGGTATTTAGCACATTATGTATATATATATATATATGCTTTCGTAGATTTTCACGGGTACAGGAATGCAGGTTTTGGTGTCCTCGGGTGTCTTCCCGTGTAAAAGTTGGGGTGTCTAGGCGACGTTTCGACGAGGTCTCACTCGTCATCTTCAGGCTGGTGCTTTCGGCTTCTTGTTACTGGAACAGAGCAGGATCTCAGTGTTTGAGTTCCTATAAATACTGTTGAGGAGGTGTGGTGTATAGCCTCCAATGTTCTGGGCAGAGAGGAGGTTCCCAGGCTAGTGTGCCTTTTCTTCTTTTGTTCCTTAATTACTTGAGGGATATCTTGAGTGATTTCTTGAGTGATTTCCTGAATCCCACTTAGGTGGGTCATTAGGTGTGGATTAGTTGCTAAAGCCTTCGTGTCTTGAACTCTTGAACTTTGTGAAGAGTTTTTCTGAGAAGATGGCTGTACTGCACTTGGTTGTGCTCTGGCTTGGCTTCGTGTATAGGGGCGAGCTGTGGTTTTGTGGCCTGTGCCAGCCAAATCTGTGTAGGGATTGCAGGGGGGTGCAGCATCCGGAGGTGCCACCCTGGTTTGGCTACTGGATGGTGTCTGTAATTTATCTGTGGAGAGGGTCTGGGTTTGGGTCTGGTGTGGTTGATTGGTGATGGCGTTCTGTGTGCCTCTGGATCTGGTGTCAGATTTTGTGGGGAGGGCTAATTTCCAGATGTCTGGCAAGCGGGATGTGTCGTCACGCTTGTTCATGTTGTGAGGGTGTTTCTCTATCTCGATGGCTTCCATGATTATTCTCTTGTGGTGATGTTCCATGTTAAAGAGCAATTTGGAATCTGCAAAATTAATTTCGTGTCCTGTTTCTTTCATGTGTTGGAAAAGAGAGGAAGTTTTTTCTTCTTTTTTGACGGCATTCTTGTGTTCTGCGATACGTGCATTTATTCGTCTGTTTGTTTGTCCAATGTACGTGGCTGGGCAGACTTTGCAGGGTATTTCATAGACCCCTTGGTTTTCCAACTGAATTTTATCCTTGGGGTTTCTGAGGATATTGGCTATTTTTTGGTTGGTGCAAAAGGCTGTTTTGATATTGTTATTGCTACTTACATGCACAATCACACCACCACCCTGCACAAATAAACTCCGTAGCCAAGACTCTCATCTCCAGAACCAAACGCCTGGCTGACGAAGACCACTTGACAACTGAGTTACAGAATCTCTCAAATGTGTTAATTGCCAATGGATACCAGCAAAACAGGGTTACGAAGCTAATCCAAAAAGAAACACCCCCCAAAAACCAAGACACAGAAGAAAACAATGGCATAGCCCTCCTTCCTTATATCAAGGGCACTACAGATAAAATTAGCAAAATCCTCCATAAACACAATATCAAAACAGCCTTTTGCACCAACCAAAAAATAGCCAATATCCTCAGAAACCCCAAGGATAAAATTCAGTTGGAAAACCAAGGGGTCTATGAAATACCCTGCAAAGTCTGCCCAGCCACGTACATTGGACAAACAAACAGACGAATAAATGCACGTATCGCAGAACACAAGAATGCCGTCAAAAAAGAAGAAAAAACTTCCTCTCTTTTCCAACACATGAAAGAAACAGGACACGAAATTAATTTTGCAGATTCCAAATTGCTCTTTAACATGGAACATCACCACAAGAGAATAATCATGGAAGCCATCGAGATAGAGAAACACCCTCACAACATGAACAAGCGTGACGACACATCCCGCTTGCCAGACATCTGGAAATTAGCCCTCCCCACAAAATCTGACACCAGATCCAGAGGCACACAGAACGCCATCACCAATCAACCACACCAGACCCAAACCCAGACCCTCTCCACAGATAAATTACAGACACCATCCAGTAGCCAAACCAGGGTGGCACCTCCGGATGCTGCACCCCCCTGCAATCCCTACACAGATTTGGCTGGCACAGGCCACAAAACCACAGCTCGCCCCTATACACGAAGCCAAGCCAGAGCACAACCAAGTGCAGTACAGCCATCTTCTCAGAAAAACTCTTCACAAAGTTCAAGAGTTCAAGACACGAAGGCTTTAGCAACTAATCCACACCTAATGACCCACCTAAGTGGGATTCAGGAAATCACTCAAGAAATCACTCAAGATATCCCTCAAGTAATTAAGGAACAAAAGAAGAAAAGGCACACTAGCCTGGGAACCTCCTCTCTGCCCAGAACATTGGAGGCTATACACCACACCTCCTCAACAGTATTTATAGGAACTCAAACACTGAGATCCTGCTCTGTTCCAGTAACAAGAAGCCGAAAGCACCAGCCTGAAGATGACGAGTGAGACCTCGTCGAAACGTCGCCTAGACACCCCAACTTTTACACGGGAAGACACCCGAGGACACCAAAACCTGCATATATATATATATATATATATATATATATATATGCATACACATTTTAGAGGAACATATTTGCATATTGGCAGCTAAACTGAGCCTAAATGATAAGGCAGGTTAGAAAATAATGATAAAAAATGGCACCTCTCCAGCACCCTCCACTGACCTCATTATTGTCTTCCTACTGAGGCATTGCCTCCAGCTCCTCCCTGCCTTACCTTGCTTTGTTCTCAAATGTTTTGGCTCCTGAACGCCACAAACCCAGAAGTGACTGTTCCAGTTTGTGAACTATTTTTGGAAGCCGAATGGGGCTTTTGTGGCTTCCGATTGGCTGCAGGAGCTTCCTGCAGCCAATCAGAAGCCGCACTTTGGTTTCCGAACATTTTGGAAGTTGAATGGACTCCTGTAACGGATTCCATTCGATTTCCGTTCAATTTCCAAGGTACGACTGTATAAAGTTTGGAAAAAGTCGCCCCCCCCCCCGAAATGTTAGTGCTCTCCAGTAAACAACCTTTGAAAAATGTAAACATTACATTCATGTGGTTCAGGAAGGCTTGCCAGTTGGTAATAATGTATCCCTGCTTCCAAAGTATTTCATCAAGTATTTCAATAATTGAAGCAGTTGTGCACACTAAAAAACAACAACAACTGATAGTTTCCCTTACCTATTTCCCTACATACTGTGAAATGATTTATCGAACAGTGGAGTCTGATTATCAAAGTTACTTTGCACTATTTTGTTGTAGTCAACAAGAATGCAGACCAGAGAGGTGGGAGACATATTATTCTGGGTTTGTTCAAGTGTAAATGAAATCAGCTAAAAGCAAGTGAATGATAGCCCTGCACGATTTAACCTCCTGGAAAGAGCTCAATAAAAGCAAAGCACCAATACTATACTTAAATGTATTTTTTTATATATAATAATGAGTTCTAATAACTGCTTCTAATGGGAACTCCAGTCCATTGTTAATATAGAAAGCAAGTAGCACAAAAGACATTAAGAGCTTGAACTATTATATTGAAACTGACATGTATCCAGAGTCATGTAATTTAGAGCCCTGCATTATTTTCAAAGTGCATTCAGAGCACCTGTGCTTGTGGAAGGTTTGGTACATGTGGATAGTATCATGAAAAGGATATTGGCCCATTTCTATGACCCTTTTTTCAATTGCATTTTATTAAGTTTCAACATTTTTAACATATACAATCAAAACACCGTTTCATCTTTTCTCTTATTTTTGTTGAGTTCCTACCCCTTATTTGCAAATCGAGGACTTACGAAGCTAAAGTAGGGAGATAGCATAAAGAATCAAGGCCATCAAAGAATGAAGATTTGTTCAGAAATTGACAAAACCCTCAATACTTTTTGAGCCACAGATGACCTATCCTTTGGTGTTCTGTATGCATCTATACATCTATACATTCTAAACTCAAAGTAATAAAAGACACAGCTTTCTGTATATATAACTGGGTGTTGTTGTTTTTTACTGTAGTACAGTGGTACCTCAGTTTACAAACTTAATCCATTCTGGAAGTCTGTTCTTAAACCGAAACCATTTCTTAAACTGAGGTGTGCTTTCCCTAATGAGGCCTCTCACCGCCGGTGCCCTTCCACCATTCAGATTCCGTTCTTAGACCGAGGTAAAGTTTTGCAAACCAGGACACTACTTCCGGTTTTGCGGAGTTTGTAAACTGAATCGTTCATAAACAGGACTGTTCTTAAACCGAAGTACCACTGTATTTTAATATCTGAATGCCTTCAAGAACAAACTCATTCATTTATTCACCATTCCTTGTTTCCAGTTGAGCCATCATCCTCAGTCCCATGGATTCTCCTTCTTGGATTTCAGAGCAATAGTTCTCCGAAACCAGTGGCACATGTGCTAGGATTTAGCACTGTGGGAAAAGCCAACACAGAGTGTGGTTCATTGGCCTTGCACTTTATGCCCCTACACAGAAGAGAGAGCTGCACAGTGGGAAAAGTTACACAACTTAGACCCTCATCTGAAAGAGCCTTCTTGAGCATAATTCTCAGAAGTCAGTTTTTGCCAATTAATTTATAAGGTGGCAACATGAGAACACTTGCGGTTGGGCTCTTAGTTTCACAAAGCAACGAATTCCTGACCGGTAAATGATTGAAAAAGAATCCTTAACAGCATCCAAAAACCCTTGCCATTTTATAAATAGACAAGCCAATGCCAGCACTAGTTACGGTAATGTTAATATACTAATATTTATGAGTAACCCCCTCCTGAAAAAAAAACCCCTTTGCATGGCATGCCCTGGCAGCGATCCTAGATCGCTGAGATGTCTGTGAGGTTTTTACACTACCGATATATTATTTTTTAAAGAAAAAACCCCTCATATTCTGAGAAATCTGCTGCCTGAAAAGTCCTAGAATTTGATTTAAGTCTATTGAACTATTTTCAAGTGCTGTAAATCATTTGTGTGTGTGTGTGTCTGCTCATTTACCTTTGCATTCTCTTTTGAGCCACTGGCAGTGAAGCTGACGAATGGGAATCAAATGGAGTGTGCTAAGTGGTCCTGCCGTAGGCTTTCATCTGCCCACCTTCTGCCTTGTGATTTATCTCGGCAATACATCACCCGCCTTATTTTGCCTTTGCTTATTTTATTTAGTGTTGTCACAAATAATATCAATTGACCATCCACCATGAGTACTAAGCAGTAGTAAATTAGCAAAATAAACTGAATCTACAGAACTCATCTGTCCCCAAATTTGATTAGAGCCACTTGTACTGCACCAAGTCATTTACTACAGATGAACCTCATTTATTACACAAGCAGCTTCATGGGTTCGCTGCAGTGTACGGTAAATTGTTATGCATAGTATTTGCTGAGATTTTAATGAAACACTTAAAAGTGACTCTTTTATATCTCAATCACTAGGGGTATTTTATGCTTCTGAAATGGTTATTTCCAGTTACCCTGTCACTTTGGTCTGAATCATTACATTGAGCCTAGCCATCCATTTCAGAAGGATCACTCGGTTTCTGAAAAATGAGGGAAAGGAGGAAAATCTTAAGCGCTTATGGGCTTGAAAACCATCATCCTTCATGGTCATGAAGATGTATTTCATCCTTCCTTATCATCCTTCCTTGCCATCATTAGGAGATCTATTTTTGTACCATAAAGGTTGTCTCGAGATACTAGCATTTAATTCATTCTCTAAACAAAACATTTCAATCTGTGGGCCACCAAACTTAAGGAACATTTCCCCCGCAATCGGGCTTACCATATCCTTGTTTGGGGCTTGAAGAACCATCCATCTTTTTCTGGTAGAAAGGCAGAGAGAAACATAAAGAAATAAACCACCTATGAAAAGTAATTTATAAAACTATTCGTTTCAGCGGGCGAAAGCTAATGTGGTAATAATACTGCTTTTTAATGGCACATAGAACAACTGATATGGATTGAGACTTATGTCCTTGCCAGTGAAATTGAAAGAGAGGTTAAAAATGGCTCAGAGGAACTTTTTTGCAACGCGTGTGCTGAGAGAATGTGTGTGTGTGTGTGTGTTATCTCAGCGCACACGTTGCAGAAAAGTTCCTTTGAGCCATATATGGAACAATCTAAAGCAGATCAATGTAAAACGTTAATTCTTTGGGGGGGGGGGGAATGTAAACCATCAAGATTTGGGGTGGGAAGAAAGTAGTGAGCAGAACCTGTGGCCAGAATACACAAGGATAAATTCTTTAGCAAAAGAACCAGTGGAGTAGAACAGGACAAAGAAGAAAGATGGAATGATAAAGGCTATGCTTTGGAAATATTTCATTTATTTAGTTAATTTATATACCAGGAATCCCAAAACCCAACAAAAAGGCATTGATACATCAAAATTCACATTCAGTACCAAATGACACTGCTGCTACTACTATTGACGATGCATTCTGGGTTGATGAAACATGATGAACACGCTACAGTACTTTGGACTGCCTCCTTTTATACCAGCTAGCACATAAACTAATATCTGAATTGTTCCTAAAAAAGCAAAGCCAAAGCTTTCAGACACCACTTGTTTTCCCCCTTATGAAAAGCGACTTGAGACCCACAATGCCTTCTGTTAAAGCAAAATCGCCGATTGTATTTTAAGGAACTGGAATGCTACCACTAAACAGACGTTGAGTCAAACAGGAATGTCTTTAGCAGATCCCATTGTTTTAATTTTGTGGTAAGAAATGGCAGCATTTTCCACTCTGCTTCTCCCTGCTGTGCACCATCACCTTTTTTTGTTTTGTTTTGTTTTTATTTTAGCACATCTGCATTTAATAGTAGAGTTTCGACTAATGAAAAAATAAGTGATTTCCATTTTAGGGTTTGTAATATACATTAGGGGTACAGGGGAATTAGCTGCTGGTCCAACGGTGTGGGCTAACGTGCAAGGAGAAAATCTGTTTTAGCTCACAAAGTAGTGCAAAGAGCGCCAGCAAATGGCTCACTAAGCTGCCTGGGTCAAGCTATGCTGCCTGCATACATAGAGAGCACTGCCTAACATCAAGTACCTTACCATGAGTGGTTCAGGAATAATAATGCACACCTAGAGTGCTACATTAAAAGCACTATTTCTTTACTATGGTAAGCCTTGCTGTCATTAGCATAACACCCCGGAGGCAACCCTGGTACAACCTATATCGCCTATGGATCACAACAAGATGGAGGTCAAGGAAGTGCCATTTAACATTAAATCCTGACTTAAACCTGTAGTATTACACACACACACACACACACACTCCCAAAATCAGATGCTTTTTCCATGAGTCACATAAAATGATTTTACTTTAAATGATTTTGCGACAGGGAAAACCGTCAAGAACAGTGCATTATAAGCCACTATAATGTTCCTAGCAGAGCCTGAAGCAGGTCCTTTGCATCATTGGGGAAATCACACAGTACTGAAACAATGTTCTCTATGTTTTCTTTCTTTCATACAGGCAAAAATGGGGGGATAGGTATAAAGAGTTCGGGTCTGCTAGGGCTTATAGGGTAGGTAGACCCTTTTGTGTGGGGGAGGTTTGTGAGGTGATATACCCACAAGCTGCAGTAGAAAATACTGGGTTTGGAAGTGAATGTGGCTGGCTGAGCAGGAATGCAAATTTTGCTCTCCCATTTCCAAACCCAAGGCTGTGCCCACTACAAGATATATATGGTGCATGGTGGGAAGTTTAAATGAAAGGGTGGTGGCACTCAAACTCTGCAATAGGCTTATCTGGCACCCAGTTTTACAACATTTCATAATCAGGCAAATAATATTTTTTATTTTTCCAGTGTTTTCACCCATTGTTTTAGAGTGGTTATCAACTTGATTCTTTTAGTCACTTGCTGTTGTTGTTTTGTTGTTGTTGTTGTTTAGTCATTTAGTTGTGTCCGACTCTTCGTGACCCCATGGACCAGAGCATGCCAGGCACTCCTGTCTTCCACTGCCTCCCGCAGTTTGGTCAGATTCATGCTGGTAGCTTCGAGACCACTATCCAACCATCTTGTCCTCTGTCGTCCCCTTCTCCTTGTGCCCTCCATCTTTCCCAACATCAGGGTCTTTTCCAGGGAGTCTTCTCTTCTCATGAGGTGGCCAAAGTATTGGAGCCTCAGCTTCAGGATCTGTCCTTCTGTTGTTTTTTTAGTTTGTTTTAATTCTCTTGCAACACATAGCAAGGCACTATGAGACACTGGGCAGGGAGCTCAAGAGACTTGGGGCACAGGTAATCTTCTCATCACTCCTTCCTGCTGAAGGTCATGGCCCACCACACCTGGAGTCCTGCGTCCTGAACACCCCAATTTAAGAAGGATGTTGACAAGCTGAAACGTGTGCAGAGGAGGGCAGCTAAGATGATCAAGGGTCTGGAAACGAAGCCTTATGAGGAGTGCTTAAAGGAGCAGGGTATGTTTAGCCTGGAAAAGATGAAACTGAGAGAAGATATGATAGCCATCTTCAAATATCTTAAGGGCTGCCACATGGAAGAGGGAGCATGCTTGTTTTCTCCTGCTCTGGAGGGTAGGACTCGAACCAATGGCTGCAAGTTGCAAGAAAGGAGATTCCGACTAAACATTTGGAAAAACTTTCTGGCAGTAAAAGCAGTTCAAAAGTGGAACAGTCTGCCACGAGAGGTGGTGGACTCTCCTTCCTTGGAGGTTTTTAAGCAGAAGTTGGATGGCTGTCTGTCATGGATGTTTTAGCTGAGATTCTGGCATTGCAGAGGGTTGGACTAGATGACCCTTGGGGTGCCTTTCAACTCTAAGATTTTATGATTCTATGATTCTACAGGCTTTTTTTGTACACTGATGACTTGATTGACTGGTGGTGTCTATGTACTCAATCATTAAATACCACATAGAATAGCTTGTTCATTTTTCTGCAGAACAATTAAAAAAGGCTATACTGCAGATCATTGGTGATTAGATAGATGATAGATGATAGATAGATAGATAGATAGATAGATGATAGATAGATAGATAAAGATATATATATATATAGATATAAACTGAAAGTTATCTTTCAAGAAACTAGCTCCATAGAATATGCTCCAACTATCAACACCATTCTTTTGTGTTTCCAGAACCAACATTTGTGGACTGCTGCCTTAATCTAATGTACTCAGGCACAATCAATTTTATGTCACTACTATGACCAAAAATAATGTCGTTACCTGGCTTTCCAATGAGTGTTTTGCTGGAATACTAGAGTGGAGAAGGCTCAGACTTCATACCTCATTTCCTGAAGTGACTATAGCAACAAAGCAAATGATTCTGCTAAGCTGTTGGGTAATTCCAAATGTCATTGGACCACATACACACAAGCATAGGCCATACAAGTTACTATAATTACTTGGGAAAGTTACAAACAAAGAAAACCTGGCTTAAAGGATGAGTCCAAAGGCTTGAAAATCCTTCAGAAAGTTTTCAGAAGCTGTGATTTACTTGGAGCTGTGGGGCTTGTTTCAAATATATTAGAAGACATATCAGGTCAGCTTGCCTTGATCATGTCATGAGTGATGACTGAGGCTGTGATATAACCTGACATTGTTATAAATTTTCAGAAACACGTTTCACTGATCTGTGCCTGTCTGTTGGGTGATTTATAATAGTGTAGTCTCCTCTAGTTTGGGTTAAAGTTTAATTGATGGAAATTTTGACAGACATGCCTTTATTTAAAGTTTGCTTTTGAACTCTTCATTTGACTATAGAATCCCTCTTCACTCAAAATTTTGGATAGGAGCTTCAGGATCTAAACCAGTGGAATTTCTTTCTTTCTTTCTTTCTTTTTGAATAATTTTTTTATTAAACTTTCACTTTAAACAATAAACAATAATTTCCAATATACGCCTACCAATCTCTTTCCCTACTGCTCTGCCAAGCTTATGACTTTCCTTCATTCCACCAACAAGCTTTCCCTTTTCAAATCTGTATATCACAGTTTAATCTTATTTATAAAGGATTTACCGTATTTTTCGCTCTATAAGACACACCAGGCCACAAGACGCACCTCAGTTTTGGAGGAGGAAAACAAGAAAAAAAATATTCTGAATCTCAGAAGCCAGAAGAGCAAGAGGGATCGCTGTGCAGTGAAAGCAGCAACCCCCTCTTGCTGTTCTGGCTTCTGTGATAGCTGCGCAGCCTACATTCGCTCCATAAGACGCACACACATTTCACCTTACTTTTTAGGAGGGAAAAAGTGAGTCTTATAGAGCAAAAAATACGGTATTTCAATCCTTCTAGTGTCTTCAAACTTCTACAGTTATTATTTATATAGTCAATGAATTTACTCCAGTCTCTTTGGAATTTTAGTTCGTCCTGGTTTCAAACTCTGCAGGTCAGTTTTGCCAGTTCCGCATAGTCCATCATTTTCATCTGCCACTCCTCCATCGTTGGTAATTCTTGTAACTTCCACTTTGGGGCTAATAAAGTTCTTGTCGTCGTGTACATTAATAGTCTTTGATCTGCCTTTGCTATTTCCTCTCCCATCAAGCCCAGCAAAAAAGCTTCCAGCTTTTTGGGAAAGGTATATTTGAGCATCTTTTTCAATCCATTGTAGATCAATTCCCAAAATGATCTTACCTTGTCACACGTCCACCACATATGATATAAATCTCCATCCTTCTCTTTACATTTCCAACATAGTCTATTACTCATCCTAAACATTTTAGCCAACTTTACCGGTATTAAATACCATCTATACATCATTTTCATTACATTTTCCTTTAAGGTAACACATGCTGTAAACTTTAGACTTTCATTCCATAGTCTTAACCATGCATCATATTCAATATTATGCCCAAAGTCTATTGCCCATTTTATCATAACCTCTTTCGTCTGCTCATCCTTTGTATACCATTCTAATAAAACAGTGTACATTTTAGACAGTAATTTACTTCTGCATTCCAACAGTTCGATTTGAAATCTAGATTTTTTTTGTCTCCGAATCCTACTTTCTTATCACACAAAAGAACATCATTTACTTGATGATATTGCAACTAAACCAGTGGAATTTCACAGTCTCGCAGTTCTGATTTGAGATTTCTCCAAATGTGCAGAGAGTGGATTTTCTTCATTTATCACAAAAGCATGGTTCCAGTACCTTGTGCGCATTTGATTTTCATTCATTTATTTATTTAGGCTTTTCGTTGATGGAAAACAGACCCACATTCTGCATTTTGTGAAATACATAGCAGGAAACTGCTTTAAAAGCCTGTGAAGCACGTGAGATGGGGTGGGGGGAGAGAAAACACCACATACCATGCCACGATACACATCCTCCCCCTTGAGTTTCATTCTTCCTGCTTGTCCTTTTCAACACATGTGGTAATGGTCACTTATCTGACTACCTGTGGATATGGAAATGCATTTGAAATTATGAAAAACCCTCTATTCCATGATAATGACAACAAAACCTTGACATTTCTAACCTTAGCAGCGGGTTACAAACTATTTGTGTTCTCTTCCATTAACAATTTTACCCCTTCTGACACATCTATTTAGTTCTGTTTGAGAGAGGAAATCACATTAGGATGGCCAAAAACCATAAATGAAGACTATCTTCTCCAAAGTAATCTGAATATGTTTACGTATTTATGAGTCACCTGCTGGGTATCTGAGGGGACTATCAATTTAGAAATGGCCCAGTAATAATATAGAGATTCCCTATATGAACATCACAACATCGTACCAAAGAGAGCTATGAGCTGGAAGGATATTTCAGCCCTGTTTTGGAGACTTTTTTTTTTTTTAAAAAGGGTGACTCTGGGGGTCCTTGGTGCTGATTGTGGATGAGAAATATGTGTGGTTCAGTATGCCATTAATCGCTCCCCCCCTCCATGTTGCAACAATGTAGACTATTTTAATTCAGAGACGCCAGTCATATACAACACAATAAGTGCCAAAATTAAAAACATTCTTTATGCATAATCTGTACGCGTTTTTGAAGAAAGGGGAAATTGTTGTTTCAGTGACGACCAGATGGTTTATGTAAACCCCCTCAGGGTAAGCACTACCAAGGACACCTGCGGAGTAATTTAGTTTGGTGGAAAGAAAAACTGCTCAGTGCAATTATTAATATAGTCGGTAAAATACTTATGCATTTTCACCAAACATTAATTATATTAGTAAGATACAGAACTATATGAATGAAAACATGCAAACAAACAAACATGAACTGAAGGCTCCTTCTTGTCAAAGAATTCCAAAGGCTTCAACTGGATTTGATGCTTGAGACTTTTGAGTATTTATTGAGGCACAGAAAAGGTATAAAGGCTCTAGCTTGTATCTAGGAAAAAACCCCTGAAGTTTTGGTTTTAACCTTTATAGCTCTAGATATGCAGAGGTAGGTAGTCTTCAGATAAGTCTGCTCATATATTAAGATATTATATATTAAGATATATTAAGATGAGAACATCCTGCGGCAGCAGCGGGAGCTAAAGTGGTGTCTCAGGTTAAGAACAGTTTCAGGTTAAGAACGGACCTCCAGGATGAATTAAGTTTTTAACCAGAGGTACCACTGTAGTAATCTGCAAAACCACCACAAAAATTAAAACATTGGGCATTACATTTATATCCTACCTTTCTATCAAGGATCGCTCCTACAGAGCACCCTCCCCATTTTATCCTGTGAGGTATTTTAGTGTTAGAGACGGTCTGACCCCCAAAAGCATCCCACTGTGTTTCAAGGCTGAGTGGGGATTCGAACCCTGGCCATCCTGATCCTAGTCTAGTTTGACCAGAGCACCACACAGGTCTGTCTAGCACATTAATCATTGAAGTCCAGCACCGAGGGCCTTCTGGCAGTTCGCTCATTGCAAGAAGCGAAATTACAGGGAACCAGGCAGAGGACCTTCTTGGTAGTGGTGCCTGCCCGGTGGAACGCCCTCCCACCAGATGTCAAAGAAATAAACAACTATCTGACTTTTAGAAGACAGAGCTATTCTGCCTGGCTTTCAATTTGAACTTAGCCTGATCTTTTATTCCCCTTCCTTCCCTTCCCTTCCCTCCCCTCCCCTCCCCCTCCCCTCCCCTTTTTATGAAGATTACCCGCTCTGGGATCCCACAGCTAATTCTCCCCTGGTCTCCCTGCTGGCCCAAATAGGACTAATTTAGCCAGCTAGCCCTGGTGATCATCTAATGTTTATTGGATGGATTTCCCCCCTAAATTGATTTTTGAATTCTGAATTTATTGTTATTCATGTTTTATATTGTATTTTATGCTGTTTTTTGTTGCATCAATTAAGTGTTTAAAATTTGTTGTTAGCCACCCTGAACCTGGTTTTTTTAACCGGGAAGGGCGGGGTATAAATAAATTTATTCTTATTCTTATTCTTATTCTTATCTATTTAGGGAAGTTTTTAATGTTTGAAGTTTTATTCTGTTTTTAATGCTCTGTTGAAAGCCACCCAGAGTGGCCAGGTGGGCAGGGTATGAATAATTTATTATTATTATTATTATTATTATTATTAGTCAATCAGACTCCCCATGTGTTAATCGTAGTTGTGTTGCTGATTTCCCCATCTTTCTTTTTGGTACATTTTTTATACTCTCCTCCCACCCCCCCAATCTATACCACAAGAGTGGAAGGTAAAGTTTAAAAGGCCCACTTGACAACAAAGGCAGCTTTTAGTACTGCTGTATTTAGTAGCTTTGCAGTGTAGACGGCAATCTAGGGTGAAATTACTCCTGATGTTGGTTTAGTAAATTCAAAGCTTTCCAAAAGGAATGCAATTTCCATCTTGCTTTGTTTGTTTAATCTATTGGACACAAATTAATAACTGATCTAATCTACAAGCATATCTGAAACAATGTAGTAAATGGCATAAGCATTATACAACTAAACTATGCAGACATTAGTTAAAATATACTCAAATAAATATACTGGAAATTCTCCTATTTGTTTCTAGCCACTAAAGATTACTGAAGATTGGCATTCACCGAGCATTTAAAATGGGGGTGGGAGAGGTTTTAGGATGTTTTTATCCCAGAAAGTCTATAAACCTTGTTGTTTCCAATCAGACATGGATGGTGGTGACCAAAAGTCCTCTCCTATTGTACAATAGACGCTATATTTACATTATTATGTATCCAATTTCTCCTTCTTCAACATAATTGTAAACCTGATTTCTTTTACTGTGTAATTAGCCATAAACAACCCAGAGACAGTGAATCCTGTCTGAAGCCATTTTTGCAATGGTTTGGGTTTTTCTTCTTCTCATTCCCAGAATATAATGTTTTGTTTATAAAGCAAGATCATGCAAATGTTTTTTTGGGTTTTTTTTAAGGGTATGCGAAAGGTGTTTTTTGATCCTGTTCTTTGCTACATCTTTGTAGCTTAAGTGATTTGCTTCTGTCAAACTACATCTGGTCTGGATTTCTATTGTTTGGCCAGAATCATTCATTCTGCTGCTTCTCCATGAATAGCAATCCTTGACGGTTTTCAGGGGCAAAACAGCCTCAGCCCCGTGTATCTGAAGGAGCGATTCCATCCCCATCATTCAGCCTGGACACTGAGGTCCAGCTCCGAGGGCCTTCTGGCGGTTCCCTCATTGCGAGAAGCCAAGTTACAGGGAACCAGGCAGAGGGCCTGCTTGGTAGTGGCGCCCACCCTGTGGAATACCCTTCCATCAGATGTCAAGGAAAGAAACAACTATCTGACTTTTAGAAGACATCTGAAGGCAGCCCTGTTTAGGGGAGTTGTTAATGTTTGAAGTTTTATTCTGTTTTTAATGTTCTGTTGAAAGCTACCCAGAGTGCCTGAGGAAACCCAGCCAAATGAGCAGGGTTAAAATAATAAATTATTATTATTATTATAAATTATTATGGTCACATCCACAGCATACATTTAAAACACATGGCTTGCCCCAAAGATTCCTGGGAACTATCATTTGTTTAGAGAGCTGTAGCTCAGTGAGGGGTAGACTAGCGCCACACCCCATAGTCGCCTCTGACTGGACTTAACTGTCCAGGGGTCCTTTACCTTTACACTCCCCAGGATTTTTTGGGATAAGCCATGTGCCTAGAAGAATTGTCTTAACTTGGGTAGGTGTTAATAAACCCCACACAACTTGGAGCAGCTCTGTTGGATGGCTACTCAAAGATGCAATGGAATCAGCCAAGGAAGCCTTCTTTGATTCCTTCAGTGCCATAAACATGTATAACTAGATAGAATCATAGAATCATAGAGTTGGAAGAGACCACAAGGGCCATCGAGTCCAACCCCCTGCCAAGCAGGAAACACCATCAGAGCACTCCTGACATATGATTGTCAAGCCTCTGCTTAAAGACCTCCAAAGAAGGAGACTCCACCACACTCCTTGGCAGCAAATTCCACTGTCGAACAGCTCTTACTGTCAGGAAGTTCTTCCTAATGTTTAGGTGGAATCTTCTTTCTAGCAGATTCTTTCTAGCAGATACGCTAGCAGATTTTTTTGCTGGACTTGCATTGAGTCTTGCACCACTTGCACTCTAACCATCCTCTAGGCTAGAGCTCCCTGGAAAGTCAAGGAACAACCCCGTCTCCATGGTGTCAAAGATGGCCTTCAAACGCAATGATGTTGACAATCCCCCAAATGGCACAAAACGTTCATGCTCTAGCTACTTTTTCCATGTGTAAAGTTAGCTGATAGGCCTTTTTTGGGTCTCAGCCTTTCACATCAGGGAGCACTGGCAAATACATTGGCTGGCTGCTAATTAGTGAAGTCGTCTTTATAAAGCAAATGGCATTTTACAGAAAATAGAAAAGCTAGCAAGGTACTCAAATGTTGTTGCTCTGTTGTTTTTCCCTACCCAGCGTCATAGTGCTTTAACCTTTGTATCCGATTTGCTTCCAAATGAATCAAATACTAAAGCAAGAATTTTACCTGGTTATCGTCTGGTTCTGCCTTCCCCAATCTGGTACTCTTCAATGTTTTGCACTGTAGCTTCCATCAGCCACAATCATATGGCCAGTCATCAGAGATGATGGGAACTGTAGTCCAAAACATCTGGAGAGCAGCACATTGGGAAAAGTTGATTTAGTTCAACTCTATGTAATGTTACATTATCTTACAGTGTATTTCTATGGCCCCTTTTCACCAAAAAAGGTCCCCAAGGCAAATGGATACATTATCATTATTATTAAAAAAATACAATTTCCAAAGATTTCAGACAACAAAATTGTAACATTTCAGAAAAGACTAAAAGTCAAAGTCATACATATGTTTGCCAGAAGGCAAAGAACAACAGCAAATCCTTAGTAAGCAGCAAAGTGACAATGAGGCTCACACAGCACAGATGCACCGGGGGAGCCAATCCTGTGTTCCTGCTCATGTGTTTGCACTGCACTGACCCTGCCACCACCTTGTCCAATGTCCATCCTCCTGTACTTCCCATTAATCAACATGCATGCAAATGTTCACGCACCATTCACTAATGAATGTAGGAGGTCTCTATTGCTAAAGTTATGGGGACAACAAACTGCGAGATGCAAACCTTGGACAATATATATGTTGTAGACTGGCCAAATCTTCATCTTTGCAACTATACTCCACCCAGAAAAGGTTCCTCAAGTTGGGTTTACTCTTCCTTCACTAACTATACTGAATATGGAAAGGGAAATCTGTGCTGATATCTTACATCTGCTCTTGAGGTTGGGGAAAAGCAGCAACCACCCCAAGGGCCCTGAGCAGGACTCTCAACACTCCAAGCCATAACAAGCCATGAGAAATGAGAAATATAAAATCCAGGTGTCAGGAAGCAAGAAAAACCTGGCAAAGGATGGAGAGGTGACAAAGTCAATCAGTGAGTGAAAGGGTGGTTAAATAATAATAATAATAATAATAATAATAAATATGCAATCTGAGATTTATAGCCACTCTTCCTGTCAACCTAGAAAGGACAACAAGCAGTCAGTAAAGCAATGTAAAGATTCTGGAAGACTGTATGTGCGCCCACCTGCAAATCTTCTAAGCAGCCTGGTGGGTTGTTCCTTCAGGCTTGCAAAGCTGTCCTTTTTGAATTTTCTCCACCACCCCTTGCCCAAACCTTTTGTACTTTGATTAATACTTGCTTATTTCTGGTAAAGTACTAAGGATCATGATTCAATAAAGATGGCATTTACTGCCATCTGCCTTGACAGTCTTTGAATAGAAAATGTGAGAGGTGAAAGGTTTACTGGTGGGGCTTATTGCCTCGAGCATACAGATGGAAGGAGAGGAATTAACCGCAGTCCACACACTACAACCGAGTGGGAAGAAGGGATCTTTCCTTCCTCTCTTCTTCCTAGTCAGGCTTCCTGCCAAAACAGGTTTGTTTGAAAAGCAAAACAAAGCAAATTTCAGGCAGCTACTTGCCATGGTGACTCTTTTTGCAAAGCCTCTTCACCAAATTAGCAGAGACATTGCAACAGCAGAATCAAATGGCATCTCTCACTCTTGGGCTACTATAATGCATGGTACAAGAAAAGCAGAGGCAGTAGAATAATCGAATTGTGGAGTTGGAAGGGGCCCTGAGGATCATCTAGCCCAAGCCCCTGCAATGCAGGAATCTTAACTGAAGCATCCATGACAGACGTAAATTCAATCTCTGATTAAAATCCTCATTGCATGTTCTTTCTGCCTGAGTACAGAACCTCACATTTGTTCCTATGGGAATTCATGTTGTTAAGTTTGGGCCCAGTTCTCCAATCTGTTAAGGTCATCTTGAATCCCAAATCTATCTTCTGCGGCATTAGCTACACCTCCCAGTTTGGTGTCATCTACAAATTAAATCGGGACGCGGGTTAAACCACAGAGCCGAGGACTTGCCAATCAGAAGATTGGCGGTTTGAATCCCCGCGACGGGGTGAGCTCCCGTTGCTCGGTCCCTGCTCCTGCCAACCTAGCAGTTCGAAAGCACGTCAAAGTGCGAGTAGATAAATAGGTACCGCTCCGGCGGGATGGTAAACGGCGTTTCCGTGCGCTGTTCTGATTCACCACAAGCGGCTTAGTCATTCTGGCCACATGACCCGGAATCTGTCTGCGGACAAACGCCGGCTCCCTCGGCCTATAGAGTGAGATGAGCGCGCAACCCCAGAGTCAGTCATGACTGGGCCTAATGCTCAGGGGTCCTTTACAAATTAAATCAAACTCATTTATAAAGCCATTGAACAACAGCAAGCTCAGGTCAGAACTCTGCTTCACCCCACTTGTCACATTTTTCCAGGATGATGAAAACCATGAACTCTTTGGGTTCGGTCAATCAACCAGCTACAAATACTTGACATTCAGCCCACATTTTATCACCTGCTCTGCATTTCCTTGATCCAACAAGTTGGTTACTCTATCAAAAAAAGAAATGAGATTCATCTGGCATGACTTGATTTTGAGAAATTTTGAGAAACTCATGCTGGGTCTTAGTAATCACAGCATCCTTCCTAAGGGCTCACAGACCTTTATAACAGGATGTGAGCAGAGTGGGATTAGGGGCGAGCATAATACAAAGATTTGGTTTTGCCAGTACTTCCAATTCTGAAAAACAGGAAGTAGAATAGTTTATGAATATTTTCAGCACTCTCTTGGTTACAATTTTAAAAGACAAGGTCAAAATAGAATCATTTTTTAAGATTTTGTTTTCTAAATCCATCATTTCCCCCTTTCTTTTCTTTTATGTAACCAATCTGATGGGGTTGGAATGCCTATTAATGTGATGTTCAGTAGATTTCCCCCTTCCCCAGATTTTCTATAAGACATCTTTAAAGAAAATCATGGTCTTCTACCTTGAAAAACATAATCATTTAATCATAATTCATCACCATTTAAGAGTGATCTGAAAGAGGAGGATAGGGAGAACCTGAAATAACTAGAAAAATTGTGGGATATTTTTCAATTGCACCACAGAAATCCATCCTAAAATTGAAAACTGAGTTCTCATTCACACCCATCCATCTGTTAAATTTCTTATTTTCATTTCCGTATACAATGGTCCAAAATTCAAGGTAAAAAGTCTAGACAACTTCCAGAGAATTTGCACTCCAAAGGATCTGAATGCCTTACAGCACAAACGTATCTCAGTTGGTCTGATACTAAGTTGGTCTGATACTAAATAAATAAATAAATAAATAGGTGAGTAAGACTTCTCAAAGTTTATATGATGGCTGGCTATATGTTCAGAAAGACCCAATTCTGTTTGGAGCATGAGCATTGCATTGACAGGATCCTTCCACGTTAAGATAATATTGTCTGCATAGAGGTTGATGAAGTAATCCTCTTATATGGGGTTTTACTCTTAAAGTTTCCACTAGAGGTTCCAGGGAGAGGGAGAGGGAAAAGAGAAAGGGACATAGGGGGAATCCTTGCTGGTGCCCTGTTCAGTAATAATGGGCAAAGTATCCATATTGTTTGTTCGTACAAATGCATCCTTTTTAAAATATAAATTTGAGACCGCCATGTTGAGATACCTTATTGACTACCCCGACTCTCGCTACAGATACGTTTGATTGCCGAATTCCACGTATGGTTCCTGACCTTCACAGATACAACTTTCTAGCAGCAATTTCTGTAATTGTGGAGCACATGCTTCAGCCACTGCGGTCAAAGCAATCTTTTGTGGGTAACTGCTGCCATAACTGGGTCACTTGTTACATTATCCAAGCCAATGAGTCCCCACAGAAAAATTGTGGCTCATTATATAAAGACGGTTCTTGAATGTCTCAACTACCTTCATAAGAAAATTATGGGGCGAGACACTCACTAGTCACCACCAGAGTGAATGAGGAGTGTATCTAGCCAACGTCTAGGAGGGTTTTCATACGTTTTCAGTTGCTCCAGTCTTTTGTACTCTTCCTTCTTCAAAGGGTGGGAAACAGCAGGCAAGAGAGTGACCTGCTGCTTTAAGAAGTCTGCAATCCACTGGATCATACTGCGAAGATAAAATAGCCTGTTGGAAGGAAGAGGGAGAGAACAGCATTTCCCACACACTGCAATGTTCAGCCAGACTCTTTTGCCATTCAAGTTGTTGACAAAATGCCTACTTTCTAACCTCTAACCCAAGCCTTCGTAAGCAGGTAGCAAAGACAGTTATTAAACAGAGAGTAAAGAGTAATAGTTTGGAAGCTAGGCCTGCAAGAAGAACCGATAAATGCAGAGTGGAGCAGCCAAGTGCCCCGTGTCCAGCATCTGAAATAGGTTTCTCCAAGACATTAGAGGACTAGAATCCAAGTACCATGAGATGAGAGGTACGTGAGTAATCCAGAAAGTGACTATTCTATTATTATTATTATTATTATTATTATTATGCATTATAAAATATTGTATTGCATCTGTAGTATCAGTGGCTCAGATCCAAAGATGGTATTGTATAAGGGGAGGAAGGAAACTTCTGGTTCTATAAGGGGAGAAGCCTGTTTGTCTGTTGACACCCTCATACTTGCTCCAACCCTCCACACCACATACCATTCTTTTCTGGAGAATCTTCCAATGCTCAGGAGCAGATTTCCCAGGGGTGCAGCCTGCTGTGGAAGGAGGGGGAGTTGAGAAAACGAAGCCAAACTAAGAAATAATAAAGGACCCCCAAAAAGTGAATATGAACCAACGTAATTCAGTTTGTGGACTACAGCAGTTCCGCTGCAATATGCAAATGAAGTTCAATGAAACAGGACAAATGAAATTTAGGCACATTGATCTTCATGACACACTAGTAAAAGACAGAATACAATATGTATTTCCAAATGCAGAGATTGCACTGCATAAATTTCTAACATTGGTGATTATTCACTGCTGCACGGAACGTGCTTTCTCCCAGCTGAAAATAACCGCTCAGAGAACAACCATGTGCCAAGACAGACTTGATTCACTTTCCATACTGTGCATAGAAGCGAGCGTGCTTCATCGAGTTGATGAACTTATCCAAAATTTTGCACTCAGAAAATCTCGGAAGTGGCTATTTCGATTTCAGCATACATGTAAGTTTTGTGACATTTCGAAAAATGAAATTTTGTTTTCCGGTTTCGTATTGCTTTTATTTTGAATAACATGGTGGAGGATAACCCTATAATCTTTTCAGTGCTTCATGCCTCTAAGGGCCTTAATCCATCCCTGGGTTTGGATGCATAGAGTAGGCAGGTCTTGTATGTTCTGCCTCCACTGTCAGAGACAGTATGCGCCTGAATATGAGTTGCTGGGAATCACAAGTGGGGAGAATGTTGCTGTGCTCAGGTCCTGCTTTCAGGCTTCCCATAGGCCACTGGGTAGCATGGTGAGATCATGATGATGCACTGCAGGAGCCATTGGCCTGATGCTGCAGGTTCATCTCACTTTCTACAAACAGCTTCAGAAAACACAGAGCAGAATTTCTGGATTTGTTCAGTTGCTCAGGGTTGAGTTTCAAGTAACGGGACTGTCATTCTGCACGTGCCCCCTATTTTATTCATTTTCACTAAATATTTCGTATTAACCCATCACAATTTGGGAGGGGTATTGGCAGCCTGGAGCACGTGCAGAGGTGAGCGACTAAGATGGTGTGTGGTGTGAAGGGAAAGCCTTATGAGGAGAGGTTGAGGGAGTTGGGTATGATAAGCCTGGGGAAGAGGAGACTGTGAAGAGATATGACAGCCATCTTCAACTTTCTGAAGGGCTGCCAGCTTGTTGTCTGCTGTTATGGAAGGTAGGACTCAAACCAGTGGCTTCAAGTTACAAGAAAGGAGATTCCGACTAAACATCAGGAAGAGCTTTCTGACACTAAGAGCTGCTTGACAGTGGAATGGTCTCCCTCAGGAGGTTGTGGACTGGGCTCTCCTTCCTTGGAAGTTTCTAAGCAGAGGTTGGGTGACTATCTCTCTTGTATGAACTAGTTGAGATTCTTCCACTGCAGAGGGTTGGATGACCCTCAAGATCCCTTCCAACTCTACAATTCTTTGATTCTATCATCTATTTAAATCATCTCAGGGTCTTACTTGAAGTGCCTCCTTACCCCTTGCACACCTCTTTGAAATGTCAAATGCCAGGTTGTCCAGTTCTTTCAAACATGCGAACTGTTTTCACAAGAAAAGGTATATTCCTATCACATTAATTTCCTCCATTAAAAGGGGCATCTTATTTCTGCATTTTGTTCCTTCAGCAAAAAAATAATCCTCTGCAACCATAGAAGCTACAGCATCTTTCCAGCCCCATTGAATGGATGTCATCAAGTGGTCTCTGGCCATTTCCCCCCTTGATTCCAGTTTTCTATTATTGGTTATACTTTTGGAGCAGCTTGAAAATCATATTGACTCACTCTCAAGTGTTTTCCTTATTGCCCCAGTGGGTATATATTGATTTCCCCAATCCACCCTGCACAAGCAAAAACCAATTATGCCTTGTCTTGTTTATCATCCCTGATGTTTCATCTGTGATGCTATCAGTAATGTCAACATGATCTAGGGATCAGGTTTATGTTTTGGAGGCAAATATAAAAGGCAATGTGGGAACAGTTGGAAGAGTTCAAGGCAAAAATATATATCAGAAATTCAGGAGAAAACCCCACAAAAATGTACAGTGCGACATTTCAATATGTCACCTTCTAATCCTCATGGGTAGCTGATAAAACTTTTTTGGAAGAACCCTTTTGCTAAACCAAATCTATCTATCATCTATCTATCTATCATCTATCTATCATCTATCTATCTATCATCTGTCTATCTATCATCTATCATCTATCATCTATCTATCTATCTATCTATCATCTATCTATCTATCAATCATCTATCTATCTATCTATCTATCTATCTATCTATCATCTATCTATCTATCATCTATCATCTATCATCTATCATCTCTATCTATCTATCTCTCATCTATCTATATATCTATCTATCATCTATATCTATCATCTATCTATCTATCATCTAGCTATATATCTATCTATCATCTATATCTATCATCTATCTATCTATCATCTATCTATCTATCTATCTATCATCTATCATCTATCTATCTCTATCATCTTCTATTTATTACTGCATGTGTATTCCTCCTTTTATCCAACTAACTCAAGGTAGCAGATATGGTGCCCAGAGGACTCCATTTTGGATTTGTGTTGGGTTTACTGCTTAGCCTTTTCTTCTCCCAAAGATGTCCCACAAAGCAGTGGAGGTTTAGGATCAGAGTTTTCTTTCTCCTGGATGGGCTACTTTCCCAGGTTTTCCCTTCTAGATGGACTATGTTCCCAGGTTGACGATGCCTATCTGCCCCACACTTCCCTCTACAGCATGTGCAGAAACCACCTCCTTGACTGTTGGGCCCACTATTAGTCTCATCCACTCAAACTGCTAGAGCCTGTCTTTGCATGCAAGGGAAGGCCCTAACTCACTGAGGATCTGAGACCCATTGGCTAAACTCACCTGGTTCAGTTGGCCATTTGAAGCCATTTTGCGGAGTGTGGCGAGTGTTGCATGCTAACAGCTTCTAGGAGCCACAGGTGAGAGCTGAGTGCAGGATGGGGACCAGACCAAAGGTGGACAAACTACCCCAGAAGAAGCGCAACGTGTCTTCCACCAGAGGTACCACACCTCCCCTAACACCCTATACACCCCATAAAATAAAAATGATAAAAAATTTACTGCTATTATTAATAATAATAGATACACATACTGTATTGCTATTTTCTTTATATGGCTTTTATTACTATATTTTGCTATATGATGCTTTTACTTTATTGTTTCCAAAACTGCTTGATATCTCTTTGAATTGAAAAACACCATCCAATTAATTTAGGCAAACAAACAAGCTGTGTTGAAAGCAGTGGGCCGAGTTAAATTTCATGCAACTTGCCCCACTGCTTTCCACAGGAATTTATCCCCAGCCAATGTTAGTTGGATCAGGGCCATCAGCTCTTATGTCTAGCCTACTTCAAAGCTTTCCAGAGGTGGGATATGCCATTTTCCCTTCCTGTCCCCTGTGATTCTCTCTGGACCAAAAACCCCCACCCCTGTCCTATATAATCCTCCTCCAGACTGTTCTACTTCTTAGCTCGGTCTCAAAGGGAGCCTAAAAATTGGTTTTGATCTATCTCTGGGACTCCCTGCTGCCCTAATGTCTCTAACAGTCATAGAGCAGGAAGCGCCTTTGCACTTTCCTTACTGCTGCCTAAATATTTTTATTCATGCCTGTATGCTATATGTGCGCTCTCCCCGGTAATGCAAAGGTACATTTAGATATTAATGATATCGCTGAGTATCATCAAATGCTGGAAACCTTCTATCCTGCCTAAGTGTGTTTTGGAACGATGAACCGTAGTGTATTTCAGTTTGCAAACAGCATGAATATGTTAGCCTTTGCTGCTTCATCGTCCGCCAAAATGCAGATCTGATAGCATCTGTTTCTACTACCCACGCTATCCAAATCATTAAAAACTCAAAGGAGTTGGAGAGGAAATTCTGAAAGCATTCAGGTCTGAATTTTGGGGCTGGGGGTGGGGGGGAAGAAGGGCTAGTTTTTTTCATATTAAAAAAGGTTTCCATATCTGTATATTCACCTTCAAGTATCGGTAGTTTTTGGGACTTTGGTTCCTTTTGCTCATTGTCTGAGATAATAGTGATGCCACTGTGGGGAAAATCAGGTTACAGAAGAACACTTATCTAAGAGTTTAATGTATAATGTAGCAGTCATTTAAATATTTTACCCTGAATATTTCAGAAAGTAAGGGCAGATTTAAGATTTACCCACCTCCACCTCTAGGGTATGGGAAGATGGAATAAATAAACAAAAACACAAGAAAACAATACAAGAAAAGATTGCAGGGAAGAAAAGAAAAAAAACCCTTGCTTAGGATGTGATCTGCTTCCACTTATAGATGTTTCCACTTAAAAATGTTTAATTCCAGGGAAATCAGCTTGGCCGCTCAAAGACTTTGCAGGAGTGGGGCTTATGTGTTTAGACAATAGCCCACATCCCTTTGTGAATGTGTGTTATCTTTGGGCTGAAGAGGAATGAGTGAGTAAAGTTAAGTGCGTAAATATTGGCAAGAAAGAGCCACAATTGGCTAGCTTTTCCAAGTTGCCAGGCAGCTGCTCTATTCATTGCCAAATATGTCTCGGCTGTGGAAATTTTCTGCATTTTCTGCATGACCAGCTTGAGAGTATTTAAACGGAACTCTAAAACAGCGCACAGACTTCCATTGACGAAAGAAAATATTTTTGTTCCTGGAGGCAATATATTGCTGCCCTTTCTCTTCCTGGAGTACTTGTACCATAAGAATGTGTTCTGCGCAAAGAACAAAGGACTGTGTGGGCCAGAGCTGAGGATAGGGGCAAAGGAAGAAGCTATTCGGGATTGAACTTCCATACCCTTCAACATTTCTCTAATGAAAATAGGGACCTCCATAATAATAATAATAATAATAATAATAATAATTTTGTTATTTATACCCTGCCCATCTGACTGGGTTGTCCCAGCCACTCTGGAAAGCTTCCAACAAATTTAAAAATATCATAAAACATTAAACATTAAAAAGCTTATCTGTACCTTCAGATGTCTTCTAAAGGCTGTATAATTACTTATCTCCTTGGCTCAGGGAGTGCATATGGTAGAGACGTCCTACCATACACTTCAACATCTATCCAATAAAAATAGGGACTTCCTAAGGAAAAACAGGACATTCCAGGATCAAATCAGAAACTGGAACACCTTCTGTAAATCCGGGACCGTCCCTGGAAAATAGGGACACTTGGAGGGTCCAAACTTTGCTCACATCGATCTGCCTCTTGCAGGGAGCATTTGCTTACGTCTGAGCTGCTCATTCATTGTTGCTTTTAAATTCCACTAATCATATGCAAAATTATAAAGAAAAATGCCTGTCTTATATTATGTTTATAATACACATTAAAAAGTCAAGCCCAATGCTGTACTTTTTTCTCAAGCATAGTTTTATATTAATACATATGTAATATTACAAAGTTCCTAGGGGCTGCCTCCTCTGATTGCTCCGGTCCCTAGCCCAGCCTATCCACCTACCTCTTTGCCAACTGCCCCTTCCCTACACCTCCTCCCTTTACACCTTGCCCACCCCAAGCTCCTCACCGCATGCCCCAGTCCTTTTTCAATGAGGGTGGGAGGCAATTCACAGTGTGGTTTGCTAAACAGCTCCTCTGGGCTGGCTGCCACCAGTACCGCTTTCTCACTCTCTTGCCTGCTGTTCATCATGCTGGTTTTGGCATGGCAGGCAGGCAGGCAAACTGTGGAGCATGACAACAGCCTTAGGTTTTTATGTATATAGGAAGATATTCATTCAGAAGAAGCGGTGGGTGTGAATGCAGAGGAATTTCCTCTTTTCCTGATTTTTCCTTAAAGTGCTCTTCTTGTTATTAATTCTGGAGATTTCACTGTTGTGTTTCTGTGTTTTGTTGTAAGCTGCCTTGAATGATTTCCCCCAGATCTAAATATTTTAAATAAATAAATACATTGAAATTATGCATATAATAAATATGAATTTTTTATAATTTTAGCAGAACTGGGGAGTGCCAGCCCTAGCTTCTTAACAAGATTAAGGAGCAAGATGGGTTTTTTTAAAAAAACAACAACACTCAACTATGTGGATAAGCCTGACACCAATAATTTCTTTTAGAAAATTCCAACCTCTAGTCCAGAACGTCCACTCCACTTCACTGTGGGGAGGAGTTGCGGTGGACCGCGTGGCCACCCACTCTCCTCCGGGGGCGGGGACGAAGTCCCGCATTGCCCTGGGGATCCCAGCAGCGTCAGCATTAGGCTCTTGTGGTGGTTAGGCATTGTTTGACCTTATGATGGAGGGGAGGTGTGGCCATCACCTGCCCCTCCAAGCTTAAGGGTATTCCGTTAAAAGAATCCGGGGGTGTGGATCTTGTCCAGGGCTGGGCTCGGGCCATGACATGACCCTGTCGGGAACCCCTGGGGGAGCTCGAGTTGGTCTGCATAGACAGGGCTCCCCCTTCTGGTGGTTTACCCTTACCAAACTCCCTGTGCAATGGGCAGGAATAAGATATAGTCGGGTCCATTCAAAGCCAATTACCGCACCTGTTCTGTAATCAACAAAGTTGTGGTCAAAAATTGCCCAATAACATTAACCTAATATTTGTGTCCTGGTGTGTTTTATTCTTCAAACGGGTGTGTGTGGGGGGGGGGGGGTGTCTAGATACTCAACTGAAGGCAGCATTCCAAGCCCTTCTATCCAGTCCTGGGGAGCTTCTCCAAGAAACACCCCTCCCAGACCGGCTCACCTTGAGTGTTGCAATGTGCCCTTTAATTATGACAGTATCTCTTACATAGCTCAATGGAGGATGAAGAGATGTGTGTTTTAGGGGTGGTTAATGGTGGTGGTGGGGCTTATTTTATGGAAACATCAGGCTTTTGTGTGACTTGAACATAGCCTACTATACAAAGCCACATACGTTGCTCAGCCTGCCTTTGCCTCTGGCACCTCCTACAACTAGTATATGATTCCTGGAAGGTTGCCCCTCCCCAAGCCAGAGTTTGCAAAAATGTCAGATGACGTTGCCCACTGTGGACTGCATTAAAAATGGAGGGACTCCTCAATCACCTGATGAACCATAGTAAGTGGCTGGTTTGGTGGGTCACATACTGGACAGGGCCAAATGCAGTGCAAAGACAGGACACAAAGTGTGGTCCCATATCTAGAAATTGCTCTACTGCCCCCACTATCCCCACTATTGTACTCCCCTGTCCAGACGCTGTGGGCTTACTGAGCCTCTTGGGCTTACTGATTGGAAGATCAGCAGTTCAAGTCTGCGCGACGGAGTGAGCTCCCATTGTTCTGTCTCAGCTTCTGCCAACCTAGCAGTTCAAAAGCACGCCAGTGCAAGTAGATAAATAGGTACCACTGTGGTGGGAAGGTAAACGGCGTTTCCGTGCACTCTGGTTTCTGTCACGGTGTTCCGTTGCGCCAGAAGCTATTTAGTCATGCTGACCACATGACCCGAAAAGCTGTCTGTAGACAAATGCCGGCTCCCATGGCCTGAAAGCGAGATTAGCGCCGCAACCCCATAGTCACCTTTGCCTGGACTTAACTGTCCAGGGGTCCTTTACCTTTACCTTTTACCTACAAAGCATTATGATACTTAACAGTTATAGCTCCCCCCCCCAAAAAAAAGAATCATGGGAGCTGTAGATTGTTAAGGGTGTTGAGAGTTGTTAGGAGGCATCTATTCTTCTTCCAAGGCTACGATTCCCAGAACAAACAATACCTCTTCACAAGGAACTTTGGGAGGGAAATAAAGGTCCTCTGACTCTCAGTACCCTTAGCAAACCACAGCTCCCAGAATTCTTTGGGAGATGCCATGGCTGTGGTATAATGTTTTACATGTGTGGTGTGAACATGGCCCTCATACAATGTTTCCTAATACGACACCTGTGGACACCTAACATAGTACCCACAAGGCACCCACCTCTTGTTGCGTCTCCATTCAGAGATGATGATAATAATAATAATAATAATAATAATAATAATAATAATAATAATAATGTATTATTTGTACCCCGCCCATCTGGCTGGGTTTCCCCAGCCACTCTGGGCGGCTTCCACAGAGACCAAAAATACACTAAAATATCACACATTAAAAACTTCCCTGAACAGGGCTGCCTTAAGATGTCTTCTTAGTGTCAGGTAGTTGTTTATCGCTTTGACATCTGATGGGAAGGCGTTCCACAGGGCGGGCGCCACTACTGAGATGGCCCTCTGCCTGGTTCCCTGTAGCTTTGCTTCTTGCAATGAGGGAACCGCCAGAAGGCCCTTGGCGCTGGACCTCAGCGTCCGGGCAGAATGATGGGGGTGGAGACGCTCCTTCAGGTATATCTTGTTTGTTTGTTTGTTTTACATTTTCACAGGACATCCTGGGCAGAGAAGCACCAGCAGAGGCTTCATCCAGCAGGCATCTTCTGAATGCCTGTTCAGGCATTCTACAAAACAGAGGCTCCTTCCCCACCACCCAGGTGTGTTGGGTGTGTAGCCAAGGGAGCAACAATGGTGGGTGGGGAAGCTAAAGCAGAAGGAGAAGGGAAGGACACATATAGGTGTGTATCAGTTGTGTGACTGTGTGTGAATGGATGGAGCAGGTTGTGATGGAAGTGTGTGTATGAAAGAAAAATAGAGTTGGGGGGCAATACTGAGAGAGTAACAGAATATAGTAAATCCAAGTAGGTAGCCATGTTGGTCTGCGTATTCAAAATAAATTAAAACAAATCTTTAATGTAGCGCCTTAGAGACCAACTGAGTTTTGTGTGTGTGAATGTAGTCAGAAAGAAAGAAGAAATCCAACCTTGCGATCTTCTGATCATTCTGTCAGGGAAAGCATTTTGGCTTTTCAGACAGAAGGGTGCTGTTCCAGGAGTTCTCTGACCCCCCCCCCAAACTAACTTTGGGGATGCATGGGGGAAAGAGGAAGGAGCCGCTGTTGTGCAAGCTGAAGTCCTTGCACAGGGCTTTCCTCAACATTACTCATTATTTGAATCCTGCCCGGTGCGTTTTGAGATGAGTGATCCAGGGAGAGTGTGTGCGCACGGACATGTGTTTTGGAGTGACCTACTATTGGCCTCTGTCAACTGTTCCATACTGCCTCTTCTTCAGCATGGGATATACAATTTGCTCCAAAGCTAATCTGACCTCAGTGGTCAAATTCTACTTGTAGTGCTGGGCTTTTAATCACCTTCTGTTGTTGTTGTTTTTTTACAGTTTTGTAGCTGGATTGTTTCGTATGTATTTTTCTGAAGAATGTTTCGCATTATTTTAAATTGCCTTGAGAGAGCTTTGCCATGAAAAGTGACATATAAATTTCCCAAATAAATAAACAAGTGGCAAATGGATTTATCCCCATCTGATAAACACACACACACACACACACACACACACACACACGTATTAGGGCTGCCCCACTTTGTGGCTGGAGTGGAAGGAACAGTGGTAAATAGGCTTTTTAATCAACTAGGCATTCACTAAACCCCTCAGGCTACCCTGCAGCTTATATCATCAGACTCTCAATGAAGAACCAGGAGAACATTTTACAGCATTTTCCTCTTACTCATTAACTTGGCACAGATAAAATATGAGTTTCTCACATCAGAAGGAAATGAGCTCAGTCCCAAGGCAGACACTGGAAGCCATAGACTCCCACTTTTTATGATGGTTGAGCCCTGAAACCTTGTTCCTGTTTATACCATAAAGTGGTCGTATTGACAGTCCTCAGTATCTGATCCTTTCTTTGTGTATAGAGTTTCCTACTACTCTAGGAAAAGTCCTGCACATTGCCACAACAAGTCATTATCAGCTCATTTCCTGGCGCTCCCGCCCCCGGTCCACATATCTTTTGGCTTTGAGAAATTTTCTGAACGCCAAGAAAGGCAGTGTAGCAAATATGTTCCTTCTAAATGTCAGACACAACGCCAACGTCGCAGGAGTGAGTACCACTTTTGGTTACATTTTGTTGTGAGGAGAAGAAAATAAATACAGGGCCTTTCCCCTCACGAATCCCTTTCTGTTAGGATTCTGGTTATTATTCTAGACTTCATGTTCCGATATTCATGTGATAAACATGTTGCAGATATTTCTAGCAATTGAAGTATCTGATGCAGCATCAAGAATACTGATAAACCTGTGATTAAATAAGTGTGTCATTCTTTTCACACAAGAACAATAACAGCACATTGAACGTATTTTGGTGTTCTAAGTCCTTGTGGCATGTATTGTTTATTTGCCTACAATCTGAATTAGATGCGTAAATGGTATGTCGTAAGTTCCAGTCTTTGTTTTTTTTACTAGACCTGCCACAAACATAGTTGCTGTTCTTGCAACATTAACAGCCCATTGTCTAAACTCGTGGCACATGTGTTTTGAAGCTGTGGCAGCAGCAGAGCTCTTGATTGTTTCCCATTCATTTTGCTTCCACAAATTGGCTCAGTTACCCACAAATCAGGGGTTGTGGGCAAACTCTTTTCTGCTGTTCTGGTTATCCCTCCTGCTTTGGTATAATGAGTTTACTAGTTAATCTAACCCTCCTTTATAAGTATCTTCTCCCACACTGTGAACATTGCTCAAGAATAATGTCTTTTATTTCAAAACTGGAGGCTGAGCAGATTGGATTTTCCTTTAGCAGGTTAGAGCCAAAGATGGTTATAACTTCTTGCAAACATCTAGAGACTTAAATAGGGCAAAATTATTGGTTTGCTTTTAATTGAAGGGGCAGATTATGTATCAGTTTGATCTGTTTGATCTTATTTGATTCTAAAAACCAATATACCGTGTGCTGTCTAGTTATTTGCACCTCAGAGGACAGGTGTTCATGGGGCCTTGATACACAAATCCATTCACCCCTTATCAGGTGGGCGGCTTTGTGGGTGGCCCTGGGCCTCCCTGGTAAGCCACCCTATCACAGGCCGGATCATCTCCCTGCTGCCAAATGGGCCAATGGCAACAGAGATTAGTGGGCATTCCCAGCCAGTTGTGCCCTGGGGAAGTTTAAATGCCCAACCTGTGGAAATGTGAGGAACTGAATTTAAGACTGGAAGAAATTGAGAGACTTGCCCATCCCTACTTAAGGATGTTGTTTGTAAGGTAAAGGGACCCCTGACCATTAGGTCCAGTCGCGGCCGACTTTGGGGTTGCAGCCTCATCTTGCTTTACTGGCCGAGGGAGTACAGCTTCCGGGTCATGTGGCCAGCATGACTAAGCTGCTTCTGGCGAACCAGAGCAGCAGACGGAAATGCTGTTTACCTTCCCGCTGGAGCGGTACCTATTTATCTACTTGCACTTTGATGTGCTTTCGAACTGCTAGGTTGGCAGGAGCTGGGACCGAGCAATGGGATCTCACCCGTCACGGGGATTCGAACTGCCGACCTTCTGATCAGCAAGTCCTAGGATCTGTGGTTTAACCCACAGTGCCACCCGCATCCCATGTCGTTTGTAGTACTGCATAAATAAGCAAATACATGCAATTTAAAATGCCTACAATACCTAAAACATTTTAAATAGCTAGTGCATTTAAAAACACACACAGGCAACTTTTAGAGTACTTCAAGTGAATAACACTGACAGGCAAATTATTTCCTGCCCTTCCCATGCCTATAACATGTGTGTTTCTTGTGATGCAGCAAACAGAAATGGAACTAAAGCAGCAAAGTGAAACTTTCTTGCTGATCAAAAGGTCAGCGGTTTGAATCCAAATGGAGCAATGGATCCAAACTACAAGAAAGAAGATTCCACCTAAACATTAGGAAGAACTTCCTGACAGTAAGAGCCGTTCGACAGTGGAATTTGCTGCCAAGGAGTGTGGTGGAGTCTCCTTCTTTGGAGGTCTTTAAGCAGAGGCTTGACAACCATATGTCAGGAGTGCTCTGATGGTGTTTCCTGCTTGGCAGGGGGTTGGACTCGATGGCCCTTGTGGTCTCTTCCAACTCTATGATTCTATGATTCTATGAATCTCCGCGGCGGGGTGAGCTCCCGCCGTTTGGTCCCAGCTCCTGCCCACCTAGCAGTTCGAAAGCACCCCTAAGTGCAAGTAGATAAATAGGGACCGCTTTATAGCGGGAAGGTAAAGGGTGTTTCCATGTGCGGCACTGGTGCTGGCTCGCCAGTGCAGCTTCGTCATGCTGGCCACGTGACCCGGAAGTGTCTTCGGACAGCGCCGGCTCCTGGCTTCTTGAGCGAGATGAGCGCGCAACCCTAGAGTCGGTCACGACTGGCCCGTACGGGCAGGGGTATCTTTACCTTTACCTTACCACGGGGGGGATTTCTCCAACTGGAATCTTACCATAATTTCACTGGAAGTGGATTAATGATATGTATCGGAAAGAACAGGGCTTCTCTAGCAGAGCACTAATCCTCCGCCCTGACGGGCCTTTTCCATCTCTAATTACTATGATTTTCATACTAATCAGGTCTCTGGAGGGGTGACAAAAGTGGCACCAAATGTTCTGACACGATGCAGGACATGACTGCAGAGATGATGCAGGCCCCCTTCTTTTTGGCAGAACAACAAGAAAGCACTTAAGTCGCGCACATTTCCCTTTCTATCTTTATGCATTAATGGGAAGTAGGAGCGGGGGAATGGTGCATGTGTAACAATGCTGTGCGTTAAGCTCTATAGCAGATAGATAAATAACAGGGACTCTGTTCTTCTCCATTGGCTCGTGTTGACTGACATTCCTGTGACTTATTGGTGCGAGTCTGCATTTTGTGCGTCTACTATGATGATGTAGTAGTCTCAGGCAGCAGGCAGTGTGGCAGTTACTATGGCAACAAGATTTTTCCCCCCACCGAAGAATGGCTAAAATGGAGGAATAGAAATAACATCTGTACAGTACGTTGTCTCTCAGAGAGCAAAGGTGTGCAACTCTTAACCAGTGAATAACTGAAAGGACACCAAGGTCCTCTCCCCTACCCTGTCCACTATATCCTTGAGAAGACCTGATGATGTGGATCTAACATCACGGTTACCAACCTGTTTCAATTTCTACTTTTTTATTTGTGTAAGGGTTCTGATGTCTGGAAATGTGGTGGGTGTGGTTAAGCAAAAAAATAAATAAATAAAAATTGGTAACTGGAAGCAAAAAGAAAGTCTACTGAAATCATCAACCCTCACAGCTGATTCTTAAATCCAAACTGAGATTTTAAGATGAATGAAAGACTTGCTCTGGAATCTAACAAATGCAGGATTTTACTGTGAGCCAGAGGTGGAATCCTGGAGAGCCTGTTACAACATTTCAAAGACCTCACTTAGTTGCTTTCCAGCTGTCATGACGTGGATACTTCATAGATTAGTGGTGTGATTGGATCATGTGGGCTATGCTGGTGAAGTCAGAGGGGTAGAATCAAGCAGAATGGGTAGATCATAAGGACGTCAGAAGAGCCTCCTGGATCAGACCAGTGTCCCATCTAGTCTGGCATCTGTTCTCACAGTGGCCCACCAGTTGCAATGCTTCCCATATGGTGGGAAGCTCATAAGCAGAACTCAAACGCAAAAGCAAGTCTCCCTTCCTGTGATTTCCAGCAACTGATATTCAGAAGTGTGCTGCCTCCAACAGTGGAAGTGGAGCATAGCCATCCTGGCTAGTAGCAGAAGGAGTCTCAAAGCGGCTAACAATCTCCTTTCCCTTCCTTCCCTACAACAAACACTCTGTGAGGTGAGTGAGGCTGAGAGACTTCAGAGAAGTGTGAGTGGCCCAAGGTCACCCAGCAGCTGCATGTGGAGGAGCGGGGACGCGAACCCGGTTCACCAGATTACGAGTCTACCGCTCTTAACCACTACACCACACTGGCTACAGAGTAGCCATTGATATGATAGCCTTTATCTCCAAGAGTCTGTCTAATCCTCTTTTAAAGTCATCCAAGTTGGAGGATATCACTGCTTCCTATAGAAGCAAATTCCTAGTTTTACTAGACACTTGTCCTGAATCCTTCAACTTTTGGCTTCATTGGATGTTCACAAGTTCTAGTGTTTTGAGAGAGAGAACCGTTTATTTATCTGCTTTCTCCATGCCATGAATGATTTCTTAGTCTTTCATGTTGTCCCTTTACTCGCCTTTTCTCTAAACTAGAAAGTTCCAAATGCTGCAACCTTTCCTCATATGGTAGTATCTCCACCCTGTTTTGGTTTCCCTTCTATAACTCTGCAATATTTGAGGTGAAGCAACCAGAAGTGTACACAGAATTCCAGCCATGTCCCTCCTTTGTGGTTGTTGTTGATATATAAACGATGACCTCGCATAGAAGCACTACAATATAGAAACCTCTCTCTTCTCTTATTCCTCAGAGCCACTTCAGCCTTTCCAGCCAAACAGGAAATACAAGGGAGTCCTGCTTCCTTTGTTCGTGCTTCCACTGCAAAGGACAAGATGTGGGAGTTGTCTCAACCTCTTGACACGTGCGACTCCCTTTATAGGAAAAGGTGAAATGAGGAAGTGGGTATCACTTCTTGTAATGTGTCACAGCCTTCCGTGTCTGACTTGTAAGATTCCAAATATAGACAAAACACTGGAAACTAAATTCCCCCCGGCTGGACAGACCTCTACGATTTATGTAGTACTACAAATGGCATCCTTAAGTAGGAATGGGCAAATCTATAACTTTTTGTTTCCTCTCAGTTTCTCATTTCTTCCACTCTTAAGTTCAGTTCCTCACATTTTCACATCAGATTGTGATTTTTTAAAAAAGAAAAGAAATGGTGCTCATGAAAATTCACCATCATTTTAGTGCAAATTGATTGGAATGCATACATTTATGTATTAAATTTTGTGTAATATACATCCTTTTTATTTTTTAAAAAATAGCCTAATAATGCATGTTTATGTTATTTCCACTAATAAATTCATTTTTATGTAAAACGTACCCTAATACATGCATTTTTAATGCATTACTTGCCTGGAGAACTGGATTGCTAAATTTGGAGAAGTGCAAAGTTTGAAGAATGGCTGTTCACATCTTGTTTGGGAAAATGTGAATTTTCAGCTTTAAATGTGAACTGACTCAAATTTCTTCCCTGTCTCACACCTAAAACAATGGAGTTGTTTCTGCATGGGACCATAACTTGTAGTGCTGCTTCCCACGTGGATCATTGGCACCTCACAGAACGTTGCTATGTCAACACCACACATTTTTGCAGTGTCTGGCATAGTGTGGAGAGTAAACAAGGTTCTGAATTCAGATTGCTTCAAGGATGCTGTTTGGTGGCACCCTCCACATTGTCATCTCGACATGTAAATCTGCTTCAGCACGTGTGTACCATTCTAAGCACAGCCTAAAGAGCTGGTCCTACCATTAGGCACAATGAAGCAGCTGCCTCAGGTGGTAGATGTCAGGGGTCAGCAGCAGTTCCCTGTACAATTCTTCTTGAATCCCCTAATAGTGTGCTCTACACTTACCATGCTTGCCTCCTGCCCTAAGCTATGGTGGAGAATGTTTGTTCTGTCATAAGTGTTGACATAAGATTCATCTGCAGGTTCAGTCAGATTCTATATGTGGAATGGGAGCTCCATCTTGTCCTTTGCCTCAGGCAGAAAACATCTTGGAGCCCTTATAAAACATCTTATCTATGGAGTTTTTCACCAGACTTTAGCTTGCTTATCTTTACAACATGACTGTTCCATAACAGTACTGAAAGGGAAAAGGGGGGAAACTTAATCTAAATACCTGTAATTACTTTAGGTACTCCGTAATACTGGCTAAAAATGGATCCATCATTACATTCTCCGTGAAAGGAAAGTACTGTAATGGATGTTGAATTTCCAAATAATTCACTCTCTTTTTTGTGGGTGGTTGTGATTCTCTTTGTAATTAAACACTAATATCGCTTCATTGATGTGGCTTAGAGGAGGAGCTGGTTTGTTCTCATGTTGTGGATGCTAACACAAGCATTTCTGAAAAATTAGGTCTATCATTTTTTGTTTCTAAAGGGGATTAGCAATGGAGGGAAAAGTAATTCTATGTAAGAAGGGGAGGAAAGGCAGTTTCAAAGCACCTTGTCATCTGGCAGGGAAAGGAGCACAATTAGAATGTTAAATGGCCTACTGGTGGTCCTATAATAGGTCTTCAGATACATAAAACGTCAAGACCTGTGAGGTTACTCCAACGTATTAAGGGGTGGTAGGTGGGTGATGTATGTGACCATGGAATCATTTAAACCCTAGACGTAATCTGCTCTGCTCTCTTCCCGAGACTTATGAGAGAAGTTTATCTTTGTGCAAAGTTTGTGGTTTTTGCTTACTGGGAAATGATATGCACTTTGTGCAAATTGGGAGAGCTGAACTTCATTTTCTTTATTGCTCTTCTGCCAGCCAAAATGGTATTCCTGTATACCCTGCTTTTTTATGTTAAAACCAGGACATTTTGCTTCTCTTTAAGAACACATTGTAATATAAAACAGTAGGCAGTGATCCATGCAGACCTTCATTTATAACATGAATACAAGGCTCTACCCTAATCCATCTCATTAATATTAAAGTAAGAATTGTAAGGCCAGTGAGCACTTAATTACTTGGCAATTAGCACATCACTGCTAATTCTATGGAGGCCTCTTCTGCAGATGAAAAGAAGTGTGAGGATGAGTAGTAGGATAGGAAGGAAGGATTAGAAATACTTTTTCTCCCTTTTTTTGGCTTTACTATAGAGGATAAAAATGGTGAACACTTTGTAATTAGAACAATTCAAGTGGTAGAGTGTAAAATATAGCTGCTTTCACCTACAGGAGAGCAAATGACTACATAAACCTAGAACTGGTAGTTTGCCTATAGATGGACAATAGTTTCTAAGGCTTGAATGTGGCTTCAAAGAAGTGTCATTTCCCATAGAGTAAACACACATTTCTTTAGTTTCAACAAAAGAAGACTCGATCTTTTGATCAAAGAGGCCGTGGAAGTTTTTGAAGTAATGCAAATCCCTTGCAAAACTTGTTTACCTCAGGCAAAAGTATACACCATGGGTAGCAATGCCTTTATTAAATTGCCTTTAACTTTCTGAGAAAAGGGTTGGTTCCCCTTGCTTTGGTTATAATAAATTTCCTTTGGAAGAAAGGGGAGGGGGGTTCAAAACTATTGGTGAACCAGGACTAGATTTTGCACAATGTGAAAATTTCCATACAGTCTCACAGAGCCTGTTTGGGGGTAATGTAAGAGCAGGGAGTGACAGGTTTGAATCCATTTTCACCTATGAACCTCATCTTGAGCCACTTACTTTCCCTCAAGCTAACCTACCTCACAATTTTGTTGTGAGCATAAAATGAAGTCTATATTGCAGCATGATGAGGGAATGATGGATATAAATGTAACAAAGTCAATGAATATCACCCAAACATTCAGCAGGTCACTTACCTGCATTTTCTGCCATCCTAAGGGCAGTGTGCCGATGGAATGGGTCTATCTTATCCCATCTTAACTGAACAGAATAGTAGTCCTTAGTTGGCAATATTTATATTTAAATTTTCCCTGAACACAATACAGATCCCTTAATTAAAGTTGCAATGGGAGGGGTAGTGGCACACAGATAATGCCCCTTGGCTTTGATGATACATCTTGTTAATTCAGATGCATGACCTCTGAAGCTCAAAAACTGAATTTGAAACTTCAGTGTGAGATTCCAGAATTCAAATTACAGCACAACCCAGTTAGAATGTCTTTATTTAATGGGAACACCTGCCGAGCTGGGCCCAGCGCACACAAAACTGGTTTGCCATTGTTGTTTTCATACAATTAAAAGGCCTGTGCTTATAGCTGTTTAATGGGCCTGTCTATTGGGTTCCCTTTCAGCTCAGTATATCACTTAATAGCAGGCAATACACACCTTTCCAACAGAAGAATTCCTCGCTAGCAGAGCAAATAACTGAAGAGTTTGAGCTCTCAAACCCTACTACATTTTCTCTGGGATTTTTTTTATTTTTATTTTTTTAGCTACTTGAAAACGCCTTCCCAGTAGAGGATGGCATGGTGGTGGTGCAACTGTGTTCACCTGATCGTCTGCCAGTTGCATAGCTGCTGCCTACCAGGAGGGAGATGGGGAATGGACAGGCCCTAAGGTCAATGTGGGGCAAATGAACCAGCAGAGACAAGCCCTGTCAGTGCCCCTGCTTCACCACCACATTCCCCTCTAACATCTCAGTAAGCAGCAGTCAGTGACACGATTGCTTGGAGGGTATCTGAGCACCGCTGCCCCACCACATGACCTGGTACTGCCGCTTCCTGGAACTTAGCTACATTGCAACATAGCAGCAGTAAACATTTGTTTGCTATGCATGTTGCCAGCTCTGCCATTGGACAGATTGAGGTTGCTGTCTAAGGTTGCTGATATCAGGGTGCGTGAGTGGCAATGGTGGCAGTCCCCCTGGCAATTCCTCTTGACCCCTCCAACCATTTCCCTTTGTTGGGGGACTGGGTTGTGCAGCTGTCACATAACCTACCCTGTGCCCCTTATGTTGGCGGTGCAAAGGAGCTGAGCCGAGAGGGGGTTCACAAAGTCCTTCACAATTATATCCCCCTTTTCCTTTGCACCTCCCATGTTGGAGGCACAAAGGAGAAGCGGGAGGATCACAGAGAGCGTTCAAAGCCTCTCTGAGCAGCTCCTTCCCACCTCCTTTGTTAAAGGTGGAGAAGAGCCATGTGACAGCACTGGCAGGGAGAAGCAGTTTCTACTGAAGGAGAAGCACGTTCTGCTGCTTGAGCAAAGTCTGCTGCCAAGACCTCACCTCATGCCGCTGCCACCGCCACTGCAATCAAGCAGGATGAAGAGTTGACCCAAAAGGCAGAGGAGCATGGGAAGGAGGCCAGAAGTGGCAGACTTCTTCTGGTGCCTTATGCAGGCCAACTCTGTATTGAAATCAGCAACAAATTACCAGGCTAGTCAGCTGCCATTTTTTTCTTTCCAGTAGGAAGGTGCAGAGTGACCAATGGTTGAGTGATACTGTATAATGAAGCATTATCTCCCCTTTCTACACTGCCTTTGTCCGCTGCAACGCAAACGACTGTCAGCAGAACTCTTTTGCCTTTCATTTAAGTTATGCTTTCACCACAGGGTTAACATCTGTTTGTAAAATAAGAGGAAACACATGTGGCTTAGGATTTCTTTTTCATCTTTCAGTCGATCCCTCAAGGTTTTATCTATGGTAAAAAAATTGGCAGCACCTACAGGTATGTATCAACAGCGGACTGATTTTTCTGTGTGCAAAAAAAGGAAAAAGAAAGGAAAGGAAAAGGAAAAGACTTGTCTGTCCTGATTCGTGATGTGCCTTGTAGAAATGCTGAACGCTAAACTTTTAGTGAATATTACAACCGTTCGTGACCTCCAGGCCCATGAATCCTTGTATACTGCAAAGGAAAGTAAAATCAAAACTGTTGTCCTTTAGCTGCATTCTTCCCTTATTTGGCAGCCATCTAAGTTTGTCTAGGGTCTGTTTCAGCAGATGCAAACTGACTTGTGCTTCTGTGATTGGTCGATTGAGGCACTTTGAACAAATTCTATGAATGGCCTCCATATGGTTATAGCATTAGCTGTCTCCTGTTTCTGTTACGTTGGGAGCACCTGATGGGTCAGTTGCTCCATAATTAACATATATCTGGATGGTGCAGCATGAGAGTGCCTTAGATTATTTCCAGAGTCTTGCAATTGTCATTTGGCAGTGGCTAGTAGGCTGGTTATTGCATTGCAATGAAGACCTCACATGGAAGTGGCTTTTAGACAGCTTAGTAACAGGACACTGAAACTGTTTGGTAACTCACAGCTCATTATGTGCCTTATGTTATTGTTACCCCCACTGCCTCCAAGGCCAGAATTCAGGGAACTAAGTCACTCCATGAGATAGCAGACTAACTCATACACATAAATGGAATTGCTATACAAGGAAGAAAAAGGCAGAATTCCAAGGCCCCTATCCTCAAGAGAAAAGCTATGCTAGCCAGAGTAGAGACCCTACTCCTCTGGAAGCAGTGCACACCAGATAATCTGAGGCCTGTTCAACAAGAGTAATATTTTGCCTTTTGGGGAAAAGTGGGAACTTTGGCCTAAGGTAATAGTAACTGAAGTCAGTCATTGAATTAACATAATTATGATTTATATTATGTGTAAGGGGGAGCACTGACCAAAAAAGGGTAAGTCACAAAAAAGCAAAGACATCATCAGAAAAAGAGGGGGAAATGAGAGAAATTTGCATAAAATTTGAATGTGCTAATTTGTATATATTGCTGCACACTTAGAATTCTTTCTACCTACTTACCTACCTACTATATATTTTGGAAAGTGGTGTGTCTGTCCATCTGCTCTCGAAGGGCTTGAAGACTTCTTGAGATATTGTCACCCACTTGGGTGTGATAGTTCCCTAGGTGGAGAAACCGGTTCTTAAATATGTTTGCATGCCATTGGGCACCATTTTGAATCAAGATGGCAGACTGAAGCATACAAAACTGTGGCAATTTGGATGCCTCTGAAGATACCACTGCCCAAATTGGTGCGACAGTTCCTGAGACTGAGTAGCGGGTTTTGACTTAAATTTGGATGCCATTTTGAATCAAGATGGGAGACCAATGTATTCCAAACTGCATTGATTTAGACACACCTGAGGATATCTTTGCCCAGTTTGGCACAACAGTTCCTGAAATGGAGAGATGGGTTTTGGTCTGTATGTGGATACCCTAATTAAACATTAGCCCAGCCTGAAATTGATTCAAGCCAGTCCCAGGTCAGGTGCTCCCTGGGCCAGGTTGGGGCCCTTGTTTCAGGAGTGGAGGCACTGTGCATAGCCCTAAAACCAACAAATTACATTATCCATTCTAAAATTTGTTTGTTTGTTTCTTAGAATCCCTGTGTGATGTTGGGTATCTTCAGCTAGTAATTACTATGATTTACATAGTATAAACTGAAAGCAATTATTAAAAAGTTTTTAAAAATTCCACGGTGTTTATGTTGTTGTCTTCCATGGGCTCCTTTAGGAGGAAAGATGGGATAAAAAAAAACTAATTCCCTATGTATTTTGGAAATTTGATTATGCATTTGGACACCTCTTAAGATATCATAGCCAAATTATGCATGATGGGTTATTGAGGTCAATGAGCAGGGTTTTATTTATGTTTGAGTACAGTTGGCACCATTTTGGATCACAGTGGTGAACTGACTCTTTCAAAACTGCACCAGTTTTGGGGGTTTCTTAGAATTCCTGACAATGTTGGTAAATGGCTGCTAGTAACTACATAAATGTTGCGGCCAGACAACTTGTTTGCCTACGCAGTCTTCAGCCCAGGTAGTAGTGGTTGATGGGCAACTTCAGGGCCTTTGCTCCTCCTTCTGATGGTTCTCAATTAGGACACATGGCCACCCAGGAGCAATATGCTCCTATACCACACCAACAAGTTCTGGTGGTTCTTCATCTGAGAATAGCCGAGCCATTTTGTTGCAGGTAGATCATTCTTCTGATTCTGCACTCTCCTCCTGGAAATAAAATACCTGGGGCTGGAGTGGGGGCAGCTGTTGACTCTTCCATTCTAAAAAACTGATTAACAATTGCACAATAAAGAAAACCGCAACAGTAAAACCACAAGGCCATTATCAAAGAAGAAGGATGCATTCATCTGAACCCATCTGAGCACTTTTTCCTGGGGCCTTTTAGAAATTATCCTATTTGGATGCATTTGAACCCAGCGGTGGATGATCAAATGTCTCTTTCTGATACTGCTTAAACACAGAAGCTAGGTGGCTTCTCCCTCTCTAAACGCCGACTAGTTCAGCAAGCAATCTTGCATATCCTCTTCACTACAGGAATGTTCCAACTGGGTGTTTCTCATCTGAGTTGTGCAGCATAATTTTCCAAAAAGCTTTCCAGATAAAAACTTCATCGATGCAATCATTCTCCACTGCCTATGACCTCATCAGTCAAGGGAGGACATTTGCCTCTCAAGGCCTTCACTGCTTTGATGCCTTGAGGCTTTTCCTAAAATACTGTTCTTTAAGTTGGGCCCTTTTCTTTCTTGCTGTGGATTGTGGTTTTGTTTTGTTTTTTAAAAAGCTCATTTCAGACAATATGAGCTTGGGGAAAGACTGGAAATAAGAACAAAATGGATTTTGAAGGACTTTATCCTGCAAATGTCTGGATCCTTTAATTCATTCATTTATTTATTTTTTAAAAAACCCTGGAAGAGATGCCAGAATCCGCAAGGTTTGAATCCCAAACACGTTTTACTCTCCGTTCGTTTGCTATGATGAGTATTTCTTCTTGGCATTTGCTGCTGCTAAGTTGGAGAGCCTTGGATGTGCAGATGTCTTGAAGTTTGTGGCTTCTCATTGTTCTCAGGCTTCCCCTCCTCGTCTTAGTGAAATTTATACTTATTGATCATTGTGGGACTGACATTGAATCCAGATTTTATTTATTTTTTTGGAAGAAGGAGTGCGTGCCATACCCACACGATTCTTTCATTATTTCTTTGTGTAAGCAAAGCCTTAACACACCAAGACATGGGAAAGTTTTGTTCAGTTATTTTGGCTGTGCTTCCATGAGCAACATATAATTTCTAAGGGCTTTCAGCCTTCTTAACAGCCACCTCCTTCCCCACAAAACCCACAAAAGGACACCCACGATATAGCAGAAGCTCGAGAGCATGGAACTTGCAAGATATAAATTCAGCCGGCAAAAAGCAATTGTGCATAACACTCACTGAAATAAATAGAACAATATAGCTGCAACTCAGATTCCCACAAATCGTGTCCTCCCTAAAAGAGGGCACCTGTTGCGGTGAGACCTGGAGACTAACCCCCTGTGTTGTGGGTGGGTTTGGTTGGTTAGCCACAACACCCAATTGGTGGGTCCCTCAATGTTGGATTCAATCTGACCAATGGGGTGCAGTCCAAACGGAACGAGGACTCTATATATACCCATGCACATGACCCAGAGCTTCCTCTTTCAGCTCATGCATTCAGAACACCCACCCACCTCTCCCTAATTTTAGGGCATTCTGCTTTGACCTTGCTATGCCATCATGTGTTGTCTGTCGTTGGGACAGGGGCACGGCAGGAATTTCCCCACTTGGCTGATTGGCTGTTGTCATTTGGTTTTTGTTTGCCACATAGCAAATCGTCACAACTTGTAAGGTTGAGGATAGGCACTGGTTCAGGTGATAGGGATGGTAGAACGGTCTCGCCATCCCTATGTGAAGGATATTCCTTTAAAGGAATCCAGAGACTCAACTGGTTTGGTCAACCCTTGAGAGGGGGTTGTGCCCATACCTGAGTCCAGGGGGGCATCTGGGTGGTGAACAGAGTCTGTACCCGGCTTTTCACCTTCCCAGGTGTTCACCCTTAGCTGACCTATGCTGGTGCCCTGGGTCAGTGCTGCCTGCAAGGGTGCAGGGAGCTAGTTGAACCGGAGCCTATGCAACCACTCACTTTCTGTAATCAATAAAGTTGCGGCCTAAATTCTGCCAAAAACCAAAATTAAAATTTGAGTCATGTATGTATTTGTATTTAGGAGGGTGGTCTCTGGGTCTGAACATGTGAACAGCAGTACCATCAGCATAAACAAGCAGGGTACTTGAGTGAGTAGCATTCAAAGGACATACGGGGTTCTCTCCCATGAAGTGGGTGAAAAAACGGCAATGTAAAATTTTACATTTCACAGATGGAAAGAGGAAATTGTTGCCTACATAAGCTGCTAAGGCCTTTGACGGCTCTGCAGTTTTGAAAGAAGTTGCAGGTTCTTCCATCCCACTTTCTGCCCTTGCCTTACTGCCTCCTCTCATCACCTGTCACAGAATCAGAGCATAACATGAACAGGAACTAAAGTGGCTTTGAAATGTTTTCTTAAGCCTTGCACACACAACCAAACATACAGAGGAAAATTCCTTCAGAACTACATAGCCAATCAGAGCATGTGCTACCTCTGCTGAAGTGCCTGGTTGCTAAGCAACACCTCCCCCCATCCCTCTTCCTGGCTAGTTGACTTTAACACCAATAGAATTAACCCTTAAATTGCATACTGAACGATCTCTACCAAACCATGGCTTAGCATGAACGCATGAAAATGGGGGCTCTCGGAAAAGAGACTGAAATTGCCTTGCTCTTCCCCAGTCATTCTGCTTCTGCATGGAGCAAAGCAATGGTTGGGCTTAGCATGTTGTCTGAACCCAGGTTTATGGTTTAGGTTTTCTGGACAAACCATGAGCTGTAAACCACAAGACTAGCTTTGGTTGCAGCTCATGGCTAGTGTAGAGAGAGCGGAACCAGGTTTGGGCAGCACACTAGTCCATGGCTTAATAGTGCAGCAGCAGAACCACTGGGGAGAAACAAACTAGCCACAACTTCCTCTCCCAGAGCCTCCCTACTCACAATTTTTCACATAGCTTTGCATGTCATGTGAACCAGGCCTGTTGCAAACAGAGTCAAATGGATAGAAATTAATTTTCTTTGTATGTGGAGACACATTGTAAGTCCTACTGAAGCTACTGGAACAGGATTATTATTGGATTCCTGCTTCCCAGACGTTCCCCAGCTAGCAAGAAACAGTAGATTACTCACAGTAGTGCAGTGATTCACTGACTGTCACAATGAGTGGGCTCTCAGCTGATTGGCCTGTTTGTTCCTCTTGGGTTTCTTCCTAGCAAAGATTGCAAAAGAGGTCTTTTCTGCCATAACTTCAACATATTTATGGTGTTGCTTAGTGCAATGTACACATTCTGGCCAGCAAGCCGAGTTGTGAAATTAGCTCCAGCAGACCTTGGAGGATGTTTTAGAATTGTTTTTCTAGAGAAGTGGCCTTGCTTTTTCAATATGTAAAACCGATTCCGAAACTTTAAAACAGTTTGTAAAGTTGAGGGGTGGTGGTGGTCTGCTCTTCAAATTGAGCAGGCTGAAATTTATAAAAATACCACACAAGACCCTTTTGTCAGTCTAACCAGCTCTTTGGATCCCTGCCCCTCTCTGGATTTGTTTTTGTTCTTCGGCCTAATCCAAATTAGGGACCCAAATTCTCCTTTCTGCAGAAATATGCGAGTTTTTGTTTTAGTTCTTTGCTTGTTGAGCTGCTGTGCTTTCCCTCGTTCCCCCTCGCAGGGTGCATTGTCTTAAGAAAAAAGGAGATAAAAAACACTTAGTCAAACCATGATTTATTATTCAGTAATCAACCCTTGTTGGATACATTATGGCATAATCAGTTGTATGTTAAAAAGCATTTAATTTCATGCCTAATTAACATATTATAAATTGAAGAGGCAAAATTAAATTATTATGGACAGTTTGCAAATGCAGAACTACAGTGTTCTTCAGTAACAACATGAATATTGGATGCAATATGATGTGTTTCTTCAACTCTCTCCTGTGCTTAGTGTTTGGTGATAGAGCGGAATCAATGGGCTCTTGGGGACATGTTTTGTACTGCTTTTGATTGGCATCAGCTTGCCACTAACGTAAGTAGGAACCCTGTGCGTGAACAAAGGGCAGTGTGTGTTTAAACAGATATATTTAACTTCGATGTGTGCAAATTAAATCAGAATGCATCTGGGTTTGGGGAAAATTCCTACCTTTAGAGAAGCAATTTCCTGTCACTTGATTATTTTGCCAAAGACTGCCTAGTTTTTCAGCCTAATTCTCTTGCTTTTTGTCTAGTCAATGGGGAAAGCCTTCTGTGGAACTGGATTCGATATCCACATCTGTGCATAAGCTCTGCACTTATGCCTCACTGAAACTTTTAGAGGAAGTTCCTGAGACTCCAAAATTTGGAAAACAGCTCTCTTGGAATACAGGGTGCATCAGCACCAGGACTTTTATGTTCTGTTAAAATACAAGGTTTTCATGCAAACAGGCACATGTGATCATTACTGTTTCATAATGGTGCTGTGAATGTTTCAGCGCATGAAAAGGGCACCCGCATAAAATACGTGGCTAAAAGGTCTTTCCTGACATCAGGGCCATGTTGAGTGTTCCGGGGCCCACTTTCAAGAATCAGATCCCTCCAAATCTCATACGTCAAGAAGAAACACTAACAACTTTAATATGAAAAAGCACCAAGAACAAGGTGGGGTTTTTTTGGTTGGGTGTAGTGCTGGCCATAACTCTTGGGGGCGGGGAGAGAAGGGGCTTTTGATGTGTGAGGTCAATGTCCTTTTTGGAAAGAAGGTACTGATCTGGGTTGACAATATGTCCATCATGCTGGCCACATGACCCGGAAAGCTGTCTGTGGACAAACACCGGCTCCCTCGGCCTGAAAGCGAGATGAGCGCTGCACCCTTTGACGAGACTTACCGTAACCATCCAGGGGTCCTTTACCTTTTTTACCTTTTAAGTCCATTCCAACCTGACAGTAATATTTTCTAACAGACAACTTGTATTCTTCCTTATTAACTGTAATTTATAATAAATGCATTAAGCACTAGTTTAGTTGATGGGGGACAATTTTTAAACAGTGAGGTCATCTTTTAATTGATGGGACTGGGAATTGTGGACATAATTGTTTTGTGAAGCTATTTTTGCCCTAGTATGTTACTGTAGTAGGAAACATTACAGTACTTTTTTTCAGGACATGAGAGGTATATTTCGGTTAGTGAACCATACAATCCCATACTTCTGCACTTTCTTTAAAAGACATCCTACTGACATTTTCATACTATACATGTTTCTTTGAATGCCATCTGCCTCCCAAGTAATTGATGAATCAGTTAAAAGCAAATTATTACTCAAGTACAAATTATTTAATGAGTTGGTAGTCATATTTTTTTTATTGATTTAACATAGAAACTGCCGATAGAGTGTGACTTCTTCAACTCTTAAGCAATTGAACTCTGTTCACTGGTATATGCTCTACAACTGAAATACGACATGTGGCCGAAAATCCGTAAGTAATTCTTGTTTTAAGGCAAACACTAACAATTTGTAATGCTGGATTCTAGTGAAGTATAAATTATTGAATAATTGGGATTCTATGAACGTTCAGAGAAAGGGGTGGGAAAACAAAAATATCAAAAGGGACTGGCACCTTTCGGTTGATAACCGGACAGTTTTGTAAACCACTTAAGGCTGTGATAAAATCCTTCTTGACTGGCCCACAAGCAGATGTGACAAGCTGAATTTATTTCCTCTCTTACCGGGAAGCTTTGCAGGAAACTCTTAACATATGGTGCTTTTCACTTCCATCTAGAGCTATAAATGTTATTGGAAAAGGATGTTCCCAGGAGCAGCGAGTTTCTGACATTTTTGCCAAATGGACTCCAAATGATCCTTCTGTGGTTCTGAATTCCCAACGTTCTTAGGAGCTGGCAGCCAAGAAACTCTGATCTAAACACAGCTCACTAATTTAATTATTTTATTATGGATTGGTGGAAGGCTCTCGCAAGACTTAGCATCTGCATTGTATCTAAGTGCACAGGAAGCACACGAGTTAGAGGAGGGTAAATATTTTGTTTCTTGACTGCTTTGTCTTTGAAAACGTGGAAGCCATTTCCCATAGAAACCAGCAGGCACTGCAAGGTAGAAGCCAAGAATCAAGAAAAAGACAATCTATATTGGTCAGCATTAGCATTTGTATTTTGATGAACCTATAGCGTTTTTGTGGTGGTGGTGGGAGTGAATATTTCATTTCTGTCTGGTAACTATAATGACCAAATGAAGTTGTAGGACACTTCTTACTTCCCAGTTCACATTTCTGAGAGAGAGTGGCTCATGCCAGCTGTGCAGGGCAGTTCATACTGAATATTGCAATGCAAGTTCTGAGTAGTTTACAACAGGCCTGAAGTGTTGTCCAACAGTATTAGACCCCAGCTGTACATTGGAGTCTGGGCTGAAAGAATACAATATTTTGCAATGTCACCCATATTGCAGCTTGAATATTCATGGGTTGGTGGTCTTTTGCTCCCCCACCCAAAACGTTTCCCCCCCATCTTCTTATAATTGGAAGGAATATGTTGTTTTTTAAAAATAAATAAAGGAAAGTTTCCACTGCTGTTGTTTGTCTCACATATAGTTGTAACTAATGCTCCATATGTGCAGATCTACTAGAGCAGCGGAACCTCAGTTTCCTCACCTCCTCCTGCCTGCTCCAGAATCGAGGGAGGTGCGGTCCCCAACCTTGTGGAACCGATTTTGAAGTTCTTCCAGGATGGGAGTGTTTGAAGGGGAAAGAGAGGGTGTTCCATTGTGCATCAGCTACAGCCCATGATGCTTAATATTGTGAATATGGAGAAGGGCAACAGTGGCTGATTTGTTAGGGTTCAGAAGATGGGTGATATACTTATTGTTTCTTTCTTCTCACCTCTATAGGGGAAAAGTGCCAGGTAATTCTCACTGCTGTTCCTGCTAGAGAATAAGGGGAAAAAATATGTTTATACAGAGTTTCACTTTTTCCTTCATAAGGATATGGGATAAGAAATTGCTTTCTGTACCAATTGCTGTTTCCTTCTTTTGCTTCTCTAAGCTACTGGTTCAGTAGCCCTTTGGCCAATTGGTTTTTTTCCATTGCTGACTACAGTTAGTTTGCTGACTACAAAATGCATACATAAAACAAATACATAGTACATACTTTCCAGCACAATAGAGCATAATTAGCTGAATTCGAGTGTTCCTTCAGCAGTGTGATTTCTGCCAACAAATACTTCCTTGTAGCTGAAGTTTGACACGGCTATGAGGCTGTTTGAATCCTCTCCAAACCTCGGCCTTCATGTGAAGTTCCATTGCTGGCACCACACATCCCTGGGATCCAGCAGACCCGCATCAGAAGCTGGTTTGGACATTTCTGCAGAATCCCCCAATCCCAAGTGTTTGCCCATGAAGGAACATTGTCTCAGCCCAGAGCTGCTTATTACAATGAGAAGCAGGATGAGCTCATGTGCATTGTACTATTGTATTCCTATTCATTTCCTTGCATATGCTTTCAATTTATGCACTGAAAGTGGTGCTTGACTGAAGTATTCCCCTCTGACTTTTGTGGAGAGGGAATTGAAAGGCTCAAAATATGCCCAATGATTGTATTCCTCTCTGGATTTCCACCCAGTAAGCATGCCTTGCCTTGGTTACAATAAGTGCCCTTTTTGCACTTTTCCTGAAAGATCCAAGTTCATCCCTTTTAGTAGCAGCAAGAGCACCTTAATGAAATAAGATGAGACTCACCAGAGCAGGTTTGCGACACTGATTCACCCCCGTGAAACTTGGCTAGTATGACTCAAGATGGCCTGTGAAAATTCAGAAGCTATGCATATTGTTTCACAGTCATACTGATGTCTTACCCAGATCTTTGTGAAAGTCCCTGCTCAAATTTGTTGTGATAATTCCCTCCCTGCCACCTTATACAGTGGTACCTCAGGTTACATACGCTTCAGGTTACATATGCTTCAGGTTACAGACTCTGCTAACCCAGAAATAGTGCTTCAGGTTAAGAATTTTGCTTCAGGATAAGAACAGAAATTGTGCTCTGGCGGCGCGGCAGCAGCAGGAGGCCCCATTAGCTAAAGTGGTGCTTCAGGTTAAGAACAGTTCCAGGTTAAGAACAGACCTCCGGAACGAATTAAGTACTTAACCCGACGTACCACTGTAATTGGATGCGTGTTACCGTACCAGTGTCTCCCACCCAGACTGTTCCACACACACGTCCAAACTTGCATGCATTCCAATGAATAACACTTGTCATCATCTTGGCAGATCACTTACCATGCTCAGGAAGTTCATTTTTTTTTTTTTAATAAATATTTATTAAGTTTTACATAGACAATAAAAAACAGCATAAACAACACATAACACAGAAAAAATACACAAACATAAAACACAAAAACAACAGTGATAAACAATAAAAATAAAGAAATTAAAAAAAAAAAATCTTCATAATAACCTTGCGTTTACTTGTTTCTGCGACTTCCCCCAACCTCCCTACTCTGTATTCCAAGTCAAATGTTCTGTCTGCAAATTCTTTCCCCTTATCATAATTTAATTTTCTCATCATCTTAAATCCATGTCCCATAATTATATTTCCTTCAATCTAAATTTTGGATCTTTTTCTGTTCACCTTTTTTGCTAAAAACCAGTCACCTTCAATCCGATATCTTCAAATGTTCGTTATCTTGCAGTATTTCTGTAAATAGTCTTTAAATTTCCTCCAATCTTCCCTCACCGTCTCTTCTCCCTGGTCTCTAATCCTGCCGGTCATCTCTGCTAATTCCATGTAGTCGATGACTTTCATCTGCCATTCTTCCAGAGTGGGTAGCTCTTCTGTCTTCCAATACTGTGCAATAAGTATTCTTGCTGCTGCTGTAGCATACATAAAAAAAATCCTATCTTTCTTGTGCACCTGTTGGCCGACCATGCCCAAGAGAAAGGCTTCTGGCTTCTTCGAAAATGTGTATTTGAACACTTTTTTCAGCTCATTATAAATCATCTCCCAGAATGCCTTAATCTTAGGGCACGTCCACCAAAGGTGAAAGAATGTGCCTTCAACTTCTTTACATTTCCAACACTTATTATCGGGCAAATGGTAAATTTTCGCAAGCTTGACTGGTGTCATGTACCACCTATATATCATTTTCATTACATTTTCTCTTAGGGCATTAGATGCCGTAAATTTTATACCAGTGGTCCATAACCGTTCCCAGTCAGCAAACATTATGTTATGACCCAAGTCTTGTGCCCATTTAATCATCACTGATTTCACTTCCTCATCCTGTGTATTCCATTTTAATAGCAAGTTATACATTCTTGACAAAATCTTAGTTTTGGGTTCTAACAATTCTGTCTCCAATTTTGATTTTTCCACCTGGAAGCCAATTTTTCTATCCATTTTAAACGCTTCCATTATTTGATGATAATGGAGCCAATCTCGAACTTTGCTTTTTAATTTATCGAAACTCTGTAGTTTCAATTTGTCTCCATCTTGTTCTAAAATCTCCCAATATTTTGGCCAGTTTGCCTCCATATTGAGCTTTTTTAGTGCTTTTGCTTCCATTGGGGACAACCACCTTGGGGTCTTAGTTTCAAGCAAATCTTTATACCTCATCCAAACTTTGAACAATGCATTCCTAACAATGTGGATTTTAAACATTCTATGCACTTTAACCTTGTCATACCATAAATATGCATGCCAACCAAAAACATTATTAAATCCTTCTAGATCCAACATGTCAGTGTTTTCAAGAAGTAGCCATTCTTTTAACCAACAAAAGGCTGCCGCCTCATAATAAAGTTTCAGGTCTGGCAGGGCAAAGCCCCCTCTTTCTTTTGCATCGGTCAATATTTTAAATTTTATCCTTGGCTTTTTGCCCTGCCAGACAAATCTAGATATATCTCTTTGCCACCTCTTGAAACAATCCATCTTATCTATAATTTGCAGTGTCTGAAACAAAAACAACATTCTTGGCAATACATTCATCTTTATCACAGCAATACGACCCATTAAGGAGAGTTTCAAATTAGACCATATATCTAGATCTTTCTTTATCTCCGACCAACTTTTCTCATAATTGTCTTTATATAGATTTCCATTTTTCGCGGTCATAATAATACCCAAATATTTCACTTTTTTCACTACTGCCAGTCCTGTCTCATTCTGAAATCTTTCTTTCTCGATTTCTGTTAGATTCTTTGTCAAAACTTTAGTTTTTGTTTTGTTCAATTTAAACCCTGCCAATCGACCAAACTCTTGGATCAGTTCTAAGGCTCTTTTCACACTGGATTCTGGCTCCTGTAATGTCAAAACTAAGTCATCTGCAAATGCTCTTAATTTATATTGTTTAGCTCCGACCTCATGCTCAGGAAGTTCAAAGCAGGTGCAATTCCATCATCTGGAATGGCTGTTGTAATGGACAGAACCTGTGTAACTGTGGAGGGGACTTTTCACGTACAGCTGCACAGACCAAATGATACATATTAAGATTCTCTGAGCTGGCCTGGCAGTTGGTTATACATTAGGCTGAATTGCTGTTTTAACGCCATTAGCTTATGCTCTTGTCAAAGATTTGTAATGTCAGATCTTTGTACTCAGGTGCCAATAATCTTCAGCACCTCTGTGAATTAGAGCATATTATGGCAGTTAATAAATGAAGTTGGACATTTACTGGTATGTTTTTACAGCTTTGCAATATACCGCATGATCAATAATTTACCTTAACACTTTAAGTAACCCAAACACACTTAGCAAAGCCTTTGATTTACTCATTGAGCTGTTGAGCAATTATGTGTTGCACAAACACCAGACAAGTAGTAAAAGTCCATTTATTCAATCAGCCTCTGTCATTGGGTTACATCCTTACAACTCTACTGAATAGTTTTCCCCACCTTCTCTTCTCTTTACCCTCTCCCTCCTCTTCCCCTGGTTTACATACTGTAGTGGCTGAATCTCCAACAAAAATGTTTTAATAATCAATTGGTCTTTAATTAACATTGAGAGGGCACCCTAATAAATCTAAATTTAAACCTCGTTTAATATACTTAATTAAGAGTGTGAATTAATGAGCTCTATCGATAAGTACTGCCTTTGCCACTGAACTGAAGAAAAAGAAATCAATTTTAAAATTGCATTATATTCAATACAAAATGTATCAGCCTATAGCACTCTTAACTTGGGTTTAAGCTACTGTTTGACTTCTTTGACTCCTTATCTAATGCACTCACCCACTTCATAGAATGTCTCTTAATATCTTAGTGGAACAGGTTAAATTTGATGCTATTGTTGTTATTATTTATTATTATTACTCTTATATCAGTCATACGCTGCAGAGTAGGATTCAGTCTTTCTGTGAGCCACAGATCATTGTCGTGTTTCTGTCCTCTTGTAACATTCAGTGACACATGGATCTTTCCCCACATTTCCTATCATAGCCTTCTAATATATCATGGAGAAAAGACTACAGCAGCCAAAATACCTCACTGTACATTGGCTCTTGGGTATCCTTTAAGGGAATTCTAAGTTATCAAAGGGAATTCATGAAATGTCCTTAACTGCAAACCATTATCTAACGCGTCAGTCAATAATTATTACCTGTTGCTAGATAAGAGCACGTTAGAAACACTAGATGTCATACTATTATTACATTCCCAAATAGTAGCTGCCATTTTTCAGACAAGAGGAAACTGTCATTGTGGATATATCTGTGTCTATTTTAACTCAAGGTTTTGTCACCACAATTTTGAACACTCCCAGAGCTGTTGAAGCCACACAGGCTCTTGAAAAGGGATAGTATTTATTTTAAAGGTGGTGCTGCACAGTTATCATCCCAGGTGGAAGTTCATTATACTAACATCATTTTTAAAGCATTTTATAATTTCCTAGGGCCACCCTTAAGAACCCTTTCATGGATCACTGCCTTGCCGTGGCGAAGGGGCTTGAAGAACTCAGAGAAGCTATGAACTATGCCGAGCAGGGCACCCAAGATGAACAGGTCATAGTGGAGAGTTTTGACCAAACGTGATCCACCTGGAGCAGGAATCGGCAAGCCACTCCAGTATCCCTGCCAAGAAAACTCCATGGACAAAGACAACAGGCATATAAAAGTTATGACGCTGGAAGATGAGCCCCTCAGGTCCGAAGGCGTCCAACATGCTACTGGGGAAGAGCGGAGGACAAGTACAAGTAGATCCAGAGCTGATGAAGCGGCTGGGCCGAAGCCGAAAGGACGCTCAGTTGCGGATATGCATGGAAGCGAAAGGAAAGTCCAATGCTGTAAAGAAAAATATTGCATAGGAACCTGGAATGTAAGAACCATGAACCTGGATTAAGTTGGATGTGGTCAAAAATGAGATGGCAAGAATAAATATTGACATCCTGGGCATCAGTGAACTAAAATGGACGGGAATGGGTGAATTCAGTTCGGATGACCATCATATCTACTACTGTGGGCAAGAAACCCGCAAAAGAAATGGAGGGGCCCTCATAGTCAACAAAAGAGTGGTGAAAGCTGTACTGGGATGCAATCTCAAAAATGATAGAATGATCTCGATACGAATCCAAGGCAGACCTTTTAACATAACAATAATCCAAGTTTATGCACCAACTACTGGTGCTGAAGAAACTGAAATTGACCAATTCTATGAAGACTTACAACACCTTATAGAAGTGACACCAAAGAAGGATGTTCTTCTCATTATAGGGGATTGGAATGCTAAAGTGGGGAATCAAGAGATAAAAGGAACAACTGGCAAATTTGGTCTTCGAATTCAAAATGAAGCAGGGCAAAGGCTAATAGAGTTCTGTCAAGAGAACAAGCTGGTCATCACAAACACTCTTTTCCAACAACACAAGAGACGACTCTACACATGGACATCACCAGATGGGCAGCATCGAAATCAGATTGATTATATTCTCTGCAGCCAAAGATGGAGAAGCTCTATACAGTCAGCAAAAACAAGACCTGGAGCTGACTGTGGCTCAGATCATCAGCTTCTTATAGCAAAATTCAAGCTTAAACTGAAGAAAGTAGGAAAAACCACTGGGCCGGTAAGATACGATCTAAACCAAATCCCTTATGAATACACAGTGGAAGTGAGGAACAGGTTTAAGGATTTAGATTTGCTGGACAGAGTGCCTGAAGAACTATGGATGGAGGCTCAAAACATTATACAGGAGGCAGCAACGAAAACCATCCCAATGAAAAGGAAATGCAAGAAAGCAAAGTGGCTGTCCAATGAGGCCTTACAAATAGCGGGGGAGAGAAGGCAAGCAAAATGCGAGGGAGATAGAGAAAGATACAGGAAATTGAATGCAGAATTCCAAAAAATAGCAAGGAGAGACAAGAAGGCCTTCTTAAATGAGCAATGCAAAGAAATAGAGGAAAACAACAGAATGGGAAGAACCAGAGATCTGTTCAAGAAAATTGGAGATATGAAAGGAACATTTCATTCAAAGATTACCATAATAAAGGACAAAAGTGGTAAGGACCTAACAGAAGCAGAAGACATCAAGAAGAGGTGGCAAGAATACACAGAGGAATTATACCAGAAAGATATGGATGCCTCGTACACCCCAGGTAGTGTGGTTGCTGACCTTGAGCCAGACATCCTGGAGAGTGAAGTCAAATGGGCCTTAGAAAGCATTGCAAATAACAAGGCCAGTGGAAGTGATGGTATTCCAGCTGAACTATTCAAAATTTTAAAAGATGATGCTGTTAAGGTGCTACACTCAATATGCCAGCAAGTTTGGAAAACTCAGCAGTGGCCAGAGGATTGGAGAAGGTCAGTCTACATCCCAATCCCAAAGAAGGGCAGCGCCAAAGAATGCTCCAACTACCGCACAATTGCACTCATTTCACACGCTAGCAAGGTTATGCTTAAAATTCTTCAAGGAAGGCTCAAGCAGTATGTGGACCGAGAACTCCCAGAAGTGCAAGCTGGATTTAGAAGAGGCAGAGGAACCAGAGACCAAATTGCAAACATGCGCTGGATTATGGAGAAAGCTAGAGAGTTCCAGAAAGACATCTACTTCTGCTTCATTGACTATGCAAAAGCCTTTGACTGTGTCAACCACAGCAAACTATGGCAAGTTCTTAAAGAAATGGGAGTGCCTGATCACCTCATCTGTCTCCTGAGAAATCTCTATGTGGGACAAGAAGCTACAGTTAGAACTGGATATGGAACAACTGAGTGGTTCAAAATTGAGAAAGGAGTACGACAAGGCTGTATTTTGTCTCTCTGCTTATTTAACTTATATGCAGAATTCATCATGTGAAAGGCTGGGCTGGATGAATCCCTAGCCGGAATTAAGATTGCTGGAAGAAATATCAACAACCTCAGATATGCAGATGACACAACCTTGATGGCAGAAAGTGAGGAGGAATTAAAAAACCTTTTATTGAGGGTGAAAGAGGAGAGCGCAAAATATGGTCTGAAGCTCAACATCAAAAAAACGAAGATATGGCCACTGGTCCCATCACCTCCTGGCAAATAGAAGGGGAGGAAATGGAGGCAGTGAGAGATTTTACTTTCTTGGGCTCCATGATCACTGCAGATGGTGACAGCAGCCACGAAATTAAGAGACGCCTGCTTCTTGGGAGGAAAGCAATGACAAACCTAGACAGCATTTTAAAAAGTAGAGACATCACCTTGCCAACAAAGGACCGTATAGTAAAAGCTATGGTTTTCCCAGTAGTGATGTATGGAAGTGAGAGCTGGACCATAAAGAAGGCTGATGGCCGAAGAATTGACGCTTTTGAATTATGGTGCTGGAGGAGACTCTTGAGAGTCCCATGGACTGCAAGAAGATCAAACACATCCATTCTTAAGGAAATCAGCCCTGAGTGCTCACTGGAAGGACAGATCGTGAAGCTGAGACTCCAATACTTTGGCCACCTCATGAGAAGAGAAGACTCCCTGGAAAAGACCCTGATGTTGAGAAAGATGGAGGGCACAAGGAGAAGGGGACGACAGAGGAGGAGATGGTTAGACAGTGTTCTCGAAGCTACAAACATGAGTCTGACCAAACTGCGGGAGGCAGTGGAAGACAGGAGTGCCTGGCGTGCTCTGGTCCATGGGGTCACAAAGAGTCGGACACGACTGAACGACTAAACAACAACAACATATTTCTTGTAGTGGATAACAAATGTGTGGAAATTTTCAGGACACGGAAGATGAGGAAAGTGGAAAATAAATGTTTTAAATAAATAGAGAAGAGTGACAATGCTCTTGACCTAAAACTGTGACAAGCGATCAGTGAATCTCTCTTTCCCTCCTACGTCTTCCTGTATTACACAAAGAACTCTCAAAAGAAGCAACTTGCCAAGAATTACTTCTCAGCCTTATCTTTTAGTCTTTTTCCAAACTTTATCTGCCCTGAGCCATCTCCAGCTTCTTGGTTTCCCTGTTCTCTGCCCTAAAAGCTCCTGCTGTGGATCTTGACCACGCTTACACCCTCATCCCAGGCTAAATACAGTGTTACTTTCTCTGGTAGGTTCCTGCCTTTGGGGCTGTATTCGGCTAGGTTAGATTACAGTTGGTTTTCTGCACCAAAAAAGTCTCAGTGGCACAGTGCCATCCCCTGCCTAGGGCCATTGAGCTCCACAGCCACCCGTAATGCTTTAATTCTGTCTGAGGAGAGAGCAGAAAGGAGGGGCTTGCATAGAGAAAGTGGTAATTTTTCATACTTTCAAATGCAGCTGCTTCACCAACCTTCATCCAGAGAGGATAAATCTACATTTAAAAGCAAGGACACCATAGATGTTACCTTTAAAATAACATGCAACATGGCAGAGAGAAATGAATGGATATTACTATTACTTTTTTTTCCTAAAGTCTAAATTAGCCTCAGGAGATAAGGATAGCAAAATAAAAGCACAATTTAATTCTCCTTTTCATTACCACTGGCAGAAACTTTGAGGATATGGAAATGCTCATTTGTGTAATTCATGTTTACAAAGTCATTATACAAACTATTTGTATAACTATGTTCCTCCCTTCTTTTATTTATTATTTTATTTTATTTTTTTTAAAAATACACCCTTGTAGGTGACAACTTTTCTTCCCTCATGAATTAGGCATTAACATTTCAGGAAACTTCTTATTAGCATGTAACACATTTCACCTGCAGAAATGAAAAAAAAAACCCTCGGTCCTTTAAAAAGAAAAGCAATTTGCACAAAATAGATTCTTGTAAAGTTCAGTATTTAACCCTTTCTATCTCATTATCAAAACACCACTTTTCTTTCTATGCTTTGAAACTCAAGTTTAATATTATCAGCTCTGCTGCCAATACTTTCCTAAATAAAAGAACAGCAATATGTTTTGGGTAATGACTTATTTTTACAGTACCTATTGCCATCTTAGCTATTAGAAGTTGAAAGGTGGGGAGTCCACCTTGAAAGCAAAAAATTAAAAATAAATACATGGTTTATTCCTTGCTTTTCATCTCCTTATGAAAGCTGGCGTTACCAATCGGAAGTCAGATTATAGTGCTTGCCCCTACTAATCTAGGAATCATCTAAATATGCCTGTGATTTGGATGATACATTTACAAATGTAGTAGTGGTGTGTGTGTTTTTGGTTGTTGTTTTTTTGTCACTGAGCATTTAGGAAAACCATAGTATCACAGAAAGGCTGAATACAAGCAGCAAGTAACAGGATCAGTTACAGAAAGCAGGTGTGTGTGTGTGTGTTTTGCTGACTCACTGAGCAAGCCTCTATGGAACCCCAGAAGGACAAACTAGGGTTGTCGAATACAGAAACCTAAACCTTGGCACATGATGACAAACACAGCAAAAGGTTCCCAGAAGATATAGGAGCAGCCGCTGACCCTGGAGCGTTAAGTTAAATAGACATGTGCAGGAAAATGCTATGGTTCCCATGGAAACTCTGAAGTTATACTTCCCGGGGGCCTGTCTGTCATTGGTCTACTGTGAAATACCGGTGGACGACAAAAGACGTTTGAAGACACTCTCAAGGCAAATCTTTAAAAATGTAGTATACACACTGATAATTGGGAAACACTGGCCTGCGAGTGTTCCAATTGGAGAATAGCTTCTACCAAAGGTGTCATGCACTTTGAAGATACTCAAACTCAGGACGAAAGGGAGAAATTAGCTAAGAGGAAGGCACTTTTGGCAAATCCTCACTGTGATCGACTCCTGCCCAGAAACCTGTGTCCCCACTGTGGAAAGACTTGTGGATCCAGAATTGGCCTCCACAGTCACTTAACGGACACACCGTTAAGACCGTGTTCGTAGAAGAGATTCTTACCTGGCTATGAGTGAGAAGAAGAGGAGGAGGAAGAGGAAGAGGAAGAGGAAGAGGAGGAGGAAGAAGAAGAAGGAGGAGGAGGAGGAGGAGGAGGAGGAGGAGGAGACTGCATTACTACTAATACAAACTGAAGCCTGCTGTACAACGTGCATAAGGGATGCACTCCAGGGAGCAGAGAAATGATTCAGACCAAACCAGTGTGTGGCTTAAATTATGCCACAGCTTTATTGGTTACATCCAACGGGGAATAGGCTGGCAACCTGAGGTGAGTGACATCAGGCCTGCTACCCCCTGCCACCATGCTGGGACCTGCCACCCTTCAGCTGGAGGTCATGGCCAATGACATTTTCTGTAAAAATTGTAACTAATAATTTAGCAACGCCTGACAGCAAACAATGACACAAAGAGATAGGTGAAAACCTCACAACCAACTGAAGTTGGGAGTAAAATTCCTTTCCAGCTTTGTCAACCAGCAACTGCCAAAGTCCCCTCTAAGAAAGTGGGTGGGTAAGATCCCGCAAAGAAGGCTGAACTTTGTAGCTGGCCTGCTGCTTTTAGGGCAGCACATCTGTAAAAAATCTCTCTGAGAAGACCTGAAAGCCCCATGAACATTTTCTGCTGCCCTCTGGCTGTGCTGGTCATACAAGACAGTCTCACTGCAGGACTGGCAGTGGTGAACTGTTGAGTTCTCCACGTAGCAGCCATAAATCCTTGAAATGGGAAATCTTCATCTGTGGGTCATCTGCATCCACACCATTGTTCCTAGTGTGACTTAGTGATGGCAGGGGTCTATCCATGCCAGTGTTGGGCATCAATTGCCCTACTCATTGCAGCTGTAGGCAGGTTCACTGCAGAGCAGGGGTCAGCAAACTTTTTCAGCAGGGGGCTGGTCCACTGTCCCTCAGACCTTCTGGGGGATCGGGCTATTTTTTTTGGGGGGGGGGATGAGTGAATTCCTATGCCCCACAAATAGCCCAGAGATGCATTTTAAATAAAAGCACACATTCTGCTCATGTCAAAACACCAGACAGGCCCCACAAATAACCAAGAGATGCATTTAAAATAAAAGGACACATTCTACTCATGTAAAAACACACTGATTCCCTGACTGTCCGTGGGCTGGATTTAGAAGGTGATTGGGCTGGATCCGGCCCCTGGGCCTTAGTTTGCCAACCCATGCTGTAGAGGCTGTTTCAAATAGCCTTCATGTTGAGATTGTAATGTGAACTGCAACAAAGTAAGGACATTGAACAGATCCTTGGTTCTAAGCACAAAACTCAATCACAATCTTTGCCATTTGGGAGGGGGTTGCTCTTTTTTTTAAAAAAAACAAAACCCACCCTGAAAGATGCTGAGGTTTGAAAACTATTCATAGACATTAATATCTTTACTACAGGGTGAGTCTTTTAAAAGTGGCCCCGTGGAACATGTGTTCTCTATATCCACAGAGCCTCTTTTAAAGGACTCACCCTGTACTATTAGCTCTTAAGAACTCTAAATATTCAGCTAAGCAACCAGAAATATGTGTAACAATAATAAGGAAGGAGGAAAATCAAGGAGTGTTTTATCATAGAGAACAATGAGCATGTGCCCTTGCTTCACACTTGGATTTTGGCAAAAAGTGACATCTGTTAAGTAAGGTGACGGGAACCCAGGATATTTTAAATAGTTGCTCACTGAATACTACCATAAAACTACAATAGGGCATAGTATCTGTGTGAAGTCTCTCCAACTGAAATGTTAGACCCTTGTCAGTTAATATCATGGCTTTTTAGATCTTGATATTGCCAAAGAAAAGTTTAAATAGCTGTAACAAGTCCAAGATGTATTAACGTCACTTTGAAAAGATGCTGAAAAAAAATGTTATAAGGTTCAGATCTGGTACAAAGTTTTATAGTGAAATAAAGGCGAAACTGCCATTCAGGGGTTTTTGGTGTGTGTTTTTTTGTAATTATATCAATGTACTCCATGCAGTATGCATTTTTATACCCTGTCAAAAGTTTAGTTTTATTTGGTTTCTTTAGGTATCATCTTCGCTGGAGGCTTTCAACATTTCTGAGATTTTGTCAAGCTCTCACACACTATTTCATTCTAAAAAATTTCATTCTAAAAAAGTTGGGTCATAAAAATAGAAATTAAAATGAAATTTTTTTAAAAAAAATATTTGCAGGGGGAATCCAAAAATGAAGGGTTAATGTTGACCTCATGGACACTAAGTTGCCATATATAAAGAATCCAACAGATGCTTCTAAAAAGGAGCTGCCCAGAGTGGCTGAGGAAACCCAGCCAGATGGGCAGGGTATCAATATTTTTTTAAAAAATTATATTTATACAGTGGTACCTCAGGTTAAGTACTTAATTCGTTCCGGAGGTCCGTACTTAACCTGAAACTGTTCTTAACCTGAAGCACAATTTTAGCCAATGGGGCCTCCCGCTGCTGCCATGCCGCTGGAGCCTGATTTCTGTTCTCATCCTGAAGCAAAGTTCTTAACCTGAGGTACTATTTCTGGGTTAGTGGAGTGTGTAACCTGAAGCATATGTAACTTGAAACATATGTAACCCGAGGTACCACTGTATTTATATTTTTATAGAAGCTGGGTTACATAATCTAAGACCTTTTCCAATCATTATTTTTCTGTACTGCTTTCCCTAATGTCTCTCAACATTTCCTTTTTGAGGTACAGCAACCAGAGCTGTGCACGGTATTCCAAATACTGTCACATACCATAGATTTTAGTATCGGCATTATGCTATTGGCAATTTTATTTTCAGCCCCCTTTCCTAATGGTCCCTGATGTGCAACTTGCCTTTGTCCACAGCTCCCACACGCTGAATCAACATTGTCACTGACTTGTCCAGCCCCACCTCAAGATCTACGGTATTTTCTCGTCAGTCACTACCAGTTCAAACTCTATTGGCCTGTATGAGAAATTAGGAGCTTTTGCCCAGCGTGCATTACTTTATGCTTGCATACATCAAACCACAAATGTCTATTTTAATGTCCATTCACCCAGTCTGGAACGCTTGTTAATGCTGCTGAGATTCTTCAGAAGAGAAAGTGTCCCTCCAGCTTAAGCACTATTGGCAGTTTCTCTAGTTGCTATTAGGCTGGTGTCTTAGTACAGTTGGGTTTGTGGCCCTGCAGACCAGCCCCTGAACTTTTGTGCTGCCCCTGAACTTTTTGTTCACTGATAGGGATTCATACGCTGCTCGGCCAAACTCACTGTTCTGATGTTGCTGACATTGCTGGATCAGTTTGCTGACAACACTGCACTCTTTGGACGTTTTTGGTATTGAAGGATACCAAAGGAAGTGGCTTGCACCACTGTATCCATGCTACAAAAGCTTTGCACTATAACAACAGTGGTACCTCGGGTTAAGTATTTAATTCATCCCGAAGGTCCGTTCTTAACCTGAAACTGTTCTTAACCTGAAGCACCACTTTAGCTAATGGGACCTCCTGCTGCCCCCACGCTGCTGGAGCATGATTTCTGTTCTCATCCTGAAGCAAAGTTCTTAACCCAAGGTACTATTTCTGGGTTAGCGGAGTCTGTAACCTGAAGCGTATGTAACCTGAAGTGTATGTAAACTGAGGTACCACTGTATATCAGAATTATCTCTAGTTGTGTTGCCTAAAAACAAGGTGACAATCTAGATTTTCGGAAAGGACTTCCTGGCCTGCTTGTGCCAGGACAGTCTGCCTGTCCCATGAGCAAAGACTTGTCCTGTGCGGATCTGGAAAAGATCTAGGTCTTCACTTGAAGACATGGGAAGATCTGAAGGGCTGTCAATAGTATTTTCCCTTTCCCTGATTACATAGTGTGGTTAACCCTTAAACTGACCTGTGTCAGTGCGTGCAGCCCTTTCTGTTTGTGTTAGTCTCTTCCTGCTTGATCTGCAATATTGCAACTGTTAATATTTGCAGCGATGTCCTAGACTACTGTTGGTTCTGTTCAGGTCTACTGGGTATTTTTATTTTTTACTGCAAAAGGTATCTCAAGCAGAGGGAGACATATGATTTTATTTTTACAAAATATCTGTATTAGCAAAATGAGCACATCCCCAAACACTCTTTTAAATGCTGCTATATTCTTTAACTGATCCCCAGATTCTTAACAGGCCAAATTACCCATTGGCACCTAACATGCAAGAAAACAAAAAGCCACTCCGTGTTATTTTTTAAACAACAACAACAACAACGATAATCCTTTAATTCTATCTGCATCATAATGAGGTTAGGCACCATGAGCTTATACAGAATCATCAGTGCTTCTTCCTCCCTTTCTTTTTCTTGTCTGAAGATGCATAAAATTCGGGGGGGGGGGGAGAACGGGGGGGGGGGGGTATTAAACTACACTACCAGAATGCATACATCCCCCTGCAATCCCAGTGGGTTTCCTCTGGCTTGTTAGGCTATTACTTTTCTTCAGTTGCAAGTGATAATGATGCGGCGAGGATATTCTGTTTGAGAAAATATTTAAATAAAGCTTCTTCATCTGCAAATGAGATGCAGCATATTTACATTTTTATTTGATGAAGCCTCTTCCTGCTATCTTTGTTCTTAATTCGGTCTCAAAAGAATTAGTAGTAAGAGAGGGAGAAATAGTCTGTAAATATGTATGAAATCAAATTTAGAGGGTAAGCTAAAAGGTATTGACTGCCAGTGGTGCTAAACGGCAGGGGGCAAAATTTCCTCCATGGTTTTCTTCTTGGCTGGAGATACATTGCCTTCCATCTAGATTATTTAATCCTCAAAATGCACATCAAAGCCTCCCATCAGGTGGTGTATGTCTTTATAGGCAGTTGAATGTCAAAGATCTAGCTTAAAGATTTTTGAAAAATGTAAAACATAATAGATCCCAGATAATAACACAGCAGTGGAGCTCCTGAACTGTTCCTTCCAGCAAAGAGCTAGCATTGCAGGTTCTGGCTAAATCTTTGTGGTGAATGGGGTGGGGGGTGGGGAGGAGGGGGTGGGGAGGGAAAGCACATTTCCTTACAAGAGCATGTGTGACATCCTTCCAGCTGATAGAAATAAAATGATGGTGTCGTGTTACCAGGCTAATATTAGCTTTCGAGCAATCTATTTTTTCCCTTCTATGCCCATGGCTTGCAAGAACAAAATAGGTTAGGAATTATCTGACACGCTCTCCTCAATTAGACAGCAGGGGAGGGTATGCAAAGCCCCCATGGAGGCTCCCCCTTCACTGCATACTCTTAAGAGATCCAGGATTATACCGGCACAATCCAAACAGTGTTTATTCAGAAGTCCCACTGAGTTTAGTAGGACTTACTCACTAATAAACATGGGTTCAGGGTTGCAGCTTAGATCCATCAATGGTCCCATTGCTAAAAGCCATGTGTGTGAGAGAGACTTGGGACACTGATGCTGGAAGAAGGGGGTGTTTACTCCTTCCTTCCCCCCAAATGTTTTTCTAGTAAAATATACCCCTTATCCAGGGGTGTAACAAAAAACACCTGACTTTTTTTTGGCCTAGTGAAGTTAATGTCAGTATATAACACTTGGCTGCTTTGATCTGCAGAATGGACACTGTTACATGTGCCACAAAATACTGATTCTGCACTTGCAAGTAGTGGATACTTTAGGGTGGCAGCACCCACACTTTGGAACTTTCTGCCTATTAACATCAGACGGGCACCTTCACTGTATCATTTCAGCACCTACTAAAAATATATATTATTATTTTTATTTAGGTAGGCCTACTCAGGCATGTAGAATATTGGTGTGTGTTCTAATCTGGTTTTCAGTTCATTGGTTTTTTTATTTTCTTTAAATTTTAAATATTTGCTTTTACTGGTGATTTTACTTTTGTTGTTTTTTTGTAGCGGCAGAGGTGTGTGGCGGCACATGGTGCTGGTGGTGCACGGTAGGGGTAGCAATGGCAGCCAGGCAGCAGTGGCAGTGTGTGGCAGTGCACAGGGGCAACGGCGGGTGCAGCGGTGGAGCAAGCTGATCGGGCGCCTGGGGCAGGATGCGTGTCTTGCGCCCAGGGCCAGCTGCCCATGGGGCAGGATGCTCCGCGGGGCCTCCGAGTAGTCTGCCTGCCTCCTCCCACTCAGCTGCCATACAGCGTAGGAGAGACGTGTGGCTTGGGTGTGCTGCAGGCCCCGCAGTCAGTGCCGTCTGGTATTTTGTCACCCCTATCAGTGGTGACACCCATGGTGGTCCGTCCCCACTGCACTCCACTACCTCCGCCCCTGAGCGGGTGGGGGTGATAGGATTCTTTCTCCATGTTTGCAGTCATGGGATTGTTGTCTATTACATGACGGTGTATGTTTTCATTCCACAGTGTGGGAAGTGACAGAGACAGGATGTTTCGTGTTACTGTGTTCCGTGAAGTGGGACCATTGTCCTCTGTTCTTTCTCTCTTTGCTGTCTGATGAGAAAGAGGAAGGAGCTAAGTCAGAACGCTCCAAGTGTATTATATGTAAATAAAAGTAGATTAGCCAAAATGCTGTACTACTGAGTTCTGTTTTGCAAACTGTGAATACTCTGTGGATCCCTAAGCATGCTGATGCTTCTTGGTATCATTCGCTGTGATGTTCAGGCTGAAGAAAGCTTTTGAAGCTCCCAAACGATCGACCAGGAGGGAGAGAACATGCCAGTCAGGCATGTGTCTCTGCCAGGATCCTACACGAGAGTAGGGCAATCCTAACAGGGGGTAGTGGCAGAATGTGCAGGTGGTGAGTGGTAGTGGTGATAAGGTGTGGGGACCCAGCACAACAAAAAAATTGTGGGTGCCTGGATCCCTAGGTCCCCCTGCAGTTAACGCTTCTGGAATGGTTACATTAGTTCTCTTGAGTAGATAGATACTGTAGCTCATTTCAGAAGATACTGTGGATTCTATATTACCACATTATGATGATCCACCATTTTGAGTGCAATATCTAGTCCATGTTCTAGACTGTGGGCATGTGAGGGTACTTGAGGTCTTGCGGTGCTTCAGAGAATCCTTACTTCAACCCCCTAATGCATCACAACAGGGGGCTAGCCCATTTAAATGGGTTTTGGATTTCCCCAGCTTTACAACTGGGACTAAACCTACTCCAAAGCATCCAGCGAAGATACAACTGCTAAATTAACAGATTACCTTGAGGGTTTGGATGAGAGTTACCATTCTGCCAATCTCTGCCCACCCATCTAAGCAATTTAAGGCGACAGTTTGGAGTGAGATATAACATCTCAGAACCTATCCATGGTTCAGAGTTCAACCCCAATCAAGACACACTAGATGCACATTATAATTAACTCTATGTACATGTGTAAATATGCCTGTTGTTTTTGTCCATGGAGTTTTCTTGGCAGGGATACTGGAGTGGCTTACTGGTTCCTGCTCCAGGTGGATCACGTTTAGTCGCCACGACAAGACAGTGATCCATGCAGGAGTTGGTGCCGTAGGAAACTCTTGAGAGTCCCATGGATTTCTTAAGGAAATCAGCACTGAGTGCTCACTGGAAGGACAGATCCTGAAGCTGAGGCTCCAATACTTTGGCCACCTCATGAGAAGAGAAGACTATCTGGAAAAGACCCTGATGCTGTGAAAGATTGAGGGCACAAGGAGAAGGGGACGACAGAGGATGAGATGGTTGGACAGTGTTCTCGAAGCTACCAGCATGAGTTTGACCAAACTGCGGGAGGCAGTGGAAGACAGGAGTGCCTGGCATGCTTTGGTCCATGGGGTCACAAAAAGTTGGACATGACTAAACAACTAAACAACAACAACACATGTGTAAAGTATGAAGGCAGCTGACATTGATGAACAGAAGCTTCACTTGATCTCCTTTAAACCTTGTTTAGCCCTGCAGTGCCATCTCCTCCTTCTGTTGTCTCTAGGCCTCTTTATCCATTTATGCATCACTTAAAACCTCCTCACAATCTAGAATTGTTGGCTCTAAGGAAGTCATGTCAGTCCTTATTAAATGAAGCAGCTGTTGTCAATTATCCCACCTCTATCACCTGCCGCACACTAAGGAATTTCTTTCAATTTGTATATTCCCACACCGGGCCATCCACCCTTTAAATACATGTTGCAGATAGATAGAGCCTACATCAAGAGAAATCATGAAGCACTTGGAACAAATTATGCACCGCAAGCTTATTCCGATTGTATTGAGGCATACAAGCACTCCTCATAGCATTCTGTTTCTTTCTTTTTTTCTCAAAGAGCAACCTCAAAACTCCTAGAACTTTGCAGTGCTCTTGGCTTATACATTTATATTCAAATTCCCATTGGCTTCCTTCTTTGCATGTTATATACAGCCAGCATAACTTTCCTGCACAACAGCTTCCTTTTTGGGGATACTGTGATCTTATGCCAGCAGACAAACTTGGAAGTAACGGTGCATTTGGCTGCCCGTGTGGGACCATCATGTGATCAGTCATTTGCATGCTCAGACATTTGCATTTTCCAGCTCCACTTGCTGAGCATTGTTAACACAGCTGCAGCATTGCAGCAAGATGAGTCCATCCCGTTCACCACGGTAAAGCATACTTGTCTTATCAGGGTGCAGAAATTTAGATCCAGCACTGAGGCAGCTTGTAATTCATTGGGTATAGACTAACATACACTGTAGGAAGGCGCAGCTTTGCCCCACTTCCTTGGTAAGGAGAGCCAAGGCTGAGAGAGAAAGGGGAGCTGTGGAATGGCGTCTGCTTGATTGGCATGGGGATGGATTAGAAGAGGTGCTGTTAAAGGTGCTCCTTCCCTGGCTTGTCAGTGCAGTGCAAAATGGCAGCCCATAGTACAGCAGTGTGGGAGTAGTCATTGCCTTTCATAGGTGCTAGATGATTTGCTCCCTGGACCCTGCTAAATTGGTCAAGGCAAGATGTCGTCCCCCTCCCCCTTCGCCTACTTCACAGTGTTAGGCATTAAGTGAGCTTGTGGGTAAATTGGCTGTGGTCACTACTGGCAAGTATAGTGCAGCTATTGTAAAAAACAAAACAAAAACCCTTTGGTTGTGTTTGGATGCTCTTCTGAACTCCCATCAGTGGTTGCTGTTCATCTGTTCCACATAAGGTAAAAGGTAAATGACCCCTGGATGGTTAAGTCCACTCAAAGACGACTATGGGGTTGCAGTGCTCATCTTGCTTTCAGGCCAAGGGAGCCAATGTTTGTCCACAGACAGCTTTTTGGGTCATGTGGCCAGCATGACTAAACCGCTTCTGGCACAATGGGACACCATGACGGAAACCAGAGCACACAGAAACACCATTTACCTCCCCGCCTCAATGGTACCTACTTATCTACCTGCACTGGCATGCTTTCGAACTGCTAGGTTGACAGGAGCTGGGACAGAGCAATGGGAGCTAACCCCGTCATGGGGATTTGAACTGCTGACCTTCTGATCAGCAAGCCCAAGAGGCTCGATGGTTTAGACCACAGTGGAGGCTGCTCCTTTTTCTTCAAACTTGAATGTATCCCTCATCATCATTTATTTGGAACTGTTAAACTGTTGTAATGCATTCCAAAGAAGGTAAGTCTTGAATACAGAGTTTGGCAGGTGGCTCAAAACATAGCAATAATTGTGTTTACATAGTAGCAGCCATCTAAAATATGCCTTGAATTTCTATTCCCTACAGCAGAGCCAATGTGGTACCTGTGAGTTCCAGTGTGCCCTCGGGTACCACAAAAGGTAAACATCCCTGCAAATATCCACAAGATGTTTTCTCTACCTGTTCAGTTCCTATTTATACTGGCTCAGACTCTCCTACATGGAACAAGTCCCTATGAACAATCCCTAAGCAGCTGGGGCTCTAAGCTCCTAAAATAATGCCTTCCTAAGTATCAACCATCTTGGGCTCTATGATCAGCAAGGGAAGCGCTGTTGGTGGAGCCGCCACTGAGGGCTGACCATTTAGTGGTGACTCACAGCAGGGTCTTCTTGATGGTGGCTCCCCATTGGTGGAACGCCCTCTCTAGTGACTTTCAGGATAAACTTTTAAACACCCCTGTTTACCCAGACATCTGATGGCTGAAAGGTCTGTCCCAGGCAAGCCTGGAATTATTAGTTTTAGATTTGGCTTTAGGAATTTTAAACTGTTTATTGAAGTTTTAGTTGTATTGTTTTAATACTGACATGTTTGCCACCCTGTGCTGCTTTGTAGGAAGGGTGGGACAGAAATGCAATAAATGAATAAATAATAATAATAATAATGTCTTTCAAATGAAGGTGGAAACCCATTGTGTGTGTTTTGTTATCTTAAAGTGCATGCAATTCTTATGTAGGACAATTGAACTTTTAAGAACAGTGGCCTTCCTGCAATTATTTCCATCTCGATCCCAATATTTTGAGTTTTCTTCCTCTTTTCTCTTCCAGTTATTAGGTTTTTAAACAGTAAACTGTCACGGTGGCCTCAAAGCACCTCCCCACTTTGAAGATCTTGATATATTTTGATCATCCGCATCCTGGTGACGGCACTGACTGCACGCTGTCGAGTTGGCAGAAGGCAGTTGTTGCGGCTGTTGCTTTTTTTCCGAGCGCCCCCTTGACTCGCCCGCGAGGTTTGCCACAGAGAATTCCATCATTGCAGACGGCTTTACAGATAAGACTGTTAAAATACACAGACAACAGTGTGAAGAATTGAAATGACAAGGCTGCAGAGGTGGTTTAAACTTCAGTGTGTGCAGAGAGTCATCTGCTGAGGTAACTATCGGTGCTCAATAGAACAGAAAGCTAACTGGATGCATACCAAAATGGCTTTTTTTTAAAAAAAAGTAAACCCTTCTCTTCTTTCCCAGATGCATCACTTCATGTCATTTCTTTTTTCCCCTAGTACACTCTAGGGTTGGGATTACTTTTCTGTGCCTTCTTCTCATAATAAATGGAAATCAGTGCTGTTAATTATAATAATGAACAGCCTAATGCCGTTTTCATCTCTGTTGTGCTTTTCTTTCTTGTGGGCCCATAGGAATCTGGAAGGTGCTATGAGATGCTGGACTCGATGGGCCTTTGGTCAAGATATTTTGCCGCCTGAGGCAAAGGACAGGATGCTGCCTCTTGCTATTCCATGTACAAAGGCCAACCAAGATAGCATTTCAATGCTAGCAATGCAGCAGTATGCTCCACTGCACCTCAACCAGCCTAGCTTACAGTGTATAGGGAACACATGAGACATGCATAGGTCCGTCTACCTCACAAGTAACTGCCTCACTCTGCCTAATGATAGGACTGGCCCTGCTTGCTCTGATGCAGCAGGGCTTTTCATGTGTGCTTATGTTTCTAATGCCATTACACCAAAACAGAAGTTGATATAGGATAGTGCACTAAACAGTCATGCTCACTAGGAATATAGTTACGTTGAAGTAAACAGCTTAGATGTTGTTGGGTTGTTGTTTAAATTACACTGTGAATCCAGGGCTTCTTAAATTGTTTGTGTGGGTTGGGTGAAGTGGTGTTGTTTTCATTTGTTAGTATGTTTTTTTGTTTGTATATTGTAAACCACCCTGTGATCATTGGAAGGGTAGTATAGAAATTTAATTAATTTAATAAGATGGTGATGATGAGCTGAACCTTCAGGAGAAAGTTATTCCACAAATGGGGTGCCCTTGCTGAAAATGTGCTCTTGCACACTAATAGCAGTAAATGACCAAACTATCAAGATAAGTTTCCCAGCACATTTTAGCTCCCAGGCACAAGACAGCGAGAAGTGTTTCTTTTGGTAACTGAGTACTAAGGTGTTAAGGGCTTGATGTGTCAAGACCAAGACCTTGAATTGGGTTCAGTATCAAATGGGCCACTATTGCAGTTCTCCAGGAACTGGTGTTATATGGCGAGTTGTCAACCCCATCAATCTTTTCCATTGTGCACTGGTGGCAAGCTCCAAACCATTTTCAAGGGCAGCCCTACATTGAGCTTTTTGAAATAGTTTAACAATAGAGGCTGCCTAAGTATGTTTTGTGGTGTGTTAAAGTAAGAAAAGTAACTGCCCTATGTAAAAAGTCCTTGGGCACAATGAGATCATTCCTTTAAGTCTATTTGGATTTTAGATAGTATATGGTTTGTTTCCCCTCTACTGTAAGAATTCATGTTTCTGAGACAGGTTATTCTTTTGAAAGTGCTTATTTCATCAAGGCCTCCAGGACCTTAATTTTCTACTCATTGCATTGCCTTGACAACAAGGTGTTCTCTGTGAAATAGCCTGACAACACTGGGTAATAATAATAATAAGCCTCTTTCTGCCATGTTTAGGACTGGGGGCAGATGCTTTGGAAGAGCCCAAAACAGTTATAGCCAAAGAATCGGAGTTGCTAGAAGCTTCTGTGTCCTTACTTGAGTCAATGGAAATGTCATATTAGTATTCTTTAAAATTCAGAATGACTTTTATGAAGAACATAGGCAGGCTAAATTCTGTCCCACCTCAAATCTGAATCCTGCAAGCACTATATATAATGTAAGTTTATTTTAGCTTGCAGTTTTCCACAGTTTGCTTTGTTATAAGTGAATAACAGTTTCTACCCAAATGCGATGTTGGTTTTAAATGCATTGTAAGGAGTCTGTATGAGAGTATATTGTATTTAAAAAATGGGGTATCAGAGTTTTTAGGGGCTAGCCAGGCTGGGATAGCTGGGATAGCAGGCTTGTTTTGAAAGTTTTATGCAGATTTTTCAATTTCATTGTTCTGTATGGGATAATGACAATAAAGATATGTATCGTAACAAGAATGCTGAGGCCAAGAGACTAGTGGCCTGCCTTACTGTACCAAGTCATGGCAGATTGAAACTGATCCTAGTTCACCGTCCTGTATCAGCTTTAGAAGTTACCTCAGCCATGGACTTTGGATTTTGTAAGTATTGAAAATGAGGGCAGAGAGGCTGGGGAGAGAGTTGGAATAGTTGTGGTGTTATTTCAAATAGACTGGGGGATTACAGTACTTCATTGCCCATCACACCTCATGAGAGACAGCATCGGCTGTCTCTTAATTGTTAACTCTAGATCTCAGAAGTCTTTGTCATACAACTAGCAGGCTGTTTGGCTCAAAGGGCATTCTAAGCTCATGAGCTTACATAGTTTGTAATGAGCACAGAGACTTAATTACTTTCTTCCATCAACTGAAGCAGACCCTCTAGGTCAGGCTTAAAGCATATTGATGAAAAGTACAGGAAACCTCACAGACAAGCAGCCCGGCAGTATACTTTTCTTTGTAGTTACCCAGAAGAATTCTCTCTGTCTCTCTCTAGTTCATAATTTCAAACATAACGGAAGAAAAGACATTCATTATGAACAAGGCAGCTACCTGCACACAAGCTGTTTTTTGATGGCTCCTCAGAAAGTATACATGCTCTGGCTACCGCTGATATTATTTTAAAGCTACTGCTACCTGTTTTTACCTGAACTGAAATCTGAGGCATGGGTTTGCATTTGTTTTGGAATGAGTGAATGAAAAATTGAACGGAATGGCAGTCCTTTGGTTAAGATTTGTTTCATTTTGAAATGGAGAGGAATGAATGAGGGACCTACCTGGGACTCAAATGAGTATGATTGCGAGGCTTACCTGCTATAGTCGCAACAGAAACCCTCTTGGAGATTGTCCTCTAGGGGCCAGCATCATTCCAAAGCACCAGGTAGATAAAATGGCTGCCACCACAAAAAAAAAGTATGAGTGCCACTGAGGGAGGAGAGTTGCAATTTTCTTCACGGTGTCCCAGAACTGCATAATGTCTGTGGTATTGCAGGTAATTAAAAGATGGCTTTCAGGAGGCAGCTGAGAGATGCTGTACTGCAGCCCTCACTATAGACAGTGGCAAAAGAGGAGAAAAAAAGAAAAGAAAAGAAGAAATAGAAGAAAACATATGTACTGTTATGAGCTGGAGGTGATGAAAGTCTGGGCTCCCTTCCATGCAGCCCTGGCCCAGTATACCTGAGGGACCGTCTCCACCCCCATCATTCTGCCCAGACACTGAGGTCCAGCGCTGAAGGCCTTCTGGTGGTTCCCTCCCTGAGAGAAGTGAGGTTACAGGGAACCAGGCAGAGGGCCTTTTCAGTAGTGGTGCCTGCCCTGTGGAACATCCTCCCATCAGATGTAAAGGAAATAAACAACTATCCAACTTTCAGAAGACATCTGAAGGCAGCCCTGTTTAGGGGAGCTGTTAATGTTTGATGTTTTATTGTGCTTTTAATATTCTGTTGGGAGCCACTCAGAGTGGCTGGGGAAACCCAGCCATATGGGTGGGGTATTAATAATAAATAACAATAATAACAATAATAACAATAATAACAATAAGAAGAAGAAGAAGAAGAAGAAGCAGCAGCAGCTAGCTTCTTGGTGAGGTGATGGGCCATTAAGAGGAACAAAGGAAGTGTCTCTGTGTGAGACAACAAATGGGTGGGGTACCCTTCCTCAACTCATGGGTAGTTAGAAGGATAAAGGCAGAGGTGAGAGCAGAGAGATGACTGATATGAGCGCTAAAGGCTAGAAGCAGGAGACTGGGAAGCTAGAGTGATGTTTGATGTCTGTTTGAATCCAAGACTATGACTATGACTTTACAACCTACTTTCACCATCCTCTACACCTGGCTTAAATAAATCTGCCCCTCGGGGCAGTAAAGTGGGATTAAACAAGGCAAAACCCCAGTTAACACCCGAGGAGGAAATCCCGAAGCAATCTCGTTCTGGAGGTCCATTCTTAACCTGAAACTGTTCTTAACCTGAAGCACCACTTTAGCTAATGGGGCCTCCGGCTACTGCTGCGCCACCACTGCACGATTTCTGTTCTCATCCTGAAGCAAAGTTCTTAACCCAAGGTACTATTTCTGGGTTAGCGGAGTCTGTAACCTGAAGCGTATGTAACCTGAAGCATATGTAACCTGAGGTACCACTGTAAATGGAACAGTGTTAATTCAATAACTGTAAAAATCAAAACTGGTGAACTAATTTTCACTAGAAAATGCTGGTTTTACAATGCCCAGTTATCATTCAATCCTGTTCTACTCTCCCTCATCTTACATAAAGTTCTCTGCTTCCTTGGATAAGCATGACAGTCCCAAATCATGAAATGCTTTGTTTATGAAGAGGTTCTTTTGCCTCTTAATCAGTGTAGAACACAATCAGAGCTTGCAGAACTGTAGTGGTAATTTCATTAAAATAATTACACATGCAAGAGATTAAAGGGAAAAGGTGGATAGCAGAGGAGACAGAGAATCAACACCTGCGTGATCACAAGCCAGCATTGATTTCACTGAAGGAAATGAAAGCTTGTGTTGATTGTCTTGAGGACTTGTATCCAGTGTTATTAGCTTTTTATAGATTCAGACACATATTCTCAGATCAGAAATGGGCCGTTAGGATCTTTTCATCTTTGGTCAGCTGTGTCATTTGTCAGGAGAATTGTAAGCTGTAAAAGTGCCAATATCTCATCCAAATACATTTGTTTTGGGTGAGAAAAATTAAAATACAAATGAAGATCAGCATCTTCTCTCCCTTCCCCTTTGTACTGTGGCCCCAGATTGATCACCCGATATTGGCTGAAGCCTCAGGTGCAAAACAGATGTATCAATCTTTTTCGAAATCTTGCAGTTTGCAACACATGGTGTTGCAACAACTTTGCCCCTCCCTCCTTTTTCTTTTTGCTGCCATGTGTGAAACAGAATGAAAGGCTTTCACTAATGAAAAACACATGATGCACTCAGGCTTGAACAGAAGCTCGGCTGCATAAGAGAAGACAATACCAAAAGTAAAACAAAACAAAATTGCTAACAGCATATGGCAGTCGGCGGAGCAAACTTCATAAGCAGCGAAATGACGGGACAGGGCTAAATCCCTGAGAACGGGCAAGCACCATCCAGAAACCTGCAAGATCGTATCCATACTTATAAACAAACAATCTTGTTGCTTAAGGGTTATAGAAATTTAAATGCAAATTGCACTTTGTAACGATGCCCTGGAGACAAATGCTATAATCATTTTCTTGAGGATGCAGCATTTACAAACTTAGTTTTCTCAAACTTGTTTCCTTAGAAACTAGAACATTGTATTATTCAATCCCTAACAACAGCAACAACAACAATAATATCCTGTTCTGATGACTAAAGATCCGGAATTCAAAAGTCATTAATTCCGCACAAAGCACGAGATGATTGTATGTTTCCTCTCCCTCTCGTTCTGGAAATATCTTCCAGGGCGAAACCTTATCTGACTTGGAATGCCTTCTGATCTTTGCATCTCTGAGGGCTGCATCAGAACAAAAGTACAGTTACTGAAAGAAAGAAACACAAAGTGCCTGGCAAAAATCTGCGTTGGTTCTCAAAACTGTGTGCGTGCAGCTACTGTTTGTGCTACAATGGGGTCTGGTTTCAGTGTTTGCTACTCATCATTACTGGAACTTTGAGACAGTGGTTTAATTACACTTCCCAGCGGAAACAGGATTCAGGGAGGGGATCCCTTTCTTGACAAAGCCCGGGTTGTGCCAAGGAGTGCTATGATGAGGACATTTCCCCTCCCTTGGATGGGACACTGCATGCAGCAAATAGAAAACTAGTGCATCAACCTATTCTGCGCCGGCCACCAGTTGGCAGCAGGGGTTTGGGGATTCACACTTCTCTGTCCAGCCTCCCATCATAAGAATCTGGCTCCCACTCATCCCACAGCTACTGCTTAGCATAGTGAATCTGTTTCCACACCCTGCTTAAAAGTACCTGGGTTTTTTTTCCCCATTGCACGTCCCCATTGCTCCTAACGTGTACTAAATTTGCATCCATTGGGGAAAAAACCACATCCTTCAAAAGTATTGCTAGTAGACCAGTTTTTTAAGGACCAAATTAAGTCGGGAAAACCATTCCAATTTCCATGGGATTCTCCCCACCCCCAACACACATAAAGAAAGTAAAAACGGGTGCTGGTGGGAATGAGAGCCATGATTTGTGGTGGATTTAGCCCATTTCCTGGTACTGTTTTCCGAGGATGAAAGACATCTTTCCCAAAGTTGCTACTAGTCCTGGTTGAGGAAAACACATGCACAACACACACACAGGGAATTTAGCAGCTTTTATGGCAATCCAGATTAATCCATAGTGCTGTGACTCCAATTCAGTATCCTCAACAACTGCTTTTACATTGGGGGGGGGGAGAGATCTGTTCATGGGTCTTCTGGCAACAAATCTCATTTACCTCTCACACCAACAACTTAATATAATTTGAGTTCTGAGGGGGCATTTCAAAGAAACTTGGCAGAGAGCATAGCGAAGGTTCTCGCAAAAATGTGATGCATTTCGTTAGTCTGTGCCCCTAAACTATAGAATAGTAAAGCTAACTGGTCAATTAGCCAGAGCATTCCCAGCATGGTGAGAATTGAGTTTGGAACAGAAATATCAATAGCTGTAGGACTTCCTTGTAATTTCTTGGTGGTGCAATAGGAGGGTCAGAGAAATGTGAGCAGGACCCTAAAGTGGGGTTCAAAAAAAAAATCACTTCAGATATTAAAAGTGTGCATGAGGGTAGCCCACTCCTACACATAGAGCTCCTCCATGTGAGGGGTGATCCTAGTTGGTCCAAGATTCCCACTCTCACAGAGAAGCTCTCTATGTGTCATTTGCTACAAATATGGGACCTTCTCATGGTCCTCAAGTGCCAGCTATGAAGAGGAGCATAGGAACTGCCTTATATCAATGCAGATCCATATAGTGCAGTATTGCCAACGCTATTCGACAACAGCTCTGCAATATCTTTTCACAGTCTTGCAGCAAAATCCTGAGGGTTGATTCTGATACTTCCTTCACGCATGGCAAATGCTGTGGTCCAAGGCAGGGCACAACCCGGGGGGGGGAGTATGGCCCCTTCATACATGTTTTTAATGTGTGAGAAGGGTCATAGTAACTCCCTTTTCCAGAAGTGCCTCTTGATTCTAGTGAATTTTTACCAATTTCTACCTTTTGGTGTGAGATCTGCTTGAACCACAACCTGGGATAGGAAGCACTGACTTAGCAATGACTTGGTGAATCCCACACCTTTCAACATCCAAATTGAGATGTTTCTTTTCTTGGTCCCGAGCTCTCCTAGAGCCAGCTGACTCATGCCAGAACATCAGACCAAAAATGGGACATGCCGGGAATCCAATCAGAAGCAGGGATGTTTTTTGTAATTCCGGGATGTCCCACTTGAACCGGGATGGTTGAGTAGTATGGAATCTCCATGGTCTTGTGACAATGGCATTGGAAGCAAACACATCAGTGTCTTGTGGTGCCATATGCACTGCAGACTCCACTGATGCAATAGGGGATAAGATCGCAGGATGGTAGCTCCTACCGTGTTAGGACAGCATACATACTGGTCTTCAGTGAACAGGATGGGAGTGAGCAAGGAAATCATCCCTCCAAGCAGAGCCTGAAGGCAGGAAATCCTCACTCTTCACAAAGGCTGCAACAGCCCTGTAAACCTCCCAATCTGGTAATCCATCTCCTTATTATGGGAAAAGCCACAGCAAATGTGCCTGGCTAAAAATCACTAGCACAGGTGTGCCCTGTACACCCAATTTATTGGATCATCAGCTTAAGTTGCAACTTCTACTACTGCCACTGATATTACTTGCTCTAAGGAATTGCCCAGGAGTCCTCAGTCAATCCCGAATCTTTTATTGTTTCCTGCATGCCCCATTTTTTTTTAGCCATGAAAGTGTTATGTTGAGGACTTCTGTTTTACACAAATGTTTTCATGAGTGCTAGCCCACGTTTCTGCTCCCCCCCCCCCTTCTTAGATGGCTGGTTCTGTTAAAAGGTGAACAGTTTTCTTACAAGCCTTTTGTACATTATCAAAATACGTGGAGCATTTCTTCTGCTTTGTTTTCCTTCTGCTCATAAAGCAGACATGACTATTACCGTTTGTTGTACAAATGAGATTTTCTGTGCCTCGCATAAATTCTTTATCTAATGTGTTTTTGTAGGAAATCAATATCAACAATGATGACAAAATATCACAAAATTAATATGAGATATGCTTTGCCATGCATTTTGCAAATTAAGCTTCATAGGGGCGATTTCACAAATATCTTTCAATATATTATAGCTTATCATTTCTTTATGCAAATATGATTTTGTGGCAATTTACGGCTCTACACTCTACAACATGTCACGTTTCTCCGAATAATGGCCCTTTGACTCTCACTTGAATTTTTCCTGTACCTGTCCAACCATTTCCCCCTCCAGTGAATGCCACAAAAGGAGCAGCACATATATACAGCATTATATATTCAGATCCTGTTTGAGCATTAATGCTATGGCAAAGAGAAGTTAAAGCATTCATGAATTTAAATATTTTTCATATAAACTATGTAAATATAATGATTAACAATCAGCTGCATTCACTATTCAAGACATGCAATGTAGCTTTTTCCTAATTACACTCACCACTGTTGGGAGGATGTGACTGCAGAGGAAAATTAAACTATTTGTATTTATTCAGTGTTACTCTATGGCATTAAGTAGAAAACACAGTTATCGGCACCGAGTGCAAGACGCTGCAATAATCTAAGGGTGGGGTGTGTGTAACTACAGCTTCCAGAGCTTTTGAGGTGGCAAAAGAGTCAACTTTATGTCACCTGCCATTCCACATAGGGAGCTGTCTTGTGCTGGGTCAAACCATAGGTCCATCTAGCTCAGCACTGTCCCCATTGAATGACAGTGACTCTCCAGGGTTTAAGGCAGGGTACATTTCAATGCAGATGTTGGGAATTGATACTGAGACCTCATTCATGCACAACAGATGCTCTACCTCTCAGCTATGGCTGATTTTTTCCTCTCATAATCTCATCATCAATAAGAAAACACTGATGAACATTATGACTATGTAATGTAAGGTCTCCCTACACTCCAGCCTCACTCAGTGAGGATAGAAAGCTATATGCTCACCAGGAACCCATCCAAGGCAAGCATCTGATGTGGTCCATTGTCAGAGTGGCATCTTGCACTTGGAAACTGAAAGAAATCCATCCTGCTATGTTGTCTGTTAATAGCAATCCCACACTATAACAAGTTACTGCTGGACATCAGGAACAAAGTAGAGGAACCCCCAATAGGTGGCCCTATGTTCAAATCCTGACACTTCCAGTTAAAAAGATCAGGCAGCAGCAGGGAATGGAAAAGACCTCCATCCTTGCTATATTCTCTTTTACACTGGCATTTCTCAAACGCTCCCCCTGCCTCCATGAACTATTGAGCTTCGGCTCTCCAAATTAGGCTGCAGCATTGTGTGATCTGGCTTTCATGAAAGTTCATTACTGATCAGAGCAATCAGCTGTGTGCTTCATTTACTTAATTGTGCAATAATGGTTTGAAATTTGCTTTACCTATATACTATACTGCAAACTATCCTCAGGGGATAATTGCAGATTAATTAATAAATGGAGCCATTCATGGGTTCAGCTGGGTGACTTCCACCAGGGTTCCAAACATGGGTCCATTGATGATGGAAAAAAAGAACGCAAGCCTTATTTTGCAAAGTATGTTCTCTCACCGGGAGAACATCCAGACCAACATTCAGATAAATGCCACTGAGATATTAAACACATTTACTGGCAAGTGGGTCCCATTGAACTCTGAGAAGGTTACTTCTGAGCAAGCATACTTCTGAATGCCCTGTGTATCTATCAGAATTAGATGTGACACTAGCTCTCTTGAGGGGTCATTTTCTGAAGAGCGAACACCAATAGGGGAGGACTGCATGGTGACACATTAATTAGCCCCGCCACCAGAGCCACATGACTCACCTGTCCCCTGCGCATGTTTACAGCAAACCTCTGTAGCCTTCTGTACCTGCGCAGTAACCACTGGACCCACCAGCCACTGGCAGAAGCACCAGCTAAAGCAGTGCTTTAGAGACATGCAGTTGCCAAGGCCACATACCATTGCATTCTTTTAGCTGAAAGTGCAGCTGCTTCACTTTAAAGCAAAAAGAAAACCAGCAATGGTAGCTACACAGCTGCGTACTTCATCTGTGATACAGTGTGTGATGCAGCAGCAAAAACAGCTAATGCTGTTCCAGCCTGCATCAACAGAAGTACAGTGTGCCATTCGAGGGAAGTCATAGTTCTGCTCTGTTCTGTGTTGGTCACACAACACCTGGAATAATGTGTCCAGTTCTGGGCGCCACAATTTAAGAAGGATGTTGACAAGCTGAAACGTGTGCAGAGGAAGGTGAACAAGATGGTCAAGGGTCTGGAAACCAAGTCTTATGAAGAATGGTTGAAGGAGCTGCGTATGTTTAGCCTGGAGAAGAGGAAGGAGCAATATAATAGACATCTTCAGATATTTGAAGGACTATTTATTTTTATTTTTTGGTACTATGTTATGTATTTTTGTGTTTTTATACAGGCCAGGTTTACAGGCCAGGCCATTCTTCTTTTTCCTGCTAGCCCGTTGGCAACTTTACAGAAATTGGGGCTGGAATGTATGCAAGGTCAGGATCCGAGTGGAATTGGGAGCACAGAGGTTGGTGACTGAGTGTCTATCAAGGGACAGTATGATTGTCATAGAATGATGCTGGCTGAGTGTCTAAAAGCCCGAAGGCAGGCAATCAGATTGAAGCCAGAAACATTATGGCTGTATCACAAATATAATGATTCTCATTATATAATGATTCATCATCCTCAGTGGTGGTGTTGCAAATTCCGGACAAGACAGAATGGCAAGAAAAATGATTTGGCTTTAAATTTCAAAAGGAGACTGATGGTGGTACTGCAAATCCATCAATTGTTTCTTTAAATGAATATATAATATGCTGCCATTAAAAGAATCCCATGACAGCATTTGTCATCCTTTGTGATTATGGGCAGGATTGTATGCTTGGACAAGATGCTACATTGATTTCTGTGAGTGCAAAAGATCTAATTGCATTCTAAGCAACATCCTTCTATTGCAGCGAGCTCTACGGGAGCCAAAAAAAGAAGATAAAGGAAGTCTGCAATAGGCTGTACCCATGTGTCACAGAAGTTGTACATGTGAGGCAGCCCAAAATTTGTTGGACAGCAATCCCCATCATCCCTGACCATGGGCTATGTTGGCTGGAACCATTCTGTGTGAAGACTGCTACCTGCATTCAGGCGGAGGCTTTGAGACTTTAGATGCGGGAGTCTACCATCTCTTGAGTACACTGGGATATTTTTTCTCTTTCAGTGTCTGCTTCTGTGGGACCCACCAACTGCTTTGTTAAACTCCATCAAGAAACATCTGAGATTTACAGGGAGGTTTGGCGGGAAGGCACAGCTTGGCTTCTTGTTGGATTTTTGTTTTTCCCTGAACCAGCCTGCCAGATTGTAGAAAGCTTATCTTGGTTAATAATGCCTTCATTCAGCCCTCTTCTTCAGCATCATCATATCCATGTATTACAAGCCAGTTATGCATCTTCTAAATCTAGATCAAGGGTGGGGGACAACCAGAGGTGAGGGAAGCCAGAAACAAAAGCTGTCTATTTTGCCTTCGTGCAGCAGGAAACTTTCTGCACAGATACACACACTTCTCTCTGTCCTTCATCAATGTTAAGAAGATGCACTTTCAGAGTTCAGGGACACATTCCAGCCTGGTGAAAATACTTAGAACCAGTGTGAGGTGTGACCCAAGGAGATGGGGTCTGAACAGGGAAAAGTTGAGAGTTGCTACAGATGGGGATGGGCTACCTTAGGGATGGGAGTCTGTGTCCTTCTTAAAGTGTCCTTTCTTAAAGTGGTATTCCAGGCCTCCAGTCACTAACATCCCAAGCATTATTGCATAGAAAGTATTACTACTACTACTTTTGCTTATGATACGAGAAATGACCTATATTCCAATATCGATGGGACAGGGGGAGACACGGTCTTAATCATTTAATTATGGTACTATGTAAATAATAAAGAAAGGGCTGTGATTGTGGGAGTTCCCATGCTCCACAGAGCTCCACAAAGTGGTGGCAGGGAATTCAGATTTCCCTGTTTTTCCAACTCAAAACAGCAGTAGTGATCTGAGAGCCTTTACTATGCTCCCCCACCCTTTTTTAAAAAAAGTTAATTTTCATTTATGGTGGATTTCCCTTGAAACATCTCGAAATAGTTGACAATAAGAACGTTCGGCCAAAAGGCCTAGATGGTGCCTTGAAGGCTGGGCTCATTTGCAGACCGTTGGGCAAAGAAAGATATAACAGGAAAATCCTTGATACCAATTAGTGCATTCCCAAGGTGGTCTGAGGAGGGGAGCAGAGCTTGATCCCTATTTAAGGGACAAGATGACTTCCCTCCAGCCTTTCCGTTTGCAGCAGCACCCGCCCTCCATCCCTGTCTCCCAGTGTGCTTCAGGGTCACCACTAGGGGGCCATGTAGGAGTCCCCCCCCCACAAATTCCCTCATACACCTGGGGTTCTGTGGTCCCAAGGGAGGTGACTGGATAAGGCTTCCCTTCTCACCTAGGAAGCCACGTCCTAATTCCTCAGGCAAGGGCGGGTCGCTCAATGGCTATAGTTCTACAGTGAGCTTAGTTCCTGCCCCATAGTTTTCCCCATCTGCTGATTTTAATTTGAGGTTTAAATAAAAATGGCCCAGTTTAACCCCTGCTTATGTGCCTGCCTCTTCATTTGCCTATCGGGACGCAAAATGATCAGCATTAAAAACATATAAATATGAATTTCAGTTCTGATACAAACTGGGGGGGGGGGGGAAGCACCCTATTCTTTATCATGGTTTCTTCAGATTTCAACCACTGTTCTCCTATCTGTTTGGGGGCAGAATCAAGGTTTATCCTGACCTTAAGATAACTTTGCCCTATAAGCGGCTTGCATTTAAAAAACAGAAAAATAAATTACATCCAACCCAGTGAAATTATGTGACAACAGAAGCTAACTAACCTCTCGCTGAACTTCTTTTATCACCGAGTGAGTCACAGCCTGACTGAGCAAATGTCCAGTGTCTTAAGTACAATTCAGCAGGGACTAGTGTAACAGCTTGCCAAAAGGAAAGGTGGAACCAAGAGGAACTGTCATGTTATTTTTAATCCAACTTGGAAAAGAGGAGATTGAAGAGATGAGATAGCCATCTTCAAATATCTAAAGGGCTGTCACATGGAAGATGAAGCAAGCTTGTTTTCTCCTGCTCCGGAGGCTAGGACCCAAACCAATGGATTCAAGTTACAAGGAAGGAGATTCTGACTGAACATCAGAAAGAACTTTCTGACAGTAAGAGCTGTCTGACAGTGGAGCAGACTCCCTCGGGAGGTTGTGGACTGTCCTTCCTTGGAGGTTTTTAAGCAGAGGTTGGATGGCCATCTGTCATGGATGCTTTAGCTGAGGTTCCTGCATTGCAGGAGATTGAACTTGATGACCCTCAGGATCCCTTCCAAATCTACAATTATATGGTTCTATTAAAGGATGTGGGTGGCGCTGTGGTCTAAACCACAGAGTCTATGACTTGCTGATCAGAAGGTTGGCAGATTGAATCCCCGTAACAGGGTGAGCTCCCGTTGCTCGGTCCCAGCTCCTGCCAACCTAGCAGTTTGAAAGCACGTCAAAGTGCAAGTAGATAAATAGGTACTGCTCCAGCGGGAAGGTAAACGGCCTTTTTCGTGCACTGCTCTGGTTCACCAGAAGCGGCTTAGTCATGCTGGCCACATGACCCGGAAGCTGTACACCAGCTCCCTCGGCCAGTAAAGCGAGATGAGCACCACAACCCCAGAGGCGTCTGCGACTGGACCTAATGGTCAGGGGTCCCTTTACCTTTACCTTTATGGTTCTATTATATAATTCCTAATATTCCTACACAAACCTAGCAATGTCAGATATTTACTAAATGCATCATGGAGTATACATCTTAACTGATCAACTTACCTCAGAGTCAAATTGTCGTCTTACTGGGGTGAAAGATTCTCAATTTTCCTCACTGGGGATGCTGGGAACTTGTTTCCACTTCCTGATCTTTACAGCTATCCCTAATAACATATTAACTACGCTAGAAGGTTTGGGGTGCACTGGATGTTGGCCATTGAGATTATTATTCTTACATTGGCATTCATGAGCAGCATCAGATGGGGGCTGATCATGCCCCACACTGTTCAAACTAAAATTTAAAATTATTCCCATCCCCCCCCCCCCGGAAACAATTTCCGCTCTGCAAGAAGAAAAGGAAAAGAGGATGCCTTCTGAAAGAGCACACACACAAAATTGATTTTTGGCTGAGTGGCAGATCACCACTATACTTCCCAGGTCTAGCCTTTGACCACAAAGAGGCAGTAGGATCTGATGGAAAGTGTGTTACATTTTTATTTGGAGGTTTGGATTCTTGCTTGACCACAGGGTGCTTCGCTAGTCCCGAAAAAAAATAACTTTTTCTCGGCTCAACTAACCTCTGAGTGGCAAGGACACCAATATGTCAAGTAAGATTGCCCTCAAAATAACAGTATTTTTGGTCTTCAAAATGGACATTTCAGAGGCTCTATTTGCTAGAGGCATGGCTGTCCCCACAGGGAAGGGACTCATACAAATACTGCAAGTCCCCTTAAGGGCCTTAGAGACTTTAGCTGTATAGCTAGAATTTTCATGGATGACTCCAGGGTTCAGAAGTTGTGTTCTCCCCCCCCCCCTTGCTTTCAGCGGGGGATCAACACAAACTAAAGTTGCACACTGAGCCTGAGAACTCAGCTCAGGAGTTGAAGGAGAAAAGGAGAAAACCACTGTACAGGCATTGTTCTCTCATCATCAGCTCTACTCGCCACTTAAAGTCTTCCTAGCTATGTGTCTGGATTAGATTCTTCAATCCCTGTGTAGGAACATCAGGGAATTCCACCACCTTCCTGCCCAACACTATCCCCACATCTGCACCAGAGGGTTGGGGGCACCCTAGAACAGATTTAGGGTGTATGTGCATGAAGGAAGGGGAAGAATGTAACATCTTATAAGGAAAACCTTTCTGCTAATGGAACGTTCACCTCCAAAGCCCACAAGAAGCTGCCTGTTATACCTCTAGTCCATCTAGCTCCTGAGTTTCAGACCGGTGTCTCTTTCAACTCTACTGAGAGATGCCTGGGATTGAACCTTGGATCTTGTGCAGGCAAAGGATCTGTTCGAGCCACTGAGCTTTCGCCCTCCCCACCCCACCCGGCATAAAGAGCAGATTGAAAGACTCATGTGGTTGTGGTAGTGGTAGGGTTCCTTTTTTAATGTATTTTTTATATCAGCATTTGGAATCTGAGGCACGCTCTTCCTGAGATTATAAAATTTTAAAGGGAGGTCAGTTTGTAGGTCTCTGTCAACCTGGGATCAAATAAAGGAGTCAGAATGAACAGAGAGCACGCTTTCATGTTGAAAATTCGTAAGCCATTGTTAAACGTAATGTCAGTCATCTGCCCAATTGAGAACTGAACTAGAAGTATCCTTTCCCTAAAATCGTGTCTTAAGGTTTCTGCGTGCGTCTCAGAAGTCTGATGAGAGGGATTATATGACTGATAGCCGTCTGGTTTTTACTGATATGATATACAGAGTGTTCCAAAGGCTGTTAAATCTGATGCAGTCTTGCCAATAGAATATCCCAGTGTTTTTCTGTCTCCCATTTCCTGCAATGTTGTGTGCCAGGAGATAATTTCCTATTAGCAATCATGCAGATTAAGCTTTTAGGAAACAGCATTGCTTCTGTTTGTAACATATTTTTTAACAGTTTTGAAGCCTCAGCACAACAGCTGAATTTAGTTTGCTTGATTCAATTTTGTTTCAAAATTAGGGCAGACCCAAAAGTTTTAGTCTCTTGATGAAGGGTGGTATATCAATTTAATTAATAATAATAATAATAATAATAATAATAATAATAATAATAATAATAAATAATAATAAATGGTCCAGAATATAACTCTATTGAATACAATCCTATATTTATAAAGCTGCTCCTATATAGGTTTGGATTATTTTGATTCTGGCAATGAAGCAATGAAACTATCAGCCCAAGTTGCACAACAGCTGTTTCACACAAATAGCTTACCAATGCAGAATTATTTATTACTAGCACCCTCATGCCCAGCATTGTTCGGGAATTCTAATAAACAAAAAACGCGGTGCAGTTTTGAAAAGTGCAGTCCTCCAACTTGATACAAAATGGCATCCAATTTATCAAAACATAGGTGAAAACTTGCTTCTTGGACTTGAACCAATGGCTTCAAGTTACAAGGAAGAAGGTTCTGACTAAACATCAGGAAAAACCTTCTAACAGCAAGAGGTTTTTGGCAGTGGAATAGTCTCCCTCAGGAAGTTGAAGAGATGAGATAGCCATCTTCAAATATCTAAAGGGCTGTCACATGGAAGATGAAGCAAGCTTGTTTTCTCCTGCTCCGGAGGCTAGGACCCAAACCAATGGATTCAAGTTACAAGGAAGGAGATTCTGACTGAACATCAGAAAGAACTTTCTGACAGTAAGAGCTGTCTGACAGTGGAGCAGACTCCTTCGGGAGGTTGTGGACTGTCCTTCCTTGGAGGTTTTTAAGCAGAGGTTGGATGGCCATCTGTCAGGGATGCTTTAGCTGAGATTCCTGCATTGCAGGGGGTTGGACTAGATGACCCTTGGGGTCCCTTCCAATTCTACGATTCTATGATCGCAGGAACCATCATGCACAATTTGGCTACAATATTTACGAGGTGACCAAATGCATAGTGAACAAATAAACAACTTCCTGAAATGTGTAATAGATACAGTGGTACCTCAGGTTAAGAACTTAATTTGTTCTGGAGGTCTGTTCTTAACCTGAAACTGTTCTTAACCTGAAGCACCACTTTAACTAATGGGGCCTCCTGCCGCTGCCCGATTTCTGTTCTCATCCTGAAGCACCCGAGGTACTATTTCTGGGTTAGCAGAGTCTGTAACCTGAAGCGCCTGTAACCTGAAGCATCTGTAACCCGAGGTACCACTGTACATTATTAAGAATTAACATGATTTGTCTACTAGCATTCTTTGGGCAGTGAATGACAGGAAGGGACTTAAGTCTGCAGGCCTATATCCAGCAATCTAGGAGTAAGCCGGACATGTCTAGGATGACGCAGCTAGTGTTTTTTTTCTCAATGGCAACCAGAATGTCAGTATCTTGAGCTAAGTCACCTTTGAACTTACAAACAAGCAAGGTGTTTTAAATATATATATCTGTGGCAATGTTTCATCACGTTGAATCTTCTTCAGAATTTTGTTTTTAAAGTGTGCTGTATATTGTTTGCCATTTAACCATATAGCAATTCCATTATTCCATGTTTCAGATGCCTATTTATTACTGAATAGGTCTCCTATCAAGATGGCTGGATTGATAGACAGATAGTTATAACCTGGTCTGTCTGTGGTCTTGTTCTTACAATAAACAAGTGGGAAATGGAGATGATTAGATTTGTTTCTTGATCTGTCTGAGAATATGTGCAATTGGGGATAATGGAGTGGCAGTAATAGCTGCTGAAAGCCAAACGTTGTCAACCAGAGGAAGTGTTAATTGTGAAAGTTCCTCAGCATGATGTCAGTCCCAGGTGGAGGGGGGAGATGTTTATTAAAGGATAAAATTGATTGCGGTTCGCACAATTGCTGCACTGATGAAGGTAGGCTGAAGTAGAGAATAACCACGTTCTGATTTCCTAAGAGTTACAAGTCTCGGAAAATACTAAAAAGCTCCCCACCCCACCCTCCCATTATTAACAGATAGTATATTTCATCATTACAATCCTGCAAGGTAACATTTGCTCTGAATTAATATTTAAATGGTGGGATTTAAAAGATCTGACAGATATTTCATCTGTATTTGCTTGCAATTTCAAATGTATCCCATTCAAATCCCATAACACGTAGCAGAAACAAAGTATTGTTTTTTAAAACAAAATTGCTTTAAGCTAAGGGCTGGCTAAGGTCCGTATAGTGAAAGCTATGGTTTTCCCAGTAGTGATGTATGGAAGTGAGAGCTGGACCATAAAAAAGGCTGATCCCCGAAGAATTGATGCTTTTGAATTATGGTGCTGGAGGAGACTCTTGAGAGTCCCATGGACTACAAGAAGATCAAACCTATCCATTCTTAAGGAAATCAGCCCGGAGTGCTCACTGGAAGGACAGATCCTGAAGCTGAGGCTCCAATACTTTGGCTACCTCATGAGAAGAGAAGACTCCCTGGAAAAGACCCTGATGTTGAGAAAGATGGAGGGCACAAGGAGAAGGGGACGACAGAGGACAAGATGGTTGGATAGTGTTCTTGAAGTGTACCAGCATGAGTTTGACCAAACTGCGGGAGGCAGTGGAAGACAGGAGTGCCTGGCGTGCTCTGGTCCATGGGGTCATGAAGAGTCGGACACGACTAAACGACTAAACAACAACAACAACAACAAGGGCTGGCTGGAGATGGCTGTCTTGATTACCTTATACCAATCTCACACAAATCATTGCTCGGTGTGGAAGCTCAGTGGTAGCACATCTGCTTGGTGCACAGAAGGTGCAAGGTTCAATCCCCGATGTCTCCAGGTAAAGGCATCCTGCCTGAAACCCTAGAGGGTCACTGCCAGTCAGCATAGACAATGCTGCCTAGTGGTCTCACTCAGCATAAGTCGGCTTCCTATGTCCCCATCTTGCTTGGGAAGGCACAGCAGAGACCCTTTTACCTTCCCTGCCCTCTCTGGCTCCCAGCAAACCCTGGAAGAAAGCAAAATGCCCCCTTGCTCCTGTTTTGATTTCCTTGGCTTTGGCTCAGACCAGTCTTCTGCCCTGATTCTTCGTGTTTTTGCCCTTGGTTTTTCCTCCATCCATTTATGCTGCCCACATCTCAGTCATCTGGACCAATATTTATTTGCCGGACCAATTAGCTTGACCAATATTTTGGGTCAATTGCAAAATCCCACCAATGTAGAAGGTACATGTCAAAATACAGAGAACTGCCATATCCCAGGACAGACCACTGACCAATTTATTGTCCAGTCTGATTGCCAGGACCAGCCTCAGACATTTTGCTGAAAGAGCAGAACAGCAAATGTCCCTCCTCCAAGTCTAGGTTCATCCTACCCAAGGGCGCCCCATTTATTTTGGCACCTGAGGTACAAAGCCCTACAAGCGTCTCTCCTAGACAGTAAAAATCCCAATGACAATAAAATAAATTATAATAACCAATAGTTTGTTGTCTTTACATGACATGCATGAGGCTGAAACCTGCCTAATTGTAAAGGCAGCCCAAACTGGCAGCAGCTCTCCCAGGACTCAGTCGTAGGTCTTCTGAGCCCTCTTAGCTGAAGTCACTTTAACAGGAAGTGCTGAGGATTGTACTAAAGTAGGAAAAGTATGTGCTCTGCTTCTGAATGTATCCTTTTGACCGGCAATAGAAAACAGATGACTTATACGTTCCTGCACCCTTTGCACACAATGTGCTATGCTGGTATTTTGCACTGAATTATATTTATTCTATTCTGAACCATAAGCCAGGAATAAGGAACCTGAGGCCCTCCAAATACCATTGGACTCTTTAAACTTCACAATGTCTAGTTTTCTTTTGTTTTTAAATGCTATTTTTGGTTATGTTGTTATTATTTTTTATAAATGCTATAAATATAACATTTATAAATGTATAAATAATTATAATATGACTGCTGTAATTGTATTGTTTAGCATTTATAGTTTCTGCTTTGTTAATAGTGTTTTATAGACTGTACTGTTTTACTGATGATTTGTTCATTCTTCTATATGATTTATGCTGTATTTGTGATGTTCTATCCTGTTTTATTGTAGTATTGTTATTCATTGTTTGAAGTCGATTTGGGATTTGCTTGAATGAAAAGCGTCATAGAAATACAATAACTAGCTAAATAAATAAAATTAACTCCCATAATGGCCAGGGATGATGGGATTTATAGTCTTCAACATCTGGAGGGTGACAGGCTTGCCTTTCCTGGTATTGAATATGGATGGCATAGACTATACTTGGATATAAGCTCCCATTTCATTAACTTCATAGTGTTCTTCTCCAGGCAGAATTGAGAAGGGGAGATGTGTAATGGAGACACATAGCAAAATGGTTGAGTATCTTCGATTCAAAACCTATGAGTCTTCAAATAAGGAAAATAGGCCATTCTCCAACAATTTTACTCACTCATTATATTTGCAGTGGTGATTTCTTATTTCCATTTATATACTTCATTCCAAATCAAAGAATGGCTCACAGATGGGAGTATAAATGCACAACAGCAAACAATGAATAATATGGTAAAGAACAAATCTTTCACAACTTCAAAATAGCAGCAAGAAAATACATTCTAATAGATTGTTCAGCAACTCAGATGGTTCCAATGACATAAGGATGATTCAAAACCTGGGTGAAGATATGAGTAAATGACAAAATTGAAGTGCTGATGAAGCCTGATGCAATCGAGGAGACTCTTGCATGGGTAACTGCTCACCAGCCTCACTCAATGGTTGGAGAGGACGTAGGGCCCCCTCCAAAGATTTCAGTGTCCTGGTTGCCAAGAAAAGTGCTCCATCAAGAGTTTGGGCTCCAAGTAAGGGATGGAGGAGAAATTCAATTTGGTTTGCATTTAAAACTGAATCTATCAAATTTACCCTTTATGAAAGAACATGTGAACCAAAACACAGCTACAGTTCAGAATTGCACTTCTCTGAAATTTGTGGTCTAATTCGCAGAACAATGTTCACAAAAGCGTCTCTCCAGCCAAACAATGTTGACATGTTCACAGCAGGGAAAAGCGTGCATAAAAATGAAAACATTCATGAAAATTACATACAAAAGGCATTCTATTAGGAAACATTGCTTGCAAAAAAATGTGTGCATTAGTCAAAACTGCATATTAACTTGTGTTTACTAGAATGAATTTGCACTGAAATGCTGGTGAATTTTCCAGAGGGTTTTTTTTTTAAATAATGCTGCAAAATGTGGATAACTGAATTTAAGATAGCATAAAATGAAAAACTGAGAAAATTGAAATGGACATATTCTTCCATCCCTATCTCCAATCCATTTAAGTGTGGTGTAGTGGTTAAGAGTGGTAGACTCGTAATCTGGTGAACCAGATTCGCTTCCCTGCTCCTCCACATGCAGCTGCTGGGTGACCTTGGGCTAGTCACACTTCTCTGAAGTCTCTCAGTCTCACTCACCTCACAGAGTGTTTGTTGTGGGGGAGGAAGGGAAAGGAGATTGTTAGCCACTTTGAGACTCCTTCAGGTAGTGATAAAGCGGGATATCAAATCCAAACTCCTCTTCTTCTTACAAATTGGATCCAGGAATAGGCAGCCAGTACTGCTCATGGAGAATAGGTGGACAATGGTTATGGCTTTCAATAACCATGTGGCAGCATTCTACACCAGTTGCAGTTTCCAGACCAGTTTCACTGATAGTGGTGGCCCATGTAGAACACATTACATTAATCTAGATGTGGGTTACTAGGCTATCTCACTTTAGGAACAGCTGTAGCTGATAAACCACAGGGCATCTAGTGTCAAAGCTAGATCCAGGACTTCCCACAGACTATGCACCTGCTTCTTCAAGGGGAGTGAGACCTCCCAACTTTCCAGGCACAGGAACCACCCACTAACAGTGCCTTCGTCTTTCCAGGATTCAGCTTCAGTTCATAACAAGACAGATGCAACATTATCAACACATTCATCTCTTTCTTTTTCTTTTTTTTCTTTTTGGCTGCATTTTTCCTACATGTGCAACTCTTTTTCAAGAACAGCAAGTTGTTTCCGGCCCAAGATCTGATCCTACAAGGCATTTGAAATTTCTATCCGTGCAGAACTTTTGATAGATATATCGTCTGACACTGCTACTATGCCGTGGAACCGGTTTTGAGGTCAATTCCCATTGTACTCCACCGCAATTCTACATTCTACAAGGGCTGGCTTGCCTCCAAGCCTTGGTGAAGCCTGTGTTTTGGGGAGCAAAGAACTAAAGAAACAACTTTCCGTCTTGAGAAGGTACAGCACATTTCCTTCATGCTCAGCTGAAACCCCGCCACTAAAATAGTTGGCAACTACTGGCTTATTTAAGTTGCGAACCGCGCTAGCATCAAAGTCCCTTGCTGTGTTTGATGGGGCGGTGGGGGTTGGGAGTAGGCAGCACTATATAAAATATGGATAAGCTGTCAATCAAAACCAGTTTTCTAGTGTACGCTATGGTAATGCGAATCATATTGCTTTTTTATTTTTAAACACAACTACATCTGGTAGCTTGGCAGCAGAGGTTTTTACAAAGACAGTGCCTTCAAACTCTCTTCATAGCAAGACTTGGAAATCCTGCCAGGTTAAAAAAAAATAAAACTGTTATTGAAAACCTTTCTCCCCTCATAGGCCCATTTTGACAGGAAATCTTTGAGAGGCAGCAGCAATGAAGTGCCCAGAGATTTCATCTGTCTTCTTTTGCTTCAGGAAATGCTGAGCACAAGCTCTCCTATTAGGCAAAATACACAAAGTACCAAATCCCCTTAACAATAATCTTCGTCTGCTCTTTGTCTGACAGGTCCCTACATCCTAGTCTGTCAAACAGGGCCTGTAACCGAGACTCGTGTTACTGGGACCAGTGCGAAAGTTTCTGACAGGACTTTTGGGGGAAAGCATTGTCAAGTGTTTATAAGTTATATTTCTGGAGCAGTCCATTTTAGACAGGCTAATCGGAATAAAATTTAAGATGTGAGGAGATTTTACTTTGAGCACGTGTTTCTCCTTTGGTCCTGCTGACATTGACTTCTACTTCGGAAGCACCGTCTGTCATTCTGTGTGACTAGTTGAAACTTGGCGGTTATTAGCTGTTGTATAATAATATATCCGCCTCTATGAATTCCCCTTCCCCCCTCTTTTTGTTCTGTTTTGTTTTGTGTTGTGTTTTGTTTTCTGACAGGTGCCAAATCTAAAATTTAAATATGTTTTTTTCCTCCCCAGAATGAAAATGACAGCTTGCAGTAATTCTGCAGGTGTCGAAGCAGATGTACTTCCCAAAATAATTAAACAAAATATGTACAGATTGCAGGAAATAAGAAAAATTGACATTGAAATTTCATGAGTCAACATTCTTTGCGGCTCCCTATTCAGGATTGTTTAATTGTTTCTTTGAGCAGTAGGAGGCTGCCATTTTAATGCTATTTTATATGAAACATATATATATATATATATATATATATGCAGGTTTTGGTGTCCTCGGGTGTCTTCCCGTGTAAAAGTTGGGGTGTCTAGGCGACGTTTCGACGAGGTCTCACTCGTCATCTTCAGGCTGGTGCTTTCGGCTTCTTGTTACTGGAACAGAGCAGGATCTCAGTGTTTGAGTTCCTATAAATACTGTTGAGGAGGTGTGGTGTATAGCCTCCAATGTTCTGGGCAGAGAGGAGGTTCCCAGGCTAGTGTGCCTTTTCTTCTTTTGTTCCTTAATTACTTGAGGGATATCTTGAGTGATTTCTTGAGTGATTTCCTGAATCCCACTTAGGTGGGTCATTAGGTGTGGATTAGTTGCTAAAGCCTTCGTGTCTTGAACTCTTGAACTTTGTGAAGAGTTTTTCTGAGAAGATGGCTGTACTGCACTTGGTTGTGCTCTGGCTTGGCTTCGTGTATAGGGGCGAGCTGTGGTTTTGTGGCCTGTGCCAGCCAGATCTGTGTAGGGATTGCAGGGGGGTGCAGCATCCGGAGGTGCCACCCTGGTTTGGCTACTGGATGGTGTCTGTAATTTATCTGTGGAGAGGGTCTGGGTTTGGGTCTGGTGTGGTTGATTGGTGATGGCGTTCTGTGTGCCTCTGGATCTGGTGTCAGATTTTGTGGGGAGGGCTAATTTCCAGATGTCTGGCAAGCGGGATGTGTCGTCACGCTTGTTCATGTTGTGAGGGTGTTTCTCTATCTCGATGGCTTCCATGATTATTCTCTTGTGGTGATGTTCCATGTTAAAGAGCAATTTGGAATCTGCAAAATTAATTTCGTGTCCTGTTTCTTTCATGTGTTGGAAAAGAGAGGAAGTTTTTTCTTCTTTTTTGACGGCATTCTTGTGTTCTGCGATCCGTGCATTTATTCGTCTGTTTGTTTGTCCAATGTACGTGGTTTGTAATTTGGCCACACGGGAAGGAAAAACTGGATAGCTTCCTCACACATCTCAACAGCCTACACCCCAAAATACAATTCACTATGGAAATAGAAGCCAACAACCAACTTCCCTTCCTTGACGTCCTAATCTACAAAAAACCTGATGGCTCCCTAGGACACACTATCTACCGGAAAAAAACACACACCAACCGCTACTTACATGCACAATCACACCACCACCCTGCACAAATAAACTCCGTAGCCAAGACTCTCATCTCCAGAACCAAACGCCTGGCTGACGAAGACCACTTGACAACTGAGTTACAGAATCTCTCAAATGTGTTAATTGCCAATGGATACCAGCAAAACAGGGTTACGAAGCTAATCCAAAAAGAAACACCCCCCAAAAACCAAGACACAGAAGAAAACAATGGCATAGCCCTCCTTCCTTATATCAAGGGCACTACAGATAAAATTAGCAAAATCCTCCATAAACACAATATCAAAACAGCCTTTTGCACCAACCAAAAAATAGCCAATATCCTCAGAAACCCCAAGGATAAAATTCAGTTGGAAAACCAAGGGGTCTATGAAATACCCTGCAAAGTCTGCCCAGCCACGTACATTGGACAAACAAACAGACGAATAAATGCACGGATCGCAGAACACAAGAATGCCGTCAAAAAAGAAGAAAAAACTTCCTCTCTTTTCCAACACATGAAAGAAACAGGACACGAAATTAATTTTGCAGATTCCAAATTGCTCTTTAACATGGAACATCACCACAAGAGAATAATCATGGAAGCCATCGAGATAGAGAAACACCCTCACAACATGAACAAGCGTGACGACACATCCCGCTTGCCAGACATCTGGAAATTAGCCCTCCCCACAAAATCTGACACCAGATCCAGAGGCACACAGAACGCCATCACCAATCAACCACACCAGACCCAAACCCAGACCCTCTCCACAGATAAATTACAGACACCATCCAGTAGCCAAACCAGGGTGGCACCTCCGGATGCTGCACCCCCCTGCAATCCCTACACAGATCTGGCTGGCACAGGCCACAAAACCACAGCTCGCCCCTATACACGAAGCCAAGCCAGAGCACAACCAAGTGCAGTACAGCCATCTTCTCAGAAAAACTCTTCACAAAGTTCAAGAGTTCAAGACACGAAGGCTTTAGCAACTAATCCACACCTAATGACCCACCTAAGTGGGATTCAGGAAATCACTCAAGAAATCACTCAAGATATCCCTCAAGTAATTAAGGAACAAAAGAAGAAAAGGCACACTAGCCTGGGAACCTCCTCTCTGCCCAGAACATTGGAGGCTATACACCACACCTCCTCAACAGTATTTATAGGAACTCAAACACTGAGATCCTGCTCTGTTCCAGTAACAAGAAGCCGAAAGCACCAGCCTGAAGATGACGAGTGAGACCTCGTCGAAACGTCGCCTAGACACCCCAACTTTTACACGGGAAGACACCCGAGGACACCAAAACCTGCATTCCTGTACCCGTGAAAATCTACGAAAGCATATATATATATATATATATATATCCAGAATGTTCAATTGAGGCAAGTTTTCAAAAAGCCCAGACAAACTTTGATACATGAAAGAAATGGTGACAATGCTGTGTCTGAGTCCAGATTTTCGCAGATGAAGGTAAGTAGCTATTTTTAAAAAGGTAAAGGGACAACTTTTTTTTTACAGTAAGAAAGAAAGATTAAAGAAGATTAACAGTGCAAGTCTATATACCTGTCTACTCAAAGTAAGTTCCATGGATTTGTGTCCAGGTAAGTGTGCACAAGACCCTGATGTTGGGAAAGATTGAGGGCACAAGGAGAAGGGGACGACAGAGGACGAGATGGTTGGACAGTGTTCTCGAAGCTACAAACATGAGTCTGACCAAACTGCGGGAGGCAGTGGAAGACAGGAGTGCCTGGCGTGCTCTGGTCCATGGGTCATGAAGAGTTGGACACGACTAAACAACTAAACAACAACAACAAGTGTGCATAGGAATCAGGGATGGAAAAAAGTTTTTTGGCTCTAATTTTAAAATAAATCTTTGTAATTTTAACTTTCTGAACCAATTGGTTCAGAAACACAGTCTTTTTTCCAAGAGCCACACTTCTCTGAATTTTGAGATGCAGTTCTTCACTACCACCACCCCAAAACAGGGATACCAACTCGAATTAAATTTTGTGGGGGTCCTGCCCCATCAAATATTTTATTGTGGGGGCTGAAGTCTCCACAGCCCCTAGAAGTTGGCTCCTATGCCCCCAAATTGTGTACATTTTGGGAAAGTGCACACACACACACACAATTTTTTCCCCTGAAGCTAATGTAGAAAATGCTTTTCATTGGAGGAAAAAAATGCTTGCAAATGTCTGTATGAAGCAAAAAATAAAATAAAAAATATGAATGTGAAATGCATTTATTGCAAGAAATCACAAAAAAAGTTTTATATTTTCATACAGACTCAAAAGTAAAGTTCCCAAACTAAAGTGGGAACGTGGTGAAAGGAATTTAAGATTAAAGCAGCATATAAATTAAACAGCTGCGATTAAGCTAAAAACAAAGAAAAAGCCTCACACTGCTGCCAAGGGCATGAGGCTATCTCTTCCCAGAATGCATTTGGGAGCTACACCACATTCATGCCACATAAGGTGGCATTGCTTTCAAGGAGTTACAGGAAGTGCAGCTGCTGGGCAGTTCTGGAGAGAGCCCCATGAGCAGAGTTAGGCTTTTTAAAAAATGGTGGGGGAAATGAAAGACCCTTGGCCATATCTTAAGGTTATGGAAGGTAAGCAACATTGACACCTGAATAATTCAGAGAAATTAATCCCCCAAGAAAACAGCAGAAATCCAGTCCCCGTTTTTGCAGGGTGGAGGGAGATGATTTTGGGGAGGAAACAGGCACATCTCAGCTTAGCCTTAAAATAAAAATACAACTTAGCACCAGCATATTCATGTTGACCTTGGTTGCATATGAGCATTGTTTTTCCAACATTGATAGAACCATTATTCCTTGCTATAGGCATTTTCTTTGTCCCATTATTGCCTGTTTAACTCTGCTTGTCCAGACTATAATGTGAGAGAAAAATATGAACATGTCTACATGGGACAATAATGGCTATATCATATCACCCTTAGTGCCTGAAAATTGTTGTATTTGAAGTTTATCTACTTTCAAGTACGAAAACAACCAATCAGAAAAATAAATAAATCTTGACGGAACCTTAAGGCTTTTACATCAAAGCTGCAGTTGGCATTTAATCTTCACAGGGCATTAAAATAAAATGATGAATCTGGAATAAATATCTCTATATCACCAATAAAAAGACAGTCTCTTGTTCTGTGGCTCTTTGCCTATGGTACAGAGCCTGTGACAAAAGACTAGAGAACTTGATTCTAAGGCACTGAGATCTGCAGGGCTAATTCAAAATCATTTTGGTCCTGCATATACAGAATAAAAATTCCAGCAGGACCTGGAAAAAGAGATGTTCCTTGGCTGCTCAGTTGTCCTTTTGGGGTGATCTTGGACATTTTGTGCATTGTTTTTTTCCGGTAATTGTCATGATGGTTTGTTATTTTTATATTTGTTGCAAGTGGTGGCCTTATTTCATCGCTTGGTGACATTTTGTCAATACTATATTGCATTATAAATATTACCAGGGTTCCTTGGAATTTCTTAATTTGTTTTTAATCTATATTTTGATATGTTACAGGACTACAATGAGATTACTTTATATATTTTGCTGCCCCATGGTTTGGGAGCCACCTTGAGAACAGTAACTTGGAAAAGTGAAATACAAATTAAAAATGAAATGAAAGATAACTAGAATTACCTGGTTCTCTATTCACAATCACCTAGGGCTGGCATAGGTATTCATACTGACAGGAATGCACTCTGTACATGCCCAGATAATCTATTTTAAACCGTTCTGCATATTCCAGATATATACCCTGAATTCAAAACAAATCTCATCACTGAAACTTGATTAGTGTGCAACTAATCGCTGCATGTATATTCAGAAGTATTCCATCGGGCTCACTCCCTAGTAAGTTAGTTTGGGATTGCAGCCAAAGCCCTGCGCATTCTTCTTAAATGGAATGGCTACTGTAATTTATTATGTTTTTAAAAAGTAATCGCAAGTGCTCTTTTGTGTGTGTATTTGTGTGTGTGTATGGAGAGAAGGGGGAGGAGAGAGAGGGAGAGGGAGTGCTACAGCCAAATCAATAAAGATAAGTTTATACAGAAATATCATGGAACTTCAACTAGAGACCCTCAAACCCTATTTCAACATAATGCACTTCACTGTCACCCAAACGACTATGGTTTAGACTAAAGGTGTGAGCTGTTGATGTTCTCTTGCTACCTACTTTGTTGTGGTTTTGAAGATGAAAAAAAAGATAAAAGGTAAAGGTAAAGGACCCCTGAAAGTTAAGTCCAGTCATGAATGACTCTGGGTTTGCAGCGCTCATCTTGCTTTACTGGCTGAGGGAGCCGACATTTGTCTGCAGACAGTTTTTCCGGGTCATGTGGCCACCATGACTAAGCCACTTCTGGCGAAACCAGAGCAGTGCACGGAAACACCGTTTACCTTCCTGCTGGAGTGGTACCCATTTATCTATTTGCACTTTGACGTGCTTTCGAACTACTAGGTTGGCAGGAGCTGGGACCAAGCAACGGGAGCTCACCCCGTCGCGCGGATTCGAACCACCGACCTTCCGATTGGCAAGCCCTAGGCTCAGTGGTTTAGACCACAGCGCCACCTGCATCCCTAAAAGTGGAGGGAAGATACTCGGTCTTTTAAAAGTCTTTTCTAGGGCCTTCCTTCCACCAAGATGCTTTGATTCTGCCCTGTTTTCCTATGAAAGTCCAAGATCCATTCAGTTCTTTTTTGTAGTATGCTTTTTGCATATGCTCCCTTTCCCATCACTTTGAGCTTTTTCCTCTTCTTCTTTTTTAAAAAAAATCACTGCTTAATGCCTTACAAGAGCAGCATTATTCCATTAGGAAGAGTACACCTGTGTTTTCATTTATAAACCTCGTCTTCACAATATAATATTTTATCGATGGAAGGGAAGAAGAAGAAAAAACTAATTCTGGCTCCAAATTTTGCATACAATGCATAAGCGTTTTCCAAACTGCGAAATACTCACCCAGAAAGTACCTTCAAATCGAAAATGTCAGGTAGAGATTATACAGTCAGTTTTAAGGGCTGATCAGCTCCCTGAAGCACAGGAGAAAAAATGACAGGCTTTCTTCTCAGAGGCCCCAGTTTTCAGGTGAGTCCCATCACCTACAAAGCAAGGGAGGGAAAAGACCTACATCACGCAAGAATTGCTCATTATCAGCACATCACTCTGGAATAGACGTTGCTTGGGGCACAACTAAAAGCAATGTGGAAGGGTGCTTTTTCCATTCCCGCATTTAAGACCATTCTTCAGTTCTTGATGTCTGTTAATCTGCTGCCACATGACAAGTGAAACATGTAACCCATGCAAAAAACAAACTGCCGACTCTGAATCTGTCTGCATAATAGACATTTTATTGGGTCTGAAATAGCTGAGCTTCTCAGGAAATTGCCTGAAGCAAAGTTCAGGCATCTTCCAACCGCTGTTTAAAAGTTTGGAGCATTTTTCACTGTTTGCAAATTTGTTTTTTTTTTGGGGGGGGGAATGTCCAGTTCCTTGCAGAATGCAGGATGATCTATGTCAGAAACAGAGGTTTTCAAAATTCATGGGTAACTGAAAGGTGCACAAAAGCAGAAAGGAGGAAAGGACGGGGGTGGGGGAGGAATATTTGCTGGGAAATCTTAGCAAGATGACTTTGAAAACTCATCTAGATTCATGAATTCTCTCTCTCTCTCCCCCGTCATTAATCCTAGTGTGCAATAGATAATCTGCAGTATATACACTGTATACCATGTGCTCAGCTACATTAAAGGAATTCAAAATCAAATGAATCATGTTGGCCTTGGTTCCTTAAGGACAACATGATATAGTTTTGCATTTTTAGAAGAATGCAAAATCATCTGAAGCTGTTCCTGGTTTTGTGCTATCTTGCCTTGCATTTCCCCTTTCCTCTGAAGTTCATCACTGTGCTTCTGACCAAGGTATCATAATAAAGTTATTGCTCCTTTATAGAATGTCATTATCTTTCAACACTATATAAACTTGATTTCTAATATAGTGGATAGATCGCTAGGGTTTGGGTCCCAAATTTACAAACCCCAAAATCTGGGATCCCCTTGAAACTGTGTCAAAGTTTTGCAGTTGTTTTGCAGCAAAAATGCCTACATTTTGCAGTGCCCCACAAATGGAGTAATTGATACAGAAAACCTGAGTTCATAGTTAATACCCAGAAATACAACGTTATCCCATTCGCTCCAAACCGATGCCAAAACTTTGGCAAAAGTTTTACTGTTTTCCACTGGCCTCCACCACATCTCCTGATCTCCCAAGAAGGAAAACTGTTCAAATGTAGGTGAGGGAGGGGGGCAAGCAGACAGCCCTTAAAACTGACTGTATAATCCCTACCTGACATTTCCGATTTGAAGGCACTTTCGGGCGAGTATTTCGCAGTTTGAAAAATGCTTATGCATTGTATGCATAATTTGGAGCCAGTATTTCCTGGTGGGTTGTGCCATGGCCAATGAGGGGGGTGTTGCTCAGAGTGAACCCACTGAAATCACGACTGTTAGGTCATTCATTTCAGTGGGTCTACTCTGAGTAAAACTTAAGTCAAATGCCAACCTCTAATGATAAAGTCCTGCATCTTTTCATACCCTCCAACATTTTGGGAGGGCCAGGAAATACTACAGATTGAATCTGTGCCAATGAATGAGCAAATGCATGCAGATGGCACACAACAAACTGCTAGAGGATGTAGCCTTGTGCCTCTTGGGGCTTATTGAAGTGATCAGTCTTTGCGAGCGTTGACTGTGCAAAAACCCAGATGTCCTACCTCCAGCAAGCACTGTTATTGTGGGGAAATATAATTCACCCCTGTACTCAAAACACTAATCTGTGTCACTGGGGAATTGAAATTTGCCTTTCACCTCATTTCTTGCTAATGGTTTTCATGTTATGGTGAGTTATGTGTGGACAGTGGCTGTACAAATAGAACTAGCACCTATTGCACAGTGCCAATGACGTCACTAGAACTGAGCAACACAAGTCCCCTCTCTTCGATGGCCATGGCATTACAGAAATTGTTTCTAGCTAATATTTTGGTTTTTTTATTGCAAGGCCAGATCACCACCTATCCAAAACAACAACAGCAAATGGGGAATAGAACTTAATAAACTTTTCTTTTCTTTTCTTTTTAATTTTTATTGTTAACATAATTCAACATTAATACACATTCAAACATACATTTCATACAACATACCTACATACACACAACATACCTACAACATACCTACACTCAATCCCACAGATAATTCCCATCACCATCCACCACCCCTCACCCTTTGTGTTAGACTTCCAATCTACTCAATTGCAATTTCTTTCCACTTCTATTACTTTCTTTCACACACCTTTAACCTAATTTCATACTTCTTTTTCTATTACACATTGTTATCCATCTTATTTAGTATTCCAATATTTGAAACGAAACTTGTTTATTCTAATAGGAGTTCTGATTTTTCGATATAATTTTGCAAGTATCTTTTAAACACCTTCCAGTCCCTGTCTGCCTTCTCTTTTGAGATCCTTCCAATTTCTCCCATTGTTTTGGATATATTGTAGTACTCCAATAATTTGGCAAGCCACTCTATCTTTGTTGGTACAGTACCACTTTTCCAATTTTTCACAATCAATAGCCTTGCGGCTACTGTTGCGTATAAATATAAGGTCTTGTCTTCTTCCTTTAGGCTTCCTGGTACTTTAATAAACTTTTCGATGGAAAGGAAAGGTGGCGACAGCAGAGCTCGGGAACTGTTGCTGCATCACCACAAAAACCTCTGGGAAAGCCAATGGTTTAAAAGAAAAGAGGAGGAAAATATTTCGGGGGGGGGGGGATAAAGAAGAGCAGAATGAGGCAGGGAGGGGAGGAGGAAGAGCACACTGAATTTAAGATCGGAAAAATGCCAGATGTGTCTTCTTTTCTGCTCTTCCAAATACTGCCACCCTAGCTTGTGGCACGATCACAGTGTGTGGCTGGCTACTGGTGCAGGAGATGGGAGAGTTGAAATCCCCCCATCAATTCACTTCACGGCATGGACCTCATTGGTTTTGGTTATTTGGGTGGAATTAGTCTGATTGCGGGATTGTAGGAGGTACAGGCAGGATTAGGAGACTAAGGCAGGCAAGGACCCACAGCCCAGGTGGGGCTGGCAACTCGGGGAGGAGGGGTGTGATTCCTCAGCTGGAGTAGGTGCTCAAGACAGGTCACGTGCCTCGTCAAGTCCATATGCTGCAAAGAACATGCAAGATATAAAAGGGAAGCCGTCCTGGCCAGGCCAATGCAATAAACTAGGATTAAACCAGGATACCAAGTTCAAACGTATCAACAAACCACAGTTAACATCAGCTGTGATTCACAAGCCAGATGGAAAGTGTCCTTTCAGACTGCAGTTTTCTGGCCCCAGTTAAGCCATGGTTAATTGCCTGGGGCAGATTCAGATGTATAAACAACCCAGAGTTAAGCCAAGCAAACCACAGTTTAGAGTTATATCCAAAGTTGGCCAGAGACTCATCCAAAGACTACTTAATGAGCCTCATAGTTGATAAGGAATTTTAATAGTACTCTCCTGAACCCCAGTCTAATACTCTGTCCACAACAGGAGGGGGGCAAAATGATAAAACAGATCTACATACTGTAGAATAGAAAAAAGTTTGGTTTGTTTGCTCTATTTCTAGACTGCTCTTCATCCATCAGAATCACAGGTTGGTTTACAATACCCATATTAAAACAGCAATAAAGACAATTATAAATTAATAATTAAACCAATTAATTTGACCAGACAACGAGAACAACGTCTATTTCTGCAGCAAATGGAACATTTCAATTTCAGCACGTTTCACACACACAAAAAGTCATCTCTTCCCCTCTGCACCCAGAAAAAAACCCCAGGTGGAAGGTAAGGCTTAAGGCAAGGAGAGAATTCAGTTAATGAAGAATGCCCTTCCTAGTAAAGAGGCCATTGGAAGCCTGCCTGTCTAATTAGCTTTAGTCTACCCCCCAATGAAAGCAAACTGCAATCTGAGACAGACATGTGCCAAGTCTATTAAGAGAGGTATGATGTTTCGTAATAGCAAACATGTAATAACAGCAATGCATATTTCTGAACAGGGAGGCTGTCAGTTTGCAGGACACATGCCTTAACTAGGAAAGGCAGAAGCCTTTGCCTCTGTGCTATTTTACAGCTTGAGAAATGGACTTGTCCACTCTTCCTGTTTTCTGCCTTAGCATTCAATACCACTTTTTACAGTAGGTGCTTGACTTCAAATGAAATCTATATTAGCTTGTTTTTTGCTCTCCTTCTGCGACTCCTGCATCCCTTGTAGTTGTGCATTAAACATGGGCACAGCTCTATACAGTGGTGCCTCAGGTTACATATGCTTCAGGTTACAGACGCTTCAGGTTACAGACTCCACTAACGCAGAAATAGTACCTTGGGTTAAGAACTTTGCTTCAGGATGAGAACAGAAATCATGCTCCGGCGGTGCGGCAGCAGCGGGAGGCCCCATTAGCTAAAGTGGTGCTCCAGGTTAAGAACAGTTTCAGGTTAAGAACGGACCTCCGGAACGAATTAAGTACTTAACCTGAGGTACCACTGTATAGGCATAATGTGCATTTTTCAGCGTGATATTTATGGGCACAGTGCATAGATGTAGTTGCATATCTGTTATTTATTTGTTTTATTTATCTATTACATTCCTATACCACCCTTCACCCAAGGTTTACAGGGCAGTTTACCATAAATGCCACACCCCAAATACAAAAACAATACGCTGCAAATTTTAAAAAACCCATACCCAATCAACATTTCTCCAATGAAAATAGGGACTTCCTAAGGAAATATGGGACATTCTGGCATCAAATCAGAAATCGAAATGGCTTCTGTAAATCTGGTACTGTTCCTAGAAAATAGAGACACTTGGAGGGTCTGAAAGGCCATAAATTGCTTAATTAGCCAAAGGCCTAGGAGAAGACATATGTTTTTGCCTAGCGCCTAAAGATATGAAAATATATGCAATGAAGGCACCAGGCAAGCCTCCCCGGGGAGAACATTCCACAAGCAGAGAGCCACTGAAGAAAAGGTCCATTCTGGTGTTGCTGGCCTCCAGACCTCTCACAGAGGAGGTACATGAAAAAGAGCCTGAGATGGTGATTGCAGGCTTTGGGCCTATCCTATCTGCATGGGGGTAAAACTGAACCTTGAGGAACACCATACTGAAGGCTCCAAATAGGCAAAAAGCACTCCCCAAGCATTACCCTCTGGAAATGTCCTTCCAAGTAGCACCAGAACCACCACATAGCAGTGCCACCCATCCCTAACTAGGACAGCCACTCCAGAAGGATACCATGGTCAATGGCCTCAAAAGCCACTGAGAGGTTAAGGAGAATTAGGCCTAATCCCCAAATGAAATCTAAAATCTAAAAAACCAGTTTCCTCCAAGAAACTGGATCTGGTCTGTGACCTCCTGCTGAAGAACCTTGCCCAAGAAAGGGAGATTGGCAGCTGGCTAGTAATTCAGCCTCAAAATGCTTTGCAAACAAGTCACAGCGAGCTACCATTGGTTCTGTCAACTCCTTCAGGCCGGACCGTAAAAGGCCCTGAACTACCTGGAAAAGCTCTGTCTGACGGAACAATGATGAGTCAATAGAGGCAGCAAAGTATACTTTCTGGTGCTTCAAAAAGCATTACTATGGATGAAAGGGGGTGTGGCCTTGTGGATCTCATGAGAGGCAATAAATAAGGACTCAGCCCAGATAGTAAGTTTAGAAAGAGATTGTCACAGAGGGCAGCCAATGCTCAATCTGCAAAACCAGCTTTTTTCTGCCCACAAGATTAATGAATTGTTGTTTTTACTTGATTTAATTTGGAGGTTTGTAATCTGTCTGAACAAAAGGGTTGATTTCATATCCACAGGGGGCTCACCATTTCTGGTATGCATATCTGTGTTGGTCCTTAAACTCCTCCCAATATATGGAACGATGTAAGTAATGCACGTACGCACACAAAAGAAAACACTATCCAAAATGTAGGCATGTTTGCACAATATTTTAATTGGGTAGTTGCTATTTGCAAATCACGTGTGCCATGGCTTTTGATGGGCTTCAGTTTTTCTCCCTTTCTAACTTTCCAGTCTTGTGTTCAGCTCTTCACATTTCTACACCAGTTTGCTGTTTTTCTGCTTTAAAAAAGCCATGAGAAAGCATCAGCACTTCCGTGTGAATTTTTTCTAAATCACGAATTTCTGTATACAATTTTGCCTGACATCATGCATTTATGTATGTAATACATATGTATGTAATTCACTAATATATTCATTTTCTGTATGTTTTATCCTGCTATGTACATTGGGTAGAGAACTTCCTCGCAAAATTCACAGAGTGCGAACTTTGAAGAATAGGTATGTTTCAGTTTTTATCTTTTGTATTGTTCTCAAAAGTGCAAATTAGGTAGATTTGCCTTTAAATGAAATCTGAATCCAAAATGTTCTCCGTCCCTAAACCCAGATGGGAAACAGAAGCAATGTTATTACAAGTTATAATGCGCCCATTGAGGTATTATTGTTATTTTTATTTTTCAAGGAAGGAGTGTTGGACTGAAGTGGCAAGCAGAGAACATGTTCTTTGGATTTTTTTTAGCTCTAATACAGTCATATATATATATATATATATATATATATATATATATATATAATCTTGACATATCACATTTAAAAATAAATGGAAAGGGGGTGTATTGCTAGGCTGTTTGCAAATGGGTATAGAAAAATAATTTAATGAGCAGGTGGAAGAACCCTCTCAGAGAAACTGGAACTTGTGTGTCACTCAGGAGGAGACAGCTAAAGACTAATATTATTTTATTGTTAAACATATTCTGAATATGGCACTGAATGACAAATTGAAATTCAAGGGTCACTGCACACAAGATGATTTTCTGCACAGGTATCACTTCCAGAGTGAGAAAAAATATATATGTGTATACTGCAATGTGTGACAAACATACAGAGAGAGCTGTTAGTGGGCTGGCTTAAATGTGCGGGCTGTGAGCCAAGAAATTTCTAGTACAAGTTTCAGTTCACCCAGGAATTCATTGGGTAGCATTAGACGTGCCTCAGTAACACAGCCTCAATCTCTCTCCCTCTCTCTCTCTCTCTCTCTCTCTCTGCAACATGAGCAAAAGAATAGGGCTGCACATCCACCTTGGAATGTGTCTGAGGTAGGAATGGCAAAGAAAATTGATTCGGCTCTCATTTGAAAACAAAGTTATCTAATTCACACTTTCCATATCAATATGCAAACTGGAACAGAACCATCTTTCAAAAGCCAGACTTTTCTGAACTTTGCAATACTCCAGTTAAGTAATGTACTAGGGCAAAGTGTCAGTATAAATGTATTGCTGGAAGAAATTGATTTGCAAAAATGTATATATTAGGGGGGAAATCACACCAAACTGTTGCTGAATTTTCATGTGGACTATGTTTTTTTTTTTTTTTTTTTTTTTTGATAAATAAAAAAACTAAATCACCAACTGATGTGCAAATGCAGAGAACCAAACATAAGATTGGAAAAAAATGATAAATGGAGAAAAATCCAAATTTGCATGTTTTCCCATTCCTAGTCCAGGGTCAGGGTCCTCCACCACAGAGATGGCTGCGCTAAAATAAATCAAACTGGCTCTAACTGCCAGGGAAGCTTTCTAAGGATGTAGTTCTGAGACTGTATATTTCTTCCCATTCTGCCAAAAAAAGAGAGAGTTATAAGCATTTGTTGATTTTGCCCATGTGGTCCTAAGGAAGCCACCCAAGGCTTCAGACAATGAGGTAAAGCAACCCTCTGCTTTGAATCCATGGCAAACCATTAAAAATCAAAGGTAAAGGACCCCTGGATGGTTAAGTCCAGTCAAAGGCAACAATGGGGTTGCGACGCTCATCTCGCTTTCAGGCCGAGGGAGCTGGTGTTTGTCCACAGACAGCTTTCCAGGTCATGTGGCCAGCATGACTAAACCACTTCTGGTGCAACGGTACACCATGATGGAAACCAGAGCGCACGGAAATGCCATTTACCTTCCTGCCACAGTGGTACCTATTTATCTAATTGCACTGGTGTGCTTTCAAACTGTTAGGTTGGCAGGAGCTGGGACCGAGCAATGGGAGCTCACACCGTCACTGGGATTCGAACCACTGACCTTCTAATCAGCAAGCCCAAGAGGCTCAGTAGTTTAGACCACAGCGCCACCTGTGTCCATACCATTTAGCTAAAGCAACCCAACAAACCCATGAGTCATGTTCCAAGGCAAATATTTTTTTTTCCACATGCAGCCCTAATAAATGATACTGATCTGCCTTCAGGCATTCCTGAGATAGGATACGAAGAGCAATCTATAGTGTCCCATCTGCAAAATGTACACATCAGAGGTGCCTTTCCTTCCAGGTTGGTTGTGTGGATTGCTGAGACGGTGTTTATCAGTTGCTTTGAATGTTCTAAAGTGCCATCAATTATAACTTTTATTACCTATTTTGCCACATGAACACATGGTTGGAAGCTGCCGTTAGAGCGGGGCTCCTACCGCGTGCTCGCACAGCAGAACAGGCATTTCCCCTTTGTCAAATGTTATGGTGCGCATGTAGCTCTCCTCGAAGAGAAACGGAATCTGTCAGGGAAAAAATTGTATTGTGTCAAAATGGCCCTGAGTGTACATATAAATCCATGTGAAGGAGACGTAATTCCCCAACTTTCATAAATTTTCTCAGTGTGCCTGTGTTGCAAATGCCTAGTTTGGGCACACATGTGGCGTGCACACACATTAATAAATTAGATATGTAAATCACTTGCTAAGTTAATGTTTCATGCAGTGTGAATCTCACTCATCAGCTTAGCACAGTGGCGCCTGCTTTCACAATGAGCAGAATGTGCCAAATAAGAGGTCTGTGCAGCTGCAAGGAGCCCTCTCCCATGGGCATGAGTTCATCTCTCTCTCCCTAGGACTCTGGGGCACTGCAGGCACTGTATTGGCAGAGAACAATAGCATGAGCGAAGGCGGTGGGATACTCAGGATAAATCTGACTGAGAAGAGGTGAGCATCCACTGCAGCAGTGAAGGCAACAGCAACAAAAGGCCATACATCTCTCTTGCCATTGCATCCAGGTGTTGACATCCAGCAGAGGTTTTTTTCCTTGTTAAATGGCCTTAATTATGAGCAAGCTAAGCCTATGAAGGCATGCTGTGACATGTTTGCTGAGCACTAGGTGCATAAAATTGTTTGCAACCAGGCCAAGTTAGAATTCATGCCTTCTCAGGGAATCCCACCAGGCTAATAATGTCCTCACTATCTAGCAACCAGTGAAGATATTTCTGTTCCAGCAAGCTTTAGGAAAGTTATCATTTTGACCAGGTGGGTAATTCTTGTTGATGCTTCTTTGCACTCTGAAATGTTCAATTAATTGTCATATTAATGTAGCCTTTGCCTACATTCGCTCTTGTTTTTGAACCATTTTACTCATTGTCTGGAATCCAAGCCTTATGAGGAATGGTTGAGTTGGGTATGTTTAAGTCTGGTAAAGAAGAGACTGAGAGGAAATACGGTAGTCATCTTCAAATATTTAAAGGGTGGTCACGTGGAGTGTCAAGCAAGCTTGTTTTCTCCTTTTTGGGAGGGTAGGACATGAACCAATGGCTTCAAGCTATATGAGAGGAGTCTCCAACTAAACACCAGCAATAGCTCTCTGACAGTAAGAGCTGTTCAACAGACTCCTTCAAGGAGTGGTGGACTCTCCTTTCTTGGAGGATTTTAAGCAGAGGTTGGATAACCACCTGTCACGGATGTTTTCGTTAAGTTTGCTGCGTTACAGGACAAGATGACCTGTGGGATTCCTTCCAGCTCTACAATTCTGTGAAGCTCTCTTTATTCCCTTAGGCCTGTGGTTTTAGGACATTGGCTGCCTTGATGTGGGCTTAGGACGTTAAGTGCCTTGAATGACCTTTATGATCCCCTTAGCCGTGTTTATCTGTTTTTATTTTATGATGCTCTGTGGTGGTTTCCAGTTGTTTTATCCACAATAGTTTTGTTGTGTTTGGGTTTTTTTGTTTTCTTATCGATGGCTTTCAGTAGTACAGTGGTACCTTTGGTTGAGAACGGGATCCGTTCCGGAGGCCCATTCGCAAAATGAAAAGCCTGCAACCTGAAGCGCCATATTTGCACAAGTGCGCAGCATGATTTGGCGCTTGTGTGCATGCACAAAGCGCAATTTAGCGCTACTGCACATGTGCGAGCAGCTAAACCCAGAAGTAACCCTTTCCAGTACTTCCGGGTTGCCACGGGACACAACCTGAAAAAACGTAACATGAAGCAAACGTAACATGAGGTATGACTGTATTTTATTTCCTTAAATTTGCAATCCACACAGAAGAGATTGTTGGACAGAAATAGATGTCATAGATAAATAAGTATGCACAAAACATTCCCCATTGGTCTGCCCTGGTTGCTGGCCCTGTCTAACTGGCCCTGCCTGTTTCCCGCTTCTTAGCCACCCATTGTGGCACTGAAGGCAAACATAACTCAAAGTCCCATCAGTTGCAAAGCCAACAATGTATTGCCTTCTCCAACCAAAAATACCCACCCCCTTCTGAAATCCTAGTCTTTTTTTCTTTTCTTTTTTGTATTGGAGGACCCTATCTGACTTGGATAGAGTCGGGTTTTCTCTTAAGATATAGATTCACACTTTGGGGTTAATCCATGATTTGTTGTGTTGCTCAGGTGACAGAAGAGACTTTGAGTGCCTTATATCAGCTCAGGATATTTAGGATTCATGGAAGAACAGCTTTCTTCCTCTGCTGACCAGTTCAGATATCCAGACTCATTTTGCCATACAACGATAATATTTGATCATTTGAGAGGTAATGTGATAAACTAATGCAACATGCCTCTACTGAGCATACAAGAATGTATACCACCTTTTGAAAATTGGTGGCTGGTTTGCTCTTTTATTCTTTCACATTGATAGTGCCAGAACAGTATACATTAACACAGAAACTGCAAACGTTATATGGCAAAGAGAGCTGGGTGGTTGTGTGTTCTCTGCAGCCCTCACCAACCCATGAAATCTCATCCATGAAAGACTGAAAGTAGATACCTTTCACCACAAGGAAGAAAAAAACTTGAGCTACTATTTTGTGCAAGCAGAGTTGATAAACTAGTGGCATGGCCCTGGGTGATTAACCAGAAATCAGAAGTAAACATAGTGTTTGAGCCATTGATGGCCCATCTGGTTCAGAGGCCATTTCCCTCTATTCTACAAAAACAGTGTCATCCATGTTTAGAAGGGGAAGAAATAACAGCATCCATGCCCACACTCAAGAAGCTGACACGGCCCAGAGACCCGTTTAAAGTTGCCCCTGGGAGCACTTTTCAGAATTCAAGGTAGCAGCAATGAGGTGAGAAGTGCACCACCATCTGGATGAAGCAAGGGGGCAGCACCACCCCCATTGAGAATCCTATTGACAGAATGGATTTTGACAGGTTGGAAAAGTTACCCCTGCTGTTTGAGGAAGCCCCAAAGCTGCCTGTCATTACAGTGATGTGGGCAAGAGGCACAGCAGGAGTTCTTTGCATCTGCCTGAGGTTGGAAACAGCAGGACAATTTAAGAATTCTGAAGCTGGTGACTTGGGAGGGGGAAGAGGAGGTTGGAAGGGGGGAAATGAAGAAGGATTCAGAAGATGTGCAGTGAGGTCAACATGATTTGGAAAGAGTGAAATTGCTCTTCCTGAGGATCCCAGAATCCCAAGGAGGAATTGAAAACAAAGTTGTATTGTGCTATACTTTTGAAGAAGCTAGGGTGACACGGGGCATAGATTAGTACTACCTCTATGTACTAATCTATGTTGGGGATGGGTGAATCTGTCAATTTCGATTTCTCTCAGTTTCTCATTTTTCCCCAATCTTAAATTCAGTTTTCCATATTTCCACATCAGTGTGTGTGTGTGTGTGTGTGTCTAAGTACTCATGAAAATTCATCAACATTTTATGCAAATTCCTCTTTGTATGCAATTTCCCCTAATTTACACACTTTTTAAAAGCAATTTTCCCTAATAGAGTGCATGCTATTTTCTGTAACATATACCCTACTATATGCATTTTTGTGCAGTTTGTGGCTAGAGAGCTACACTGCAAACTTTGGAAAAGTGCAGATTTTGAAAGATAGTTGTGGTTCAGTTAATGTATTTGTCTCGGAAAGTGAGAATTAGGTGGGCTCACCTCTGAATACAAACTGAACTGGATTTCTCCCTTACCCCTAGCCTCAGTTCACTGTCATGGGGCTTCATAAAACGCTTCCTTCAGTCCTGTGGCCAGGGTTCAGCAGTGGCTTCCGCAGCTGAGAGTTGGGTTTCTAAGAGGGCAAGGCTCTCAGGTGAGAAGCAACAGATACCCAGGCAGTTCCCCGCAATTAAATCTCCAGCTTCTTCAAAGAAAATGACCAGGTAAGTAGGTAATGGGAAAGGACCTGTAGGGCAGAGACACAGCAGACAAATACTATGCTCAAAGGTCAACTAATCTGACCTGAAGTTGGATGGGTGCCTACATGGAAAGGGCCATCACTTGACCCCAGGCATTTGAGAATTACATCAGGAAAAATATACAGGGAAACATTTTTCCTTCTCCCACTCCTGTCTGCCTTTTGCAGCCCACTATGAATGTACTAATACCACCTGCATGTGACATCACTCCAGGGTTTGTGTGTGTGGCTCTTGGAAAGCCACCCTTCCATGCAGGAGGATGAACAAGTTTTTCCTTAATTTAACTGCTGCTGGGCCTGGCAGGAGGTTTTGCAGAGTGACAAGGCCTGCAATATGTAATAGAAATAAGCATGGCAATGAAGTCGGAGGAGCCGACTGTCACCCAGCCATTACGCCATCAGCTTTTTACTGTATGTTTTGCCTGCCTATTTGTTTCATATTGGCTAAATTGTGTTATTGAATTGGACTAATTTTTTAACAAGGAGGAGAGAAGGAGGGAAGAGGATAAAGACAGCTGTCTCATGACAACACTAAAAGTGGCAGCTGTCACAGAGTCTTGCTGTTGCCATTTGATTTACAGTTCTGCATGGATGAGGTCTGGCTTTCTCTCTCTTTCTCTGCTCCCTTTCCATCAGCACAAATGCTGCATCAATTCATGTGCTGCTGCTGCACACCTGTGTTTAAGAAAGCTCTAATTTCCTTTTTGATCCCTTCCTGGCAGAATGTAGGCTTTCAGCACCCTTTCCCCACTGCAAAGTTGTGGGACCTAAGAGGATGGTCCACCAATGGAGGCCAATGGATCCAGTGATTTTCCAGCTGATATGACTGGCGCTTCTGTCAAAGCCCTAGCTGGAACATGGATGGCTCAGGCCGTTGACATGTTCACCCCTGCTTTGTGAGGCTGAGGTACTTAGTGGGTGGTTCCCTAGATCAGTTGGATGGGAGGTTCCCTGCTCTTGATGGGATTACATGCCCTCTGAAGGGTCTTTCTGGATTCTTTGCTGTCCCTCGAGGCTCAGGTGGCCTCAATTGTATGGAGTCGCTAGAGTGACCTAACATATATACTTGGTATCATCTGCCCAGGAACTCACATGCACAGCTGAATTAAGAACCAAACACAAAATTTACCATTTTTGTGATTCCCACATCAACTTTCATTCAAATAAGTAATTCTGCAGTCATTGTTGGGCACTTTCACACATTCCATTCACAAGTTCTATCCACTGTCAGGCTGCATTTTTTCTTGAAAGATATCAGATATGCCTTGCTGGACCAGACTGAGGATCAATAATCCCAGTTACTCATTCTTCTTTTCCAGTAAGCCAATCTAAATACCCAAAAGGTTATTGTGAGCCTTCTTCTGTTGACTGTCCTCAGTACTCAGAGTAAAGCCACTTCCGATGATAGAGGTTCCATTGGCTAATACCTTCTGATAGACCTACTTTCCATGAGTTCGCCCAATACCTTTTAAAGAAATCTGATCTACTGGTCATCATCATGTCAAAGTAGTAAAGAATTCCATAAGTAAATTATGAGCATTTCCTTTTGCCAAACCTGAATGAATTGTTGATCAGCTTCACTTGGCCATGAGTGCTAGCATTACTGATTGGATATGAAGCAACACAATTTGCAGCCTGGAGTGCTCTAATTCAAGCCTCTAGCCTACTCTGTCATGCTCCCTGCCAGGACACTCCATTCCATCCCCCTCCCCGCCCCCCAGTTTTCTGGGTTTTCCCTCCAGCAGTCATTCGGCAGGATATTGTTTATGGGGAATGGGTGACTTGGCTCCACATTAGAGTGCTGGGCTCTACCCACCTCAACACATACTGCATAATACCACCACCAAAATCATTGTGCTCTTTTGGTACCTCGGGTTAAGTACTTAATTCGTTCCGAAGGTCCGTTCTTAACTTGAAACTGTTCTTAACCTGAAGCACCACTTTAGCTAATGGGGCCTCCTGCTGCCGCTGCACCGCCGGAGCACAATTCCTGTTCTCATCCTGAAGCAAAGTTCTTAACCTGAAGCACTATTTCTGGGTTAGCGGAGTCTGTAACCTGAAGCGTACGTAACCTGAGGTACCACTGTATTTATTGATTATTCAAACATTTTCAGAATAATCTTCATATCAAATAGTACATTGTGCCATACATTGACTTCCCATGCCTAATTTCACAGTGTTTTTATTCAAATCTACTTTTCTACTGCATCTATCTTTATCCATTACACAAAGTTTCTCTGTTACAATTATTTCAGGATCTTTGTGAACTCAGAAAAAAATGTATTGGGAAGTTGGATCAGGCTCTTGAATGCAGGATAGCTACCCTTCCCTAGCAGTTTCCCCAGCCAAACAATTTATTTGGATAATCAACATTAGATTATCTTAATGTCTTAGAGTTCATTTTTCCTTTCCATGATTTTGTGTGTATGCTGGGATGTACAAGCACAGCCACCATTCTCATTCCCTATCCAAAAAGATCTGTACATCTCCCAAGACAGTGTTGCATGCTGCAGTCTATTGTGGTGGAAGGGGTGGGGGAGGAGAAGATATACAATTAAAACTTGTTAAAGATAATTAGATTGAAATGGAGAGGGAAAAAGCTGCTCCACTGCTTTGTTCATAATAATAACAGGTTCTGAACTATAATTAAATTCTTCCTTCCAATAATTGTATATATACAAAGGAATGTTCCAGATAGCAAAACAATACAGTGATTAAAAATGATTAAGGAGCTGTTTTTCAAAAGCAGAGATGAGCCAAAGAGGGTTGGAAGGGTTTTAGGTGTCTTGAAATAGAAAGTACCAGCTGGGAACCAGATGGTGCTTGGCTACCATAACCCAATGTCTGAAATACCAGTAGAAGCATCCAGAATGTGGCTTCTTTCCTTTAGCTAAAATATGCACCCACGGGAATAAACTGGCAATACAGAGGAAATTTTCCTGACACCAAGATCTATTAAATTGTGGGATAGTCTCCCAGAGGCAGCAGTGGATGCCAAATTGCTTGGCGCTTTTGAAACAAGACTGGACAAAGTGTTAGAACGTGTAACTAAAGGGAATCCACCCTGTTTAGGATATGAATTAAACAAACAACGATTAAAAACCCCCAAACATTTTCTCATATCTGTCTAATGAAGCTGGATGACCCCCTCCCTATATCAAAGAAAATTATATTAAGATTCTGAAATTCCAGACCTACAATTCCTAATAGTAAATTTAAAGTAGTTGATAGCCTATCAGTTTAGAAATGAAATGCCCCCCTCAAAAAAAAATTCAGTGGTTTCTACATAATCGGTAGACTCCCGGGATGTGCAGAAGTTTATGTTTGTAAATCAAAATGGCTTTTTATTTTCATAGAAAGGGGAAATGGAAGAAGCACAATAGCACTGTGAGCTTCCAGGTTTTAGGAAACATTGAGGGCACAGATACAAATTGTTTTCATTCTAAAAGGTTTAAAATAACCCACTGACTGGAAAGGGCATATCAGGCCAATGGCTCATCTAGTCCAGCGTCCTATTCTCACAGTGTCCAAATAGATCCCTACTGGTAGTCTACAGCAGACACAGTACTTCTGCCTTTGAGGTTAATGGGGAAGGCAGGAGAGGCAGAGGGAAAACATATGAAGAATCCTACTAGATAATCAGACCAAAGTCTTGTCCATCATCCTGCTTCCTGCCACTGTCAACCAAATGTCTACAAGAAACCCACAAACAGAGCATGAAGTTAACAGTCCTTTCCTGGTCTTCCCAACCAATGGGTATTCAAGAGCATGCTGTCTCTGATCCTGGAAGTTGTATCCAGCATAAGTGGTAGCCACCAATAGCATTATCTTTCATGAATTTGTCTAATCTCCTCATAGGAAGGGACTTGCTGCTGCTACCCAATCAGGGTTATGCTAAAATTCTGGATTTCACCAGTGATTTCTGTGGAAAGATCTAACTTCTAACCTGGTGGAGATGGGAAAGTAGTTCTGGAGGAACTAGAGGTTTGGAAAGGATGTGTGAGTGCCTTTGAATGTTGAAATTGTCTGTTTGGGGTGGGTTGGAGATGAATTTTGAAGGAGAGAGGAGGAGCTGGTCTGCTTGAGCCCCTAACACGGTATGATATCCTGCTCCAGGCTGGGTTGAGTTGTGTCTAGAAGGACTCCTTTTAGGGGCTTCCACAATTTGTTGTGGATCCTTCACACTTGGGTTAGCCTATTTAACAAAAGCACACAATAATCCTGTGGCACCTTCAAGACACACACATTTATTGTAACACATGAATCATTGCTAAAAACAACAACAACAACAACAACAACAACAACAACAACAACAACAACAACAACCCATCCCTGCCTCTTCACCGCTAGTGACTGTTCAAGGAGGTGGGACACTGCTGGCCCTCTCATTTAATTTTATGTGTAGCATTTTGCAACCCCAAGCTGTTATACCACATATTCCAAAAGGTGACTTCAAGTATCCCTTATGTAGTCTCAGACAAAGAAAGCTGCCATGTGCTTACTCAGACCCATGTGTTCACCAAAAATGGGTTAATGGACTACAACACCCATAATCCCAGATCATTGGCCATTCTGGCTGGACCCAATTGGAGTTGGAGTCACAAGTTCCCCATCTTTGGTGCATACCAGGCAGGTCCAAACTTGGCCTTCCAGATGTTTTGGGAATATAACTCCCATCATCCCTAGCTAGCAGGAGCAGTGGTCAGGGATGATGGGAACTGTAGTCTCAAAACATGTGGAGGGCCAAGTTTGGACATGCCTGGTCTATACCAACTGCCAGTAGCAGCTCTCCTGGGTTTCAGACAGGAATCTTGCTCAGCCCAACCCGGAAATGCCAGGTTTGGAAAGATTCTGAATGCAAAGTATATTCCCTAAAACTGAGCTTTAGTTGTTCCCACAAAAAGCTGGAAAGATGCAAGCACTCTGGTGGTGCATCTTCTAAATTTCAGTCTTCTTCCTTGGTATACAGCATATTGATCTAGATCCACACACAAATACGCACACGCACACCAGTTGGTCTCAGTACTGCGAGTCTGACGAAAATCATTGTTTGAGATTTTGTATGGCAGCGATGTTTCTACAGATCTGGTATCCATGCATTAACATGTGCTTTCCAGATTGTAGGGAAATGTGTTGCTTGATGAGATTGACATTTCAAAAAAGAAATGCTTTGGAAGGGAATGCCACCAGATTCCCTGGGAAGCGCTTGATCCACTAGTTCAGCAAACGGCGCTGAGAATCATTCATCTGACGTTAAACAAGTGTACCTGGTTTCATCTCTCAGATGCTGGAGGATATGCTCCTAAGGGGTAACTTTGGGAGAATGCTGCCTTGCATAATGAGCATTTGAAGTTGCACTTCCATTGTGCTTGTTTGCAGAGCAGGAACAGAAACAAAGGCTTAAAAATCAATAGCGGGAACATAGCCAGAAAATCTAACCATAAGGATGGGCTACACGAGAGTGGATGCGGACTCTGCAAAGGATGCTCACTGTATCCAAATTCATCCTTGGTGCTTCCAAGTCTGGGAGCACTCACCACAATGTTACCTTCTCTTGTCATGTCCCCAGATGCTCTTCTGGGCAGGAAAAGTGGGCGGTGCTGCTGCCAGCTTTTGGAATTGTAGCAAGCACAGCCCTAGTCACATTGTTCCTACATCTTTATTCTTGTTCTATACTGACTTAGTTTCCATCCTCCAATGTATCCTTTTCTTTCTCAGTGGTTGACATTCATCTGATGAAGTAGGCTTTTGCCTATGGAAACTAAATACCCCAACTGATCAATCAGGCTCAGAGGCTGTGGACACACCATACATTTAAATCACACAGCTTTCCCCAAAGAATCCTGGGAACTGTGGTGTGTTCATAGAACTATTGTTCTCCTAGTCATGATGGTTATATATTATCTCCTGTGTCAGAGACCTCTGAATACCAGTAGCTGGAGAAGAGGAGCAGGAGAGCACAACGCCACTCATGTCCTGCTTGCATGTCCAGAGGCATCTGGTTGGCTACTGTGGGAACTGAATGTCAAACTAGATTGGTCTGATCCATGCAGAAATGGAAGGAAGAAAAACTTCCAACCAAAGAAGAATGGATAAGTTAGATAAGTAAGATGATGGCCTATGCAGAACTGGCAAAATGAACAGCAAAATTAAGAGAATCTAATGTTTTGTGTTTTATGGAAGAATGGTTGCCTTTTTCAGACAATTTAAAGAAATACTATAGTTTGATGAACTTGAGAGCAGGATTTGAGCCATGAGCAACAGAAGTAATTAAATTACGGTATAATATTGTGGTTTTGATTTGATAGATGGAAGGTAAGGCACAGCAGAAAGAGAGAAACAACAACTCCATGGAAAAAGAGATGGGAAGTCGACAAAGACAAGAGAAAAGATGAGATTGTGTGTTTTGGCTGTATATGTTTAAAATGTTCAAACTTAATAAAATATAATTGGCGAGGGGGGGGGGAGAATAGATTGGTCTGATCCAACAAGACCTTTCCTATGCCATATTGCCATGTATTCCACACCCTGGATTATTTCATTTTTGTAAATAGAGCAGGGGTAGGGAAGAGCCACATTACCTTCTGAACAACCTTCTGGGGGCTGCATACTAACGTTGGATGTAGCCATAAGCAAAAGTGGGTGGAGCAATGCATGCTGGGTAGTGTCAACACACACAGGCCACTCTATCCAGGGAAGCAAGAAGCACCATCAGAATTCAATGGCACATTTCATCCTGGCAGAAAACATTCAAGTAGGGTATAAAGGATGGGTGGTGAAGGGTGTAGCCTGGAGGGCGGGGAGTGAGGTGGCTGTGGAGGAGGAGTCTCAAAGGCCAGATAGAGAAGCCTGGGGGGCGGCATATGGCCCCTGAGCTTGAGGTCTATCCGCCTCACTGCTGAAACTGAGCAAAATAGTGAGGTACTTTTCCTAGCAATAGGCAGCTAGGGGCATGGTGCCTCTACTCAGGGCTGTCTTACCCATAGGTGCTAGGGGTGCAGGGCACCCAAGCGCCGGGCTCTCAGGGGCGCCAGGCCGAGAGCCCGGGGCCCAAGAGTTGAGTTTGGGGAAGAGCCTGCCTGTTGGTTGGAGTGCCATGGCGGGCTCTTCCGCTGCGAGTGGCTTTGTGCGTGAGTTCGGGGGCAATCCAGCCAGCAAGATGCTGAGGTGGGTGGCCAGCTCCGCCCTCCTGTGCACCTGGAACTGGACAACCGGGGGGGGGGGGCACCAGGCAGATCTTTGCATCCCAGCGCCGCATATGCTTAAGACAGTCCTGTCTCAATTTAAAACACAGAGGTTGCACTTCTGGCTATTCTGGCTAATAGCCTCTGATAAGCTTCCTACACGATACAATTTGTCTGCTCTTTTTAAAAAGCCATTAATGCTAGTGGCCACTATTCATTAACTATGTTTATTAACTGTAGGTTAACCTGCTTTGAATTAAAGGAGGGGGGACGAAACAGAAAAGGAAGGGGGTGGGAGGTATCTGGCAATTTGCAGGTGTAATTAGCTTTGGAATTTCCTAAGCTACTTCCCCCCACCTTCCAAGCCACAAAATCTATATCACGCCCCCCCCACCTCTGCACTGCCAATTTTGTCAGAGCATCTTGAAGAAAATAGGAAACATTACCAATGTGTTATACCAGACATCATCAAGCTCTGCCGATAATGAAGAAACACTTGTAATTTGTTCCTCTTATCTGTGATCAAAAGATAATTAAAAAGAAAGAAAAGATAATTAAAAAGAAATTAACTTTGCTTTACTTTTAACTCCCATTTCTGTGGGCTGTGTGAAAGGCTTCCCGAAGCATCTAACATTTTCCCCAGCAAGTGAGAAATCTTCTTTAAACTGTTACAAACAGAACGGCATTTGTTCCATCCAAACAAAAAAGGCAGGTGATTTGTTTGTGAGAGGCCACGTTTCCCAGGTTTAAAAAGGGAGGGATTTGGTTCTGTAACAGACTTTACGGGATACGGTTGAACCCAGCTGGCCACCTCAGAACCACCTCCAACACTTCCATCCCAATCATGTGTTGAGACTCCATCACTTCAGATTATGGATCCATGCCTCCCACTAGCAAAAACAGCAGCAGAGAAAAAGTAAAAGGCGGAGAAACAGGCAAGGACGTGTTATTTCCGACCATTTTGTTTGTTTGTTTTGATTTTTTGAGCTGAAAAATGGCATGTAGTTGAGGAGGGAAAGTGGCAAGGAAAAATAATTGCAGAAGAAAAGGTTGGCACAGTGGTACTGGAGTTCTCTTTCTTGCTGCCTCTCCTCAGTGTATCAGGGTTGGGAATTTCACGCTTGGTGCCAAAGTAACAGCTATGTAAGGTTACTACATGAGGGTAAAAGCTATTTTCCTCCTTTGCCCCCACTGGCTGAGGAGGGCAATAGAAGAGGAAAGCCTTCTCTGCCAAATGGGGCATTCAGGGAGAAGATTCGGGGAGGGGCTGAGCTGGCCCTTCATCACATGATGGCATGGGGCCCAATCTGCAATTGTCAGAACCAGGCTGTGCAATGATTTGTCCTGCCCCCCCCCCCCCGACTTCAGCACCAGCCGATGTGAGGCGACAGGGCTGTGGGGTGGCAGTAGCCCCACTTAAGCATTAAGCCCCATTGATCTTTGCCTGGGCTTTAGATTGCAGTGCTGGCTTTCCAAAGTCAGAGGTATGCTTTGGTTTTCTGGTTGTTGTTGTTGAATTATACTCAGAGTCCTGCAGTGATTTCATGCTCTTTATTGCAACTTGTAAAATAGTGATTGAATACACCCACACCCACACCCCTGCACAAACCTCAGGCTTTTATATACATTCTTTACACAATGAGTCCCATCTGATTGGCTGATTCTCCTTCCCTCCTGGAGCCTGATTGGGCTGCTACTGCAAGTCAATCAGTTGTTGCATTCTAAGATCCTACTTGCCTATTGTTCTAGGATTCAAGCTTAGTATACAGTGGTACCTTGGGTTAAGTACTTAATTCATCCCGGAGGTCCGTTCTTAACCTGAAACTGTTCTTAACCTGAAGCACCACTTTAGCTAATGGGGCCTCCTGCTGCCCCTGCGCCGCTGGAGCACGATTTCTGTTCTCATCCTGAAGCAAAGTTCTTAACCCGAGGTACTATTTCTAGGTTAGTGGAGTCTGTAACCTGAAGCGTATGTAAACTGAAGCGTATGTAACCTGAAGCGTATGTAACTCAAGGTACCACTGTATAACAGTAGTTGTTTGTGTGTATGTGTGTGTGTGTGTGTACACACACACACACACACACACACACACACACACACACATATATATATGGAAGAGTGTTCCACATCTGTATTGGACTTGATTTTAATATGTCTTTATTGCTTTGGGAGGAAGAACAGGATATAAATTGAACAAATAAATAAATATTCAAGCATGTGATCTGTTGCTTTGCAGACTGAAGGGCTACGGCCCCATGTTATTATTCTAAAACTGTAGACTGGTTCAAAATAAAAGAAAAATGGGTATTCTGTCTCATGGACTGGAGTGTGGGTGGAGAAGGAATGAGTCCCATTTTGGGAGAAGTTGCCAAAGCAGAATCCAGGGTCAGTCTTTCTTCTCTGTCACATGAGCCACAACCCCTCCAATATCCTGATAAAATATGTCCAAAGGAACCATAAGAGTTAAAAAAATAAAATAAAGAAGATCTGCTTTGGGGTTATTTATTCAGATAAATGAATAAAATGCCCTGGGGATCTAAAATCTCTAGTGTTATCTGAAAGTAACATTCTCCATTGAAACACCAGCTACAGCTTCTTTTGTCTTTGAACTAAATACAGCTGGGGCTGAAGCTGCCTTTGGCAGAGAGGGGAGAAAAGATAATAAAACTGTTAAAAGATTTTAATTCTGCAGACTTCCATGCTGCCACTATAAATTCACTTCTGCCTGCAAGTGAATTAAAGTGCACTGTTTAAACCCACAGGTTTCTCTGTTGAAAGTGGATTCTTTGGATCCTTCTTGGGGAAAAGGGATGCTGCCAACTCCTCTGCTATTTCTTGTGCCTTTTGAAATCTTTGAAGAATCCCCATGGGAGCTCACTTCAACAAAGGGAATTCCTAGGGTTCGAAAACTAGCCTCCAAATTAACCTTTGGCCCCCGTTTTTCTCTTTAACAGAAAACACACACACACACACACAAGTAAGTAGATTTAAGGACTGCAGTTTGACTTTTCACTTTGGGCTTGAAACAAGGGTCAAAATGAGATGTGTGGAGTTTAACCTCAAAACGTAAGACAAGCTATTCAATGGCTGTAGCTTGTAATAGGTTGTAAAGGTGGTGTCTCCCCTTCGCATTAACACTCCGGCACAGTCAGCTTGATATTTACAGTTTTTATTACATATGTACAAGAAACAGCTACAGTTCAGGATTATGTGTCCGAACCCGTTGAGTCAAATTCGGGGAGTGGCTTCCTTCGATTCCTACACCAACAAAGGAGGTGGGGAAATCGTGCGAGACGTCTTTGACCCTTACGTTTCATTTCCTCCTTGTCTGTGTTGATTTGAAAGCCCCCTCCCTTCCAGAGTCTGAGCTCCCTTTCCAGGCCTCTGGGCGGTTGAAGGGGTCTGTAACATCCTTGAACCCTTCCTCCTCGTGGCTAATCTCCGCCCGCTCTTCCACTTCCTCTGTTCCTGGGCAGTGGAAGGGCTCCACAGCATCCCCGAGCCCCTGCGCCGCCTCTTCTGTCACTACCTCCTCTGAATTCTCCCTGACATAGGTGTACAACTGGAATTGCATGTACTAGAGAGAAGGTCTTTTCAGTGGTGGCCCCTAACTTGCGGAATTCTTTTCTGAGTGATGTGCAATGTATGCGATGTGCCACCTATGCAGGCCTCCAAATAGATTTGGAAGATCCATCTCTTCCAGTTGGAAATTAAAGTTGATGCAGGTTTCTAGAATATTGTTTAACTGGTGTTTACTGAATTTTGGTCACTTTCATGTTGGGATGAACATTGCTTTAAAACTTACTACCCATTGGCTTCTTGGCATTTGGCTGCTTCATTATTACTTTTCTGTGCTATATTATTTAGTTGCTAAAGTATTATTTATATTATTGGACTGGTGGTGTTCATTGTTATACGTTCATAAGCCACCTGGGAGACCAGGTTTGAAATCCTCACTCAGCCTTGGCCAGTCACTCTCTCTCTATCTCAGACTAACCGACCTCACAAGGTTGTTGTGAGTATACAGTGGAACGGAAAAGAGAACCACATAAAGCACCTTGAACTTCTTGGAGGAAATGTGAGGTTTTTTCCTTGGTGTATACACACACACACACACACACACACACACACAATGCATACAAATAAATGCCCAAATTGGAAGAAATGCAACATAACTTTTGTTCACACAGCCAAAATGCAAGGGTACAAGGATTCTGATTTGTTTATTTGAATCTAGTCATCAGACCATCACAAAGCAAGAATTTAACAAACAAATGGAGCTGCATATATAAAATTAACAAAAGTTAAAATAAATAAAATGCACATAATTTACAGATTATGCAAAAACATAAATAAACTTACAATTCTGAGTCTTTCTGGAAACACACGGAGAGTTTATGCTTTCATAGATCCTCTGCAAACAGAGACTACATGTCTGCAATTTAGGTGTGCCTTGGCTGTCTCTTTCGGATCACAGGATCAGATCAATCGCACAACTAGTAAGCAGATTGCCGCTGTCCACAAAGAATCTACAAACACTTAGACATCAGGGCCAAGGTAAGCAAGCGTGGGCAGAGAATCCAGCTAAGTGCACAAATGTTTATATTCAAACATATTAGCATACATTCTTAGGGACTTTTGGCTGGGAGATATAGCCTCCCAAAGTTCAGGAGGAAGAGGAGGCTGCAGTTAGCTGGGGGGCAATTTTTTTGATCAGGGTGAATGCATTGCTGGCTAACTGTTTTACAAGGTAATCTGAGGGCTGGTATGACTTCATTGTATTTTAAAATGAAGCTGAAACTCATCAGCAGAGCACTCAGCAGTATGCCTGTGAAGTATTTGGCTAGTGGGGCCCTAAAAACCCTGGGAATGTCTCTATATGGTGTCAGGAATGAGCCAGCTCCCAGTGAAGGTTTGCAGCCAACTGAAGAAAGCAGCCAGGAACAGAGAGGGTTAACTTTCATGCAGGATGAACAACAGAGAGAGCCAATTCCCCCACCCCTTGGAATGCTGGTTGATAAGGGAATGACTGCGAGCAGGCTGCAACCCAGCCAAAGCTCTCAGGAAGTTCAGTCAGTCAGGAACAGAGAATGAAGTAATTTACCAGACAGGGAAGAGGTTGGAGCTGATCCAATCTCTCCTAAGAGTCGGCTAAGGGGTGGGCTGTTAGATCAAAAGCAAAGCAAGAGACACAAGGTTCAGAAATTCAATATCTTCTGTAGAACCCAGAAACCATCTTCAGAAGGGTCATCTTGATTGATGATGTTGGAGGCTAGGTTACAGGTGTCCAGAGCTACTGCACTTTTCTCTCTATAACACACAGATTTTTTCTCCTAAAAAGTAAGGGGAAATGTCTGTGCATGTTATTGAGCGAATGTGTGGTCCCTGGAGCCGACTGGCTCAGGGGCAAAAATCCAGCAAAAATCCAATTGCGCGTGTCAGGGAGGAGGGAGCTCCATGAGAGAGGAAGCTGTTGCTTTCCTGCATTCTGCCTCAGGGTCTTACTGCCCACCCTGTTCTGTTTCGGTTCCTGTTTGCTCAAACGGAACAAAGAGCAGGTAAATCCCCTCCCCTCCAGGCAAGCAGAGGCGAAAGGAAAGGATCGTGTCCTTCCTTCTAATTCCTCTCTGTGCTCCGGTGCTGCTGCGTCCAGGGGAGCATTTTAGGGACTCGCAGGCAGCCGGAAAACATGCAGGTGGGAGAGGGAGAGAGAGAGAGGGCTGGCTTGGGTGTGTGTGGGGGGGGAAATACTTTTGCCTTCCTTTCCTCCCTCCCGTTAAACCCCTCTCCTGCATTCTTAGCCAGCTGCTTCTCTGCACACCCCTCTCGTGCTCCTTGTCCCTTCTGTGTTTTTCCTTCCCTCCCCACTTAAAACGTGGTTACAAAGCACGGATCCACATGGATCCTCAGGATCTTTGCATTGGGTCACCCCAAATTCACCATCAGATCACATAGCATGTCCATGGCTACAGCCTGCACCAAAAAAATCACGCACCCACTGTTGCCTGGGGCCACAATGGTGCAAAAACGTGGTTACAAAGCAGATCACATGTCTGTGGCCACAGCATGAGGCACAAAAATGATACATTCACTGTTTCATTCAGAATTTCCCCCCCTTGTTTTCCTCCTCTAAAAACGATGTGCGTGTTATGGTCAGGTGCGTGTTACAGAGCGAAAAATACGTATATGTTTGTTTTTGCAATAAATCCTCCTTTTTAATTAATGACACTTGCTGTGTTATCAAGCCGGGAACCTGAACAAATGACATATGATGACACAGTGTCATTACCCAGTCACTATAAGGAAAAAAGATGACTGTGCCCATGCTGTCTTTTCCCCCCCTACAGTGTCCTGGTAATGAAACTATGGTCCCTTCCAGGCATGGCTTTTGCAGAGCTCTCATGCCCTCATGCTTTCACAAGGCACTATTGTTTCTGCACAGGTATTCGAAATAATGTAGGTGCAGGGCCAATTTTTCTATCACAAACTATGTGACATTTGAAGAAAGATCTGGTATGATCCCACCACAGTGTGGAAGATGCTGGGTGTCATTCTACTGTGCAGTATGTTAGGGCGTGAGTGGTGGAAATGGTCTGACGGAGTGACACCTGTCTCACGCCACTTCAGATAGACCAGAGAAAGCTGACTGTCTTCTGAGGAAAGTGAGAATGGCAGATGGTCTTGAAGGAAGTTATGGGGTTAGCCAACATGGCTGAGGTTGTAATCAGGACAGAAAGAGTCTGATTTTTTTTTTACTGGCAAAACAATTAAAGAATTCCAGAATACCGAGGGTGATTAAAAAATAAATAAATCTGTCCTTGTCAGTGATGTGTATGCTTGACTCTTTGGTTAAGAACAGACTGCTGGATCAGGCCTATCTAGTCCAGCATCCTGCTCTCACAATGGCCTGTGGGAAAACCAGGGAGCAGAATATGCACACAAGTGCCTTCTTCCCTTCCATGGCTTCCAGTAACTGGTATTCGGCAGCATCGCTGCCTCCAACTATGAAGTTAGAGCATAGCCATCATAGCTCATAGCCATCAATAGCCCTCTCCTCCATGAATTTGTCTAATCGTCTTCTAAAGCCATCTAAGCTGGTGGCCATCACTTCCTCCTAGGGAGCAAGTTCCACAATTTTGACTTTGCGCTGCATGAAGAAGTACGTTCTTTAATCTGTCCTAAATCTTCCAACATTCAACTTCAGTTGAAGGATGCCACTGAAGAAGTTACCCCTTCTTTCATTAGCTCATCCTTCAAGATCACCAAGGTTCTTCATAGGACACTGGTACCAAATCACAACCAATGATAGCTGAGACAAAAGTCCTCTTCTAGTAACAGAATATGCACTTCCCTGCCACAGTGCAAAGCAATCCAGCGGTCTTGTAAGTGAGGAGTTCCTCACAACACTTCTTTCATGACCCATTTGTCACGCTCAGTGTGAAGAGGAGGTCTATATCAATACTTACTGATTCAGAAAATTACAGGACAACCACCTTAGCTTCAGACTTTCAAAGTGCCAAAAATGTACCATTTTCGTGTCCATCTTCAAACAACCTTCTGGGGACGGGCAATATTACTCCCATTGTGCAGTGGGTAAACAGTGGTCGAGAGAGAATGGCTGGCCACAAATCACACAATCTCAGTCTATGTAGAGGTCAGACTTGGATCCAGATTCTAAGCAAACATTTTTTTTTCTATTCAACTACCTGACCCCACTTACCTTGACTCGTCCATTCTGTTTGCAAGCCTATGACATGATGCATTGGGAATAATTCTGAGCAGCAATAATGATTTTTTAAAAAACATTTACCCATCTCACTGTGCAGCACCTTTCTCTGTGGGCTTCTGCACCATGCCCATCCTTTCAGAAAGAGGTCCTAGGTTGCCCCAAGTGTCCCCAATTGCAGGGCGAATGTGACTATGAACAGACCTGTTATGCCTTCAGAATGAAGTACTCCTTGCTAATTTCTCTTCAAGACACCAGCTTAATTGCATTTTAAACAAATGGGCTGCTTTGCTGGCCAACTTTTAAATGAGATAACAGCAATGTTCACTCTCCAGCAGTGATGAGTGCCTTGCAGTAGATTCAAAACTCTGTTCAATAACAGGTTTAATCTCACACCAGCAGATTTACTGCAGAATAAACTGCCACTGAGCTCATAATTAGCAAAACAAAAAAAATCCAGCCTACTAAATATTATTTCCAAAGCAGCAGGCTTTGTTTTTAGTGGGAAATTTCCATCGTGTTCTTCATGTGTTTTATTGATTTTATGTATGATATTGGGAATTCATGCTATGATTTAAGATAATGGCCTTTATCGATCACTTAAGCAGTTGTTTAGCTACCCAGTAACGAAATGATGTTCCATTCATGGAATATGCAATGCAGACAGCAGGGAGACCTCAGTACTTCACATCTTAATGTTTATTTCTTTTTCTCTCTCTCCTACCCCTCCCAAATCATATTCACGGCTGGAAAATGGCAACAGAAAACATTTGTGCTTCAGAAACAATCTTCTCATAATTTTCTTTGTTGTAGCTATTAGTAGCCAATTGTCATTCCCTGAAACCCAGCTCAACAGCTGTTCCAAAGTATATTCTGTTTAGCATGACAACAAATATTAATGAGGTAATTGAAACTATTGAGAAAAAGAAAATGGGAAGTGTTTGTTTCACAGAGCGGGAGGTCATGCCCTTTGCATATTTCCCCCCTAGCAAAAATAAAAGCTACAGTTAGTATCTGGTTGAATTTCAGTCCAAGAGAGTGTTTCACCTGTATCTCTAGGTTGCTTTGTGCAACATGCAAACATATTGGCTAGGTGGATTCTTTTGGAAACAACAACAACAGCCCTGCAGATATTACCATATTTTTCGCTCTATAGGATGCACTTTTTCCCCTCCAAAAATTAAGGGGAAATGTGTGTGCATCCTATGGAGCGAATGCAGGCTCCTTGGCTTCAGCGATAGCAACGTGAAGCCTCCAAAGCGCAGGGGGAGCGCTCCCTCCGCGCTCCAGAGGCTTCGCATTGCTTTCGCTCTCCAGGCTTCAGGGATAGCCACCTGAAGCCTTTGGAGCACAGCGGGACCTCGCGCTGCGCTCTCCAGGCTTCAGGTTCCTTTTGCTGAAGCCGGGAAAGCAAGACTCTTCTGGCTTCAGCAGAGAGGGAGAGCTGCACAGCGCCCTTTCAGTGAAGTGGAAGGAGAAATGGAAGGGGCTCCGTTTCTCCTGCCGCTTCACTGAAGGGGCGCTGAGCAGAGGGGGGAGAATTCCCCCCCCCTGTTCTCCCCCTTCCTATGGTCGGGTAGAGCGAAAAATACGGTATTTCAAAAAATGGTCCTCAGAAAATAGAGAACATCTTAAAAAAAACTTCAGAAAGCGGCAAGCGGATTTGGGTTTTGCCAGCATTTAGCAAATGCCCTCTCCCTTGAGGTGTCAATGGAAACAAAGGTAACTGTTGTAAAAGAGAGAGAGAAAGAAAACCTGCCATCCATTAGGCCAACTAACAACATAACATATGGGGATGCTGATGTCTGGAAAACTTCAGTGCGTGAATTATTAGGTCATCACAGAAAATACTCAGCTGCAGTGTATATGATTGGGGCAACTCTCTTTAACTATCAGGAATGTTTCGTGTGTAGGTAAAAGTAAATTAGCAGTTGGGGGAGAATTTTTCCACAAAACGTTTGCTTTCCCCTCTCTCCTTTGCTGCCCCTATTGCATATTCATGCATCTGAAAGAATGTGGGAGGACTAAAGTTTGATGTTGAGCAGGTACACGAACACTGGTCCTACCTCAGTGTCCCTGCGCGTGCCAGGCACACCCTGAAAAATGCAGAATACCTCGGTTTTCGAACAGCATAGTTCTTGAATGTTTTGGAATACCGCAAACCCGGAAGTGACTGTTCCAGTTTGTGAGCTATTTTTTGGAAGTCAACCGTCCAACGTTCCTTCGGCCAATCTGAATCCGCACTTTGGTTTCTGAACATTTTGGCAATCGGACCGACTTCCGGAACGGATTCCATTTGACTTTTAAGGTACGACTGTACCTAATAAGATTTGTATGTGTAGAGAAATTAAGTAGAAGCTTTTCTCATTCTCCCACAGGGCTATCCAATGAAGTAGAATGCTGTCAGATTCTGGACAGACAAAATGCTGTACTTTTTCGCACAGTGCATAGTTCAGTGTCAGATTTGGTCCACCAGCCTGAATGGCTTTAAAACAGGATCAGACAAATTCACAAAGGATGGTTAGCAGCCATGATGGCTATGTTTCACCTCCCGTGTCAGAAACAGTACGTCTCTGAACACCAAGATGCTGGGAACTACAAGTGGAGGGAGTGCTGCTGTATTCATGTCATTTGGGGTCTTCCCATAGGCATCTGGTTGGCCGATGTGAGAACTGGATGCTGAGTTAAACAGGCATTTGTCCTGTTTCGGAAGGGCTCTTTCTGTATTTTTATGTTTACATGTTCAGCTGAGTGAAATGCCTTCCAAGCTTGCAACACACCTCCACGTTGGGTGATGGAAGCATGTGCATCAATGCTACATGATGATGTTGCAGTGTCACAAAATCAGTCAGAGTGGAGATAATGCCTCCATCTCTCACTTAGAGCATTCAAGGGAGGGGAAGAGGATAACCACCGGGATGAAAGGGAAAACAAATTAAGGCAGGCATAGGCAAGCTCAGCCCTCCAGATGTTTTGGGACTACAACTCCCATAATCCCTAGCTAACAGAACCAGTGGTCAGGGATGATGGGAGTTGCAGTCCCAAAACATCTGGAGGGCCGAGCTTGCCTATGCCTGAATTAAGGCTTCCACATGGGGAAAGCATTATTGTGTAAAAAAAGATGCAAGGAATAGATGCGGACCGTGAGGGGACTTTTTGATCCAGCGATGTCACTTGAGGCCCAAGTGACCTCGGGATCCAGGTTTGCCTATTTCCAGCTGTGGCTCATTCTTTAGCTATGGGCCTTTCTGGATACAGTTTGGCTACAGTGATCCACCCTTTGCTATCCTCCAGATTGGATTGTGGTATTGCACTCTACATGGGGCGGCCCTTAAATATGGTTTGGAAGGAGCAGCTGGTGCAGAATGTAGCAGCCAGGGTGCTCATGAGTGTCTCTGACTAGACTCCTATCATGTCAGTCCTAAAAGATCTGAACAGTTGACCAGTTCTCTACCAAACTCAATTCCAGGCACTTACACTAATGTCTAGAGCCTTAGCAACTTGATTCCTAGATAATTGTAGGAGCATCTGCTCAGATCGACCTATCAAGTGTTAAGATAGGTAGACCAGGCCCTGTAAACAGTGCTGCCACCCTGTGAGCTTCAAGGGGCAGCGGAACATGAGACGGCCTTCCCTGCAGTGATGCCCATGTTGGGGAAGATTCACTCTGTGGTGCAACATCTGGCATTCTTGTTGAATGCATTTCATCACCAGCATTAAGAAACACAACTTCGTCCAGGCTTTTTGGGAGGGCGGACTGAGATGCTCTCCTTTCTGTTGTATCATTAATGTTGTTGCTGTTATGGATGTAATGCTAATGTCTATTTTAATTGAAGTTCATTTACTGTTTTGAATTGTAATATTTCTACATAACCCGCCGTGGGACCATTGGTGAAGGTCAGGCTATCAGTATACTTGATAAATAAATATAAATAAATAAACATGTCCAGGCTATCTGTTTTCCTTCATTGCTGGGAAATCTAAAAAAACAGTCTTGTGTTAATGCCATTTCTTTAGATACAGTATATAAGGGCTGCAGAGGGACCCATTTGCTGGAGATTGACTGTTCTGGGCTGAGTTAATTGGTTGAAGAGATTAATAGTTACTCTAATATCCTGGCACATTGCATGTGTTAACATGTAATGTAAAATACATTAAGTAAATGCTAAAACGAATGTCTTAATTTTATGAGAAATTTGCATAATGTCTATGCTTAACCCCTACTGCATTTCCCACCATTGTAAACATATAGCGAGTGTGAAATGTGCATAATTTTTATTCTAAACACATATTTTTAAAAGACATTTTAAAAAGTTGTCACTGCATTTAGCACCTTTCTCTTGCAATGAGATTCCAGCACCCTAAGCGACTCAAGTTTGAGACTACATACAGCAGGAAGAGAAAATAAAGAGAAAAAATCCAGAGACATAGTTAAAGGACAGGCTCAATGCTCCAAGCTGAAGGAGATATTCTCATGGCATGGTGAAAGACATGCATGTCAAACAATCCAAGCTTCACATATTACATTGATGGGGTCTGAGCTGGCAGTGACTGACAAGGAAAGGGATCTTGGGGGCATGGGTCACACCAGTGAAAATGTTAACCCAGACTGCAGCAGCTGTGGAAAAAGTAAAATCCATGTTCGGGGTCATGAGGAAAGGGATTGAAAATAAAACCACCAATGTCATAATGCTTTTTTATACAAAACTGTGGTGCAGCCATACATGGAACAATGTGCTGTTGTGGTAGTTGCATCCCAGAAAGAACACTGTTGAGCTGGAAATTGTGTAGGAAAATGGGAACCAAAATGATCAGGGACCTAGAGTTGCTCCTCTACGAGGAATGGTCCCAATGTCTGGCAACACGCTGGATATTTATAAAACCATACATGGGGTGTAGAAAGTTTCTCCCTCTCTCATTATACTAGAACCTGGGATTATCCAATGAGCAGTGGGAGATTCAGGACAAGCAAAAGGAACTCCTTCCTCACACGGCTCAGGGGGTTAAATGACAGAATTCGCTTCCATAAATGGTGGTGGGCACCAACTTAAATGGCTTTAAAAGAGGATTCTATAAATTCATGGACCATTAAGCTATCAGTAAGGTCCGTATAGTAAAAGCTATGGTTTTCCCAGTAGTGATGTATGGAAGCTGGACCATAAAGAAGGCTGATCCCCGAAGAATTGATACTTTTGAATTATGGTGCTGGAGGAGACTCTTGAGAGTCCCATGGACTGCAAGAAGATCAAACCTCTCCATTCTGAAGGAAATCAGCCCTGAGTGCTCACTGGAAGGACAGTGGCCACCTTTGTGGCTTTGTGGCTACTTTGGCCACCTCACGAGAAGGGAAGACTCCCTGGAAAAGACCCTGATGTTGGGAAAGATGGAGGGCACAAGGAGAAGGGGACGACAGAGGACGAGATGGCTGGATAGTGTTCTCGAAGCTACCAGCATGAGTTTGACCAAACTGCAGGAGACAGTGGAAGACAGAAGTGCCTGGTGTGTTCTGGTCCATGGGGTCACGAAGAGTCGGACACGACTAAATGACTAAACAACAACAACAAGCTATCAGTTGTCACCTTGAGGATCATAGTCACCACGCTCTTGAATACCAGTTGCCAGAGAACAAGTGAAGGAGTAATTAGTGTGCTCATGTCCTGTTTGTGGATTTTCCCTATGTATCTGTTTAGCCACTAGATGGGCATTTGATCTAGCAGGGCTCCTCGTATTTTCCGCTGTTAACTTTGCTTGAAAATAAAAAATAGATCCACTGCATATCCACAGCTCCTACTTTGTGCTGGCAAAACCTGTTCAATATGCAATTTCCCTCATGTGCACATGTGCAGGGGTGGTGCCTCTGTTATAGTAGGACCAACCAAAAGAGATCCAACAGAAGAGTCCCATTGCATGCATCTCTGCAAAACCTTTATTGTACAATTTGTCAGGCTCTGGGGGGGAAAGGCTGTGATGATTGCAGATCAGCATAATTTTTCCTCCGTGTGTCTTGAGTAGCTGTCTGGCAATATGGGAGATATAAACCCAAGATGAAGAAGTCAGCTTGAGTGGAAAGAGGAACAGGAAGACGTTGATAGGCAGATTAGCTAGTACTACTTATCTCAGCATCCGTTGTTGCCGCAAGATTAATGCTGTGAGCTGGCTAACACTTGTTCACAGTTGGGTTTTCGCTAGTCTTTTTCCACAGCTGGTGCTGCGTGTGTTGACAGTTGTTTATTTGGCTTTGGCTGGATTGTTTTGGCTCTGCAGGAGTTTTCGGCTGCTTTCTCTGCTTTTCAGCCATTCATCATGTATTTGGGTTATTTCCACGTGTTCTACTCATCCTCGGGCCTTCTTGGAAGAGTCAGAATTAGCTGGCAGTGTGGGAATTAACTAATTATGAAGACAACCAGTATTCTTCGTGGAGAAAACAACACGCTGGAGGCCACAGATTGCAATGTACTGTTTTTAGGAAGGTGTGACCCACGTTTTGCAAGAAAACCGGGGGGGGGGGGGGTTCAGGAAAACAGCAACTAACTAAGGAGGAAAGAAGACTAACATGGAGAAAACATTCAGATTTACACTAAGTAGTTGAAAAGGTTACAGATGGTTATGGGAACTAGCCGAAGGGGCTCATAATAGGAAACAAAAGTGATTCCACCTGTGGTTCACCAGTTCAAATTCTGCCCAAACTGATCAGGGCTGTGATTGTTTAGATTGAGAGGTTTCAGCTGGCTTTGTAAAATGTGTGGATGATCTAAGTCTCATAATGATCTAAGCAAGTGTTAGAAACCTGCAAAACCACCATCATAGTTGGTGGTCTCAACATTAAATAATGCTCAAGACCAACTGAATTGAGGGAGAGTTATCTGTGAGCATCACAAGGGATAGCATGAAAGTGAAAAGTCCAAAACATTAAACAGAATGGACAATTTTTCTGTGCTTATCAGTGATCAGCTTGCAATATAGCCTGCTTCGTGAGTGCTAAAGAAGCATTCTGTAACAAAAGGATTTCCTGACATTTGGACGTTGAGCTTTCAGTAGATCTAATATAAACTGGAACTTAAGGTGGCAAGAAGAGTAGAAAAGGTTTAACAGAGGAAGAAAGAAAGAAACAAAGTAGGGTAGCAAATGGCAGCAGAGGAATAGCTAGAATGGCACACAATAAAGGTATTGAGGAACCAAAAAAGGTCTGGCATGGGCAGCTGAGCTTGGGATGGATGGAATAAGTAGGAAATAGGAGTAGGAGGAACCGAAGGGTAAAAATCGCTTACTGATTGCTCCAAGAGCTCTCAGCTTGCATTAATACAAATACAATACTATTACAAATTAACATATTAAAAACAATACATAAAAAGTCTAACCCCACAATCTAGAAGAACAAAGACAGAGAATTTCTGCCCATGCAGTTGTAATCAAATGATTGCCTGAAAAGGGCTCAGAAGATTCTATTATGCTCTGAACCCTTCAAAAGCATGCCTCAGAATACACTGGATATTATGGATATACAGTGCTACCTCGGGTTACAGATGCTTCAGGCTACAGACTCCGCTAACTCAGAAATAGTACCTTGGGTTAAGAACTCTGCTTCAGGATGAGAACAGAAATCGTGCTCTGGCAGTGTGGTGGCAGCGGGAAGCCTCATTAGTTAAAGTCGTACCTCAGGTTAAGAACAGTTTCAGGTTAAGAACGGACCTCCAGAATGAATTAAGTTCTTAACCCGGGGTACCACTGTACATAGGTCTGTTTATATATCTTTCACATTACTGAGTCAGATAGCACCATTAACAAGGTGTGTCAAGGTGGATCAGGGAACTTCCAGGCTTCTGAGTAGCTTTCTCCAGTTTTTCCATGATGGCCTTTCCCGATCCTTCTCTTTTCTGAGAAACAAAACCAAATTGACTGGGAAAATATCCATAGTTTTGAGAGGGAAAGGATTGTAAGGGCAGTGGCAGAAGACTGGCAGAATCTTTCATTGTAATGGGCAGGTCTATCTTTAAATCACTGTGAATTATTTTCCAGTGAACTCCAGTCACACTGATTTTGGGGAGAGCTTAATCCCTTAAAGATGTGGGTCAGTCATTTTTTGAGTTTAGGCTGTGAGAATAGGGCATTGGTAACAGAGTTAGAGCATTTGGGTGGTCTGCTTCTTTCCCAAATTTCTCTCTCTGAGAGGGATTTTCTTCACAGATGGTACTTCCTAGAAACAGGGGGAAGCCTGTGACTTTTGCACTTTTTGATAATAAAGGCAAAATTGCACACCACCATCGATTCTGGGCCAACTTGCACACACACACACAAGGGCATCATGGGAAAGGGGCTTGAAAGCCAACTCTCTTGTATTCTCTGAATTCAGTGTCCAATTTGTCCTCCCAACTGCTTAGAGTTTGCTCAAGCAAGAGCTAATTTGTCCCTTGTCGGTGGCCTACTTTGTGTGTATTAAACATAAATCAGTTAATTACAAAGACGTTTGTAAAGGCCAAACATACTGAATCCTGAGGAATCATACTACTGCAACCATCAAGGTTCAGCTTGTGTAAGTGTTTATACTGCAAATCCCTTGTTTTAAGGATTTACAGCTGGCTGTAAAAATTCTTCAGGGATGGAATTTGGCAGATGAGGGCTCAGCAAGAGGTGGCCTCCCCCCGTCCAATGATTTCTCATCTTAGTTTTTCCTTTAAAAGAAAAACAATCTTTTGTTAAAAAAAAATGTTACGTGAAGGTGAGAAGCAATGTAGAATTTGGTTTTCCATTCTGCAAAATCTGAGCATACCAGGGTCTAACTATACATTACACTGAATGTATAGTACACCTGCAGCATATCGGAGAGGGGAGGCTTATTCCCTTACCAGCCAAGACTTGCCTGAAAACTCCCTGCCGCTACTCACATGACTATAGGGATTAGTTTGAAAACTTCCCACTGGAGAAGAAGCTAATTTTCCAATGGACCACAACTGGGGAGGGGAAAAGATAAAGCTTCCTTCCTGCCTTATTGTAGACAAAATGGAGAGTTAGCATAAGATGAAGTTCAATACTTTCCCACAGTAGCCCCTACAGAGGGGATTAACCCTGCCAAATTTAGGATGGGTAGCCCCGGGGATTTTCATGTTAGCCACCTTTGAAGTTTAAAATGTTTTAAAATTAAAATGGACACAACATCTCTATTTTTTTCACAAAGGGACATGAACTTTGGAAATGTGGTAACCCCTGTGATGTGTGTGGGGGAGAGAATTAATATGGCCAAATTTCAGGTGGGTAGCCTCAGGGGGTTTCATGAGAGCCACCTGTAAATTTTGCTATTCCTCAAAATGAGAATAAAAAAATTTTTTTAAAAGACTGAGTGCTCTGATATGCAAATTCTCATGCTCCCGTGCTTTGCAGTGTTCCTTCCAACAAGGTTTTGAAAACATCTGAGGGGTTTTAAAAATTAGGCTTCAAATATGTGGGTGGCGCTGTGGGTAAAAGCCTCAGCGCCTAGGGCTTGCCGATCGAAAGGTCGGCGGTTCGAATCCCCGTGGCGGGGTGCGCTCCCGTTGTTCGGTCCCAGCGCCTGCCAACCTAGCAGTTCGAAAGCACTCCCGGGTGCAAGTAGATAAATAGGGACCGCTTACTAGCGGGAAGGTAAACAGCGTTTCCGTGTGCGGCTCTGGCTCGCCAGAGCAGCGATGTCACGCTGGCCACGTGACCCGGAAGTGTCTGCAGACAGCACTGGCCCCCGGCCTCTTGAGTGAGATGGGCGCACAACCCTAGAGTCTGTCAAGACTGGCCCGTACGGGCAGGGGTACCTTTACCTTTACCTTTACTAGTCATCAGCAGGTAGACACTGGTGGGCAGCAGCACGAAGCTATGCATGGGGGTTGATAATACAGATGCAGGAGGCTTTTGAGGGGCAGAGTGTTAGTAATGAGAAAAAAGTAACTTATTCACTGGTATCACAGGAAAAAAAATCTGTCGGACAGTATATTAATAATAATCTCTGTTGGCAACTGGAAATATTACTACCACTACTAATAATCATTTCAGAAGGCTGTGGCCACAAGGTTTGGCTGACTAATAAAAAAGAAAATAAACTTGTGTGATTCCACTAGGCTGCAAAGCATAAGCTGGCATGGGGCCAGGATTGATTGGGAAAGGACAGAAAACAAACACAAGTTGAACAAAATTCAGTGAACCACACTAAATGCTTTCTAAGAAGCAGAACTTACAAAAGAATCCCTAGAAGCACCGTTATTGGAGAGTGTTGAGATCATTCTAGTCTTCATCTCTCCATGCCCCGCCTTGGTGTTCTCCAGATATGGTGCTGCAATTAATAAATACAACAATTTGGGGACACTCTATCTTGCTTTCTGAGAGACATTTCTGAGCTACAGATGGGCACAAATACCTATAGATTGATCCAGGACAACCTGATCTGCTCTGTAGTGATTTGTAGCTACATCAACCCTGTGCTATTTTTCTATTAAAAGAAGTGCCAGAACTCACCATGAAAGCTTCCCTTGTTCTCATAGCACAGGTGCCCACCTGAGAGGTGCCGGAACTGAGTTCCCGTGAGTTCCGGCTGAAAGAAAGTCATGCTTCAACCCAATCGGGGCAGGACACAAATCAACCCAATTTGTTCTATTTTGGTTTGGGATTCAGCTGAATCCAATGCACAGCCTAGATATGTGTGTCTATTTGTGTATACGTGTGCACACACACACGCAAAATATAGCTACTTGAATGTCACAAGTTGTGAACCATCTTGATTGTGCCAGTGCAGTTTACTAAGCAAATACTTTTAATTTTGAGGATGGGCCATGGGATAGTTACTGTAAAGCAGCAAAATCCCCCTTTTCTGTCTTAAAGAGGGATACCATAGAGCAACAAAAGTATGGACAAGGGCATCTGAAAGGATGAAGGCATTCAGCCTTTCTCTGTGCTTCATTATTACGGCCATCGTCAGCATTTATTAAATGCTTATGTTCAGTGACTAGACCAAATTGCTAATGACAGGGAAACAGGAGCAGCTCTCTATGGCTGTCAAGTTTCTTTCCAGGGAGTACCTAAATGTCTATTTATATATTTAGCTATTTAACTACTAATATATTTGGGGGCATTTATCAATTAATGCATCTGTATCTAAAAGTCCACAGCATGTGGAATTTATAGAGGAACTCTTGTGCCGTGCATTAAGCGAGTAGGCGAGATGGGCTCATACAGATAAAAATGATGGTTATAGCCAGTTTGTAACTTTTTCTAAAGGTTATCAAGTCTCTTTTCCCCATGAGCTGCTGTTTGACTGTAATTGAAAAATCACTTAAACAGAAAGGTGTGGAGGGTTTTTTGTTTTTTTGTAGAAATATTGCACTACAAAATTAATAATGACAACTTAAACTTATCTTACCACAACTTCTAGGCTCCCTTTTTAATATAGGAGATAGTGCATCTTACCAAAACATTAACTGGACAGATAACAGACTTTCTTCTTCAAGGCAAGGTGACTCATTCAGTGCTTCTTCAAAAGGGAAATTCACGTATTTGAATAGTGGACGTTCTGAGGAGAAAATGTTTGGCTAACAAGTTTTTCTTTCTGATGGCCAAACAGGACTTTTGGGTGGCCATTTTCTTTAAATTGTCACTCTTCACTCTATCCTTCCCTGCTTCATCTCATTCTATAGGGTTGTTGGTGCTGCTGCTGCTGCACCTGCTGTTGTTTATTTATACCCCACCTTTTTTCCATACCAGACTCAAGGTGGCTTACAGATAAAAACAATAATGACTAAACAATAACTAAAAAGATTGGAAAATCAATCATTAAAAAGTAACTGAGCACTGATAGAATTAAAACTGCAGAGCTATATATATAGGCTTAATGCTTGAATGGCCAGGATGACATGGAACTTGGCTCATAATATGGTCCCTTCCTCACTCGCATGTAGCCTTTTTACCTAATTGGGAAGGGACAGGAGCTCCTGCATAGAAGAAACATGTATAATTGCTCCCACCATGTTAGCCTGGAGGCAATGGGATAAGATAGTCCTATCACTGTAGTCCTGTGTGGATGTTCTCTCTATACAGGGTGGAAGACAGCCTTGTTCCCCCTGCCACCACATGTGATAGTCAGTTAGAGGTGGTACCTGAATATGACTTTAGTTAACATGAAGGTACTCTAAGTGTAAGTTTCATTGTCCAGCCATTAAATATTGTCATTCAGAAGTTCAGAGGATGGTAGCCTTAGCATCTGCTCAGAGCAGACATGCTTCTCACTGCAGAGTTAATGACCTAAGTGTTGAGTCTCGATTTAAGGGGAAGGGGGAAAAGAAACTTATTCCATAACTCAAAGGTATGTAGAGCTAGTAAAACTTTATGTGGTCTTTTCATTTAATGAATGCAGTTGATTAGCATTTATTTACACGTCCTGTATATTTGTCTGGAAGCTGTTCCCCTCCTATAGAAAACCTGACTGCCATCTAAACTGCCACGAAAGTAATTCAGTTTAATAGAATGAGTCCTTATTTTGAAGTCACCCTCAACTTAAAGCCATCAGGGAAGTAATTAAACTCACTGGAAGACATCAATTCTACACTGTACTCCCCTTAATTATTGTGGTTGTGAAATTTAATTGATGAATATTGCCTTTGCCCTTTTCCTTCCTTTTAGATGAACAACGTGGTTATAGAACAATCCAGACCCCCAACCCATCATGCTAGAGGGGTTTGGGATGTGACAGAAGTGTCCCTCTGCCCATCCAAGCCTGGTTCCACCATCCTTCTCCATTGCGGAAGACCTGCTGGTGTGGAGCACCCCAGTTCATCCACCCAAATTGTGGGCAGGGAGAATCTACTGTGGGCAGCATCTCCACCACCAGTAGCCAGGGGAAACCTCCAAAACTGGGTTTCTGTAGTATTATAGACAAATGAAATTGCAGGCAGGATAATAAACCTCAAAACTGGATTTTTGAAATTGGGTTTCTGTGCTGGGGAAGGGGGTGTCTGGGCCAGGACAGGATTTCCTGGATCCTATGCCAACCTGGCTACCATCTTGTGACAGAATTAGGCCCAACCCAGGCCTCTTTGTTGCACCAAGCTAGGATATATATGGCACAGTGAAAGGCATTTTCCCCTAAGCCATTGCTGGGAGTGGTGGTGATGTTGCATTCTGGGTCTTCTTTGTAACCAATGAACAAACACACTTAGAATTGATCAACCCATGATTACATGTTCAAGTATATATATCTCAGCATGTAATCGGTGGGTGGTACAGAAATCTCTGTTCAAAACCACATGTGTCATTGAGCTGCTTCATTTTTGCAAGTTATGATGTTTAGGTTGTTGGGGAAGGCAGGTTTGATTATTGTGTGATGACTTGTAGTGCTTAAACTGATCATCACATATATATTTTTTATTGAAGTGTGTTGCCTGCTAAATTGCCTTGAAACTTTGGTGTAAGGCAATCAATGGTTTTGCTTCCCTTTAGAAATGAAAGGCAGGGTTGGGCACAGAACCTTGTTGATTGTACAGTTGGTGATAAAGAGTCCTTGAAGTTCCTTACCTGACTCCGCTTGGTGTGAAGAACTCTCGTCTCTCAGCTGGTTTAGATTAACAAAGAATTACAGCTCACTTCAATGCAATTAGATCTAATGAGGTGCATATGGAAACAACTGGGGCTACCTTGTAACCACATTATATAGACTCTGCTAGTTGGTATTTTAATCAATTGGCTTGACCTCTACTAGCTTATACACACACAGGAGGAGGAGTTCAAAGCCATACTACCTAGTTACTCGATCTGATGGAGAGAGAAAAATGCATTAGCCTTTGGATTAACCACCAATAGACACTTGTGCAGAATGGTTTTGTAAAAGGAAAGGGAAGGGAAGGGAAGCCTTGCTTTGCCTTAATGGCTTTGTAGCATTCAATGATATCAGAAGTGTAGTTAAAGCAATGTTTAAAACAGTTGCTTCCCATACCCTCTGAGACCTTCTCCTTTCCATTCTATCATAGTTACTGCACAAATTAAGCAGGGGTTGCATTTCACCAGAAGCAGAGCACTGGGGTATCAGTTTACCTTGGAGCAATGGAACTGTAACTCAGACTCCAGTGAGATTTCTGAGACTAAGCAGGCTCCATCCATGAGAGTCGGCCTGTCTAACTGCATTTGAGTTTTGTGTTAGAGCAAAGAAGGTGAAAATGGGGGGGGGGGGGAGGGAGCAATAATGTACATTATGGAGCTAACTTCATGAAAGATTATTGAACGCATGAACCCAAATCAAAGCCTTACTCACAATACACCCCTGAAGTCAAATAACTTAATTTAGCCATTATTGACTTTAGTCTATTGATTGCAATGGTCCATTCTGAGTATGACTTAGGCCACAACCTCACTATAAATTTTAAACACTATGATACCATGCTAACAATGGCTCCCCTCAAAGAATACCGGGAGCTTTAGATTGCTATGGGTGCTCAGAGTTGTTAGGAGACCTCTATTCCTCTCACAGAGCTACAGTTTCCAGATTGGTGTAACAATCAATTCCTCTTTTCAGGGAACAACTTTCAGCTCCCATAACAGTTCCCAGGAATATTTGGGAAAAGCCATGACTCTCAAAGTGCTTTAAATTTATAGTGCAGTTGTGGCCTTAGTTAATGATTGTCCATTGATCTGAATGGGTTGATTCTGAGTATGACTTAGTCAAATACAGGTCCCAATCTCCTATGAAGCGTGAGAGCGGCTTATTCTACAGCACATGGAAGAATTTATCATGCCATAGATCTGAATATAGGAAGCTGCCTTATCAAAGTATTTGCCCATCTGGCTCACTACTCTGACTCACAACAACTCGGTGGGAATCTGGGCAGAGATTTCCTAACTCTTAAGATGGGAACATAGGAAGCTGCCTCCTATCAGACAGGCTGTTTGTCCATCTAGTCTGGTATTGTCTGTTCTCCCTGGAGTCTCATTCGGTGGTCTTTCCTACCATCTGCGAACTTATCCTGTTAACAGGGTTTGAACTTGGGAACTTCTGCATGCAAAGTGTGTGCTCTGCCTCTGGGTTGCAGAATTCAAGTACAACCAAGGCTAAAATAAAAAATCTGCATTTGAAGGTGAGTTTCCAAATGAGTCTTTCCCAGAAGAATAATTTTTTCCATACTAGGTCTTGAGAGAAGAGATGACTCAAATGTACATTTTAACAGGAATTGGTTTTAGATTCCTGGCCCTGAGTCACAATAAAGAACAATGTCTTCTTCCTAACCGGCTACACAAAATATAAACTTCCTTCTATTTATGAGCCCTTAAAAAAAAAGAAAAAAGATTAATATCCCTTTGTGTCTTAAGAACAAGTTGTAACTTACATGCAACGGCCTTCAATCAAGCGGATAAGAGGACCACAATATTCCCAAGTCATTGTTTGAGTGGGTCAGACTGTGTTCACATAGCTATATTTATTCCATTTCATTTTATTAAAAAGCAAGCACATGTCTCATTTTATATATATCAAGTTGCTTTTGTAAATTCTTTTGCAAATATGTTAGATGTGAACTTGATCAGATGGGTTAAAAATAATATCAGCTGCCAGATATATGGCAAATGGAGGTGGGAAATGCAAGGTTGGGTTGGAATTTAGAGAACAATCCAAGCCCAAGGTCCTCTGGGATGGGGAAGGCATTAAAATAGGTGCATCTCCAGCTGATCTGGCTGAGCAAGGGCTAAGCTGGAACTGCATTAACTGAAGTCCCCCCATCTCCATACAGCTGGAGAGACACCAAGACAAGTCCCCAAAATTGGGCTTTCCAGAGGTGCGGAGTGAGTGGGACAGGGCAGGGAAGATTCATTCCTTTTCCCAACTCTTTTCAGCTCAGTCACATGGACTAGCAGCCCAGTGGGAAAAGGGTGGCGTAAGTCAAACTATTTCAAAGGCTTGTTCTCCCTCTGCTGGACTTGGGCCAGCTCAGTCAGGTCCTGTCCTGGAAGGAGTTTAGAACGGAGATAAACTACCCCAGCATAATTTTCCACACCATAAATTACACTCGCTTCCTATAGTTGGGATTGCTTTGTTAGAAGGTAATGCATTAGACAATGTGGCAGAACCTTCTATTTCAGTGGGACTTGGGCAGAGTACCATGAACCCTCAACTGAAATAAACAGGTGGTGCTTGGGGAGTACAGGCCTTACTTCTCAGTGCAGTGTCTTTGTCCATGGAGTTTTCTTGGCAGGGATACTGGAGTGGCTTGCCGGTTCCTGGTCCAGGTGGATCATGTTTGGTCAAAACTCTCCACTATGACCTGTTCATCTTGGGTGCCCTGCTCGGCATAGTTCATAGCTTCTCTGAGTTCTTCAAGCCCCTTCGCCACGGCAAGGCAGTGATCCATGAAGTCAGTGCAGTAGCATTGACTTATTTGTATATTGTATTTGCTCTCGCATCACCTGCGGGTGAATTACTACTCACCGTTGACCACTGCTGTAATTTAGTTATTGTACTGTACTGTATTTGAAACCGAAAAGTGTGCGAGCACATTAAATAGATATGACATTTATGTGAATGAGAACATCCAGAGTTCAGTTAAAATATTTTTATGAGAGCCATAAACCTTCAGGTTTCAGGATACAAGCCAACTTTTTTTTCTGATGACCTAAGAAGAACCATTTCCTTTTTATACTCATGTTGGAGATAGGATGAGGAATGCACACCTCTGTGTCCCTGTAATCACAATTTGCATTTTCTGCAACCGGAAACCAAAATTCTGCACTGAAAATTGATGTATGGTCATTTTGTTTTCTTAAGTCTCTAAAGCAGCATAGAATTGTTGAATGCACTGGGTGGAATTCAATATTGTAGCATTGCTGTTTATCAGCTGGAATATACCGCATTTTTTGCTCTATAAGACGCACCTAGTTTTTGGAGGAGGAAAACAAGAAAAAAAATATTCTGAATCTCAGAAGCCACAATAAAAAGAGTGATCGCTGCGCAGTGAAAGCAGCAATCCCTCTTGCTGTTGTGCCTTCTGGGATAGCCGCGCAGCCTACATTCGCTCCATAAGACGCACACACATTTCCCCTTACTTTTTAGGAGGGAAAAAGTGAGTCTTATAGAGCAAAAAATACGGTACTCCCTCTCCTCTCCTCTCCCTGCCCCCATGTGCTGTTCTGTGGGTTCTCCTGACCTGTCCCCGGTTCTGTTCTGTTCTTCCTTCCTTCCTTCCTTCCTTCCTTCCTTCCTTCCTTCCTTCCTTCCTTTTTTGCTTCAGGGAAGTATTTCTTATGAACTTTTACAAAAAATATTCTGCATTTATTTCATTAAAAAGCAAAAATATGTCACTTTTAAAAAACAGCTGTCCAAGTGCATGTTAGGTAGGCTATCTGCTGCCCCAATTCTTGCTTTTAAAAGTGATGCTCAGCTGAGGACATTGTGGGCTTTTTAGGAAGCGTGGGCGCCCAGCAAGGCAGAATAATACGGACCAACAGAGTGAATGAAATGAAGTGCATGCACAAGGTCCCCCAGCCACCGCGAAAATAAGGTAAACACAACAGAAACCCAGCACCCACCTCATGAACATTGAAATTGCCCCTACCATTTGATAATCTTCAAAGGTAATTCCTTTTCTCATTCATTGATGGAGAACAGTGGGGGGGGGGGATGGAAGGAATTTGTCTTAGTGCTTGCAATAACTACAAGGTTTATAAACTCATTTTGAAATAAAAATTGACACTCCATTCTGTATTATTCTCAAACAACCATGCCTTATTCAACCTAGTGGCCTCCAAATGTTTTTGACAGGAATGATGGGAGATGAAGTCCAAAAATCTGGAGGGCACAAGAAATATGTTCTGTACAATAATTAAAGCTAGGCAGCTTTAGAGCCCTTATCTAAAGTGAGCTGTGATCAGCTGCTGTTTTAAAATACAAATTAAAATGCAACCAACATTACCTAGAACTTAAAAACAATAATTCTTGGCTTTCTTCAGTAATGCTCTAGCTGAATTCCAACTCAAGCTGAGACTAAACCCATCACTTGTATGGACCCTTATATGATCTTATCTTCTTATATATGAATTGTTTGTTAAACAAGTATTCTTACCCTATTGGCTGCATGTTATATGCAATAAACAAGTATATGAAATCAGTGTTCTGTAACTGCAGATGTTGACTAAAGATTGGACCGGATTCCGTATGAATTAGACTAGATTACTTGATTCAAATAGGGAGACTGATTGGAATTTGAAGTAATTTCCTTCTTTTTTAGGAGGGAATGGAGTCAAATACCATCTGTTTCCTGGTACACAATAGTCATGAAGGCACTGAGAAGACAAACATTTAATAACTTCCTTTAAAAATGTTTCAGGGTGGGGTGGGGGGAGAATCCTTCCAGCACAGTAGCCATTTATCACAGAAATAACCTGCAATCTGTGTAGAACTCTACCACAATATTAACAAATATTTCTGGAGTGAAATTTAACTCCTTCGGTTTCAGGGTCATAATTATGAAGCTTAAGATCTAAATAGACTTTGCAGGGAATGTTTGAAGGCTACTGACCCTTGTCATCCTACTTTTTCTCAGAAGCACCTATTTAAAGATCTGTATCATACTCAGTATTTCAACACAGGCCCCATAATGCCAAGTTAGATCTTTAGAAAGCTAATGTTTTGAACAAAATGTACCGGGGGGAAATCTGCTTTCAGTTCCTTCATAGTTTGCTAGAAACTAAATCAATTAATGCAGGACAGAAGAAATCATCAGCTGAAGTTCTTGTGGAGCTCAATATGTCCCTAAAGAGTGAAGTGTTTCAAATTTTATTGATAAACTAGGATACCTGATTTGTTTCAAATCACCATACTATATTATGTTATTGTCAGTCTACACATCAGGCTCACTCTGTGAAGGCTACTCAAAGCATCTCCTGGGAAGTCACTGCTTCACACAGCAGCTGTAAAGCATAGAGCAACACGGCATGTGGATCAACCAAACAGATGGAGTTTCCCCATTCTAAGCAGCCACAAAGAAAATTCCCATTGTGTTGTGGATATGTGCAGTGTTAAATAGGGTGAGCTAAGTGTCTAACTGGCCCACATGTTGTGGCCACTGCATGAAGCAGTAACCACGCTGCAGCTGTTTCAAGTCTTCTCCTCCTTGGTTTGATTTAGGGTGATGGCTTTTTCATCAGCTGGCTTCTGCTACCAACCAGAGAGGGTAGCTCATCTTATAAGCTCACTCCACCCTCTAAATGTTGCAGTTTCATCTCTGCTGCACTCGTCCTCTCTCCCTATGCAGTATGGGCCCTGCTAGTCACCTGTTCAAGGAGGTAAATAGAAATTTTGTTGGGACCCATGTCAAGTGGCCTTGGACTCTTCTTTTTTGCTTACTTCATAGTGCTGGGAATCTTATTTAGAAAAAGTAAAGGACCCCTGGAAGGTTAAGTCCAGTCAAAGGTGACTATTGGGTGTGGTCTCATCTCCAGGCTGATAGAGCTGGCATTTGTCAACAGACAGCTTTCAGGGTCATGCGGCCAGCATGACTAAATGGCTTCTAGCACAACAGAACACCATGACAGAAGTCAGAGCGCACAGAAATGCCATTTTCCTTCCCGCCGCAGCGGTAACTATTTATCTACTTGCACTGACGTACTTTCGAACTGCTAGGTTGGCAGGAGCTGGGACAGAGCAACGGGAGCTCACTCTTTCATGGGGATTCAAACCACCAACTTTCCAATCGGCAAGCCCAAGAGGCTCAGTGGTCCTGAGGTGAACACCAAACTGCAAAGCCCCAGTAAGTATGCCAAAACCAGATTCCCAGGGTGTTTGGCACAAGGAGGAAGTGTTCCTTCCAATCCTTTCCTCCAGCAACACAGGCAAAGTCTGTCAACCTGTCCATGACTCATGAGAGAATTTAACCTTCAACTAGGAAGCTTAACTGCCCAGGCTATATTTTGATTTGGTTAACTAGGTTGTTGCTTTGCAGATCCTCAGGTTTTGTTGTATTTCAGTAAATGTAACAAATTGCTGCAAATTGCTGGTGCGTGAGTCTTTTTCTGGGTGCCTTGGCAATGTATATTCACATCTGGCTCAAAAGCCGGATCTAGTCAGTTCAAGGTGAGTGTACTGCATGCAAAAATGTTTCTTGACTGGAATTTGCATATGCATTGGCTGTCCTAGGATACCCCCTGATGAATCAGGATGACTCTGTTTCTGCCTCCTTTCCAAGCAAGAGTAAGGGAGGGAAAAACTGTTGTCAAAATGATACAATTAACATGCTTTCAAACTCATTTATCAAAGGCAAGTAATGAACTCATTTGCTTCATTTTTATTACATTTAATACAGCAGTGTGATTTTCTCACCAAACTAAACACTTCATTCAGGATCCTGACCTATAATACCATGAGTAAACAATACGAATGATGATGGATGAAAACTATCATAATTATCTTGTTATCTGAAACTCATAATTTTGCTGATATACTTTGTCTTTGGAACAAATCATTGCAAACTAATACATCAGGAACATGTGCTGGGTAGTTTGATTCCAAACCAATTAGAGGAAAAAGCACAAAATAGCACATTACAATAAAAATATGACATGTCGTTTTCCTAGAGGAGATATTCAGTTTTTCGTTTTGAACAAATCCCTGAAAAGCTTTAGGGTTCTTAGGATACCAAGAGTCGATTTTGTGTTTTTCCCCATAGGGAATCTTAATTCAGATTCAACAAAACACTGAAAGAGGGAGTGCTTAGAGCTGTGTAGCTCCCTCATAGCTTCTTTGCATCAACGTGAGATCCCAGGTGGACAGAAGGAAGATGTAAATAAAACGTGCTGTCTTGCAAATGAGAAGTAAGACAAACCAGTTAACATTTCTATACATTGTTTTGCAAAATAAGAAGGATTTATGCAGACTTTCATTGTTGGTTGAGGAAGTCTCTAAATCTATCAGATATACTATACTGTATAGTATTCACAGGCCCATATAAAATACGTAGCTGTAAATCTGACTTTTACATTTTTACAAATATAAAAAGGAAGTAAAAGTAAACTTCAGCCAGTGTGGTGTAGTGGTTAAGAGCAGTGGACTCATAATCTGGTGAACCGGGTTTGCTTCCCCACTCCTCCACATGCAGCTGCTGGGTGACCTTGGGCCAGTCACACTTCTCTGAAGTCTCTCAGCCTCACTCACCTCACAGAGTGTTTGTTGTGGGGGAGGAAGGGAAAGGAGATAGTTAGCCACTTTGAGACTCCTTAGGGTAGTGATTAAGCAGGATATCAAATCCAAACTCTTCAACTGAAGTTGGTTCTCCCCCCCCCCTTCTTTCCCTTTATTCAGAATTTAGATAAATAAGGATTGATAATTCATATAAGGGCCACTGTTGCAGCTGTATAGTCGCAGCCTCTGTCTTCTCCATACTCCTCAGAGTGGGATGGACCTGCAGAAGCGCCTGTGATGACAGTTGGAGCAAGTAGGGGCCGCAATTGGGGATTATCCAATCTTCTTTCTTCTCTTCCTATCCATTTCATCAGCTGCCCTTGTTTACTACCCTGGCAGTGCTAATGGACATTCTTTTCTGTGGTCAGTGATATATGAAGAAGGAATATACTCTATACCACACGTGACTGGTTTAGCTTGATTATATTCCTCTTTAGACTCAGGTGTAGTCATTCCCAGTACAACTGCACACCAACATTTCAGCCAAAGTGAATGTGGGGGTTCCTCTGTAGGCAAAACCTATACAGGTATTTTAAGACTAGGAAAATATCACCACAGGAAAGGAACTCCCAATCAGCTGTGTGAATTGGGCCCCCATAGGCATCACCTATACAGTGGTACCTCGGGTTAAGTACTTAATTCGTTCCAGAGGTCCGTTCTTAACCTGAAACTGTTCTTAACCTAAAGCACCACTTTAGCTAATGGGGCCTCCTGCTGCCCCCACGCCGCCGGAGCACGATTTTTGTTCTCATCCTGAAACAAAGTTCTTAACCCGAGGTACAGTGGTACCTCGGGTTACATACGCTTCAGGTTACAGACTCCACTAACCCAGAAATAGTGCTTCAGGTTAAGAACGTTGCTTCCGGATGAGAACAGAAATCGTGCTCCGGCAGCACGGCAGCAGCAGGAGGCCCCATTAGCTAAAGTGGTGCTTCAGGTTAAGAACAGTTTCAGGTTAAGTATGGACCTCCGGAACGAATTAAGTACTTAACCCGAGGTACCACTGTACTATTTCTGGGTTAGCAGAATCTGTAACCTGAAGCGTATGTAACCCGAGGTACCACTGTACCTTCGGAGATGCTGAAATTATAAAATATGTGCATGTTACTTTTAATTTTGTGAAGAATTTCATGGACCACTCAAGTAGGTCTTTGATTACCTGTGGGCCCTCCACTCTCCGTAAATGCAAACAGCAACACCAGTGCATCATCTAACCGTGATTAAAAGTGCCATTTCCATGTCACTACCTGGATCGCAAAAGCCAATGTAATATTCCTCTTTAATGTAGTCAATCCCATTCTAAACATTGACAAAGGTACTAAGACATGAGCTTGCAACATGTGTCTAATAGAGTTTCACGGCAGCTGAATGAGAGATTTTGAAATCATGCGCATTACCTTCCTTTTATTCCTTAAAGCCTTTTGGATACTCTCTAAGTCTCCCACCTGAAGTATTTAATCTGTTGAAATGGAAATTGTAATGACGACAGATATGCAGGATTCCGACTTCCTTGCTGTGAGGGGGGAGGAATAAAAATGAGCCAGGGGCTGGGGAGAAAGCTCTTGTTTTAAGCATGCCCAGCATTTTAGTAACCTTTGCAGATAATGGTGTGCAAGGCGTTGGTTGTTCCTAACAGTACCAGAATGATAAGTAAGAATTAGTATGTGGAGAGTACCTGCTGTCTGACCCTTAAAATGCGATCCCATTAGATAACGTCGCATGGCAGGTTGCTATAAAAGGCTAGACTGTGGCTTCTTTCTGTGCAGGAGTTGGAGTCATTTTTATTCCCGATGATAGCTCTTCCTCAACTCGCCAAATGGTCAGAATTTATCATCTTTAAACGTTTCCTCGAGTTTACATTAGGAAAAAAGCCCCTCTCTCTAAAAAAATTAAATGGGCAATCGAAGGTTCTGTGGAGATGACAGCTTCTCAAAGGCTTGGAAGCGTGATTGGAGAGCTATTACTGCCACTGTACATACATTCAGTGCGGGTGAAGATAGGGTTGTCACCAGTGCTGTTGTCATCTATCAGCTTGCATCCTGGGATGTCTTGTGTGAGGGTAAAAGCACCTCTGCTTCTGCAAGACAGTTTCTGGCCCCAGTTCAAAGTACTGGTTTTGCCTTAAATGGCTCAGGGCTGCAATACCTCCATGACCTTCTCTCCCTATATTAATTGAATCTGAGCCCCTTCTTCATGGACCACCACTGTGAGAAGTCCACTCACCCTCCCCGGTAGGCGGTATTGCGGCCGGGTATCTGACACCTCTCAGTGATCCAGCTGAGGGGCAGAGGGATGCCACCCCCATCACACTGACTCCCTGTTGTCCAATTTGTAGTTCTGAAACTTTTGCAATGCAGTTCTCCAGAAACTAATGTATGCAAAGATGCATAGGCTAGGTTAAGTGTGCCTAATAATGCATGCCATAATGGAAAATTGCTTGCAGAAATGTACAAATTAGGTAAAGCTGCATGCAAAAAAATTGTTGGTTTTTTTATATATAAATTTACAGAAAATGCTGGTGAATTTTCACAAATTTGAAGTTCAGAGATGTGCAAATATTGAAGGATGGCTGTACTTCGGTTCTCATATTGTTTCAGAAAGTGTGAATTAGGTATGATTGCCTATAGATACTCTCTGAATCAAATTTCTCCTCCAACCTTAATACTCTCACACACAGAGACCATAGTCTTTCATTTCAGAAAGTGAACTCTAGTCAGTGAAAGTCTATGTTATTATGAATCTGTTTGACTTTAAGGTGCTTTAATACAGTTTGTTGGGGGTTTTTGCAATGGATAAACCCTCAGGAAAATACTAAAGGATGGCCTGCAGTAATTCACAAAGTTTTTTTTTTAAAGAAGCAATTCTACAAAAATACTGTAAACAATTTTTTTAAAAATACCCATCGTATTTTTTCTCATTATTCCTTTTTTAATCTATGCATAATAGGCTACAATAATCCCATCACCAAGCATTCCTATATGTAACTAGATTTTTTCTTTTTCTTTGTCTTTTCTAACTTCCTACATTCCTTTATAAACCAAGCTTCTGGGACCAATGGGCCATTTAGCCATTGTGTTAATAACTTCCTCTGGCACCTGCAAATTTCATCTTATCACTGAATCATGTAATTTGGAGAGAAAATTTCACAGGAGAATAACTAACAGAAGATTTTTAACTTGACATATATAAATATATTGTTTTACTAATCCTGAGTGTGCCTCACCTGCTTGAAACAATGCCTGCTGGCGACTCAATAATTCTTCTGTGTGGAACAAGAAATCCATTTAAATATATAAAACTAAATCACAGCCTATCATGCATGTGATAAGTGTATGCTACATACTGTACCACAAGCCTAAGGAGGCCAAGTTGTCCGATCTTTAAAGCTGCAGAACCTCACGCTGTTCAGATTTGGTTTTGCCTGCTCTGCATATCTCTGCTTAAGCACATTCACAGTGCTATCCTATGCTGGTAAAGGCCCATCCCTTCATAGGAGATGGTTCTTAGCATCCACCAGAGCAGCTCTACACTCCAAGTAGCCACTATCATGGGGAGCAGCCATTGAGATGTTTTTAGGAATCAGGTCAGGAAGAGCAAAACATCAGTGCCTCATTTGGCTTGCATATGGTGCTGCTTTGAATTCTGCAGCCAAAAACAAGTCTTGTGGCCTCTAACTCCGGGGTTAAATAGTGTTCTGACACAGAATATGATGAAGACAAGGTGCAAGTCATTTTCCACAGGGCCATGCTTTGGTATACCCATTCCCTTTAATCACAATTGGAGCTCCTTTTTGTGATTCCACACACACACACTCTATAATCCATATTATAGTTTTAGATGTTCACAATCATTAATGGGATTTGTGATGCCCTGGATTCTATTATGATATCATTGCCTGCCTATAACAAGAAAAACACCTTTCATGGTAAGAAACCATGTGATTGGCCCTACCCACATGGTTTTACAGGTCTTTTAGCATAACAGTAGCACATGGAGTGCTAATCCTGTGGGGAAACGGCTCACATTATGTATGAGAATGTCTCCCAAGATGTTGTCTCACTCTGAGAGCAAGCCAAGGAAAACATAGATGCCATTAAAATATGACTGCAGCATATGACAAACAAATTGTCCAGAGACCAATGAGTTCCAAGAAGTTGTCAATATGGAAGGACGAGTCCCTCATATAAGCTTCAAAAGGCTCTTGTTGCGTAACGGCCAGATGGGATATCAGGCGAAAATCCAAAAGGAACTGTTTGGATTGTGGCTAGTTGTGTTCAGTTGGGGGTGGCATTTTTTTTCTTCCAGGATCTCAGGGATCCTCTAAGTGTTGGGAAAGAATCCCAAAACCTTTGGCTTGAGAAATTAATTTGGGGAAAGGAACTGGTTTGGTGAACAGGTTTCCGAGTGGCATATTAGAAAGGGACATGGTCCATTGGCAGCCTTACTTGGCATCAGGCACCACAGAACATTGAATGGCCATAAGGACCACTCTCTTCAAAAGGAGAGTCAAAGTCATCTGGGTGGAATCTGGAAGCAATGATGGCTCCACTCCTGTCAGTCTGAGTGGATGATGAGTGACTGCAGGGCTTTTCTGCCACCAGTTGCACAACATAAAAATTTTATACACTGTGGTTAGTGGCTAAAACCATCACTCTGAGAAATGTTCCTTGTGACTCAAGTAAGCTATGAGTTACAATCCATGCTTCCCAGAAAGCCACATAGCCATAACTCTCAAGTATGATGCCCTTCACTATGATGGATACTCTACATTTCATTTTCATATTTTAAAGAAGACTTGCCTGTTCTCATTGGCATTGCTTGCACATAACTCTCCGTTACTTGGAATGCAGGTGGGACTCTCCAAAAGTAAGATTTCCTCTGTGCAGAGTGATAGATGAGAAAGAGACCTGCAGTTCATCTCTAATCCAGCACTGATATCACGCATTCAGGATTCATCATGTAATAGCTGGATGTGTGAAATAGTTATTTAATTTTTTTATCGCAGTTATATCCCATCAGTACTCTAGCTTTACTCCAAGGAGCTCAAATTGGCTTCCCTCATGACAAGTTATTCTCACAACAAACCTCTGAGGTAGGTTAGGTTGAAAGACAGAGGGCTGGCCTAAGGTCACTCAGTGAGTTTTGTGGCTTCATGGGTTTTCCTGGTCCTAGCCTGACACTGCACAAGGCTCTTTAACAGATTATGGTTCATCACTTACTTCTGCCTCAACTGATCATGCTAATTTATTTCTGTCATTCTAAGTTGCTTTAAACTGTCTTTAATATTGTGTTTTAATGTTGAGACCTCCCCTGGGACCTTAGGGTGAAGGCAGGTAGCAGCAGCAGCAACAACAACAACAACAACAACAACAACAACAACAACTGGAAGATATCAAAACTGTAACTGAGAGGACAGGGGTTCATGCTGCCCAAAGCTGACAAAGATAACTTCTGCTAAACCAAAGCAGGGAATAAGTCTGTATATTATTTCCTTAAGTCACCCCTTCTATCTCAATAGAATGCAGAGCAATCCAGAATTCTTCATTTGAATTAGAGAACCATTTTGACACATGCATTCAATTGCTAATTCGGTATGCGTTTATGGAAATCAAAGCCACAAAATGCACCCAATCTGGACTTAAAATGCAGCTTAGAATCGGATCACGAGAGCAGTGGGCGTATAATAGTGTTTTCTGCCTCTTTCCAAGCAAGGTTAATAATAAAATTCCATCAACAAAAATACCTTTCATTTTAACAGACTGTGCAAAGGCCTTTCCATGTTCCTTCAATCTCCAAAGTGCTAGAAGAAATTGCAGGTGCTAAGGGCCACACCCGTAACAAATATGATTTTTAGACAATATTGATATGGTGCAGTACACTATCCTGTGGTTATATCCAGATTCACCACTCCCTTGGAGCTCAATAACAGACACAGGGAGACTATGCAGCTGAAGTATCACACAACAGAGCTAGCTTTCCATGTTACTAATACCCAGCTAGTACCCAATACTACAGCAGATCTTAATCCCATGGCAGTCACTTAGCAGCTTTCATTAGCAGCTTTTAGAAGGACCTGAAGTTTTTAGCAGCCTTGGAGACTGTTGGCTTAGTTGTAGTTGTTTTAATTTTTGTATTATTTTAATCTGATGTCTGCTCCTCCTGGCCTCCTTCGGAAGGAAGAGCTGGATAAAAATCCAATGGATGACTATTATTTATCATGATTATTTTCACCCACATTTTTAAGACTGGGAGGGGCCTGAAGCAAAAGACCAGAGTAACTTCTTGGTTCAAGATAGGATTTGAACTGGAGACAACTGCCTGTTTCAAACTGAGCCATTGCCTTACGCCAGCGCCTTCGTATGATTAAAGGAAAGGATTCTCAAATGTACTGCACACTGGCAAAATTGGCAAGGTCTTCCAGAGTCTCTCAAATGTTCAGTAGAGTTAAGATTCAAGATACACACACAATCAAAGACGACAAACAGCAATGCAGTCCCTTTCCTATGCCAAGCCATAGATATGCTTGAACAATCGTCAGATTGTGTTCATGGATTTGTAGTAAAAGGTGAAATAGATCTTGGGTTAAAGTGATGACTTAATTAATACTGACTAATTGCAGCTTTCTGTGTAGCACAAGTTCGGGGGCATCGGATCAAAAAGAATGACTTGTCTGTTTCTGTTAGTCAGGAGAGCTCTGTGATCTTTCACCAATAAAGGTTTTGGATTGCGTTCAGTGCATTCTGACCCAACGTGCATTGTTTCTTTTATTCATCCTTCCAATTTGGGAAACTAAATATTCCTGGCTTCCCAGTTCCTTAAAAATTGGCACTTCTCTCTAATGTCGTGTCTCATAAAACATAGGCAAATAAAATCATTCCCATGAAGAGCTACAAAGGTGCAGGGAGGTTTTAGGGGGGAAACAAATTATACTAGGCTGCAGCACTTCATTTGAGGTAGAAAAATGCCAGCCTATATAATGCAGTGCATCTGATTGATTTTAACTAGTGATGACTGTTTTAAAAAGAAGTAAATATGGAAGTGTGTACAAAGGAGCATAGAGAGATCCCTTTTACTCTTATCATTGGCCTGCCAAGCTCAGTGCTGTCCAGTCTGGCTAGCAGCTGGCCTTTAAGTACTGAGACAAATATTTTTGCCAATCTTTTCTTCCTTAGATGATGGAGATGTCAAAGAATGACTGAGGAGAGGCAAGGCACAAACCCTACCTCTGGTCAATGGACCCTCCCACATGCCTGAGTCCAGATGCTTCCTCTTCCTACCATGCAGAGAGGTTTACTATGATCTTTATAACAGGATCCAAAACTCAAAACTTTGGACTTATCGCAAAGATAGTTTTATATGCTTTATAGCAATGTGACACCAGTTGGCGCTGTGGAGTCCAGCCTTTCTCCAACAGGATTTCCCTGTATGAAGTTTACAACGCGTTTAACTGAATCGCTTCTTTGATGTGTCTAGATCCGGCCATAGTGGCTGCTGAGACTTGTGCAGAAGACATTTCAGACAATGCAGTCCCATGGGAAAACTGTCCCATGTGCTATTTCCAAAGTTACTGTGTAAATGGGCAGAACGGGGGAAGTGACAATCTGAATCAAGCCAAGGTTTCTTTGCTTCGTAAGACAGCAGAGAACTTTCAATGGGCAATACTAAATGATGGAAATAGGCTGCGCCAAGAATTATAGATTTGACTCATGAGCTTGAAACACTGAGCTTCTTTTTTAAAAGCTGTCGGAATGCCACCAACTTGTTACCTTGCTCTCTAAAAAAATTCAAAGAAAACAATAAACTTTTGAGTCTTTGAGTCATGCCTGTAATCCTGTTTGGCCAAGATGAGATGCTGCTCTTACTCAGAGCTGCTCCCCTTTCTTTCTTTCCCTTCCTTCCCAACCTCTGACATGTCCACAGATGGGTGCAACATTTGAAAAGCATCAAATTCATATAGGCCCGGGTTGCCTATCCCATGATTATACCAGGGATATGGACAGTTTTTTTATTTATTTTGGGGCAGGGACTATTATTTAGGCAGCTATTAAAGACTTGTTTTGTTTTTGTTTAAGAAAGCTTTCCTTGCGGTGCGGCCCCCGGTCATTTTATAACGCATTAAGTGGGCAGTTGTAGAAATGGCTTTTAGTTTACCAAGTCTGTTTCTTCTAATTTTATGTCCAGTGCTTCAGTAGCTTCTGGCTGTGAAACGGTTTGCAAATCTCCAAAATAAATAATAAATAATAGTCCTGAACAAGCACCCCACCCTACCCCACCCCCTCAGTTACACTTGAATGGCACTCACACCTTTCTCATTCCGTCCCCAGAAGCATCTCTCATGTTTTTAAGGTTGAATTAAACACACACAATTTCTTAAATATTTTCATTCATGCCCCCTTCTTATATATATTGTTACTTCCTTTTTTTTTTTTTTTGTCTTCTACACATCTTCACTGCCAATAGTTTCCTCTTTGCTAACCTTGGCTTCCTTCCTTCCTTCCTTCCTTCCTTCCTTCCTTCCTTCCTTTTTCTAGTTCTCTAGAACTCCTGACATCTGTGGGAACTCTCTTTGCAAGTGGTTAAAGAGTCTTTGAAAACCTGCCTCTTTCCCCAAGTCTTTGACCTATAATCTCCTTCCCCTTACATGTCCTTTTGTCCGCTTCCCTTTCCTTGAGGTCTTGTCTTTCTTTTTAAGATTGTGAGCCTGAAGGCCAAGCACGTTCTTTTAAAGCATCAACCATTCTACAACGCCTAGATTTTGAACAGAACTAAGAGGATCTTCCCTCTTCTATTGCTTTATCGGTCGTGTAGTCCTCTCTTGTCTGAGTTTCAGTTCAGCTGGTATTAATCCCATGGTTATGTCATGAAATTCTACTCAATATTGATCCAGAGCAGAACTCCGACGTATAGTTAGCAGAGTAAAAACTTAAACACGTTGCAGGATTCCCCCAAAATAGACCAGAGGCAATTAATATTTCATCCAGCAGAGCTTTACTGCTACTGAAGGCAAATGAGCATAATGGTCACAAATCCAATACATTCAGAATTGGCACTGTCCATAAGAAAACCAGTTACAGCAGACTTAACTTAAAACTTACAATAACTTATAATGACTCTAAACCTTAACACTATGCATACTACTTGCAGAATACCACACCAGAAGGAAAAGAGATAGAAAGAGAAAGTGAAACCCAGGCTCCTTCTGGCCTTACTTTTATAGCATGACCTTGACAGAAGAGATAAGAGAACCAGTTTAAGCCAGCTGTACTCAGCTTCTCTGAAGGAATAACCCAAACATCATGAACTTTCTGCTTGTTTCTTTCACACAGAGAAGCTTCCAGAACCCTCCTGAATTAATTAGAATAGGAAAGATCGCTACACATCAGTTCAATACTTTCTGTTCCAAGAAATGCAAACTGACAGGTTAAGATGTGCCATTTGTTTCAGCCTTTACTTCCTTGCACCAATTTGCATCTCTCCCTATTTGAGTTACCATGTATGCAATCATAAACCACTGATAAAACAAGTGATTATATACCCAAGTCTATCAAATTTCTTTTAGGATGGTGCTACCTATTGGGGGTAAAATTATCAATGACTAGTAGCCATGGTGGCTGTGTTTTGTAGGAGGCAGTATGCCCCTACATACCAGTTGCTGGGAATTTCAAGTGAGGAGAGTCTTCGCAGAGTCATCAAATTGTGGAGTTGGAAGGGACACCACACAAAAATAATATTGATGTGGGCAGGTGTCCAACAAATTTCACTTCTCTACAAATGGCTGCTATCAATGCTTAAAATGCTATTCACACATTTCTACATCTCAGTTGGCAGACAAACTTTCACCACACATTAGAATCCACTGGACTAAGCAAATCCACTAGGTGAGTTGGCCATCTGTAGTGAACCAGTGTAAGGGCAGGACTCTTCACAAATGTTGAGTCCTACCCCTTCCCCCCATTGTCTATGTTGCTGTTGTACTACTGTTATTGAACAGCCATAGAAAAAGTTATCTAAATAATTTGGGACCATTTCATTGAAAAACTTTCAACATCCATATGAACTTGCCTGACTCGCCACAAAAGACCCAATTGGAAACTCTTGAACCCAGAGCCTTCTCAGCAGTGCCTCCACACCTACAGAAATCCCATTCCAGATACCGCCATCAGATACCCTCCCATTCATTGCTCTTAAGCAGGTTCTACATATTTATTCCTGGTTTGTTTATTTTACATTTAACATACAGTGGTACCTCGGGTTAAGTACTTAATTAGTTCTGGAGGTCCGTACTTAACCTAAAACTGTTCTTAACCTGAAGCACCACTTTAGCTAATGGGGCCTCCTGCTGCTGCTGCGCCACCAGAGCCCAATTTCTGTTCTTATCCTGAAGCAAAGTTCTTAACCTGAAGCACTATTTCTGGGTTAGCGGAGTGTGTAACCTGAAGCGTATGTAACCCGAGGTACCACTGTATTTTGTGAAGACACTACCCTAAAAAAGTCAGACACATTAATTAGAAGTCAGACACGTAAATAAATAAATAAATAAATAAATAAATAATAATAATTCTCTTTAAAAGTCACAATACTTGAAAATCCGTCTATCTGCTAAACTTCTTGTGAGCTGCTTCAAATCCTATATTTATCTGAACTTGCAGTTCAGCTTTCCAACAAATGACAACAATCCTGGTTTAATAAGATTAGATTTCCCACACACACCGAAGTTCATCTTTTTGCTTTGTGGAATCTTCTGATAAAACTAAGACATCAAATCAAGGAGAATGAGTAATAGGAAATCCCATGAGCTCTCACGAGATTATCCTTTTTCTTGAAAGGTGACTATGTCAGTTTCGGTCCACCTTCTTTATATAGTTGGGCAACTTTAAAAAGTTGAACTATAAAGGTAAGATGCATCATTTCATAATTTGGTGAAGATGCAGTTGCGTGGGAGGAGGGGGAATGGAGGAAAATGCCATACACTGTTGCACGCGAGAAAGTCTAATATTTGCAGGTTAACATGGATAAAGAGATATTGCAGGTATGTGTCTGTCATAGATCACTTTTGAGACTGTTGTACAATTGCCATTTGAGATCAGCCTTGCCTCTGAAGTTTCAAAAAAGAGCAAAGACTTTCATGACCACCAAAGATGTACCAGTCGCTTTTGATTATTGAAATTACAGAAAGCTGCAAAGGCTGATATTGAGAGCAGCTGATTTCCTGTAGAAAGGATGGATAGAACCAGGAGTCTTATTTCTCCAACCCAAGTTCAAAGATATCTGTGACATTGTGTAATACACTCGGGGCTCCTTACATAGTTGGATTAAAAGTGATGTAGGCTGTTCCGCAGCCATCCCTTCTCTAAAATCAAAACCCTGCACAGTACTTCTCCTCACATTTTTTCCAGGTCAGCCCTTCATCTCTTCTTCTGGGAGGAAAGTTGCTGCAAACTTGTAAAAAGGAACACGTTCCTCACTTAACTTGGGCTGCAATGCTCAGGACTCGACTGGTGTTTTGTTTTCTCCACCAACTTCAGTCAGTGATGAGGAGTGACATTATGGAACAACACAGGGTGATGATGTCTTGGAGTGACAAAGTAAGTTGCAGGGGAAATGGGGGGGGGGGGGAATTGAGAAGAGACTGAACACTGCAACTCCATATCTCATTCTGTGCTCAGAGCCGCAGGACTAGGTTTCAGGGCTGCAGTGCTACTAGATGCTTGCCCCAATAGGGCTCCCTTGCTCTGCTATGTAAAATAATAAAAATTATAATGGAACATGGAATGTTTTCTGCAGAGGAAACATAGCAAACAAATTGCACAACTGTGGATGTAAAACTGTAATTGCAGATTTGGGACATAAGTGTTTCTATGGCTGTGGATCTGTGCTATTTTCTCTACCTTGGCTGGGCTATCTACACTCAAAGCCTCGGAGAGATGGAGTAATAGCCTAAACCAGTGTTTCCCAGACTTGGGTCTCCAGTTATTGTTGGACTACAACTCCCACTGTCCCCAGCTTGCAGTACCAGTGGTCAGGGATGCTGGGAGTTGTAGTCCAACAACAGCTGGAGACCCAAGTTTGGGAAACACTGGCCTAAATCCTTCTTCACCAACCATGTTTCTTCCAGATGTTTTAGGTTACAACTCCTTATCAGCCCTAGCCAGTGCATCTATGTTGGCTGGGGTTGTTGAGAGTTGTAATCTAAAACTTCTGGAGAACCCTAGGTCGGTAAAGGCTGGTCCGAATGGTATCCAAAGTTAGGCCCATAACTCTTTACATTGTAAATGTCTGTCACTGTGATATATCAGCTCAGAAGAAATTCAGATACAGATATTACTGAACACCATACAACAATGAAAACAAGGAGGATGTGAATTATGAAATTGATGCTTAATCTGTGTTGATCTGAGATGGAGCACAGCGAACTGGTAAGGTCGCAGCATGGTAGACACATACAAATAAATATGCAGATATGAGCAAGGAAAGTCTCTGCAGGCTTGGAGGGCTACGAAAGTGTGAGATGACATCATCCAGATGTTCCACATATGTAAACTACAGAAACTAAAATCAAAAGGAGCCTCGCTTGCTACAACAGCTAATAACTGTCTGAAAGGAATTTATAAAGAGGGGAGGGACCATGTCATGTCTCTCTCTCCCCCCTCTCTCCCAATTCCATATGGAAGATGTGAATAAACAGTTTCCAAACCATGAAATGTCTTCAGCAAATCTCAAAGCAGGAAAAAAGAGAGAGGTTCATCTGAATAATGAAATATAGCAATGCTATGCTCCTAAAGAAAAACAACTCTCGCTTCTTGGGAATTACCATCCTCCTTTTTGCTTGTTTCAAATGCAAATGTTTTGTTTTTTGTTTGGATTAAGTCCAGATATCCTGGAGCAAGGCTGAGGATTATGAGGCCTGGTTTTCTGCCCACGATCCTCCGGATGTACCACCTCTAGATGCATAACATTCCAGCATAAACAAGGCTTATAATCACAAAGCCAAGCCATATGAACACATGTACCTTTAAAAAAACAACAACTCTGCAGGAGACCCTGCCAAGTGAACAAAATCCCTAACTTTCATGAAATATCTTGGTTTGCTGGACATCTATCGAAACTGCTAGTTCACCAGCAGTAGAGCAAATACATTTTAATACACCTGATAAGCCTGTGGCATTTGATTTATCACATTGCATCCCAACATACCTCCATTTACAGAATCTTATGTTTTCATTTAGATGAAATTTACCATTCTCATATGCAACTCAGGGCACCATGGCATGTGGTGATGTAGGTTGATGCCAGGAGACAGGAGAGGTCACTTCAACTGCATAACATTCCCCCTGCCTCTATAGTCCAATGTTGTCTCTTTGCGTGGACAGACGGAGTCCCCCAAACCCCCATGTGGAATAACGACTCAAGACAACGTGCTATGGGAATAAATTGGCCACAACTTTATTATATTTTAGATGTGGGTAGACCTTGGCTCAGGCATTGGGCATTATCCGTCCCCAGTCCCCAGCAGGGGATCTAGGGAAGATCAGGGTTATCCAGTGTGTGTGGGGGGGGGGATGGGCCGGCTCTGGAGAACATATGTTCAAGCAGAGATAGCCGCCCCCGTTATGCTGCCGTTACAGGGGAGAGCAATGACGACCTCTCAGCGTACGGTCAAAGCCTCCCCTCAGAAACCCCTTTAACAGGGAACCCTGGTATCACCGCTGCAAGGAGGAAAGGGGCGTGGGTCACCGCTGCATGCCCCTCCCATTCAGGAAGATAGACTAAAGGATTCCGCCCAAGGCCTGATACCACCCAAGTTGTGACGTTTTGCTACGGGAAAGGCAAAACCTGCCAATGCAGGGGAATTCCTTTCCGGCCCTTCAACAGTGACCCTGACGTAGCAGCGCCCGCATACCTGTGAAGAAAAGGTTAACCTGCAAAATAAGACTTAAATGAGGGTGGGTTGGGTGGGAGAAGCTCTGGAGCCAACTGAGGATTCCCAGGTAAGATCCTCCCTCTATTGTGTGGGCAGGTAGTCCCTTCCCTACCTGGCCTGGTCTCTTTGGCAACACTTCCCCCAGGCGAGATTGGACAACTGACTGAGGTAGGCGGAGACCTCCAGGTATCCTACCTGGGAGAAGGAGAAGCCAAGCCTATGCTGATGGAGCCGCACTGGGTCCAGGGGCTGCACACGTCCATGCAAAGGGCGCCCCCCGCTTAATGCGGGGAGTGGTCATTATTTCTGGCACCAGCTCTCCAAGATCTTCAGTAAGGATCTGCTACCCCATCTTATTAGCTATAGATGCCAAGGATTGAACATACTTTTAGAGCAGTTGCCACATACCTACAAATGAGTAGAATAAAACTCTGCATAATACCTGAAGATTACATTTGTGTAATGCATTTCTTGTATTTATTTTTTTCATGTCCTATGGCTATTGCTATGTTTCCCGTATGACTGTCTTGAAACAGACAATATCCAGTGTGTTAGTTCACTCTACAGCTTCTAGGAGCACCTAGGTCAGCCAGACCAGAAACCAAAACCAGCACTGCAGAGTCTAACAGTGCCGACAACGTTAAGCTGCCTCAATCAGATGCTGACAAATCCAAACAGTCGGGCAAATCCATTGTTGTATATTGTTTTAATTTTTTGTTTTGCTTTTGGGATTGTAGTTCCATTTGTGTTTCACAAACTGGTCTCTGACCGTAATAAATTTCATGTCATGTCAGTGTGTTAGTTTTGGAAAAGCAAATTTTATATTAAATACATTGGTTTATAACATCCTCCTGTTCTGGTTTCAGAAGCAGAAATGCAGCAAAACTGAACAGCATGCCTGGCAATCAGGAATTTTAGAACCTGTGGGGAAATCTTGGCTGTTTCAAAAAGTTAATGACCTTAATATCTATGTAAAGGAAATTGCACCAAAAAGAACCCCAGTCTCCCTTCACACTATCATCCAGGAAACTCTGGTTTATTTTGGACAGATTCAAAGCTCTGCAGACATAATTGAGCACTGAACTTGTGGTTTTCAGACCAGAAGTGTTACCGACCCTGTTCTTAACCTACTAAGCCAGGACTTCCCAAAGTTTTGTAAGCTGAGCCCAACCTCAGGAGAATGTAGCCAGTCGTGTTTCACCTTCAGCAGATCTAAGGGCAAAACTCTTCCCATATGTTAGAAATGTTTCCCTGGAAAATGTCTCCTTCCAATTCTGCTGCAAGAGATTACATCTAAGTGCTGGAGGTTAGGAACATGGAAACACTTGGTGCTGAATAGTAGAAATTCACCAAATCTGAACAGGAAATAATCCAATAATGCCAATCGTCTAACATCAGAGAGATTCAAGGAAGAGTGGAAATCTATAGTCCTTTTCAGACACTATGCTAATGGGTTAGTTACCTCCTGAAGGGAGCTGTGAGAATGAGTGTTTTAAATGCACTCTAACCTCCATCACATTTTCTGCCACCTTCCAGAAGATGCAAGACAATTGACTGCAGCAAAGAGGCTCTTGTAGGCATAGAATCTCCTCACACATTTGGAACCCTGTAAAATTAAGGTTCCTGCTGTGGAACTATCCATTCTTTCACTTGCCTCACACCCCAGTTGTCAGGAAGAATAACCGAGTGAGTCAGAACTCAGACTTCTCTTCGCTTTCTGTTGACCTTTCTTCTTTCAGCTATGACCAATCTAATACTTTAAATGCCAACATGGTAAATGACCAATGTTGGCAGAAAGGTTAGTATTCTTCTGAAGTGAGTTTTAAAGATAGTTTTTTTAAAAAAAAACCCACAACAACATACAAATAAAAAGGTACTATGTGATCTAGACTAGAAATACACTTGTACAGTTTGTTTCTCCAGTAGTTGTCTTTTTAAAAAAATGATATGGCCCTTAGCATATCAACATACTAACTCTGATTCCCATTATTGACTCACCTTTGCAAGCATTTGCTAATCACAGGTGGTCACAGGTATTGCTGTGCTTAAGCAAAAATGGCTCAAGCTGATATCATATACGATGATGCTAGGAACCTTATTTGTTGGTTCAGAAATAGCCTGCAGAGATAGGGAAAAGGAAGTCGGTAGATCATTGGATCGGTGCTTATGAGAAATGGTTGGAAAATAAGGAAGAAAATTTACGGAAGACAATTAAATTAACATTTCTCCTGCATTCTGCAGCCTCCCCAGCTGCCCACACTTCCTGATCTTAAAAGCCATGAGAGGAGTTACCAGTCATGCTCCCCACACTTTAATTGTAGTGGGAGGGAAGGACTTGGGATGGCTGTAGGCTGTAGACCACAGAAGAGAGGATTCTCACTCACTCACTAAGTGTCCACAGAAGAGAGGACACTCACTAATATCTCTCTGCCACCTCAAAAGTAAGGTAAGAATGATTACCCTCCACTGCCTCAACATTTTCTCTTCACTTTGATGAATTTCTAACACGACCCCTTTTTGCATTAATCGTTGACGAATTTTTGCCATAGCACTAATCTAAACTTTTTTTAAAAGAGGCATTTAGAAGTATGTGAAATATACTCTAATGAATTCTGGATTACAGTGTGAAAGGCAAAGAGAAACACACACAGAGAGAAACAAATAACCCTGTTCTGATTTATTTCGTGGATCTGACAACACAACCAAATCTCTTGCCACTTAGCTCGGACTGAGGTAGAAAAAAGGGTTAGAATCTCTCTCTGTAAGACTGCTGAACTTGAATCTAAGGCAGCCACGTTTTCCTTGAATTTTATTACCTATTTATTAGTCTGTCATTTACAAAATGCATACTCTGCCTTTCAGGATTTCTGCTCCCAGGGTGTCTACCAAATAACAATGAATAATTAAAAACAATAAAACAGCATATCAAAACAACTGCTAAAAAAATATGTCAAAGCCAGCAGGGGCAAGAAAAACATTAGAGCCACAGGAGAGTACCACATTCATGTGACGTTTTAAAAGACTGCTGAAGTGCAGCATACTGAAACAGTTGTGATTCTTCCCAAATTCTTTTGCTCCACTCCCTTCCTCTCTAGGCAATGTGGCATATTCCCAAGAGAGCTGCATCGCAAATGCACCGATGTGTGTTTTTCTGCATATGTAAATTGAATTGGAGTACTGATTCACCTTTCCCGTTTTGCACTGGCAGAATTCTGGAAACTGGCTGATCCCAGCAATTGTGCAAACTCTGAGGAGAAAGGTAATAATAATAATAATAATAATAATAATAATAATAATAATAATTTATTATTTGTACCCCGCCCATCTGGCTGGGTTTCCCCAGCCACTCTGGGCAGCTTCCACAAAGGAAAGGCCAAAAATACACTAATATGTCATACATTAAAAACTTCCCTGAACAGGGCTGCCTTAAGATGTCTTCTGAATGTGAAGTAGTTGTTTATTTCCTTGACATCTGATGGGAGGGCATTCCACAGGGCGGGCGCCACTACTGAGAAGGCCCTCTGCCTGGTTCCCTGTGGCTTTGCTTCTCACAATGAGGGAACCGCCAGAAGGCCCTCGGCGTGTGTGCACACTTGTAAGCCACTGCTGCCAGCTCAGATCTTGCCTGACTTCTCTGCTGCCCGCCCTGTCCTGCCTCATCCATGTTCAGAGGAGCACAGTGACACTGCAATGATGTCATGGCTCCCACTCCTCCTCAGCCACCAACATAAGACATGATATGATAGCCATCTTCAAATATCCAAAGGGCTGTTACATGGAAGGTGGAGCAAGCTTGTTTCCTTCTTCTCCAGAAGGGTAGGGCCCAAGCCAATGGATTCAAATTACAAGAAAGGAGATTCTAAGTAAACATTAGGAAGAACTTTCTAGCAGTAAGAGCTGTTCAACAGTGCAATAGGCTACTTTGAAAGGTAGGTTCATCGGAGGTTTTCAAACGGAGTTTAGATGGCCATCTCTCAGGAATTCTTCAGTTGCAATTCCTGCATTGCAAGTGTCAGACTAGATTACCACTGGGATCCCTTCCAGCACTACAGTTCTGTGCAATTGTGGAACATGCTTCATTCAAACTGGAGAGCTGGTTGCATCAGGCAACATGGCTAAAAGGCCTTCCAATACAGGCATAGCCTTTTTGAACAACCAAAAAGTTACAGGGTTTTCAAATCTGCAACACGCATACTTCTCACATTACCATAAGGAGAATATAAAAGCTCAGCTAAAGTCTATGCAAAATGCTTGGCTCATTATTCTGAAAATATGCTGCAATGTGCTGTGCAAAAGGGAGAACCCAGATCCAAATTGTGTAGGAACAATCATTTCCTTCTTCCGGCACAATGGGAGAATGCTTACATAACATGCTAATTTAACTTAATATCATAATATATACATGAATTTGCTGTGGTGCCTTCTAAGTGGTTAGTTTTAGTCTCCTGATGTACCATTTGCATTTCACCTACACTCCACTTAAATGCCAGTATTTTAATGGGAACGTTTCCTTGTCTCTTTCTCCCCCCCCAATTGCTCTCCCAAAAAATAAAGATTCCAATTCATACACAGTTTAGAGTAGCCTTAATGCTAATCTAGTTTGACAAATCTTCATGTCAGCCTCAACTGTGAATGGCCAAAGGCCAAGCGATTGTCAAATGGATTTTGGCACTGGATTAAAAATTAAATCTATTTTATTTCCTTTCTCTTATGCCAGACATACCCCCCCCCCTCACATTGCTTTTGAATGCTACAGAGCACAGACACAGCTTGGTGCTACAAAGTGCTGTTTTGCTGGGGTTTGGAGGGTGGGCGTGATGGTATGTGTGGAGAAAATCTCTTTAAAAGCCTTTCTGCAGATCTTTGTTTGAAAACACTTTTTTTTGTCTGTGTGTGGAAGAAATATGCCTTTTCCTGAATTATGAACAATGCCTACATTTGTTCCACTTCTTTCTCTTTTTGAGACTTTTAGAAGTACGCTTAATTCTAGATTTAAGAGGAGGGGTGAGAACATCCCTGTTGGCTTTTCAAGGTATTTCATTCCCTATTCCATTGTGAATTCCTTAGCAACACAAAGTGGGAGCAACGGTGGCAACCACGGGAGGCTGCATCTTTCTAGATCAACGTCTGTGGATCATATGCAGGAATGTTTTGCAAAGTTCACAAATGCATTTTAATACAATGAGACACTGAAGGGACGGGGGGGGGGGGGAGTAAGAGGAATTCAGCTGAATTATCTCTTGCACAGGAAACAAGCAACTTGGATCCTGAGTAGAAATTGGCCAATTAAACCTGAATGACCAATGGAAGTGGAAATGTCTTTCATTTTAGAAAGGGATATAAAACATATCTGCAAGATGTATTTACTCTTACAGGAAGGAAAAGCAGAAATTAAATCTGTCACCAAAGCCTAGAGGGGGAGGGAATTGATCTCTCCAAATCGGAATGAACAGAAATTTGCATTCTGGAATGATTACTTCCATGTCAAAGCAATCGGGGGCTTTCAACAGTAGCTCCCCAGTCAGCAGTGGTGACTCAGAGCTGAAAGGTTATAAGCCACCTGCATTTTTTTTTATCTATATAGTTCAGTGGTAGAGTACATCCTTTTCCTCTCAGGTGCTGGCCCTGGCACCTGTGACAAAAAAGTTGATTTTGCTGGACAGGTTGGAACAAGTGTTTCTGTTTCCTTTCTTTCCCTGCCAGCAAATGGTTAATGAACAGCAGCCTATGGTTGGCTGTGGTTCCAGGAGGGAAAGTTTAAAAGGAGAGAATTTGAGGAGAGACAGTTAATTAAGGAGTGGCATTGTGGTCTAAACCACAGAGTCCTAGGGCTTGCTGATCAGAAGGTCAGCGGTTCAAATCCCCACGACAGGGTGAGCTCCTGTTGCAAAGTCCCTGCTCCTGCCAACCTAGCAATTCGAAAGCACGTCAAAGTGCAAGTAGATAAATAGGTATCGCTCTGGTGGGAAGGTAAACGGTGTTTTCGTGCACTGCTCTGGTTCGCCAGAAGTGACTTAGTCATGCTGACCACATGAACCGGAAGCTGTCTGCAGACAAACGCTGGCTCCCTCAGCCAGTAAAGCGAGATGAGTGCTGCAAACCCAAAGTCGTCCATGACTGGACCTAACGGTCAGGGAGTTAAAGAGGTTAATGGGTTAAGGGAGTTAAGAGGGTTGGAATTGTGGTTGGAGAGGCTGGGAGATAGGTAGGGAGATAGGTTAGGAGACAGGTTGAGGTATAAAGAGTGAATGGGAGAAAGCACGTTCTCCAATTAAATGAGAGCGCGTGTTGCGGTGTGGGCCGCTGGGCCAGCCCTATGGTTGCCAGGCAAGTTAATGGTTGTTGCCTGGTCCTTTGATTGGATAACCGGGTTGCTGGGGCAAATTGTATGTTGCAAATTGGGTGGGTGGGACCATAGTCTTTAAATATGGGGGCACTCTGGTTTCTCTTTCTCTTTGCAGAGTGCATCGGATCACCCGCCCGCCCGCCCTCTTTTCCGCTGCTGGGGTGAGCGGCGTGGGTCCGACGCTTAGCTCAAATGATCCCCAAGTTTGTCTTTCCCTTCTACTGGCTACCGATCGGGCCTTGGGATGTCAGTTCTGTCCCAGGCGGGGGGACAGATAGTCATAACCAATGTCTAAACAACCACTCACTGATTTTGTATTTTAATAAAGTTGTGGCCAAAATAGTGCCCAAAAACCAAAACTAAAATTACGTGTTATGTGTGAAATTATATGAGGGGTGGCCTGGGGACCTACACACGCAAAGAGTTGGTTCTGGAAAAAACAACTTCCACTCTGAGCATATTGTGAAGGGATGAATGTAGTGTCCTGTAGGAGGAATAAACTGGACTTTTACTGGAAGGCAGAGGTTGAGCCAGGAGAAGTAGGAGCTGGAAAGAAACAACCTACTTGGGACTCAAATCTATTCTGGAGGGGATAGATTCTTCTGAGGAAAAGAGGGGGTGAAGGGACGGGTGTGAAGAGCCCTTTGGTCTTTTACTTAAAGTACCTCAGGAGCAGGATTGTTAAACGGGGTGGATAACTGAAAGAAAGTATCACTTTATAAAGGAACCAAACCTATAACGCCAAAAACAACTGAGGATCAATTGAAGTAAAATCACACTGTATTCTTGAAGTAACCTAAGTTTAATCCATTTGTGTTATATACTATCTTGCCTTACATAAATATTTATTGTTTATTTAAAGAAAACCTGCCTGAGACTCCAACTTACTACTTATCCCCTTCACAAAGGTCCCCCGCAGGATACTCTGGGCTAGAATTTTAAGAGGAAAGGAAAAGAAATATTTGGGTAAAGAGATGTTCAGTGAGGTGGGGGCAATTTATCTGAGTGAGAGAGGGCCCAACAGCATGAAAGGAAAAAGTGCCACCAGGCCTGTCGCAGCATCTTCCATTTTTTAAAGTGGAATAGTCATATTATAGTAAATCAGTGAGTATGAACCATTTTGCAGCATGATTTAGTGGATTAGGCACCTGTTTTTAAAGCTTCAGCTTTCCCTATGATTAATTTTAGTTACAGTGGCTGCATTCACATGGAATAATAATCCAGAGTTTCGGGATTTATGGTGAACGAGTGGGGAATGCCTGCCGCTGCCCAAGAATATGAAGAACCCAAGACATTGTGTAGTTTGTGAGTTGGGGGGCTGTGTGCACACACTGGCATGGACACACCGACCCAGGGCTCCAATTTCACCCAGGAAACACCTGACCCACCTCAAATCAATTTGCGTGTCTGTGTGTGCATGCACTAATGTTTACCTATGGTTTATTTGGTCCACCATCTTGATTCAAAATGGCGTCTGGCATCCAAACATAGATGAGGGTCACCACCTCTCCCTAGGGAGTCCTCATGCTGAGTTGGGTGACAATATATTCAGGCATACAATATATTCAGAGGCATACAAATTAGTGCAGCTCACACCTTGGGCAATGTTATCTTCAGAGCCAAGTGCAAAGTCACGCTTTGCAGTTCTCCAGCAAAGCAATGTTTACAAAAATGCATATACTGTTAGGATATTTCCGTTCCACCTTAAAAGGGAGCAGGATGTTTGTGTCACAGCCTGCGTATTTCCTGTTCACAGGATGTTTCTGTTGTGTCTATTGCTTTCGTTTTCTCTCTCTGTGCCTGAGACACCGAAGCAGGCAGTCATGTTTTCTTTGTTCTGACCAATGCTGAATAAACTTGTAAATAATGCTCTCCTGCGTGCATCTTTCGCTGTGTGAATTCTGCTGATAGAGCGTGTGTCAGCTCTGGAATGTGGCAAGCTATTTCTGGAGCTTGTGTCACTAATTGCTGATACTGGATCTACGGGAGATCGATGGATCGCAACGGAGATGACGTGGAGTCATGATGGACTTTGTCTCCCTGGCAGTATCCCAACATATACTAGGGCAAAGTCTGCATCTAAATTCATGTATGTGTGGAAATAGCATGCAAGAAATATGTATATTAGGAAAATTGGATACAAATATGTGTGTATAAGGAGAAATGTGCACGAAAATGTTGCTTAATTTTCAGAATGTGCATTTTTGGGGGTGGGGTGGGAGGGACAGCTTGTGTAGAAATGTGGAGAACTGAAGGTTGGATAAATGAGGATCAGAAGATCCAGAAATGGCAGATTTCCCGATCCCTGCTATGCTGTCTCTTCCCTGCCCATATCAGTACAGTGTGACTGTTCCCTACTGCACTTTGCAGTACAGTATTGAAGGGACATCTTGTTCACAAGCACAATATGGCCAATAATGGCATTGTGCAGGCAACTGTCAGGAACCCCTTTTTTTAACCCTGATCCTAGACGCTCAAGAGTAATGTTTCCAAGTCCTACGTTTTGCATGCAAAATGTTAGCAAAAATTGTATAGCAAATCAGAACCTGAGCCAACCTTTACCTTTTACAAGACTCTCAAGGCATTCAAAATGCCACCAGGCTTCTCAAAATTTCACAAACAACTCTCCTGTTTTCTGAAGATCACATCTTTCATGTAGGTCGCGGTTTAATTTGAATGGCTCGAGCAACCTATAAAACACAGTTAAGACGTGCTATTGTTATAAATCTTGACAACACTAAGATATGTAACCTTTACTTTTATTTTTTACTGCTTGTACAAATTGAAAAACTTTATTCAAATGTCAAATTCTCCAAACAAACCCTTGCAAGGAAAGCCAAGATATACCACTGAATGACACCCACCACAGAAATGATATTTAAACTTTCTGCCTTGTAGAAGGGTTATCATAGTAGCTAAGAGAGAGCAATTAAGGATATAAGCTGGCCAATTCTGAAAATACACACAGTAATGGAACATTTGGGCTTATTGTTCATTTTGTTTTTCAGTTTGTAATCCATATTAAAAATAAAACCCAATGAAGGTACGTAATCTTAATGGCTGCATTTAAACAGCAGCCTATTTCCATTTCCCTGATGTTTCACTAACTGTTAATGTCCACATCCAGGAAAAGAAACCTGTTCCCAAATAACACAGAAAAGAGTACTAACCTTATGCTACATTCTACTATATTTCCAGACAAAGCTTTTATATATCAAGAGAAAGCTCAAATATAATGCAGAAATTACCATTCATGGAAATGGGGGGGAGGGGAGGGACTGATGTGTGAATGCAGCCAATATGCCTGTTAATTCAAATTACATGTCTGGATTCATGTTGCAATTCAGGAATAGCCAACATGATGCTGTTGGACTACAACTCCCATCATGCATGGAGAGTGGCAGCACGAGAATGGGCCTTTTATGCAGTGACTTCCCACTTGTGGAATGCTCTCCTCAGGGAGGTTCAGCTGGCGCCTTCATTATACACCTTTAGGCACCAGGCAAAAACATTCTTCTTTAACCATGCTTTTGGCTGATTGACATCCCATGCCCATTTAAAATGTGTTGTGGAAGGGGAGATTATTGATTTCCCTTGTTTTTGTTATGTATTTTGTGGTGTTTTTTTTAATACTGTAATTTTATGTGGTGAACAGCCCTGAGATCTATGGGCATAAGGTGGTATACAAATTTAATAAATAATAATTAATAATAATAGCATGGAAACGGTCATAACAAATATCTGAAACTAGTCCTGAACAAAGGAGGTACTTTTAGAAATGATCGAAAAATGCTAAGTAACTGGTTCAACCCTACTGCTATTTCAACCATCAAAGGATAATTTAGTTGTGTGACGTAGCTATTGTGGATTATCCATTTTGGGGAAACTTTTTTTAAATAATAATAATAATAAGAGGACAAGCACGTCTATATATCTATATCTCTAGTTGTTTTGATTTGTATTTAAGTACTTGGAAGTCATCACTTAATTTTCTTTCTCCTGCTCTGTTTCTGACCAGTTCTGGAAAGAGAGGCTCTCCAAGAACGATCAAAGTGGAAGCAAGCATGCGTGCACATTTCTGAAACAACAACGCTAGGCAGAAGCTCTGCCACCTAAATGAAATATGTATTTTGAGACACTCTGCAGCGTCCGTTCCTTTCCAATAAATTCTTCCAAAAATCTGCTCTCGGTTAATGTGAAAGCCTCTCGAGGGAAGCTCGAAATGGGAGCATCAGCTGGATTTAGCAATGGTGTCCAAACAAACATTTGTCTACTAACTGTGCTAGCACACAATAGCTTTTTAAAAATACTAAACTCCATTTAGACGCCATGGGAGAAAGTACCTGCTTGCTAGCCAAGTGGGATATTATGAGCTTTCCTCACTGTCAGTATTACTAAGCCATAAATAATATTTAACTCAAAGTCCATCCTCAAGCCTACTGGGTTTTTGTTCCCATCCAAGTCTGGCACAGTTCAGCGTGCCTGGCAATGTCTGCTCAAGCTAGGGCAAGCTCCAGAACAGCCGAAGAGGTTGCAGGTCAAGGCTGTGATTCATTGGCAGCGTTAAGAGACGCTGCTCTCTCCTCGCCTGCCTCCATTATGGCTGGCACTGGCTCCCGCCATCTATCGTTATTTCCATGCGCCCTAGGCTCATTCAAGATGTACAATATCTGCAAGGGGATTCATGTTTCTTTCTACTGCAAGCTGAACAACAGGATGCCTTGCTGACTCAAATCCAATTGTTACCATGGCCGGCACTGAAAACGGCCTTGTTCCAGGAGAGTCTGAGCGAAACCTGTAACAGAGACGAAGAAATGTTGTGAAATGCATGATTTTCTTCATTTGTTGATGGAACAATTTTGTATTATTATTATTTTAGAATGAATTGATTTTAGAATGTATTTTAATTAATTGATTGTGATTTTATGTAAACTGTGTTACTTTTACTCTTGTTAGCCACTCTGAGCCCAGATTCGGCTGGGGAGGGTGGGATATAAATAAAATTATTTATTATTGTTGTTGTTGTTGTTGTTGTTGCTGCTGCTGTTGTTGTTGTTTAGTCGTTCAGTCGTGTCCGACTCTTCGTGACCCCATGGACCAGAGCACGCCAGGCATCCCTGTCTTCCACTGCCACCCGCAGTTTGGTCAGATTCATGTTTGTAGCTTCGAGAATACTGTCTAACCATCTCGTCCTCTGTCATCCCCTTCTCCTTGTGCCCTCCATCTTTCTCAACATCAGGGTCTTTTCCAGGGAGTCTTCTCTTCTCATGAGATGGCCCAAGTATTGGAGCCTCAGCTTCACGATCTGTCCTTCCAGTGAGCACTCAGGGCTGATTTCCTTAAGAATTGATGCGTTTGATCTTCTTGCAGTCCATGGGACTCTCAAGAGTCTCCTCCAGCACCATAGTTCAAAAGTGTCAATTCTTCGGTGATCAGATTATTATTATTATTATTTTATAATTAGAACATTTGAGATATAAAACTCAGATCAAACAGTTTGCTTGCTCTCTTATACCCTACTCAATAGTCTACTGCTCCCAATTCAAGGGCCAGTTCATTTTAGTGCATGCATGGAACCCAAGGTCTCAACCTAACCAACACTCACCCTAAATCTTAGTCCCACGAAGGTGGCTGCAATATGAATTCTCTGGCCAGGATTGCAACAGTTGTTCCAAGAGGCTGGTGGCCCCTGGGCCAATGCTAAGGGCATAATATGCCCCTATTGTTCCCCTGCCCAAGGCCATTAGTTGCAGCTGAAACATGTACAGAAATGACAGATAGCAATGTGTCCTATGCCCACTCATAAAAATGCAAGGACCCATTGAGGCTAGTAGGGCAGAAGGCAGTGTGTGGAACCAGAGTCAATGAGAAACGAAACTACCTGATTCTAGTTTTGCCACCATCCTCCTTCTTGCTGAGCTCAACAATGATAACACAGGCTGAGTGCTGTAAACAAGAAGGCAGGCGGGGGGGGGGGGTCTGCTAGTGAGCAAATGTAGGTTGGTGGGGCAGTACCGCTTGCAGTCTACTAGCCCATTCTCCACTGCCTGCACTTCTGGAAGGGGCTTGCATGCACTTAACTTTGCATCCAGTTTGATAAATGATACAGCACAGGCAAATAGCAAATGCATTCCTTAAATCCCCAAAAATGAATTATTTACTGCTCAAAATAATAAGCAATTAATTGGGGGGGGGTTGGGGTGTGTGTCTTTGATTACTCTCTAGCTTTACATTAGCATTTATCTGTTAAAAAAAATCAAGCTCCATTATCAGTGACGGACAGAATTTGTTTGGCAAGTGCATCATTTTCAAGCTCCTGTGGAAAAGTTCACTGTGGCCTTTATTCAGATTTAATTACCACAGCTCAGGAGTAATACCTCGTTTTATTGCACTAAAGCAACCTTAACACTAGATGTAAATTCGGTATGATAACAGCGTGTACCTGGCTGTTTTAATTAATCCGTCTAACCTGAACATGCTGCTTCAAATCTATAATGATCAATCTTTGAACTACCCCAAGAATGCTCATAATCATAGGCTGCTCCGCCACATGAATGTATTTTCTATTGGAGATAGACAAAATACTAAAACATGCATTGGCCCAGGTGGGTATATCCAGCTCCTGGAAACACCAGACTAAGTTTAACTGGGTTCATGTCGTAAAATAACTTACTAGGGATCAATATGTGCAGCATGCTGCAGATGAAAATTAAATAGAAGATTAATATCACCCTTTATGATAGCTACGGTTTCTTCTGTTTGGAATTCACCACCTGCAGTTTGAATGTATGTATCTGATTTCCTCCCAAGCCAATGTAGCTGTGTTTGAAAGCCCCTCTTCAAGGCTTCGCCAGCCAGCATCAACACCACCACCCTGGTCAAGCTGTAAAGCCAAAATCAGAAACCTCAGGTGCACAGCGTTACGTTTTTAAATAAGCTTCATAACTGCAACACAGTAAATGAAAGAAGTAATAAAAATAAGGTGAAAAATCTATACGAATAGGTCATGCAATGGATGTGCCTGCTCTTGTAAAAAGCTAAAGAGACCCCTGGCAGTTAAGTCCAGTCACGAATGACTCTGGGGTTGTGGCGCTCATCTCGCTTTACAGGCCTAGGGAGCCAGTGTTTGTCCTCTCCGCAGACAGTTTTTCTGGGTCATGTGGCCAGCATGACTAACCAGCATGGTGAACCAGAGCAGCACACAGAAATGCCGTTTACCTTCCCGCCAGAGTGGTACCTTTTCATCTACTTCCACTTTTGGCGTGCTTTTGAACTGCTAGGTTGGCAGGAGCTGGGACAGAGCAATGGGAGCTCACTCTGTCGCGGGGATTTGAACCGCCGACCTTTTGATCGGCAAGCCCAAGCCTCAGTGGTTTAGACCACCAGTGCCCCCCCCCCCGTGTCCCTTGCCGGCTCCTGTATGCAACCACAAATCCACAAACACACTGTGGAGCACCTGAGTGAAGCTTGCAGATCACTGGTGGTCCCTGGACCATAGCAAAAACACTTCTTCCCTTATACACACAACATGAATAAAAGTTTGAGTTTTATCTTCCAAGTCAATAACATGGGTTGTCCATCCTCTACATTCAGTAACAAAAGGTTTGGACTATCTAAATTAAAATGTATGGCAATAGGTTTTTTCAAGCTTTGTGATTTCAGAAATGGAGTACAAAGTTTTATGCCTAATGCTCCACCAGCAACAGTTGGTGCGCCTCGCTGAATGCCTCTATATGTCTCTGCACATGTACAAGCTTTTGTGTGGGTGTAAACTTGTAGTTTTGTGCAGCTCCGCTGCTGTGTACACAAACTATACATTCGTTGAACCCTGCATGTGGATAACTGTACAAGTGTACTGCCCAACTATTTGTGTACATTTGTGAACAGATTGTATACTGAAATGCGCGAACATATCTCTCCAGAAGATGTGAGTGAATGAGAGCTCCTGTTTGATGGCCTTTTCACAACCCCTTGAAAAAGCTTCCTTTCATTGCTTTCCAACATATTTAGACAGCAACATGAAGAACCTGCCTGTGTTGTGAATCAAGGTGACATCTAAGCAGACCTTATTTTGCATCTCTGACAAATTAAATAACTTCATAGCAGCCTCTCTCATTCTAGTGAGTGATAAATAAATTGAACAAAAGTACTTTAATGATATTGATTTTTTCTGGCACTTCACTAATTACCTTTCTCTGCTCCTGTATGTTTCAGTCAGTTTTGTGATAACCTCTTCTCTCCCTCTCTCTCTCTCAAGCAGATATCTCAGCCTGCTACTGCACACTTTCCACATTGCCTAAGCTACTTGACTGGATGGATGGTATATCAATTTTGCAAATGATTCCTGTAAATGAGTATTGCAAAACACTTGGTTTTCACAGCAACTTCCAGCTGTAAATTAAGGGAAGTGGAGGTTCAGCCGTCCTAAATACTAACTTCTTCCTTCCTTCCTTCCTTCCTTCCTTCCTTCCTTCCTTCCTTCCTTCCTTCCTTCCTTCCATTCTTTGCTTCAGAGGCAAAGATCAATGGGAGGAAAGCATTGTATAATTCTCATGGGCCATATAACATGGTAACACAGTGCATACAGTCCTGGTTGTCATGGCTCCCTCTGCACTGATTTAGACCGTGAGTGGGAGGCACTTGAGGAATGGGAGGAAGGACAGGATGAGACTATGCAGCAGGACCCTCTTGACAAAGCCCCCTCCCCCACCTGATGTGGTGGGAGAGTCTGGGGCTGCTCCTGGGACCTTCCAAGTGCATAATTCTATCATTGCGCTATGGCACTTCCCCATAGCACAGCCTTCCCTCCACTGTTTTTCTTTTGTTCTGCCACTGCTGCAGCAACTGTGCTGTCAGCCCAACCACTACTTTGCATCCTCTGCAATGCACAAGACTTTGCATTGTGCTGAGACGCGATTGATCGTGGTGGAGATATATCCTCTTGGCAATTTCAGCTCAGTTCTAATTTCCCTGGTCAGCACCAGTGTTATTTCAGAAGGCTCCAGGTGATCAAAGTGAAGGCTTGAGGTTCATTGGGACCATGTGGTCCTTCAGGAGCACAGATCTCAATCTTCAAATGTCAGGACCTATGTTTTGACTTGTGCCCAGATGCGAAGCAGCAGCCAAAGAAACAGCTGGGGAACCAGAAAAATGTGTTCCCAATGGCCTTTTCCAGCTGGTAGCCTAGGTGCAGCAGAGTGGACTACCTGATTCCCAAACAGTCTCTAAAAGTAAGAGCAGGAAACTCTCCATTTACACACGGGGGTTACATTCTGAACCCCTGCATGCATATGCAAAATCTTGTAAATTTGGGAGTCACCTGTATCAGCTCAGCGGATGTGCGGGGAACAACCTTCCCCATCTGTCAACTGTGTGAGAACCACACTGTCCTTCTGCTCACATGCACAAGAAAAGGGACAGCCCTCGGGGAGGGCTCCTCCCTGCCCATCAGCTGTGCTGGTCCACAGAGCCGTGCTGTTCCTCTAGTGCATGCATGTGAGCAGAGGGACAACCTGACTATCACACAGCTAATGGTTGAGGAAGCGGCGGCTGCTGCTGCTGCTGCACTGCCCCGCATGTCAGCTGTTAGGCAGGGAGGCCTCCTGCTTGCAAGGAGACCCTCCCCGGATCCTCAAGAGGACATCCTCTGTGGTCTCTTGGAAGGATTTTTTCTCTAACCAGGATTCCTCTCCAAGGTGCTCCCCATTTCCAGGATCCATTTCTGGGATCCCAGCACTGCACATTTGCATGGTTGACACAAACAGAGGGAATGTAAACGGGGAGTTGCCTGTACTGTTACAAAATAACTGGGTGGGAACTGATGCTGGAAATTTCTTCTTCCTTAAATGCCACCTCTGAATAAAAGTCAGCTTTTGGTCTGATATAATTTGTTTTTTAAAAAATTGCACCCACATACAATCCAACATACAGGGACACGGGTGGCACTGTGGTCTAAATCACTGAGCCTAGGGCTTGCCAATCGGAAGGTTGGCGGTTCGAATCCCGGCAATGGGGTGAGCTCCTGTTGCTCGGTCCCAGCTCCTGCCAATCTAGCAGTTCACACATCTTAGTGGGTTGCCCCAGCCACTCTGCTCAGCTTCCAACATATATAAAAACATAATAAAACATTAAACATTTTTTAAAAAAACCCCACAACACTTCCCTATAAAGAATTGCCTTCAGACAGCTTGGGAGTCGAATAACTCCATACCCTCAAACATTTCTCCAATGAAAATAGGGACATCCTAAGGAAAGTGGGACATTCCAGGATCAAATCAGAAACTAGGACGGTTTCTCTAAATCAGGGACGTCCCTGGAAAATAGGAATGCTTGGAGGGTCTACACCCATGGCTTCCTATAACTGCTCCAGTTCTTTCCTTCTATAATCTACTGTTGTTCTTGAATAGTTAAAACAAAAAACTAAAGAACACTAGCTACTACTTCCTGTAACTGCTTCAGAACTCTACAGTTTCCTCCCCTAAACTTGCAATTCTGGAGATCTTCAACTTTTCATCTGATATCACAAGATGTCCCATTTAATTGTACCTCACCACCTAGAAAATACATTTCCTTGTTGACTGACAGGTCCTGAAAGATTGTCACTTATAAAGTGCATCACTAGCATTTCCTGAGCCTGACAGGATACACAATTTGCGAATGCTGTAGTGTGTGTTTTTCTATTGTAGAAGCAGCACGGAAGTGGCACTTTGCTTTTATCAAATAAGAGCAAGGGACGCAGTGAATGTTCTTCAGTTGGATTAGATCTGCAACTGCGGTATTTGAAAGATCATCTTGTATGCACCCACATCAGGAAGGACAAAGTATTTAAGGGGGGAAATGTGTAAGGGCCGCTTTTCCCACAACAAACATAATTTGACTTATCAACTGAGCGGAAGTAAAGCAGTGTAGACTAACGTTATTAGCAAAAGTAGATGTATTTCCCCTCCTGTATTAAAATATACATTGACTTGCATCCTAAGGGAAGTGAACTTAAGGAGGTTATCAAATAAAAGTTGCACATCCCATCTTCCCCTCTGCATCCTGCAAAGTGTCTTTGAATGGCCCTAATGTGCCCTGGTGTATGGGACGACTCAGTAAATATTGGGGAAATTGCCTAAAATCTGATTGGATGTGTGATTAAGCCACTATTACTAGGAAGCAGAAAGGCAACCTATTTTTTTAAAAATGTGCTGAAACAGCAGCTGATGGGGACTTTGGACCCCTGGAAACAACCCCCAAAGGTCTTCTTTTCAGGGAACATTTTCCAACCTAGACAACCTCCTTCTGCACCAAAACGTTCTGCTGGCGTATATTCTGCTCAGCTTTCATACCGACCAAATCTCTTGGCCATGGCTGGGGCATCAATACAGTTTGATGTGAGCATATCCTCCAACATTTCTTTGATGAAAATAGGGATATCCTATTCAATCATCATCATCAGTGCTCCCCCCCCCCGAAAAATGGGTGCAGGTACTCACCATGAAGTTGTTCCACACTTTTTAACAGCAAAAAAGAGGTGCCAGAACTCACCATGAAGTTGTTACAGTAAGTGCCACACTTTTTAACAACAAAACGAGGTGCTGGTACTGTGTACCCTTGAATACCCCCTGGAGAAAACACACACACTGATAAAACTCCACCCATCTGACTGGGTTGCCCCAGCCACTCTGGGTGGCTTACAACATATATAAAAATAGAATAAAACATTAAACATTAAAAAACCTCCCTATACTGGGCTGTCTTCAGGTGTCTTCTAAAGGTTGTATAGTTACTTATTTCCTTGGCTCAAGAGTCTCATAACTCCATACCCTCTAACATTTCTCCAATGGATTGATAATATGGACAGATTAGCTACATACGAAAGAATTGCTTGTCAACGCAAAAGAAGAATGGATAAATACGAAAAAATTTGGAACGGATATCTAAGTGACAAGGCAGATAACAGTGGGAAATAGAGTGGGGAGAGCATGGTGATAAATAAGGAGTAGGCATAAGGATATTACTGTATCTAACTTTGTGTTGTCAATTTGTGTTATTATTTTTATTATGGTTTTTTTGTTGTACGTGTCTTTTTAGTTTGGTGTTTATACTGATTGGGAAAAGTGAATAAAAAGAAGAAGAAGAAAGAGTCTCATAACTCCATACCCTCTAACATTTCTCCAATGAAAATAGAGTTGTCCTAAGGACATTCCAGGATCAAATCAGAAACCATGATGGCTTCTGTAAATCTGGGACTGTCCCTGGAAAATAGGGACATTTGGAGGGTCTGTGTTCTTGAGGCCTTTTGACCTTTATAAGGAAAGAAATTAATAAAAGCATCCTTTATTCTGGAAAGCAATGAAAAAGCAGCGAATTCCTAGCATGTGACAATTCCTATATCAAAAGTTGCATATCACTATTCTAACTGCATAAGCAAGGAATGGTAGATGCAAAAAGCCTTAGATCACACCCACACCCATGCATTTAAAGCACCATACATTTAAAGCACTTCAGGTGCAGATTGAAAAGAGAACTTAGCATTGAGTTTGTTTCTTAGATTTGTTTTTCAAATTTCAGCCTGTTCTACTTCAGCTTTAATAAGCATATCTCTTCCATGTGTTATAGGGAGGGGGGGATTGGCTTCCTGCGATAACATATGGTCCAAATGTTCATTATATTTCAGATCAGCTAATTTGAGCAGGCCTGTCACTCCAAAGTGTGAAGTGTTTGGGGATATCGACTTCATACTGAACTTTAAGAAAAATTAATAATATTTCATGCCCCGGGAGATTATTATCTTCACTCCTGGCATTCTTCTTATGTCTAGGGTGGAAGCTTAACTATCAGAGTTACTGTTTATCAGCATTTCAGTACTCTTCTTGAAAGATATTCCATCTGTCTATAAAATATTACTAGTAGATCGCGGAGTTACGAGCTCTATTTGCTTATAAGTTATTTGGATACAAATATTCCTGCCTTCGTGTCTGTAAACTTTCATATGCCCATCAGTGATATAACTCAAAACATTTCCCGCTATCTGAGGGTGGGGGGGGGGGGGCGAATTCAGCTGAAAAGTACATTGGGAGACTAGACCTCCTCCTTTCAAAATATATTATCTGGCTTCAATTTTCTGAGTTACTTATTAAGAACCTTACTCTCTTTACTTTTACAGAGCTGAGGCCCTCTTTTTCTTATCAAAATAAAAGCTCTTGGTGAACTCACATGGGAACAGATCAATCATCCCCTTCTTCTGGATTGAGAGAATGAATGAGACAACAAACTTCGGCTATAGGTACTAAACGTACTGGCTAACCCCCTGCCAATGAAAGTTAGCTCACAATATTCATTCCATCTCATTTGTTTGTGTTCTAGTTGCCTGGATATTGATAATAATAATAATAATAAAGTGCTGCCCCACCCATCTGACTTGGTTCCCCCAGCCACTCTGGGCGGCTTCCAGCATATACAAAAACATAAGAAAACATCAAACATTAAAAACTTCCCAATAAAGGGCTGCCTTCAGATGTCTTCCAAAGGTTGTATAGTTATTTATTTCCTTGACATCTGGTGGGAAGGCATTTCACAGGGAGGGCGCCACTACTGAGAAGGCCGTCTGCCTGGTTCCATGTAACTTCATTTCTTGCAGAGAGGGAATCACCAGAAGTCCCTTGGATCTAGATCTCAGTATCTGGGCTGAACGACAGGGATGGAGACACTCCTTATGTGGTGAACCTGCATTGGATTTTGCTGCTATTTATTCTTTCTGCTTCTCAAAGACAAATGTGGGTGCAGGGCAAACTACAGAGTAAAGGGCCTTGCAAGCAGATTTACTGTTTTAAAAAGGTATGCATTTATATCAAAATGTGATTGGATCTTTAAGGTTGTATCTAAGGCTGCATGAGTTGAGTTCCCTACTTGCAGCACCCCACCCTTCACCCCTCGTCTGCTGGCTCTAGAGTGTCCCCCCAACCCTCTGGAGCAAATTTTTAGTGCAATGGTGTTCTTCTGCCAGTTGCTTGCCTGGAGCAAGGAAGGGAAAGCCATGGCCCTACAAATGTTATTGGACTCCAACTCCCAGAAGACCCAGCCAGCAGGGCCACGGGTTCCACATCTCTGATTTATAGCTCTGTGGAAAACATATATAACTTAAGCCTACTAATAAATTCCTTATAAAGAACCATAATTTCACTTCTTTTTATAGTAGCCTGGTGAAAATAGCATAAGCTTGAGATTGATCCCCTGCCGAAATAAAGAACCAGAAAGATACACATGTAGGGATAATATATGTATAAATGGGATTAATTTTGAAGATTGAAGCGTAATATATTGATAGAAGAAAATGTTGCATTTTCAGATGTTATGTCCTGTTTAAAACTTGGTATAGTTGCTCAGAATATGGAAGTCACCATCTAGTTAAATCCCTCTTTCATCTCCCTCCATCCCTTCCAGCATTCGCAGAACAGGACTTATTCATAGGATGAAGTCTTTTTTCAGGTCCAGATGTCAGCCTGATGGGATGTTCAGCAACAATGAAAATGTCTTTCTGAAGAGACGTTTTCACTTGAGTTAGCAGGACCAACATCCCGAAGAACCTGGCTTTAGATCCATAGCTGCCAGCTTCCTAAACCTGCCTGCTTCTTGAACCACACCTCTTCTGGAACCTTCTTTCATCAGCTGCTGTTGTATCTTTTGACCCCCTCCACCTCATACACTTTCTGCAGGTTATTTCTCTGGCACCCTTAGTAGTGAACAGTGGGATTGAAATGACATGAATCGTCATTAGGGTGAGGTGGATTTGCCTCACTCCGTTTCTGAAGAACATCTTGAGATACCTCCTCTGGATGCTGAGTGTGACAGTTCTGTGGTCTGGGTACGCCGATCAGTATGGTCCTGACACTCTGACTCATAAGGAGGGCACCATCCTAAGAACCTTATTCCATTCCTTTGCTGCATCCCACGTTTTGGCAATATGGGCTTCGCCCATACTCAGTAGAATGAGTTGGAATTTTTTTGGGTGCCCTCAGTTGGCATTCAGGGGACCTTTCCCCCCTGCTTCATGCTGTCCTGAGTTTTGATTTGACTCTCTTAAGGTGGTGGGCTGTTAACTGGTAATTGTTTTATTGGCTGGCATTTTCTGTGGGCAGGTAAGAGCCCACAGAGCCAAGGTTAAACACCTTGACACTGGGCAGTGAAGGGCATGTGACCTACCACTTTCACCTGCCAACCAGTTTGGCAGGACCTTGGGTTTGTGTTCTTAGTGTCTCTCCTGTGTATTCTGCTAAACGGTGTAGATCAGGAGTGAAGTGCACAGGTTTGGAACCTATACCCTTCTCCTCTAGGTGGAGAAAGGAATCCTGCCTCCCATTGTATGATAGCTGTGGTGAGTCCAAATTGGGTCACTTTGCCCTGGGTGGGAAAAAGGACGCTCCCTTTTGGTTTGACATTGGCACACCTGCCCACGTATTAGATCTAGGATGACTGGCTGCAAATCCTTATTGTTATATTAATAAAAATAATCTTAATTCCAAATTGCCTATCTCCCAAGCTTTCTTTTGGGTGTTCAGGACAATTTAATAAATAATAACTATAACAATCAGTCCCAAACCCTGAAATTAAAACGAACTCTTATGTAGCAGTCTTTTAACTATAACTAAATGGCAACTCGGTTTAACAGCTCTTTTGAACTGCGAGTATGTACAAAGCATTAATTAATTTAGCCTTGTTGTGTGCTCAGAGGGTGCTACTTAAAAATATACGATAGGCTATAGGAGGGATTATGTGCTAGCTCTATTGTTTTCTGTCTCCTGCAGGAAACCAAAATGGGTGACCTTGTGGCTCTCTTGCAGGGATCTGGGAACTAAAGGAAGATCAAGTGATTACTGGGCTGATGACCTAGCTTCCAGCTCACACTATTAAGTGCCTCAGCTGTCCCTTAACAAGGATGCATTCAGAACAGCCTTACAATGGTGCTATTGATTTTCACGACCAAGTCTTTTTAAAAGCTGGAATATAAAGAAACTTTAATGATTCATATGCTTATAAAAATGAATCTGGGGGAAAAAAACTTGCTCTCCTGCTGGATCGTTTTCTAAAGTGTCGGAGAACAGTAATATTGACAGTCAAAGGTACCTGGAGCGACAGGCAAAAGAGAAAAGGAAGGTTTCCATCATCTTCCGCAGTCTAGCAGCCAACTGTGCTAGTTTATGTAAATATTAGGGTCCGCTCTTTTCAGTTGATCTTAAAATGGGGTAACTCTTTGTGCTTTGATATTTCCCATTCTTTATCTCCTCAAGAAGTTGCATAAGATGTTTCTATTTGTGTTCAACAGAGAAAGCTCAAACTATTTTTCAGCGTTGAACTGCTTTGAACCCTTATTGATTGAATTGATATTTTGGTTGCAAGAGGCAGAACACGTGTTGGGATATGGTGATATCTGCACTGGCTATGACTTCTAGGGTTTGGCCAGAGTGAGGCAGCACTTTTGGGCAGCTGATTTTTAGCACCATGAAAGGGCAGCAGATTGTTAATTATTCAATTTATTAACACTGTGTTTTACTGCCAAAGAGAGGGAAAGCCACTTGTTGGAGCACTGTGTTCCTCGACTTGGTTGGGAGGCAATGCCATTTGTTGCTTTGCTTTAGGCAGGTAAATGTCTTGGGTCAGCCATCCCTGGCAAGACGAGGAAATAAGGAATAACCTCACTGTGGTGCAGTAACCATATGCCTAAAAAGCAGGGTTCCTATGGTCTATAAAGGCTCTCAGAGAAGATAGATGCACACTGCTTGTTGAATAAGAATAGAAGGCCATAGAATTTTTCCACTAATTGCCAATACCACTTGACAGCAGCTTGTAAGGGGAAATGGAGACCATCAAATTTACGGGGGGGGGGGGAGGGAATCTTACCAATCTAATAAGGAACTTGGGGAAGTTAGCAGATAATTTTACAGTCACATTGGCCAACATATTTTGACACATTGCAGTGGCTTGTGAATTATCAGTAAGCAGATACAAGAGCAGATTTTTCATAGTGACTCATACCTTGCCTATATATACATATATATATATATGTATATGTATATATGAGCTTCCAAAAGTTCCTCAATAATTATCCTGTGCATTTAGCTTAATCCCAGTGTTTTGAATCTTTACTGGATCCATTATGAGCAACAATACTAAGAAATAGTTATCCTCTTTTTTCTCAAACAGTTAAGATCAGGCATAGGCAAACTCGGCCCTCCAGATGTTTTGGGACTACAACTCCCATGATCCCTAGCTAACAGGACCGGTGGTCAGGGGTGATGGGAATGGTAGTCCCAAAACATCTGAAGGGCTGAGTTTGCCTATACCTGGTTAAGATGCTCACATCATGGATGAACCAAACCTTGGTTAAGTTTTCCCAGAGCCAATACTTGAAAAGTGAATGCCTAAATGGAGGCCGAACCAACCTCAGCCTAATGGCCATTTATATAATGGAAAGGAGATGTTGGCTTATATATGAGTTGGAACTAGAGCTGGAACTCCACAAAGTTGAATAATTATAATTATGACACATTATTAGAAAAAGAGGTGAGGGCACCAAACTTAGTGGCAGAATTTGTGCTTTGAATGCGCAAGGACCCGGTTTAAAACCGAGAGACCAGCCCAGGCAAAAGCTCTTCCATGAACCCTGGGAGACACACTCTTGACAGCACAGGCATTATTCAGCTGGATAAGCTAATGTTATGACTTGTATAAAGCAGCTTCAGAAGTTTGCATCAAGTATCTTAGGCCTGGTAGAAACAACTAGCAATACACAGCAAACATATATCCAGACACAGCCATTCTTCTCTCCTCTAAAGCAAAGGCTGCCTTCTGAATAGTTCATAATTGCAGGAAAAAAGTAACTTTGTCAATTCTAAAATGAATTGGTTTTCCATTCCCCTCTTTGTAACTTTATGTACATATGGAGCCAAGTTAATAAAGTTGTTGGAAACTTACATTTTGCCTGTGACTTTACATGACAGATGCATCTTTGTCTCAATACAGTGTATCTATACTTGTGAACACACACAAAGAGAGATACACCATCTAAAAGGAAAAAGCAGTAACTCAGACTTATGATATAGGGGAAAAATACTTCCCCCCCATCAAGACTCCTTTGTTGCTTTCCAACAACTATTGGGGGGGGGCGGCCTTACCAACTGCAGCTGGTCTCAACTTCCAGATGAATAGCCTAGCCAGCTGCAAAATCATGACTTCATCTGGTTTCCAGTCTTGCATAAGACTGAGGTTCTTGTTAGGAGACTGTATTTTATCCATTAAGCTTTTTAATATATAAATTTAAAAATAAACCCCCAGTATATCAGCACTATATGAATCCTTGTTGCCAAGTTTATTACTCAAAGCATTTGCTTTTTCAGAATGCCTTTAATTAAAAAAGAGAGGAGGGGATTTTTATTTTTATTTTGGCAAATGTAGGATGCTTCTATAGCATGGATTTGAAAAGGACTTTAAGTAGGAAAGAGCGTCAAGAGTGCCAAGCAGCTATCAAAGTATTACAGGTGGGTGAATAATGCACTTTATACTCTATACTTATCATTAGACTTTGAAATGATTGACAGACTTAATCAGTTTATGGGGAAATAAACAAGTAGATGCAAGACATATGTTCTCCATGAACATGAGCGTTGTTAGATACGATGGTTTCAGCAAGGTGTTCAATGTAGCCTGGGCTCTTCTTAACTTTATTTTTCAGTTTCTAAAAACAGAGCAACTCATTGACCGATTTACACAGTTTGGTTTGTGAAAGCATTTTTTTTCTTTGGGGGAGCATTCAGACAGGTAGCCCCTGCCTCATACCTCAGGAAAACCAGTCCTAGAAAGCCTTTAGCGCTTGATCCTGCTGAATATAGAACAATGGGCCTGTGAACTGTGTCAACCCAACAGATGCTCAATATAGGCAATGGTGGCTGGTACCCACGGGACTGGTAGGGTGGGAGGCCGACAGTAGGTGGAGCCAGAGCCAATTGCAGGCATAACCAGCAAATACTAGTTTTGTGCCCATCTTCCTGCCAGCTATGTTCTACAAGGGCAACACCGAGGAGGAAGTTGACAAGCAGTGGCATTGCCTGGAAGGGTTATAAGAAGAACTCAGATTTGATAGTTCTCCCATGTTTGTGTACCTTTGAAGTGGAGAATGTGAATATTATTTCTTCTTCCTAATGTTGGACAGCAGTTGAAGAGTGGATAATTTTACCATTGGTGGCTTTCCATTTTTGGTTGCTCATTACTTCCACCATTTGACTGAGTGAAGTAGTGGCCAAGTTTACAAGATGGTGTCAAGAACACCAGAGTCACAAAAGCACAGCTGCAATTATGACCTAGCCCTCAGTGAAACCCACAATGTAGCACTGTACAGTGGTACCTTGCATTACATAATCTTCAGGTTACATACACTTCAGGTTACAGACTCCACTAACCCAGAAATAGTACCTCAGGTTAAGAACTTTGCTTCAGGATGAGAACAGAAATCGTGCGGCAGCAGCAGGAGGCCCCATTAGCTAAGGTGGTGCTTCAGGTTAAGAACAGTTTCAGGTTAAGAACGGACCTCCTGAACGAATTAAGTACGTAACCAGAGGTACCACTGTATTTGTTTAGAATTGGCGCAAAGGAGATCAAGAGGGCTCAAATAGCCTATATTCTAATAAAGTGGATTCTCCTGTCATTCACCTGTCACTGTATGTAATGAAATATTTTGTTATTAAAGATAGATACAGAACAAGCCATGAAATCCAAATGTGGGCTTTCATTTTATAGCATCTGAAATCTGAATAGGGTGTGCCTGGATTCCTTACTGGTACAGTTCTACTCTCAAAATCTAAACCCTTTCTAGACTAAACTGTACTAAAAGATATTTGGGCCATATGGTATCACGAGGAATATATGTCCCTAGGACTTAATTATTATTTTTTATGTGCTCTTTTATATATCAGCTGCCCAACAGATATATGGCATCTTTAGTGCAATCAGATCTTTCTTTTAATGGACTTGTTACCAAGATAAGTACTTTGCAGTGCTCTAAATTCTGGCAGTGGGTTTCAAATAATCATTAAGGGAGCAGTGAAACAATATAATCAAGCAGATTTTAGAGGACTTAAAGGTAGAAAATGTTGGAATAGTAAAACTCAGTGAATTGGGGATGAAGTTTCATTTGTGTGAATATGTAGTTAAGACTTACAGTCCAATTATTCTTAAATGGGGCAATGTAGTCTGATCTAATCTTATCTATCATGTAAAACCATAAATCTGCATCTGTTAAGCTTTACAGTAACTTCTTCTGCCTTATTTGCCTTGATTCCAGTCCACAAGAAGTAGAAAAGGAACAAACAAACAAAAACACCTCTGAAATCACAGGAAGGGCTTCAGTGTGTATAAAATAAGTGCTCAGGCTGCTGCAGAACTTAGTTTTAAACTGGTAGATGGAATTATGGGTGCAGACATTGCAGTTATTCCTGAAAATCATAGCAGAACAATGTGCAAAACTGTGTCTAATGCAAATTAATGCGATGTTATGTACCCTGGTGGTAAAATATTAAAGAAACCGACTTGAAGGGCAAAGCAACCCAGCAAATGGACTATGAACTATGCATAAAGTTAATGATGGAGTTTGTCTCAAATGCACTGTGCAGTACAAAATAACAACATTGGTACATTAACTCTGCAGGCATGTGATGAAGGCTCCATGGCATCACGTGCTCTCTAATTGCAAATGTTGTCTAAAAGAAATTCACCCATGTAGGAATAGCTGAAAAGGTGACTGTTTTGGAACGAAGCAACCAGAATGGAATTCTGTAGCCCCTTGGTAAAAGAAATTAAAAAGGCAATTTACATAACCGGCTTCATTCACTGAAACAACAGAAATTGCTCTCCTGGTGGCTGGAGATTTTTTTGCACTGGAGATGCCAATTCAGCACCGTTGAGTCATAAGGCATTTAGGTGCAGACCAAATTTCCCAGTGTGATGCATTCTTGGGCTGCTGACAGCCAATTCCTGATTGGGGCCTTCAAAATAACATTATGATTGTGTGGTTGGCCATCATATGATCCATATAATCATGTGGTTTGGCTCACATGCAGCCCAAATCTTTCATCTGAGTTTAGTCTTTACTTTTGTACAACTATTTACTACTGGCCAGGAATGGGGATTTTAAAGGGAAAGAAAAGGCTCCAATTTTACTAATAAAGCAGAGGTTAATGTAATTTAACCAGAAAAGAAATAAATGCATTTTGCTAACTTATAAATTCAAGCAGAAAGAAAGAAAGAAAGAAAGAAAGAAAGAAAGAAAGCTCAGTCGGACTTAACAATGTCTGTCAAGGGAAAGTAAACATCTGAAATAATCAAAATGCCAATTATTTGTAACAGTTTTAATGATAGCAAAATTTACAAACATGAACATTAAACTTTCAGAAAGAACTCCTAATTGGTATTGTTTTTGTTCACCAAATTGATCTATTAATCCCACAAGTATTAGCATAGGTATGATGATATTATGGCTCATTGATTTACAACACAACTTGATAAAGATTTTAGAAAGAATGCTACTTGCGTGTTTATGTAGACCAGGTATAGTAAATGGGCTCCCTTCTGATGTTGTTCCCATGAGCCCCAGCCTGCATGGCCAATGGTCAGGGATAATGGGAGTTGTAGTTCAACAGCATCTGGAAGGCCACTCCTGATTTAGACTATGCTGTCAGGGTTCAAAATATGTTGTGTACTGTAATTATTTCAAAATGAGACTTTCCAACATGATTGATGACAGCAGAGTCAGGAATGCTAGTATTTGTTCAGTACTGAAAGACTGTATGGAACATTACAATGGATTGTTGTGGTTTCTAAATAATATTTTAGTAACAAAATCGGGAGAGGTGGAACAACCAAGCTGGGCCAGTTCCTACTGAGCCTTCTAGCCACCAAGAACAGCCAATAGTCCTGATGTATCCAACCACAAATAATGAAACATCCAGAAGGTACAAATCTATGATGTATGGCACGGTCAGAAACTCATTCCGTTTTTTGTTTCGTAAGCTGAATGAAAAAAGTTCCCTGCATATGCAGGCAAAAGGTTTCCTGCATGTGTAATTATTCCATTGTGATCAAATCAGATTGTGTCAAATGTTTTGGATCTGGGAAAAGAGAAGATTACCATGGAAACTAAAGCTGTTGACTGATTGATATAATGGTGCATCTAAGAGAGACTGTTGTACAAATTTACTTTCTTTGTACACAGAGAAAAGGGAGCAAAGAATCCATTGCTATGAGCTTATCTGATTATGTTTTCTCCTGCAGCCTCCAGAGTACCTTGAAGGATTCGAGATAGTCCACAGGTATTGTGTTTGCCTTTAAGCCTAACTTCTGAAGCATATGGATCAGAAACCTGATAATTGCAGTAGTATGAATTTTGTAACTAATACTGTGGTTTTCCTCCACATGGTAGAGATTGCAGAATGCCACCTGACTGATACAGTGTTAGGGGCACAGCTGCCCTCCCAGGCTTACCTGGACAAGGCTAGGGTGGCACTGAGATTTAGCCCACTGCCCTTCCAATGTTCCTGCCAGTGAACATTGTGAATGGCCTGAATCTCACTACTGCCTGCTCCACCCTACCTAGCCCCATCTAGGTAGGAAGCAGTAATAATGTGGTCAGGCGGCAAGCTGCATGGTCATACCCTCCAACATTTCTCCAAAGAAAATAGGGACGTCCCATTCCATAAAGCTAATTTTACTATTTATATCCCACACATCTTACTGGGTTGCCCCAGCCACTCATGAAACTCTACTCAATATTGATCCAGAGCAGAACTCCAACATCTAGTTAGCAGAGTACAAACTTAAACACATTGCAGGGTTCCCCAAAAATAGACCAGAGGCAATTGTATTTCATCCAGCAGAGTTTACTGCTACTGAAGGCAAATGAGCATAATGGTCACAAATCCAATACATTCAGGATTGGCATTGTCCATTAGAAACCCAGTTGCAGCAGACTTAACTTAAACTTAAACTTACACTAACTTATAGTAAGTCCAAACCTTAACACCTTGCAAACTATGTGCAGAACACCACAGCAGAAGGAAAGAGATAGAAAGAGAAAGTGAAACCCAGGCTCCTTCTGGCCTTACTTTTATAGTCAGCATGACCTTGACAGAAGAGATAAGAGAACCAGTTTAAGCCAGCTGTACTCAGCTTCTCTGAAGGAATAACCCAAACATCATGAACCTTCTGCTTGTTTCTTTCACTCAGAGTAGCTTCCAAAACCCTCTTGAATTAATTAGAATAGGGACGATCTCTACACATCAGATCAATACTTTCTGTGCTAGGATATGCAAACTGACCATAAAAACATAATAAAACATTAAATATTTAATAAAACTTCCCTATACAGAATTCCCTTCCAATGGCTCGGGGGTCAGATAACTCCATACCCTCCAACATTTCTCCAATGAAAATAGGGTAGATTCTGGGATCAAATCAGAAACCGGTACGGCTTCTCTAAATCAGGGACATCCCTTGAAAACAGGGACACTTGGAGGATCTGCATGGTTTCAGTTCAGCACATCCCCCTTCCCTATCACCCCTTCCTGTGATTGGAGAGGGAGCATTGCTCTGGGATAAGGGGGGGGGGCTTAATCCACCTATACAAGAGAAGCAGGTTCATCATGACTATATGGAAAAGTATTGCTCCATTGCCAAAGTACAACCCTTGTGGGACTCATTTTTTTCAAGAACCGTATGATTGCTGCCTTTCCCCAGATGTCACTTATACATTTATTTGAAACTGGAGTTGTACCTACACACGGCAGAGAGATGGTGCCCCATTTATTACTGGCCTCCATGGCTATTATCACCAGACACTGGAAAGGTTTAAATGGAGCTACCCTCTTAGCATGGTACAACAAAGTGTGGGAGACAACCATATTGGGGGGAAATTACTTATAGATTAAAAGTAGCAAGAGGACAAAACAAAAACAAATTCTCTGTAATAAGGCATGTTTTATTATATAAAGGATGGTGATTTGCACAATTTGAACCCACATCCAGCACTCAGAAGTCTATGGTTGCTTTTAGGAAATTATAGATAACAACCTTTCCTATATGCTCTGTATTTACACCAATGTAGACCTTCTTTTCTATTTACTGTGAAGAAATGTATAAATAAGCTACTAATTGATACCCTTCCCCTCCCCATTCTGACCTTTTATTGGTTTATTGCATAATTACGTATTATATAGTTTGTAAGTAAGTGCCTTATTATTTTTGTAAACCATGTTGTATGATTATTTTGAAACTCTGTACCTTTTAAAATCAATACATGCTTCTCTATCAAGAAGTAAGAGTCCAAGTGCTTACCACAGGAGCCAGCAACCATCTCATGACTGCAGCTGCAGATATAGTCATGGAAATGGTGGCTTACTCTCTGCACATGTATATAGTCCTATACTAGCTGTGGCTGTTCCATTATAGGCAGCAGAATTCTGGGACAACAAAATGGCAGCAGTGGTATCGAGGAGCATAGATTATGAACCAAACTAGTGGGCCACATGAAATATCTCTGAAATTTGAAAATCTCTGGAGAGCAAATTTGACCCTGACACGGCTTGGAGTGCTAATAAAATAACACCTGACCCAGAGGTTTTGCAGAACCTGAGAAGGCATTTTATAGCTACCTGAACTTATCTTCAATTAAATGCTATTCCAGAGATGGGATTACTGAGAGTGCCAAAGATGTAAGCTGTGCAAATACTCTTGATAGGTTCCCACATTATCTGGTGCACATTGTGAGTGGCTCATCCCAGTTACAGATGTTCACACAGATCACTCTGCCGAAAGTTGCCTTTTCTTTAGAAGAGGATATATGTAAACACAGGTTTACCTAAACTGATTATTTGAATGTAGTGTTGCATACCCATTCATGTGTTGCTAAGGAACAGAGTAGGTTGAGATGCCTAAAATTTTATCTGACTTAGCCCCAGACAGCACATCCTTGGTGATGTAGTGACCATGACCCAGTGTCTCATTCTGCATGAAATTCAACATGGAGTGACAAGATTCTTTGTGGGGAAGACAAATGTGAAGTCAGACAAGAAGCCGTCCCAAGTTCTATTCCAAAATGAGCAAAAGTAATTAAACAAAACGAGTTCAATGGTGGGACAGATTGTCATGTATAGTTCAAAGATTTTTTTTAAAAAAAACTCATTTTGTGAACTTTGGTCAAACGAACTAGTTCATCCCAAGTACTGGTTTGGATACAAATGGCCCACCTAGCCTAGTTTGGTTTCCTTGTAGTTTATACTGCTTTTATACTTCCAGATAACCTTAGTCTGTTGGAGTCTGTTGTCATTTTGCATTTGGTTCCAAGACGGCTTCCTCCAACCTGAAACGGAACTTATTTTCCTTTCAGCATGTTTGCCCCCCCCTCCCCCCGGCAACTTAATCTAAATGCAGAAGTCTCAAAGTATGGAATGGTTTGTTGTGTGTGGGAAGAACATGACACTTCAATTTTTGTTATTTTTGTCAGCGGACTTTCTCCCCCATAGCTTAGCTGCAAATAAAAGTATTGTTTGTTTCATACTAGCTGCAGTGGAAATAATAGTATGTAATGTTGCAACATACAGAAAGTGACAGTAGGTGGTGAGCAGCCTGTAACCTAGGTAACAAAATCTGCCCCCCCCCCCTTTTATTTGTGCACCGTGTTTGAGGGAAAGAACTGTACGTAGAACACATGTTTTGCATCCAAGAGGTTCCAAGTTCAGTCCTTGACATTTCCAGGTAGGGCTGGGGGGAAACTGCTCGACAGCCACTACGAACTGGTTTCAACCATACTGAACTAGGTGATCTTACTATCTGACTCAGCTTCCTGTGTTTTGCCAAACTCATCAGATCTTAGGGAAGGCTTTGTAGCTCCTATTAAGGGTTGCAATTTTATTTTATTTTTAAAATAAATTTTATTAAGGTTTATAGAGAAAAATGCAACCCAACCCAAGGCTTTTATCTAGATACAATAAAAACACAAAAGGGGGGAAAGAAAGAAATAGAAAAAGAAAGAAAAGAAAAATAGAAACAAGGTTAAAAGAGATAGAAAAATAAGATTCAGAAAGTAAAGAACTTCCGATTCTTCATCTGTTTGCTGTATAAAAACAATATTCACTTCGTCCAGTCCAACATAACACCCAACAAAGCCACTTTCTATAAATAAACATTATCTTATATCCTCAAATCCAGATATCATTTTTTTTCTTTTTTTCTTTTTCATGCAAAAAGTCTACAAGAGGTTCCCAGGCTCTAACAAATGTTAACCATGACTTTTCTCTGATTAAACATGTCAATTTCATCATCTCAGCTAAGTCCGTCAGGGGCTGCAATCTTAAGTTCTGCTCTTCACATTTCTACATCAGTTTGTACTTTTTTCCTTTAGCAAACACCTCATGAAAGTCATCAGCACTTTCCTGTGTGTTTCTCCTTTTTGCGTATTGTTTCTGAGAGCGGCAATTAGATAGGTTTGCATCACTCAAGGTGGACTTCATGCCCGCCGCTGCATGCGCCAGACATGTGCCTGGGGCAGGGGAGCTGTTGTGTTTTTCAGTTGTGTTTTGTTGGCATAGAATTAGAAGCTGCTTCTGATGGTTCCCTCTGACCACCTGAGTTTCCAAATACAGTGGTACTTCGGGTTAAGAACTTAATTCGTTCTGGAGGTCCGTTCTTAACCTGAAACAGTTCTTAACCTGATGTACTACTTTAGCTAATGGGGCCTCCCGCTGCCGCCACACGCCACATTTCTTTTCTCATCCTGAAGCAAAGTTCTTTCCTGAGGTACTATTTCTGGGTTAGTGGAGTCTGTAACCTGAAGCATCTGTAACCTGAAGCATCTATAACCTGAGGTACCGCTGTATTTGATAAAGCATAGTGTCAGGGAACTGCCATCAGTGCTGGAGGGAGAGAGCAAAATCCAGAGGGATTCCAGAGAGCGTCCCGGGATTGGGAGAGGCAGCCCATCTTCTGGGGAAGAGAATCAGTGTAGCACCAGTGGAGAAGGGGGGCAGATGGGGGAAGCAGTGAGGCGGTCCCATGACTCCTTGCCAGGGACCAGCGGGGAGAGTAGGGGTCCTCCGCTGCCTACGCCCTCCTTGCGCAGAAGGCTTTCGCGCAGAGAGAGTAGAAGAAGACTAGGAGTCAAAGAGCTTCTTTGCTGGAAGAAGTTTAAGAAATGCCCACTGACGGATTCTGCCAGCGATTGAGTCAGCCACGGGTGAGTGGCTGTCCAGACAGAAAAGGTTCACTCAGGCAATCCAGCCAGGTGTTTGCACTGGCTTACGCACGAGCAACCCCTAGAACCACTACACATAGGAACATAAAAGCTCTCTTCGAAGGCCCCTTTACTCCAGCATCCAGATACAGTAGCCAACCAGATGCCCATGGGAAGCCCGCAAGCGGAATCTGAGCATGACAGCAACCTCCCTACTTCCAATAGTGGAAGTGGAATGTAGACATCATGGCTGGTAGCCACTGAAAGGTTTATACTCCATGGATTTGTCTAATTCCCCTTTGCGGCACCAATTGAAGTGCAACCCTCCCCCAGGCAGCGAGTACCAATAGGTGTAACAGAACAAACTCAAACAGACAACGATCTGGATTAAAAATGGCCACAACTTTATTGATTACAGGTGTAGGTCGAATTTTGTCTCAGGCATTGCATGCATATCCATTCCAGCCTCCAGCTGGAGGACTGAAGCTGCATCAGGGTCATGTGGGCTTCCCCCAAGATGTTGATCTATGGAGGTGGCCATCCTAAAGTTGCTGCTGGAAGTTCTATCTGCCTCCCTCTTGGTTTCTAGACAGAGACTTCCACCGAGACCCCTACAACAGGGTACCCTGTATATGCCGCTGGTTCAGGACACAATGCCCAGCCAGGCGGCAAGGCATTTCCCCTACAGTGGGGACCCTGACTGGCCTATTTTTATCTTGATTTTCTGGCAGGAAATCCTGCTCAATTCTGGCCAGGGAGTTCCCTTAATGGCCAACCATCATGTGACTTCAGCTGCTGGGGATGGTTGATGTGTCAGAGGTCCACAACCGCTGCCTACCTGAGAAGGGTGAGCAGCCATTCTTTTGTGTGTCCTGAATCAGAATGATGGCACTACCCAGAAAAGTTGCGCTTGAATACAATTTGCAGCGAAGAAGAGTGCTGTAAGAACTGTGGCCTTAATTGTGTGTTTGGGCCCAGTGGCTTTTCAAGAAACACCTACCTTTTTCTAATGGCTTTATAGAAACACCTACCTTTTTCTAGACTGCCGTGTTGTGACCGGAACCCAAAAACTACTGGCACTCGTGCATTTCATTAGGACAGCGCCAAAAATAAGTGGAGATGTTTTCCAAATCACAGCTAGTCTTGACTGAACTGTGCATTAACCTGTCAACATAAATGCTTTGACACATTTAAAACACAGCCATTACCTAGAGAAACCCAAGCCCTACAAGACATGACTCAAATGTGAACATATAGCATTTCCTCACACTTAATGCGTGTATTTTACCAAAATGTTCTGCTAAGAAATATCTAAAATCATTTTAGATTCTACACATCTGTATTAATTTCCCCAAACAGTCCAGTTTTCGACTGGCTAGCAATCCGCTTCAGACAGGACAAAACGAACTGTGATTTTGGAAAAAAACAAAACAAAACCCTTTCACAGCCGATCAGCAGAAATGATCTCTTCCTTCTTTCAGAGTCAATTATGTGTCTTTCATTACCTTGCCCCATATGTTTCTGACTTCAGTCAATAAGTTACTCAAAGCAGACGGTATTACTAAATGATATGTAAATGTTAGAGCTGCAGTACGTTAGATCCAAAGTCTGGCGAACAAGGCTCTGTTTTGTTCACCTAAACAAATCCAGGCTCATATCTATAGGGGGTTATGGTTTGGATCAGACTTACTATTTAAGACGGGGAGGGAGGGGGAAATCCTTCCTGTCTGTTCCTGAAGAATGACTCCCAGCCAGCCACCTGAATTCTGGAACGGCTACAAACACGAGGTAGTAAATGATCCGGCAACATTCAGGATTGCTACATGTCATCATGTCATTATAAGTACCACTCAACCATTCTACTACGTTGTTGGACGTTATTGTTGTTGTTTTTCCCCTATGTATAAAGCATTTCACTGTGGACTACACATTTAATACTGATTTCACAGTTGACACAAGGCAGAGCACAGCTATTTTGTCATAAAATTGCACATATTTTAAAAATATTTTGTCTTGAAAAGTATTTTAAGTGCCTCTTTATAGATTTACATTATTTGCTCCAAGTTCGTACTGGGGATGGGGGTGATGTTTGCATAACAAGGGAGAAAGAGAGACATGAAAATCGAGGGCGGCTGGGGGCCTGAGTGTTATTAGTACATAATTCCTCACCCCCTGACACACATGCTAAATCACAGCATTTGACAAAGGAAACATTTAACCTGCCTTATTTTGCTATTTTTTCATACTACAAGTGATCGCCATACATTTGAGTCCCATTTCCCCCTCCCTGTTTGCAGAGAAATGTAGTGGAAAATCTGGGCCTTGGGTAGGTGGCATTTATCGTTTTTGTGTAAAGCTCTGAGAGCAAATTAATGTTCTCTTTAAACGTATATATGTGTTAATTCAAAACGAGAGGGAGTCTCAGTTTTGTGAGGGTTGTTATTGTCTAGGCAAAACAGAATTCGTTTCTCAGCACCACAGGTTAGAAGGGGGAGGAAGAGAGACAATCTTCCAATTTAATATCTTTCTTTAAAAAGGGAGACTAGGAGAAAGAGCTCACCTCTCTCTTAGTTCTGTCAGTTGCAAGTCTCACCTCACCAGCCCACTGCCATAGGCTAATAGCCTGGAACAAAGCTCATACTCAGAAATGTCAAACATAATGAAAAAAGGAAAATCAGAAGAGGGGAAAGTTGACCATGGGTGCTCCTCTGGGGCCTAGTCTTGCATGCTCTACAGGTCTATGTACAGCAGCCACACCTCAGCCTGGCGAGCCGTAGTGCTACTGGATGCAACCGAGGTGCCATCCATCAAAAGGAAACCTCCTGATAAACAGACGAGTGTCAATGCTTTTTGCTAGCCTGAGATAACAGTTTTATTATTGAAACTCAGCTGGAAACCTTGCCTTGCCTTCCCTCAACAGACCAAAACAGGGGGGGAAAGGCTGAAAGATGGGGACTGGCTATTATTATTAAGGTTTTTGCAGCAGCTAATATCACTCATGCCCCCTACCTGATTTGAATAATAGTAATGGGCATAATAATAATAACCGGGTTGGGGAGGGGATGATGACTCTGTGAGTGTAAGACAGGCAATGTGGTAGGCATGATGGGGCAAGGAAAGAAAGATTAGACAGCAAATGGGGATTGTTATAGCAGCGGAGATAGGAAAGGAGAGAGAGAGAGAGAGAGAGAGAGGAGAGAGGTTACTTTTTTGCCATAGAAGTGCAGGCCATTTCCCCTAATGTAATGTTTACAGGATTGCAGTCAAGACCCCAACTTCAGTGAATTGCAGGGGGTTGGATTAGATGGCCCTCAGACACCTTCCACCTTTACAGTTATGTGATTCATGTGTTCCTAGTGTTCACTGCTTTCATAAGCATACACTACATATTTTTATGTTATTTCCCTCCCAAAATATGCATTTCATGATTGGAAAAATGCAACTGAATGAATGAATAAATATAAGCAAGCCTACGCAGACGTGTAAATTTGACATCTATTTTAATGCATGATTTTATTTTATTGTTTCATTTTTTAAGGCTAACTTACTTTTAACATCTGATTTTATCGGTGATTTTCATGTATATTTTAAACTGTATGTAAACTGCTTAGACGTTTTGATGATTAAGCAATATGCACATCTTGACAGATCAATAAATAAACAAAACCTGCAGAATTCAGAGCCATTTGAAAGGATAGCTGCAGTTTGGTTCCCTCTAGCTCCCTACATGCAGCCCACCATGCGTTACTTCTGACTTCAGCTTTGTTCTTCTGTTTAAATCTGACTATTTTCAAGAACCCAAGGTTGCAGCCCAATGACGAAAACTCACAGATTGCTTATAGGGCAAGTATGATGATCAAGAAAGAGGTACTAGGCTGCCCAGGATTTTATGTGGGACCCTTGAAACAATTCTTCATTTTGGACTACCTGAAGAAAAAAAAGGTTTAGACCAGAGTGCTGCTGCTACTCTGGGATAATCCCATTGAAAGCAGTGAGCTCTCCATGAAAGAAACAGTTTTATGAGTTGCAATTGTCATCCCCAAAGGTAGGCATTCTCAGGCTGCCTAGATCTCCATGCAATGCAAAAAATTTTTAAAAAATAAAAATTAAATCGTAGCACCTGTAATTCCCTTATTTTCTCACAATCAGTTGCCTAAATTCCCATTATTTGAGCAATTTGGTCCACATTTGGGGGTCTCATTATAGTTATGGTTCTTTAAGTAGACAGCCTTATTTTAAATTATAGACTCATCCCGGAAAGTATATTTTATTTCATATCTAATAATTAAATCACTAGGGTCAATGAGCCCCAGTCAATTTCAGGTCATTATTAAGCGTTCCTTGGATACTTCATGGAGACAGCTGGAAGTGTAATCAGTATCATTTATCAGTAACCCAGTTAGCGGCTGGCTCGTTTCCCTTATTTTGCGCTTTTGGTGGTGTGTGTCCTTGTCCTTAAACAAAACAAAAAAAAAAGGGAAAAGGGCAAAGGGAAATACTCTTGGTCAAATCCTGATAAATCAATAACATAATGCAGTTAGTTACACTTACTTAGTGCACTTAATACAAAGAGCTGATAAGAGTTTCCTTGTATTTACTTCTTTATTCCCACATCAGCTGTTAAAGAACATTCTCATTTTCCACATCAAAGCCACAGGAGCCATTTCATAGTACAAACCCAGCAGAGTGAACGCCAAAAGACTGAAGTGAATAAGCATCCAAGTGGTGCTTGTTTAGCTTGCCCATAGGATTTACATTTACATTTACCCTATTGAAGGTCCTCGATAAATTTAACTGCTCCCTCACCACCGCACTGCAGAAAAGAAAGCCTGTTCTGTTTCTTGCCTCTTGAAATTGCACGTCCAAAACAACTTTCCCTGAATTAAGTGGCATTCCATGTGCGGTAGAATAATCAGGCAAATGGCAAACTTTAAAGGACATGGATTTTTTTTGATGATAAAATGACATCAACGGGGCCTAAAAACAAGATTCCAGAAACGAAGGCTTCTGAAGCAAGTATGTGGAACAAGACATGAAGGGAGTCTCCATTGAACTGGAATACTTAAATTGGAGAGGCAACACAATCCAAACCGTTGGACTGGGACCCGAAAAGGTATAGAATTGATATATGTGATCATATCAAGTGTCAGGGAGTTTACAGATGTCAGGAGAAAATCCAATGCTAGAACTATGCATGAGTTTAACATGAGACTATGTGGTGGGGTGAGGAAATTCAGGTCTGAGAACCAAGTGCAGCCCTCTGGCCTCTTTGTGTGGTCCCCAACACCCTATCCAAGACCTACCCCCTTCCCAACCATATTGCTCACCAGTCCTGGCTTTCACACACACACACACACACACACACACACACACCTTGAGTATTTTGCCTTGGTGGAATCACAGCATTGTAGAGATGGAAGGGACTCAAAGGGTCATCTGCTGACAGGAACAGGCCAGCAATAAACCACATGGAGTAAGTGAAGAAACAAGGCCTGCTCAGGAGGGAAGGCCCAGTGAGTACAACAATTCTTCTTGGTAGATCTTGCCCATATGAGGCAGTTGGGGGAGACTAAAGGCCTCCATCTTCCCATAGCTACCTAAGCCTTCTCCTCTCCCGGATCCTTCCCAAGCAATCAGAGACTCTGCTTGTGTGCCTGTCTTTGCTGACCCCTCTTCATACCTCTTCTGGTTATGAAAGACTGGGGGGAAGAGGAGCTTGTCACAGCAGGAGGGGCTTCTTCACCAGCCTGACTTATCTCTGCCTCTTGGCCTCCCTCTCCTGCTTCTGCTTCGGACTGTGGACCACTCATTTTGGACTGTGGACCACTCATTGTTTGCAGATAGCTGCAGAAAGAAGTCCCTGCTGGTCGTTGTTTTATACACCAAGCCTTAATGCCTCCAATTACAAATATAATCAAAATCTTGAGATCTTGTTGAACCAGGGATGGGGAACTTTTAATATTTTATATGTCACTGGACTACAGTGCTGATCATTGCTGAACATTGGGCATGCCAGCTAATGCTGATGGGACTTCTGGTTCAGTAACATCTACCTCAACAACAGGCTATGGATTCTCTTTCCATGGCTTAAACAGTATTTGGAAACACTGCTGAGACAATGAGCAAGCAAAATCTATATAAAGTGGCACAACATTTCGTCTAGCCGGTGGTGAAACATTTTCCCTTTGAGAAAAGAGAGTCCATTTCTTCCCTCTCGCTTTTTTAAATTTTGTCACAGTGTGGTCCCAGCTGCGGCACTACTCATTTGGTGAAATAACCGCCTGGCTCACCAAGTATGTATTTAAAACTCGTCTCTTTCCTTGGCTATTTCTACATCCTGCCTCAGCATGGAGCAAATGCTATTAAATACAACATTCTTGCATTGAAAACCATTCTCTGCTGTCTAAATAGGGCCTGAAGCATAAAGGTTCTGACTCCCCAGTGGCCATTGCATTTGTTACTGGGGTTTGCCATGATTTTCTCCATCCCCTCCTTGAATATTGTTCTAACCTGCATACCAAGGTTCCTTTTCAAAGTTAACAATTGCACATCACAGTAGCATTTTTGTTTTTGCTTCCCCACTTTGATATTGGCAGGAGTCTATTCAAAGAAATGCTCTATAGCCTTCATTAGGAGAGTATGATACTCAGAGACTCTGGGCATGCAGCCAGGGGGAATCAATTGGTGAGAAATATTCAAAGCTAAAAGTGCAACCATCTCTTTTACATCAACATATGCCGGAGAAGGCAGCTGAAACCTACAGCTCCGAGGGATGGGATCTAAGTTTGTTACAGTCTCTCCTTATTTCCCAAAGTTCAAAATACCTGGTTTTCTTTTCTTCGATGCCACATTTTTAAACTGAGTTGATAAGACATACTAAGCCCCCTTTTCAAAGTGCTTGTGTAAAGTGTGTCTTTGGGGTTGAAAAGTTGGTGAATCATCTGCGGGAGCGACAGAAAGGAAGGCAAGGCAGTCAGTGCAGAAGTTGGTTGTGCTCAGTGATGGAAGAAAACGTCAATTTTGGTTCTTACTTTTCCAGTCTTAAATCCAGTTTTCCACATTTTGCAGAAATTTATAAAATTTATTTCATATGCAGTTTCGACTATTGCGCACATTTCTGTGAGCGGTTTTCCATAATATAATGCATTTCTGCTTAGTTACACCAATAACTTCATTTTTTTGGACACTTTCTCTTAATACATGTAGTTTTCTCAACTCAATTCAGTTGGAGAACTGCATTGCAATGTTCAGAGAAGTGTGAATTCCGAAGGCTATGTTATGCTTAGTGTATTGTTTTGAAAAGTGTGGAATTGATAGATTCAGCATTAAATGTATATTAAATTGTATTTCTCCTCCATCCCTAGCTGTGCCATAAATAGGGAGGGAGGAGAAATTGAATTTCATACACATTTAAAGGCAAATGTAACTAATTGGCACTTTCCAAAACAATATATGAACCATAAGGCAGCCATCCTTTGAAATTTGCAGTTTTGAATCTTGCAACACAGTTGTCCAGCCAGCCAAGTAATGTGTACCCAAAATGCACATAATAAGGTAAGGTGTGCATTAAAATGCATATATTAGTGAAGACAGCATACAAAAATATATTAGAGGAAATTAGACTTTACCAAAAAGAATCTAGTGGGTTGAATTGCCTGCAGAAAGGTGTTAATGCGTGGTAAATTGCTGATGAATTTTCATGAGGATCCTTAAAAGCAAATTCACAAACTGTTGTGGAAATATGGATAACTGAATTTCAGTCTAGAAAAGTGAGAAACAGAAACTGAAATTGACAGAGTCACCCATGCCTTGCTGTGAATGCATTTATTCAGAAGGAAGTCCCCTGGGGTTTAGTGGGGCTTACTGATATAGAAAAGGGGGGAAATAGGGGAGCAAAGCTTCAGGACTTTTTGGAAAGCAGTAGCAGCCATACCTAATGAAAATCTTTCTTCCACTACTGCCCACAAGCTGGTAATCACCACTGAAAGGAAGCCCTTTGGCACTGGCCAGTATGTGCCAACAACAGATAGAAGTCTCCACACTGGAGAGCCAGTGTGGTGTAGTGGTTAAGAGCAGTGGACTCGTAATCTGGTGAACCGGGTTCGATTCCCCACTCCTCCACATGCAGCTGCTGGGCTAGTCACACTTCTTTGAAGTCTCTCAGCCTCACTCACCTCACAGAGTGTTTGTTGTGGGGGAGGAAGGGAAAGGAGATTGTTAGCCGCTTTGAGACTACTTAGGGTAGTGATGAAGCAGGATATCAAATCCAAACTCTTCTTCTTCTTCATCAGTTTGAATTCAGAGAACCAGATTCTTTGAGTAGTTTGATATACCCATTGATACAATAGAATGTTATTTTCCCAGGGTTATTGTTTTGAATTCTGTGCACAGCTGACTGTGCCTCATTTAGATCTTCCAATATAAACACAATATTTGGATTGCTTTCAAAGTAATAACGCCCCAAAGCTAAATTTAATATAGAAAACAGTGTTGTGTGCAAGTCAGTGCAAGGAGCTAGAAAATGTTTATTGCTTGGCGGAACAGCCAGAGGTTGCCAGATCAATGTTCCCCCCTATTCTGCTGGGTCAGTAGTAGTCTGTTGAGTGTCATTTTTAAGCTCTGTCATGCAAGGAGCACACTGCAGCATTCATCCTTTTATGAGTGACACAGTGCCTGTGAGGAATGATGAGCCTCATACAAACGAATTTAATGGGCAGGGATTAAAGCTCTTTGAATGGAAATGGAAAACTGAGTAAGAGCATTTAGACCGGTGTTTGCAAATGCTTGCAGGGGTGTTCAGGGCCTATCAAAGCATCAGGGAAGTGCAGATCTAGAGTTTACAAGGCAGAGATTAATTCCATAGAACGCTGCTAGACAATAAGTTTTTATAAGTGATGGTCAATAGACTGAAGCTGAATCCTGCTAAGGCAAAGACACTATACGTGGTTCCCAAGTCGTCGCATTAAGAAGAGTGCTGGCATTAGTATGAGCCTTATAACAACTACTTTGTAAGAATGTCAGCGCTGAACAGAGGTTGTTGGACGTTGTGCCAGAAATGGGTCTACAGAAGTACTGGAAACATCCAGAACTAACCGTTTCAGCAGAAAGGAATACATGCTTTGTACACTCCCCTGCTATATGTCAGGCTTCACTTTGTGCACACTGCTTTGGGTACTTCTATAATACTGGGTACTTCCCAGAATTATAGAAGCAATTCTGGCTTCTGATTGGATCCCGGGATGTCCTGCTTTGGCTCCCATGAGATTGTGTTCTCCCACAAGTCACGTGACTTCTGCAGGAGCATGGCCCTAAAAGATGTGCATCCCGATTTTCCTCTTTGGCATGTTTAAGGGTGTGTACGTGCTGTATTTCTCATGGGAAAATGAATGAAAAATGAAGACAGAGAAAAGAAAGGTGAATGAAACAGACTGTTCTAGTTATCTGCTAAATGCCAGAGAACCCAGTCTCGCATCACCAACCCCACTTCACTAACTCATATTACTGCATTCCTTTCGCATATATTTTCTGGGCAGAATGCTTTACCCCCCTTAGTTACAGAACCAGGCTGGTATTGGCCTTTTGCAATTGTAATATAAGGTTTATAACTGTAGTGGTCTCTATGCCACAATGACTGCTCTCCACATCAAAGGGAGGGTGCCCTTTGCATGCATGCGTGCAGCACCTCCAATCCTACATGACTCTCGGCAGAGCACTCATGAACCACCTCCCCAAGTCACAAACCTTGAGGTTCCCGCCAAACCTCAGTTCAAAGAACCAATCACGACTGGGGAGGCATAAAAGGGGGTGGAGCCAACCTGGGAGCCAGTGTGGTGTAGTGGTTAAGAGTGGTAGTCTCGTAATCTGGTGAACCAGGAATCAGGTTCATGTCTCCGCTCCTCCACATGCAGCTGCTGGGTGACCTTGGGCCAGTCACACTTCTCTGAAGTCTCTCAGCGCCACTCACCTCACAGAGTGTTTGTTGTGGGGGAGGAAGGGAAAGGAGAATGTTAGCCACTTTGAGACTCCTCAGGGTAGTGATAAAGCGGGATATCAAATCCAAACTCCTCCTCCTCCTCCTCTTCTTCTTCTTCTTCTGGGAGCTCTCAGTTGGCTCCAGAGCTTCACCCTCCCTACCCTCCCTTCGTTTATGCCTTTTATAGCAGGTTAAATTCTTCTTTACAGGTATGCGGGTGCTGCTATGGTCTTACAATGGTTGCTGTTAAAGAACCGGGAAGGGATTTCCCTGCATTGGCAGGTTTCGCCTTCCCCGTAGCAAAATGTCACAACTTTGGCACTTATAGGTCTTGGGCAGAATCCTTTAGTCTACCTTCCTTAAATGGGGGTGGGGGCAGGGCGTGAAGCAGTGACACATGCCCCCCCCCCCCGCAGCAGTGATCCCAGGGTTCCTCATTAAAGGGGTTGTGTTGAGGGGAGTCACTGGCCATACACTGAAAGGTTGTCAGTGCACTCCCCTGTGTTGCAGTGAAATGGGGGGTGGGATCTCTGCTTAAACATACGTCTTCCAGAACCAGCCCAATCCCCAGACAGATTAGTTAACCCTGATGTGCTCCGGATCCCCGACTGGGGACTGGGAGGGATAAACACCCAATGGCTAAGCCAAGGTCTTCCTACATCTGAAAGTTTAATGAAGTTGTGGCCAATTTTAATCCCACAACACGTTGTCACAAGTCATTATTCCATTCGGGTGTCACCTGGGGTCGGGGGGTCTCCACCTGGGCACGCAATACATTTGTCATTCACAAGGTGCTAGAGGGTTCTGTTGCTTTGCAGCAGGAAGCTCACAGAGCTATATTTTGGGATGTATTCTTTGCCAAATAACTTTCAAATATATTTATATATCCAACCTATTCCATTGAGATAGGCTTGGATCCTGAGGTGCCCCTCCTTCATCCGGCAGAGGTTCCTACCAGGAGAAGGAATGGAAGGGCATTTTCTCCAATTCCTAATTTCACCTGCATCCTCCAATGCCACCTCCACACTTGCCCATGGGTCAGTCATCTTTTTCTCCACACATTCGTCCAGGAAGGGACTGTATGTTGTGATGTATAGGCAGTAGATAGATGAGGTATTGGCACCTGTAAACTGAAGAATGAGAAAGGCAGCCCTCAAACCACCACGTAAGTACGCTCCGAGGCCGAGGCTGTTTAGGGCTTTAAAGGTCAGCACCAACACTTTGAATTCTGCTTGGAAACATACTGGGAGCCAGTGTAGGTCTTTCAAGACCGGTGTTATGTGGAACAAGCTGAGATCTTCCACATCCCTACATCGTGGAGGTGGAATTTTCCACTCGTGGGAACTTAGGGTGCAAACCACAGCTTTAGTTTGCTCTCTCCTTTGTTCATTATGTATTTCAAAAGAACACATTCTGTACTTCTAAAGTATCTACACCAAGTATTGAAGATGTGCGTGCTTGACACAACTCTGCCAGTTCATACATTATTGAAAACAACAGCTATTCAATAACTCAGTTGCCAGTAGCTTACTTTTTGCCTGGCCTGATTAACCCTTTCTTCTATTAAACAAGGGCTTACCCACCAGTCCACAAAGTGATAGACAAAGATAGAAGCATTAGTGCCAGAGACAACTGTGATTAAAGAAGTAGAAGATGAAAGGCCTTTCTTGATGCAAGAGAAGGAGAGTGGAAGTGCCCCTTATTATGCCTGCTGAGAATGCCAGGAGGAAAGGAATAGGAGAAAAGTAGAATTTCAGAGTGGAAAGGGATCATGAGGATCATCTAGTTCAACCCCCTGCAATGCAGGAATCTCTTGCTCAACATGGGGCTCAAACACAGGACCCTCAGATTAAGAGTCTCATGCTCTACTGACTGAGCTATAGCTGATATCAGCCATTTTCTAAAGCAACAGATGAAGTGGTAAAGCTGTTTGGTCATTGTACAATTTCCGTTTGCAGGTGTGGGATCCCATGACTGAATGCCCATTCATATCAAAAAGAAAAGAAAGATAACGTTGCTAGACTCCTATTCTCTTGGATATGCTAGTTTCAAATGTACAGGATTTCTCCCCAAGAGATTATTCATCCCCATGTGCTCACTGTTCAACTAGCTGATTGACCTAGGGATGGCTGACTCTCCTAAGATCTGGCTTGAACTTTTCCCGAGTTCCCCACCCACCACCACCAAAAGAAAAAAATCGAAAAACCCAAAAAAGTAACTGAATGCTAGGAAGGTGAATGTTGACCTCCCCTTTGCCCCATAATATCCTATAGCCCCCCAAATCTATCCCTGCTATGACCAACAACTAAACATGCTCCCTCTTTTCCTTCTCTTTCCTTCCTTCCCCTTCCCCTTTATTTTCTTAGAAGTACCCACAAGATTAGAGTGGCAAAAGGGATTCCCCACTCCTTTTGTCTCTTTCCCTCTCGCCTTTCCATCACCATCCAAAGTAATACTAGATGTGAGTACACTCTGGCTACTCAGGACCTTGTGAACAAATTGCAGATCCCAGCATGGACTAGAGCAGGATCTAGCATCACGCCTTCCTCCAAGTTGTCCTCCTTGTCCTTCAGTTTTAAATCACCCTACTATAATAACCTCTGTCTTGTCTGGATTAAGTACCACTACCTTCCCATATCTAACCTGTAACCATCTTCAAGCATCCTAGGTCGAAACCGCTGTTCCTGAGGTGGGTCCATGTAAAAAATAGGGCTGATACCGCATTCCTTAATGCCAAACGATCTCTCTCGGCTATTAAATATAGATAGTTAAAATGCACTGGAGAGAAGAAAGACTCTTGCCGTACCTCAAAGTTCATTCAGCCATCCACTTTGGCATCAATGAGTCAAGTAAAAATAGGATCGCTCCCACTCTGTCCCTCCAATACCCATTGATCTCAGGTGACAGAGAAGAATTTGTTGGTCTTTGCTGCTAAATGTCTTCAAGAGGTGTAGAAGAATGAGCGGCAGTTCCTCTTTCCTAGATGAAGATTGCTGAGCAGGCAATCAAGATGGTTTCAGTCCCAAAACCTTCCCTAAATTCTGATTAGCATGTGTCCAAAACTTCCGTCTCACCCAAGAATACCTGAAGCTGCCACATCACTGGCCTCTCTGGGTTGTTTTGTTTGTTTTTGACCCCAGAAGGAAGATGTGAAATTACCCTGTTTTATTTAAGTCAGTAGGTCACACGAGAGCTATTTTTAAAAGAGAAATGGTTGGATCACAGCTTCCTTTAAATTACCAGCAAGTGCCCCTTCCTCCAGTGACTTATTTACCCAGGCTGTTAACAACAAATTCAACTTAGCCTGAGTTGTTTTAACAAGCAGCCATGGCATTGTTAAAACAACTCAGCCTAAGTTGAATTGCTGTTAACAGCCGTGGTAAATATCCATCACTAAAAGAAGGAGACTTTCCAAGGCAAGGATAGAGGCAGCAAGGGGTGGGTTTCAAATATTCAAGGATTTTGTCCACATAGCCTCCAGCAACAATTTAAATGTATCCTGAGGACACCAAACAGAACAAGCAAATGTTTTGGAATCCTTTATTGATCTGCAAAAAGTGAGGAATCCATGTTGAAATGGCTGCAAGATTTTATCTGCAAAATGTTTAGCAACTTAGTCATGGGTGTGGGTCATGGGGGACATAAATTTCTGAAAATGGGGTGAAACTACCCTTTCACATGAACAAAATAAAACCTTTCCTAGATAGCATCCAGCAGATATTATCTAGGGGAGGAAACAATGGATTCTTCGTTCCCCTCATTATGTTTAAAATGAATGCAAAACAGCATTTGTTTAAACTATTTTGGACAGATTCGGTCTTATTTTCTCTCCATCAGCAATCAAGCTTTTTCTGCTTGGCATCTTCCTATTCCATAGCTGTGGCATAAAACAAGGAGAAACCTGGGCCTGCTGCCTGAGGAAAGAGTGCTTAAGTGAGATTAGCCTGGACAGTTTGGACATTCTATTAACCACCAAGTTATTCCTCTGAAGTAACACAGCAGTGGACTTCCTGAAGCTGTGCTCACCCCATCATTTCCTGAGTAGAACTGTGAACAAACGGCATCTCAAAAATATCCACCCCATTTGTCAGCAGAGAAACTGGGGAGACCATTTCTCTGAATTTCTCCTCGGTGTGCAGAGAAGAATTTTTCCAAAAGTTTCTGAGAGCTGGGGCTCACCATTAGCAATGGTAGTAGAATAGCTTCTTTCGTTATTCTCAAGGGCTTCCTGCTCCTCTGACCAGAAATGACAGTGGCAGCAGCAAACGGCACAGCACCCTAACTGCCATTTTGTATCTTCCACCATCCCTTGGATTTAGCACTATGTGGCGGGGGGAAGGGGGTAAGATGGCAGCCACCACACATACAGCAGTGGAGGATATTAAGATAAGTAGTCTCCTTTTTTCCCCCTAAGGGGAAGGAACAAAGAACAAGTGTTTTCTAAGAAATGTTGGCTCAGCTCCTGCCCCAACAAAGCCAGAGAAGAATTGCTTGATGTTCTTGAGTGCGGTGAAAATGTGATTCCCCTGAGGTAGAAGATGTCTGGGGTCCTTGCACATTTAGCTTGGTAAAATAGCAGCTAACACCAAGAAAGGTCCTCAATTAATTTCCTTCTAACTGAAATTTACGGGCCTCCTCTTCTAAGCCTCGGGTTGAGACTAGATTTGAGTGTATATAGCTGAACTTTAAAGGAAAATCCCCCTTCAATCACCCTTTAAGATGGCGGTTATTAAGATCCAGCTGCTATGTAGTGAGAATGCATCATCGCTGCTGCTATTGCTGCTTTGTTTTTTTACACGAATCACCTTGAACAACGAATAACAGTTGTTATGATAATGCCACAGACACAGCGGCATGAGCCAAAGGGCAACACAGGAAAATAACAATGTAACAGTGAATATAAAGTGACATCCTTGATGCCCGCACAAAGATTTTGTTTTCGTCTTGCTACGTCTTGTACAGAAGTTTTAAGGGCAACTTTCTCCTCCTCCTCCAAGATGTTCGAGGTGCAAATACGAGACAGCTGTGAAATCAGCTGGACCACTTGGGTAACCCAGAGATAGTCATATGCTCGAAGCCCACAGCCGAGCCAAGCTATAGATAAAACAACACCTTACTCCACAAGCAGTCTCCTTGATGTCAGCAAAATTACTCATAGAAGAATTCTCTGGCTCGTTGTTATGAGCTGGAGGAATATAAAAAAATCCGTTCCAAGGCTGAGGTAAGGTGAGGGCATAACAGGAGCAACAAAGGTATAGCATGGCTTCTGAATGCAAAATTCACATCTTTAGATAAGCATCATTGTTCACACAGCAACGTGTCATTATAATTTGTACTGTGAGAAACAGGAAAAGTATGAGCACAAATGGTTTCATTTATAAAACAGACATGAGCCTTCTTCAGGCTTTCAGAGCAAATCTGGGGTTAAAGAGGAAACGTACAAGATTAAAGAGTAAAGGGTTGGGGAGCACATCCCTGCCACAACCTTTCTATGTATGCAACTGGGGCATAAGGGACACAACTGGACACAGTCCCATTTTTTCTCCCAGGCACCGTATGCATTGCAATGCCACTGCTTGCCAATCATACCACTAGACAAAGCTTGACAAAAAAATATCCTGGGCGAGGGAAGAATCTCACGATTACTACTCACGTACAAAATGAACCCATAGTTTGCATTTCTGAGCTGGGGGGGAAATACAAAAATAGATTCCCATATCTGGTACACTGCTATACAGTACATGCAATACATATGTACTCTGGGTGTAAACCCAAGTGAGACGATGCACAATTTCTTTAATTACTTAATGCAAGTCAGCGTATGATCTGAGTTTCAAAATTGCGCCTTAATACTGTGGTGCTAAGAATGGATGCACGTTTTCAGTCAACAGAACAGTTTGGAAAATTGGCAAACCCTCTCTCAAAGAAAACAAAGCCTCACATCAGGCAGAACTGAAGCAATTTAGTTGTTTATTTGTGTTGATCTGACTCCGTTAGAATCATAAAATTATCATGCATGGGGTTGCCAACTATTTGAGAACATGCAGTTGCTATTCTGTTTTCTGCTAATAAGTTAACGAATCAATAATTGCTTAAATCGAACAATAGTTACAAAAAACTTAATACAGTTTTTTTTGGGAGATACGGAAGCAAGTGGAATATAATTGATTAAAACAGCCCTGTCTAACTTGTCACCCAACAACCAGGAATAAGCACCTAGCAAGACATTGACAACCCCTTCATTTTTGAAGTCACAAGTACACATAAAACTGCCTTATACTGAAACAGACTACAGCCCCAGATGGGCAACAAGCAACAGTCATTATACTGAACCCATAAAATCTAACATGCATGACTGATAGACTGTGTTCAGCCTGATGGGTCACGGGTTGTTCAAGCTTATGAAAAAATAAAGTCTAAAATTAGAATATGACCCCACCCATTAAAACTGGCTGATTAATCTTCCAAATAAACTGATTAGAATATATGTATAGTTAAGTAGTTCTTTAAAAAAAATCATGCAAGCAATATCTGTGCTTCTTAATAATATTTGATTTTTCCTGTGCTACAGTTGGTCCCAAACCAGACTGTGTCTTATACTGATATTCATAGACTAGTAAATTGTTCAATAGGAACAAAACAGGAAATGCTTAATTGCCCACGTATTTCGAAGACACAGTTCCAATACTGAGGTCAGTGCGGTATAGTGGTTTGATAGCTAGACTAGTGGTTAGAGTGTTGGAGACCAGAGTTCAGTGGATGAGCTTGGGCCAGTCACTATTCTTCAGTGAAGAAGGGGGAGAACTGGGTATGCCACCTTGAGTTCTTTTGACAAAAAGATGGGCTACAAATACAATAAATAAATATTACCCCACTATATGAAGGCTTTCTGAATAGTTTGAGCATATTACACCAATCCTGGCCCGACTGTGCTGGCTGCCAGGTTTGGGGCTCAATTCGAAATGCTGGTTTTGATCTATAAAGTCTTAAATGGCTCAGGACCGCAATACCTCAAGGACCACCTCTCCACATAGAAACTGTCCCAGACTCTGTCTTCATCATCTGAGGCCTTTCTTTGTGTGCCTGTTCCACATGGCAACACAAGAACAGGACTTCTCTGTAGTGGCTCCCTGTTTGTGGAATGCTCTCCCCAGGGAGGATCGCTTGGCACCTTCACTATTTTAGATGCCAATAGAAAATGTTCCTCTTAAAGCAGACCTTCAGCTGATTAATATTCTACAGCCTTTTAAATGTGTCTGTGGGGAGGGGGGCTTATTGTTTCACTGTTTTCTTTTACTTATTTACTTGTTTTTATCCTGTATTTTATTCTGTGAACCATCCTGAGATCTTATGACGAAGGGCGGTATAGAAATCTAATAAATAAAAAATACATAAATTGTTCATCTGAAGACATGTGTTGTGTTCTTTTAAAAACATGACTGTCACATCCTAGTTCTTGCATTTCAAACACTGACATTTAAGTGAAACATAAACACTTTGTATTATGCTGAAGTATCATGTACAGTGGTACCTCGGGTTAAGTACTTAATTCGTTCCGGAGGTCCGTTCTTAACCTGAAACCGTTCTTAACCTGAAGCACCACTTTAGCTAATGGGGCCTCCCGCTGCCACTGTGCTGCTGGAGCACGATTTCTGTTCTCATCCTGAAGCAAAGTTCTTAATCTGAAGCACTATTTCTGGGTTAGCGGAGTCTGTAACCTGAAGCGTATGTAAGCTGAGGTACCACTGTATGTTGCTACTAAATATTAAATCATTGATACGTAAGAGGTATTTCCATTCTGAACTAAACATTTATTTACTGTGAGAAGACAAAGGGAACAGATTCTGATGTATTGTCATATTGCACACCAAGTGCTTTGTGTGCACGTGTGTGAGAAAGAGGAAGAACCTAGAGATCCGTAAACACAATTCTAGAGTCTCTTTCTTTCAGGAATACTATTCTCCCATAATTGTACCAGCACTCTTAGAAAGACTTCAACCCATAGGCTTTGGTGAAATGAAGAAGGCATACAGTTGAAGGACAAGTACATTCCTGTGATAATTGAGCAGATCTGTGTGTGCTACCACTAGAGAAACGTCCCTTCTAATAGCAGGAGGAAACCACAGCACATCAATGATGAGACCTGCTGTGAAAATGACCCAAAGACCTTGGCCTAGTTTTACAGTGAATCAAACAAGAGATGTTAATGGCAACCAGCTTTCCCAAAGTGAGGAGGACGAAGAGGAAAGGAGGAGGAGGAGAAACCTGTGGTAACATCTGGAGAGCCACAGTTTCCCTATCTGTAGCATAACAACTAGAGAACCTCAAAAGAGATATCGCACTGAATAATAATAGTGGTAGTTAAGGCAGAACTGAAAAGAACTGAATAAGGATGTGTTTACCGTATTTTTCCGTGTATAAGACGCCCCCGTGTATAAGACAACCCCTATTTTTTAAAATCCAAAATAAAGAAATTAAGTTATTTAGCTTTTGGGGGGATGTCACTTCTGCCAATTGCTCACCCACATGCCCGTCACTGCCGATCACTTGCCACAGCCACTGCCAATCGCATACCTCACTGCAGCCTGCTCACCACCACCAACAGCCCACCCGCCCACTTGCCACAGCCGCCAATCACCTGCCCGCCTCACCACAGCCACCAATCACCCGACCAATCACTGCTGCCAATCTCCTGCTTGCTGCTGCCATTAATTGCACGTCCCCCCTCTGCATTTACTATCCATGTATAAGACAACACCCAATTTTTGCTGACGAAGTTCAATATATGATGGTCTCACAAATCCTTTCCATAGCTAAGACCATTTTAAGGTGTAGGTGTTTTTAATTTGTACTGCTTATCTGACAATCATGATGCCCTTGACTACTCTACATTACTTTGTTAGTTGTTCCCACTAACCAGTATAAGGATTTTGAATTGTAAACTGATTTACAAATTGGGTCCCCCCTGAAAATACCCTCACATGTTCTACTAATGAAATTTTCAATGCAAAAATGTACAAGTGGTGTTGTCAATGACAGAAACAGGAGATAGTCTATCTGTGACATAGCCAAAATAGTATGCTACAAAGGAGTACAATTTTGAAGGCTTAATCAAATTTGGAAGTGGACATACTGAATCTTAGCAGTGCAAAAGCAAGAGGAATCAAGGCTCATCGTAAAGGAGAAAAGAAATACATTATCTGTGTACCCCAGGGTTTCTCAAACTTGGGTCTCCAGCTATTGCTGGACTACAACTCCCATCATCCCTGACTACTGGTCCTGCTAACTAGTGATGATGGGAGTTGTAGTCCAGCAAAAGCTGGAGACCCAAGTTTGGGAAAGCCTCTTCATGATGGGACGCTTCTTCATGCTTCCAATGAAAGAGGCAGCATCTCAGTCACTTGGAGTCTTACTTACATGTGGATATTTGTATGCTAGAATGCATGTAGCAAATGAGTGTTCACAGACGTCGACTCCTAGGGACCGAGGCAGTTTTGGCACCCCCAATGCTTTTTGAAGGGGCTGGCCCACCTCAATTTTCAGAGGGTGTTCAGCTCCACGCCTTGGCCCCTCACAACATCGTGTTGGGGCCCCTCAATCCTCTGAAGAAGCTGTCACCTCTGTGTGTATTTCAATGCATGGATAATGGGGTGCTACTTGTCAGCACCCAGAAAGTTCACTGGAGTAAGTCCTAATGTGTCAGATTTAGAGATTTTCATACTCACTAACTAGGAAAGTCCTGCAATGTTGTATTATGGTATGCAGTGCTTCTTCAACACCCACTGAACACTTGTGCATTATTTCCAAATTGTGAAGAAAGGTTAGATCAGGGTAAAAGAAACTGAGGTGTAGATGTTTCAACTTGCATAGCAAAATCTAAAGCTAAATGGCCAGGCCTAGTGCCTGGTGTCCAAAGTGGCAGAAACCTTCACTCTATTTTTCTCCTATGACATTTGAGGAAGACATGGTTATGATTCCACCCCCCCTATCCCCATGATAAGAGGATGGTATCTTTTTAATAGCCCCTCCTGTGTTGCATATATTGACTTCCCTCAGAAACCCTTGTTATAAATGTCTTGGCAGTATTCCTCTGAACCAGAAGGTACATATCCATGGGGCAACTTTTCTTTATGAAGATGTTGTCACCACTAAGGGGGGGGGGGAGTTTGTGAATTGCTGTTCTCTTGTGAATTATCTCCAAGGAATGTACTGACAGGCTCTGTTTACTGAGGATCTCAATTTCCAGCCCTCTGAAGTGGTGGGTCAGATGAAACTGATTATTGCCATCCCCAGAATGATGACTCTCAATAACTCAGCAGCTTCACGGAACACCTTCCATTTAACCCCAAATGAAATTTATGAAGTTTGTGCAGCTGCTGGTGTGCTGACTGAGTCACTTCCTCATTATTAAAAGTGTGCTTTTCTAATCTTGCCTCAACTTGGTTCTCTATTTAAAAATGAAAATCAATATTCATGGCACAGAAGGCTTCTTCTTCTTCTTCTTTTTCCTACTCTGTTTTAAATGCTCAGCAAGGCTTCCCATCCTTTCCAGTGCATATTGTAAACAGCATGGGCAAGAGGCAGCCAACAGTAAGTGCTTTTGAGTCCAATTCGACAGGAAATACTTACACATTCTCTTAAATTGCCCATTAATCTGAATGTAACTTTAATTTTGGCTGGTGGAAGCCCACTGTTTTTTCCACAAACCTTCACTGAGAGGAAGAATGTAGACATGATCCAGTCCATTTTGCAGAGGCATTACTAGCTACTTAAAGGAGTTAGGCTGTAGGCTCATAACACAAATCTGAATAGGATAATTGTTAGGTATCAGTGCCTGTAGGAAATTATGATGATGGTGTTGAGTGGGGTTTCTCCAGTACTGAGCTTTGTGGTGCACCTCACTACCATATCTATCTAATTATCTATTTTGGCAGCCTCATACTTGGCATTGCTCATTAATTGTAAAAAAAAACAAAAAAACCAAGAAAATCAGCACAGTTTTGAAGTAGGTGCTTAAAACCAGTATAGTTTTGAAAGGTTCAGTCGGCCATCTTGATTCAAAATGGTGTCCAGTGGTATCCAAACATAAATGAAAACCTGCTCTTCAGTCTTAGGAACCATCATGCTAAATTGGGTGACGGTATCTTCACAGGTGACCAAATCGGTGCAGTTTGGAATGGTTTCATCCACCACCTTCACAAGTGGTGCCTAAAGGTGTATAATGAAGGCACCAGGCGAACTTCACTGGGGAGACCATTCCACAGATGGGGAGACACTGCAGAGAAGACCCGTTCTCGTGTTGCCACCCTCTGGACCTCTTGAAGAGGAGGCACACAAAGAAGGGGCTCAGAAGATGATCTCAGGGTCTGGAAAATATATATATTTCAAAAAGACAAAACAACAACAACCCCAAACCCACTTCACTACTAACTGGCAGATTTTACTTGGCTGGAATGCCTGCTATAACACTAATTAAAGAGAAAGAGATGAGTAGCACTTATCTTTGGTAGACAAGATAATAGTCATTGTAGAATTTCCCTCTTAATACATTATTGAGGTAATTGCTGAAGTAATATCTCGGGAGTAGAATAATGGGAAATTCAGACTTCAGAATATGTGAGACATCTTGCAAAAAATTAATAATGCTTATATACTGGTCATGATAGTATCTTCCCTACCTCACCCCAACATTCTAGACAATGCATCCTTTCAAAAAAAACCCCTATATTTCATGAAATAATGAATGAACACCCTCTGTAAAAATGGTCAGTGATCTATTCTGTACTATACTCAGCTGTGATATTGCTACAGACAACTGGTTAATAGGGAAAACCGTTACAATCAGGAAAGCAAGGCTACTCCCTGTGTCTGTCTGAATGGAGAAGTGGGGAGGGGGGAGAAATAATTGCATTTGTTATTTGTTCCCAACTTGTGGCTACGTGAATATTTCACAGAGTTACTTCAACAATACACTCACTGAACAAAACAAGGGTTGCAATAGTGTCGCAGGAATGCGAATCCATGGGTGCCATTTCAGGCTTTGGGATGGTGGTAAAAATTATTTCATTCAGTGGGGTGAGGGAAAAATTGAATAGAAGATTCCATTGTTAAAAACCTTGTAGCTCAGTTGGTTAAAGCATGGTGCTGATAATGCCAAGGTCCCTGTATGGGGCAGTTGCATATTCCTGCATTGCAGGGATTTAGGCTAGATGTTCCTCAGGTTTCCTTCCAATTCTATGATTCTATGATCATATGACTTGTGGAACACATGTAGAAGTGCTCTGGGTGGTGTTTAATCTTTTAAATTTCTTCCAGTTATAATTGCCAGGCTTAGGACTTGTTTTGAGTTATGTGAATTACTGATCTGAGGTGAGAAACCTTCCTCAACGCGGTGTAACTTTGCAGCGTGAATTCAAGGAGGGTATGTCTATCCATGGCTACCAGCCATGATGGTTACACTCTGCCTCCATGGTTGGAGATAGGATACTCCTGGATACTGGTTGCTGGAAATGACAGGAGGGGATGAGGGCTCTGCTTCTGAGGTCCTGCTTGTAGGTTTCCCACAGGTATCTGGCCGAGAATAAGATGCTGGACTCAAGTGGCCATTGGCCTGATGCAGCCGTCTCTTCTGATGTTTGCTTTATGAAGGCATACGTGTGTCTTTATATGACCTTTTTCCACATACTAGACCTTCAGATGTTATGGTTTAGGCACATTTGCTTTCGGGATGTGCATCACATCTGATGAATCCCAAGGCAAAGCAAGATGCCTCAGAATTATGTTGGGTTTATTAGAGGTGAAGCAGGACACAACATGACCTTGGAAACACATGGTAGTATCTCGGCAACCCAGTCCTCAAAATAATGCTACTGACAAGCGTCTGATGAAAAAATGGTGTTGAGTTTGCCATAATGCCAGCGTGGGAAGAGGCGGGACAGGAAAGCAAAACCAGAGTAGGGAGAGGGTACAGTGGAAACACCCTCATTGTGGCTGCCGAGTCTCGCTTGTAACCAAAGGGAATGACTCTCCAATCTCAATGCATTAGATGAGGGAGCAACCTCTGAAATTTGGCAGTCTTTCTTTCCTCAAAAAGGACCGTGCCTGTAAATCAGGAAAAATTGCCAAAACAGGGAAAAGTGGTCCCCTTTTTAAAATGAAGGAATAATTTTAATAATAAAACTTTAAAGTAAACAAAAATAATTAAAAAATCTGCCTGTAATTTAATGAGCTTTATCCATTATGAAGGGGCCAATACACCTGCTCATTTCATCCAATTCTGCCAAAAGAAAAAAGTTATAACCAGTGCTATTTTTCTAGAAAATGAGGTGCTAGAACTCACCACGAACTCCTCCCTTGTCCTCTTATATTAATAGCTATGGTGCCCACCTAAGAGGTTCCAGAACTGAATTCTGGTGAGATCTGGCTGGGGGGGGGAGAGTCCTAGTTATAACAATTCTATTTGTTTCCCTAAAATGAAATACCGGTAATTAGCCAAACTGGGCAGCATCCAAAGGACTTTCGACCAATGTGGGCTTCTCTCCAAAGTATAGAACTGGAATCTAAATCTTTGTGGTTGATGTGCATCCCTGCTTACTAACACACTTACCTAATATTCTGGAAGCACCAATAGCTAAATTTCAGTTGGATACATTTGAAAAGTTCACAAAATACAATCACTTCATCCAAAGAAACAAAGATAATTGTAGGTTGTTTATAATTCACTAATGGACATTTAAAATGTGTTGATAATTAAAACTTGGATGAAATGATATCCTTATCTGCTTTTATATTGTGTTATAGTGCACAGTTAAAATGTAGGCTAAGTTTCACAGTTTTCTGCCAGATAAAATAAATTAGGCAGTGTTAGGCTCAGAACCATTTTGAGAATAGCATCCCTTTAAAACCCCTGTTAGTAGACCGTGGGATTAAAGGACTGTAATAGGATCAATGCCACAGAGCTCCACAAAGAAACCAAATGATGGGAAAAGGAGCAAGGAACTCTATACAAAAAAAGATAAGAGAGGTATGTATGGATAATAAGATTGTGATGATGGCTGATATAACCTGCCCATAATACTAATGTGAAACATCTCCCATAGGAAAATATAATAATAGCTGTTACAATTTTCTGCTTCCAGGATCTTATTAGGAGCAAGTGAAATGGAAGCTTGGACATTGCACAGCTAATACAAATGCTAGCATCACTAAACAAAGAAGATTAGATATTCTCAACAGCATCAGAGTAAAACAATGACACATTTCCATATTAACATAAGCAAAAGCAAGCAAGCAAAAGTATTGTATATCTAGTTCATAGGAGGGAATAAGAGTAATTTTGTTTTGTGCATAGTTTAACTTTTTTTTCTTACATTTTTTTGTTTTACCAGCCATATCCCTAAAATACCAGGTTCTCTCAGAGAAATAAATATTCCTTTGCAAAGACCAGAGTTCGCGCTCTTCCTAAAACCAGGGGATCCAGCTGGTGGAGTGGAACTTCATCTCCCTCACGAGCCAAGTTTGCCAGGCGAGAGGGGCGAGATAAGAATCCAGTTGCGATGGCCAAAGCTCAACCTTCAAATTGCTGACAATCAACTGATCCTCAGAATCTGCAAAGCCCAGTCCACAAAGCTTCACAAGACCTCACAGATGGGTGGGGTATAAATACTAAAATCATCATCATCTGTACTCCCCACCTTGTCCCCCGCATTTTATTTTTTTCAACCTTTTGGAGTTTTGTAACAAACTTCCTGGTGTAACTTGTCTAAACTGAAACTAGTTAGGACATAACAGAGGAATGGGAAATCTGTGGCCCTTGATATTGATTGATTGATTTTTACTACAGTTATATGCTACCTTTATCTTCCAAGGATTTTAAGGTGGTGTACATGGTTCTCTCCCATTTCATCCTCACAACAGCACTGTGAGGTAGGTTAGGCTAACAGATGGTGACTGGCCCAAGGTCACCCATTGAGCTTCATGACCAAGTGGGGATTAAAATGCTGATCTCCTAGGTCCATGCTGGCTGAAGCTGGTGGGACTGATTCTCCATCTCTAATGTGACATCCTACTTAGGTCCTTCTGACTGTGTGTTTTAAGTAAGCTGAATAGCTTCATCTCTGGATAGCTTCATTTCATTTTCGTGACCACAGTGGGCAGGCAGCCTTGTGGTATTATAAATATCTGTCTCTGTTAGGAATAATACGCAATCATATGAAAGTCAATATGACATGAAAAGGGAATGATGAAAATAGAACAGGCATGCTGCAAAGTAGAATTAATCGTTCCGTTCCAAATGTCACACCTCAGTGTCATCTAAAGAAATTTAGCAATCTTATCTACAGGCACATCTTCCTCAAATGCCTGCTAATATAAGCCTATCATTTTGCCTTCACCTTTTTGAGCAGAGTCTTGAGGAAACATGTCTCGAAAATGATGGCACTTATCAAAACACCGTGATGTGGGTGACTCACTGCTGCACATGCAAGAGACACCTTCATATTCAAATGGCAGCGGTGGCGAGAAATATCAAATCACTTATTTCAGAAGTCCCCCTGAAACCATTCAAAACAGCGCTGGAGTCTGCTGATCTAATTTTCTGGCTCCGGAGTTATTCTCTTTCCAAACGTGATCTTGGACGTAGGATCAGAATGATAAAATCCTCAGTGGCCCAGCATAAATTAATTTAACATAATAATAGATCCGAACATTCTGCGTTGTTAAAACTCATTTGTTAACAAATGATAAATCTGTGACTGAAAATTAAACATTACCTGCAGCCGACCTTCTTAACTCCTGCCAGTTCGATGGAACGTTTTCCTTGTGCTATAAACCCTGACTATGAGATTTGTAATAAACTGCTTTATTTCACTGTTACGAGGTCAGGAAGTATTAAGCTCAGTCAGAGGTGCAATGACATATAAATAATAAGAAAAAAAGAACCCTTTAGAAATAAGAAAAACGTTTTAACTGTAGGAGAAGAGGCTTGAGGGGAAATAAAGATGTTGGTCAGGAAAAAGGGCATTATTCCCTCATTGCTCTTCTGATCTTAAGGCACAAGATAGCAAAATCATAGGATCATAGGAAACTGACTTATGCAGTCAGGCTAGTGGTCCTTCTAGCCCAGTATTGTCTTCACTGACTGGTGATGCTTCTCCAGGGCTTCAAGGCAGGAATGTCTACAGAGCTACTTTCAGATATTTGGGATTGAACTTGAGACTTTCCAGATGCTTACCAGATGCCCTGCCAATGAACTATGGTCCCTGTTCATCATCTGGCATTTTCATTTACATCAGCATCGTCATAGTTATTTAATTAATTTAAATAGCCCATATTTAGGTCAATTCTGTATACAGGGCAGCTGTCTACCAGCTCCATCTGGTATGCAGGCTGAGACCCTACCTGCCCACAGACTGTCTTGCCAGAGTGGTGCATGCTCTGGTTATCTCCCGCTTGGATTACTGCAATGCGCTCTATGTGGGGCTCCCTTTGAAGGTGACCTGGAAACTACAACTAATCCAGAATGCGGCAGCTAGACTGGTGACAGGGGGCAGCCGCCAAGACCACATAACACCGGTCTTAAAAGACCTACATTGGCTCCCACTACATTTCTGAGCACAATTCAAAGTGTTGGTGCTGACCTTTGAAGCCCTAAATGGCTTTGGCCCAGTATACCTGAAGGAGCGTCTCCACCCCCATCATTCTGCCCAGATGCTGAGGTCCAGCGCCAAGCGCCTTCTGGCAGTTCCCTCACTGCGAGAAGCAAAGCTGCAGAGAACCAGACAGAGGGCCTTCTCAGTAGTGGCGCCCGCCCTGTGGAACACCCTCCCATCAGATGTCAAAGAGATAAACAACTACCTGACATTTAGAAGAAATCTGAAGGCAGCCCTGTTCGGGGAAGTTTTTAATGTGTGACATTTTAATGTATTTTTAATCTTTGTTGGAAGCCACCCAGAGTGGCTGGGGAAACCCAGCCAGATGGGCGGGGTACAAATAATGAATTATTATTATTAACTATCCCAGACTCTGCATTCATCATCTGTGGCCCTTCTTTGTGTGCCTTCTCCATGTCTGAAGCGTGGCAACACAAGAACAGGCCTTCTCTATAGTGGAGATGGAATGCTCTCCCCAGAGAGGTTCACTTGGTGCTTTTATTATATATAGTTTAGGCACCAGGTGAAAACGTTCCTCCTCAACCAGGCCTTTGGCTGATTAATATCCTACAGCCTTTTAAATGTACCTGTGGAAAGGGGAGGTTATTGTTTGGGTTTCATTGTTTTACTTGTGTTTTATCTTATATTTTATTCTGTGATGTTTTGACAAAGGGCCCTATGTAAATTTAATAAAACAAATAAATAATATACTGCTTACCTGCCAAATGGCTTCTAACCGGTTTACAATTACAACATCAATGTAAAGGTAAAGGGACCCCTGACCATTAGGTCCAGTCGTGGCTGACTCTGGGGTTGAGGCGCTCATCTCGCTTTATTGGCCGAGGGAGCCGGCGTACAGCTTCCAGGTCATGTGCCCAGCATGACTAAGCCACTTCTGGCGAACCAGAGCAGCACACGGAAACGCCGTTTACCCTCCTGCTGGCGCGGTACCTATTTATCTACTTGCACTTTGACTTGCTTTCGAACTGCTAGGTTGGCAGGAGCAGGGACTATGCAACGGGAGCTCACCCCGTTGTGGGGATTCGAACCGCTGACCTTCTGATCGGCAAGTCCTAGACTCTGTGGTTTAACCCACAGCCATAACTGCAATACACAATACACCACTTCCATCAGAGCAATACAAATATCCATGGGAGAATGGAGCTCAATATTGTCTACCTGGACTGTCAGTGGCTCTGTGGAGTTTCAGCCAAGGCTCTCTCCAAGCTTTATCTGGAGATGTCAAAGATTGATCACAGAGGCCTCTTCATGCTGGTGTGTGGGTTCTGAGTGGCTAGGAGATGCCAGCATGGGTTATTATATCAAGGAGCACACCTTCACTGGACACCTTTTGCTACTCGTCAGTCCTGCACCTGCACAGCGCTCAGCTAATAGCTCCCAGGTCTCTTGCGATGCTATCTGAAAAGCATGCTTAGTCTCCTTCTTTGTGCATCAGCATTCAGGAGAGGATGCTGGTGTCCTCCGGTTGAACAGTCTCGTGAGTCACTGCTATATTAGAGATGCAGAAGTGATTGTGAGAAGGGGCCCTTTCACACTGGAAGTATTTAATTTATTTAATTTAATTTAGCACCTAATGATTGCAGCCCAACTAGGTTCTGTATAGTATTTATTTAGCTGCCTGAATAAATCATTCTGCACATCCTCATAGTCTTTGTCCAGTGTAATTTGAAATGTGTAACCTATTAAATTAAATTCGGAGAGTGTGCGGTGCAAGTTCTTTAGACGGCCATCAATAAACGACATTAGAACAACCTCAGTGCTGTTGGAGAGTTGTTGTTTTTCTTGAGCAAGAAATCATCAGCTTGTAGAATTACTCATTATAATCCTATTTGTGTTTATTAAAGATCACCAGAAGCACTCACAAAAATATCTCAACTAATAGCTGAATGCTGCTTGCAAAAGCCTTTGTCTTGCAGCCAAATCTCATAAACATGGTATTATTAGTATTGACCATTAATTTGTACTGCATCAATTGAATTCTGCAGTAGCTTAGAGATAATATTAAACTTCCCTTAGGCAAGACCTATAAGCAGACAATTATATCCACTTCATATGCATAATTGATGCTGTGTATGCAATAACAAAGAATGAAATTATTAAAACAGGCTGAGAACAACAGTTGATAAGAGGGTGGCTTCTTCTCCTTTTCACTCATTTATACTTGTTCCAAAAAAACTCAGCTAATGGATGCTACAAGGATTAGCTGGGCTCCTTCCCCCTTCTTTTTTCATCAGAATTGGTTATTTTCCTTTCTTCTGAGTTGATTGCCATGGTGACATTACCCAGTGTTTCCTGCTTGGCAGGGGGTTGGACTCGATGGCCCTTGTGGTCTATTCCAACTCTATGATTCTATGATCACAGTCAGCACAGAGCTCTATGATTCCTGTAGTAGCCAGCTGAGGACTGAGACAGCCGTGCCAAAATTTCCTTTCAGGAATGGATACCTAAGTACTAAATATATGCACCTCTTGTCAGATTGGAAGGGTTACATGTGTGAAATTTGGCACACATCTCTTTAAAAGGCTGTGAAGTGGTAGCCATGGAAGAATAACCCTCCCACTATGATGCTTCTGAAATGGGTGAATGCTTAATTTTATATATGTGCGCCCATCAGAGTGGGTGAGAGGTATATGTATGTTTTAAACACACATTGTAAATTGGCCATGACTGTTCAGGGACGTCAGAAATCCATCCTCTGCCACAGTCTACTGAAACACTAGTGCTAGCCTTTGATAAAGGGCACCATTAGATCTAAATGGGGCATCCTTATTGCCGAAGATCTGCTTTCTCTTTGTGAAGACTGACTCAAATACAGTGTTCCAGAAATATCAGGTCGAAACTGTAATAGTTAAGAAATATTTATTACTTAAAACACACACATGGAAAATGAACATTGGAGAACATCCAAAATCAGGCAGAGGGCAGAAATATTTTTTCTGCAGAGGGCAGAAAAAGAGCAGCACACTAAACTCTAGAAGCATGCATTGGTTTGGTGTGGAGACTGAATGACGAGGCAAATCAGGTTGTTTTAGGGAATCTTCTCACCCCCAATCAAAGTGCTATGTCAATAAACATCCCGACTTGAATCAGGGGCCTCACAAAGCCACAGAGTGTTCTGTTTCTGTACTGCAGGATATAAATAAATACAAACACAGCAATATATAATATCTCTGTCTGTGTTTCTCGAGGTCCATGGCCTTTGCAAGAAATGAGACTGTCAGAAATGTTGCCTGAAAAGCACTGAAGAGTTTTGGATATTTTGTAGCTGAGGATTTCTCTCTCTCTCTCTCTCTCTCTCTCTCTCTCTCTCTCTCTCTCTCTCTCTGTGTGTGTGTGTGTGTGTCTACACACATATAACAAAAATTTATATACCCCAAAGATATACAGTATGGGCAGAAGAAAGGCAAATATATAACAAGTTGTGCTACAGCTAGGAGAAATTATCTATCCAAAGTTTATACATAGCTGACTGTAGAGAAGAATAATCATTATTTCAAGGTTAGTATAGCTGAAATCCTAGATGCACTGACCAAGCAGTAAGCCCCATAGAACTAAATGGGACTTCTGAGTATTTCTGTAGCAGGACTTCTTTATGTTGTTATGATCCAAATATACCTTTCTGCTTCTGTGGGTGTCCCCCCCCCCCCGGTGCCCAAATTTATTGATAAAATATAGAAATTAGACATTCTCTTATGCCATCATAATTTGAATACTACACATTTCTTCTTTGACACTAACCTTCGTTTCCCGCTGCAATCCTCACTCTCACGCAGAGCTTATGTGCAAATTTACTTAAATCCTTGCCTTAGTGGCATGATTTCTTCATTCCTGTTGGCATGGTGTTTATTTAAAGGCTTTTTTTTTTTACATGGTGGCATTTGAAGAACGTCCTCCTCTACCTTCTGATCCTGAACCCAGCCATTCTGCACATTTACAAAGGGCACATTTACGCACAAAAGGCATCGCCACCTGGAATGGTTTATACTGCGAGCGGATCCAGAGTTAAATAGACAAGACATGTAAAATGTGTTGAAATACACCCACCTTTATCAACACAACTTCTGTAGGAAGAATGCACAGTGTGGGGTGCTAATCTCAATAGGGGTGCCTTAAGTGAGCCTAAAAGGTCAGTGGGGGCATGTCTTGTACTTATAAACTCTACAGCTACACCCACCAACACAGATGCTAACGTCTGCCCTATACCAACGTGTCTGGTCAGCTACAAATGGTACTTCCAGGCCCCAGCATTACATAACCAGAGGGGACAATGGTGCCTAAAAAAAGTGTAGCATATAGCTCAGAACCTTATCATTTATTTTGTTTAATGAGATAAAAATGTATACATGCACAAAAGAACAAAAGGCGTCTGGAATCATGTAGAGGCCAGAAATGTGAAAACAGATCAATGCTATTTATTTCATTCATTTATAAAATGTTTCCCCTTCATGAATCACTGCCTTGTCATGGCGAAGGGGCTTGAATATCTCCAAGAAGCTATGAGCTATGCCGTGCAGGGCCACCCAAGATGGACAGGTCATAGCTGAGAGTTGAGACTAAATGTGATCCACCTGGAGAAGGAACTGGCAAACCACTCCAGTATTTTGCCAAGAAAACTCCATGGACATAAAAAAGGAGAAGCTTTGAGAAGAAAGTGAGAGTTTCCAAGGCATGCTCTGGTTCATGGGGTCACAGAGAGTCAAACACAACTTAAAAGACTAAACAACAACATATAAAATGTTTAAACTCTTCACCATTCAAAAATAGGGTAGTGGTGTGTGAATAATGAATTGAAAACCATCTACAAACTTAAAACAATAATAGATTAAATCCATCTATACAAATACGCAGGTTAAAGTTTGTAAAAAAAAAAACACCTTAAGAGGTACCCGAATGAACAAACTGTTAGTACCATCCTAATTTCTGGGGGTGGGGGGGTAGTGGGAGTGTACATTTTAAAGAATGAGTGTTAACCACACTAAAAGTTCTGTCCTGGATACTCAATAAACAAAATTCTGGAGTGCTTCTCACTTGTGAACTAAAGGCTTAAACAGGATGATATGAGAGAAAGTGGTCTATTGGATAAGCTAGCCCCCCTTGTTGTTTTTTACAACTGCCATTAAACCTTAAAATTCATACCATCACCTGATCTCAATAATTAAAAAAACAAGTAATTGTGGTGATCCTACCCATGCCTTCTTGTCCTTGCTCAGTTTGTAATTGTTTAAAGAATTTGCATCCCAAAAAAGGGGAGCTGGGCTTTTGTTTCATGATAAAATATGCAAAAAGAAGAAAATAAAAGTGCCTCTTTTCTTGACAATTAGGGACTTGCAAAATGTTCACTCTTACCAAATGGGAGCATTGATGGGAATATAGAGCCCTTCCTGTATCACCAGGCTTCAGTGACAACTTATACCTTGATGTTACCTAATGAGAGCAGGAAAATTCTTTTTGGACTAAGCAGCTATTTTCCTTCCCAATAATTAGCACCGGATCCAAATTTGGATGAGTACTTTCATGCCGAGCCAGCATCTGGTGTCCCAAACCAAAACCTCGATGATGATGCTCCATATGGGATAAGCCATAGGGGACCTTTTTAGCAGAGGTTTTCACTAGCTAAATGAAAGATTTAGGATTTAATTTCGCTTCAAAGGAGAGACGCCGACAGGAGCACAGCCTTCCCTTCTGCCCTTTGGCTGACAACAAAATGTTCATCAGATCAGTGAGGTTCGGAGCGAAGGAAGAATGAGCTCTAGCCTGAACTTCTGCTGGGTTGTTGTTGTTGTTTGGTGTTTTAAAAGGAAGGTGCTTGGCACTGACAGAGAATGGGTGGTGGTGTTGTCATTGGGACAGATAAGAGACAAATGCACTGAAGCATGAAAAAAGACAAAGAATCAGAAGGAAATCAATAAATCATAGGAAGCTGCCCAATAGTTAGACCCTCCACTCCTATTTTCTTTTTAAATGCAAATCCAAGCCACACATTTAATGTAACATGTAGTTTGGCCCAGCTAGCACTGGATGAAAACAGCCGTTCATTAACTCATGCTCAAAGAGGTCCAATCATGCAGAGTCCCTGGCTACCACAGGGTATACAGGTCATGTCGTGCATGTGGCCTTTAGCGGTCTGGTTGATGGAAGGGCATCTTCACAACCCATGCCAAGACTTGCCTTTGATGAGGGTCAATTGCACAGTGCTAGAGCACATGGTTTCCATTTTTAAAAATAGTGATCGATCCCGGGCAAGCATGGGTAAAAATATCTGAGGTCATAGGGTTGTGAAACTTCCAGGGATGCCATTGACTAGACAAAAAAGTGGCCTGGCCACCCCGTTCACCTTGCTTTCATGCCAAGTTCTTAATAGCTGGTAAGTGTCGAGAGCTTAATTGAGGGTGACAGGAATGAGACACTGGGTTTGATTTATAGGCATCATAACTGTGAGAGAGGAAAGGCAGGGGGATGGACAAAGGCATGGCCAGGAGGGCTAGAGCCCTCTTGGGAGAGTGATGAGTCAAGCCCTATTGACACATTACTCACATGTAGGTTGCTTGTTTGTGAATCAGGAGTGGGGCCGTAAAGTGGTTCTGTCCCTGACATCTCATCCCTGGACTACCACCAGTTCCTGATGTTTCACCTTGAGCATGGACCTATGCAAAGAAACACCCATGCATGAACAGCTGCTTGCATGTTTGGGTTCCTTTTCATACATCTGTGCTCAGTGCAGGGATACCGGAGACAGAGATAGTTCAGATATGCAGGTATGAAAAGGAGATGCAGCCCATTGATAGACCACGTGCTTTGCAGGCAGAAGGTCCCATGTTCCATTTCCAGCATTCTTAAGTAGCACTTGGAAGAGAGGCTTTTTCTGCGGAGTCAAGAGTAGATCCCAGATTATGGTTGTTTCTTGTGTGAATGTTCTGCTTACAAATCACTTTGGGTGAACTCAGCACCTCTTCCCATTTTGGATTAAAAGTTTTAAAGTGAAATTGGTGGGATTTTCACCTGGGACTTTAGACTGAGGGTCATTATTTTGTTCTGGGGTTTGTTTTGGTTTGGTTTGTTTGTTTGTTTTTGCAGCTAACTTTTCCCAACTACCATCAATGTTAGTGTTTGATAACTTTCAGAAATGGGCAAGCTAAGACATCATAACAATAATGCCTGTCTCTCGCACCAGGGACTTCATCAAATGGTCAGGGGTAGGAGCTGAACTAACTACAGATAGAAAAAAATATCCAGAATGCTGAAACAGAATTTCTGGAGAATTAACTGAATCTCTCTCTCTCTCTCTCTCTCTCTCTCTCTCTCTCTCTCTCCCCCCTCCCTCTGTCTATCTCTGCCTCAAATTCTTTCATAATCTCTCACAGTAAAAGCCTGTATTTTCAGCACAAACCAGATTCATCCAAAAGCCAACCAGGTAGTGGAGCAGGCTCCAATCTGAGCAAGCTTCCTGTGGAGATAATCAATAATACAAGGGCCTCCTAGAGATCACATTGATATACAAATTAACAATGCTTAAGAACTTCCCTACACAGAATGTTAAGCAGTCAATCAGCCTGTGTTTTCAGTAATAGGGCTTACTTAAAAGTTAAGCCCAGTTGGTTATCCTTTTGTTGAATTCTTAGGAGTTAACTACATGTGGTGCTCCGTTGTTTTTTAAAAAAGGAAAGTCAGTAAGAGGAAATTAAAGCACATAGAGATATCCAATCCTTTCCACATCTGCTGCTTGGCTACCCCAACTTCCCCATCCCCTCCATGCATTTTCTTCCTTTGGCATTCAAAATACAAAATACAGTGGTGGGAAGGACTGGGGAGCAGAGAATTTTTGAGCAGAAAAGGGTTAAGCACTAAATTGCCACTTCTTCTAGCTACTTTAAATGGGAGGGAGAGAGAGAGAGAAAATCAAATATTTTATTTGCACATGTAGAATTTATTCCTGAAACCACTCACTCTGAATTAGTCATAGGAACATAAGAAGTGTCTTGCTGGACCACTCCAAAGGCCCACCTAGTCCAGTTCTCACAATGGCCAACCAGATGCTCATGGGAAGACTACAAGCAAGAGATGAGCACAACAACACTCTTCCCAGCTGTGTTTCCCAGCAACTGGTAATCAAATGCATACTGCCCCGGACATCAGAGGTAGTCCCAAACTAATAAATATTATTTCCGCAGGAAATAACTCTACAGGTGCTTTAGGGATTTCACTGCAGCTATAGACAGGACGATGCATGCATTGTGGCAAAAACATATTTAAATTTCATGCCAAGCTTGCCCATATTCTTCAGGTAGCCTTTACAAATAGAAATGAAATGAACTAGAAATGTGCCTTCAAAAACACGAACAGTGTGCAGGCTAGCAGATAATTTCAGAATATATACAGCTGTGTTTACATATCATAATATCAAGGGCTTAGAAAGTGACCATTATTGTCTCATTGCCTGTTTGCCCAACACAGGGTGCTGAAATTCATAGATCTACAGATGTACCCCATCTCTAGATATACTAAAAATCAACAAAACAGCCTTGTTGTGGCATCTTAAAAACTAACATATTTGATTATGATATGAGATTTCATGGATTACAGTTAACTTCATGAGCTGCCATAACACAGTTTGTTAGTCTTTAATATGACACTAACTAGGCTCTTGGCTGATTTTGCTGTGAAAGACTAAAAAGGCTATCCCTCTGGAAATTTGAGTATGCCCAAGTCACCCAAGTAATGTTGAATGGCTCCCTTTTGTAACAGAGCTGGTGTGAGTAAATTGCTGTCGTGTGTTAGATCCCTTTCGGGACAAAATTATTGATGTCAAAATGTCTCTTTCCAATAGTTCAGTGTTATAGTAGTTTTGTCTTCTTCTTATGTGTAAGCTATTCAGAAAGAGCTGGTTGCTGTAGCATCTCAGGGGCAGTGGTGCTGAGTGTCCAACCATGACTGAGAGCCCATGGTTCAAGTTCCCACATGGTCATGAAACACCATGAGAGTCTAGCCTACCTCAAAGGGCTGTTATGAAGATAAAACAGAGGAAGAGAACCATATAAATCACACTGAGCTCTTTAGAGAAAATGTGCAGTACCATATAATTATGAAGGTAAAGGTAAAGGATTCCTGGGCAGGGTCCTTTACCTTTACCTTAATACTTGACTATGGGTTGCGGTGCTCATTTCGTTTCAGGCTGAGGGAGCTGGCGTTTGTCTCCAGACAGCTTTCTGGGTCATGTGGCCAGAATGACTAAACCGCTTCCGGCGCAACTGGACACTGTGATGAGTGCCAGAGCGCACGGATACACCATTTACCTTCCCGCTACAGCAGTACACCAGATTGTCCTTCTCAGTGGAAATGTACTTTTCAGTTTGACTCATCTTTCCATCCCAGATCTAGCTCTAATGTCTTGGAGGTCAGTGATTATTCCCCACAAACACATTCGAATTTCTCAGGGGCTTTTCTTCCTCTTCAGTGGTGCATAGTAGTTGCAGCTTTTATACTTTGGATTCACTCCTCCACCGACTCATTCTTCTAAGCAGGCAGGTAGGTGTCTTTGAGTTGTCCTCCAGGATCAGAAAAGGATCTTAGAATTCCTGGTATTTGCAGCTTGAACCACTGTAACATGACTCACTAGTGTTGTGTGCCATTATTTTTTAGTCTGTGTTTGTATGCTACCCTGTAATCCCTCATATCTGCTCCTGGTCAGCACTGAGTGTGAGATTTCTCCACTTTCAAATGGGGTTCTTCTCAGAGAGCTGACACAAAGGGCCCAGCACAGACCAGGGGATTTATAAAGCCAATATGCCAGTTAATAATCTAAAATGTTGCTTACTCCTCTGCATTTTAGAGTTGTACGGAGTAATAGTTATGTTGCAGGAGAGCCATCAAGGCCAGTCAGCTAAACCCAGCTGCTGTAGACGATACAGCAGGCAGTCCTCCCCTCTGGTATGTTTATGTGGCTGTAAGCTTTATATGCTGGAAATAAAAATGGGAAACACAGCCAGTGCAAATCACCCAGCATGGTTGCCATTGATCCCCCTGGACAAAGGCATTGATCAACAGTGCTATTTGTTCCTACAATATGTCAGGCTATATGTAGATTTGTTTTTCAAGAGTACACACTAGCGAAACACATTACAACAGATGAATGACTACACAGCCATCATCACAGTATGAGCAGTAGGAAAGCTCTCACTTCAAACAAAGGCAATTACTAATGTTAATTATATTCATTCCTCTTTACCAAACTTAAATTTCAGCGTTTTTTGTGTGCAATGCTGGGTTCAGGGTGTGTTGTTGTTGGGGTGTGATGTGTTGGCTGCTTTGGGAGTATCACCCAGAGTAAGAAAGGGGTGTCATATATTCTGTTGACGGGAGGGGGGAATAAATAAATAAAATATATTCTGTTGACAAGCTGCTCCATTGCCTTTTGCCAAATCCTTAATTGTCAAAATGTAAATGAAGATGATTGTGTAACACCGAAGACTGAAAGTGTACCTTTCACAGTTAAAGATAGACACTTGTGCTTAAGCTCAAATGTATAAAAATTCTATTACCCCATATCACTTCAGTGCACATGAAAGTATTCAAAGCCAATTATGTGACAGTTATGTCAGAGACTTTTGAAACTTGCTCCTGTTATCAGTGACACGAGAAGATACCTTTAGCTTAAATACAATGAAGGCTTATCGAGAAGAATATATGTTTAAAAAATGATGCTGAACAACTCCATGTTAGATGAAGTCAGGCTGAATTTTTGCAAACTGCATTTCTCAATCCCATATAAGTGCAAGATGCTTTGTGGATCAATATGTTCCCTAAGACCTTGATGTGGTCATCTTGGATCTTTCTGAAGCATGGCACTCAACATCTTAGGGCGAGCTTTTTCCAACACAGGATTGGATTGGAAATGAGCTGAGCTATTTTGCCCAAAATTGAGAACTATTGCTAAAGGGAGCAAATGAACCACCCCCGGGTTTCCCTTCCAGAAGCAGTTTCCACAGACTCATCCATTCAAAGCAGGTGGGAAACAGACTCACCCCACTAACTGCCCCCAGTTAAATATAGCAGACTCGCCTCATGGTACACCAATTGAATGAATGCCTACACCAATGGTACACCAATTGAATGTCATGGTACACCAATTGAACGTTGTGTGAGGGAAACTGTGAGTCTCGGGCAAGAGCTAATCAAACAAGGAAAGTTTAATTTACAAAAAAACAAAAAACCAAGTTGGGTCAGTAGATGTGTTCTTTTTGGTAGACTTATTACTTAATCTAAATGTAAGGATGTCATATGGATGCGGATGGCACTGTGGGTTAAACCACAGAGCCTAGGACTTGCTGATCAGAAGGTTGGCGGTTCGAATCCCCGCAAAGGGGTGAGCTCCCATTGCTCAGTCCCTGCTCCTGCCAACCTAGCAGTTCGAAAGCACATCAAAGTGCAAGTAGATAAATAGGTACCGCTCCGGTGGGAAAGTAAACGGCATTTCTGTGCGCTGCTCTGGTTCGCCAAAAGCGGCTTAGTCATGCTGGCCACATTACCCGGAAGCTGTACGCCGGCTCCCTCGGCCGATAAAACGAGGTGAGCGCCACAACCCTAGAGTCGGCGACGACTGGACCTAATGGTCAGGGGTCCCTTTACCTTTACCTAACTTATTACTTAACCTAAATACAAGGATATCACAGGCTGAAACACAGCAGTACACGCACAGTTTCTCTTAATCTCCCTTTACTCAAAATCAGTTGTTACACTTCATTTTTGTTACTCCTTTCTAGCTCCTTGTGCTTAGTTTGGGCAGTTGCTTCAGGTCAATGCTTTTAACACGGTTTGTTAATTTGGTTCACAAGCAAAGGGACACTTTCTGTCAGTTGCCCACTCTTTTAAACAATTCCACTCCTGAGGTATTCTAATTAGTATAACAGACTAATTATAGTGGTAAGCAAAAAGTGTTGGCTTTTAATCTGAGCTGGAGAAGAATTCAGGAGCTTCTAATGCTCACCACTCCTTTGAGCGGGACATTTCTAAGCCTCCAAAGCTCATTTCTTCACTTTAGCCCATAAAACTTCAACACTGGCTTTGTGTAAGATGGTAGTACCCACATGGGACCAGTCTTGGATAAAAGATCTGTGGATGCCGATAAAGATTTTAAATATTTCAGTGGTGCCTTCACAGGGTTAAGATGAATTTACTCAGCTACTCTCCATCTCCTGGGGTATGTAACTAATCAGGCTCAGGTTCAGCACATTGGCCAGGGCTTTTAACCAGACCTTTAATGGAACTGCTTTCTTCTCCAGAGCAATGATGCGCTTGCACGTACAGCTACCTGAAGGTAGCCAGAGGAAGAATAAAGACAACAGAAAGATACAAGTGAAGAAGTCTCTGTTTCTGGAGATGGGAGACTCAGCACAGAAAAGAGGTGTTTAGCTCCTCCCCCTCTGTCAAGGTGTAGTGGAAAAGGGAGTAGCTTGTGAACCTGAGGGACAGACAGTCATATTTCATTAGTTACTACAGTGAACTAAATACAAAAAAAAGAGGTTAGCTATTGTCAAAGAGTCAAGGTAGATTATAAAAGGACAGCGCCTGAGGTAAAAAGGGCTTAAAATAATTCTTTCTTTTTTTGCAAAGAAGAAGCTATAGAAGAAAACTTTTTTATCTGAAAAGAAAGGAATGAAGATACAGATTTCTTTCTCCTTTTTCAGGCCAATGAAAAGGCTACAGACATTCTTCCTTTGAAAAATAATGGAAATGGAAGATGATCGAGGAACTTCAGGGTACAGTGGTACCTCGGTTTACAAACTTAATCCATTCTGGAAGTCCATTCTTAAACCAAAGCCGTTCTTAAACTGAGGAGTGCTTTCCCTAATGAGGCCTACTGCCACCGGTGCCCTTCCACCGTTTGGCTTCCATGCGTAGACCAAGGTAAAGTTCGCTAACCAGAACACCTAATTCTGGTTTTGCGGAGTTTGTATACCAAATAGTTCATTAACAGGGCTGTTCTTAAACCGAGGTACCACTGTATTTTAATGCACGTACAGCAGCAGCAACAGTCCACACATGCACTAAGGAAAAGCAGAACATTCAGAGCAGTGCTGTGCCAATAATTTCACCTGCATTTTTTTTCAGCCATTCTCCACCAATTAATCTGAAAATAAAATGGGTTCAAAATCCAATCCATTACCAAGGCAAGACAATGGTTCAGTACATCCACTGCCACATCTGCAGATGTAAAGGGGAAGTGGAGCTGTGTGTCATCAGCATACTGCTGACATACGCCAAAACTCCCCTTCCTGGTCACTAGGAAAGACATCATTGCTGCCATGTACACACAAATATAAAAACCATTATGGGTCATGAGTTGTTGTGTTCATTCATGGCTTGGTGCTGTGGGTTATCATTGGTATCATTATTCTAGGCATTGCTATATTTCTTTTTTAATGGGGAAGCATAATTTGGTTGTGAGTCCAGATTGCACACCTTGGAGGATTACCTGCATCTTGGGACATGACCTAGGATATTCAGGATACCTGAATCTAGAACCAGGATATCTGGTTTCCTCATAGCTTTGCAGGCAAGAAGTTCTTGGAAGAAGTACCTGTCCCATGGTTCAACAGGTGTATTGGTACCCATGCACCAGAGGAGCAACAGAGATGGAGGGAGGTTTAACATGAAATGGAGGCGGAATGTGTCTTGTGGGATAGGGCTTCCAGGGAGGAGTTTCAAGGGCTGGCATTTCTCTGAGTCCTTGGATTGGCCCCTGGATTGGTTTAGAAAACTGATCCATGTTCTTCTGGACCCCGACCTCCGCACCCGAATCATTTCAATCTTTTCTGCGTTAATCAAGGATCATTCAGAAGAGCCTGCCCATCTTCGCGACACACCAGCATCCCTTTGGGAAAATAAAACAGTGTGCTGAGATCACTGAGCTCATTCTCATGAGTCAGCAGAAATTGCTCCTAGTCAGATCTACCATCCAATTTCCCACAAGCTGATGATATACGGGCGGAAAATGAAAAGAGGTAGGTAGCATCTGCTTTCTCCTCTCTTGTGGGGAGCCAGAAACTGCTGCACATCACCTGCAGTACTACCTGCCTGCCAACATCCTCTGGTCATATATCATTATCTTGTTCCCCACATATGCGGAGAAGTATCTGGGTTTGTGCCACACTTACAGCACAACCCTATGCATGCTTCCAAAGAAGTAAACCCTGCTGTGTTCAATGGCTTAGTCACATGAATATGTGCATTGAATTGCAGCCTTAAGCAAATAATTTGGCATGCAGAAAACAGTTATAGTAAAGGTAATTTACTAATCATATGCTTTTGCTGATATTCATTTCTTACCCATGATCAATGCATCTTGTTATATTTTTTTTAAAGAAGGGGGGGCATGCCCTCTCCTTCACCTGAAAATCAGTTTCATATAAATTATATTTCATTTTAATTTAATTACAAAACCTGAGTGTACCATATTGAACGTTTATGATCTATGATACACATGTTTCTGCAGAACTAAAGAGAGAGACTATTAAATGCTTGGTCACCTTCAATAAGTGTTATTATCAATTATATCCTTAATTATTATGATCTGTCAGGGTAAGTTCTAAGAGTGAGTACAAGGCAGGGTTGAAGGGTTACGTTTCTGTGTCATTAATTTGAAACTTGAGCAAATGAGAAAGTGTTTGGGAAACGGCTCTTTTATTCTGCCTTTTCCTCTTAAAATGATTAATCTGAAAAGATTGCCAGGGTGGGAGATGGAGAGAGAAGGTGAAAATGGCCCAGTGCATAGTGCTAAGTATTAGAATCATCAACCTGGCTGAACTTCTAGCTACGAATAAACTCATACAATAAATATAGGCATAAATATTTGGCATTTAGACTAAATAATGATAATAATAATAATAATAATAATAATAATAATAATAATAATAATTGTAATACTTTTATTATTTATATGTTGCCCATCTGACTCAGTTGGCCCAGCCACTCTGTGTGGCTCCCAATAAAATATTAGAAACACAATAAAACAGTAACCATTAGGAGCTTACCTGTACAGGGCTACCTTCAGATGTCTTCTAAAAGTCTGGTAGTTGTTTTTCTCTTTGACATCTGGTGGGAGGGCGTTCCACAGGGTGGGTGCCACTACCAAGAAGGCCTTCTGCCTGGTTCCCTGTAACCTCACTTCTTTCAGGGAGGGAACTGCCAGAAGGCCCTTAGAGCTGGACCTCAGTGTCCGGGCTGAATGATGGGGGTAGAGACGCTCCTTCAGGTATACAGGCCCAAAGGCAATTAAGGCTTTAAAGATCAGCACCCAACACTTTGATTTGTACTCGGAAACGTCCTGGGATCCAATGTAGATCTTTTAGGACTGGTGTTATATGGTCCCAGCGCCTGTTCCCAGTCTGGCAGCCATATTCTGGATTAGCTGTGGTTTCTGAGTCACCTTCAGAGGCAGCTCCACGTAGAGCGCATAGCAGCAGTCCAAGCAGGAGATAAGTGTTCCTGCAGTTACCACCAGATGTCTATGGGATGCTCACAAGTGGGAGCACTTTCCAGTCATGCTCACAGCACATTACCAACCATAAGCCCCACATAAGAGACACCACAACCCATCTATAGTCTTGGGGGCATACCATACCGTTCATACATACATGCTTAAGACACACAAAGAGCAAGCACTGAGAAACAGAGCCATAAGAGCCATTTACGATCTCCAGTTTCAGAGACAGTACAGTTGAATCTCAATTTACACAGTGGTTATGTTCTGAGGGTAGCAAATAAAGCCAAAATTGTGTATAGTCACAACACACTCTCCCTGCACCTCCAAATGCTCTCCCAAGGTAAGTTCAATGGCAAATGGAATTGCTGATCTTTTATTTTCTAGATGCCCACCTTTTATGTTTTTTGGCCAGGTGCATAAAAACTGAATTTGCACAAGTTAAATGTGCGCAAGTTTTGAGTTACCTGTATGCCCCTCAATAAGATTTACTGGGGAGACTATGATTGTCCTCATGTCCCGCTTATGGGCATCTTATAGGCATCTACTTGCTCTCTGTGGAAGCAGGATGTTGAACTAAATGGACCTTTGTTCTGACCCAGCAGTTCTTCTATTCTTAAAATGCTATATAGATACTCTGTGTTTTTATTACCCGTGAATCACCAATTCACATTTCTATGGGATTATGCAAGCTATCAAGACACAAAGGACTGTTCATTACACAGGCTGAAGATCAAATTATGAATTTCAACAAGGCAATCAAAATCCACCGCTTATATACATGTATATAGGTTTGCCTGCATTTCTTCTCCCCGCTTAATTCCAAAAACTAATCTGACAAATACTGTGTATCCTTGACTCATACTTGGAAAGATCTGTGTTTCCATGCAAGGTTTGGAGGAATGCTTCCCCCCTCCTCTGTCTGCATTATGCAGGTTTGCTGACATTATTAGCTAGCTCAGTGAATCTCTGACACCATAATGCATGACGACATAGTTGTTTCAACCCATGCTTAATGATAATTGAATTATCAAACCTGAACGTACCATACTGAGCATTTAAAATTATCATGTTTCTTTGAGAGGAAGAGAGAAAAGCTATTAAATGCTTGGTCACTTTCAATAAGTGCTATTATCAATTATTGCAAGGGATTATTATTATTATTTGTCAAGATCTGCGCTGTGAATAGAAAGTCTTCATGCTATTCATATACATACACATATTAAAGTATATGAAAAAGTAGCTGAGAATGCAGGACCTTATTTTCAAATATTTATAACTCAAATCTTCCTGTTAAAAATAAATAATACATCCATTTTTTTATCTATAAGCTGGCAGACTGGAAAAAAGTATTTAAAAATGTTTTGAAATCAGTGAACTTGCAAGCCTCCCATAACAAATAACACCAATACTTTAGGGGTTTTGAGCCAGATTATAACATACATTCCAGTGGGAGAGGGTTGTATTTCCAGGATCCTAAAAAGTTTATCTAGGCATATTCTTACATAGGAACTACTGCACACCTTGGGGGCACCCTTCTGTTTCTTCTGAATGAACCTATTTAAAATTGTACAGCTGCTAGGATCATAACTCTCCATCAATTTAGAGACTGCTTCACGGCACTGAAGCGGTGTACCAGGTAAACCTGGTTTTAAAAATGGCAAGAACGCCAAAGCAAGCAATGTCTTGCTGCTCCCCAATTTCAGGGATGCTCAGAGTAGAGGCTCCTCTCTATGACCTCCTTATTAATGCTCCATCCATCCTCCATAGCACCGAAGTGGTCAGAAGGCTATGTGTGGTCTTTATTGAACATTCGTAATGATTTGTCTATGGGTCAGTAATGCAACAATGCATATTCGTCTTAACTGGCTTGTGAGGTTGCTTGCACTATTAATCGTTTGTTCATCCCACACTTTTTAGTGTATTTCCTCATAACTTCCCTAAGCAAAGGAAGTTTTTTAAATGTTTGAAAGTGTGCTGTAATATACTTCAGTTAGGCAAACTTACATTTCCAGTGCAAAACGTTGTTTGGTAAAGTTTCAGAAATTGACGACAACGGGTTGAGCACAACAATCTGGATTATAGTGGTAGCTCAGTTGGATTCTTTGCCATGTTAAAGTCAGTAATGTCTACATAACACTTTTTTCATGGAAGTTTTAAGGCCTAGACACACCTTCAGTGAATTTTTAGATATTCACCTAGCCAATGGCATAAAAACTGCATAAGCTGGAGAAACATAATATAGAGAGTAGAGCTCCCCCTGCAATTTTTTTGCAACACCATAAAAAGAACTGCTTCGGGTTCATTATTTTACTTTTCTTAGCCTGAATACGGGAGAATTTGGAGTTATTTTCTCTCTCTGTGTGGTGCATCCCACCACAAAGTGAAGGCATGCTTACAGAGAAGGTTAGCCCATCTATTTTTAATAGTGTGACTCCGCTACTTTGAGAGCAAAAAGCAAGCCTGAGGCTGCATTTCACTGATGCTGTAAACAGAGAAGTTATAATTCCCATATAGGGGGTGGAGCATCATGTGGAGAAAAAAGCAAGTTTTTCCACTGCAAAGCTACCCCAAGATATCTGAGAACTTCAGGGTTGAGTTCAGTTCCTCTTCCATTTTCATAGTCCTAGCCATGGGCTTTGTCAATAGTGAAACAGTAATATGTTACTCGGGGATACACTGAACTGACTTGTGTACAACACTTTACTTGAATTCAGTGGAACTTACACCCAGGTATGAGTCACACCTGGCCTGGTAGCGCAGGACCCTGACTGACTCCAGCTGAAGAGGCCAGAGACCATGACTGGATCTAGACACGTCATGGAAGTGATTCAGTTAAATGCATTGTAAACTCATACAGGGAAATCCAGTAGGGAAAGATGGGACTCCACAGTGCCATCTGGTGTCACAGTGTTATATCACACACACAACACATATACCGTATTTTTCACCCTATAGGACACACTTTTTCCCCTCCAAAAATGAAGGGGAAATGTGTGTGCATCCTATGGGGCGAATACGGGCTTTTGCTGAAGCCTGGTGAGCGATAGGGGTCGGTGCGCACCGACCCCTCTCCCTCTCCAGGCTTCAGAAAGCTCTGACAGCCCTAGGGAGCCCGGCGCGAAGCTGTGCCGGGCTCCCGAAGGTTGTGCAGAGCTGCCTGCACTCCCAGGCTCTGTGCAGCTCCGTGCAACCCCCCGGAGCCCGGCACAAAGCCGCGCCGGGCTCCCGAAGGTTGCGCAAGCCCCCGAAGGTTGCACAAGCTTCGGCATCGCTCTGGGACCCGTTCTGGGGGCTGGGGTCGGGGGAAGCTAGGGCTTCCCCCGCCCCCAGCCGCGCAAGCTCCCAAAATCTAGGTGCGTCCTATGGGCTGGTGTGTCCTATAGGGCGAAAAATACGGTACTCTGAAACACTTTTTCTTTACTAATATAGCTGAGTCCCATCTTGGCTGTCTCTTAGGTCATTGAGCCTGAGCTTCCACAACCACCAGCCACCATGAACCACCATTGGCAGGACTGGTGGCAACAGCAGCAGGTATGTTCCATGCTTAATATTTTATTTTCTTGCAATTGTGTTGTTTTTAATGTGCATTCTATATTTGACTTTCTTTAATAATGTTTTCTTTTGAAAATTTTCAGATGTTGTTGTTGTTAAGTTTGCTGTGTTAAATGTGTATTCTGTATTTGACCTGTATGTAATGTTCTATTCTGAAAGCTTTAAGTTAATATTTTAGTTTCCTGTTAATTATGTTGCTTTGAATGTATACTTTATATTTGACTTTCTTCAGTAATGTTTTATTCGGGGTTGTTTAAATGTGTTTCAATATTCTTAAAAATATAAAGAGGCATGGAAATGAAGCGAATAATATTAAAAATAATATAATACAGTGAATAAGTTTAGCATCCAGATGCAATGTAGATAGCACTTATATCTTCTTATCATATGTGCTACAGAACTCGAGGTGCCTATCTGGTACTGTTTATCCACACACATCCTTGAACAAGATGCTTTAATTTTCATCCAAAGTTTTCAACCTCTTTCCAGAAATCAAGTTGTGGGAGGAGTAGAATATATGGGCATGTGTCAATATTCTGAAACTTTTTTAATAACATAATCTTATTAATCTAGATTTTCAAGATAGCCTACAAAAGAGAATAATAATAATAATATTTATACCCCGCCCATCTGGCTGGGTTTCCCCAGCCATAAAACAAACATAAAACAGATCAAAAACATCAGAAACAAAAGCAGTTATGGTGAAACTTATTTATTGACAAGCAGCCCTTCTGCCTGTATCCAAACTCAGCTCTCAAAATGTGGATCTTTCCATAGCCCAAAGAGTACCACCAGTACACAAAAGGAAACATAACTTGGCTAAACCCCAAAATGTACAGAAAGGGGGGAGGGATAGGGGGGGAAGCTACAGAGGTTGGGGGGGGCAGAGACTCAAAATAGCCTATATAGGACTGAGTTGAAGTTGGACAACTGTTCAGAAATGCTCACCAGCAGTACTTTGGGGGGGGGTAGGAAAAAAAGGTGTCAGTACACCATAAAGTGCCACACTTTTAACATTTGGTGGGGAAAGTTGCCAGCACTGTGTACCCTTGAGTAGCCAGCCACCCACCCATACCCAACGCTGTTCACCAGATTAAGAGAATTCTTCCCAGAAAGTGCTTTGAAATGGCCCAGAACTTCCCCCTCCTCCCAGGTAAGCCCCCTCTCGCCGTGCTGTACTTCATGAGCTGTACAATATTTCACATCACCTTTGGTTCGCTGCAGGCATGGTTGTGATGACTTGCTTGTACTTACTTGTGCGGCTACAAGGCTGGGTTCATCGCTCGGTGATATAGCACCATGAAACACGGTTCATTTTAAATCAAGCCATGGAATCGAGCTATCAGGTTGTGGCCTCCTTTGGGGTCGGCGACCCACTCTAATGGGTTTTTTTGTTTTTTGTTTTTACATCTGTAAGGTTTTGTTGTGTCATTCAATATATCTAATGGAGGAAAGGGGGACAGCAGGCCTTTGTCCGTTATGGCCCAGGAAGTATCTGGTTTATGAAGTGCTAACTTCTGATTCCACCTGCTTCCCACGTTCATGCCACTGCTTAGCCACAGAACACGTCGTTCGTTTCCCCTCTTTTCTCAGTCAAGTGGAGTGCCTGAATGCTTTTGTGAGCTAAACAACATTATGTTTAATTAGAATAATAGCCTGCTATACGATTAGTGAGGCAGGGACTTGAATGAGGCTTTAGTCTACAGGAGGACCTCTGGGTCAATATCGCAGCGATCACCGCAAATCTCTGCGTTTCTGCTGTGTGGTAAACACAATGCTTTGTCCTGTTTAATCAGTGGAAATGCTTCACACTGTGGTTATTTGCTGAAGTTCTGGGAAATAGGCTGTCTCCCCAAGGAGCTTTTCTCAAACTTGATGAGAGTTGTTTTTTGTTTTGTCCAAACCCGGCTGGACAAGGGTTTAGTTTCATTTAGAAAATCAGGCAAGTAATTAAAATATTGTGAAATTGTATTTGAAGTTAACTCTGCTCTGCAGCTAATACAAAAGTGGAGAGAGGAGGGGGAAAACGCTGAATGTTCGTTAAAGGCCAGCAGAGTCCTTTTGTGCACTGTTTCTGAAGGGAGGTGGCAAAACACAGTCACTCAGGCTCAAACTGCACATAATGTATGGAGCGCCATGGTTCTCCCTTCGCATCTTTAACCCCTAGTGGCCTGTCCACAATTTTAATTTAAGCGAAGGTGTAGTGAGAAGAGGTTGCTTAATCCACACCCACCCACCCACCTACACCCCAGAGGGTGAATCTGTCAATGTAACTTCCTCTCGGTTTCTCATTTTCCAGCGTTAACTTCACTTCTAATCTCCGCCTCAGTTTTTTCTTTTCTTTTCTTTTCTTTGAAAGGTACCCATTAAAATTCATCAGCATTCTAACGCTCGCTTCACCCTTACGCACACACTTTTTGGGAAGCAGTTTTCCCTAGTACAGTGGTGCCTCGCAAGACGAAAAGAATCCATTCCGTGAGTCTCTTCGTCTAGCAGTTTTTTCATCTTGCGAAGCAAGCCCATTAGCGGATTAGCAGATTAGCGCTATTAGCGGTTTAGCGGCTATTAAAGGCTTAAGGGATTAGCAGATTAGCTGCTAAAAGGCTATTAGCAGCTTAGTGCCTTAGAAAAAGGGGGTGGGAAGCGGAAAAAACCCCCAGGAATCGCAAGACATTTTCGTCTTGCGAAGCAAGCCCATAGAGAAATTCGTCCTGCGAAGCACCTCCAAAACGGAAAACCCTTTCGTCTAGCGGGTTTTCCGTCTTGCGAGGCATTCGTCTTGCGGGGCACCACTGTATGCGCATCACCTGGCTGGACAATCATTTTGCCAAATTGGGAGAAGTGCCACTTTTGAAGGATGGCTGTGTGTCGGTTTGTGCCTTCTTTTTAGAAAGTACGAATTAGGTAGTGTCAGGGGTTCAGGAGCAGAGGCACAGGATAGGGAAGAAATGGAGAGCGAGGGGGAGGAGTCCGAAGGAAATGTCAGCGATGACAGCGGTCCGAGGTCTCTGAGTCTTTCCAGTGAATCGGAGGATTCACAAAAAGGGGCTCCCATGGTCAGGGCAAGGGGAGTGCCCAGGGGGGCACTTCAGGAAGAAGGGGCCAGAGGGGACTCAGAGAGCAGCAGTTGGAAATCCGGACCAGCGTCCACACCAGAGTGCAGTAGGGGGGAGGAGTCCCAGGCATCGGGATCAGGCGGCGCGCTACCAGCGGGAGAACATGAGGCAGGATTGACCACGCCTCCGTCGGAGAGCGAGGAAACGGTCAAGAGGAAGGTTAAAAGCTGCGCGCGCGCGCCAAGTTCAAATGTACAGGAGAGCAGCACAGTTGGCAGCCCAGATAGGGAGCCAGGTCCTAAAGCCCGTCGAAGAGAGAGGGAGGAGTCAGGGGGGTCAACGTCTGCGTCGGAAGAGTCCAGGAAAGAAGGGACCCAGGGGGGTAGCAGGACCCAGAGGAGAAAGGAGAGAAGGAAGAGGTGGAGTAAGGTTAGAGTCTTAAACTGGTGTACAGGGGGCGGAGATTCAGATGGAGCTTCGCCGGTCTAAACCCTAGACGTAGAGCTGGGGCGCTCCGGTTTGAAAATGGAAACTGTTCTTCAATAAAGACTTTTGTACATTACTACCGGCTAGCGTTGGTCCTCTGTGAGCTGGGACCTGGAGCCAGCTCTGACAGTAAGCTCCATCTCACAAAAGTTTGCACCAAGAACCTCGCAACGTGAGTCGACGCAGCGAGGGCAGAGGAGTGGTGCTTCGCAAGCTCACACAAATCAGGCAAGATGACTACAGAACAGCAACTAACAGAACTGCGAAATGCAGTGAGTCAACTCAACGCGGAGGTACTGGCCTCCAAGAAAAGGGAAGAGGAAATGGATACCGCCTGCAGAGATCTCCGAGCCAGGTTGGAAGTGCTTTCTACACTGGGGCAACCGGGACCCAAATCAGAGGGCATTGGACTGGGGAGAAGGGGAGGCAGCCTGGTATCGCATTTCGACGGGAGTTTACAGCAGTACCCTAACTTCCGAGCAGACCTGCTGTTTGCGCTGGATCTGCTGGAAAAAGACTTTAGAGATGACCGAGAGAAAGTGGGGTTTATCTTGTCCCATTTGCATGGGGAGGCCAAAACGTGGCTGAGGAATTTATGGAGAGATAATGATCCGGCGCTCCAAAATGCGAATGCTTTCATTAAAGCGATGGATTCGTGTTTTTTATCAAAGATAGACATCGATATTGCCAGAAGAGACATACATGGGCTTAAACAAGGCAGAGCCAGTGTGAGGCAGTACCATGCCCGCTTTTTTGGATTAGTCCATGCACTGGGATGGGAGAAAGATTCTGCTCCAGTGAGAGACCTTTTTTGGGAAGGCTTGAATGGAAATGTGAAAGATGAGATTGCAAGGGGGGAGAGACCAAAGAGCACTCAGCAAGTGGTCCAGAGGGCGCTGGAGATTGGGGTGCGTCTGGAAGAACGTCCTTGGAACAGAGAAGAAGGACGTTGGGGACGGGCGCCAGCCAGAGCACCTCCCCTCTTTCCCAAAGATGCAGCGCGTGCGCAATCCACACCCTCGCAGGGAGGGGGAGAAGAACCGATGGAGATTGGAGGTGCCAGGGCTCAGTCAGCTACCAGAGCCTTAACACCAGGAGCAGTCAAAGCGAAGCCTCCTAGAGGGAACAGGAAGTGCTACATCTGCGACAGTGCTCAGCACATGGCGAAAGAGTGTCCCCAGAGGCTCCATAAGCACACTGCAGCCTCTGCAACAGTCACAGACGCAACTCAGCAGAGAGCATCACAGCAGGGAAACGACAGAGTCTGGCTGGAGGAAGAGGCACTGGGGTCCAGCCAGACAAGTCAATGAAGCAATCCCCAGCAATTTTGCAGCCCACAGACCCCCTCCCACCCAAACCAGTGGTGCAGCTTACAGTGTCGCTCCAACTGCCCAATGGACTCACTATGGAAGTCCCAATTACCATTGACTCTGGTAGTAACGCAGACTTTATAGGACTGGATTTCATTCAACAGCACAACGTAGCACTACTGCCAGCCACGCTGCCTCTGCAGGTTGTCACGGTGGATGGCAGGGAATTGCTGGGGGGGCAAGTGGTGCACCAAACGCCTCCCATGGTGATGCAAATTGGGAATCACCGAGAAGTCATCAGCTTCAATGTCACCCACCTGTCGGACACGCCTGTAGCATTGGGCATGAGTTGGCTGCACAGGCACAGCCCAGCCTTGGCGTGGTACCAGCGTCAACTGACCTTCGGCTCCTCCTACTGTGCGGAACATTGCATTCTGCCTAACCCGGAAGGGGAAGAGGATGACCCGCAGCTACAATTAGGCACACTGCAAGCAGTGCCTCGCAAGTATGCAGCGTTTTTGGAGGTTTTCTGCGAGAAAGAAGCGGACAAGCTGCCTCCCCACAGGCCCTATGACTGCAAGATTGACCTCCTGCCTGGGGCGACGCTGCCAACCGGGAAACTCTATTCCATGTCTGAAGACGAGCTGCAGGACCTCAGGGAGTTCATAGACCTCAACCTGAAACGCGGTTTCATCCAGGAGTCGAAGGCAGTGGGGGGCAGTCCTGTATTCTTTGTGAAGAAGAAGGACACGCCCCAAAAGAGGCTTGTAGTAGATTTCAGGATCTTAAATTCCAAGACCAAGCCCACGGCCTTTCCTATGCCCAAAATAGACGACCTGCTCGCAACGGTGAGGAAAGGACGCGTTTTCACGAAGTTGGATCTGCGAGGGGCGTACAACCTGATTCGCATACAAGAGGGCGACGAATGGAAGACTGCCATGTTCACGCCCCTGGGCACCTATGAATACAGAGTTATGCCCTTTGGATTACAAAATGGCTCCCACTGTTTTCAAGCCTTCATGCATCACGTTCTGGCGGGTCTCCTCTACAAGAAATGCGTCTGCTTCTTGGACGACATCCTGATATTCTCAGAATCAGAGGAGACCCACGAGGGAGACGTCAAGGAAGTTCTGCAGAGACTGCAGGAGCATAGGCTGTACGCCAAGCTGGAAAAGTGCCAGTTCGACAGGAAGGAGGTAGATTTCCTGGGCTACAAGTTGTCGGACAAGGGGCTCGCCATGGACAGCGCCAAGGTTCGCGCAGTGTTGGACTGGAAGAGCCCGCGCAATCGGAAGGAGGTCCAGCGGTTTGTGGGTTTCGCCAACTTTTACCGCAAGTTCATCAAGGGGTTCGCGATGCAGACAGCGGCCATTACCGACACGCTCAGCTCCAAGAAGAAGAAGTTCATCTGGACGGAGCAAGCGGAGCAGTCCTTTCAGACCCTCAAGCGTCTCTTCTCGTCCGAAGAGCAGCTACTGCACGTGAATCCCAGCAGACCGATGAGAGTTGAAACGGACGCCTCAGACAGAGCCGTGGGTGCAGTACTGTTGCAGCAAGACCCGCATGGGGTCTGGAGACCGTGTGCCTTCTACTCTCGAAAGCTCAGCAAGTCAGAGCAGAACTACACCATCTGGGACAGGGAGTTGCTCGCCATTCATGCAGCATTCAAGGCATGGCGGCACTTCCTCATCGGAGCCAAACACACAGTGCAGGTTCGCACGGACCATAAGAACCTGGAGTACTGGCGCACGGCAAGGTTCTTGAACCAGCGGCACATACGATGGGCGGAGTTCTTTGCGGATTTCGACTTCAGGATAGAGTACATCCCAGGCGACAACAACGTCATGGCAGATGCACTGTCCAGAAAGCCGCAATACCTCGAAGAGGCGGCACCAGCAGCGGCCAAGCACATTTTCGCACCGGAAGCGTGGGCGTGCGCCTCAGCAACCGTGGACCTGGAAGCTGTCCGTCGAGCGCTGCAGGAAGACCCCTTTGCACAGGCCAAGATGGAGGAGGTGCACAAGGGCACGGCGAAGGACGACGAGTTCCAGATACGCGACGGATTGCTCATCCGCAGAGGGGCCCTCTACGTACCGGGAGACGACCTCCGCGCGAAAGTACTGCAGCAGTTGCACGATGCACCCACCGCCGGGCACTTTGACAAAGAGAAGACGGCAGAATTAGTAGCCAGGGATTTTTGGTGGCCCAAGATGCGGGGGGAAGTCGCGGATTACGTCGCGAGGTGTGACACCTGCCAAAGGGCCAAGTCAGTGCACAAACCTCTGGCGGGACTGCTCGAACCGCTGCAGACCCCGAGCGAACCGTGGGAGAGGGTGGCCCTGGACTTTGTCACGGATTTACCCAGCTCGAGAGGCAAGACGGCAGTGCTAGTGGTGGTGGACATGTTCACCAAAATGGCCCACTTCATTCCGTGCGCGAAGGTGGCCACGGCGGAACAGACCGCCAAACTGTTCATAGACCACGTCTTCAGGGTGCACGGTCTGCCACGGTCTATCTTGTCCGACAGGGGGCGACAGTTCATCTCGAACTTCTGGCAGAAGCTGATGGGTTTCCTGAACGTCAAGATCAACTTAGCGTCGGCGAGACACCCGCAGACCAACGGACAAGCGGAGCGCGTCAACGCCATCATGCAGCAGTACCTGAGATGCTATGCAAATCAGCAGCCGGCAACATGGGTGGACTACCTGCCGCTCGCTGAGTTCGCTTACAACAACACGAAGCACGTGTCCACGGGGGTGACACCGTTCTTCGCCAACAACGGGAGGCATCCCAGAACCTTCCCGGGATTAGAGAGACTGGGGGAGGGGGAGCCACAGGCAGCGGAAGCCTTAGCGTCAGAATTGCAGGAAGTTCACGAATAGCTTCGGAGGCAGTTAGAACTTGCAAAGCACGCATACAAACTGCAGGCTGACAAACACAGAAGGGTTGGGGAGGACATACAGGTGGGAGACTGGGTTTGGTTAGCAGCCCAAGCAGTGCCGACCAGATCGTTAGCGAAGAAGAAACTCGGACATAAGCAGCTAGGACCTTACCAAGTCGAGGCACAGATCAATCCAGTGGCCTTCCGGTTGACACTTCCGGAGGGATCCAGAATGCACCCAGTGTTCCATAGGTCAGTGCTCACGCCCTACAAAGCACCTCACAGATTTCAGGCACAGGGCACGGCACCAGACCCGTATAGGGAGACGCCCACAAGGAGGGGGTCGCCAAGAGGGGAACCCATCAACCAGGTCACAGAGATTTTAGACTCGAGATGGGGGGAAGAGGGAGTAGAATATTTTCTCGCCAGCGAAGGTACCCCGGCCAGCGCCAACCGTTGGGTGCCGGACTATGCCTTGGACGAGCCTCTTCTCAAGGAAGAGTTTCATGCCTTGTTCCCGCACAGGCCCATGCCAGCCGCGTATTTTGACGACTGGCTTTTCACACCCACGCTTTCAGCCAGCACGTTCCAGGGGTTCACCTCGGACGAAGAACCGGCACTAGACACACGTTCCCCGGAGGGATCGCCCTCGGGGTCTGCCTCAGACCGCTCTTTTTGGTGGGACGATCGATCAGAGGAGCGGTGGAGCAGGAAGTGGCTGGGGGGTCCTTGGCAGGCAACGTCCCCAGAGGTGACTGGGGGAGAGATGGACATGGACGTGCTGGGGGAGGACCTTGGGTTCGAGCACGGCGGCACAGAGATGGAAGCAGAGGAAATCGAGGTCGGCGAGAGCACGGAGGACGAGCCGGACTTAACCGGCTGGATGCACGCCAAGGGGGACGAACTGTATCCGCCATTCACCCCCACAACGACGGAGCACCCAGCACCCACACCTGAAGGAGGGGAGGGGAAGGGGGGGCTTCGAGGGGGGGATGGATGTCAGGGGTTCAGGAGCAGAGGCACAGGATAGGGAGGAAATGGAGAGCGAGGGGGAGGAGTCCGAAGGAAATGTCAGCGATGACAGCGGTCCGAGGTCTCTGAGTCTTTCCAGTGAATCGGAGGATTCACAAAAAGGGGCTCCCATGGTCAGGGCAAGGGGAGTGCCCAGGGGGGCACTTCAGGAAGAAGGGGCCAGAGGGGACTCAGAGAGCAGCAGTTGGAAATCCGGACCAGCGTCCACACCAGAGTGCAGTAGGGGGGAGGAGTCCCAGGCATCGGGATCAGGCGGCGCGCTACCAGCGGGAGAACATGAGGCAGGATTGACCACGCCTCCGTCGGAGAGCGAGGAAACGGTCAAGAGGAAGGTTAAAAGCTGCGCGCGCGCGCCAAGTTTAAATGTACAGGAGAGCAGCACAGTTGGCAGCCCGGATAGGGAGCCGGGTCCTAAAGCCCGTCGAAGAGAGAGGGAGGAGTCAGGGGGGTCAACGTCTGCGTCGGAAGAGTCCAGGAAAGAAGGGACCCAGGGGGGTAGCAGGACCCAGAGGAGAAAGGAGAGAAGGAAGAGGTGGAGTAAGGTTAGAGTCTTAAACTGGTGTACAGGGGGCGGAGATTCAGATGGAGCTTCGCCGGTCTAAACCCTAGACGTAGAGCTGGGGCGCTCCGGTTTGAAAATGGAAACTGTTCTTCAATAAAGACTTTTGTACATTACTACCGGCTAGCGTTGGTCCTCTGTGAGCTGGGACCTGGAGCCAGCTCTGACAGGTAGGTTTATAAATACTTAAATATTTAATTAAATAAAGAAATGCCAGGGCTCTCCCTGCCTGAGACCCCGGGAGAGCTGTTGCCCGTCAGGGGAGACAGTATGGGATTACAATAAACAACAGTCTGACCTTGTCGAAGGCAGTTCACCATGAAGCAAGGGACTCCACGTAACTTGCTACTTGAGGGCTGTGAGACAGGAAGTCCCCACCCCAAATCTCACCTCATACATAAACACAGTAGATGGCCTTAGGCATGCCTGTTATTTTATTCTCTTTCGGACACTCAGCTTGAAATTTGAGGGTGTTATTAATACCAGCCCTTCCTTGCCAGTGGTTTGGTTAACTCTTCCTGCTGCTGCTGCTGCTGCTGCTGCAATGTATGCGAGGTGCTTTGAGCACTTTGGAAAAGCTCTGTATACAAGCATTATAATGGCGAATATTATAAAATACTTCTAAAAATGTCTAGAAATCTTATTTGTGTGCAAGTATTTTCCCTCTTCTGGGTGCCTCTTTGTAGTGTCGGAACTTGTTTTAAACATATGCTGCACACACACGAAAGTTGAATATCAGAGGCTATGTAGACCACATTTCAAATTGAAGTGAATGTGACACATGAGTTATTGCATACATATTGCATACATTGCTGTAATAACAGCATTACCATCCAGAATGGACAAATACATTGAATACACACATACATACATTGAATACAACAATACATACATTGTTTGTATGCAGTGGCTTGTAACTGTACAGTGATGTCCTGGGGTGGGGCTTCAGGGAATTGTTTCCTCAAATTCTGTCTCCAAACAATTTTCCTTTTTGCAAAATCCTTATTATTTTTGCATGCCATAAAGTCCTAGATGAGCATTTGGAGAGGAAATATTTTTGCCCTCGGGACAAATGCAATTGCTGCATGCTTGTTCATGGCATTCATATGTGAGAAACCACTCGATTTCCTTCTGCTGTATCTTCTAGCATAGGATATAATTAGAAGATATGATATAATATAGCAGAATATATTTTATAACATCTTATGATGTTATAACAACACTGCATCTTTCTCTTGCCATAAACATTTAAATTCTCTTTTCTTCTCATATACACTCGAACACTGTTTCAGAATGCTCATTATATTTTTCAAGGACAAAGTTGATGTATCCAAGCCCAAGGGCATTTGATAAACATTTGCCCAATGCTGTCAGTGTGCTCTTTGACAGTAGTGGTGTGAAAGCACAATTCTGAATGTGTTAGTGTTGCATGGAATGTTGTCTTCTCTTTCCCCATTCATTTGTAGTGGCGCCCACCCTGTGGAATGCCTTCCCATCAGATGTCAAATAAACAACTATCTGACATTTAGAAGACATCTGAAGGCAGCCCAGTTTAGAAAAGTTTTTAATGACTGATATTTTAATGTATTTTTAATCTTTTGTTGGAAGCCACCCATAGTGGCTGGGGAAACCCAGCCAGATAGGCGGGGTATAAATAAGTTGTTGTTGTTGTTGTTGTTGTTATCCCTGGCATCCAGAGCTGATCTCAAGTTAAATACAAAGTTTGCATTTGGAGTGCTAAAGTATGGTAGCTTACCATTACCAAGACAGTTAATATTGAACTAAGAATTTGGTGTGCTCCAATATCTTCTTTATGGGGACGCAGGTGGTGCTGTGGTCTAAATCACTGAGCCTTGGGCTTGCCGATCAGAAGGTCGGTGGTACGAATCCCCATGATGGGGTGAGCTCCCATAGCTCGGTCCCTGCTCCTGCCAACCTAGCAGTTAGAAAGCACGTAAAAGTGGATGTAGATAAATACATATTGCTCCAGTAGGAAAGTAAATGGCATTTCCGTGCGCTGCTCTGGTTTCAGTGTTCCATTGCACCAGAAGCGGCTTAGTCATGCTGGCCACATGACCTGGGAAAACCGCCGGACAAACGCCGGCTCCCTCGGCCTGTAAAGCAAGATGAGTGCTGCAACCCCAAAGTCGCCTGCAACTGGACTTAACTGTCAGGGGTCCTTTACCTTTACCTTTTTAATATCTTCTTTTAGAGTGGCTTGAGTTGTATTTTCCATGAAGTTTCATTGCATGTAACAAAACTTGAAACTAAATCATCTGGGGGAAAACTTGAATCCTAAACCCAGCAGGCACAATGATGCACAAATAGTAATGGGTCTTTGACCACCACAATCCCAGACCACAACACCACTGGGTCTCAGGGTCGAACCCCTACCCTGCTGCATGTTGAACTGGGAGAAATGTGCTTATTTCTCAACTGCACAAACTGGAACTCAACCCTTAGTGAGTATCTGGACTGATCTATAGCGACACCGAAGGCTATCCAAATAACCTTTCCAGTATGCATTATTGAACACAAGGCTCTGTGATCCAGATTCTGGAAATTAACTGCTGATGGCAGCATTAGCCTTCCCAGCCATTTGTAACCCATAATTTCAATTGTCTTTCCATCGTTGATCCGATACACACTTACAATAATTTCCACACACACACAAAACAGTGCACTGTTTGCTAAAAGGTCATCCTTCCTTCCAGGCACGTCACTCATTCTGGATTTTTAGAATTCAGTTAGAGCATAAACAAAGATAGCAGGGAAATAGCCAAATAGATCAGTTTACAATAAATTATCTGGAAGTTGGGGAATGGACAAATATCCAAAAGAAGGGGGAAAAGCAGGCATTTAAGTTACAAACTTGCCCCAGGCAGGTCTAACATGCATGCTGAGTCACTGCGACTATCATAAACACCACACCACAGGAAACCACTAACACTACCCATGACCAAAAAAAGAGTCTTGTCTTTCCAACATTCTCAGTATAATTGCTCTAATGAACTCACACAGCATTAGGAAAGTTTCCAGCATACAGTAGTAATTCACTATTAAAAACAACTAGCCACATACAATAGGGCCCTGTGTTTTCATGCTATTAGGAAAGCATTTCATCACAACCTGGGCAGCGATACAGTATGGAGTAAATGACAGGCACATGCAGGTGGAAAACTATCTACAGTCAGCCATAAAACATGACATAACTCTTGTCAGAGACAGATTAAGACCACAAGGTCTACTTCATCCAGAATTCTAGGTCTCCCTGAAGGATTAGTCACCTAGTTTTAAGGAAAGCCATTTGGCAAGTCTTTTTGGGTTAAAGGCTGTTTCTGAACGTTTCAGCATTGCTGCTTTTCTAGAAAAAAAAGGTGATTTGACTAGACATTTGGCTGGATATACGTTCATAACACTGGTCAACAACAGATTTGTTGTCTGCATTTTTTCAGTTGATTTAGGACGAATCTGATGCGCTGAATCCAAAAATCACATTGGTTTTGCTCAATCAGGTCAAGTTTTTGAGCTATGGCCACATGTCTTTTTTTAACGTTTTTGTTCACATGTACGCTTGTGTGGAGCATTTTAGAAGAAGTTGGTGGGGGTAAAATGCCATGTCGAATAATTGTTTTGATTAGAAATGATTATTTTAATGACAAGAAGTATTCAGGTCCGATAGTTCTGGGTGATTATGTCGAAAAGGGATCAGTTTGAAGTCATAAAACCTCGAAATCTTCCATAAATTGGTGCAGCAAAGCATAAAGTTGGGGGATCAAAACTAAGTTAATGGGGCAGCCGCCCCACGAAGTATCCTGATCTTCAATCAGCACGTCGTCCTGTAGCTCATTGTGATGAAATTCCAGTGCCTATCTTCGGAGAACTTCCTGACATTAGTGACGAAGATGCCTCCAGTGTCGAAGGACATGAAGAAGAAAAAGTGGTTCTTGAAGATGATGCTCCACATCCATTTTCCCAAAAGGAGTTGAATGATCTAGTTCGTGATCTCAGCTTGTCAAAGGACTCTGCCGAACTGTTGGCATCCAGATTGAAGGAAAAAAACTCCTGTCTGACAGTGCTCGCATCAGCTTCTTCCACAACAGGCATCAAGAGTACCTCCATTTTTTCTCGGAAGAGAAGGACTTGGTGTACTGTGCAGATATTGCGCAGCTTCTGCTCAAGCTTGGAGTGCCACAGTATGAACCCAAAGATTGGAGACTCTTCATTGACAGCACCAAGCAATCACTGAAATGTGTTCTGCTACACAACGGCAACCAGTTTGCCTCTATACCCCTGGCTCACTTGAGTACACTGAAGGAGAACTATGAAGTGGTGAAGTATGTGCTGGAGAAAATTGGTTATGATCAGCATAAGTGGTTTATTTGTGTTGACCTGAAGATGGTGAACTTTTTGTTGGGACAACAGTCTGGCTTCACCAAGTACCCATGTTTTCTGTGCATGTGGGATAGTAGGGACCGTGCTCAGCATTACACGAAGAAGGACTGGCCTGTGTGGGAGGAATTGGTGCCTCGCAAAAAAAGGAACATCATCAACGACCCTCTGATGGACAGAGACAGAATACTCTTCCCACCACTGCACACCAAGCTCGGCTTAATCAAGCAGTTCACCAAGGCTCTGGACAAGGATGGTGACTGCTTCACTTACTTGTGTCAGGCTTTTCCAGGATTGACCATGGAGAAGTTGAAAGCTGGCATCTTTGACCGTCCTCAGATCTGTCAGCTCATCAGAAATCCAGAGTTCAGAAAGTCAATGAACGAAGTGGAACTGGAAGCATGGAAGGCATTTGTTCTGGTAGTGAAGAACTTTCTTGGCAACAATAAGGCCAGTAACTACGCAGAACTTGTCAACAACATGCTGACTGCTTTCAGAAGCCTGGGCTGCAACATGAGCGTCAAGATGCACTACCTATTTTCACATATGGACCGGTTTCCTGAGAACCTGGATTCAATGAGTGATGAGCAGGGGGAGAGATTCCATCAGGACATGAAAGAAATGGAGACCAGGTATCAGGGTCGCTAGGACGCAGTCATGATGGCTGACTACTGTTGGACTCTGAAGAGAGACCTCCCTGCCGCTGAGCATTCCAGGAGTTCCAAGAAATAGAAGTTCAAGCCCTGAAGTTTGAAAAATGGTGAAGCAACATGCAATTTATGTGCACTTAGGTTTATCAATGCCCACCATTCAGTTTACAGTAAACCTGACCTGATGGAGAGAAATGGATGCCATTTCCTGATTCAGCAGTGCAAAAATACCCTAAATCAGTTGTAGAAATCTAGACAACATTCAAAAAGTAAAAAATTGTTGCCCAGTGTAATAAGAGGTGGAACCAACACCAAACTCCAAGTTTATAAATCTAATTTGAATTATCCTTACTTTCTGTTTACACCCACACTAAACATCTAAAAGGGATGCGGGTGGCACTGTGGTCTATACCACAGAGCCTAGGGCTTGCCAATCAGAAGGCTGGCGGTTCGAATCCCCGCAATGGGGTGAGCACCTGTTGCTCGGTCCCTGCTCCTGCCCACCTAGCTGTTCAAAAGCACGTCAAAGTGCAAGTAGATAAATAGGTACCGCTCTGGTGGGAAGGTAAACGGCCTTTCCGTGCGCTGCTCTAGTTTTGCCAGAAGCAGTTTAGTCATGCTGGCCACATGACCCGGAAGCTGTCTGCGGACAAACGCCGGCTCCCTTCGCCTATAGAGCGAGATGAGCACGCAACCCCAGAGTCGTCTGCGACTAGACCTAATGGTCAGGGGTACCTTTATCTTTACCTTCAAACATCTAAAGCACCCTCATACCACTTTAGCAGTGATTGTTTCCCCCAATCCTTCCTGGGAACTTTAATGCTAAAAATTGCAGCCTCTGCCTTAACAAACTCCAGCTCCTGTGATTCTCTCGTGGCAACCAACACTATTAAAGTGGTATAAGAGTGCATCCTGTGAATCTTGTCTTTCAGTAGTTTTTCTTCTGCTGCTGCAGCCTTTCACTGAATCGAAGGGTTGTGGTTTTAAATGCTCACTTTAACTTCTGAGAAAATGGCAATAATGCCTTCAATTGTTTCAGTCTTTGTTTTACAGATCAACCTACAAATCTGAAGAGTCTGTAGTGAATTTTAAAGTAAGTCTTCCCTCACTCAGATTTCACCTCTGCACAACTGATGGTGTAAACTATTATTGTAGGCAGTAACTTTGCTACCTGAAAGTGGATATAGTTCTCAAGTCAAAGGAAATGGAAAGAGAGGAAAACAAGCAAAGATGAATCCCCAACACTTGCTCCTATTCCTGTCCAAGTTGGCCTGTTCTCCTTCCCAACTCCCATAGGGTCATCTACCACCAACTGACGCAGGTGGCGCTGTGGGTAAAACCTCAGCGCCTAGGACTTGCCGATCGCAAGTCACCTCCGGGTGCAAGTAGATAAATAGGGACTGCTTACCAGCGGGAAGGTAAACGGCGTTCCGTGTGCTGCACTGGCTCGCCAGATGCAGCTTGTCACGCTGGCCATGTGACCCGGAAGTGTCTGCGGACAGCGCTGGCTCCCGGCCTATAGAGTGAGATGAGCGCACAACCCTAGAGTCTGTCAAGACTGGTGTCCTGTGTCTTCATTTCTTCCTGGGAGGGGGCGGGAACTCGCCACGCAATCCTGGGCTAGACAGTCCAATGAACTGGTGCTGTATGAAACTGCTGCCTATTGTACCTATGTTTCACATGTCAGGTGAAGAGGCAGCTATAATATACATCTGCTGTTCAAAATACCCTTCTATGTTTTCAATCAATGGGTGGAGGCAAGTGGGATGGCACCAGTGTTTCCTGCCCGACTACTCCATCCCAAGCTCTGCACGTTGACCAGAACCTAGCAACAGAGCCTGAATGCATAAAGCTTTTGCCTGCATAGGTCCTGTCCTTGTAATTAAGTATCCTGTTGGGTCCCTAGGTCCCAATTCACATACAGTTTTACTCATGGGAGTCTATTTTTCTCTTTCACCCAACATGCAATAGTTGAGGTCAGGCCTTGCAAGGTCAGGGAATGGGGGCAAGTGCAAGAACCCAAGTGAACAAGAGAAAAAGGAATATTGGCTAATTCTGAGCATTGCAGAACCTTTCCCCTCTGTTTTATTTTTGGCATAGCTGCCAGTAGAGCACTTTGCGGCCTTAGAAGAAGCACTCTGGAGCGCAGTGGCCTTAAGCTGGTATCTTAATTCATCCTTATAGCCAGCCATTTGTCAGGCTTACATACCTTTGTCATAAGTATTAAAAAGCCAACGGAAAGCAAAGCACTCTCCACTGCTTTGTGTCTCTTTTTACTTCAAATGTTAGTTTAATATGATCCAGCTTCCTCTAAAAAGACCGTTGAGGATTCTGCCATTAGATAAATGGCCATCATCAATTTATGCAGTAAGTGGAACAATTGATCTCCGAGGTAGCAGTAAATCACCGCCTGTATACCAAAGATAATATATGTTTATTTGGTCTCCTCTCCTCTCCTCTCTTACAGACTCCCTGTGACAACAGGGCTGGATTAATCATTATACTATAGACACAATAGTGTTGATACACCTGCTGTGAGGAAATTATCTGGGAGCATTCTGGCATGAAGAGGTGTGCATGTTGCACCTTGTAAAATTCTCCACAGACTTGACCATGGTTGTGAGGAGCACATCAGTTTCCTTTAGAGGACAAGAACAGGAGCCACCTGTTGTGGTTGTTACACTTAGACACCTGTAGAGTCGGCTGTTACATTTTACTTTGCTATTCCAGAATCAGGATGATAATAATAGATCCTGAGAGCTACAAAACACCCTTTTACTGTAGGCTCCCTACTGCGTTATGGGGTGGAATACAATCTTCCTTTTGCAGGTGTGAAAAATATCGAAAGGTGAGGAAACTTTTCACTTTTACCTCTCCACTGTACTTTCTTACACAATTTGTGTTAGGGCCAATGGAGGCTTTCCTTCTGGGGCTGAGAGCAGGTGATTTTCACCTGGATCCCAAAGCATCTCCCCTGCATACTGTGCACAGTCCCAATCCTGCTGCCCCCTGCAACTTAATAAGCAATATGAATGCCTTTAAAAAGTAAGTGCATTAATCGAATTCCACGCAAGTAATATAACCAGTAGTTTTGTCTATGCTTGAGTAAGGTGTGGCTGTGCTCTGCTATAAAGTCACTGTAGGGGTATAGTAAGATGCCTTATGAATTACTGGTCTATCTAGCTCACTGTTTTCTACACGGATCAGCAGTGGCTGTCTTGGTTTTCAGAAAGGTCTTTCCTGGCCCTCCCTTGAGATGTCAGGGATCAAACCTTGGACCGGCATACAAAGTGGATGTAACGCAGCAGTACTGAATAGTAGTTTTGTTTTTAAAAAATACATTTGTGCGTCGAGGTCCCCAAGACACCCCGAATAAGAACACAACGACACTTGATTTTTGTTTAAGGGTTTTGGCATAATTTTGGCCACAGCTTTATTAAAAATACAGCAATGTGAGTGGTTGCTTAGGCATTGGTAGCGACTAACTGACCCCGCATGGGGACAGTCTGACATTCGCACCCCCCACGAAGTCAGAAATGATAAGTCACCTGGGGAGAGAGACGGGGCTGGGAACCATGCCTCACCTCTCCCCAGAATGCTCCCAGGGGCTCTTGCGTGGCCCTAGCTCCTTGCCAGGGGGTTTGGACAAAAGCATGGGGAGCCCCTGGGTTCCTTTAATGGAAAACCCTTGCAGCAGCAGCAGCATTTTGGAGGGACAGGCACAGCCAAATCCATACCCCTCCACCAACCAATTCCCAAACCAATGCCTAACCGCAACCTTACAAGTTGTGACGATTTGCTACGCAGTAGGCAAAAACCAAATGGCACCAGCCAATCAGCCAAATGGACAAAATTCCTACCAGGCCCCTGCCCCAAAGCAGACGACCCCATGACAGGTATAGCAAGGTCAAGCAAACAGCCTAAGATTAGGGAGGGAGGGCGGGTGATCCGAAGCATGCAGCGAAAGTGGAAGCCATCACTGCGTGCAATGTATTTAACAAACAGGGCTGTCAATCAATAAATGACAACATATAAATCTCCCCAATAACAGCCCGCCCCTGCTTAAAGATGGCCAAACTCTTTTGCCCAGCAACAGTGAGGTGTCTTGCCAGCCCCCACCGCAACACGTGCTCTCCATGAGGGAGAACACGCTTTATCATTTACTTTTCATCCATGTTGAAACCACTGTGGCATACAAAGAGTACCCAGCTCTTGTTTTACATTGTGTGCCTCCAGATTGTAGCCTGTTCCTTTGTTTTGATTTATTCTTACTGAAATAGTGACAACTGTTAAGTCTAATCTGTTTTAACAGTAGTCTCTACAGTAAAGGGGACACAATGAAGAAATGAAATAAATAGTTGCAGTGTGGAATCGTATCATTGTAGAGTTGGAAGGGGCCATCCTGAGTTAGGGTGTTGATATTTAAACAAGGCCGATTACAAACTGTTCATTCTCAGTGGCTAAAAGTATTGCAGAAGCAGGCAACTATCCTGGACCTTTCCTGTAACGTCTGCTTTTTGTATTTATTTATTCAAACGATGTTAATTTAAATTCATTTTGCAGACCAACCGCACATATTTTTCTTCTTCTTCCTATAATACAGTTTAGATTTTCTTAGTGCTGGATATATGTGAATTAACATATAAATTTGCTTTTATTGATGGACAGGGACAGTGAAAACACACCATTACTGTTGCAAAAGATCCTCTGGAATCTAGAGAACTTCTATATGTTAAAGAATTAGTATGACAATCATTGCACATTTATTTGCAGCAGGAATGTGTCTCAGTTTCTGGAAGGTGCAGCTATGGTTCCTAAAACTTCTGTCATCTCTTCCTTCTTATTCTTCCTTTTGTCTGTAGGTGAAGGTAAAAGCTGGTTATGTTTCTATCATGAGCTCACTTCAAAGAATCAAAATAAATAGAGGCGAAATGGAATTATGCCATGTGGATCTTATTAAATTTTGCAGCTGGAATTTTAATTGATCCCTGGCAGTAGCTTGAAACTGAACTCAGATTTCATAGCTTTAACCAACATGGCATAAAGCTGATGTGATAATTTTTTTCCCCGGCTTCCTGAATGTTGGGAAATGAAACTTTCAAACTTTCACATTCACTTTCTTCCACGCCTCTCTCCCCAAATACCAATATTCAAGGGCTTGACGTATATTTTCAGAATCAAATAAAGACTAGTCAATACAAAACACTTGTCCAGTTCAGATGTAATGAGAAACCATAGTTTTCTGTTACTTTCAGACTGATTTGCTGAAAGGTTCAAGCTCATGTGTGCCAACATCCTTCTCTTTTGCATACCAGAGTAAGATATTGGAAGCTTCCCCTTTCACTGTCCCCTTTCACTGTTCCCTGTGACATTGAGCTCAGGTGACTGTAATTTGCTCTAAAATGTGGTTTTAGAATTTAACTTGGCTTGTTTTCATTGATCATTGTTTTAACAAACCACAGTTTCCTGGTTTTGAATGTCACATGAAACTGTGGTTTGTTTAAAATCAAAATACAAAACATCCTACCTTGTTATTATGGGCACAGAATAAGCGGAAAGGGAGAGGAAGCTTCTGGACCTGAAGCTTGACACATATAAGTATGCATCTAAACCAGTAGGATCATACCCATTAGCTGTGCCTTCCCCCACTTGTGTTTAGCATAACAGGACATTGTTCCCAGTTTTGTGTATCCAGACCTTATGAATGTTCAATTTGAATGTGCATTGACTCTATGCAGGTGTTATGCTGAATACATGAGAGGGGGGCAGAGGAAGCAAGTATGTGTGCTCAGGCTACACACAGCTCCTGTTTTTGTTGTTGTTGTTGCTGCTGCTACTTGCAGTTATATTCCGGTGCTTGCTTTTTCACTACACACAGTTTCCCATTCAGCTGATGCTTCTTTCCTCTTTTAATAGCCACTTGCCCCCTTAATCTTCATTACTCTTCAAGTTGCATAGTTATATTTAAGTTTCTCACATATAATTTACATTCCAAGAGTTGTAGTTTTTTCACTTTTGCTACTGTATTAAGCAGCCACATCAATTTATCAGCATTTTGTCTTGGGAGCCCTTGACATGAATATACACAGAAAAGTGCTAGAAAACATAGCAGAAAAATGTTTGTTGGAACTGGTTACATTAAGTTTCTCTGTGTGTCCTTAAGAGGAACATAATTATCAACCAGAATTTGCACATTTTCAATCATTTGCTGCTGCCACCGTCCTGCTATCACTTTGAAAAATGAGGAGAAATGAGTTGTGTCATTGATATTGACAGTATCAGTCACAGGACTGTCATCAAATTAAGAAGGACCATCTTCAAGAATGAACGATCCATGGCTGTCGATGTTCACTCTGCTCCTCCACATTTCACTATGACAAAGTGTCTCGTTGGACAGGCTAAAGTGGCATGGAATTATCTCTCCTGCGTTGGTCACCATCAAATAATTCATGATGAAATATCTGCTGGAAAAAACAGACTGACAGGCTATAATGGGAGATGTGGTGAGATTTTCTCTTCCTAAATTAATTTATGTGTGCTTGTTGTCTTAACAGCTCCTAATGTGTAACCTGTACCCGGCATATACACAAGTTTCTATGTTACAGTGGTACCTTGGGTTAAGAACTTAATTCATTCTGGAGGTCTGTTCTTAACCTGAAACTGTTCTTAACCTGAGGTACCACTTTAGCTAATGGGGCCTTCCGCCGCCGCCCTGCCACCCTGCCACCGCCGCCGTACAATTTCTGTTCTCATCCTGAAGCAAAGTTATTAATCTGAGATACTATTTCTGGGTTAGCGGAGTCTGTAACCTGAAGTGTCTGTAACCTGAAGCGTCTGTAACCCAAGGTACCACTGTACTGTTATCAAATTTAGTCTTAATTCCTAGAAGGCACATAAAAACTGATTACCTTTGACACGTGTGATGTATACTTTTTAGGAGCCACACCTTCTTGGAATTGTAAGTTTTTTGAACTGTTGCAATGTTGAATTTTAAGTTGTTGTAACCTACTCTGGGATATTAAGGTGATGATGATGTTTTACAAAAATTGCAGATGGTCATGTTGGTCTAGTAAAAAAAAAAAAGACAAGAGTAGTATCATGCTACCTTGATGAAATTCACATTACCCACACCAAACACCCAATGCACATTAAAAGCATACGACTTACTACAAAGAATCTTGGTTCAGTGGCTATGCTCTTGTTCTTGCATCCAAGCAAAAGTTTCCCAGGGTTGGCTGTTTCTTAGTGCTTTTTCTTGTTCTAAGTTGGCTGAAGCTCGAGTGCTAAAGGTTAAAGAAAATCCAAATCATTTCCACACACACCCTCCAAAGTCATTACATGGTATAATTAATATTATTAATAAATGGTCTGTGGCTTCAGCATTACTACATCTAAGAATCCAAAGGACTGATATCTTGTGAGAGGGAACATACCTCCCCTGGCCAATTCTAAATTGGATTATTGCAACACATATTCAAATACCCTTGAAGATACATTTGTGCCTCAGCCTTCAGCCAAAAAGGCTCCCAGGATGCCTCCAGTTGACCTGTTTATTGTGCCTGCATTCTGATTTGTTTGCACAAAGTTGTCACAGAGGTTACACAGTACCCACTGTTTACTGAGCATTCATCCTTGTTTGTTTTTATGGGGGTTATGCAACTTCCCACCAACTGAGTGTCAACTCACATTTTCTAGTGTTCTTTTCTTCATCATTTTCCTTACAATAAAAAAACTCTCTTTTTAAAGATAGACCTGTTGCCTAAGAGTCCCTGAGTACTTTAATCCACTTTAATTGCACAAACCTAAATTTGCTGCTATGTGAATGAAACCCCTATGCAAAATAGAGACGGTCTGGACAGGATTCCAGAGAAAAGTTTATATAAGATCAATAAAGCCAAGGCTTACAAACTAAGAGACACAACAGCAAAGGGGAAAGGGTCTGAGGTTCTGTTGTCTGTATTCCTGCCTTAGGAATCAATAAGGCACAAGTGGTAGTTCTTATAGAATGAGCAATTGGAATAGCAATGGCTCAAGAGAGAAGGAACCCTAATTTGTTTCAGAGAGTTGAAGGACATTCCAGACAAGTGATGCAGCAGGAATGGGTAACCAGCAAAACACACACAAACAGGTACACACCTCCCCTGCCTTTCCAATAATGAAGGACTGTGCTTGAGCAAAAACTCTCCTCTGAATAGAAGGACTACTTCTAGTTATGGAAGGTCAGAATTAGATACCAGTGACAGGAATGAAGGCCTTCTTATCATTCTTGACAGGGTGAATGCATTATTCAAATGACAAAATCTCTATAGACATCTGTAATTTGGGGTAACACTCACAGGGACAGTCTTAACCAGTTTCACCTGTTGCTCATTTGTAATAAATAATGGCCAAGAGCAAACAATTTAAGATATTCCAGCAGAGTTTTAACTGTGCTGTGATATCTAATAGATCTAATAGGTCAAAGGCTTTACTGAAATATTTAACTTTCCGGGAATCTGAAATCAGAATGTGGCAGTTTTAGGCTTTATAAAAATGGAGCTGACCCTTTTAACTAATTTACTTGTACTCTAGAGAAGGCTGTGAAATGTACACAAAGCATAATTCCTGTGGAAGGAGAGTGCTGTGCGTGATGATATGCCTGTTTGGGGAACACAAGACATTGTTAAAGTATCTCATTATCTGGGCATTTGTCATTTACCAGATTTTTACAGTTAGCTTCAAAGAAGGAGTAAACCCAGATCTAAGCTACAGGTTTTCCAGGAGCTCTCTATCAGGAACTTTATATCTTGGGCCCTTTAACTAGTAATCTCTGCATGACCACGAAGGCTGAACTAAAGCCAGATTCTCTGGCTCACAATATAATATGTGACTAACTATATTTTAAATCTTTTATTCTGTTTTTAAGCCCTTTATGTCACTGGCACTTCAGAGGATTCCGCCGCCGTGTGTTTTGGAACTGGCGACGGAACAAAAACCACCTCTCAAATTCTGAACGTCTTTCAACTAAAATAAAACTGATCCCTAATCTGACCCAAATTCATTCAAGAGGTCAAGGTAGGGAGGGTTTGGGCTCGCAATGTTCATTTACGGTTTGCATTCCAAATGTCGTCTCCTCTGAGCAATCATTTAAACAGCATTTAAGCATGAAGCAAAGCCTTGATCACTTCCAGATAGCAGGCTGAAAAGAAAAGACCACCTGTTCATAATGCAGTTACCTGACAAATCCATAGCATTCAACACTTTTGTCTTCCATCCATCAGCCAGTCTCTCAAGAGCTTTTTGATTGTGCTGTGCAAATGCAAAGCCATAAAGACTTTCCCTTGCATCTCCAGACTGTCTGAGCAGCATAATGTTTAACAGACAAAGATTATGCTTCCTTCAATATTTATTTTAGATTCCAGCACAGAAATATATACCATTAAAGAAGAGCAGAAAAGCACCAGAGGTATAGTAAGATATTGCCACTCTCCTTCACTATATTACTTTTCAATATAATATGTTAAAAACAAATCACACCAGTAACAGGGATGCTGCACTGATGCACTTACTGCCGTTGGGAATACTTTCTGTTGTAGGCTAACTCTCAGTGAACATAGGTGAGCATAGAGCAAACCTTCACAAAGAATTACACCGGGATATCTTGTGTGTATTCTTCAAAGTACCAGGAATCAAATCACTTTCCCAGAAAAGAAGAAACAAAATCAGCTTTTGATGGCATGAAAGAATATATTTTATTAATATGGTTCTACCAAACTTACTCTTCTAGAGTACAATATTCACTTTTGAAGGTGATTTTACACAGCAAATTTGCTGGATCTCTGTTGCATGTTTCTTTGGAAATGTAGCACTGAGAGGGTTTGTGAGGTCCTGTTTTGGGTACACAAGCTACATGAGTAAGAACTGCTATGGAGAGAGGCAGGATCCTTCCATCAGTTTCCCTGGGGGTATGGAATGAAACAACGGCCCCCGCTATCAGCAGTCCTGGTTTATAATTTCCCCTGTCTATTGACCAAAAGATAGGTGAAATCATGGATCTCTCCTCCATTTCCCCTGATCTCTTGACCCCACTCTCCTGTTTAACTGCTGTGCTCTTTTAAGGAGATTGTTCATTATATTGCATATTTTTTATCACGGACATTTGTATTTTAATGTTTTGATGAGATGGCTGTATTGTGTGTTCTCATTCTGGTGCATTTTTAATTTTTCTGTATTTTAACAATATCGTGCAATTGGCTTTCATGTTTTGTAAATGGCTTAAAAGTCATATTGGCATTAAGCCAAACTAGTTAATTAAAAATGATACTTCTTTTGTGTGATATCTTGAGCATATGGAAAGGCTGCTAACTCATCGTTTTAATTAACAGGTAAATGTACAAACTGTAAGAATATAAGGGCATGCAGTGGTTATATGCCAAGTAGTGCACAATCGCAGACATGGCGTCCTTTTCAAATGCTAATGAATTTTCAGACATTGACTGTGTAAAGTGAGCCCTGAAATGAAAGCTTTAAAAGGCAGTCAGGGTGCAATATTAGCCACTCTAGAGCTATGGAAGAAGCACAAAATGCCCTTTCTAGTGATCTTAGTGATATGGGAACAGCCGTCGCGGCTGCTCCCATATCACTAACGCTGTGTGTGCCCTACTTGTTGACACCAAGCTTTCATCTATACTAACAACTTTAGTGCTTCGCTATGAGCTAAGGCACTTTGTATGTCTGAATGGTGGGGACCAGGAATCCTAAAACAGGTTTCCTGAAATCATCTGGACATACCATTAGGAACTCAAAGCAGAGGATGACAAACAACACACCTTTTAACTTGAGTGGACTCTGGAGCTTCTACTATGTCATTCTTCGTTTATTCTGTCTGATGTCTCCACCTTCTCCCTTTCATCCCACAAATGTATGATTGAGAAGATATTCACATACAAGTAGAGTTGCCACTGACATTTTGCCCAGTATAAAAAAATTAAGGAAACCAAAAAGTTCCTCTTCCAGAAAAACCACCAAAATGGAAGCCCAATGAAATTTATTGAGTGGGCATGCCTCCCCCGATTTTCACTGGATTTCGCTTACAATGAAGTTCATAGTGAATTTGGTGCCCCTGCTCCCTCTGACAAAATATCTGATTAATTTCAAGAGAAGCTTATGATCTGCAAAATCTCCTAGGATGGTTTTTTTTGGTATACAGGAGAAATCTACAGGAGAAATTGACTCTTTGCAGCTGAAACTAACTATGGTGACCCTGTGTCCTCTGTTTGAATGAGATACCTATTTTTAATATATATATTTATTAAAGATTTCTTGCTTTACAAAAGTATATGCAATGTCTCTTTTTTCAAGTTACATTTTCTACAGATCAGTTTCATTTCTTGAGAAGTTAGTGTTATTTGAAGGAAATTTGGAAGATAAAGCACCATAAAGTTAAGAGCTGGGCCTTTGAACCTGCCAATCAACAGCTAGAACCCAACAAAAAACTGAGCAGGCATCCGGGTCATCCGGTTGCAGTCTTCCCCACTGTGGTGAGATGTATTGTATTTCTGTTCTAAAAATCAGGTATTTCTCAATTTGAAAATAGACCTATACATTAGCATATGTAAATTTATTCAATTTTCTGCTGGGGTGTGTGACAGGTATCCTCTTGATAATGCGAAAGTGACCTTCCTAAAATGGCCATCCTAAAACTGACCTTGGAAGATGGGCTTCAACATTTCGCTCTATACAAAACAACAGTTACCCATTGTTTTTCCACAGGCATTTTTTCTGAGGTAATTTTGGAGATAGCAGAACTAACAAATCAGAAGGCCTCAAGTTCAGATGGGAAAGCTGACATGGCATTTGTGAATATACTTCTTTGCTAAGATGATTGACAGTATGCCTGTTATGTGCATAAAATCACCTATTTCTATAAATGCTGACTTAGTTGTCAGGAGCAGTTTTGCCATTCTTTTTTTGCCTTGCGTCATGTAAGATTCCTTTAAACAACTTTATAAACACACACACCAAAAAAATAAATAAAACCCCAGCCATAATCCATTTGATTTTCTTTCTTCCCAAGGGGACATCTTTTGACAGATGATAAATAGCAACTGCTGACAATCATCAATGTGAAGCTATCACGCTTTTACATTAAATACAAAAACAGAGTTGTGAAGTCACTGGGGATGAGACTTTTGACACATAAGAGACAAATATATAATCCACAGAACTAAATCACTGTTGGGATCTAAGCAACTACAACAAAGCACAGCTGCTTTTAGAATCTCACAAAGTCAAACTAAAGCTAACTTTGATAGTTGGAATCTTATGCATGATCTTGTCCAGTATTCCATGCTGTCAAATCATAAGCATGCCAATAAATACACATGTCTTCTTAGGTGGCTTTTATTTTTTACTTTTTGGCATTTAACTTGGGTAGAAGGACTTTTCCATAAATTGTCTTAGAGTCAACAGAAGAGACCCAGACATATGAAGATGACTCTTGTTGCCTTCCTTAACAATTAGCGAATTTGCAGAACACACTTTCAGACTTCCAAATACACCTTTCTTTCTCATTGGCAAAAGGATGATGTTGGAAAATGAAATGTGGGGAAATTACTCCCCATGCAATGGAAGCAGGTAGAGGGATGTCAAATCCAGAATAGGATTTCAGTGGGCTTCTGACCTGTATCCCACTGTGCTCCCATTCTGGATTGGGGGTCCCACCCCAGCTGAATAAAAAATGGTCATCGCATCTACTTTGGTGCTAGAATTATCACTCAAAATGCAACCTGACATTCTGGATGCACTACCAGATAGATGATCCACAACAATGTCTCTAATGGCTCCAGCCACCTGTTTTGGCTGAGTGATAGGACCATCGTTCACCAACAGCTGACCACCAACAGCACTGGTCAAGTGAATAAGAAATTGATTCTTCGGCATGAAAGGAGGAGGCATGTTCTGTTCAAAGTTCTATGGCCATTTGTTTATTTAGATGGCAATTGTACATTTACAGCCAATGTATATATCCTTTTTGAGTTCAACACTGAAATTATCTGCCTTTTTTGGGGGGGGGGATAGTCTGCCCTTGTAGTTTCAATTATAACTTCTGAAATATTTTGCCATTTTTAAATTATTGTTATTTCACAATTTTATTTGTTTTTAAATGAATACATTAAACATTTATCCAGCAGTACATCTAATGGTATTTGTTTTATCCATTAACTCTAGATATTAAACTTACACATTCAACATTCAAACATATTACTGAATATAACCTCCTCATTGAGGGGTTGGTATAACAGGGTCTTGATTTTGGCCATTAACATAGTTAAAGAAAGCAGTACATGTTTTTTGGAAGGTGTCTCTATTCGTTATACCTTTAATTGCCCTCCTGCATCTGGTAAGACGCTCAGACATGGCTGTATCGCATATATTATTTTCCCATATGTTCAGGGGTATTTCACTCTGGTTCTTCCATTGTTGTTCTATCGCTAATCAGGCTGCAGTCTGTAAGAAGCCTACTAGTTCTCTGTGGGGCACCATCGTAGGAAGAAATCCTGGTTTAAGACAGGACTGACCTTAATAATTAAAATGACAGAAACTATCTTCGGACATAGACTTGGGTTCTGCCATTTTTATTATTAAGACCAGTCCTATCTTAAACTGGGATTTCTTCCTACTATTGCACCTGAGAGGTCATCAGCTGCTCATGGCTCTCTATTTATGTGCACAATGTAAGAGAGCAAGTAAAGTATTTGAACCAGATGTAAATTGATACCAAGAGTCTGGTTGCCTGTAGTTCTGACCAGAGTTTGGGGCTGATTCAAAAGTTTGAACTTCTCAGCAAATCAAGCCTGTATATCATTGTTAGAGACTGTCCAATAGCTGCACTTTATAACCCGTTAGGGCTAGGTCCATAGATGAAAAAAACAAATCCCTGATACTGATGGCCAGAATTCTATCTAGATTTGAATTTACTTCTTGTGCCAAATGAAGGTAGGAGCCATAGAGTTGCATTAGATCGTTTGCTTTGGATGTATAAAGTTACAGGTTCAACTCCTCCAGCCTCTAGTAAAAGGCACTCAGGCAAGAAAACTGAGAAGGTTGTCTGCTTGAGACTGCAAAGAACACGGAGAAATTTGAAATAAATAGATAGGTTGTTGGTTGATATTATTATCAAAAATGGAACTTTTTATTTATTTATTCAAAATATGTGGGGTATGAGTGTGACAAGGTGCAGCACCCATTCTCTTGTCTTCTACCAAGTGTGTGCCTTAGCCTGTTTTTGACTCTCACCCCTATGCAGCACAGAAAATTCTCCCTTCTTTATGCAGCAACTGGTCTCCCCGGTAGAGGAGCCACTTTGGATTGCTGGGGGCTTGTCATTTTTGTAATGTTCCCTGACCCTAACAGCAATAAAAAGTAGAAAACTAGTAGAGGATGAAGGAAGGTTCTAGTCAAACTACTGCCGGCTACTTCTTTTCTAAAATAGACATAATATTCATTCATTCAAATTTAAATTTTATTCCTACGTTGGATTCTCCATTATCAGTTAAACATTAATTACTACAATAATTTTCAAAAGCAGGTATAACTTTTTTGCTTGTGAAAAGATCAAACTCTGAAATATTGGTGTCCATCCCTTGAATCTCAGCAATTACTTTAATGCAAGGTGTAACCCTAATATATAATAATAATAATAATAATAATAATAATAATACCCTGTCCATCTGACCGGGTTTCTGAGCCACTCCGGGAGGCTCCCAACAGAATGATAACAATAATAACAATAATATAAAAAGCAATAAAACATCAGACATTAGAAACTTCCCTAAACAGGGTTGCCTTCAGATAGTTGTTTATTTCCTTGACATCTGATGGGAGGGTGTTCCACAGGGCAGGCACCACAACTGAGAAAGCCCTCTGCCTGGTTCCCTGTAACCTCACTTCTCGCAGGGAGGGAACTGCCCCTCGACGCTGGACCTCAGTGTCTGGGCAGAACGATGGGGATGGAGACGCCTCTTCTGATATACTGGGCCGAGGCCATTTAGGGCTTTAAAGGTCAGCACCAACACTTTGAATTGTGCTTGGAAACATATTGGGAGCCAATGTAGGTCTTTCAGGACCAGTGTTATATTGTCTAGGCGGCCACTCCCAGTCACCAGTCTAGCTGCCACATTCAGTTCACAGACAACTTCCTGCTATTAAATCCCAGTGTGGGGCTGAAATTGGAGGGTGGTGGGAGTGTTTCATTAACATTTTTGCCAGTGATGATTAATGCTCCCTGTTTCATCCATTTTTGAGGGACTAGAATGAGATGAGGCTAACATGTTTACCAATGAGTCACAATGTCACATGGTCGCTCAGATTTGTCTTCAATGTTACTGGGGACCAATTCAGTTCAGAGTGAGACCAGTGCTTCCCACATCACACTGCGCTCACTCTGAACTAGATTCACGTGCGCTCATTGAGATCACTATCTCATTGGGTACATAGTGCCCTAACTTCATCACATTCTCCATACATTATACAGTTTAGAATGTTTTACTGAGCACAGTTCTGGAAGTCTTTGGGCTAACAGTCTGGATATAGAACCATGTAATAGATAAATAGCTCTTCGTTAACTGGGTTAGCTCCAAGAACAAGAACGCAGCAACAACAGCAGTTATGAAGAGGAATGAAAAGGGCATATTTAAGGGTTGTTGGTTTTCAAGGAACATCTTGCAGCTCTCCCCAAAGCAATTTTTTCTCCCCAAATAATGAAAAGGATGAATCTATAAATGTATAGCCTATTAAATTATGACCCTCCCTTACTTCTGCTTTCCCGACTTCAAAGCTCCATTCATCTTTTGCTTCCAGTAAACGCGGACCATCATACGTTAAATAGTTTTAACACACCAAATCTTTGCTTCCTTTGCCATATCCCTATTCATTATTGTGCTTTAATTTAGACAGGCTGTAGGATTATTTTTGGTCCCTCATCTCATTACCTTTTATTTCTTTGCATGGAAATGCATAAACTACTTAGCATCCCTTAAGCTTAATTCTATCCACATCATTATGACTTTGTTTGCTCTGCTCCTCCGTATTTACTACCTCTCAGTTCTGTGCCATCAGCAGATTTAGTCTTTTCAAAAAAAGATGTCCTTTGCAAGGTCACTGCTGCACAAGCCAAATCAGAAGAATCCATGTGTGAACAACTGTAATACTTCACCATATAGTCAAAGGGCATGCTGGCATCTAAGTTTCCTTATGTGCCCTTTAGAAATAAACCAGAAATGCAGGCAGCATCACTAGAAAAGGGTGGGTATGTCTTTTCCAGGACTGGAGTCAGGAGTTGGCTTTGTAGGGCATCTTCTGAGGTTCGTATCCCAATAGGGGCTCCAGGGCAATTCCCTAGAGCAAGGATGAGGAACCTGTGGTACATATATCTCTGGACTACAGCTCCCATAATTCTTGACCACTGGGCCATGCTGGCCAGGGTAGGTGGTAGCTGAAGTCCAGCAACATCTTGAGAACCAGGGGTCCCCTTCTCCTGCTGCACAGCCTCCTCAGACTGTTGCTTCTCTTCATTGCTGTTGCTTCCAGTGTGGTGTAGTGGTTAAGAGTGGTAGACTCGTAATCTGGTGAACCGGGTTCGCGTCTCCGCTCCTCCACATGCAGCTGCTGGGTGACCTTAGGCTAGTCACACTTCTTTGAAGTCTCTCAGCCCCACTCACCTCACAGAGTGCTTGTTGTGAGGGAGGAAGGGAAAGGAGAATGTTAGCCACTTTGAGACTCCTTCAGGTAGTGGTAAAGCGGGATATCAAATCCAAACTACTACTACTCCTCCTCTTCTTCTTCTTCTTCTTCTTCTTCTTCTTCTTCTTCCTCCTCCTCCTCCTCCTCCGGTTCTCCTGTCCTCTATGAGCAAGCAAGCAAAGAGCAGGCTGAGAAGCAGAAAGAGGAACCTCTGCATGTCTTGTTCTCTGTCTCTTGCACTCAGAGGTGGTGCCAATAAGGCCCAGAGGGAAAGGCAAGGGAACGAGCAGAAGAAACAGTGGGAATGTTGGGGAAAGCACCATTTCAAGAGGTGACACACTGAGTACATCTGACTGAAGGGCCCCACAGAAGATGGACTTGGCATTTAACAACCCCAGACCAACAGCCCTTGCACAGGTGGTACACCCCATAGCGATTGCATAATGTCAGAGCCGTGGGACATCAATGTAGGCTCATGCCTTCCCATCCCATCCTTGCCAACAACCCATGAGAACTTATCGGATTGCACAAACTGAATCAGTATATCTAAACCTTCTGCTGGTGCACCTCATCTGGGACAAGTGTAGGCAAGAGGATTGACTGAAAGGAGGCTGAGATATTACTTCCCAGGATACACATTCATATTTACAGCTTAAGGATGGCTGCAAAAGATTGAGCTGCCTGTGACAGCCAGAAGGCTGGAGCATATGGCTGGGAGCAAATGAACATTTATATGCTGAACAAGGGACTTACCTAAGAGGTGCTGCCATTCCCAGAGGCTACCAAAGAAGGGCATTGATCTTTTGTAAATGTTTCTATGTAAATTCACCCAGATGGATGCAAACTTAAAATGGCCCTTTTCTCAGCACATAATGCTGAACCTCAGAAGCAAAATGGGCTTCTGCAAACTGGAGATGACGTCGCATTGCTGTGAAGCTTTGATTTATTTGTTTTACCATCATTGTGCAGGTGTACTTGACTATACAGAAAGTGCATAGCATGGTGGGGGATCATACCTGCTGGGTGAAGAGGGCAAACCTAGAAGACCCATATGAAGAATGCATGCGGTCCCAGGGTTCAATAATTAAATCTCCAGTTAAAGGGTGTTAGATTGGTGATGTGAAGAACCTACACATGAAATTTCAGAATGCTGCTACCAGAGTAGACCAGTCTTCTGCACCATTGTGTCCCCAGGTGGTCTTGAACTACAACTCCCATCATCCCTGACTGTTGACTAAGCTGGCAGGTGATGATGGGAGTTGTAGTTCAGCACCACCTGGGGACACAATGGTGCAGAAGTCTGGCATAGACAATATTGGATTATATGGAAAGGACCAATGGTCAGACTCAGTGCAGTGCAGTATAACCATTCAGTCTTTGCACGAAAGAGAATCATCTTCTGTGCAGCAATAAAGTGGAGGATTCTTACACAAAGAGTGATAAGCTGCTGCGGAATGAAAGCAGGAGAATAAATTTGGCATATCCATTTCCATGCATATGCGCTTATACATAGAGAAGGCAGACAAGGAAAGAGACAGCGTGGCTATGGAGGGACAGCAGGAGGTTCATTTAGCTAAAAGCAAAATGAATTCTTTGCCTAAGCGTTCCCTAAAGAAGGGGAAGACAACATTCCAGAGATTGCAATACATTCTCCTTGGGGAAATGTGAAATGTTAAAAGGTTTTACCATCATACTAGAGCAGATAATTAGGCAATTATGACTATTAACTTTGACAGAGCACCGGGCTTAAATGCATTACATGCCAGCATTCTGAAGGAAATATCAAGGGAAATAGTAAAAATCTTGGGTGAATAATTCCATGAGCTCCTTTATGACAAGTTAGCACCAGAGGACTAAATGGTGTGAAAATAATACCCTCATTTGGGAAAGGAGCCAAGAACGATCCTGGGAAGAAACTATTGGCCAGTAATCCTCAACTTGGCATTAATTATTCCAAACATCTCTAAGAAACATGGTTGAAAATAATTAACACAACGGAACTGAGCAAAGCACAATCAGCATAAAGCAACGTTAACCTTAGTGTCTCAGCCTTAACTCTGGCTCCGCCCTGCGGTCCTTGGTAGTAGCTGTATGGAGGGATATGCACTTCAGAAATAAATATAAATTTTTAGAAGGAACAAAGGAAACTGTTGTATAATGAGTCAGTTCATTCATTAGCTCAGCATTGTCTGGCTCTAGTATTCATCTACAGTGATTGGCAGCAGCTCTTCAAGGTTCAGGCAGGGAACATTCCCAGCCCTACTTGGAGATGCTGGGGACTGAACATGTGACCTTTCACATGCAAAGGAGATACTCTACCACTGAGTTGCAGAAGACCTAGAACTGCAAGGCAGAGAACCAATGCAAGGGTGGTAACTCTTTGCGGTGCCGGATTCAGTATTACTGGGGCTATGGCGGAGAAAGGCAGAAGAAGCAGGGTGGCAACTGGCTCTGGGCTAAATCCATACCTACAAAGGATGTTCATGATCTGGATTTAGAAGCCATTTCTAACAAGAACACTGGGGCATGGATGAAGGGAGCTGCAAAAGAATTGGGATGCTGTGAGACTGGAATGGCCAATGTCTAGCAGTGAGTTCAAGGAGTTGTGAGCATGCCCAAATCTGGCAAGGATCCATAGGGTGCTGGGAGCCCACATATTATCAATAACAATAAGAAAGAGGCCTCTGATTTGGAGGGTGCCACTGGAGGTCATACAGTTGTGAGTTACTTCATTTATTATAATATTTTTACAACCATGGGGCACCATTTGAAACTTCTGTCTTGGGTGTCCACACCTGTCGTCAACTGCCTCTACTGGAAAGCAGAAAACCTCCTACATCCAAGGTGCTCCTATTCCACTAGTAGCAATGAACAGGGAGTCCTGCTTGCAGGTTTCCCCAGGGCATCTGGTTATCCACTGTGAGAACAGGATGAGCCACTGAATGGATCCAGCAAGACAATTCTTATATTCCTGCATAGCAAGGCAGAAATGTGGGCTGGACACTTTCTTATTGTTATTGATAATATGTGGGCTCCCGGCACTCTATGGATGCTGGGCTAGCTTATCTTGCCTAATGGTAGGACCAGTCCTGTCTTAGGAGGGATTAAAGTAAGCACATGCACTCCTTAGCCATTCTTTATCCATTCTTAGGGAGAATGGCTGAAAACGAGCAGAAAAAGAGTGGATTTGGATACCCTGAATGAACATTGTCGGTTGAACCGCAACACACATTTTAACTATTCATATATGCTTTCTTTCCCCTTATATTTCCTCAAAAGGATGATCTTGATTAACTTCAAAGCGTAGAAAGTATACATTTCTCATACCATGATAGAGCCCTTGCACAGTATATCAAATGTTTGCTGTGATCTTCCTAACACTTTGCACATCCCTGCTCTAGAATAGCTTTTCCTGTGCACAGTGAAGAATGCCCTCTCTGTTGAGATCAGGAGAGCATCAACTACAGGGTGTTTTCACCATCAATTGAAAACTGTTCACGAAGGCTTTCCCTGGCCTTCACATTGGGGTGATTTTATTGATAAGGATTTTTTAAATGATTTTTTAATGATTTATTATTGTGTGAACCATTTTGACATTTCCTTCTGAATGAAGGGTATGAAGAGTACAGAAATATTTTCATAAAATAAAAGAAATAGGGTAAAGGTTGTTCAGTCAAAATGGCAGTGGTTTGTTTCTCAGCTTCTCTGATTGGCTTGGGGAAGGGGGGGAAATGGTCAAAATTCAGGGCCTTGCATGTTTAAATAACCGTTGATATTGTTAAGACATCAGAAATATTCTCCATACAAGTTCAAAAGGACTTGATACCAGAGGTGCCAAGTTCCGCCCAACATTGGGGGACTTGTCTCGTGTGTGTGATATCACATGTGTGACACACACATGTGACATGTGTGTTGGATGGAGAGTGCAAAGCCTGGCCCCTCAAGATTGGTGGGGGGAAGGCTCAGCCTCGTCCCCACATACTTTGCACCATAGAGATTGTGCCTATGCTTGGCATCCCAGTGCCACATGTCATACCTTCAGATTCATAGAGCAGAAAGCGATCAGTTGCTACTGGTCACAATGGCTGTGCTTTACCTCCATGGTCCAAAGTAGTAATGTTTCTGAATGCCAGTTGTTGGAAATCACAGGAGGAGAGAATACGGCTTGAGGGTCTCCAATAGGCTTGGCTCCGATGAAAGCAGGATGCTAAACTAGAGGGGTCATTGGCCTGATCCAGTGGCCTCTTCTTTCATTCTTATATTTGTTGCCAATTCTATCTGCAATTCCCCTTCAATTTTTCTGGACACACTGCAGAGAAATAATCTATTATTGATGGTGGCACTGTGGTCTAAGCCACTGAGCCTAGGGCTTGCCGATCAGAAGGTCAGCGGTTCGAATCCCTGCGACAGGGTGAGCTCCCATTGTTCAGTCCCAGCTTCTGCCACCCTAGCAGTCTGAAAGCATGCCAGTCCAAGTAGATCAATAGGTACCGTTCCTGCGGGAAGGTAAACAGTGTTTCCATGCACTGCTCTGGTTTCGCCAGATGTGGCTTAGTCATGCTGGCCACATGACCTTGGAAAACTGTCTGCGGACAAACGTCGGCTCCCTCGGCCAGTAAAGCAAGATGAATGCCACAACCCCAGAGTCATTCACGACTGGACTTAACTGTCAGGGGTCCTTTACTTTTTAGGACCTTTTTATCTGAAGCATTTTTTAAAAAAACCCTTTAGAACATAAAGGTAAAGGGACCCCTGACCATTAGGTCCAATCATGACTGTCTCTGGGGTTGCGGCGCTCATCTTGCTTTATTGGCCGAGGAAGCTGGCGTACAGCTTCTGGGTCATGTGACCAGCATGATTAAGCCACTTCTGGCAAACCAGAGCAGCACACGGAAACACCATTCACCTTCCCGCCAGAGCGGTACTTATTTATCTACTTGCACTTTGACGTGCTTTCGAACTGCTAGATTGGCAGGAGCAGGGACCAAGCAATGGGAGCTCACCCCATCGCGGGGATTCAAACTGCCGACCTTCTGATCAGCAAGTCCTAGGCTCTATAGTTTAACCCACAGCCTCACCCATGTCCCCCTTTAGAACATAGGCCTTCCAAATAGCTAGGCAGTGACATCTCTCCATTTTCTATAGGCTCTATAGGCATTTAAAACACAGGTTGTAACCCTGGTTTCATTATACGCGATCGCTATTGACAATGAAACAAAACACCAACTTTGGAATGCAGGACTGTGTTATGGAGTTATTTAAATGAGGCAAATGTTGACTGAGCATTGAGCTACGTGAATAGCACCATCTCATTCCAAGGTGAGGAAAGCACGTTTTTACAAGTTTCCGATGAAGCCAATCATTTTTTCTTTTCACCTTGAGTTTTCCTGAGGAAATGAAAAAGCATTCAGTTTTCACAGTTGAAAGAGAATTATTTTTGCATGGAAATATTTGTAAGGTGCAAATCAATTTTTGGACAGCTGTACATAACACACACAACAGAGCCAGCGATTTTTCGGCTAGCTGCATCCAAAGTGCACAGATGTTTTGGGGGCATTTTAGCATGAAACTCCGGGGAAGAAAACATGCACACAGAGAGAAGGGGGGGCGATTCATATATATTTAAGTGGCCATAAGTCAAGCCTGTGTGAGCGAAGAGGGAATTTGATTCTGAGGACGTATTAATAAGCCGAAAAGGCAATCAGTTCTTCCCCCAAAATGTTTGGCACAGTTGCAGATTTAGCCATGGAATTTGAGTAAAAATACTCTGTAACGGTGATGCCAATCATGTGAAGAAGATGGATGGTGGTGTAGATTAATTGTTTAGGATGTGTATCTCTCAAAATGTTTAGAATGTGCCCCTTGTCGTCTTTCCAAACTTTCTCTGCTTTCTGTGACCAGACTCCCTACCAGTATCACTACAACCCCATGCTGATATCTGATGGCTGAGTGGGTAATTTCTCACATGTAGTTTCCCAGGGTATGAAGGCACACAATGCAATCATCTTTATGAAGCTAAGCAGGTTGGGGTCCAGTCAATGGCTGGATGGGAGACTACTATATAAGCCACCTTGAGTTCCATGGTGGGACAAAAGATGGGTTATAAATACAGGAGAGAGAGAGAGAGAGAGAGAGAGAGAGAGAGAGAGAGAGAAGAATATGAATGGCTATGCTGCAGATGACAGATACATGAGAAATACCCCTCCACTCTTCTACGTCTATTCTAACTCACTTGCTCTTCAACAATGCCTACCAGAATGCATTAGACATAAGAATATCTATGCTGGATCAGATCAAGGGTCCATAGAATTCAGCATCCTATTTCAGTTGTGACCAGCAAGATGCTCTTGGGTGGCCTCCAACCTGATCTTGAAGGTGAGATGTCTCCATTTTATGTCTTCAGCATCAGAAGTGTAGAAGTGTGCTAAAATATGGACACTGACATCAAAGACAGGGGCTAATACTGAGTCAGACCACTGGTCCATCTAGCTGAATATTGTCTACAATATGTGACAGAGGTTCTCCAGCATTTCAGGAAGGAGATTCTACCTGGAGATGCTGGGGATTGGAATGAGGACCTTCTGCATGCAAATCAGATGTTCTACCACTTTGTTCCTTTCCCCAGTCGTTGTTTGTGGAGTCCCAAGCCACAACTTGAGCACCTATATATAAATTACAGTAAGAACTGTAAACATAAAGGGCCTTTAAGATTCAGGGCTGGGTTCTGCTTTTGGATTTCCCCACATCCCTGCCGTGTCCCCATATGTCCCAATACTGATGATATGTTGACAGCACTGTACAAACATATCTCTAGATATGGACAATCCATTTCTGAAGGGGGAAACCAGCATCTGATGCACTTTACAGTTCACTAGTGTAACCTTAGACAGATCATTATCCTGTACCATATTTGCTACCTTCCTTATGGAAGGGGTGTTCTGAAATGGGGAAGAAAAAGGGATGTATCAGTATTAAGTATTTATTATGTTGCTGTGTGGTTGTTAGTAAGCAAAGGAGAGAAAGAGAAAGAGAGAAGGAAAGGAAGAAAAACCAGCAAAACCTCTGGTAATCTATGAGTTACTATATGTTTAGAAAATGATTTCTTCTGTTCTGAGACATGCTGTTAAAACAAAATACTTACATAAATATCTGAACCTCATTCTTAGGGTAAATAATATACTATGGCAACAACTTCATTTAGCTCTGCTCTTGCTTCCAGAAGCTTGGCTAATCAGGGCCTCAGCTCTTGCTTAGCATTCACATTTCTTTCTTAGAAACAAGCATATTTTATTTACTGTATTCATTTCAGCTTTAGAAATGAGCTCCAACACTGCAACAGTGTGAATATGCCACAAATCTTAATGAATAAGCTCAGCGGTCCTTGCCACCTAATCTTCTATTCCAAAATTAAGGACCATCATTTCTGCTAATGGCACTACAACTTTATATATCTTTCTTGTTCCCCAAAAAGTCCACAGAGAATATGTATGTCTTCTAAAAATTTCTGCATAATCAGCTGGTTTCAAAAGGCTTACCAGCTCACAACCCTCAAGGTTCAGGGTAAAATGATTGAATATTCTATATTTTGTTTGATTTGATTTACAATACTTGTATCCAGGGCTTTTCTCCAGCAGGAACTCACCAGAACTCAGTTCTGGCACCTCTCAGGTGGGTGCCATCACCATTATAAGAGAATGGGGGGGGTGTTCATTGTGAGTTCCAGCACCTGTTTTTCAAGAAAAATAGCACCGCTTGTATCCCTTCTCTCCCCACACTGAGATGGCTTACAGTAATTAAACTACACGTCTCTGGAGGAAGGCCCATAGCTCAGTAGTAGAATTACTGCAGAACTTCCATGTTCAGTCTCTGAAATCTCCAGGTAGAACTATGAGAGACTGAAACACTGGAGACCTACTGCCAACCACTGTAGAAAACACTAGGCTAGATGGATCTATGGGCGTGATTCAGTATAAAGCAGCTTCCTTTATCCTGATTTAGTTCTTTGACAAACATTTTTTTGTGGATGCATATATTGGCAAGTAGATGGGATTGGGACTGCCACCACAAACATGATTCTTCTCTCCATGCATAGTGAAAAATGACACCGAACACATGTTGAAGGTGACTGTCCATTAAACATCCAACTAGAGATGGACAAATTTCCCTTGTCTTGAACTGCAAACGACTAAAAATTATAACTTGGTCAAATGTGATTTGTACAGAAATTTAGACCACTTAAGGTCAATGATCTAAAGAAACCATTGCGTTGTATTTCTTATGGCCAAACTTTGCAGTAAAAAGTATGGGATTGGAGAAGATTATAACAGTTGAATGAGAAACTTGTAGCGGCATGGGGCCACACCAAGAGTTTTTGCTGCCTGAGGAAAAACAAAATGGCACCAACCCATTCTGCATACAAAATCTGACAGGACTGATATTTGAATCTTATTTCAACCCTGACAGTTGAGCAACGTCATCCACTGTAGCAGACTAGCTTAGGGAGCAGGGTAGGTCACATGGCACATGGCGCTCAACAGCTTTGACCTCTATCATCTCCCACAGCTAGTCAACCTCACTCTTACTAATGGTAGGGCTGGTCCTGGAGTGACAGAAGGTGAACTCTTGCCTTGCCCTCCCTAAAAATATCAAGGAATATGCTTGCTGCTAGATGGATGTTCTTGATACCACATGTCATCCTCAAAGCCACCTATGAGGTGAAATGGGAGAGATGAGGGGATATGGGATATGGGAGAAGAAGGCAAGAGTAGGAACAAAGAGCTCTAACGACAAAACATTGTCAGCTTGGAACCACTGCATTTGACAGCACATATGACAGCCTTGCTAAATTCTATTAACCTGTTTGTTCAGGAGAAATAATTTTGGTATGACAGATGAAGAAAAAATTATTATATTTTTCACACTCATCCATCATCCTGCTAAAGTGGATTTGTGGCCAAGCAAATTTTTATAACAATTTTACTACATTTCTCTCCTTTACTTTGAAACTGCCTTGGTCTTTGTTCACTCTCTCGCTCTCTTTTTATAGCCACAAACCACCACCCCCCCAACTCAAATATCTATAGCATCTCTATTTAATTGTCTCTTTCTCCTAGCTCTGTTGTCATCTTATTATTTTTCATAACTCTGCCTTACTTTGGGGAGATACTTTAAAGTAAGTAGTCCCTCTTTTTTTACCTGAAGGGGGGAAATGCATTGCATATGTCAGACACATACAAGCCAAGAAGGGCACCTGGACACATATATTAAAGGCCAATTTTAATCAGTTATCATAAACAAGTGTAACATCTTATCTGATGTCACTACTCCCCCCCCCCTTTCTGAAGAGAGCTTCTAAGACTACTTATGCAAGCATGAATGTATGCAATGTTGTTGGCAAGCTGAGATTTCCCCAAGGGAGTCGATGAAAAATGAAGGTGTCTCATTTTTTCATTGTTTTCCCTATTGAAAAATCCTAGCCTAGAGTCCATTATCAGTTGTTGGATGAAATAAGTGATGTAGAAGACTTTAGTTGATTATATCTGTCCTTGCCATTAGTTGTCTTTGTAGTATCAGGGCTAGAATAATGAATGTCCTTAAGAATCCAGGGTCTGTCCAGGAAAATATAAATGCATTTTTCAAAAGAAGAAGAAGAAGAAGAAGAAGTAAATTTCCATCTAACATTGTTAGATTGTTCCTGCATTAAAATGTGTCAGCTGAAAGAGATGCTTAGGTGCGGTAATAATATATATGCCACTCTAAAGCCATCTACAAATTAATCATGAATCACCAATTTTTCTGTTTCTTGGGTCTCCAACTCATTAATTATTTTTCCCAAGAAATATGTAGGTCACTTCCTCACTGCCTTTTATTATTACTATTCTAACAATAGCATAGTAATAGTTGTCTGGAGAAGATGAAAAACAATGAGAGAAATGAGTGAGAAACATTAAAACCTAGAGGGCAGATATGGGGGAGAGTTATAGATTCAGAAGTTTTTGATGTGCCAGTCAGAATGGAAGTGTTACATCCTGCAGCAAACAATGAAACTATGTAAGCAAGAAGAAAATATACCCTTTTAAGATATATCTGGCAATAGTGCATATGTGAAACAGCCACACGCACACACACACACTCACATACACGCACACACAAATAGACAGTAAGAATTTAATTAAACTTAATAAGAAAGACTGTGACTTATGGATAAATAAAATGAAATCCTTTGGGAAAGAGTAAATAAAACAGACTACACACTGAACTTAAAGCAAACTTTTCAGACCAGAACTATTCTGAGGAAAGAGAGGCAGAAATAACACTGCCTCTGATAATTAAGCAAAAGCAAGCAACACTTAAACTCGAAACAGCAACAGCAGCAAGATTCAGCAAAATGAATAAATGGGAAAAGACCGTGTTGAAAGAATTAAGGGTTGGAATAAAGAATTAAGAGGGGGAAAGAAGCAACAATTAATATATATATATTCCATGCAAAAAAAAAAACCAAAACCCACAAGATTAAATTTAAAGGAATAAATGCAGAGTAGGTTGAATTAAGGGTTGATAGGTAACATATTGGGTTGGAATGAGGTGGAACACACAAGCGAAAAGAAAGCCTTCAAAGAGAACTCTTTTTAACAATGTGACTCCTCAGGAACAAAACTAGCAAAAAGTAAGAAAGCATGTGAAAACAAAAACAAACTTAATCATTCCTCCCCCAAAGAAACACTGGGATTGGATGGGTGTGGTAAAATCATTCCCTCTGGTTACAAGCTAGGCCTGCCAATCACAAAAGCGCTCTCCCTCAACCTTCTCTCCATTCTGCCGGCTTCTTTCTAGGGTCAGCTCATAAACATCAGCTTTCCTCTTAGCAGACATTTCTCTGCAGTGTTTAAAAAGGTAAAGGTAAAGGTACCCCTGCCCGTACGGGCCAGTCTTGACAGACTCTAGGGTTGTGTGCCCATCTCACTCAAAGAGGCCAAGGGCCAGTGCTGTCCGAAGACACTTCCGGGTCACGTGGCCAGCGTGACATCGCTGCTCTGGCGAGCCAGAGCCGCACACGGAAACGCCGTTTACCTTCCCGCTAGTAAGCGGTCCCTATTTATCTACTTGCACCCGAGAGTGCTTTCGAACTGCTAGGTTGGCAGACGCTGGGACCGAACAGCGGGAGCGCACCCCGCCACGGGGATTCGAACCGCCGACCTTTCGATCGGCAAGCCCTAGGCACTGAGGCTTTAACCCACAGCGCCACCCGCGTCCTGCTTACTAACGTCGAAATCACCAAGGCACAATGAAACAGTTTGGGAGTTCCTACTTTGGTTCGGGGAACCTTGAAGGCATCTCACGTCACCTCAGTCAGACCCCAAATCCCTCCAAAGTGCCCTGCTTTGGTTTGGGATTTGTCCAAATGCCTTGCACAGGGCCATAATGGATTTATGAGTGAGCACATGAAATCATGGCATCATCTGGAAGCAGGCTAATTTGGCCACTCTTGCCACTTTCCTGAAGACAGGGAGAATACTCCTCGCAGTTGCTTTTAAATGGTATTTCCATACTAAAGTGCATTTTCGGTCTAGGTGTATCCTGTTCATCTTCATGTGTTTCTTATCTGTAGGCAGATTTGCAGGTGCTGCAGCAGAGATATAGACTGCCTCTTCTAAAATACAGAGTAGTGTCGGTGGGATTAGTCACAATTGTAGATCAAGTGTTACAGATCAAGCATATCCGCTCCTGACATGATAAGATCTTAGCTCTGACTCTTGTGAAGGAGAGCTGGAGGACAACAATCAAGATGTAAGCGGTTTTGACAAGAGCAATGCTTCCACAAGCAGGAACCCCACTTATAATGATGATGATGAGGAGGAGGAGGAATACATTATCAGACTTACCCTCACAGCCCCATCCTATGTTTTGTCTCGTTCTCCAGATGTTGATAGACTCCCAACTCCCATCAGCCCCACTCAACATGGCCCAGGATCCTTTGGGAGGAAGGGTGAGATATAAATTTAATAAATAAATATGTAAAATGCTCACACCTTTTTATCACAGCCTGTTCATCCACTGTGCAGAACAGACAGACATTCTTCAAAGCGACATGTATCAACGCTGAAGGTGTTGATGCCCACTGCTCGTTTTGCTTCTTTTCACATTTGGCTAGAACACTTTCTACATAAAAGGAAAGTAGGAATAATTCTGGGATTTGGTGGGATTTGCAGAATTCTTTGTTCTGACCAAGACATCCACTCCTCCCCTGGACTTTGCTTCAGAGAGGCTCAGAGGGTGTCATAACTTGCTTACATTTGGTGCACCTGATCTTCCTTGCAAGTTGGCACTGGCCAATTGCCCAGCCTGCTACCATCTGCTGCTGTTGTCAGTAGCGACTCATCATTAAGGGTGCAAGCGAGCCACCGTCCCTCCCACCCCATCTGCCTCCCCCCACGCCTGTATGTTAGGAAGCCAGATAGCTTCTTCTCTAACTTTCCACTTCAGATTATACAGCAGGAATTAAAAGTTGCTTAGGAACAGAGTAACGTAGGATTTTTCGTCTTCTATATCTGTATCTATATCTAGATAGATACACACAAACATGCAGCAGAAAAGGCCAGTCCACATTTCAAAATCAGAAATAGAATAGCACGTTAACTTGATTCAGCCTTCACATTTTCTATTCCATGTCACAACTTCTGGATGTTGCATGCTGCCATGAAAGTTAAACACACCTCTCTCCCCCCCCCCCCCAGTGTTTAAGGAATTTTTATTAAAGCAAGAATTTTATAATCCAAATTATGGTTCTTTGCTCAGCTATCAGTTCCTACTGTTAACTTCAACAGTAGTGATATTCTGAGCATTTTCCACAGTAAATTACAAAATTAAAGAAAGGAATTCTTCAAATTTTTGTACTGTGCTGAAAATTCTTTTCCTGGGTTAAAGTTAAACACCTTTCTTGGGCACTGTGAAGTCTTGTCCTCACTGCATATCACATACCCTCCGACATTTTTCCAATGAAAATAGGGACATCCTATTCCATTATTATTGTTGCTGTGGTGGTTAATAACCCACCATTCTGGGCATCTTCCAAGATATATAAAAACGTAATAAAAAATTAAACATTTTTTAAAAAAAACTTCCCTGTGCAGGGCTGCCTTCAGATGTCTTCTAAAGGTTGTGTAGATACCTATCTCCTTGGCTCAGGGGTCGCATAACTCCATACCACCCAACATTTCTCCGATGAAAATTGGGACATCCTAAGGAAAAGCGGGACATTCCAGGATCAAATCAGAAACCGGGATGGCTTCTGTAAATCCAACTGACCCTGGAAAACAGGGACACTTGGAGGGTTTGTAATCAAAACCTGGAAAGAGGAAGTTTTGGATTTGGCAGTAGCATTTCAAAGGTCTGGTGTTAGCACTGAATTTGTTAGCACGGATGTTAGCACCCACCCCCAACAATGGCACCTGATAAGTCCATGCCCCACCTGAGAAGTGTAGCTGAAATGCTTCCCTGCTGTCCGCAGATTCAGTCAGAATCTTAAAGACCTCGGTGCATATGAAAAGCTCTTCCAAGTGCATATATCACTCAGGAAGCATTTCCACTGAGTGTGGCTGTGATGGCATATTGACATAGTGCACATCTTTTTGGGGGGTTGAGCTGCTCCTGTTACCCCTTGCTCTACACACACACACACACACACACACACAGTCTCTCAACACTTCATGGCATTATGCTAGATATTTTGGCAATGAAGTTCATATTTCTAAACATCTGGCTAGACCCAAAATTGAATGAAGCAATCCTGTAGTTTATAGAAGTAGAACAGTGTGTGTCTTCTATTCTGCCTAAATAAATATCATAGGCTGCAAACAATTTATTTCTCATGAGCTATATGAAAGACCATCTGATGGCTTCTTATGTCACTTCTTTAAAAAAAAAAAATTGTAAGTGACATTTGTTCAAAGGGAGAATATCAAAGTATCCCTTTCAAGCCTTCGGAAAGGACTAAACTTCAAGAATAATTTTGAACTTTTTGTGAAGCCTTGAAGTGGGCCCAGGAGTTCTCTGCACTTAAAACTGACTTCTATAGTTCAGAAAGATTTTGGCGATTTAACATGATACTAAAAATGTCTTACAACTTCAGAGATTAAATAAAACACTTTTTCTTTCTCTCTTGGTCTGGAACAAATATAAACCTCAATACCATATGCTGTTCGTTGTGGGTGTTGTTTAATTTGAAGCACAATATTCTGCTGCAATGTGCAACATTCAGTTAAGAAGATAACATTTGTTAGCACATTAAAATATAGAGAATACAATATAGAACTGGGGCAAATGGTGCACATACCACAGACAGAATAGGTGGAGTGACTCTTGTATCCTCTATCTATCTATCTATCTATCTATCTATCTATCTATCTGCATGCTTCAGAAACTTTACACAAACCTGGGGTTGCCATACATTCAGAATTTCCCGGACATAGCCAGCAATTGACTTTCAGAACAGTGTCCAGGCGGAAACTGCTGAAATGTCGGGGGAAATCTGGACAACTTTGGCAAAAAAACCCAAATCCTACACTAACCCCTAGAGGACAGTATCTTTCCAATACAGACTATAGCCCTCTTCATGCATTCAAAAGAACCCATATGTGCATAAGGTGTGGAGGAAATAGCTGTGTCATGGTGGCAGATTTTGGGCTCTCAGATTTCAGCTGTGGGACCCTAAAACTTGGCGCCCCCCTCGCCTCTCACACTCTGTTCTTCAGCGTTGTGGTGTCCCCAGCAATGTCGTGCCCAGTGAGACCGAACCAGCCACGCTACCCTAAAACCGCCCATGTGTACCAGCACCACCCCCAGTGTCCCCACTTGAATTAGACACATCCACACTTATCACCAAGCTTCATGCATTGTTTGGAAAGTAATGAAGGGGACTTCGAAGCACGTCCACCTGAACATGCCCAGATACCTCCTCAGAACAGGGAAGCCTACATCACAGAAAGTTGGAGGCCATGTTTGGTTGAATAGGCTTTGTGGGGATGTGGCTATGAAGCTTTGAATGTGTGGCCAGGTGGGTTGTTAAGAAGATAAGAGGAATCTGATAACATGTGGTCGACCCCTATACCTCTAAATACCTCTAGTCTATTGCTATAGTTCAGGCATGTCCAACCGGTTGATCAACAACCACTTTTGGTATTCCTCCCCCCAAAAAGCTCAACAACTTTGGTCAATCCAGTGGGGGGGATCACTGCCAGTTGTTGTTTTTTATAGTGGGAGTAGATCACAGTCTCTTGGGAGTTGGACATGTCTGCTATAGTCTATTTAAATAAAATGGTGCTTTCTTCTGGCAGTTCCCTGTGGCCAGACTTTCCTGGTAGCCAAGAACAGCCGTCCTGATCTTGCCATCACCCTGCCCTGTCCCCACACCATCCAGGTAAGTGGCAGTGGTGCTGTTGTCAGGAAAGTGGCTCCATGACATTGTCCCACCACACTAAACACCCCACACAGAGCTAATCCTCATCTGACTACCCTCAAGTGACCAATTCAAAGCCCACAAGGAGCTACCAATTGCAATATCTTTAGTGGAACTGCATTAGCAATAGCCAGTGTGGTGTAGTGGTTAAGAGCAATAGACTCGTAATCTGGTGAACCGGGTTCGCCTCTCCGCTCCTCCACATGCAGCTGCTGGGTGACCTTGGGCTAGTCACACTTCTCTGAAGTCTCTCAGCCCCACTCACCTCACAGAGTGGTTGTTGTGGGGGAGGAAGGGAAAGGAGAATGTTAGCCGCTTTGAGACTCCTTCAGGTAGTGATAAAGCGGGATATTTTCTCCTGATATGGGAGCGAAGTGCATCTTTACCAGTGGTGGCTACTGCCCATTGGGGCTAGTAGGGCAGAACGCATCTTGGGGCTGAGTGTCGTTTCCTAATCTCAACATTGAAAAGATAAATCCCATGTAAAAGATTCCATTTTGAGCACACAGCCCCAGAATATATGCCAGCAGCAGAGGTGTGTTTTGAATGATGAATTTGTTTAGAGGAGATCAGATGGGGAGAACAAACCAGGCCCTCCATCAGAGGGGAAAGAGTGGCAGAGCAAGGCATGACAGCCCCAGAGTCAGCTGCAGTCTCTTTGCCAGACGGTTCCGGCAGAAATGTTGAAGGCAGCAGGGCGACAGGCAGAACATGTATGCAAATTGCCCAATTAGGTGTAACCTGCTATTGAAGGAACATTTGCAAAGGCAACAAAATACAGCAGAAACCATTCTGCAATGCAGCAGTGTCAATTCAAAATTTGTCCCAGATTATAAATATAGAAGACTCTTTTTTGTTGGTTTGTCTGTTGGTTTAGTTTGCATGCTGCAAATTATCAGGATCCCATGAAATATGCAGTTCTAAAAATGTCAGGTACCCTGTATACATAATAATAAGGGTGTGATATGCAGGAGTCCTGGTGAAGAACAAATGCTTCCCCCCTGGCGCCAGTCACATACGAAAAGGTCAAGGTTTCCATATATGTGAGGCACAAGTCAGTATCCTAAGTTAATCCACAGGGACCTGAACTTTCAAGGAGCCAAGTGCTTTCTATGGCATGCTGAGCACACTGAATTTATGTTGATTATAGCAGGATGCCACTGAGACTTGAAAACACACACATCTCATTCTATCAACTGCGAAGTGGAAGGCTTGTTCCCCACCCCAGCCTGCCTTATTATTACATTTCACCGTCCTTGGAAAGTTAAATATTTTTAAACAGCATAGCCATCAGCAAGAGACTGGTGCAGGGTCAGCGCCAGCACCTGGCATTGTCGGACAGCTGCCAGAGACCGTGGCTGATGCCTGCCCAGGGTTCCCTCACTCCCTTGTTTTATTTACAAGCCTCATACTCCGAGCAATGCCAGGCAGGTGGATCAAGCCTGCTTGGAGTGTGGTGAATCACAGCTAGGAAAGCCCACCAGGGAGCATTGTCTGAGGAGGAAGCCTACTGAGAGAGGGCACTATGCCCAGGTCTCCTCAAGACTGGAGTTGTCACTGTCCTGCATTTGAATTTGCCTTGGAGTAATGTAGGTTGGATTCAGCAGCAGACTGTGGATGGTGTGAAATTGTGTAGCGTGCACAAGCTGCAATATTTCAGTGACTCTGGTTCGTAGAGTCTCATTGCTGGAGGCTGCAATCCTATACCCACTTACCTGAGCCTAAAAACCACTGGGCTCAATGAGATAGATAGATGATAGATGATAGATAGATATAGATAGATAGATGATAGATGATAGATGATAGATGATAGATGATAGATAGATAGATAGATAGATAGATAGATAGATGATAGATAGATATAGATAGATAGATAGATAGATGATAGATAGATAGATGATAGATAGAAGATAGATAGATGATAGATAGATAGATAGATAGATAGATAGATAGATAGATGATAGATAGATAGATAGATAGATAGATAGATAGATAGATAGATAGATGATAGATGGATGATAGATGGATAGATAGATAGATGATAGATAGATAGATGATAGATGTATAGATAGATAGATGATAGATAGATAGATAGATAGATGATAGATAGATAGATAGATGATAGATAGATATAGATAGCTGATAGATATAGATAGAATAGAATAGATGATAGATAGATGATAGATAGATAGATAGATAGATAGATGATAGATAGATATAGATGATAGATAGATAGATGATAGATGATGATAGATAGATGATAGATGATGATAGATGATAGAAACTTTATTTGCATTAACCACTAGCCATAGCAATAAGATAAAATATACTGGGGAAAGAGCTAAACAGTTATCTCTAAGAAGCTGAACAATTTCGATTACAAGTTGCAATGCACTTCCACTTCTCCCTCCTTAATAAAATTTAAGGAGAAGCAGAACAAACCCAAACTCATGCATATGAAAAACCTGTTGGAAATTAAAGAAACAGGAAGGCTTCCTCATTCAACCAACCTGGTATTGGGACCATGTGAGGTTGTTCTACAGATATTTCCATCTAGGGAACCCCTTCCTTACTGGGAGTCAGCATACTGGGCTAAACAACATCTGAATTTACTTTTAGGTTGTGCTGTTGGAAATATCAGTTTAAAATCATCCAAGGGACTCTTTAATGATAAGAACTCAAGGAGACTTACTGAATAGACATGTGTAAGATGGCACTGCAAACATATAAAAATTTACCTAATCTGGTCCTCATCCATATGTAGGCAACACAAACATTGATCAAAATATCACGTTCTAAAACTCAGAGTGCCGAGTTCTATCTACTCCAGGGTGGAGAACCTTTTCCACTCCAAGAGCCACATACCCTTCTGAGCAACTTTCCAGGGGCCAGAGGTGAAAGTGGGTGGAGCAACAAATATCAATTGTGCCTTTGTATAGTAGTCTAGTTTCTATGGACTCCTTTCCATCCTCCATCCAGACAAGCAAGAAGCATGATCAGAATTCAAGGATACATTTGAGACCAGCAAAAATATTTGGGGTGCAAAACAGTGAGGGGTGTGGCCTGAGGAAATTTCCAAGGCAGAGAGTCCCTAGACCTGAAGATCCCCACCCCTGATAGATTCAGTAGACTGGTGTAAACAACAATAAATCTGAGCTCTGCTCCTAGTGAAGCCCTTTCCCCCGACTGACTCCAAGGTGAATGCTAGATGCTCTGAAACCTAGTGGGTTAAGTGATCAGTGCTTCCTAGAGGATTGTGTGTCTCATGCCTTTAAGTGTGCATTTGTTTCCTATTTGCTAAATCATGTTCCCTTATTGGATAAATTGAATGGCTTAGGTATAGCATCATCTGTAATTAATTGGTACGCTTGCTACTTAAGAGGGCACATACAACTTGTGTTATTAAATGGTGTCATGTCAGATTTAATGGATGTCATTATAGGAGTACCTCAGGGATCCATCCTTGGACCATTGTTATTTACGATCTTTATAAATGAACTGACAACTCGGCATACTGAGTGCAGCGTTCATTTTTATGCTGATGACACAGTCCTGCGCAGGCGTTTGTAGTCATTAGCTGAACTTAAAGCTGACCTGCTCAGGGATTTCAAGCATTCAGCATTACTTTGGTGTCAAGCCATTTGCTTAGAGGAGACAAGGCAATGACACCCGCCATGTTCAGTCTACAAAAGTTCAGGTCCGTTAGTTTTAAATTGTGTTCTGCGTCTAATCATTCTTTTGCACGTAAGAGAGCTAAGTGAGTAGATATCCCCAGAATACAATTTCCTGGTCGGTGTCTTTCAATTCCTACTGCTATTAAAGAATAGAAGTAGCTGAAGGCATCCCCAAAGTGAGGGAGATACGGCTTTCTCTGACCAAGCCACTCAGCCACATCTTTCCTCAGCTCCACACCAGCTGTAGCCATGGAGACTCAGCGGTAGAGCATCTACCGCATGCAGAAGTTCCCACGTTCAATCCCCGGCATCTGCAGGTAGGGCTGGTAGAGACTCCTGCCTGACATTCGTGGCGTAACAGTCTTTCCCCATCTGCCACTAATAAGGCCAGGAAACCTGTGAATCAAGTGGTGACACGGAAGGTGCAAATGCTGAAGGGCCGGGTGATTGTACACCCCGCCATTACGTTTGGCAAAGAGGCCTTGTTCCGTGATGATGGTGTACATCTTTCCAATTGGGGAAATGATGTTTGGTTGGTTGATGTCATTGAGGGCATTAGGTGTTGGTTGCAGGTGTGAGGGTATTGGCGGCGAGCCGTTTGGCTTGAGTGGCGGATAGGCATTGGTAAAACCTGGTTCATGGGAGGAGAGGTTGTGGCCATCACCTGCCCATTCTCTCTAAGGGTATTCCGTTGAAGGGATCCGGGGGTGTGGATCTCATCCGAAACCCAGGTATGGGCTAGGGCCATGCCTTGACCCCATCAGGGACCCTGGGGGAGCTCTCAGTTGATGTACTGGTGGTTGACCCTTACTGGAGTACCTGCATGGCGGGCAGGTGTCACATATAGTTGGTTCAATTTCAGTGCCTAAGCCAATACCACTCACATTCTGTAACCAATAAAGTTGTGGCCTTAATCAGCCCATTAACCTAAAATACTGGTGTCCATGTGTCCATGTGTTTTATTATTCAGCAAATGGGGGAGGGAGGACTCGGGGCCTTGACATGCAAACAGTGTGCCTCCGAAGTCAGGTGCTAGAGATAAAAGCCATTTCTGTTGCCATTGCTCTCATGCCCTGATAATGAACCAGATCTTGATATTTATAAAACGAGCCTATACACATCTACTTAGATGTTCAAAGGGACTAGTGTTGTAGTTTTGAAGGCACCTTTTGAAGTATGTTATTGATGCAATAACAGAGCATTAACATTGGGTTTATACTGGACTGTCAACCCATAATTCCACATTATTACTTGTTTGGCGATGCTTCTCCAGTGTTACCACATTATTGCTGTCTAGAGCGGTACTCTTGCACTACAGTGCAACAGAAACATCACAACCCCCTACCCCAAAACATTGGTGGTATATAAAATTACAGGATCTCAACAGGAAGCTATGGGGTGTTTACACAAGTAGTAATGAAAGCAGGAAAGCATATAATTGCCATGAGGAGCATAAATAATCATGAAACCACAAAAACAACATCTAGGTAATTAATCATGATTATCTAGAGGGTCCCTACGGCTGCAATCCTATACACAGATACTTGGAAGAAAACTAGGGAAGTGCTGAATAGACGCAAATAGGATTGCACTGCTCACCTGGCAGACCTTGGCATCCTATTGGTGCTAAATGAATATTCAAAATATTAGCGGTCATGCTTGCTTGTTTGCTTGTTTAATGCAAAGGGAGCCGACACGGTGTCTTCTAGATGTTATTGGATTCCAACTCTCATCAGCCCCAGCCATCATAACCAATGGTCAGGTAAAATGGGAGTTGTAGTTCTACAACACCTAGAAGGTACCGTGTTGGCTATCGCTGCTGTACAGTGCTACTACATGCCTCTCCCCATATGAACCTACCTGGCCCCTGATATCATTATGTAAGGCCTTCTTTGTGTGCCTCCACTGTGAGGTCCGGAGAACAAGCCTTTTCTGCAGTGGATGCCACTTGTGAAATCCTCTCCCCAGGGAACCTTGCCTGGCTCCTTTGCTACATGTTCTTAGGTGCCAGGCAAAAACATTCCTCCTCTCCCAGGCCTTTGGCTAATTAAGTAATCTATCGCCTTTTAAACTGGGGGGGGGGGTATTGTTTGTTACTATGGTGTGTATTTTTGTGGTTTATATTGTAAACCGCCCTGTGATCCTCAGATGAAGGAAAGTATAAAAATTACGTTGTTACTAACCCAAAGAAGCACAGAAACCAGTGTGTTATAGTGGTTAGAGTGTCGGACTAGGATCTGGAATACCAGCGTTTAAATCTCCACTTGGCCCTGAAGCTCACTTGGTGACCGTGGTCTAGTCACTGCTTTTCATCCTAACGTACCTCGCATGGGTTGTTGTGTGGATTAAATGAGATCGGGAAGAACCATGTATATCACCTTGAGGTGCGATATAACAGCATTAAATAAAGAAAACATATAAAACATTAAGAGACAATTAATTAAGTGCAATCAAATCAGCCACACAAGATAACTTACAAATATTACAAATGCCATCTAAGATATTTTTATTTAAATCCAGCTAAAAACTAAGAGAAAGCAGGTTTAATCATCCAGCATAGTGAGTGAAGTAGCATATTGCTGGTATTAGGAATAATCTCTCCATTATAAAAACAGTGTTGTCTTTTCCTTTGTGAAATGAGTACTCTTTTATTTGTGTGTGTGTGTGTGTGTGTGTGTGTGTGTGTTAGAGAGAGGGGGAGGGGAGAGAGAGAGAGATTCACAAACTGAATATCTACAAATTTAGGCACCCCTAAGTGCATTGATTTAATTTTTTGGTTATGTTAGAAAACAAACCAACTCTTAATCTTCACATTAATTTTATGAAGAACCATGCAGTCTTCCATACAGGCTTGATAGCACAATGCAAGAGACATGGTCCTCAAGGCAAATGAAAAAGAGAAAATCATTTTCATTCTGAATCTCAAGAGACTACGGAAAGGGGCTACTTTGTTCTTTTCCACCTCCTGTACATAATACCTTGTGTGGATGGCCTGCACAGTTATTTAAGAAATAACTGCAGTTGTTTTAACATGGTTATTGTAGCTGTATGGTTTGTTGTTATGAGTTTTTATGTGGTCCTATTACTCGTATGCTAATGTTCAAGATATTGCTATACTTTGTTTTAGCATTATAGAGGTATTTGCCGGAACCATTATACTTAAGGGTCTGGAAGCATCTCTCTCAGCCCTTAAGCCCAACAAAGATTATACAGGGGGATATGTATTTCAAGTCAATTTGCTGAATATCAGCATATATATTCTGTGAACAGGATTGGATTATTTTGTTTGTTGGATGTGTGTGTGTCTGCCTCTTTCCTTTCCTCTGTAGCTAGAATAACATAAATGTATCTTTCCATAATTTTCACCTTGTTTTTAATTTACGGTATGCTTCCTTACCATCTGTATTGTTTGGAACTCATTGTCTAAATATTTGCAATGTTTGTGGTATATATGTCCTTGTGTGCATGTGCTTTCCGTTAACAATACAGCATTGAGCCATGGGCATCCCATTTGGCTAGTGACATCTGCAGAAACCAATGAATCTGCAAAGGGAAACCACATTTCTTAACTATGTCAACAGTTTGTACAGTTTGGTACTTCTTGGTGCTGTTGCATGTCGTATCTCCTTTGGATAATGTAATATGGGTTTTTGACAGGCTGGGTTTTTGTTTCAATGGTTGGGACTGAGGAGCTGATAAGAGTAGTTGCTATGGTTTGATTCATTATGCTGACGTATCCAAATGTAGTTATTAGCTGTTGTTTCAAAGGCTCATATATTAAGAGTTACAAGCTTGAGTTATCATTGCTGAGTTATGCTGGAATATACTCATCTAAATTGTTTGTTTGTTTGTTTGTTTGTTTGTTTGTTTGTTTGTTTAAAGGACTTCTACACTACTCTTCATCCAGAAAGTCTCCCAAAGCAGCAGCCAGGCTTAGAAGCCAAAGGTAAAGGTAAAGGGACCCCTGACCATTAGGTCCAGTAGTGACTGACAATGGGGTTGCGGCACTCATCTCGCTTTACTGGCCGAGGGAGCCAGTGTTTGTCCACAGACAGTTTCTGGGTCATATGGCCAGCATGACTAAGTCGCTTCTGGCGAATCAGAGCAGTGCACGGAAACGCCGTTTACCTTCCCGCTGGAGCAGTACCTATTTATCTACTTGCACATTGATGTGCTTTCGAACTGCTAGGTTGGCAGGAGCAGGGACCGAGCAACGCGAGCTCACCCCGTTGCGGGGATTCAAACCGCCAACCTTCTGATCGGCAAGCCGTAGGCTCTCTGGTTTAACCCACAGCACCACCCGCATCCCTAGAAGCCAAAAGCCTAACACAAAACGACAAAAGGATGGAAAGGGAGAAGGAAAAGATGCCAATTCTTAAAGTTGTAGCACTTATAACATAGTACTTATAATAACCAGCTGGGATAAACAATGTTCAGGTGGAATTTCCATTGCTTGGTGACTTTGGGGGAACATGGACAGCCAAAAGCATCTGATCTGTGCAGAGCCAGTGAAATAGCCCCCTATTCCCTTTGCTTCACTTTTTCATAAAAGCTTTTCATAGTATTGTTTCTGCTCTTGTTTTTAGTGTATCCTTCCATATTTTAGGAGGAAGTGATTTCATGTGCTTGGGCTCACAGCATGGCAGCTAAAAAAGCATCCTGAGCACTACAAGTGGTCCTGAACCATTCTGCCATGTTGTTGTTGTTTAGTCGTTTAGTCGTGTCCGACTCTTCATGACTTCATGGACCAGTGGAAGACAGGCACTTCTGTCTTCCACTGCCTCCCGCATTCTGCCATAACCTTCCCAAACTACAAGGGAACATTGACTATTCTTCCTCAGCACAGGGATAATAAAGGGCATACATATGAGTGGGGTAAACATGTAGCCACGATTGAGCAAAGGGGATGGAGAGCATGCTAGGACCACAGTCCTGGTGCTGCACCAGTGTTCTGGTTCAGAGAGACTTGTGGCACTTTGAAAGTGATCACAATTTGTGCAGGCTAAGTTGTCATGGGCCATTGCATATGGGTCAAAGCTAATGCTGCAATAAATGTGTTAAATTTTCAAGGTGCCACCCAACTCCTTGTGTTTTTTGCTGCACAGGACTAACCCTCTGGGATGTTTTGATAGTCAAGGATGGATTCCACAGTGGTTACATGCAATGTCTTCATAGGTCATAGGTCAAGAGCTCATCCAATCGTGCTATAAGAGATGGAGCCCTTTGTGGTCCTGGCTGGTAGCTTGGGCTGGTAGCTTGGGCAACCCAAGTGACTTTAATGTGAAATCCATTCCAAGACTCCTAGGACTCAGCTATACAGCTGCAAATAATACATTTTAAATGTGTTGTAAAATGCAATATACAAAGATATCGTATCGCATCGTGTCACTAGATGGCAAAAGCAAGCTATGCAAAATTCAATGTATTTTTCAAAACATTTTTTAAAAAGCATTTTCACAGCGTTTTTTTGTATGTGTATAGATTCCACCCTACAGACCTTTCAGTTAGGTGTGTCCAATTTGCAGCCCGAGCTGAACATGTCGGCCTATCCAGCCAATGATAGCCAACAAGCCATGCATGGCAACCTCCCATTGGGTCAATAAATCCTCTTTCTGCTGTTCCTTGCAGAAAGAAACAGTCATCAAGTAGCTGGTGAAGTGCATCCTCTTTAGACGATTTGCTCTAAGGAGTTTGCTGTCCCAAGTGTCCCAACTAATCTGCAGCCAATTAATGGAATGAAACACAGTGAACACTAATCATTATTTTGAATCCTCTATGCCTGAAATTATTTGTACAGCAGATTTTTAATCTTCTTCTTCTTCTTCTTCTTCTTCTTCTTCTTCTTCTTCTTCTTCTTCTTCTTCCAGCATTGATCCAAAGCAGATATCCATCTGCCCTTCTAGATAGTGTTAGACTCCAATTCCCATTGGCTCCAGCCATTACAGCCAATTATCAGGGATGATGGGGGCTGCAGTCCAACAATGTTCAAAGGGCCACAAGTCTCCCACTCCTCACCTAAAGAGGAACTAGCAATAAGCACTTCACAGGTAAAGAAATGGGCTCTCTCCCTTTCTTTTTTTCTACATTTCTCCTTTTCATCTTTTGCTACAGCTTGTCAACATTGTGAAACCTGCAGAGATGGGGAAAGTGGGGGAGGTGTGCAATGCCTTTGCCAAAAAGAAAACACCAGCGTGTTTCCTGACATCATCGCCTTACCAAGGGAGAGAGAAACAAAGGGAAAGGACCAGTGATCGTAATTGCAGCGGGCTTGTGAGAAGAATAGGCAGTGAAAGTTTTGAGAGTAGTTACAAAGTCAGAACTGGAGCCAGGGTGAGGGTGGATGTCGAACTTTGCTGCATATTTAGAGCAGAATTCAAACCTCTTCCACACAGAGAAATAAGTCAAAGAAAAGTGGAGTCAGCTGCATCTTATTTGGAGGTTTTCCCTGTGAAAACTACCACTCTGAGCCAGCTTTCTCAAGGCAAACAGGTTCTGGCTGTTGTTAGTTTCCTTACATGTGAAGCACCCTGCTCAAATGCATTGTGCCAGCTAGACAAGGACTGAGCACTGAGCAACTTACTTTATGGCTTGTATGTTGGCAGAAAAGCTTTACATTTCTTTCATGATAACGGACCACAACAGGTGTCTCTTATTTAAAGAAACTGTCCTCTTATCCAAGGTCCCCTCAGCACCACCATTTTGAGACTATTGAAAGTGAGATTCTGTAAGCACCAGGGAACAGCACCAAGCTTCTCTCATAGGTCAGTTGGTAGAGCATGAGACTCTTAATCTCAGGGTCATTTGAGCCCCACAAGCATTGCAGGGAGTTGGACTAGATGATCGTTATGGTTCCTTCCAACTCTATGATTCTATGAATTCTATGATTCTACTGAAGGGAAGTGTCCAGAGCCTGGGGACTAGGGACAGATGGATTTCTCCATTTCCCTTGCTCATTTTTCCAATCCTGAATTCTCCACATTTCCACACCCATTAGAGGAAGTTATCACAAGCATTCATCATCATTTTAATGAAAATTCCTCCTAAAAGAAACATTTGTGTATGCAGTTTTTGCATAATATGCACATTTTAGCAAAGCATTTTGTACATCATTCTTCCTAATATATGCATTTTATGCATAGTTTACCCTAATATATGCATTTTTTTGTACACATTACTTGGTGTGCTTGGCTTGAGAATTGCCTTGCAAAATTCAGATATGTGTACATATTGCAGGATAACTGTGTTTCAGTTTGTGTACTATTTCGTAAAGTGGAAAATAGGTACGTTCACCTTTAAAATGCAGACCGAATCAAATTTCTCCCCCATCCCTAATGGCAGGACAAGTCACTATTATAGCTAGTCCTGGCTGTTGGTTGTCTAGAAGTGGGTGAAGTAACAAAAGTTACATTGTGACATACTTTATGGTAGCCTGAGTTTAAAAGGGAATCACAGTAGGTTGTTGAAATAATGGCTCATTTGTCTTAACTCTGTGAAGTCCAGAACCATTTTCAAGCTTATGTCGTGCTTGTGTGAGTCTTAGAGTTACCATAAATCCATGCAGAATACTTGCTATTGTGACCCAATGTGTGTGTGCACAAACAAAATTGTTTCACCCCACCTTTCTGTTGCCTGTGCTGATGCACCTTTCAGTTCCTCTTGGTACCTTTTGCTCTCACGCACATGAGAGCAAACTTTGTACATAAACCAGTACCAAACTGGAGTACCGTATTGTTTGCCGGTGTATTTTCAACAAAAGTGGTCGCACATTTTGGTAAGCCGTAAGTTACTGGAAACAAGGAAACCCCTACATCTGCAAAGTCCCCAAAGTTGACATCTCTCAGTCTACCAGAGAGTAAATACGTTCTTTCCTGGAGGAGGGCTTCCTGCTTGCAAGAGGAGGAGCACATGCAAAGAGCGCAAGATTCATTTCCTGGCCACTCGCCAGATCAGCTACCAGGTGATGCCTTCATGTATTGCCCTCATGAGTTGTGTCATGATGGAGGGCAGCACCAGTCAGAGTAGAGGACAATGTGGGATTAGATGGAGAAGCAGCCTGAGATGGTATATATATCAGCTTCCCTTCTTGTAACCCCTTCTGCTCTCTTACGAACCAAGTCAACTGTCCTATAGTGAGTCAGACCATTGGCCCATCTACCTCAGTGCTGTCTACAGTGACTGGCAGCACCAATCTGGGATTTCAGACAGCGTTCTTTCTCAACCCCACTTGGAGATGCTGGGAATTGAATCTGTGACCTTCTGCATGCAAAGCAGATGTTCTACCACTGAACCCTGTCTGCATTAGGATTGGAATGAGCACTCAGACTAGAGGGAAGGAGGATATGACATGGGAAGACCACTCCGCTCCATTTCACACCCTCCCTGTTTACAAAGGTAGTTTTCTTTTTTTTTACAAAGAGAGGTGTTATCTACCAGTACAGTGGTACCTCGGGTTAAGAACTTAATTTGCTCTGGAGGTCCGTTCTTAACCTGAAACTGTTCTTAACCTGAGGTAGCACTTTAGCTAATGAGGCCTCCCGCTGCCGCTGCACCGGCATCATGCAATTTCTATTCTCATCCTGAAGCAAAGTTCTTAACCCGAGATACTATTTCTGGGTTAGCGGAGCCTGTAACCTGAAGCGTCTGTAACCCGAGGTACCACTGTAGATTAGTTCATTTCTCCTTTGTGCAGACTCACTCTCCCCACCCCCCGTATTTTGCATTTACTGGTAAAACCCAGAACGTTTTTTCAGGTGAACGCTGGAATATCCACACATCTCTGGTATGCCTTCCTTCAATACTGAGATACAAACAACAGCCTCTACCTCTTTTGAAGGGATGCGGGTGGCGCTGTGGGTAAAACCTCAGCGCCTAGGACTTGCCGATCGCATGGTCGGCGGTTCGAATCCCCACAGCAGGGTGCGCTCCCGTCGTTCGGTCCCAGTGCCTGCCAATCTAGCAGTTCAAAAGCACCTCCGGGTGCAAGTAGATAAATAGGGACTGCTTACCAGCGGGAAGGTAAACGGCATTCCGTGTGCTGCGCTGGCTCGCCAGATGCAGCTTCGTCACGCTGGCCACATGACCCGGAAGTGTCTGCGGACAGCGCTGGCTCCCGGCCTATAGAGTGAGATGAGCGCACAACCCTAGAGTCTGGCAAGACTGGGCCGTACGGGCAGGGGTACCTTTACCTTTACCTCTTTTGAAAATATGTTCTGTTAATATGATCGCATAAGCTGTCTGTGGTGAGACGTGTTCTGCAGAATACAATTCCACAAGTCATGATTGGGTTGTCCTATGAGGATCTGTAAGCATCCCTCTCCCTCAGTATCTGCTGTCTCCTCCAGAAGCGTCAGAGCTCAGAGCCTGGCATAAGAGAATGAAATGAGTTTCCGTCATTTTTAATGCTCCCTCCTTAAAATGGGGCCCTGGGGACTGTAACGACTCGCAGCTGCTTGCCTCTGAATGCTCATATCCAGTACAGTGCAGGGTCAGAGTGGCCATTCTGGGCGATAGAATGGGGAGAGGGAAAGCTGTCAAGTGTGGCTATTACAGTAGTTCTTTGTCACTGGAGGTCTTGCGGACTCCAAAGGAATTGTGCCGGAGGCAATAACAGCTTGGCTTGGAACTACTTGGAGGCACCAGGTCACAACCGTGAAGCGGCCTCTGTGCGCTTATCTGGTGTGATCAAAGTATTAATAGTCATGAGTTCAGGTGTTTATCTTTTTGGCACAGCCCTCACTCTGAAAAGATACCGAAGGGAGAACATTATCCCCTTAGTGGGTTAAAATGCTTATATACTATCATTTTTCTCTCGCCACGGAGAATTCAACAGAGCTGCTCAAATGAATTTTAGGGAGATGATTGGCTTCCCCTGTTGGAGTTACTAGTATATTTGATGCGTGTTTTGAGCTGAACCATGGCTAAATACTTGGCTTTTCAGTAAATGGTTCCAAAGATAAGAGTGGCTATTTGCATCAACCTGTTACTTAATCTATTGTAGCTCTTTGTAACATAATTTGCTGACTACCTGAGTTACGGTGTATTACTTCAAGGCAGCAATGCTTCTGCAAGGCGGATAAAAGCCTGTTCTAATGCCCATAAAGGCTAAGAACAGTAGGGATGTGCAAATCAATTTTAACAATGTAGCAACAAAACCAAGCCATTGCTTAAAATAATGAACTGAAGGGGTTTAGTGGATTTATGTTAGGGAGTGTATGCGCCCCTCAGAACGTCTTATACTGTACTCTAGACAAAGCCTGAAAACAGCATTAGCTGTTCTGCTAACAAAATATTTATTTTATTGTACCTTATTTATATCCTGCCTTCCTCCCACTGTGCGACCCAATGTGGCTCGCAACATACAATTAAAACAGATACAACTACACACACACACACACACACACACACACTATGTAACCTTATTAAAGCAACAACACAAAAAACCACTTTAAAATGTTGAAAAGAATGTGTGCACACAAACAATACCTACCCAGCCACAACAGCCAGGTAGTGGCCAAACAAAAAAGTATCTGAAAAAATATATATTTGCCTGCTGATGAAAGGAAAGCAGAGCAGGTGCCAGCCTAGCCTCCTGAGAAGGAGAGTTCCACCAATCCTTCTAAGGTTTTGCAGTCCAATGTACACATAGGAAAAACGCAAAGAAGTTCCAGAAATAAAATTTTGAAAATCCACATTTGGGAGTGATGTTAATGCATCTGAATGTAACAGCTCCATTACTCTTCACCAGAACTTGATTAACTACTCAGTAGTAAACATCGCCAAATTCAATGAGACTTATTATCAGGAACATATGTATAGGACTGCAGTGTAACCCAAGCAAACGCGGTAAGTTCAGAAGTAGCAACTTGGTGGGATGGCAGCAATTCCAGGCTCAGAACAATGCCACATGCAACCCACTGTAAAGTGGTACCTCGTGTTACAGACGCTTCAGGTTACAGACTCTGCTAACCCAGAAATAGTACCTCGTGTTAAGAACTTTACCTCAGGATGAGAACAGAAATTGCGTGGCGGCAGCAGTGGGAGGCCCCATTTGCTAAAGTTGTGCCTCAGGTTAAGAACAGTTTCAGGTTAAGCATGGACCTCCGGAACGAATTAAGTTCTTAACCCAAGGTACCACTGTACTGAGCGAATACAGCACTAGGGCGTTAACATATCTGGGAGTGGCAGCTAGATGGCATTATGGGTTGCAAATTTAGTTTTTCTTTCTCTTTCCTTCCTTACTTCCATTTCTAACATTGCTGACCAACTTAAGATAAAGAACCAGTTCAAAACCTTACATCTGCCTTCGTTAGAATGAGACAAAGAACCTACTCTGCCATACTTTTCATTCAAAGCCAAATCGCGCACTTTGAGCAAAGCTCTATGCCTTTACTACTTGAAGGAGAGGGGCAAAATCACCTTAGGCATCATGGAGAAGTTATGGCTTCTGCAAATGTATGAATTAATGCAATGGATGAAAATTCCATGTGCTGTAGTCTTCTTTCCTTTGCTGCTAGGTTTTAAATCAATTACTATAGGATTGCTTCATGCTTTCCTCCCACTGCTGAGACAACACTTGCTTTTATCAAAGTTATCAGCATGCTCAAGATAGCCCATTCATCTTCCCATCTGAATTGGGTTTTTATAATTAGTTTTTAAAATAATTTTTTTAAAAAATCCTTCTGACGTCTGTCCTGTGACGTTTTTAATCTTGGACGTATTAAACTAAAATGGGATAAGTTCCCTCTCCTGGATACCAGCAAGGCAGGGGAAAAGTGATTGGGTAGGGTTCCAGATGATCTCAGCAAACCAGAGAGAAGTGGTGGAAAGAGCAGTCACTTTCAATGGATTCATTTTACACACACACACACACACACACACACACACATTTAGACGTGCCATCCAAGTTCTGTGGAGCATACTATTGCATAGTTGAAGGGAGAGATATCCAGCTTTTCAGCTGGCATGGAAAGGATTTATTTAAATCTGCCATGCAATTGGCCTCTGCCAAAGTGAACACGTTTACAATAAAATTTGGCTTTCATTTGTTCAGCTTGACACAGCTTCCCACTCATATGACAAATTACTGAGAAAGCAAATCAAACAATGTGAAATTTACATCAGTCTGTTGCTGCATGAAAGCAGAAGTGAAATATAGTACAATAATTAACTAGCTATTTAGCCTTTACTGCTCACAGTGTTAAAACAGAAAATAGTGCTGGATTTCATGCTTTAAGCAAAAAATTTATATCTAATCTTGTTGAAAGTTCAAAGAGTGTGACTTAAACATTTGGTGTTAACCTCTTATCGGTATAGTTTCTAAAACAGTGGTTGTGAGCCTGAGCTCCGTACAGGCAAGAGGGTCCCATTGTCTTTGATGGGACAACAACTATCCATTTTTACATGCAGTGAATATTCTCATCTTAAAATGAATTGATGCGATAAAGATAGTTTAGAGTATGGGTCAGCAAACTTTTTCAGCAGGAGGCTGGTCCACTGTCCCTCAGACCTTATGGGGGGGCAGACTATATTTGGGGGGGGGGGGAGTGAATTCCTATGCCTCACAAATAACACAGAGATGCATTTTAAATAAAAGGACACATTCTACTCATGTAAAAACACGCTGATTCCCGGACCATCCGTGGGCTGGATTTAGAAGGCAATTGGGCCGGATCCGGCCCCTGGGCCTTAGTTTGCCTACCCATGGTTTAGAGCCACTAGATTGTGGGGGATGTCAGGCTTTATGGAAATCTGCAGTAATCATGTTTCTATTCATTGCCTTCTTCATGTATCGGGGTTACACAACATGATGAACATGGACTGAGCGAGCAAGGATCAGCTGCACCCCTGACTAAGTGTGAGTGCTGAAGGTCTGCAGTGAAGAGCCTGCTATTTGCACATGGGCTCCTCACACCATTTTGAACCCTGAATGATGAAGGTCATGCCTCTTACTTCAAACCTAACACAAGGTCAAGGGTGGGGTCAGGCCTTCAGGGACGCAGCAGAGGGAGCAAGGCTCACAGGATCACATTAGGGGTTGTGCACCCAATTAGAGCCGCTTGAAAAGTACCAAGCTGCAGCACAATTTTGTTTTGGATGAGGTCTCCTTCATTCCATTCCTTCATTGTCCTGTGGGTTCACGTTTCCTTAAATTAGACTCCTCCTTCTATCTAGGAGAATTTCTAAAACTGGTCCCAGAACTGGAGCAGCTTCAAGTTCCGCCAATTAATTTGCAACTTTTCTCTTCTCTATGCTACTTGATAAAACACTCCAAAGAAAAGAAGCAATCTCAATATGATTGTATCTATGACTACATGAAGATTCCTTTCGCATATTGTTTTACTGAGGTGCATTTGCACTCCTGAGCATTGATAAAACACACAGAAAAGTATACTGATGCAACCATGCACACAATGCTGTTGTTGTTTGCAATATTTTATCACTGCACATCTCCACAAGCATCTGATTGGCCTCCATGAGAACTGATTGCTGGCCCTTAGGTCTCATGCAGCAGGACTCTTCTTAAACACTGCCAAAGACTTGTTGAAATATAAGGGTCTTCCAATACCTGCAGAACACAAATAAAGAAGAAGATGCTTTTACCATGGAGTGGCCCAGTGGTGGCCAAACTTGGCCCTCCAGCAGTTTTTGGACTACAACTCCCATCATCCCTAGCTAACAGGACCTGTGGCCAGGGATGATGGGAATTATAGTCCAAAACAGATGGAGGTCCACATTTGGCCACCACTGGCTAGGTGGCCAATATGGCGCCTTGAGGCTGTTGTTGGACTTCAATTCCCATCATCCCCAGATAGCAAGGTTAGTGGTCAGGGATGATGGGAGTTGTAGCTCAATAAGTAATGGAGAACAGCATATTCACTACCCCGAATCTAACCTCTTGGGGCTGTGAGGTTGACATATGGAGTACTGCTACAGATAAAGCTCTCTCCCCACCAAATGTATCTCAAAAGGCAATGGTACACCCAAGCAGGACGCATCAGCTGATCTTAAAGAGTCAACTGATTTCTTCAAACAGCTTGATCCCAAGTTGTTTAGGGCCTTGAAGGTAATTGTCAACACCTGAAATGTCACTCAGAAACAATTGGTCAAGACAGTTGAGTTGAGCAAAGAGTTGAGCACTACAAGCTCGGACCCTCCAAGTTTCCCTATTTTCCAGAGATGTCCCTGATTTAGAGTAGCCGTCCCAATTTCTGATTTGATCCTGGAATGTCCCACTTTTCCTCAGGATATCCCTATTTTCATTGGAGAAATGGGTATGGAGTTATCCCACGCCCAAGATGTCTGAAGGCAATCCTGTATAGGGAAGTTCTTTTAATGTTTTATTATTTATATATATATGTTAGAAGCTGCCCAGAATGGCTGGTGCAACCCAGTAAGATGTATGGTGTATACATACAGTGATACCTCGGGTTACATACGCTTCAGGTTACAGACTCCGCTAACTCAGAAATAGTACCTCAGGTTAAAAACTTTGCTTCAGGATGAGAACAGAAATTGTGCTCCAGTGCGGCGGCAGCTAGAGGCCCCATTAGCCAAAGTTCAGGTTAAGAACAGTTTCAGGTTAAGAACAGACCTCAGGAACGAATTAAGTACTTAACCCAAGGTACCACTGTAGTAAAAATTATCATTATGGAATGGGATGTCCCTATTTTCATCAGAGAAATGTTGGAGGGTATGCAAACTGTGAACCTGACTCTTAAAGGGGAGTGCAATCCTACCACAAACAGACTGAATCCCAAAATCAGACTCAACAAATCCCCTTTCCAAAAGTACTTCCATTGATTAAACTTCACTTTCTTGCCCACATCCAGTTCATTGTTCCTCTCTGGAATCAGATAAGAATGAGACAGAGAGAGAGAGAGAGAGAGAGAGAGAGAGAACACGTAGTGGTGGGAGGAAGAAGCTCCTTAGAAAAATGCCAGAAAAAGTCTGATTTGGGGAAAACTCTTTGAGGTTAACTCTTGCAATTTGCAACCCAATTAAGATGTTGCTGTTTCTACTGATTTTCACCCAGCTAAACTGGTAAGGCGAATTACATCTAAAAATTCCATACGAGTGAACTGATTATGACTTTGCTTCTTCATTGTCCAGAAATGGGAAAGGAGCAGATGACTGACTGGATCATTTACAGATGATGAGGGTCTGACTGTCTGGCCGTGCTTAGGCTAGTCTACGGAGAGCCATTTGCACTGTTAACTCATCATTTCAGTGTCAACATTAATGTGCCTTCCGCACTATTCTGTAGCAGCAACTGCTGCAGGGCTTGGCCTCCAAATGCTCTGAAGCTTCATTGTCTGACAAATTAGAGGAGGTAATACAATCTAAAAATGTTGAACTATGACTCCATCTCGGGAGATGACCCTGACTTTATCACCCCATCCCCAACCCCCAAACCCCATAGCTAGACTTGAGCACATTTCTCATAATGAGCATTACAACTTCCAACAGCTTAATAGCAACAGAAATGCATTATGGCTGACTCCAGTGCAGCCACAGTTAAGAGAGACCTTTGCAAATTGCCATAACATAGCTTGGGGTAGAGGACAGGGGAATGTGAGGTGGGTGAGGGGGAAATAGTGCTTCTCACTTAAAAGCTATCTTTACTCCCCCCCCCCCAACAGAACCACACTGTTAACTAAAAAAGCCTTTCTAAATTGCAACTGTTTTCAACGGCCTCGTGCAGCCTTTATAGCTTCCAAGGTTCTGGTGTGTGTGAGAGATTATTCCACAGAGAGAGCAGTAAAGCAAGGGAAGAAATCACCCAAATCACCCCAGTATATCTAGCCCAAAGGGCAACGCCAGAGGAGTATTCTGAGCGACTTAACATTACTTAAGGATTGCCCCATTCACAGAGTACACAACTTGTGGCTTAATAAGCCAAGCACAGAATCACTTTATTCTGTTTTCCTGATGTTTCCTTACCTGGTAATTTCCACATTGTAACATGGAAAATCACAGGAGTTTTGCACTGTAGTTTCACTTGACAAAATTTGGGGTGGTATCCCAGCATGCAGTTCTTTTCCGCCATTTAAAATTTAGTGAGACATGGCAGTACATCTACCAAAAGAAAGGCACAGTTCCATAATGAAATAGTGTAAAGGGGAATTTTGAAATCGGCACAGAAGGCCTAGAATTATAACCAGTAAAAAATAACACAATAAACCCCACCTCTGAATGCAACCCTATTCTGAAAATGAGCCAAGCATAGGGCAGAGAACTGACTCATCTCCTCATCTTAATATTGTAGTTGCAGGGGAACTATTTCAGAGCTTGGAAGGTTGGGGAAAGAAGGAGATTACAGGGAGCAAGAATCTGCTGCAAACTTCAAAGGCATGCTTTGCATACACTTATTAATATATTGCACGCACGCACAAAGAGTATATTTTAAAAGCATTTGTTGTGGTTACTATTTATACCTCAGAACAACTATAGCAAGTGTTATCACTTCATTCTTCTTATGCCTTTGGCATGCATACTTAATATATATGTTTAGACATAGTCACTCAGGGTGCAGAAGAAATTATCTGTCGCTAGATGTAGGTGCTCCTGAAGACTCATCCCATGAAGTCTGGCACCCAAAGGAAAAGACTGCTCTTTTCTGCCTCCTCTGAGTTATATCCCTGCAAAGGTGACATTCTAATTCATCATCGGGGGAGAATTCCTTGTTCTACAGATTCCTTGCTCTGCAATTGTCTTGCCCCACAATGAGCGGGTTTGTACTCCAAGCCTTAGCATGTTGTCTGAACCAGGATACATGGTTGAACTCTTTCCTCCCCAAATGAGACGTGCAGCCAGTACCTTAACCGTGAGTTCCTAGTTCAGATGGCAAACTAAGCCAAACCTGAGCTTGGTGCATGAGTGAAATGGACCAGAGAACAAGCCCATGCATGCCCTCCCTAAACAGAGGGTTGATTTAATGTTTAATGTGAACCAACCCACCTTCTTTTACCCATATTCTGTTATTTGGGAAGAGTGGCTGAAGCTTTGCATTTTCTCAAAGGCAAGACAGATTTCTTGACCCAACACAACAGGGCTATCCAGAAGAGTTTCTTTCATGGATACAGATGTATTTAGGAATGAGGTAGCTACTCAGCTTTAGCTCTAAGGGTGGTTTTTTCAGATGCTGTGCCAAATGTGTGGACATGAGGCTCACAAATCTCAAGGGCAGTGCTGACCGAGCCCAGCTGGCAGCTACATGCATTGGCTGGATATAGATATATACATAGGATGTCATCTAAAAACTCTAATGCCATCCATGAAATTCAGGTATCAAATCACCAAATGAAATCACACCTTACTGTTGAAGTGGTATCTTCATTTTTATGCCAAAGGAACATCTCCACCTGCATCATTCAGCCTAGACACTGAGGTCCAGCTCTAAGGACCTTCTGGCAGTTCCCTCATTGCAAGAAATGAGGTTACAGGGAACCAGACAAAGGGCCTTCTCAGTAGTCATGCCTGCCCTGTGGAACACCCTTCCGTCAGATGTCAAGGAAATAAACAACTATTTGACTTTTAGAAGACATCTGAAGGCAGCACTGCAGAGGGGTGTTTTTAATGTTTGATGTTTTGCTGCGTTTGGGCTTTTAATTTGTTGGAAGCCACCCAGAATGGCTGGGGCAACCCAGTCAGATTGGTGGCATTTATTATTATTACTTGCCATATTTTGACAGCAAAAAAGTGGATGCTATGATAACTCTCATTTTAAACACCCCTACTATAAGTAGACTACAGAAGGTGTGATATATTGCTGAAGCAGGCAGGAGAAGAGAAGAGGAAAGCAGGTCTTCAACCACCACTTATGTCTATGTGTCATCCAGAAAGTATAGCCAGAGACATTTTGGCAAATTTAAAAAGTCCACCCGGACAGAAATTTTACCCCTGAAAAAGTGGGTGTGTTCTGGAAAGAGAAGACACCTTGCAACCCTATAAGGAGCTCAAGTCTGTAAGGATGGTGGAATAGTGAAGTGCTATATCAAGCTACTTATGATTATATGCATTGTGTTAAAAAGCAGGAATGGGAGGAACCTGTGATCCTCTAGATATGCTGGACTACAGTTCTCATCGTCCCTGACAATTGGCCAGGGGCGATGAGAGAGACTGATGGGAGACTGGAGGCTCACAGGTTTCCCTACCCTTGTCATACAGAATTTATTGTTCAGTGACAGTGATTAATAATGATGATGAAACTCCACCATTATCATGAGGCATCAATGGCAAATGAGATACGGATGAAATATGGGGATGGCGAGAACTGTGAATGAAGCTGCTGGACCCACAAGAACAAAGGTAGCATAACAGAAGAGGTGGAATTATCAAGAGGAGGGAGAAATAGGAAGAGACTGAGAGCAGACATGAAAGCAAGCTGGTTTGGCAGAATGTGTGGCATGCCAAGAGGTACAGAGGCAGAGTCAACGAAATGATGGATATTTGAGCGAAGAGGGAGCAGTGAAATGCTAGAGGCTTTTTCTTTAATTTAGTGCCAGATCAATATTGCTGGAGACTCATCTGCTCTGCTTTTCCACTCACCATGAAAAAACTGGGCAGCGATTCAACTCTTCGCTCTAACTCCTCCCGAAATCATAACATGCAGAGAGTCAGAGGATAGTGCATGTTCAGGCCTTGATTTGTCTGCTGAAATTACTATCTACTGATAGAAAGGCAGGTTTGCCAACGCAGAAGAATCTGTGTGCTGAACTCAAACCACTCACTTTGCCTAGACCACCAGAGGGCCTTCAGAAGAAAATGATTTACCCAACTCATGTATAGTACTCTGGTATGAGAAGCTGAGTGGAGAAGAAAAACCATTTCATCAGTAGCATATGGGAAAATATTTATTAGTTTTCATTTTTGTATTCCACACCACCCAAGAAGCTACTTTTGTTTGTTACCTTTGTATTCCATACAGCCTCCAATAACCTTAGAGAAATATGCATGGGTCTGTTGGACTTGGTTCCAGACAAGATGGGCAAAGGGCAGGAGGTGACAAGGAAAAGAGGCCAGAAAACAAAAAGGCAAAGGCAACAGGTGATTTGTAGTTTGCAAAAACAGAAGAGTTTGCAGATGGCTTATACTATAGACATGACTTGACTTTGAAATGGTCTTGCCAGATTGTCCATTGCAAATACAAATCTGAAACTCTGGTTTGGTGAAAAATAACTGGGAGAGAGTTGCAAGGGGAAATGGCAAGCAGGGAAAGGGTTAAGCGCACCCAAGCCCACCTCCAGCGTATCTGCTGCAAATCATCCCCTTTCCGACTCCACTTTGCACAGATATTATTGCAGTTGAATTTCCCTGCACAAGGTGACTGGAGAATATCTTATTCAAGATTCATGCAAACAGTTCTCATCATTAACCATGCATTTACATGAGCCCTACCTGCACTAAACGTTTAAAGTGGTATCGTGCCACTTCAAACAGCCATGGCTTCTTCAAAGAACCTTGGTGTAATGGTTCTAGGGGTTGCTCATGCGTAAGTTGCCGCCACTCCTGGCTAGGTTACCTGGTTGACCCCTTTCTGTCTGGACAGCCTCAAGTTTCGTGGCTGCCTCAGTTGCTGGCAGAATCTGTCAGTGGGCGTTTCTTGAACCTCTTCCAGCATAAAAGCTGTTTGACGCCCAGTCTTCTCCTACTCTCCCTGCACGGAAGTCTTCTGCGCAGGGAGGGTGTGGGCAGCGGAGTACCCGTACTCTCTCCGCTGGTCTCCGGCGAGGAGTCCTGGAGCCACCTCTCCGATTCCCCCATCTGCCCCCCTTCTCCACTGGTGTTACGCTGATTTCCTTCCCCAGCGGATGGGCTGCCTCTCTCCCTACTGGGACCCTCTCCGGCATCCCTCTGGAGCCTTCTCTCCGCCTCCAGCTCTGATGGCAGTTCCCTGACACTTGGGAACTGTAGTTTGTCAAGGATGCTGATAGTTGTTCGGAGACTCTTGTTCCCCAATGAAACTGCAATTCTCAGAGCGGCTTAACCACCACTCCCTCTTCCCAGGGAACTCTGGGGCAGTTGAATCAAGGATTCCCTTCCATCTACTTGACTCCATGAAGCATAGTCTCATTTATCTAGAAATCCTGTATTTTTGTTGCAGCCTGAACTTACATTTATCCAGGCCTTGCAAACATAAGGTGACATTACCTACCATTATACCATTTTCCTCCTTTCAACTGCCTTCCTAATTTCTTTCTCCATCTCAAGATAACCTTCTTATTTTTGATCTAGGGGAACTGCAGCAGGTGGTGACAGAGTGTGTCCCCAGTCCTCTATTACTTTGGGGGAGCATTATAATTTCAGACACAGCAATTCTGTGTTTAATTCTTTGTAAACTTTCCGATTTGCAAGTCTCTATGCTCTCTTTGACATATGGAGCATGGCCAACCTCAATCCCCTTCACTATCCTACCTGTAGGTTTTATATTTAAGGATAACCCTATCCCCTGATTTTATTTTCCCCCTTCAAGTTATTTCTTTGTGCCTGCTAAACCCAGGTTCACAAATGTATGCAGAATATCAAATGGGTTTAAGGTGGCTGAGGTGAGCCCATTTACAAAGCTGAGCAAATCTTCATGGCAAATTTAACCCGATTGCCATTCCTCAGCCATCTGATCCCATGGAGGGTCAAGGACAGGAAGCCATAACTGTATCAAATAATGGATGCAAGTAGATAACTTGTGCGTGATTCTGAGATGTAACTCACCTGAAGTGCAGCTAAACGTAGACCTACACTCTAAAATAAAAGGCACTTAGGCTTGTTGTTGTGTTTCTCCCCCACCCACCGTTGCAGGTTGCAATTTTCTTAAATACTCTGTTCTGTGTGATCTTTTCCCAGCCTCAAAATATTACATGTTGCTGTACAGCTTGAAGTGGGCATTGCTGAGTTGTTTGTGATTACAGCTTTTAGCAGCTACTTTTTTGGCTGCGTGAATGGTGGCCGATAATTGAAAACTTGTTCATTGGCATCATTTGTTGGACTTTATTTAATGGCAATTTCTCTTAGAGAGCTGGTTCTTTGTTCTTCCAGAAGGCAGACCCCTCCCCTGCGCGCTCTCTCTCTCTCTCTCTCTCTCTCTCTCGTGTGTGTGTGTGTGTGTGTCTGCCTGGCATCAGGGAAGCCTAGCTCCAAGCAAATTGATTTGTAATTTAGATTATGCCGCTAGGCAGTGGCTATCTTATCACCAGGTAAAGCTTGGGACTACTCACATGGCTGTTTCAAAGAGTAAGTCTCAGAACTGGAGTAAGTAACCACATGAAAGAATGAAGTATTCCCCCCCCCCTTTACTTTTTTTTTTACAATGGATTCGACATCTGCCATCTGCTCGACAGCACCACTTGAAAACACAGACCACCCCACACTGCAGGCAGGCAGTTATTTTTTAAAATAATAAGAAAAAGAAAAAGAAAAATCTTTAGTTTGATCAACACTGCTCTGTTTATCAAAGGGGACCCTTGTTAATTGCTTACATTTCTATTTGATCAAGTTAGATACAGCCTATACTGCTTTTGGTTCTAATTTGATTATCGCCTTTTCATCTTCTGCCCGCTGCTATTATAGACTCACTCTCTATAAGCCCTGGGAGGGAAGAATGATCACAGAGCTACAGATTTCAGTTCCTTAGGTGTCTCCCCACTCTGTTGTTTTATAAATCTGTGTGCACGTAATACCTAAAGTTCTATCAAATTCCAAAGACTTCCCTGCCTTTTAAGGAAGACACTAGGTAAATGGTGATGTGGGGGGAGGGGGAGTTGAGACAAAATGCTCAACTTAATTTATGTTTTTAATGGGTTTTTTTAAAAAACAAGATTTAAAAACAAAGATTTTGGGGATGGATGGTCAAAACTGAGCCATGAACTCCAGATGGTTCTCTCCTATCTGACAAAGAGGTTGTGATGTTAGCTGATGAGCCCAGATAAATAGACCATTTATTTCTATATGAAAAGAATAATACATGCAATGGACAATTCATTTTATTGGCTTTTAAAGTTCATAGCAGCAAGCAGATTAAGGCTACAACCCTAACTTCACTTACTAAAACCCCTTGAATTCAGAATTTCATCTGCCATGAAACTCACTGGGCGGGGGAAAGTTGGAGAAGAAAGGGTTAAATTCCCCCTCCCAGTCCTGCTGTGGTCCTAATAATTATCAGCCCCCTCTCCCAAGTTAATGCTATTTACTTTTTCTTTTTTAAAGGCTTCATATTAAATGCATTTTTTGAAAAGAATGTATTGGACATCATGCTTACTTTGGGTCTTACTGAAACTAATTTGGCTGCCTCAATATATTCCTGGTCCAAGAAAGAACTAACAAATGTGCCTTGACATTTCAGTTCAGGTGTTAAAAATTCAGGGGCAGCTCTCGTTCATTCCTTTCTGAGGTAGAGGCGGATGAAAAAGACTCTGGTGAAACTTGAGGAAAAACTTAAGGAAATGAAACACAGAGCACTGAAATTGCATGTGTACAAACAAAGGATAAAAAAAATTCTCCAGGGAAAGACGACTAAACTAACAATGCTCAGCAAAGGAGTCCCATCTATAAGACTACCAGTAACTAGTCCGTGGAGAGAGCTAACTTTTAAGAGTCTTAAGGTAAACAGATTATAGATAAAAAAGAATTAAGAAGCACACACGCTTCACAAATAGTGTCCTTCCCTTCCCTCTTTGAATATGAACTGGTTTGTTATTACTTTGAATGGATCCCCTACTGATATTTAGCCTGTGGTTTATTTCCCCATCCACAGAGGGGTGTGTGTGTGTGTGTGTGTGTGTGTGTGTTTAAAGGAGCCTGGGCAATTTTGTACCACTTAGTATCCTGCAGTGAATCATCCCTTGATCCAGTGGCAGCCTGTGATGGATCTGAACAGAACACTATCCAGAGAACAAAAAAAGGGCCTCCATGCACCTCCCCCTCACACACACACACATGAAGAAACACTAGATGCTTGTCCTTTAAAGAATATTTCTTACTAATAATCCTCCATTCTATTTGCATAGATATTCGATAACGATTGAAGATGATGACAGCCAAAGGCCATCACTGAACTAGCGGCTCTTACGACTGGGAGTCGTGTTAGCTTTGTTAAATACATGTTCTTGATGTCAACCTCATGTGTTTATAATAGAGCCATGTGCCTCTTAAAATTCTTCACCCTATTTGCTGTCAGAGAAACTGGTGGGTGCCCATTTCACTGAATTTCTCAAGGTGAAGAATAATGCATTAACAGTTTCGTGGCAGTGGGGCTCCCCCCCCCCCCCCACTTTAGCAGTGGTAGTAGCACAGGTTTTTCTTAAACTCCCCTCCAGGTTTGTTTTTGCCGTCACATCAAGAGACAGCAGCAGCAGCAGCTGTGTTGAAATTCTGGACTCCATTTTGCGTCTTCCACAATGCACCATACATTTAAACTACTACTATAACCAGTCAAAGGGACGCAGGTGGTGCTGTGGGTTAAACCACAGGGCCTAGGACTTGCAAATCAGAAGGTCGGCGGTTTGAATCCCCACGACGGGGTGAGCTCCCGTTGCTTAGTCCCTGCTCCTGCCAACCTAGCAGTTCGAAAGCATGTCAAAGTGCAAGTAGATAAATAGGTACCTCTCCGGCAGGAAGGTAAACGGTGTTTCCGTGCGCTGCTCTGGTTTGCCAGAAGCGGCTTAGTCATGCTTGCCACATGACACGGAAGCTGTACGCCGGCTCCTTCGGCCAATAAAGCGAGATAAGTGCTGCAACCCCAGAGTCGGCCACGACTGGACCTAATGGTCAGGGGTCCCTTTACCTTTACCTTTATAAGCAGTCAACAGAATTCCCAGAGAATTCTGGGGTGGGGGCTGTTGTTGGTTAAGAGGACTGAGAGTTGTTGTTGTTATTTAGTCGTTTAGTCGTGACTGACTCTTCATGACCCCGTGGACCAGTGCACGCCAGGCACTTCTGTCTTCTGAGAGTTGTTAGGAGTCCCCTATTCCCCTCACCGAGCTAAAATTCCCAAACTCCCTGAGGAAGAGAAATTTGTTTTTAAACCACTCTGGGAACCATAGCTCTGTGAGGGGACTAGGGACCTCCTAGCAACTCTCAGCACTCTTAGCAAACGACAGCTCCCAGAATTTTCTGGGGTAAGTCATGACCTTCTATTTCTAAGGGAGTGAGGAAAAGGAAAAGCTCAGACATTTTATCAGGAACAAAAATTCTTTCTGAAAAAATGTCTCAGCTCTAGATGACAGCACTGAAGCAGAGAAAGGCTGGAAGGAAACTACTAGGTAGAGTTCATAAACTGGCTTTCATAGTATGAACCTGCTAGATTTTATGTTTTCTAAAAAATTGGGGAATGGTCTTTATTGTTTCTTTGTCCAGCAGCCGACAGTGTAACTGAAATCTGTTTTGCTACTTCTGGCTACAATAAAATAACCTGCACATTGGCCCTGAAGTCACAGTCATATTATTTTAGAACTCAATTTACTCCAGAAGCTTTTCTTTTGAAACAACATGATTCACCCCAATGTCATTATCGTGGGGCATGACAAAGTTTGTACCCCACTGAAGTTGGAATCAGATTGCAGGTTTAATTACCAACTTGCCTGATGATAATGCTGTTGCTTCTGGGTTCCTAAGGCATGACTAAGTGCAAGCAACAGGGTACATGTCTCTCTGGAGCGCGATATAGCCAATGAAAAAGGAACTGTACATTTTACAGAACTACAACTTTGATGCAGAAGGAACTATTTGCTTTAATTGAAGAATTTACAGCAATAACTCTGTTAAAAATGTGCACTGGGTGGTGGAAAAGAAGTCGAGAGGTGAATGTGCTTGGCATCCATCTGTTTTGAAAGTCAATGGAGTGTGCCTCCAGGGGTGAAGTCAAAACCACTGCAGTAGGAACACTAAAGTGAACTCCTCAGGGAACAAGCTTGGGCAGTGTGTCTGGAGGTCCGAGGCTGCCCAGATAATAAGACCCCCCTCTCAGCCAGTGGCAGAGCTAGCCGCTTGGGCACCCGGAGTGACGCACATGCCATGTACCATGGGGGTTGGACGATCTGCCAAGGGGCAGGGTGATCCACCCACGTGGGTGATCGGCATGGCTGCACAATCCGCTCCAGGGGCCATTCATGTGGCGGCCGTGCAATCCATCCAGGCTGATCACGGCACCGCGGCAGTCCGCTCAGTGGGGATTTGGTCACCCTCTCTGAGATGACACCTGGGGCTGCTCGCCTCCACCGCACCCCCCTTTCTATGCCCCTGCTCTCAGCATCACTGATGTGGTCCAAGGGAAAGCAGAGCAATACATCTGGCAACGGCTTGGTTACAGATGTTGCCGGGATGAGTACAAGGTGCCATCCAACCGTGTTAGAAACTCCACTCCAGATTTGTGTGGGGTTTACTCCTTAGCCTTTTCTTCTCCTGAAGATATCCTACAAGGCAGCAGAGGTTTAGGATCAGAGTTTTCCTTCTCCTAGATGGGCTACCTTCCCAGGTTGATGAGCCCTATCTGCCCCTCTGAAAATGAATATAAGAAAGAATTAAACCAGGAGTGGAGCACCTCAGGTCTGGGGGCCTAATGGCTCCCTAACGTCTCTAAATGATATTGTGCATTTTCTGACTTTTCCTGTTTTCTTGAAACCCTTTTCTTCTCCTCACACTACATCTCCTTACACTATATCTCAATCTCTGCTATGTAAGGCACTCCTCTCTTTCAAACCTGTGTCATATCTCTAAACATCTGTAGATAAAAGAGGTGTCTATATTCTCCTTGCAGAGCATGTTGTATTTGCTGACTCAGACACTGGCACAATTCAGACAACACTCCAAAGCATGGCTTGGAGAATTGGAAACAAAGCCATTTGGAGGGAGCATAGCTTGGAAAACATCATGAACTATAGTTAGGACTAAGAAAACTAAGTGGAAACCGACCAGTGAGGTGCAAGAGGGGACCATGTAAATGAGTGACTTTCATGATCTTCAAAAACATGCACACACATTCACACAGCAGGGGTGTAAAAGGTGATGAGCCTTTATTCCCCAGCTAATTTTTCACCCTCAGACATAGCCTTTTCACTGTTGGCCCCGTATCTTTGGAATTTTCTCCCTAGAGGTATGTACACACTCAACATAATATTGATCTGTTATGATGGCATGCTGGTTGATAGCTGGTGCCACATTTACCTACTTTTTCACTGTTTTAGTTGTATTTCATTTACAGTGGTACCTCAGGTTACATACACTTCAGGTTACAGAGTCCGCTAACCTAGAAATAGTACCTCAGGTTAAGAACTTTGCTTCAGGATGAGAACAGAAATCGGGCAGCAGCAGCGCAGCAGCAGCAGGAGGCCCTATTAGCTAAAGTGGTCCTTCAGGTTAAGAACAGTTTCAGGTTAAGAACAGACCTCCAGAACAAATTAAGTTCTTAAGCCGAGGTACCACTGTATTCCTTCTTTTTGCTTTATGGAAATAAGACACATTGGGACAGGTTTCTCCCCACCCCTGCAGCTGAAAGCTGGGGTACAGATTTATTTTAAAAAATAAAAGAGTGGAAAGGTGCCACCACAGATTTGATGGCAAGTTTCTTTGTTTTGTTCTGTCAAATCAGATTCTCGTCTAACACCTATAATATGTTAACTTTAGCTTTGAAACGATAATGCTTAATAATGGCAAATGTATTGTAATATGAAAATAGATATAAATGCGCTGCAGGAAATTTATTTGTTTCACATGATATCCTTATTTTGTTAAAAAAACAACTGTCCACAGTGTAAGCAACAAAACATTACAGACTAGATCTCCCCAAAGCAGAGTTGAACATAAGCACAAGTATTCCAAACAGGAGGAAGGTATTTAAATGTCTCTCTAGGATTCACGCATATCAGCTTAAAAGCCTTCAAGTTGTAAATCTGAATAATACAAAATAAATCAAATTTGACAAACATTTCCTGCTAAATGCCTTCTGCTATGATCTGAGAGCCAGCTGTGTAATGTCTTCACATATTAAGAGGGTGGCAAGGCTGCGCTTAACTTCATCCCACCCAGGTAGGTGAAAATAGTGTTCTTGCCTCTGGCTGCATCAAGGTGATAATTAACCAAAGGAGGAAAAAAACGTTGTAAAGATGATGCAACTGTTATATGGATTTACAATGTTGATATTAGGATGCCAGTAGAAATGTGGAATTGAGTCCAGGAATTAAATTATTGGAAGTATTTCATATACTAGCTGATCTAGGGGATTTTTTGCAGGTGAGTTGATAATATTTCAGATAGAGAGAGGTCAATAGATGACACCAGTATAATCTTGGCATCGTTCATTTGTCATTGGAATGGGCTTTAACTAGCCATGGTAGTTCCAATACCAGCATCTGAAGATCACACATAGGGAAAGAACTCTTCCACTCATGTCTTACTTATGGGCATCCCATAGGAATGTGGTTGGCCGTTGTGAAAATAGGATACTGGACCTGTTCTTATTTCTTAACTAGTGCTGACAAGTTATCCTTGGCTTACTTCAGAAAGGCCCCAGGAAAATATGAGAAGAGGAAGTAGAAGTAAGTATTCCCTGGTCATATATTGATGTTTGGACCTCATTGTGCTCTCTGCGATGTCATCCTCTGGAGCCTTGTTCAGGGGGGAACTCCAATGTTCATTTTGAGAGAAAGGCATGGAGCAGCAAAAGGATCTGGGGCAGATGTTGAGGAAAATAAGGTCTTCCTGGCACTGCCATGGCCATTGCTAGGTAAATCTGGACAGGAAAGTGTAAGGGTATGAGCTAGAGGGAGGCTCTCTTTGGTTAGATATTTTAAGTGGAGATTGGATGATCACTTTTCAGGGATGCTTGTAGTAGTGGAACTGCTGGGGGCTTGGACTAGATGGCATCTCAGGTCTCTTCCAATGCTATGGCCTCAACTGCACAGTACATTTAAAGCATCATTATACCACTTTAAGCGGTCATGGCTCACCCCAAAAGAATCCTGGAAACCGTAGTTTGTTAAGGGGGCTGAGAATTGTTAGGAAACCTCCTTAAAGTAAAGGTAAAGGTACCCCTGCCCGTACGGGCCAGTCTTGACAGACTCTAGGGTTGTGCGCCCATCTCACTCAAGAGGCCGGGGGCCAGCGCTGTCCGGGGACACTTCCGGGTCACGTGGCCAGCGTGACATCGCTGCTCTGGCGAGCCAGAGCCGCACACGGAAACGCCGTTTACCTTCCCGCTAGTAAGCGGTCCCTATTTATCTACTTGCACCCAGGGGTGCTTTCGAACTGCTAGGTTGGCAGGCGCTGGGACCGAACAGCGGGAACGCACCCCGCCGCGGGGATTCGAACCGCCGACCTTTCGATCGGCAAGCCCTAGGCGCTGAGGCTTTAACCCACAGCGCCACCCGCGTCCCTATGGAAACCTCCTTACAGAACTATTATTTTCAGAGTGGTTTAATGATCCATCCCTCTTCCCAGGGAACTCTGGGAAATGTAGCTTTGTGACGGAAATAGGGGTCTCCTAACAACTCTCATATGGGACGCGGGTGGCGCTGTGGGTAAAACCTCAGTGCCTAGGACTTGCTGATCGCATGGTCGGCGGTTCGAATCCCCACGGCGGGGTGAGCTCCTGTCTTTCGGTCCCAGCTCCTGCCCACCTAGCAGTTCGAAAGCACCCTTAAGTGCAAGTAGATAAATAGGTACCGCTTTATAGTGGGAAGGTATACGGCGTTTCCGTGTGCTGCGCTGGTGCTGGCTCACCAGAGCAGCTTCGTCACACTGGCCACGTGACCCGGAAGTGTCTCCGGACAGCGCTGGCCCCCGGCCTCTTAAGTGAGATGGGCTCACAACCCTAGAGTCGGACACGACTGGCCCATATCGGCAGGGGTACCTTTACCTTTACCTAACAACTCTCAGCACAATTACATTTCCCATGATTCTTTGGGGGAAGCCATGACTGTTTAAAGACATGATACAGTGGTACCTTGGGTTAAGGACTTAATTCGTTCTGGAGGTCCGTTTTTAACCTGAAACTGTTCTTAACCTGAGGTACCACTTTAGCTAATGGGGCCTACCGCTCATGCGTGATTTCTGTTCTCATCCTGAAGCAAAGTTCTTAACCCAAGGTACTATTTCTGGGTTAGTGGAGTCTGTAACCTGAAGAGTCTGTAAACTGAAGCGTCTGTAACCCGAGGTACCACTGTACTAGTTTACATATATTGTGCAGATGGGAGCTGTGAATGTACAAGCTCACAAGTTTATGTCTCAGTCATGATTTGAACTTGGATCCAGCTCCTGGGTCACTTGCTTAGCTATATTCTGTACCCATGTCTCTCAGTAAAAAAAAAAAATCACAATGGAACACCTCCCTCCCCAAAGATTGCATCTGTTGGTGATTTTAATAATAGTTATTCAGAGACACTCCTGTTGTCAACAAAACTGCCTTGATTTATTTTTAAATAAATGTGATTTATTTTTAAATGTATTAAACAGAATATTGCCCAAACAGATGATCATTTCCTTTATAGTACCATTTAAAAAAACCAACAACCTCCCCTTTGCTCAGCTTAAATTATTTCTCAGCACACAGTCCCATTTTGACGCATTGAAGTTTATTGTGAAATCAAAGCATATATACCTTTCCTATACCTTTTGATGAGATATTCATTTTGAAACCCTGTGTCAGGAGATGTACGAGTGTTATCTGCAAATGTGAAATGTATGCAAGGCAGTTGGCCTCATGCTGAATTTCAATGAACTTTTGGGGTTTTCAGCATCATGACGCTCTGTCAAATGTTAACAGAAATTAAAGGTAAGAATTCGGATGGAGCCTTCACAAATCACAGCCTTATCTGTCAGCATTTTATAATAACCTAACATCTATGATCTATCAGGATACTAAAGTGTAATTCTGAGCCCCAGAGGAAAGAATCATGACATTCTCAGACCACCATAATAATAGCTATATATATATTTCCATTGAGCAGAATTGTCAGCCTCTCCTTTCAAACTTCGCTCACTAATTGCATTTCAAACAAGTTCCATTGTGGATTCTGGGAAATAATAGACAGAAGAGGCACCTGGTGCATTAGAACTTTGAAATATTTTTCGATAACCAAGGTTCATGTTTATTTAACACTGCTTTCTTTTAGCATTTTTTAAGAATAAAACACTTATTTTAAATTTTTGATAAGGTAGCTTTCTTTATAAACACACACTGGCAAAAAAAGCTCTCATAAATCTCTTTTAACAGTACAAATGAAACAGTAAAACATATTGAGCATTCCAATACACTTTGTCAGTACTATTAAATTTCCTTTAAAAACGTCTGTGTCAGATAAAGCTAGGAAATGTGCAGTAATTCAGTTTTATATTCAATTACTAGGCCCTTTTAGTTTGTCAACTGGAACTGACTCTCTAGTGATGAGAATAATCCAAGGCAATTTTCCTGCTGCCTTGGCTACTGTGACTAGTAGCCTGATTCAAGAGCTTGAAGGAAAAACCTGCAGACACAGACCTACCTGACGAAAAATATTCCCTAAAAGCTTCCTCAAAAACACTGTTATAAGAAACCATTCTCCTTCCTCAAGTTAGGCTCTCAGATTGCACATACCATGAAGTCTTTATTGAGTGGGGCATTTGGAAATGTGGCCAATTGCTTCTAACCCTAATGGACAATGTCAGAGTCTACTAACTGAAGATGAAGCCTTGCATTACTTTGGTTAAGATCTGATGTGGGACATTTGGAGCTTTCAGACCCATCCTGACCGTTACTATGCACAGTGCAATCTTCTGTTCTCCAGTGACCTTAAGGGGCCTTGCTAGGAGACAGGCATTTGCCTATCACAAGGCCTGACATTTCCATACCCTCCAATATTCCAATAGGGATGTCCCATTCCATAACGATAATTTTACTATTTATACCCCACACCCATCTTACTGGGTTGTCGCAGCTACTCTGGGCAGCTTCCAACATATATAAAAACACAATGAAACATTAAACATTTAAAAACTTCCCTATACAGGAATGCCTTCAGACAGCTCGGTGGTTGGATAACAGACCCTCCAGCATTTCTCCAATGAAAAGAGGGACATCCTAAGGAAAAGGGGGACATTCCAGGATCAAATCAGAAACTGGGATGGCTTCTTTAAATCAGCGATGCCCCTGGAAAATAGGGAAACATTGAAGGTCTGCATTTCTCTCCCCCCCCCCCTCCTTCTCCCCATGTGGAATAATGGAAATAATTTTCACCCTGGGTCAGAAACAAGACATTTCTAAAGCTTTAAGCTCTGGATTCAGCTACAGGTTGAGACTATGAGGGCGACATCTTTCCAGCGTTGTGCAAGTTCTGCCTCCAGATTTTTGAATGGACCTAGAGATTTCATATTAAAAGAACAAATTGGGGAGGGAGTTTAAAGAAAATACATAATAAAAACAAAACCAGAATTTATTTTAAGACAAAGTAATTATGTTCATTTGGGGGGGATAATGACCCATAATTTCCCTTCTGTGGGGTAATCACCTCTGTTTTTAGGATGACTTCAGGGAAGGACTATGCACCCCATGTGCCATAAGTTTAAAATCCTTTCTTATATTAAAGGAGGTCTGTTTTACATCTGGTGATGATTTTCAACCAGATGCATAAGTGAAAATAAGCTCAGCAAGGCATCATTCATTTCAAATAAACACAATCTCCATTCCTTAATATAACATTAGTTACTTTTTGCTGTCACCACTTCCCATGGCCATGATCAGGGAAGTGGGCGTTCTGAAGCGGGGCGAATGAATGAGGCAGAGGAGTGGGCCATTGTAAGCAAATTCCAACTCAAAAGATGAAGAGGGAGCAGAAGACAGAGGAAGCGCTGGGATTCCTCTCTCCTGTTACTTTCTCTCCTACTGAAGAAGACAATATGGAGAGCTAACCCATTTATCATCTTCAAGGAAAAGATGGATGTCCCAGTTTTGCTGCCTTTTGAAAAGAAAGTTATGTACGTCAGACAGTGACAAGCACCAGTTAATGCTACTAACCTGTGTCCTATTCAGGTGTCTGCTCTTCAATGGTGTTTCTGCCTGTGGCACTTTCATAACACTACAATATGGGCAAAACACCACATGATCTAATGCATTGGATTGGATAATATTTTCTACAGGAAAATCATAAGGGATGCAGTATAAATTAGACTAATAATGTGTGTGTGTCTGCAGGGTGGAAGCCTGGTCACCATCTGAGATTATCATAATCATCTCTACTTGTTGACTGAACCTTTGAAGGTGAAAAAGAGAAAAAGGAACATAATCTAATTCTGAGTATTGTGAAACCTGCCTTTCTTATGATTGTGCAGGAGAATGTTCCAGCAAACTGTGCCCCTAGTCAGTTGCTAACCTGACAGCCTGGAAACCTCCCATTTTGACATAATTCAATCTGGGAAAATTGGCAAAAGATGATGTGAACCAGTCTTCAAAGAGAGAGAATGAGGACGAGACAATCAGGGTCCAAATTAGATGCTGGCTTTGTTTCTCCTGCATGCCTTGTATGGACAATCTTTTCAAATTGCCTTTTAAAATTAGTTTATGAGAATTTATAGATTAATTTAATTTCCTGGTTCATACAAGACATTGTACTGTAATGGGCAGGCTTGCAATGAGCTTGAACAGGAGAACAATACTTACATGCAAACAAATGAAAAGAGAGATGAATTTGACTGGCATCAAACAGCTTCTGAAATTTGTTTGCAAGGCCCAGACCAGCCTTTTCTTTTGGTGAAGTGCTTAATGGCCCTGCTGAAGTCCAAAGGGAAAGTAAATAAGAAGAGGGCAGAGAATGTTATATTTACAACAAATGGCTGGAGACCCAAAAGATTATATTGGAATAAGAAAAAAATCAATGCACAGACTGACTCCAACTAAAGATGCCTAATGAGGGATGATAAAGGGGAGAATGAAGAGAAGCTATAAAATATCTTTTGAATAGGGCAGGAGGTGTTTGTTCCACATCAAAGGGCTCCTTTGACATTTTGCACAAGATTGTCTCTTTGGTTCAGAACAAACAGCTGTAAAATTAATTTTTAACCATTTTTTCCAAAGACACATACAAACCATGAATACCTCTAAGTCTAACTAGAGGATGGGTTATTTTCAAAAGGTACTTGGAAACTTGATTTTCCTGTTTCTACAGTTTAGTAGTATGAATAACTAGATCCCCTCTGTAGCTTTGAATCATTCAACCTTAGGAGGAATGTCTATAATTAGATTTTGCAAGGAAATGTCACCACGATTAGGGCTCTTCTCATATTTCCTTCCCAAGCCTGCATTAAGAAAAGGTTGAGAAGCAGTTCGAATATGTGTGGAAGGGTAACTTGTGAATCAGTTGAAACATCTCTGCACACCAATTCCCTAGATACACCAATTCCCCAGTCAGTCGAGCAAGTTCCAAAGGTATTAAACGCACATGGATCACCGGTTGGTTGCTAATTTACCTTTTCTCACATATTTCAGAAAATTTCTCACATCCATCTTAATATGTTGGTTGATCAAAGCCACATGGGGAGCGTTCTCAAGGAGACTTTAATCAAGGCACAAATGTAGCCTTGTCTTTGCAGAAGGACACTTAAGACCTCTCTCTACTTTACTTTTAGAAGACATGTGCACACAGCTGTGAAAAATAATTTGGAAACGTGATGCAGGAGGATAACACATCCATTCACTTCTGAGAAAAGAGAAGAAACTTTCAGAATTCTCCTATCAATGTACCTCCTGTTGAAAATACAGCACAGCTTGTTTAGAATGGACTCCCCCCCACTTTCTTTCCCTTTTTTTTCTTTTGCAAGGCCTTTTTGTCCATATAATCTGACTGCTTCTGCCTACCAGCAGACTATGAACCATGATCCTTGCAAGACAATTTAAATGTGATGGTATCCAACACAAGAGCCTCTTTACAACCCTCTGCTTTTGCTGAAATAGGAATTGACTTAGTTATACGGGGCTGGATCCAGGTTTCACTGTCCATGAAGGGAAAGGCTTCCTTGTGTTCACAGAAGGCGGATCCCAACTGGTGGAAGGGGACTCAACTTTTGCTGCAGCGACACCTTCCACCCTGTTTCAGAAGGTGCTCTAGAAGTGTTGCTGGGGTTCACAGAGGAAAAGGGGGAATTGCCAAAAGTCCCCTCTACCAGTGAAACAATCCCCACAAAGGAACTCTATTGATGGGTTGCTCCCAATGGCAGGAAAGGAATCTTGATTCAAACATTTATTTATTACTAGTATGCATGGAAGGGACGCGGGTGGTGCTGTGGTCTAAACCACTGAGCCTTGGGCTTGCCAATCAGAAGGTCGGCGGTTCGAATCCCTGCGACGGGGTGAACTCCCGTTGCTCGGTCCCTGCCCCTGCCAACCTAGCAGTTCGAAAGCACGTCAAAGTGCAAGTAGATAAATAGGTACTGCTGCAGCGGGAAGGTAAACAGCGTTTCCGTGCACTGCTCTGGTTTGCCAGAAGTGGCTTAGTCATGCTGGCCACATGACCCAGATGCTGTCTGTGGACAAACGCCGGCTCCCTTGGCCAGTAAAGCGAGATGAGCGCCGCAACCCCAGAGTCGTCCACGACTGGACCTAACAGTCAGGGGTCCCTTTTCCTTTAACTTTAGTATGCATGGAATAAACATAAAACACACACATAAACACCAAAGATTAGTCAGCATGCGCAGTGCTTTATATATTTAAAGGACAATATAATCATTGCAAAATTAGAAGGTGTGTGAATTTTGAGGGGTACATACATTTTTGTATGTGCAAAAATGCAAATATTCAAAAATGCAACCATTCATTAAAATAACACTATTTAGGCACACATGTGGGGAAATGGCTTACAAACATGTGTACAAAAAAGCTGCATACAAAAACGTGTTTATGAGGAGGAATTTACACTAAAATACAGAGAGGTTTACATGAGGATTTCATTAACATGAAAATTGCTGCAGAAATGCAGAGACTGACCTTAATGCTGGGGAAATTAGAAAAATAGAGAACTGAAATCGACAGAATCCTGGGTATTGATACTTCATAGAATCATAGAATTGTAGCTGGAAGGTTCTCTGAGGGTTGTTGAGCCCAATCCCCTACAATGCAGGAATCTTAGCATGTAATTCCCCATCTGATCTGAAACCACCCTGACCTTGCTTAGCTTTTGCAAAAATGTGTTCACAGTTTGATTGCTGCACCACTAAGAGAATCCTTCATTTAAAGCCTGGGAATAACTCCGCCCATGGGTTGATTTTTTTAGATCACGAAGTTCAGGCAACCAGATTTTCTATTGAGGTAGGATAATGTAATAACTTAACACAAAATTCCACCATAGCTGACAGTGAGTCAAATAATGTCATTTTTTTTAAAAAAATAATTTTTATTAATTTTCAACACAAATATACAATCTTATCCAAATTTTCACAAATTTATCTCTTTTTGGACTTCCTTCAGCTTCTCTGACAATCATTTTTGCCGGAAACAGAACTTCATTCAGCGGAATGAAAACAGCACTGCACACGATGGATGTGGGTTGGGATGGAAACTGACGCCCTGAAACAAAACCAAAGGTAATCCATAATGCAAAATGATGCTTTTCTTTTCTTCGTTTGGTGGGGGGTCTGTTGGAGATCCCTTCTAAAATGTAACCCAGCGGCTTAGAGGCCTGAAGAGAAGCTGCTTGAAAACCACGTCAGCTACCACGATGTCGGGTTTCTTTCATTAGTAAATCTTTAATAAATGACAGCTGTTAAGTAACATACCTTCTGCTGAAAATCCCCTCATCTTACCTCAAACATAATCAACAGAGAGCTGCAGATCCATTAAGTTCTTAATAATAGATAAAAGCGTCAATTGATCTTTCTGCTGTAATTTAAAATGCACGGAGGGGAAGGGGGGGACAAACCCCCAGAAATGTAAAGTGAAGACTTGAGTTCCCCATCATCTATTCCACTCTCTTCTGCTTGGAGAGCAATGTCATCCCTCTTTGAGATCCGTGGTTATAACTTGCAATTAGGAATAGACCAAGATGCTGCTATGACATTCCAAAAGAAGTGAGATTATACTGCATATTTAACAGAAAAAGGGGGAAATGCTCAAGGAGTTAGAATGCTCCTACTTCATACATCCCAAGCAATAACGTCTCTTCAGGCTTGACCCTTTTGGTCCGAGTGTCGAAGACGATATAGCCCATAAAGGACTCAGCCAAGAGTATCAAGGCTGAAATCTCATTTCCCTACATTCTTGACTATTCTGACACACTGTCAGAGCCTAATGTGTCGTCTCAAGGGAAATCCATTTAATAAAATGAGGGACTATTATGGTTAATTGTTATATATTCCCTGAATAAAATTGCCTTTCCCCCCCGTCATAGTGAAACATATTTTCTCTTACTTAAATGCACTGCAACAATTATTTAAACTGATTTCAATTACCATTTTACTTTGCACTAAATTAACTGTTATTATGAACCCAAGGAAAGGAGCTAGACTTGACAAGAAGCGATTCGGTTCTCAGTGAAATGCAGAATCAAGACGATAAAAAAGAATTGTGCTGAACGGATGAACTGAAGCTTGCAAATGAGGATTCGTGGAAGTAGCTGAAAAGGGGAAATGGCCTACAGCTTAGCTAGAGGTCTGTGTTGCATCTGAATTGCCTTGTACAGGTTACAGCAATGTTGCATGTTAAAATTTGGGTTACTGAAAGGCAAATGTCATCATAAGGCACATTCCCCAATTTTTGCCTAACATTTCTGCAGCTCAGGTTTCAGAGAAGTCCTTTTCTCTTTTTTTACCCTGCAGTATTCAGATGCCGGGATGCAGGTAGCGCTGTGGTCTAAACCACAGAGCCTAGGGCTTGCCGATTGGAAGGTTGGCAGTTCAAATCCCCATGAAGGGGTGAGCTCCCATTGGTCGGTCCCAGCTCCTGCCAACCTAGCTGTTCGAAAGCACGTCAAAGTAAGGTAAACAGTGTTTCTGTCTGCTACTCTGGTTTCACCAGAAGCAGCTTAGTCATGCTGGGCACATGACCTGGAAAAACTGTCTGCAGACAAACGTCGGCTTCCTTGGCCAATACATTGGTACCTCAGGTTACATACGCTTCAGGTTACATATGCTTCAGGTTACAGACTCCGCTAACCCAGAAATAGTACCTCGGGTTAAGAACTTTGCTTCAGGATGAGAACAGAAATTGTGCTCTGGTGGCATGGTGGCAGCAGGAGGCCCCATTAGCTAAAGTGGTGCTTCAAGTTAAGAACAGTTTCAGGTTAAGAACGGACCTCTGGAACGAATTAAGTACTTAACCTGAGGTACCACTGTAAAGCGAAATGAGTGCCACAACCCCAGAGTCGTTTGTGACTGGACTTAACTGTCATGGGTTGTTTACCTTTATTCAAATGCTAGCTGAATAAAATTTGGCCTCCTTTCTTTCTTCTGCAGTGTCATTAATCAACATAACCAGTAATAATTAAATTGAATGTTTGACACTCTGTTGCCCAGTTGTGGCCAGTTCACTACAGAAAGCAGCTGTCCCTTTCTGAATAATTTCATAATTTTTCATGTTGCTTTATCACATCTTCACCAGTTGGAAGGAGGTCACACTCAACCCTGATTGTATATTTTATCCTTTGGACTAGATCTCATTTTCAAGTTTTCTCTACATTGTAATATATTTTTATTTCTTGGCCTAACATCTTCTTCAAACCCACCCCACTACACATTTGTATGTTATCTTCATCAACATATTCATTCTTATGCACACTTTACCCCAATGTATGCACTTTTGCACTGAAAAATTCAGAGGATTGCGAATTTCATAGGACCTCTGTGTCTTTCAGAAAGTACAAATTAAGTAAGTTCACTTTCAAATGCAGACTGGATCCAATTTCCCCATCCCATCCCTAGTACTGGAATAAGACAGCTCCCTGCATTCCTATGGGTGATCATACTGCTCTTGAATTAGGATTCTGGATATTTTGGATTCATTGCAATATGATGCATGATTCTAAGAAGAAAGATGCCCACACACACACACACACACACACACACAGAGTGAGAGGGGGAAGGGGGAGGGAGGGGGGATCTACACACAAGGGAAAGAACCGCTATAAATAAGAAATTAAATTGTTATAACAAAAGGAAAAAACGCTATAGGAAACTACAAAGAATTTTTTTTGCTCTATGGTGCCATCTGGTGATGCATGTTTATAACACATTCAAAACACTGTTTTTTGACTAATGTAGCTGAGCCCAGAGTCAAAATAACCTTAGAAATGATACAACATATGGCACAGCAAACACCATACATAGTGCAGGCATGTGATACATGATGTGCCAGAGGGGACAACATGCATCCCCAAACACCGAGAAATATGAAGTGGCTATACCCCCCAAAAGCACCAAATGGCTGTTACTCTCTGGCAGATGCCCACTGCACATTTAGAGACTCACATCACATCTTCAGACAGCAGCATAACTACAGTGTGAAGCAGCTCTAATCCATTTGTGAATGAAAATCATGTTTTTACAAGCCACCCAGCTGAGCACGCGGTAAAATCTGTTTTAAAGGATTTCATGTGCTGAAAGACCTGCATTCATGAGATGTGATTGTACTGTCTGGTATTTAGCAAGCCAAGAAGCACTTGCCAGTTCTTAATGTTTGCTCTTAAAATAGCTCTTGCAATGAGTGAAAACTCCATTTCTCAAGAAACGTATTCTGTGCATTGCAATGCTGGAGCCGAAAACCTCCATGCGCTGGAGATTCTTCATACAATAAAAGGTATTCTAAAATCCCTCCATCACGCATACAGGGCACCTTAAAATCCCTTATTCCCAAGACTCGGGAGACCTTTAAGACAGATTTGCAAAATGACAGAGGAATCTACAATTTGGAAAAGAATGATGGGAGTTCAGGTATGTTCCTAGAATTACATAGGCCTAAGGCACACTTTGGATAACCCTGGCCCATATTACTTTTAAAAATGAAGTCTTCTTTCATAAACAGAATTGTTTGCCTGGGGATGGAGCGTTGTAGAATAGATCCCTCCTAATTCTGGATATGCCTTTATTTTCTCCATTTTGGAATGCTTTATATCCCCTCTGTTGTCCATGCCCCCCTTATTGTGAACACAATTTATATCTTTGGACATGTCTGCATGCATTAAATGTGTCTGTCTGTGCGTGTGTTTTTCCTATAGATGAATCACATCCACACTGTCGTTTGGCAGGAAGACGTGGAATGAAGCTGCTACGAATGAACCATCAGTTTGGGGTTTTTTGTTTTGGACTTGTAAGGAACACCGAAGCCCTGGTGATAAGGGTAAGATGGAAAACATATATAATCCATCTAGATAGCGGTGCTGTCTGCTTGACAACACCAATAGTGCATATAAAACAAAATAACACTGTAATAAATGATGGTGGGAGTGACATCATTTCCCTTCTCAGCAGTTCTCTCGGCCTTAGAATGGAACACAAAACCCGCCACCCTCTCCATCAATTCAAGGTGCAGTAGTGCGGGCAAGCAGTAGTAGGAGCTCTTTGCACTCAGCACTATCAGATAAGTTGTTATTCATCTAGTCAACTGGTAGGCAGCAAGAGACTAGGGAAGACTACATCCAGGTCTTCACTCCTCCTGAACAGCCAGCTGCTGCTACTGTTAGTTATCTGACTGGGTTCTACAAAGGGATGGGGAAGAAATCTGATTCAGTTCACACTTCAGCAAACCTACCTAATTTGCATGTTCTGACACAGTATGCAGGCAGAAACACGGACATCCTTCAGAATATGCAGTTCTCCGAATTTTGCAATGCAGGTTTTCCAGCCAGATAAATGCAAGTGTGCATATGTGAGTGAAAACAGTATTGCATTTGGGGAAATCGTACGCCAAAAAAATGTACATTTAGCAAAACTGCATATAAAAATATGTATATTAGGAGAAATTGAAACTAAAGCGTCGAGAAAAAATTCATGGGGACTTTAAAAAAAAACAAATTGATGCAGAAATGTAGAGAACTGAAATATGAATTGGAAAAAAATGATGAGCTAATAGAAAGCAAAAAAATGGGCAGATTTGTGTGTCCCTAATAATGCATATGTATCACCAACGACTGAGCTGCCTCTCTCCAGAGGTCTTCAGCCATTCTTGGACAGAACTGAGGGTTGGACTATGTACTCCCTCCATTAAAATCTGTCCTTTTGCTGGGAAAAAACTAGGGACCACATTCTGATTTAAAAGATAAAAATAAAAATGGAGCAGAATTAAGGACTAATGTCCCCGACAGAAATGTAAACATTAGTTTGCATCAAGGTTTGTGGGGGGACAGACCTCATGCTGAGCAGGAGGAAGCACAAGTACAAGGCTATTAGTGGCTACAACCAACAGCAATGGTGGTCTGAAACTGAAAGCTGTGTTACCAGTTTGGGTTTTTTTATTTCTTTTGTTGCATTTGTATTTTTATTCATTTCTGATTTTGGTGTTAAGCTGGCAAATCCACTATTTCCCTGTAAATCTATATGTGCCATTCTTTAATTTGACAGCTCTTTCATCTCTCTAAAACCACAAAAAGTGCCCTAAATGTTTCTTACGAATATATAGATATATCCCATTTTACCCATATAAATTGTCAATGAACGATAATGGTCGACTTGGGAATTGCCTGCTTCAGTGACACCGATGACAGCACAAATGAGAGCTGAAAGAGTATTCCTCTCAAATATGGCATGCCAAGATGACAAAAGGCCCATCGTGCTGGATGAGACGAAGTTTGCATTCTCCCCATCTGCATTACAAGATTTAAATGAAACAATTTCTGTTAGATCGGTAATGGCAAATGTTTCACAGGCACCAAAGCCTTCATGGCTGCAGAAGCTTAGTCAGGAATGATACGCTGATAGGCCTGGTAGGCTAATAAACTGGGCAGCATAGCTCTGCATCGCCTGCCATGGCTACCCCCATACTGTCCATGAATTGAGGTCACGTCTGTGGAAAAGAACCCTGCCAAATGCATGTCAGTGGCTCCCATAAGCTGGATGAAGGACAGCTGACATGGCAGGCTTCCTCTTCACAGACAAGTTCCCAATGTATGTAGACAGCATACACTCCAATGCAAGGATTGTGTTTACTGTTCCCCATGACTTGCCATCATGGGGGAGACATCATGTGAATTTTCACCTCAGACATGAAAAGGCCTTGGGTCTTGGCCAACTTAATCAATCCTGCCTTCTGTCAGATAACTTTGCTCATGTGAAACGTCCCACTGTTTGGGGATTGCAGCTAAGGGCGGCCCTACCAGTGGTAAGAGTGAGGAAGCCGCTTCATACAGCAGATGCTAATGGGTGTGGAAGAACATTGAGGCATGAGAGTAGGACACTGGTAGAGACACATGCCCAACTGGCATGTCCCCTCCTCCTGGTCTTTCGTTCGGGAGCTTCAAGAGCTTTCTTCAGCTCAAACATCACAGCGACTGATGCCAACAGACATTGGCACACTTAGAGATCTGCAGAGTCTTCGCAACTTGCGTGACAGACCTCAGCAACTCGGCATTTTGGCTAATCTACTTTATAAGCACACACGGAGCACTGCAACATGGCTCCCTCTCTCTCTAGCATCAGACAGCAAAGAGAAAAAGAACAAAGGACAATAGTCCCACTTCACGGAACACAGTAACACAAACATCGTGTCTCCGTCACTTCCCACTCTGTGGAGTCAAAACATATAACGTCATGTGAAAGACAAGAATCCCATGACTGCAATCATGGAGCAGGAATTCTAACAGAGAGGACAGAGTTGTCTTCTCTGCAACAGAGGACACTTTTCTGTTACCACTCTCAAAGTAAGACCCTACTGCCATTCCGGATAGAAGGAGGGATGGGTGTAATAAAAAAGGGGCACTATTCTGTCCACTTTGGGTAGCAGAGAGTCTTGGTCTGGCCCCAATGGTACAATCTTAGTTTTGAGTTATCCTGGAGACTCCCCCACCCCAATCTGCCAGCCTTGAAAATTCAGAATATATATTTTCAGTCTCTGAATATGCCAGCTATAATGTTGCCTAGAGCCATACCCTACAAAACATCTGGAAAATGTTTAAATTTTGGCGAGGGTAGGGGCATTCAACAGTTTTGGAGAAGGCAGGTGAAACCCTCTCTGCAAGCCTTCATTGCAAAGTGTTTATAAGTGTGTGGAATAATTAACCAAGTGTTCTTAGCCAATAAAAGAAAGTGCTGATTGATGTGGGTATGTGATATTTTGAAACTATAGTTGACTTTCAAGTTTTACTCTAATTGCTCTCTACCCCTCCAAAAAAACCCCACCCTTATAATTGAGCTCCTTTTGTTAACTTAACCCATGTCATACAGAAAATATAATCTGTACTATAAATTTTCTTGCAATAATCACTATGGGTATATCAATAACACAGGGTTCAAGATGTGCATTAAGCAGAAATTACATTTTAAGGGAAAATCCTGTCATAGAAAAAGCATTAGGGTGACTTATAATTAGGTAATTATTAAGAATTCATGTACCTTTCAGCATAATTAATGACACTTAATACAGGAGTATGAGGATGGCAATCCATCTATTTTAAATTATGCTTCAAATTAGCATAGCTCACAAGGAAAAAAAAACTGATCCTCTTGGTTTAATAGGTGCAGATGAAGCTTACATTTAAACACAAAGAGTCACAAAGAGTAAATAGTAAATATAAAATGGTGGGGATTATATCAGAGTGTAACTAACTGTGGGACATTTTCCAGAACTAATATTAATACTATCTTTGCTAACTTTTCATACAGAAAATGTGCTGTATAGGTAAACCGTGTATGAAACCTGGAAAGTAATTTATAATGAATTTGTACTAATGATCTCTAATAAATTTAGCTGAAATGAAAGCTTTTATTGCTCCAAGGAAATCACACAACCTTTGTGATTTGGAAGTAAATTTGATAAATAATATCAATAAAAATATGGCACGGATTTCCTTTGTGAAAATGAATTATCAACCCTCATCCAATAGTTAAATTCTTAAATATTAAAATGTATCTTCTAAGAATGTTTAGGTATCAGTGCTACAATCACAAGACATCTCATGTCTTGTCTTGTCTAAAAGTTTGTCTTAATAATGCATGCTACAGAGTAATGACTGTATTCATAAATCAGACAATGAGCAATATTTTAATGAAAAGTTGTTGCTCTATTGCCTATTGAATCTACATTATGGCCCATGTCTTAAAAAAAATTTTCAGAAACTTATGTTTAAGACTAGTTGATTGGATCCATACATCTCCCTGACTGGTTTTGGCAGCTTTTGACAATTCCTACCTCTCTCTCCACTCTGCAACTCCACCTCCCACTCTGGAGCGGTGTGGGAATTAGCCCTAGACCTACAGAAGGAGGGCAGAATCAGCAAAACTTGTGTTCCTCCAGTAGAATTCTTTCGCAGGATCAAAAGATCCCTCTGGATGGAAGAAGCCTATCCATCTATTTAAGGTGATTTATGGATCCACCCAAAAATGTTTGTGTGTGTTTTAAAGAAATATAGAAACATATACCATTTTATCATTATGGTTATAATTATTATCACTATAATTTCCTTATTTACGTAGACAATATATCTCACGATTAAGTCAAAGATTTCAAGGCGGGTCACATAACTTCATAAAAAGAAGAATATCAAAACAGTAAGATTATAGAATTACACACACATAAACACACATGTATATATTTCTATAATCTTATTGTATTGCTAATACAATTGGTTTTCGAACGGCTTAGTTCTTGGACGTTTTGGCTTCCGAATGCCGCCAACCCGGAAGTGAGTGTTTCAGTTTGTGAACTGTTTTTTGGAAGCCGAACATCCGACTGGGCTTCCGATTGGCTGCAGGAGCTTCCTGCAGCCAATCAAAAGCCGCGCTTTGGTTTTTGAATGTTTTGGAAGTCGAACGGACTTCCGGAATGGATTCTGTTCAACTTCCAAGGTATGACTGTATTGTATTTTGCACTCAGCATGCCAAAAAAAATATAGATGAACATGAGAAATAGTTCCAAAAGCTGGCGTAAAAACCCAGGCAGGGTCTGAATAATAACTGTCAACAGCCACATTTCAAAGGGCGGGGAGTTCCAAAGCCCAGATAGAAAAACTCTGATGTTTAGTTCCTAATGGCCTTCCTGGAAGATCTTAGTTCAACTTTTATGTTTCAAGTCATACATCATCCACAAAACCTTGAACTCAGACCAGACACATATTAGCAATTATCATTATGCACTTTAAGGCTCTTTTCTTTCAAAATAGGACAGAACAATAGAAAGGAATTACATTTTGTTTATTATACAGCCCCATAGTTTTATACACATATGGATACCAAATTACTCTCAGCATTTTAATAATATAAATTTTCACTTCTATCTCTTTTCAGATTTTCGTGTGGAATCAATTAAGCGTTGTGATGTCAAGATTTGTTCCATCAATAAAAGGAGGCTAATAGTATTTCCAGACTTCCACTATTAGTACAACCAATGTTCAGATGTTGTTAATTTACTGCATGGGATCCAGCTGCCTTCTGATGAAAAGAAAGAAAGAAAAGACTTAACTTACCCTTTCAGGCATATCACATTTAGCCAACTTTCAATTTATTGCTGGGGGGAAATGCACTTATTTCTCCAGCTAACATGGCTGTGGCAGTTTGGATGCTGTGCAGATTTTGCTTATCAGAGTCAGGGACAACTGTTTGGCAGGACTCAGAACATCCAAGATGATGAGTGAGGCAACCTTCCTTCCCAATGCCATATTGCTGGACTTTTTACACCATTGCTCAGCCTACAAAGAAAATTCTCTGTAAGGTTTTGGAGCATGATAGCCTGCAGGAACTAGTACGTGCTTTGGTAGGAAGGTCCTACTGAGAGCAATGAGGAAGCACTAAACCTGTATCTCTACAGGTTCCCACTTGTACAATGGAAAAGAGCAACATGTAGAGCTCAAACAGAGGTACAGTAGAGAGCCAGAAACACAACCATTTTCATTCACTTTAATAGCACAACAACCACTTGACTGTTCTCCCTCCTTCCCAGTAACTCATAAGATCGCAGACTAGGAATAGCTTCCTTATTTCTTCAGGAATTCTTCCCATCTTAAAATTTCTGGCTGTAGAACATGCATAGGCAAACTCAGCCCTCCAGATGTTTTGGGACTACAGCTCCCATCATCCCTGTCCACTGGTCTGTTAGCTAGGGGTGATGGGAGTTGTAGTCCCAAAACATCTAGAGGGCCAAGTTTGCCTATGCCTGCTGTGGAACTATGATGCTGTCTGTTATGCATTTAGTGGTCTGTGTTTGCCTGAGCTTGAGTCTGCACTAAGGATTCTGAGCTCCTGTATTCTGATTTGATACATGATGTCCAATCATGGAACATTTCAGGATTTGGGCCTCTGCCATTGGCCCTTGAACTCTGAGTCGTGATTCGCAGCTTGGAAGTTTAGACAGCCAATCACGTTGGAAGTGGTTCAGGCTCACAGGAATGTATATAAGCAGTTGCTTTGCCCCTGTTTCCCAGTTATGTAGTTCAATAAAGGTTCTTGCTGTTATCACTGTGTCTTGCCTCATGGGAACCCACCTACATTTCATCACTGTCCATGGACACCCAAAACAATAAAGTGTGAATGAGATAAGCTGGTGTTTTCCAACTCATGCATCATATCTGGAGATTTCTTAGCAAGTACTAATTTGACTTTGGCTGCCTATTGAGTGGGTGTGCACCCAGTAGCAAACCCAAGTGTAAAATGACCCTTAGTCCATGCACAATATTCCTCAGAATAAAAAGCAGATACCATGGTGAGATAAACAGATAAGTTGAGAGAAGGGGTGGGAAAACAGTGGATTCCAGATGTTGCTGAACTATCGCCCCATCATCCATGACCACCGCTCATGCTGGTTGGGGTGGAAGGGAGTTGGAGTCCAGCAACATTTTGAGGGTTGCAGATTTCCCAGCCCAGGTTTGGAGGCTAGCCATCAGTTAACCCTTCCTTATTTGTGTACAGTGGTACCTCGGGTTAAGTACTTAATTCGTTCCAGAGGTCCGTTCTTAACCTGAAACTGTTCTTAACCTGAAGCACCACTTTAGCTAATGGGGCCTCCTGCTGTTGCTGCGCCGCCGGAGCCAGATTTCTGTTCTCATCCTGAAGCAAAGTTCTTAACCTGAAGCACTATTTCTGGGTTAGCGGAGTGTGTAACCTGAAGCATATGTAACCTGAAGCGTATGTAACCTGAGGTACCACTGTACTTTGTCCATTTATAGCTTGATTATTTTTTTCTGTTAATTGTACCTATGGTGGGATATAACATAATGTTTGATTAGATATAATATCCCATCTGACTTCCACATGAGAATAATCCAATACTGATACTCTAGGTATGTAGGTAAGAAGGTAATTTTTAAAGTAATAATAATAATAAAGTCCTAAAGGGATAATAGGTTTTCATTCTGAAAATTCAACACCTTTCAGATAATGAATATATTTTCACCAATATGGTGGCAAACTTTTATATCTGTCCTGGCCATGTTGACCCTTAAACTTCCTCAGTGTCCATAGAATAGAGGAAAAGTCAGGCATCCATTTGTATGAGGATAATCTGTTGAATTTCAGTGAAAATGAAAAGCCAGGATGCTCCAACAGGCGTATAAATTGTGTGTTATCTACTTCTTTAAGTCTATAAAATTGGTAGCTACAACAGAGAGATTTGACTGAAGAGGATATTTATAGAAAGTGTAGGTTGAGTTCATTAGAGTTTCCACTGAAAGTATGCCTTTTTGCAATTTCATTTTATTTATTTATTTGCAAACATTAAATGCGGAGAACCCGATTCAGGCAAGCAGAGAAGTTTGGAAGAAAAACAAAACAAAACCAGAAAATGGTGCTATATTTATATTCCAGTAGTCAGAATACAAGTAAACATCCTTGGTGAAAACACATCGCTGCTTCCAATTAAGGCAATATAATTGCATGCTTTGAAGTGGAACAATGGAAAAATCTGACAATCCATTGTGTTAATATGAGACACAGACTTCAGAGACATCTTACCAAAAAAAAAATCACATCTAATCTGTATAATGCATCTGCTACTATCTACTTTTTGCATTACATTTGGGCAATGTGTGCAAATACACTCTATGCGGATAAACAGATCGCCATGTCAATGAGTCTGTCACAGAGATGTATAAAATGTACAACAGTCCTTAGGTGTATTTCTGAAACCACCCTGTCTTCTTCTAGGTTTTGCCTCTCTGTATCTACGAATATCTTTCAACTTTCCAATACTTTCTGACAGAAGAATATTTATATTTCATATTTCCTGAGTGAAAGATGTCCTTGGCATCTCATAAAATAATCTTAAAAAAAACAAAACCAGCACAAAGTCAGTGTGCCTGATACCTGATTAAACTTGGAAACACAGTTTCCAAACTACAGTAAGAATGTGTGATCAGTTGAGGAGACTGAAGTGCCTCTCAAACTCCTCTAGGCTCCATTTTTTTGGGCTAGGAGATGCAGTGTCAAATGATATTCTCTCACTGGCACAATGCAGATAGCAGAATAGCCATCTTTCTGTGGAATACATATTGCATGTTCAGGGATTTATGAGATTCCTCTCACCTCCAGAATGAAGTATTTCAAGAGCACATTCTGAAGACTGAATGAAGCCAACTTAGCTGAGATGATTAGAGGATGTTATTGACAAGAGATCTATATTGTTACGTGCCACATTCTCCTCACACTGTTGGCCTTGTCTCTAGACATCTGTGGGCTGATGTGGATATCTGTAGTAATTGGGAACAGTTTCCCACACATAGGCTTACGTGGGGAACCCAATCAAGTGCCAAAAACATGGGATGACAGGGGTAGTGGCATGGGGAGTACATAACAGTAGATAAAATATCTTTCCCTGACCAATTCAGCAGGTACAGACACAAAAGAACTGACCAGTACATTATTTTTAGGTAAGTTGAAATAATGAATAGATATCCATTCCGATATAGTAGCAATACAAGTACTGGTGTTTGACAGTAAAGGTTGGAATTGGGCTGGAAGCAGCCTAAGGTGCTATGGAGATCTATGGGGAGCCCATAGCAGCACTTGTGGTTTAGCTGCCTGAGGTAGGTAGCCATCTGCTTTCAAGAGTCTCTGCTTGTGTGATTGTGCAGATATAGAAATATTAGAAAGACACCATAAATCTCCAGTGCTCTTCCACTGTGCTGCCCTCCAGACTCTTTTACCCTCTATTCCCTTGGCCTGGGGTGGGGGGCGATTCTGCTGCAGGCCTGTGTTAAGTCCCTTACAAGAGGTTGTATAAAACCCTGTTAAAAAGTTGCCTAAACATACACCCTTGTGTGAATTAATTGAAACTAACAATATAGTATATTGTACAAAACTCACATAAACATGTACAAAACTTTACATGCTATTTTTAAGCAGCATTTGAACATGGTTTGGCATGGAGTCTACTGGTTTCGAACAGTCACTGTTGATTTTCGAATCCCAGCACCACACTTGAATCAGTCCCTGAATGAGCTTCTCCATAGTCGTACAGTCTATAGCATGGAGGTGACTTTTGCATATACACAAATTCTCAATGGGATTTATGTCCAGGGAATTCCCTGGCCAATCAAGTACCTGTATTTGCTGCTCTATCATGAATTTCTTCACCACTTTCGATGTGTGACAGGAGGCTAGGTCCTGCTGCAATATCCCAGCAACCTCAGGATACCTCTTTTCCAGCTCTGGAATAACTCTCTTTCGTAGAACCTCAATATATTGTGGTGAGCGCATCATTCCTTCTACTGGCTGCAGGCTTCCAACACCATAATGATCAACTGACTTTTTGTGTTTGTTTTGAGTACAGGATTATGAGTAAGATAGAAAACATGTTTCGTTTCAATTAATTTGCACAAGGGTGTATATGGGGCATGAATTCAAAAGCTAAGGTTCAGCACAGAACACAAAGATGATTGTAAATAAAATATGTATATAAGTAGTGAAATATTGCATATAAATTAATTTGACAATATTTTAGGTTTCAATTATAAATTATGTCTTGTTATTACTCACATGGTTCCCATGCAGAAATGGTGGTATATAAGTCCAAAAAAGAGAGTGCTTTTGTGCATTGTGACTCTTTCAGAAAGTTAATACAAATATTATGACAACTTTAAAACTAGCCACTTCGAGATGCTATTGCTGTTGTGATCTTTTTGTTGGGTTTTTTGCTCTTTTTGCTCCAAAAAAAGATATCAGCAATAAACTGTCCTTTAGTGAATGTATTGATCTGCTCACAGTGTGACATGGTACAGTGCCTTTTCACTGTTTTGGAAGGCAGCTTGCTAACAAAAATGAGTAATTGTTGTTTGCTGTGCCTTTTCTAACTATCTGAAAGTTGAAGCCACTTATGTCTACAATAGCCTTCAGCTATCGATAGAAATCAAAGCTGCTCCAGGCATTCGGGCTGTAGCCTTTGAATTAAGCAAGATAAAGTAGGTCACGCCATCTATTTAGAAGATGACTGGAGATGGCATTGACTCATAAGCTAGGAGTCACTAGAAGAAGTGGCTGTCACCTCCCTTTCTTCATAGCTGGTGAAGGCAGGCACCATGTTTTCTGTTGTTGCACTCTTAGGTGCCTTCGTAGGTCTTGTCTGCTTTCTTCACATTCTGTACAAAATGGAAAAGGATAAACTAATCTGCTTGTTCTCAGGAACCGGCAGAAGCCCTGTAAACACACAAAGCTGTCTCATGCACGCTCTGACCATTGACCCATGTGCAGTTCGAGGGCAGGATCCCTTACTAGCCTTTGCCTCTAGACATCAGCAGGTCGGTCAGTCAGTTGAGCCACTGAGCACAGACTTTCCTTAATACTCCTCAAAATAACCAGCTGCCACCACCTATGGATTAGCAGAGTGCAGCTAGTCTCACCTTTAAAAACAAACAAGCAAACCTAGACTACATAATTCAAAGCCAGCATATCAGTACATATATTTATTTATCAAAAATATCACCTGCAAGATGTAGGCTTCAATAAAGAAGAATAAATAGTTTCACTAGCCTCACTTAGCCTACTTGAGTTCTCTCTTTTACAGCTATAAGGCAGTATTCAACTAAATAGAAGAAGAGTTTGGATTTGATATCCCACTTTATCACTACCCGAAGGAGTCTCAAAGCGGCTAACATTCTCCTTTCCCTTCCTCCCCCACAACAAACACTCTGTGAGGTGAGTGGGGCTGAGAGACTTCAGAGAAGTGTGACTAGCCCAACGTCACCCAGCAGCTGCATGTGGAGGAGCAGAGACGTGAACCCGGTTCACCAGACTACAAGTCTACCACTCTTAACCACTACACCACACTGGCACTAGCACAAGGATTGGGCTAACACAATGGTATTTCCCACATCTCTTCTCCACATGTGCCCTGCACCATCCCTGAATCTGCTTCGGAGGGTTGGGGGAACTTGTACTGTCTGCCTCACAGGGCAGCAGGCTCCAAACTCTGAGGCAGATGTTTTTCATAGCTAGGCTACCTAAAATCCTGATGAAACATAGGACCTCCTGCATGTGTTCTGCCAACAGAAGAAAAAGGCTAAAACAATGAACTAATTTGAGGAAATTTGATTACATTTTCCAAATAAAAAACGAGGACATCTACAATAATGCATATATTTATTTCTTTTACTGAATCTAAATCCTGCTCTTTCTCCCAAAGGAGCCCAGAATTTACCATTTCTTCACTACCTTTATTATTCAATGGTAGAATCTGTATGAGCCCTATTCAGACATTCACCTAAACACACAATCCCTCCCCCTCACCTCCCTAGGTGCACAGGCTCCTCTTCCGTATCTCATGCACATTTAACATAAAGCTTTGAAGTGGGTTCCTAAGTGAATGCAGTTGGTTGAATGCCCTTAGAAACCACCTCAGAAATTGCAAATCTGACAAACTTCCATCTATGCAAGATTGGATCCAAAAATTGACTGAATATGCGGAGTTAGATCACTTGTCTGAAAATAAATAAATAAACCAAAACAGGTATTTGTTTCAAAATGGGAAGTCTTTAAAATACATTTGAAAAACAATTACAGAGGTTTAAACTCTGTTGCAGCATTTGACAAATTCCAGTAGTAGTATCAAGAATGATGTGAGATCAAACTAAGAATCAGTTAAACCATGATAATAGTTTTTACTGGCAGTAAGTTATATGTAATTGAATTAAGGAGTAGATGGGAGGTCAGGTCCATAGTCAAAAAACCTATTTGCTTTTTGTTGTTGTTGTTGTTGATTTTTACTTCGTTTATTATTTTTACTTGTTTTTTGTTCAGTTTTGATGTTTGGCTTTTTCCATTGTATTATGTATTGAAGTTCTCACCCTGGCCACCAGGGGTATCGTGTATATAGTTTTCACTCAGGTCCACGTCAGTAAATTTAGGCGGGAAACCCTGGTTTGTTGTTGTTACGATGTTGACAGCCGGCTGCCTATAAAAGCAGGCCAGCTGAGCTGTTTGCTGTTCACTTCAGTTCCAGCTTACTTATAAAGAACCACTTGGAGAAATCTCTGTGTCATCTGCTATGTCCACCCACTACTTAATACATTGTGCGTTAATAACAACAACAACAACAACAACAACAACAACAACAATAATTTTTTTTAAAAGAAACCACCTCACAATCATGGCATTCATATCAGAAGTGCAAAGGTCTGAAGAGGAGCATGCACACTCAGAGATGTTGCTGCTGCTTCTTCTTCTTCTTCTTCTTCTTCTTCTTCTTCTTCTTCTTCTTCTTCTACACCGCCTGTCTGACTGGTTTGCCCCAGCCACTCTGGGCAGCTTCCAGCATGTACAAAAACTTAATAGAACATTAAACATTAAAACCCTCCCTATGCAGGACTTCAGGTGTCTTCTAAAGGTTGTATAGTTACTTATCTCCTGGACATCTGATGGGAAGGCGTTCCACAGGGCAGGCGCCACTGCTGAGAAGGCCTGGTTTCCTGTAACTTCGCATCTTGCAGTGAGGGAACTTCTAGAAGGCCCTCGGAGCTAGATGTCTGGGTGAACAACAGGGATGGAGACACTCCTTCAGGTATACAACTACTTGAATAGGGCTGTGTGGTCTTCCATTCAGGTGCTATTTCCAGACCTGCTTAGCTTCAAGCACACTTGCTACATAATATCCCTTCAGTCCATGCCCTGGGATGTACTGTCTGACCTCTCCATCTTATCTATGCCATGTTTCTCTCCTGGACAGATTCTGCCAGATGTGTGATGCCTTCTATTATCAAGGATGGACTCCCCACGCCTCCAACCATGTTCAGCATTGCTATTCTGAGCCTTCCTGCATTATTATTATTATTATTATTATTATTATTATTATTTTATTTGAAAGGGGGATGGAAATACACAGAACGTTTGCAAAAATGAAATTATTGGGGCATTATAAAAACTGTTTTATAGACAGTTTTTATTTTGTTCTCGTTGAAATGAAAAACAAAGGCAAAGTCTTTCTGGTATAAATGTCTGCATGAGAGGATCTTAGAAACTTTAAAACGTGCACACAAACACAGGCACATAACACCATTTGCTTCCTTCTCATATAATATCAAAGGGTTTTATTCCAAGTTGTTTGTCATTCAATATTGCTCCTTTTGTTTTCTCATGCCCAGTGTGCATTTGTGGAAGATGCTCCTCTTCTTTTGATGATTCCCCAATTATAGCAGAATGGATGGACCGTTGCACCCGGCCCTTTCAGCAGCGGGACTGCTAGATCACCGGAGAATAGACATTAAATATTTCTCTAATGAGCGGAGGGGTGAAAGGGAACAGCAAAGAGTCTTCATAAAAATGAAACATTATATAGATTGTAGCAGATGGGCCAAAAGCTGCCCTCAATATCATAACAAGAAAACAAAACAAAACAAAAATTCCAGGGAAAATACAAGATGTAAAATGAACCGCTTAGCCGAGATAAGATAGCAAGCCTGAAAACCTGCTAAATGTAATGTTATATTTGAGCCTTGAAGGCCCAAGACTGGGATTCTCCTCCCTTTCCCTCCCTTTAAGTAAAAATAGATGGATTGCAATTGTATTTCCTATTGAAACCTTGACCCAGCTATTTTTTTCTGGAAGGTATCTGATTAAAATAACAGTTCTGAGGGGTAAAATTCAGTGGGAACGTATCAGGAGAGGAACAGGTTAAGCACCCTTTAACATAGCCGCATCCCCACCCCACCCCCAATATTTCCAATCTGAATCACTCTTTCCCATGGTTCCTTTTCTTGTTTCTTATTTTCTCTTCTTCTTTTTTTATCACAGATGTCTCTACCTCATATCTAGTTACACCCTATGCCTGAGGAGCTTGATACTGGGTTGGGATTTGAGGGACCAACATACCCTCCAACATTTCTCTGATGAAAATAGGGACAACCTAAGGAAAAGCAGCACATTCTGGGATCAAATCAGAAACGGGATGGCTTCTGTAAATCCAGGACTCTCCCTGAGAAATAGGGACACTTGGGGCGGGGTCTGGTCCAAGCTGCTTCTTATTCCCTATGGAATGGGTAGACTACAACTCCCATCATTTGGAGAACAGGCGAAGTCCCAGCAGACTGGAGGAGGGCAAATGTTGTCCCTATTTTCAAAAAGGGGAAAAGAGAGGACCCAAATAATTACCGCCCAGTCAGTCTGACATCAATACCAGGGAAGATTCTGGAGCAGATCATCAAGCAAACAATCTGTGAGCACCTAGAAAGGAGTGCTGTGATCACCAATAGTCAGCATGGATTTCTGAAAAATAAGTCATGTCAGACTAACCTGATCTCGTTTTTTGACAGAATTACAAGCCTGGTAGATGAAGGGAACGCAGTGGATGTAGCCTACCTTGATTTCAGCAAGGCATTTGACAAGGTGCCCCATGATATTCTTGTAAAGAAGCTGGTAAAATGTGGTCTTGACTATGCTACCACTCAGTGGATTTGTAACTGGCTGACTGACCGAACCCAAAGGGTGCTCATCAATGGTTCCTCTTCATCCTGGAGAAGAGTGACTAGTGGGGTGCCACAGGGTTCTGTCTTGGGCCCGGTCTTATTCAACATCTTTATCAACGACTTGGATGATGGACTCAAGGGCATCCTGATCAAATTTGCAGATGACACCAAACTGGGAGGGGTGGCTAACACCCCAGAAGACAGGATCACACTTCAAAACGACCTTGACAGATTAGAGAACTGGGCCAAAACAAACAAGATGAATTTTAACAGGGAGAAATGTAAAGTATTGCACTTGGGCAAAAAAAATGAGAGGCACAAATACAAGATGGGTGACACCTGGCTTGAGAGCAGTACATGTGAAAAGGATCTAGGAGTCTTGGTTGACCACAAACTTGACATGAGCCAACAGTGTGACGCGGCAGCTAAAAAAGCCAATGCAATTCTGGGCTGCATCAATAGGAGTATAGCATCTAGATCAAGGGAAGTTATAGTGCCACTGTATTCTGCTCTGGTCAGACCTCACCTGGAGTACTGTGTCCAGTTCTGGGCACCACAGTTCAAGAAGGACACTGACAAACTGGAACGTGTCCAGAGGAGGGCAACCAAAATGGTCAAAGGCCTGGAAACGATGCCTTATGAGGAACGGCTAAGGGAGCTGGGCATGTTTAGCCTGGAGAAGAGGAGGTTAAGGGGGGATATGATAGCCATGTTCAAATATATAAAAGGATGTCACATAGAGGAGGGAGAAAGGTTGTTTTCTGCTGCTCCAGAGAAGCGGACACGGAGCAATGGATCCAAACTACAAGAAAGAAGATTCCACCTAAACATTAGGAAGAACTTCCTGACAGTAAGAGCTGTTCGACAGTGGAATTTGCTGCCAAGGAGTGTGGTGGAGTCTCCTTCTTTGGAGGTCTTTAAGCAGAGGCTTGACAACCATATGTCAGGAGTGCTCTGATGGTGTTTCCTGCTTGGCAGGGGGTTGGACTCGATGGCCCTTGTGGTCTCTTCCAACTCTATGATTCTATGATTCTATGATTCTATGATTCTATGATCATTCCTGACATTTGGCCAGGCTGTCTGAGGCTGAGGGGAGCTGGAGATCAACTACATCTGGAGGACCACAGGTCTCCCACCACTGTTTCATTGTTTTCAAAGTAGCTGGGAAGCTTTGAAGCCCTAAAATGATTTTTCATTTCCACCCCTCCAAATCCATGATATGAGAAAGAGAGAAAAACGAATCAGACATTTCATTACACATTTCGCTTCATAATTCAGCTCTCAATCATCAAGGGGGCTGTGTAACAAATTGACAAATATTTAAATTAAAAATGTTTGTGTATATATCTATATAGCTATATCATCAATATATATTCTGAGTTGCCCTTAACTGACACCGTGTCTCATGTGGCCTAGTGGCAGTATAACAAGTGACAATATCCTGACCTTTTTTTTAATTACACATTTTGAATCCTTCTGTGTTTTAACGCAGAGAATTGGGTGGGAACTTTGCCATAAAGTTTTGAAGCATGGTCACACTTGTGATTTCCCACTGCTAATCCTTTTTGGAACTCAGTGCTTTATTTATTTATTTTCCGACAAATGTGTGATAATTGACTCCTTCTTCATGAGCCGAAAACTAGTATTTTGTTGAGCAGAGGCAGAGAGATTTGACACACATTTGAATGACCTATTGTGTGTTGTGAGAGCTTTGTATTTAATTGAGAAAAAATATACATAACAGCTGCTTTCTTTACAGATATGCAAAACAAGGCAAACTGCTTCAACATGGCAACCATAACAGTCATCATTCACAGTACAGATATTGCTTCATTATCGAGAAGGATATCATTATTGTATTTAGTGTTTCTGAAAGGTGCTGAATTGCAGCTTTGAATACAAATATCTTGTGGTTAGCTGCAGAGCAGATGTGTCTGTCCATGTCCCAAGTTTACACACCCTATAGGAAGAAAATATGGTGAGTGGGTAAGGGGTGTGTGTATATATGTGTGTGTGTGTGTGTGTGTGTGGTATTTTCTTCCTGGTATCCCTGTGCCAATCAGGATGAAGTTGAAGAGGTATTTTATGGCAATGACATTTTTCTAACTAGGCTGTGACCTTCCCTTCTCTTTTAAATTGGATTTAACAGGGGGTGGATGGATATCAAAATCAAAAAGAGAATACCAGAAACGTAAAGACCACCCAAAAGGTCATAAATCATAATCACTGTAGTTCCAAAACTGCTATGGAAAGTATTTGACACTGTTCATAAATTCCCCCCATTGTTCTATCAATGTAATTCATCCATCCCCGAACAAAATATGGCAATTTAATTGAGAAAGAAAGCTGAGCTCCAAATTCTAAATGCGTCAATGATTGGTGCCTTTATCTCTTTCCATACTTTGGTCATCAGATGCTTTACTGCTGCCAAGAGATTAAGTATCAGTTTATTAACCCAGCTTTTAACACAACACACCAAAAAGTCAGAGGGGATTTTTTTAGGTGGATTTGTTGCGCTAAGGCAACACTTTAATTGCACACACTTAAAGCCTTGGTATACCCTCGAATCCCTGGTGGAATCTACTGACAAGTGTGGGGATGGGAACCTTAAGTATTTTGTTGTTTCGTATTTATATCCCACTCTTCTAAAATAAGTATGCAGAGCAGTTTACAAAGAGAAAAGTTCATATGTAAATTCATGAACAGGACCAAGAACAGACAAAGAAAGATAACACTAATACAGTGGTACCTCAGCTTAAGAACTTAATTCTTTCTGGAGGTCCGTTCTTAACCTGAAACTGTTCTTAACCTGAGGTACCACTTTAGCTAATGGGGCCTCCTGCTACTGCCACACCACCGCCATGCGATTTCTGTTCTCATCCTGAAGCAAAGTTCTTAACCCGAGGTACTATTTCTGGGTTAGCGGAGTCTGTAACCTGAAGCGTCTGTAACCCGACGTACCACTGTACATTCTTATAGTAAAAATTTTCCATCCAAATCTTGGTTTATCATCCGGTGTTCAGAGTGGTGATGCATGTCTTCTCTGGGATCCACATATCCTTACAAATGTCGCTTAGGACAGGCTGATCCTTCACTAACTGCTCATCTCTAGAGGCACCCTGTTGCTTGACCACACTATGTGCTGGTGACATCATCTCACAGTCAACTCTCTTCCCACAAACAAACCCATGTCTTGAGGCAGTCTGTGGTGGGCATGATGTCAGGGACTAGCAGGACACTGATGAGTGTGCACTGGGAGAAGAGACAGCTGCAGTCTGGTATGGGAGTGGGGGACAGTGATTTATGGAGAGCTGTACCAGCCAGGAGGCAAGAATCAGAGACAGGGAAGGATCAGAGCTGAAAGGTGGAGCACAGGCCGGTGAGAAAAAGAGGAGGAAGAGGCCGCTCAGGCCAAGTGCTTCCCCACCCTCTCCTGCAATACTGTCCCTGCATTACTGCCTGCCATTTTTCCTCTCTGGAAGTCCCCATATGATGTGTCTTGTGCGCAACACAACATATGGTGATTTCCAGAGAGGAAAAATGGTGGGCGCCACTGTTAAGTTGTAGGTGAACATATCAGACGACACAGCAATTCTCCAAACAGCTCTTGTTTATTCACAGGTCAGAACAGAACTGAACTGAAGGGTTCAGCCAGCCTGCTTATATAGAGCTCCAGTACAACGTAACTGTAACAACTTTCTGTAACTATCCAATCACTGAACGTCACTTTCGATCCCTTATTTGCATATGCAGACCTGAGTGAAAACCATCTACAGTATCCCCCTGCTGGCCCAGGGTGAGAACTTCAGTACATAACAGCCACGGCAGCGAGCAGCTCCTGAAGCCAGCCAGAGCCAACTGCACTACCAGGCTGGCTCCGGGCTGCTGACTGCCGCTGCCACAGCCAAGAGGGAACTGGGGACGTCCGGCAGTACAGATCTCCTGCCCCCTTCCCCCTTTGTTTTGACTTATCGGGGGAGGCTCAGGAGTTGTGGGTGGGTGTTGCCCAGTTTTTTTAAAACTCTGCACATTTATGTTTCACAGGGTGCGAAAGAAGGGCTTTGCATGTTTATACAATATGCATGTGTGCTTGGGCCCAGGGTCTTTTGCCTCACCATCCCCACTACTGACTCCCTGTTGCCACCCAGCTTCAAAAAAAAAAAAGTGTCCCTGGATTCATTGAAAAAAATCTGGTAACCAAGCTGACCCACCAGGGGAAGGAAGGGAAGAAGGGGGCATGCATGGACTCTTTCTGTCTTGCTCCAGCTCTGTGACTAAATGTTAGTGTATCCCACAACCCATTCTGGCTCAGCACCCTACGCACAGCATTATTCTTGCTCATGCAGAGAACAGTATAGGTTTTACATGTCAGCTAAGGAAGATGGATTCAGCACTGAGACAGAAATGATTACCTTGGCACGCCATATGCATACATATATCTCAGGATGGGAGGGCATTGGGGAGGGCCTGAGTTAAGTAATGACTTCTGAGCTACACTCCGGGAACAGGGAAGGAATTGGAGGTGGGAGTGGGGTCATGACCTTACATTATTGAATAGGAAAGGCGGGGCGGGGGGGAGGCAGCTATGGCTGCTGGCCGGCTGGCCTTTCTAAAGATGAAGTCATGCAAGATGAAACATTTGCAAATTTGGTGCTCAGCTGGGTGACACTCCTTTCATCTCACCCCAGCAAGGTCACGCAAGCAACGGATGGCAAAGCACATAAAGAGCAACAATTATTTCACTTCCTGTCCATTTCCAAGAAAACAACGGGCTTTTAAATTTCCAGGGCTATAATAAAGCTAGGCCTACAGCAATATATTTTTTTTTGTTGGTCAATTGGGGTCACATTCACCTGGCAGCATGAAGGGTACCCTCCAGAGAGGACCCTTTGCAGTAGAGAACTCTCAGGATGTCTAACTTACTATCACAAAACACTACCATGTATTGTGTCATAATTTCAAAAGCGAGATTGCATTCTTCATGATCCAAAACATCAATAATACTTTTTTAATTGTATATAAGAGGTTGAATCCAGAATTAGCCATGCTTTAGAGTCGACCAATTGTCCTGATCAAAGCATGACTAAGTCTGGATCCATCCATTAAGATGTAAATCTCCATAAGTCTATTATGGTTCCTGGTGAACTATCCAAGCATATTTAATAGCTCCATTCTCTAAAACTCAAATGCACCAAACTCCCAAACATGAACAAAACAGATTTTGCAGAAAGCAGATTTTTTTTTTTTTTTGTCTCCAGGTATGTTTCTAAAAGTGCCTCATTTCTGAACCTAAATGAGCTTTGAATACACAAACCCTGCAATTATCTGGCTAACAACACTGTCATGTAATTAGTATTACAATAAATGCGCAAAGCTGGAATTATTATAGAAAATACAATTTTACTGTAACAAAGGCCAGTGACAGCGAAGCACTGAACCTCAAGGGTTTGCTGAGATGATGTTCTTCAATCATACTCAAAGGAAGATGCACCTTTTTCTTTCACAGAGAATTTCAAGTGGATCGTTTCAGCTGTGCAAATGTGAAGGAAAGATAGCAGAGTGTTGCATGAAAATGACCAAGAACATAAAAAAAAAACCCAGCAAGAAAAGCACAAGATATTTTCTCAACCACTAATGATATACCAGTAATCAGGAGGACAACGAGACCTGGGAAAAGCTTAAAATGAACCAATTCCAATCAAGCCCAAACTCATTTTAGTCATTCTGATCCGAGCTTGAGACAGTTCATCTGTCATTAGAATGCATAGAAAGTCTGTATGATCCACTGCACCACTCATCTGGAAGAGATGTGAGTTCAGGATCCCAGATCAAACCTGGACTGGGGCTGTGGAAAAGTTTTATTGCATATCCCTATTTCGAAACATCTTAAAACACCTGCCTCATTAAACTGTAAAAAATGGATACTCCCAAAGCTTTGTTTTTACCTAATGTCCAAGGTAAACAAGGCCAGAAGCGCCTTGGGGTTTAATGTGAAAATTATCAGAATGTAAAAATATTGAAATATAAAATGTGTGTGTGTGTGTGTGTAGGAGGAGGAGGTGGAGAGAGGGAGAATGGGAGTTTTAAAAGCATCAAACAGCACTTCAGATGAATTTACCCTGAATCCTAGTACAGTGCAGTTAATCACATCAGAGCACCTGAAGGTAGAAACCCAAACATTTTGCTGTAAGACTTTAATATCTCTGTTTTCTTAACAAAATAAAATAATTTTTTTAAAAAATCCTTCCAGTAGCACCTTTCTAGTAGGACCAACTAAGTTAGTTATTGGTATGAGCTTTTGTGTCCATGCACACTTCCCCCATAACACTCCATTTTTTGATGCTTAGGCAGACTACTGCCAGTAGGAAAACCAGTGGCAGCAGCTGCCTGAACTTTCATAGGGCTTCTGCTGTGGCAGAGTCCAGACCCGCCAAGTGTCTCTGTTTTCCAGGGGCAGTCCCTGGATTGGCCCTGAAATGTCCCACTTTTCTTTAGGATGTCCCTGTTTGCATTGGAGAAATGTTGGAGGGTATGCATAGGATGTCCCTATTTTCATCAGAGAACTGTTGTAAGGTATGAGAGTCCTCCTCTGCCAGTAGAGTGACATCTCTGCCTAATCCTTCCCAGAAGTGGCAATTGAAGGTTAGGATTGCTCCAATGCAGCCTGTTATGGACATTGTGTTTGCAGTCCCTCCAACTTCTTATCTGTTAATAAATATACACCTTATTCCAGTTCTGTCTCCTAAGTCTTCTTTTGGGTGGTGGGGGGGGCAAGGTTTCATGATTGATACTGCCCGCTTAAGTGAATATTTCATGCATTTGAGAAAGTAGGACCTCATCCCCATAACATATGGGTTACTCTTGGAGGGAACGGAATACTTTTTTTTATTCTGTAGCTGCAACAAATATGACTACTCTAACAATGTTTTCCATTTCTTGTGGGATAACCGAGCATAGCAAAATGTCAGCTCCTCACAGTTGTTTTAAAAATGTTCTGTTTGATACAGTTGAATTATTAGTTACATGCTACTTTGCAAGTCTACATTAAACATTCAGATTATTTTTGCAATGTTTTAGAGTGTGAGATAAAGGAAACAACAGGCGCAGTTGCACGGGAGATGAAAGCAAATTTGTTATAATCACAGAGAAACACTATACTGCCCAAATGTAACTTTTTTACAAAGTAAATTCTGGGAACTGGGAACTGTGGCATAGCTTGAAGGTATTGTTGTTTTGTTGTGACTCGAATTTTCATTTCATATTTTCCTCTGTATGTGGTTAGCTAAATTCTGACCCGTTTAGTTTTCAAGAGAGATCAGACTTAAACTGTCCGTGAGCTCACTTGTTGCTTAGATTTCTTTATGCAGACCCGATAGTGCAGTGAGTTTATTGGGAAGAGATACACTTGGAAAGGAACAAGGGATCTCACAGTGGTCTATTGCCAGATAAGTGAGCATATAAAAAACAGACTGTTTGATAGGGGTGGATCAAAACACACCCCTTCACTGCCCCATTTGCAGATGCTGAATTTTTTGGGGGGGTGGCTGTTTTGGTGCCCTTTGAAAATGGGCCCCCTGAAGTTGTTTTCCGGGGAGCATATATAAAATGATGGTGTTAGCTTTTTTTAAAAAAAAATACTTCTCCTTTCTCCCCACCCACCCTCTATATTTGAAACCTGTTTCGTTTCAGGTGTTTCCTCAGCCCTGATGCCCCCTAAAAATGGGTAAACTCCTGAAGGAAAAGGTAAGGAAATCAATCTGAATCGACACCATGTATGTGAATGGAGTTTTTGGATGAGCACAGGTGACACAGTGCCATTGCACTGAAATATTTCCCCACTCTGTGTGGCACAATATTGTTTTGCAAATTGCATGCCCATCTATGCCATTCCTGGAGTGGCTGTGTGTGTGCCGCCTTTCCACCCCTTCTGGCCTTTAACACATGAATGAAGATTTTTGACCATGTTCTAACCATCAACTGATCGTGGCTAGAACCTTCCTTTTGATCATGAACCCCAATTGCATAGGAGGTCGGGTGTTCCTGTTGTGTGGAGGATTCTCGGTGTACTCACCTGAAAGTGATTAGAATCTTCCCTTCAATCAGAAACCATGTGTTGAATTCTGTGGAGAATTCTAAGCTTGTTCAGCTAACATCATTAAAACCGCTCTGCACACCTTATTGCTCAGTGAAGGAAAGGTTGGGCTAAGGAGGAGGCCAACATGCACAGGGAAATTGCAGGTGGGTCTGGTGCAAACGCCCTCTCATCCTTACACAGCTTGCGCCCTCACAAGTTCTATTGAATGCCATAATTTCACAGCTATCAACAATATTCCCACCATGTGTATGAAGTTAACATTAAATATCTTCTATGGGTGGACCTGCAATAATTACAGAATTTGGCACTTTTGCTAGATGTAATGAGTTGCTCAAGATGCAGAGAAGGCAACCTAAAGAAATTTGCTAGGACCTCTCGCTAAGCCGTTACAGGTACAGAAGTAGCCCAGCTTTCCGTACATATCATTTATGGCTTGACAAAAGTGTTGTCAACACATAACTTTGCATAAACCTCTTTTCTCCTTTTTGCCAGGAAAGATGTAAAGCTTTATTAGACATAGTATAATGGGCTGTTCATTCCATTTACTCCTTCACAAAGGCATAGTTATTTTTTTTTAAGTAATTATAATAAATAAAAGTAAATAGAAAGGAAGAAAAGTGCCGAAGCAGAAATCTTACATAACAAAAGAATGTACAAGATTTTATACCTTTTCAATGCAAATGAGGGGGAAAGAGGTTACAAACACAACCAATTATGCTTTTATAATTCAGGAAACACTCTATATCCATTAAACTGATGGTTTTTAGAAAAAAGATATTCTCGCTTTTCCTTCAATAAATTGCAAAAGTAGAAAAACAAGCTTTTAGATACGAAAGATAGGCTCCATTCTTTAAATTGCTGAGCAACAGCATCTAATAACAGCTGATATTTCAAATGTTTTTGACATGTTTTTTCTTTACATTTAAATTCCCAAACAGAGGTGCTACCAGGTTTGAGTGTTGCCCACAGGTGAGAATTGAGGGACTCCCCTAGGTGAGGGGCACCTTCAATACCCTGGTGCCACCACTGCCCGAATTTGTCAACCCTTTCCGTTCAGGAGGGCTGATCCTCTTCCACCTGTAGCCACTGCCTGCCACTGCAGTGGTATTTCTTTCCTTCTGCAACAGGCTGGAGGGAAGGAGCAGACACAATTGCCTGCTTGGCCAGTGAACTAGAAACAGAAGTGTTGAAACAGCAGCACTCTACTACCACCATTTTAATTTAAAACATTTCTCAAAACGAAGAGTGGCAGTCTGCTCACCAATTCAGATGCCACCTTCAAAACTGCAGGAGCTTGTAAGGTCACCAAACCAATAACGAGGAAGTCTAAGGGAGCTTAGCCTACCCTCTTGCTGTTCTGGGGTCCTCCTTGGCAGGAACCCCCCCCCCAAGGTGTCATCTGATTGGCCACTCTCATTGAAAAGGTGGGCAGATGCACTTTGCTATCTAGTTAACCATATTACGGCCAGGATCAGGCCACTGGGGTACAAAGGGGGAGTGGGGGAGCGCACTGCCCCGGGCACCATTTGGAGAATGACCACTCCCCGCTTAAAACGGGGGGCGCCCTTTGTGTGGACGCGCACAGCCCTGGATCTGGAGCGGCCCCATCAGCATAGGCTTGGCTTTGCCTTCCCTCAGGTGGGATACCTGGAGGTCTCCGCCTACCTCAGTCAGTTGTCCAATCCCACCTGGGGGAAGCGTTGCCAAGGAGACCAGCCCAGGTAGGGGAGGGATTACCTGCCCACACAATAGAGGGAGGATCTTACCTGGGAATCTTCACTTGGCTCCAGAGCTTCTCCCACCCTACCCACCCTCAGTTAAGGTCTTCTTTGCAGGTTAACTTTTCTTCATAGGTTTTGCAGGTTAACTTTTCTTCACAGGTATGCAGGCGCTGCTACGTTAAGGTCGCTGTTAAAGGGCCGGAAAGGAATTTCCCTGCATTGGCAGGTTTCGCCTTTCCCGTAGCAAAACGTCACAACTTTGGCGGTATCAGGCCTTGGGCGGAATCCTTTAGTCCATCTTCCTCTTTGCGGCGGCAATACCAGGGTTCCCCGTTAAAGGGGTTTCTGAAGGGAGGCTTTGACCGTACGCCGAAAGGTCGTCATTGCTCTCCCCTGCGGCGGCGGCATAACGGGGGCGGCTATCTCTGCTTGAACATATGTTCTCCGGAGCCGGCCCATCCCCCCCACACACACACACTGGATAACCCTGAAGCTCTCTAGGTCCCCGACTGGGGACTGGGGAGGGAGAACGCCCAATGCCTGAGCCAAGGTCTACCCACATTTGAAATTTAATAAAGTTGTGGCCAATTTAATCCCATAGCACGTTGTCTTGAGTCGTTATTCCACATGACGGGGGGGACCGCTCGGGATCTGGGGACTCTGCCTGTCCACGCAAAGGGTGTGACGCATGGCACACGCCACCCCCTCCTGGGATGCACACCACACACTGCGCAACCCCGAACATGTGCCATGCCCCCGCCTGTTTCCTGCTCCTGGGGCTGCAGCATGTTGCTCCACCACTGGATCAGGCCCTGTATCTGGTTCTTCTGATGCTGCTGTTCTTGAACTCAGAAGCTATTAAACAATTTAGCTTAGTTTACAAACTGAGTTTGCTCCCTAAGACTGCTATTTAGCGAGCAGGTACTGCCTAATCAAAAATCCTCTCTTCTGCTCAATTTCATAACTTGATCCCATATTTCTGCTGTAGCTCATGCAGCAGAGGCACAGCCTGAGTGATGTAATGTCACACTATTTACTTTACAAATACCAAATGTCCCCTTAAGATAGTGATTTGCTTGTACAATATTCAATCGGTCTTAGTGGCAAGATGCCAGGCTGAAATGTAAAGGACTGCTGCTGTGACTCCACAGCTCAAGCCTCCATTTTGGATACTTTGGTCAGGGGTATTGGCATGGATGGGTGTCTGCCAAAGCCCAGGCAATGGTAGCTGGGAACAACCCTGGCCAGAGCCTCCACAATTGCTGCTGGATAAGTGGCAGGTGGGTGGATGATGACATGGAACAGCAATAGCAGTCATCGCACAATGCTGCTATTGGTCCTAGAGGATGACACTAGATGGGGAGCCACAGCTGCAGTTCTTTCTTGTCATTGCCACTTGCTACCTCCTTCTGGGCCCAGTTCTCAATCATGGAATGGTAGGTGGAAGAATCTAGGAGAAACAATCCCCACCAAGGTGAAAAGGAGGAGAACAGAAACAGGGGTTACTTTCTACCCCATTGAGGAATGACTGGATGCCCTCAGCTGGTGTCATGGGAAGGTGGGTACAGGTGATTCCACATTCTTCCAGCATCCCGTGCTCCTATTTGTCAGGAGGCTCATTGAGGGCACCTTCCTAAAAATCTGAAGTTGGGACTGCCAAGAGGGAAAAGGCCCAATCCACCTTATGAAGGTGCTGCCCCTTGTGCCTGCTCACAGACCTGTAAAAGTTCATGAAGGCTGATGATGTTATCAGTACAAGAGAAAAGCAAGCAACAGCCAACTTTTTGCCTTGACTACTGTTTTAACACATATTGCCTTGCCTTTTTCTAGTGGCAGTGCAAGGTTTTTTCTGGGATTTGGGGAAACAGCAAGTACAGTGGTACCTCAGGTTACAGACGCTTCAGGTTACAGACTCCGCTGACCCAGAAATAGTACCTCAGTTTAAGAACTTTGCTTCAGGATGAGAACAGAAATCGCATGGCGGTGGTGTGGCGGCAGAGGGAAGCCCCATTAGCTAAAGTGGTACCTCAAGTTAAGAACAGTTTCAGGTTAAGAACGGACTTCCAGAACGAATTAAGTTCTTAACCCAAGGTACCACTGTATGTATATTGAGACCTACCAGAATCTTTCATGGTTGTCTCAGCAGGGCTAGCTTGTGGGCAAAGGGATTGAGAGAGAGAGAGAGAGAGAGAGAGAGCCCTGAGTAAAACCTGGATCATAACTTGGGATGGTAGATGGACCTATTAAAGTCCAGTCCATCCCAGTTCTGCATGAGAAGAGGACCAAATCTATCCTGTCCCATCTCCATACAGATATTAAGGTGATTTTTAAAAATCTACTTGGCAATACGAAAGGTAAATTAATATATTTAGAAGGCAGTTTGGGGACTGTAGCACTGCTTCTGCCCAGTAACAGGTTCCTCCCCCCACCCCCGGCCACATTTTAAGAAGATAAAATAAACAGGTCATCCAGACTCTCATAGCCAAGAGTTCTTATCATGTGAGGCCTATAGCAGAGCATGTCCCTTTAGAGGTGATGGGACTTGTTAATGTTTCGCGGCTCTCAGAGCAAACTGAAGGAACATGGTAGAACTCAATTTTTACATGGAGCTTTGGAGTCATAACTACTCCAGATTCTGATATGTAAAAAATGCCAAGGAAACTTGCAGTAACGTTCTAAACAGCTTTGTGACAATGTGCTTCCCTGCACTACTGTCCAAAGTGTCATTGTGCCAATAATCCCAATAATCGCTGCTACTGCCATCTCACTTTGATGAAAATTCTGAGGAATAACTTGTGGGCTTCCACAGCCACTGGAAAACTGGTTAGGAATATATTATGTTGCCAGGGATTAATTCGTTCTCATTTTATGGGTGTAAAATTGCCCTGCGGTCTTTTCATATCTACAAAATGAAAGAAATAGCAATTCTAAGAAGATTATGGAAATATCAATAGAATGCCATTTCATACAATTGAAGGGGACACTCTTTCGTTTTATGCAGAGATCAGTGTCCCTGCTGAATTGTGGAAGCACATCCCAACAGAATGAATAATTTCCAAACAAAAATGGCCCCACCTATTTAAGACCAACTTTGAGAACTATATCTAGGCACAGCTGAATGCCGGTTGACTAGCCCATTATGAGTGGAGTGTGTTGATAATTGTCTAAACAATGCCTTCCCCAGTTGTCTTAGCAAGTCCTCACAGGTAGATTGCCTATCTAAAAGCTTCTTTAGAAATCATGCCCATTCAAAAATGAAATATAGCTATTCACAAAAATAATCTTTTAACTGTGCTTCCGCACTAAGGGATTTTTTTGTTCAGTAATTTGTTATCAGACACATAGCCTCAGATTCTGCAGTCAGTTCCAAAAGAAGTGCTTTTTGATTCCGAAGCAATGGTTCGGGGATATATAAAAAGGTCTAAAATATTGTCAACTGCCAAGTCAATAAATGTTAACTAACCTTTAGAATTGATGCAGAGAAGATCAAACAGAAGTCTGCTACTCTGCTCAAGCAATTGGGACTTCACATGCTTCTCTTCCCTGTGACAGACCCCTGCTCCCCACAAAACTTGCTGAGGGTCAAGGGGTCTTCTGGAAAGGTGTTGGATAAGGCATGGGAGGACTGTTGAATGAGCTGAATGTCAACAGAATTCAGAGGGGCTGCTCTGCATGTTAAAGTGCCTTTGGATTCAAGCTCATATTGAAAAGTTGGTTTTTGTTAAGAATAATTGGTTTAATTCACATTGAAACTGGAATGCCTGTGTGTATTGGTAAAAAGCTTTAACATGGAAGATTCCATTGGCATACTATTCTTATTATCCTTATTTATTGACTTTGTATACCGCCCTATACCCAGGCTAAATTAAAATAAAAAGGGCTCTCTGAGCTGCCTTGATGGGTTGATAATCGACTGTTATTATTCTCAGTTAGAAATGACCTGGTCTTTTAACCTTAGATCACATGAGCAGTATTGAATTGAATTTGCCATCTTGGAAGGGTGGTGGCTGGAGATCTTTGTGTTGGAAAACTCGCCCCCTCGGGAGAGGCTTGCCCCTCTCCCCAGCTCCCGGGGCTTGTTTGCCGGTGATCTACCCTGGCTGGCATCACCACAGTCCAGGAAGATCTTGATAGGCGACATCTCCCTGCGTGGAAGATGCATAGCCCCTTCCCCCTTGCATACCAGCAGGAGAAAGAAGAAAGTCAGAAAGTCTGTTTCATCTATGGTTTATTTCTGACTGTACAACTGTACAAAACATGTCTGTTCACTCAGACTTCTCTCCGAGCAACTGCAAGAGACTTCCTTCACAAAAAAACAACAGGGAGGTCTCAAATTACACAAAGAACAAATCCCTGTGAATTCACTGGCGCTTCCTGTCCCACGGTCAGCTCCACCATGTGATGTAAACATTGAGCTGCTAGTTTGCAACTGCGTGTACTCATATCCCAACACTTTGTTCCAAGGTTCTATAAGGATGTAAATGACTCTCCAGGTAAATAGCTCCAGACTAATGGAGGTTATAAAGAGAGAGATACCTTTGCTTATAGGTCTGTTTGGAGTATTTCATATTTTCTAAGATACTGAGCCTGTGCGCAATGTGCAGCAGAATGTCTTATGGAAATACATGAATGTATCTTTGATGTTTTTGTTTTGTTTTGAAGAAAGTTCTGCAAATAAAGCTTTAATTAAACTTATGGGGCTTGACAATGTTTTATTTCCAAAAGGAGTCAGTTTCCATGCATCTAGTCGCTTCAAACTTCAGAATATTTATATCTGCAATAGGGTTTTCCTAAGCAACTTTGACTTCAGCAAGATTTGTCCATTTCTCAGTTCTTCATGCTAGAACAATGTTCATATCACAGCCCTCTTTTTCTTCTAGAACTAAGTTTCCTATTGGTAAAAAAATGAGAGGTCACTTCTGATGGGGACACTTAAATTTGTACATATTTTTTTTTTGTAGAAACAAGAAAATAAAGTTATATTCACTGATAATCTGAAAGTGGGGCATTTTATGGAACTTTTGTGGGATGAGATGAAAGGTAAGTTTGTTTTGTAAGTTTGTGTGCTATAAACTTTCATTCATGCATCAGAACTACAGATATACAGGTCACTGTCAAATATTTGTAGTTGGCATCCAATTTTCTCTTGTGAGTATTCTGCATGCTGCACTTATTATATTCAAATAAGATAAATATATGCAATGAGCAAGACTATGACACAGTAGCATTATGAAACAATGCTTGTTAACAACATACAAAATATTACAGTAAAAAAAGGTTGTCAATCCCTATGTTCTCTTTTAAAGCAAAACAGTGCTGACCTCAATGGATTCAATTAGGCCATGATCCAAGGTACTCGCAGAACAACACAAAATGTGTTGAAAAAGAAAATGGCCAAAGAATCAAACTGTATGGCTTATGTAAAAGTATAGCCAGGGAACTGAGCCATGTTGCATTAAGTAGAAAAATAGTTTCAGTCTTTACTCCTTCTCTCTACACATTTTAGTTTAATTTAGAGTGAAAAGTGTCTAATTCATTAAAACAGCTCCAGTCAAATAGTCTCTTAATGTGATGTCTGAGAGAGCAAGTCTTTCTATTATTTGTCATTCCAGTCAGTTTACACTAATCATCTGATACATGAGTCACTGTCAAAGAGCCATATCCCCGCCCTTTTATTCAAAATGCAGCTGTGGGGGCGAAGTGGCAAGAGTGTTGTTTACTCCCCCTCCTCCCCTCCCCCTCTTACACATCATCCCAGAATGTATGGATCCTGTCACAACTATTTATCGGTTGAGAAGGCCTCATAAAGTAAGTAATAATACAGACCAAGAAAACTAGGGTTGTGATTCCCACAGTTTGCATGCAGCATAGGCAGGTACAATTGACAGGCTATATATATAGGTAACTAGATAGATAAATAGATAGATATTGAAGAGCTCTGGATGATTAGGGCAGAAATGCATAGTAAGAAATAATGTGGTTTAAGAAATAGCTGCTTTCATCTCAACTTTTGACCCAACATAACCACAAGGTAGAGGGTTCCTCCCCGCAGGACCTTCCCTCAGAATTTATTTATCGTTGGAGATTGGATACAGAGAACTTTAAGACCCTGCTTTGATGAAACATTACTGTGTGTCAGTACATGTGATCTGGCCTATCTCTTTCTGCCAAAATCTGAGGGTGAAACACTGTTTGGGACAACATCTTTGAGAAGTGAATGCTGCCACTGGGTGGAGAAGGCAGCTGTGGTATTTTGTCTTTGAAACACCAGTCCTCAACAGGGTTGCTAGAACAGTGCTATCACCTGACCCATCATGGACCTCTCTATATAGCTCCCCTAGCAATGCCCTCTATCTAGAACCAAGCAGTTCTGACCTGGCACATAGATAACCCAGGCAAATTGACATTATGGCCTTATTTTTTCCAGCTGCAGTTCTGTTACACACTTTGAGAGTAAGTCCCATTGAATTTAGGGAGACTTACTGGCAAAGAGTTTGCACTGCAAATCCAGAATTGAACTCGACTGGTTTATATCCAAGAGCTTCTGTTAAACGGGGCAGTGAGTCTTTTATTTTATTTTTTTAAGGCTGCCTTTCCTCTGAAATAATACTGTGCAGAAAGAACAGAGGAAGCAGGCTTTGCAATATCTTTCATTTGGCAAGATGTCTTGATAAAAGAAAAGGGGGAATATCCTTTGCCACCAAGCACTGGGTACATTTTAATTAGAGTGCAGAATATGGCTCTCCCCCGCCCATCCCCATTCCTCTTTCTTTCCTCAATTGTGTAGCATAAACAAGACAAAGTCTGCTTTGCTTTTGTACTTAATATAGATCTGGTTGCCATGTTGGTTCAGCATATTAAACTCAAGCCTTTTTCAACTGATAAGGCTGCTGTTACCTCTTATGTTCATTTCATATTATGTTCAAAGCAAATCTACATGATCTATTGTTTATTTTATCCACCCCTATCTGTTTTTAAATTAGTAATTTTCACTTCTTCACACAATCTTCTAAATTACTTTTTTTTTTTTTTTTTTTTTGAGTACTGGCTATTAATATTTTAGGTGCCTTTGATGTTTTACTTTATAGTCTTCAATTTTATTTTACATTTCACAGGTTCCTAGTTGCAAATAATCCTACGGGCAATTTTCTCACATTGCAACTATTCCTTGAAAGATATGCTAATGTAAGCAGGCACTTGTAGTACTGGAGGTTAAGTTAATCACCCAAAATGAGTTGTATTACTGTCAGCGGTGTATAAAGACGTTCCATACTGAATTATGAAGCAGACTAGAGTCAAAACTGCTTTATAAAATACCCAGAGCTGAAGATGGGAGGAAACAAGTATTCATTTCAAAGTCTGTTGAGCTAAGGAACCAGTTTTTTGTATGTATGTGCTTTCTCACCCAACTCTTGAGGTTACCAAATACAAATAAAGGGACAGCAGTTTATTTGGTTAACCCCCCCCCCCCACAAAATATTATTGTGATGGTCCTTGTGAATCAGAGAGTCCTTGCAAAAGATATGTTGAACAGGAGCTCATGACCTGTTCATCTATTACACATTTACGTGACAGAAGCGTGAGAAAGAGAATTTATGAATTGTTCTCTCCCTTAGAATGAACACTGCTATTCCATTCATCAACAAACAGAAAACAGATGGGGTGTCAATATCTTTTACTGAACAGGCACCCATTAATATGAACAAACATGCAGCTTCAGAATGACACAGAACGCTTCAGCTAGCAAAGTGAAAGTATCCAAGGCTAGTAGTTACAAATGTGTGGGTTTTTCGGTCACTTCAGATTATGCCCCACTCACAGGGGCTGCAATTTTCCCTGAAGTGCCTTATTTTAAGGGCCATTTGAAGCTAATGAGAGGAGACACAAGAACAAAAAGGCTGTGTTAATCTATTCAGCTGATCGTTATCTGGCTTTTGAATACAATAAACCAGGGTGGCTTACGTTTCACTACAAATATTGGATGTAGAGTTTGCTGTCTCCTGCATAGAACTACTTAGGATAGTTGAAGAGAAAGGGCCAGTTTCTCCTCCCTGCTGAAGCTCCCAGCATCACCACCCACACTGTTCCTTGATGTCCCCTAAACCTCAGTGGCCAAATGCTACAGGAGGAAAGGACAATTGCCAAAAATCACCTATTTCTCTTTTCTACTAGTGAGATCTCTTCACTGGATAAGAGGCTTTTCCAGCAGATAGAAAGAGTGCTTCTAGCACCACATCCAAAAATAAAAAGTAGGTAATAGCTGGTTATGGGAATTCTCCCTGTCTTAAAGATCTTGCCTCGACCCCAAACCTATGATGTTCTCCACTCACATGATGGTCAGCTGACTGGGGGAGCTCCTTTCTGAGTCACTCCCTTGACTTCCACCTTCCATTTAAATTTCTAGATTAAAAAAAAATAATCTAGAAAAAAGAGGTGCCGGAACTCCCTTGTTCTCTTCTACTGGCAGTAGCACCCACTTGAGTGGTGCTGGTTCCAGTGAGTTCTGGCTGAAAAAAAGCCCTGCCTCTTTCCCACTTTCTGTCTCACCTATTCCTAAGAGATGGAAACATTATTTTACAGTATTACTTGTGAAAACACAATGATCCCTAATAGCAGAGGCTGTCCCTACTGTTTTAGCATTCTAAATACTTGCACTGTCATGTTGAAAAATGCCCGCTCTCTAGCATCTGTGGTGAATTGGGCCCAACGTCTGAGTCCAAATGCCAATCATCTGACACAGACCAACAGCCCTGTGTTGGGGTGATGATTTGATACAACTGGAATGCTCCTTAAATGTAGCCCTGTGCATCTCTCTTCTCCGTAAGATGCCTTTAGATATGCAAATGTAAGGAGGCAGTTTGGTTCCTCTGCCAGCCTGGATTTTTCTTGGCTCCATCAGAAGCAATGTCATCATGTGGCTCTGCCTGGGTAGTTAGACAAGGATTTTTAGAGAGGTCTAATCTGTTCTGCCACAAACCGACTTCCTCAGCAGACAAGTTCAGGTGATGTTCTGGGCTGAATTTTAAAAGCATCAGCACTGCCCATTACCGCAGCAGAACTTCTAATCATATCGATTTCTCTTTCACATCAGTGGGAGGTATGGGAATGGACCAAGATTTAGTTACGTTAGAGTGATATGAACGTTAAAGAACCAAATATAAGTTTATTTTGAAGAGTGCTTAATATACTTGAGCAGCAAGCGACTGTGCGTATGTGTGAGTGAGAAAGTGCTTGTAATGGGGTTTACATGGAACATAGCATTTATTTGCTATGCATATTTGATAGGAGTTCATTAAACACACAATAGTGTCAACATAAACCACAGTTTAGATCGCACTAATATTGATGGAGGGGAAGCAAATGGCATTTGTATCTAAAGTCAGAAAACAATAAAGCAAACTTTATTTACTCCCATGCTATGCGATATTTAGTTCACGCTAATTAAATAACCATATACTTAGCATAATTTAATTCGCCTTTCGTATGTGAAAATCCGAATCTCTTGTCAGCATAAGTGGCACTTGCAAATAGCACCCATGTGCTTCTCAATGGATTTTACTTCCCCCGTCCATTGACATTCAATCATTAACAATTATCACTAGCCCATGCCTAATTTGAAAGTACATTGTCAGCTCCACTAGACCATTGCCAATCTTCCAGACAAAGGGAGACAGGGGTAAACTACTTCAAGGGCTCTCTCTCTGTGTGTGTGATAAGTTCTTTTTTGACAGAGCTAAATAAAAGCAGGAAATACATTTGCTGTTCAAAGGTTTGCTCAGAAGAGGTGATTTATTCTGAGTCTGAGGGTCAGCTCACACAACTCTAGAAGTACAATGCAACGTAACAAGTAGACTGAGCTTAGGTTCCAGTGAAGTAAATGAGTGATTACTGTACTTCACTCACTGCATGATGATGCATCTAATAGTTCCCTTCACATGGATGAGGGCTGAGAAACCTGTGTGGCCCTCCAGATGCTATTGGACCCCAATTTCCGTCACCCCCAGCCAGAATGGCCAAAGGTTAGGGATGCTGAGAGTTGTAGTCCCACAATTCCTAGAGGGCCAAAGGTTCTCCAACATTTTTTGATATTTCTATCTTAAATGGGAGTTCCCCCGTTTTAATTTGTTTATGATTTTTATAGTAGGTATAAAAAAGAATATTTTTATTTAATGATTTTCAAAAACCTAAGCTGAAATCTGAAATTCAAGCTACCTAAAAGAGCAGCTACTCCTATAGAAACATACCTTGTTTGTCTGTTGATCCTCTTCTCCAAGTGCATCCCTCCTCTTTCTTGTTTTCAGGAGGTGAGGCAAACTCCCCAATTCTTGAACCTAGGAACCACTTACCCCTAGTTTTTCTTTCAGCAGAATTCAGCTTCAGTCTGTTGGACCTCATCCGCCACATAATATTGAGCCTTATGCAGCTCCATAATCATAGTTTACCAGCTAACACAGGTGCAGGCAAGTGGTTGGAAGAAAAGCTTAAGATCTAAAAAAACTGCAACAAGAAATGTTTAAGAACCAGTTCTGCTTATTTTAGGCTTCTCTGTACTTTGATATTTGTCTGTTGTTACTTAGAGGAACATATTGCGTTTATTAATAAACTTTATAAATAAAAATGAAACATGTATTCAGATCTTCCTTTGGTACAAAGCCAATGCTGAACCCACGGAAACTATTTTAGCTGTTTGCTTTATTGAAGTGTATTTACTGTCTATAGCGAGTGATCCAGTAGTCTTGGGCTTCCGAAATACTGGTTGTATAAAGAGATAACACTAGCAAATGCTAAAGCCACAGGAGAACCTTTGCCCAAACCAGTATTTTAGCTGATTTTTCATTTTTGTTTCCAACTTCTTCCTTTTTTAAAATAATTTTTATTAACAGACCAATCAAATAAAATAAAATCACATACATTCCGAATTACAGAGCCTAATTTTAAATTTTTGTTGGGGGTACCCATATTTCAAGTTCCGAAAGGGATCCAATCCTCTTGTTGCTGCTGCTTTAAAAGTCCACAAATCTGTCCAAATAATGTTCACAATTCTGTCCAATCCTTTCTTGCTGTTTTCCACATCTCTTCTAGTTGTTTTCATATATTTTTTCTTTCTCTTTGTCTTTGTTGCCTCTGATAGTCTCCATAAGCGGGTTGAAATAAATTTGTATTCCTGTGTGGATTTTTCCGTTCATCCAAGAGTCATATTTCAGACAGCTACCGTATTTCATCGCTTCCATAAAGAAAAACATTCTTGCTGTCTACTCGTTAACTTTTCACAGGTCTGTCCCTCTTTCTCAGTCCTCGAGGAGGTTCTACCAGGAATCCAATATGAAAACAAAGCTTCCTCCTCCCGATCATGAATCTTTTGAGAGGACCTGTCAAAATGGCGACTCCCTTTTTGTTGCTGCGCCATCAAAAGCCCTTGTTCTTTTTCTCGATCTCACAAGCCAAACTTTTGGTAGTAAATCATTTCCACACAGTTTTTAATCATCCTGCTTAGGTCGGTTATGTGATGGTTCTTTTGGGGGAGGGATTATTGGTTAATCACACAGTATGCTCCGGCATACTGAACCTGGTGTATTTTCTTCATGTTGTATTCCGTTAAATCCAACCCGTCGCTCTCGTTTCACAGAGGTCACTTCAGTTAGCAGTCTTCACTCCCGTTCTTCACTTGAAATATGTGCATTTGCTTCTTTTCCAATTATATATTTTGAGCTGATGCAGCCAGTGTGCTATCAGAGACAACGTCCGGGAGAGCCGGACTCCACCCGAGGGCTTTGTGCCTAGTGCCCTCACCCCCTTCTTTCGAATCCGGGGGTGAATTATGGACACAGCAGGCAAGGCAGCATTCCCCATTCCCTTGGGGCAACGAAGGGAGGCTGCATACTCCCATATCAGCCTCTTAATTACCTCGTGTGGGTTGGAGAGATGTTATTGTCGGCCATCTTCCAATGCGCCCCCTGGCGGCCCCCTGTTTCCAACTTCTTATGAGCCACTCTGCAACCTTTGGCTGAAGAGTGGCTCAAATAAATCATTAGCTCATGAATGGCTTTATGTGCAAATCTTCAGGTCTCCAATTGTAGCCTGTAAGATCATGGTGAAATGCTTAGATATTGCACCTTCCTAATAAATGTTTTCATTGCACTGAATGTCCAATATTTGCCAATATTAACATTCACAAGAAACTGTTGACCAAATCCAAGCAAATGTTGCAAATATCCAAAAGAGTCCCACTTGTGAATGTTGTGTATACACCAAAATGAACCATAGCACTGGTGTATACACCAAAATGAACCACAGCATTTTCTTCTATTTACAAAATTCATCTGGGATTACCAGTGTTCACCAAATTGTAGACATTTGCCCAAATGCATAGATGATGAACATATTTTTCTCCTGAAGCCAGATATGCTAAAATGAAGAGCTAAGAATTTGGGATTATAACTAATTTAAAAATGGCACACTGTATGTATTGAGTTCATTACATCCTTCATTAAAGATTATAAAGATAAATGATTTAATAATAAAGTATGATTCAAAATAATTAGGCAACTAAATTAAATACTGTATTACATTATGAGATGATGATTATTATAATGGTCTTCTCTTTTCAGAGTGATGACAAGTAGGGAGCCCTTTGTAGGCTTCATTTCCTTCTGAAAAGAGAAGAGTGGTGTTTCTGTTTGAAAATAAAATGTCTGCGTACGCAACACCAGAGGAAAATATATGGTGAGTGGCAAACAAAAGATGAGTGCTCTCCACATACATGCCAGACAGGACCAGTACAATTCCTGTGTCATATAACCAACACCCCCCAAAAATATTTTCCATGTTTAACACATCGCATTCCACACATGGGCAGGAATTCAACATTGTGCTAATTTAAAGTCACATAGCAGTGTGCTAGTGGAGTGGTTTGTCCATGAGAAGGGGCAGAAAGCCCCATGAGTTCTCATGACTGGTTGTGCAACAGAAGTCCTGATGCTTCCTGTTGCACAACCCATTGCGCAACATCATCCCACCAGCGCAACAGTTGTGCGGCATTTCATGTTCTGCAACCTTTATTTTCGCCCTCACACTAATGCAACAGCACTTGCACTGGAAGTCAGAGAACACTGAATCCAGGCCAGAAATGTTAATCGCACAGTGGAAGATAAACGTAGCTGTTTGCTACATTACTAGACTTTTATTAATTTAATGTATGAAATTAATGTGTGACTTGCCTGGCTTCAACAGATTGCTGCTGAAAGAGCAACATCAAAATGGTCTTCCTGTGGGTGGAACCACTCTGGACAAGATGCAAGGGTGTGAGGAACTTTATATATAGGTAATATGTTTATGGTGACTGTTGTATTCTGTACTTTATTGGTTTTTGTCAAACACCAAGAGGACTTTGGTTGATGGGTCATCCAGAACTGATCTTAGTATTGATTTTTGTACTCTGTTTGGGAGCCATTTTGGCCAGAGGGCAAGGTATGAATACTTTAAGTAAAATAAAGTGAATGTCTAATAATGATAATAATAAAAATAATAATCCCCAACATGTAATATTTCAGCCTGAAAGCAGCTTGTATCCTGAAGTTATAAACTAAACTGGTTGCTGATAATGGATGTATCCTCTTAATCTCTTCTCTGTGTCACTCATGCATGGCTATAAAATCTCCTTTCCAAGTGTCTCTGAAACTGTAATCTCTCCTATATCTTGCAAACTGAAGTGATGATGAAATGAAGAGATTCACACTGAAGTGCCTTAATTTATCTATACTGGTTTTTCACCAGCACATAAAGAGGTTGAACTCGAAAGTCACACATCTTGCTGCCTTGAACATGCTTGAGAGAAGGAAAATGAAGAGAAATAGTCACCACACATACCCTACTGTATCCTAGTCTCAGTTTCAGGATAGCATTCTTTTTCTTCTACTACCAAAGGCATAATAACCAAAAATATCCCTGATCTTTGGTAGCATTTTCTGTGGTATTTTTCTTTCAGAAAAGAGGGGGGGGGGAGTATAAACAACATTTTTATGTCACTGGTTACAGCCTTCTCCCATTTTCTTTTGTTAGTTGTTCCAGATGCTTTTACTGATGTGCCCAAAACAACCACAATAATAAAATAATTTATTTTCAAAGTCCTTGGTATTGGTATTAACCTTCCTCCAGCATGCAACTCATTCCACTCCCAATCTGCTACACTCAGCTCAGTTCTCTCCCTGGGCCTTTTCTCTGGCTGCCACTCCAGTCTGCCTCCTTTGTTCCCTTTTGCACACATATATTACACATTATTTATCTGGGTTGGGGAAAGATATGTCACCTACTCAATTCAGAAAACTTAAGGAAAATCTGACACACTTTCCCTAATCAAAGGAAAACATGAACAGAACTGGTCAACATGCCTGACCAACTTTCTTTCCTCATTTTAAAACCCACCCACAGACAAGTTACAAGTTGGATCCTCCTAACAGAGGGTCCATGTTGTGCTCGGTCATGAAACTCTTCCTTAACCGGCTTGTGGGCGGGGCTTGCCCTGCTCTAAGCCAGTGGTGCCACAGTTATGCCAATGGTCTTCAATCAGCAGTGTGGTAAGGTCGGGAGTTGGGGGTATTTATTTGGCAGTGTGACGTAGGGACCTCCTTTTGCTTCACACTGCCGAACACCCGCCCGCCCACCCGTTAATTAGGTCATGTTTGGCCTTGCCTTGGACTTCGGTTGGTCACCTGTTTTGGAACGGGGGCCGGGTAGGAATTTTCCCCAATGTGGCAGATTGGCTGTGGCCACTTGGTTTTTGCCTACCTCTTAGCAATCATCATGACTTTGTAAGGTTTGGCGGTTAGGCATTGGTTTAGGGGAATGTGGGGAGGGGAGGTACGGCCATCACCTGCCCCTCCAATGAATTGGGTATTCCGTTAAAGGAATCTGGGGGTCTGGATCTCGTCCGAAGCCCGGAGAGGGGCTAGGGCCATGCCAGGTCCCCCGGGAACCCCAGGGGTGAGCACCAGTCAATATACACTGACGGAGATCCCCCTGCTGGTTGTTTACCCTTCCAGGCTTCCTGCAGGGTGGGGCAGGAGCCAGATATAGTTTGATACCAATGCCTAAGCCAATACCAGTCACATTTGTGTATTTTAGTAAAGTTGTGGCCAAAATATGCCCATTAACATTTAAGCTACATTCTGTCTCCACTGTATCTTTATTTCCATGGGGGATGGGTTTTGAGGCTCAAAGCACAAGTGCAAAGATAAAGCAAACAGTTGAAATTTCACATCAACAGGGCAATAGTTCTGGGCAAAGAAACAGATCATCAGTTATCTAGACAATATTGGACTTGGAGCAGAGCTTCTAGCACCATTCACCTTCCCTTGTCCAACCTCCTAATCCTACAACAGCATGTAGGATTGAGAGCCAGGGTAGTGTAATGGTTAGAGTATTGGCCTATAAACTGGGAGACCTGGGTTTGAACTCCCACTCAGCCATGAAGCTCACCGGGTGACCTTGGGCCAGATATCATCTCTTAGCCTAACCTACCTCACAGGGTTGTTTTGAGGATGAAATAGGGAGAAGAACCATATATACCACCTTCAGCCCCTTGGAAAGTAAAGGTGGTATACAAATGTAAAAATAAAATGAATGTGTAGGGAGGACAGACGCTGAGCAATTTAGACCGTTCACTGCCTTGCTGATCTAGGATGCTGTATTTCCCTGCAAATGGGTCTGTGCAGAATCTCCTGCAAAAGGATATTTGCAGATGTCCCACAGTGATGCATTAATTCCCATTTATTAGTCTCTGTCCTTTCCTCTCCTAGTGCTGAGTAGCCCACCTGACCAATTGTGTCTCGAAGCCACACAATTTGCCCTTGAAATGATTATAAACTCCGCGGGAAGTAGGCTCCCTCCTGCCGAGGTTATAAACGCAAAATGAGCATAAAGAGCTTGCATCCAAAGTTAAATCTCTCCACCGAGAAAGTCTTCTATATTGTAAACTTTTTTAATAATCATAGATATCAGCTAGTTAGTTTCACAGTGCCCCACATTAAGAAAAGTTACTGCCCTGCTAGCACATGAAAGCTTCCTTTTAGTTTTTTCCCTTTGTGGCAACAGCCTCTGTGTCTTCTTCAAAGAAAAAGAGGCTAGAGGATTTCTTGTTATTAAAGCCTATCCTTTAGCACGGGGTGTGTGTAGGAAGGATTTTCATTAATACTTCAGAGTCACACGGGCATCCTGATCCATAATCATTACAACAAGAAATAATGCTCACATTGCACAATATTCAAGGGGAACGGAGCAGGCTAACAATGCTTGATTTTCCAGCAGCAACTTATCTTCCCAATAGAAGTGGTTTAGATATTTTGCTGCCTAGCTCTCCTGCTCTTCTCCACCTGTCTGTGCACCTGATGCATGCTGCCACTATCTTTTAGGCCACAGCTGAGGAACCTTAGGCCTCGGGGCCAAATGCAGTCTTCAAAAGGTCTCTGTCTGGTCCTCAGGACTCTCCCCCAGGCCACACCCCCTCTGCAACCCCCCCTCTCCAGGCCACACCCTTCCACAGTCCTGCCCTATGGCCCTTCTCATTTTCAAAATGCAGTTTCTTTTCTCATTAATTGATGGAAAGTAGCTTTTTTCAAAAAAAAAAGTTAAACTATAATGGAGAATGGCAAAATAAACAAGCAGGCCTTCTCAGCACAGCAGCAGTGGTAACCTTGTACCCAGAGTGATGCAGAAGATGCCCTTCTGTGTTCTTAAGTGTGTCTGAGGAAGGGGTGTGGATGCAAACCTCAGATTGCCGCCGCCTGATGAATTTTGAACCAAAGATATCCTTTGGCACAACCTGCAATAAACCAAAATTGCTCAGCTTAACACCAATGCACTCTCTCCGTCTATTTCTATAATCGCCTGTAGCCAGGTTACATTCATTTCGTATGCATCATGCAGAACTGTTTAAGCATGAGGCGAGCAATTGAAGGCCTGATTTCAGCGTTTGTGTGGCCCTTTTGGCCTGATTCTCTCTGAAATTACTGCCGATAATGCCAAGCTTTATCCTTGTATTACCTTCCAATTTACTGAGAGCAGTGTCTAAGCTGTCATGGTGCCTGGCTCAGACATCGGACTGAGTACCAGATGATTTCTTAACACCGTGGCTGAAAGAATTAATTGATTAGCCTGTGTGATTAACCACTTAATTGCTTCCCTCCCCCTCCTTCAACAGGCTAAAAATAACGTTCAGAATAACTGGAACCGGCTGCCTGGGCTTCCAAATTGCCACATCTGAGGCCTAACTGGCTTCTCTGCTGCTTCCTTTGTTTTCAGTTGCTCTCTGCTACTCTTAAAACTGCAGAGCATCTGACTGTATGGCCATTTTGGTTGGGAATAGCACAGCAAGACGAGCAGCAAGTAAAAGCCAATTGTGAGCGCTCGAGTTCTCACACATGGTAGTCGGGAAGAAGAAGTGAGTCTTTCTAATTTAGAGGCATGTGACAAGTATTGCTTTGAGTTCTGTTGCCATGTAGCGGCAGCTCCCCAAAGTCTCTTCATCTCAGGAAAAAGCAGAGATTCTCCCCCCCCCCCTTCCCAGAACACTGTCATCTATAAAAGGGTTGGAGTGTGAGTCTTTAGCATGGAGTTTTAAACATTGATTTAGAGGATCGATTAATTGCTTAAAGCCACACGGTGATTTAATTGGCTGACAGTCTTACTTAATTTCCCAAGATTTCAGAGTCTGGGCCTGGAGCTAAGATACTCTTAAGTGGCTACTTGCAGGTTGTGGGTTGAGTGGAGCTATTCTGAGGCTCAGTGAAGTCTTCTGACACAAGACAGCTGCCTACCAGGACATGTAAAACCAGTGTGTATTTTAATCTGTAATTTTACCTTATAATGTATAATTTTAACTTTCAGTTTTATTCAATTTGGGTATTCAACTAAGTTTTACTCAGAGTATACCCACTGAAATTAATGAATGTGGCCAAGTTAGGTTAATTAACTTCAACAGGTCTACTGTGAGCAACACTTAGTTGAATATCATGCTTGTTGTTTTTTTATATATATCTTTCAAATGTTTCAAACACTGATTTTCATTGACAATTTTAGTGCATACTTTATATTCTTTGTAAACTGCTTAGAGATTTTATTGCCAGTTAATTGACGTAAATAAGTGAAAATAAAATGAGAAGTCAGACTAGCAGAATTGTGGTTGTCCTCTCACTTAATTTGCAAGTATCCATTCATTCAGTGCTATTTTTCTAGAAAAAGAGGAGCTGGAGCTCACCATGAACTTCTCCCTTATTCTCTTAGAATGGCAATGGCACCCACCTGGGGGTGGGACATCATCTTGTACACGGAAAAATACAGTATATATGTCACACACAAAAGCAAGTGTGCATGACAGCATTATTTTGGAGAGCTGCCATGAATGAATGAATGAATGAATGAATGAATGAAGGGTTGTTGTTTTTTTGAAGCCAAAGCTATTAGTTCCCACCAGCAGATTCCCTGCTTGAAGTTGGTCATATAGCCTGGAGTCTTCTGGTGCTGTGGGCTGCTCCTCAACTTTTGTAAGAGTTTGTAGGAGTCAATCTGACTGTTCCCTAGAGCAAAGATTATCATAAATCAAATCTCAGTCGATATGTATTCATGAGAATGCTAGAAGAATTTGATTGGAGAAACTGGTCACATTAGTAGCATTCTCCAAACAACACCTCTTCAGATCAAATCTCTAGTCACTATACTCGTATTTATGAGTTCAATATTTGCTTTCTCCTGTATTCACTTAAAATTCATTGTCTTTATTAACCTTTCCACAGATCGGTTTGTGTGCTCGCGCGTACACAAAAGGGAACACAAGGAGCAATAATCAGCAGTTAAATATTACCATGGGGCCCTTGAATAAATTCAGGCACATAGATAAGGCAAGATTAGTTATAAACAATTATTTATTTTGGAAATACCCATGGAAAATATCTACAGATATTAGTGCTGCTCTAATCAGCAATTACATATAACAACAAAGACACAATTGCTATCCGGCACAGAGATATGTGCTGACAATATTCTCAACTATATCTATAAAACTGTTTTGCCAACACTCAGAAGAATAATTAAAGCTGATATTTTTCCCCCTCTCCCAATCTTAAGTAAAATATTAGGCTTCAGATTAGCCAGTCTACAAAGCCTCTTGCTTCTGTAAAAGTGGGAAATTACCACTATCTTTCTGAGCTTAGAAGGTCATTCAGGTATAGGCGCTTGAGAGGGTTGTGGTAGTTATCTCTAATGATATTGCTATAGCCTGCATTGTGCAATACAGTTAGTAGTTATGACATAATGCATGATATTAATACACACTTAGTGCTGCTTTTTAGCATTCCTGATTGAGTGTCAGAAAAAAATACTGGGCAAGTTTCCAATAGTCATGAACCCTGGGCACCTCATTGTCTCTGATACAAACACTGAGTGGGGGTTGTCCACACAGCATTGCTCTTAACCATTTACCATGTTACATCCTGAGTTAGACATATTAATAAGTTCAGGGACAAAATTCAGATGTGGTATTCGGTGGAGGATTTTGAAAGCATTTTTTTTGTCACCTTTGATTCTAATATGCATGGACAATTTCTGGTGGCTCTGCTGGAACTTCAGTGCCACATATGTGCCTTTGCCCCATGAAAATGAAAAATGTGTGTTAATTTGCAAAATTCATATGCGTCATAGATTACCCATTCTTGACAAGGAATTTCTGCTTATTCAACTCAGGCTGCATACATGCCATGTGTTTAAAGCATATAACTTTCCCCAAAGAATTCTGGGAGCAGTAGCTTCCTCAGGGTGCTGGGAATGGCAGCTATGTGGGGGTAAACTACATTTCCTGGGATTCTTCCAGGCAAGTCATGTGCTTTGAATGTGTGTTGTGCATACAACTTCAATATTTTGATTGTTTATATATGCACATGCACACACACAGAGAGACCTGCCTAAAACACTTGGTCTGTTGTTCACCTATCAGTTCCTTGTAGGGACAGCTGAAAATGATCAACATCATGAAGGGAAATGAATACTGATCATTACAAATGTGCGGGTTCAGATTTCCTACACTGTTGCTCGTTGTGCATAGGAAGAGAATAAGGCCACATGCTTTGACTTGCTGTGTCAACAACGCCGAGATAAACGGATTCCTTGTCCAACCCACTTACTTCCTCCCAGTTGTTAGGATAGCTCACAGCAGTTGCCATCCCAGTCAATCCTGACTACCATCAGCCATCCAGTATTTCGATTCCTGACACACTTCTTTTGTCCTTTACCCAGATGTCTTCCGTTACACAGATAATTCCTGAAAACAGGTGCACCAATGCCTGGAAATGCCAAAAGAATTTCAAGGAAGGTTATCTGTTGGGAAGGATGCATTTCTTTATTTATTTTAGTTTGGTAATGCTTATAGCGAATTCCTTTAAAAGGCTTCCCTTTTCAGATAAACAAGTCAGACAGTTATTAGGTTTACTGTGCAGAATTTTGACATGAGGGCTGTAGACTGATATTCTGAGGCACCTGTCTGCATGCAAAACAATAACAGTTCCATGGTGCATCTCCTTTGGCAATGTCAAAGGTGAGATGAGTCATCAGAACAGGCAATGCTTCCTCTCTGGCAATCCGCTGCAGGTTCAGAGAGATGAATTTCTCAGGCCTTCATGGGCTTTCCCACTAATTTAACCAGAGAGAGTGTTTCTGTGAACACTTTCTACTTGGGTCTAAAGTATATGGATGGGGAAGAATGCAGAGGAGATCTGTTCACAAACCGCAAGCACAAGGATACATTTAAAGTGGAGTTAAGCCAAAAATTATATATTTTGGCACTAATTTGGCCGAGATCATGGAAATCAGTAGTAGAGTAACTAGACTGTATTCGCTGTGTTATGCTTTACAGCTCAAGAGGCACTCTGTAAACCTAAAACACTAAGAACAAAGAGTCTTCAGGCACCTTAAATACCAATATATTCATTGTGGCATAAGCTTCTGCAGACTACAGTCCACTTCATCATTCACAAAAACCTTCTGCCTTTTTTGTGAATGGTCATGGCTACTATGGCAACAATTATCACCATATGTACTTTGCTGCATTTGCTGTCCCTCTGACCACACTGTTTACAAGTCTCCCCCATCCTCATTCAAGAACCGGTGGAGTGGAGTGGCTAGAGTGCTAGACTGGGAAGTAGGAGACCAGGGTTCAAATCTCTCTCAGCCTTACCTACCTCACAGGGTTGTTGGGGGAGAAAATGGGGACGAGGAGGAGGAGGAGGAAGAGAATGCACACCACCTTGATGTCCTTTGAGGAAAAATGGAATAAAAATATAATAATAACAATACTTGCAACCTAGGATAATGCTTCATACATCAGATGAAATGGAAGCTTATGCCATAATAAATGAGTGCTTTTATTTGGTTGCTTTTTCTGTAAGAGATTGACACAGCTACTCTTTTGTAGGATTGGGGGAAACCCCAGAACAGATTTAAAAGGGGAACAGGAAGCACATGAAGGAGAGGAAAGGGAAGTTCCTTTGTGTAGTCAAAAATCCTTGCCCCAGTAGATCAGTTTAGTGGACTACTTCCCAACGTCATGGAATTTATTTGGGGAGGAGCACTTGCTTAGACGCTGCTGCTGGACAGAAAAATGAAGAGAGATGAGTGAGGAGGACTGACCAGAAGCAGCTCACTGAGTAGGGTAGAGCAGCTATGCTGGCTTCCCAGAGACGAAGGGGTGATGTGGCAGAGAAGTTGGAACAGCACAGTTGCACTGGCAGAAGCACCACAGATTGACTCTACTGTTGTGTTTGCACCGCACTGACCTACCCACCACCTTGTCTTGCCCCACCTTGCTATCCTCCACCTGTGGAGTCAGTGCTTCCTGCCATCCATGTGAGGAAGTTATGGCCTTTTCCTAGCTCTGAATATTCTCTCTCTCTCTCTCTCTCTCTCTCTCTCTCTCTCTGGAGTGCCTACACTGTAAATGAGGCCTTTTCAAGGCAGCTGTCATGGTTTTAATCATTCTAATCCTTTGTCTTATTCTCTCACTACCAAACACACTGCATCTCTATGTCCAGTTTGGCTGCTGAACAAGGGGAGGGGGGGAGAAATAGCTCATTTGCAAACTGAGAACTAAAGCCAAGCCCACAATATTGATCTCAGAGGAGGGGGAAAAGTACGAAGGATAGTGGGAGAAATTTAGCTTCTGACAAGAGGGATGACTTTAAGGCCTCCAAAGATGCGGCGATCTTTCTAGAGCATGCATTAGTGATAATCAGTATGTGTTGCTATGGTTCAGTAGAAGTCCGCAGTGAACGCCACAGAACTCTTTCAACCTTTCGTCTCTAACTGGCTAAACATGAAAGAAACAATAAATCTTGTTGACAATTACTTCCACATCTATTGGCAGTGAGTCAGCGGCAGTGTGAACAGTATTGAGCACAATATGTGTGTGGTGCAGCCAACACCCATTAACAGCCTCCCTTGTTTCTCCAGTGGCTTATACAACATGTTATTTCCCCCCAGAGAGTAACTCTTCCAAATGCTGAATCGCTGATATTAGCACCAAACAATACTAATTTGTCAGCCAAGAAGAATTTCTTTTTGTTTTTCCATGGGGCTCATAATAGCAAATGGTAGTTGCTATGCTGTGCAGCTGAGCGAAGATGAAAATTTCAAGGTGGATTTCCATTTAGATAATTGGGTTTGTGGTGGGGGGGGAGTTAGAGAAAGGCAACAATCTAAGTATTGCCTGGGTTTGGGAACTTTCTGAGATAAGCATTGATAATTCAATTCATACTAAGACCAGAAAAATATATATACCGTATTTTTCGCTCTATAAGACGCACCAGACCACAAGACGCACCTAGTTTTTGGAGGAGGAAAACAAGGGGGAAAAAATTCTGAATCCCAGAAGCCAGAACAGCAAGAGGGATCTCTGCGCAGTGAAAGCAGTGCTCCCTCTAGCTGTTCTGGCTTCTGGGATAGTTGCGCAGCCTGCATTTGCTCCATAAGACGCACACACATTTCCCCTTACTTTTTAGGAGGGAAAAAGTGAGTCTTATAGAGCAAAAAATACGGTACATTAGCATGAGCCGGGACTTGCCCAGTGGAATTTTGGGTTTTCCTCTCAAACTGAAAATCATCAACTGTCTGTGCCCCAGATAAGGTGCCTTTGAGAAAATCATTCAGTTTCCAAAGTGGCGAGGGGCATGGGAACTCCTTTTTAAACCCTCGACCGTAGGAGCCAAATTCTAGGGGCCGTGGAGGCTTCAGCCCCCACAATAAAATATTTGAGGGGGCCAGGCCTCCATAAACTTGATGGACATTCCCATTCAAATGGTGTGTGTGCACTGTGTCATGGGATCAGTTATGAGGGGCGGGGCTTACCTGGGCCCCCACAATATTTTATTCAAGTTGGCACCCCTGCTCTCGACAATGCAGAACCAATTTTTATGTTCTTTGGATCCCAACTGTAATACATTGTTTTCTCCTTTTTGGATAGTCGCACATACTTTTGGGATAGTTGCACATTTACCAAGAGGTAAGCTTTCAACTGGTTTAATTGGAACTTGGAAATCAATGGGCTTAGGGTGCTTCAAAGCATGCTCAGATGTGCACAGTGCTCTTTGAGCAAATGGCCAGTTGGCTGCATGACAGGTATCCTAGCTTTTCGATGTTAACAGGCATTGTTTCATGGATCATTAGTGGTGAAGTAAAGTGTGTGTGCTTTTTTTTTTTTTTTGGGAAAAAGAACTGGAGGCTGTTTGTATGACAAAGCAATCCCACAACTGTTTTACTATGCACCAGAAATCACAGCTAATACATCATCAAGCCATGTGTAATCCTGGTTTGAGAGTTGCATGAATTATTTGTTCTTCTCTTCAGAATAGTATCTGCTCAGTGTAACTATTCAGGTGTTAGTGGCTGGATGTCAGTGAACTAATTTATCTAGCCGGATGTGAAAAGGTGTCTCCTTCTTCCTCACATCCAAAAAACCCCACCAACCTCCTGTTGGGTGTGTGTTTCTGCGTTTTATTTTAGGGAGACAATAATCATGAGCTCTAAACTTATTCACACATATTCACTCAGCAAATATCTATGCATATAATGAATTCATAGCCTGTAGGAACTTCCATCAATATTAGTGAAGGGGAAACAAGTGCAGAATATGAAATAAAACATACTCACAGGTTGAGGGAGAAAAACATTATTCATAGTGTAGATTCAGTTTTATCACACAGTTAATGAAGGCAAACATGAATGATACAAGCTTGAGTCATCCACCACTCCTTATTCAAATTCACCACGTCTCCCACATAAAACTCTACGCCAGTGCAGGCCGCCGTAAATAGTGCATAAGCTTTATCTAAATTCTGAATATTCGCTTCACCACTCAAATCTCCTGGTCTGGTTTTTTTCGGGGGGGGGGCAGCATTCAGCTTATAGACATCCACTGCAAAGAAACACACATCTCTTCTTACAAAGATTTGTCTTATGGAATCATTGAGTTTGGATTCCAAGCGTTGCAAACTAGCATCAATTAGCACCATATTAATAAATTGTGCAGCGCCGAAGACCCACACTTTCCCCTTCCTCTGTGCTAAATTCACCAGGGGCTAGATGCAATGGCCCGTGGCCCCACAACTGAAAACTAGAAGGGAAGATTGTGACATTATGTATGGTTAATCAAGGGGTTTAATCCACAGCTGCATATTATTATTTTTAGCCCGGGGGTTTAATCTACCCTAAGACTAAAATGTCTTTCCTTAAGACTGTGAATGGAGATCTTAAGCCTTCCACCATAAGTGGGTCTCACGGGACATTCCCAAGCAGTCTATTAAAAGAAGTGGCAGTCATGATGGAATAAGTCATGGGGTCCTACACTGCAGAGAGTAACAGCATGAGGGGATTAATGCTGCCTTGTGCTCTTCCTGGTAGTTTAAGAAATGTGGTAGTGGATTAGCCCTAAATTTGGATGCTACAATGTAAGAGGGTGGTGGGTGGGTGCGTGCATGGTCTTTTCCCTGGCAGCTGTATTATTATTATTATTATTATTATTTGCAAATAGTTGCCAATTCAGCTACAGAGGACTGCTGGTATGACTTTTTCCCATCCTTCTTTTAAATGCTTGCCATCAAAATATGATGTAGGAAACAGCTGTGTGATGCATGTTCTTTCGTCATACCATATGAGAGCAGCAGCCAGGGATATATATGGTGCTTTAGGCATACTGTCGCTGTAATCTTTGCAATAGTCTGAATTGTGGGTCCCTATTATTGCACCCATATTGTGGATGGGCCGTTGACTCAGAGATCAACAAAACAGTGGCTTGCCTAAGCAAGATTTAGACCAGAGACTTCCCAGCCCACACTCTTAGTTACTGCAGCACACTAGCTCTTAGAGGGTGCCTCAGGGGTCACGATGTCATTATCAGATTTGCAATTAAGAATGGAGGGGGGAGGAATTCAATTAACTTCACATTTAAAGGCAAACCTACCAAATTAGCATTTACCAAAGCAATATGCAAACCAAAAAAAGAGCCATCCTTCATAATTTGAACTTCTCTGAATTTTGCAACGCAGTTCTCCAGTCAAGTAACGTGCACAGAAATGTACATACTAAGGTAACGTGTGCACAAAGAATACACATATTAGTTAAAATAATATACAAAAATGCATTATGTTAGGGAAATTAGCTTTACAAAAATGTGTACATTGGTCAAAATTGAATTAAATTTGTGCTTATTAGGCGAAACTGATGCTAAAACGCTGATAAATTCTCTTGGGGGGGTTTTCCGCTCTTTGCATTGCAAATTGTTGCAGAAAGATGGAGCACTGAATTTTAAGACTGAAAATATGAGAAATGAAGAGAACCAAAATGGACAGATCCATCCACTCTATTTGCAATTATGCCAGAATAAGTCACATATCTAGTGCTTTTCTTCAAGAAAAAAGAGGTGCCAGTACTGCATACCCTTGAGAACCTCCGGGGGGGGGGGGGACGCATTGCACATAACCATGTGATCACAAGGGAACTAATGTAATGGCTTTGTGGTGTGAAAAAGCTATCACAGTTCTTGTGGATAGAGGCCCCATGTTGTATGTGACAGTCAGGGCCGTCTTTCGCATATGCACTACCGGGGTGCAAAGATCCACCCAGTGCCCCCAAATTTAGTTTAGCCCCAAATTAACTTATATTATGCTTATGTCAGACACCACATCTTTTTTTTAAGATTTCTCTAAACGAATTTGAACTGTAAGTAATGAAATTAAAACGCAATTTGCAATGTTTCACTCAGGATCAGCAGCACCTTTGACACGACTGATCTCGCGTGGTTTGCATGCAGCCGGCAGGCAGGAGATCAGTTGTGTCAAAGGTGCCGCTGACCCCGCTGCCACATAGTAGATCAATACAATACGTAACATAATATTTTGGAGGAGTTAATTTCAAGTGCATGGTGCTGTTGAGAATGCCAAGCGCCGCCGTTGACTCATCTGACAAGCACGGGCACTGGCATGGCACATCTTTGGTAAATGAGCACACAAAGTCGAAAGTCCTTTAGTGAAACAGTAGGTATACATTTTGGTAACACCTAGGTATATTAGTATTTTGTTTTTCAAGCTTGATCAAAATTATTATTTCATAACAAGTAGATAGTTAAGAAGGATGTGGGTGGCCTAGGGCTTGCCGATCAGAAGGTCGGTGGTCCGAATCTCTGCAACGGAGTGAGCTTCAGTTGCTCGGTCCCTGCTCCTGCCAACCTAACAGTTCGAAAGCACGTCAAAGTGCAATTAAATAAATAGGTTCCGCTCTGGCTGGAAGGTAAATGGCATTTCTGTGCTCTGCTTTGGTTTCACCAGAAGCGGCTCAGTCATGCTGGCCACATGACCTGGAAAAACTGTCTGCAGACAAACGTTGGCTCCCTCGGCCAGTAAATCAAGATGAGCGCCGCAACCCCAGAGTTGATCGCAACTGGACTTAACTGTCAGAGTCCTTTACCTTTACTTTTTAGATAGTTAAGAGCTTAGGTGGCTTCTGTGGCAGGTTAAGAGCTTCAGGTGGCCTTGCACCCCTGAGTAAAGACAGCCCTGGTGACAGTCTCCTTCAATAGTGGAAATAGTGGCAACTACCACCTCAATAAGTTATGCACACTAACTCATATATATTACAATCTTCTGCAAGCAAAACTGGACATAAAAGGTGTTTATTAGGAGAAATTTTCATTAAAATGGTGAGACATTTCCATGATTTTTTTAAAGCAAATTGCTGCAGAAATGTGGGGAACTCAATTTAGAATTGGAAAAATGAGAACCTTACAGAACTGAAATTGACATATTTGTTCATTCCTAGCTGTGCTGAAAGTGGAATTCAGGGTGTGGCAGATTGTTTCAACACAGGCTTAGCACCACACCAACCTTGCCACTACCTCACGATTTCCAGTAAGCCACGGTGATGTCAGATAAGTGATGCTGCCCCACTCCACTGACTGCTGATTATAGCTTATATATTAGTTCTACCAAACTGTGTTGTATACCTTCTTTCCTGCAGTGTCTCATCACCTGGAGATTTCTCAAAACCACACAATTAGAAAGCCTACGCTCGTATATAATTCTTGGGGACAGTTTCCTCCTGAAGAAAAAGAAGAGGCACAAAATGTCGCTTTGTTCCACAAGCCTTTCAACAATCCAAGATTATTGAAATACTAAATTACAAGCTCACAAAATGACTAGATGATTGTTTTTCTACATTTGCAATGCAAACAAAATGATGGATTAGAAAGGAAAACCCGGCAAATATTTTCCAATGTTATTTATGAGATACATCTCAGCCTGATATGCACAAAAGAAAAGCCACAATTGGTGGCGATGGGGGAGAGGAGGAGGGCGGGAAACAGGACACCAGGGGGGTGGGGGAGAGAGCAAGCAGAATCTCACCACACACAAAAAATTAAAAGCCTTTGTCAGGCTCAAAAAGAGAAACAGACTTAATTATTATTTTGTGTTTATTCCATTTTGGGAGCTTTATCTCAAACTATAACTTACAAAGAGCAATTAGGAACAAATGGCGCCCAGCATGAATACTTCTCTGGTGGATTCTCAGGGTTGATTGTCTTCATTTCGGCTCTTACATCAGCAGCATGATGCATTGCCCATTGGAAACCAGCATGACTAGCTGCAGAAAAAATGCAAGCCATGCAGTGATTTAAACCTATGACTTGCTCTCCGCGTTCCATATGGGACCTGCAACCTGGACCACGGTGTCATTTCATCCAGATAAATGGTTTCCTCCAACGAAGCCGAGCTATATTAGTTAGATGATCCTGTCATGTGAGGAAAAGGAGGAGACACATATAATTTCCTAGAATAATCCAGAGAATTACCATACGCCTCCAATATTGATCGCCTGGGAAATAATTTTAAAAGCATTTTAGAATATCTTCCATTTTCTGTTATGAGCCCTTGGATTTCAACAGTTTGAAAGAGGAGGGAGAGAGACTGTGGCTTCAGAAAACTAATTACAAAATGTTTTTTTTTCAAAAAACAAAACAAAAACACACACACGCACGAACAAAACAACTCAACTCTAATGGAATGAATCAGTGAGTGAAAAGATTTCCATACAGAAAGATCAATGTTTGGAAAGGCAGGCAGAGCCTCTTACCTAAGCATCTTTCCTCTCCACATCTTTGTTTTCCCATTTTCTTTGTTCTTATTCGCTCACTAATTAGCTGAGGTTTTTTTTTTTTTTAAATGCCCCATACACTGGGTTAATTTTGTCTAACTCAACAGCAGGGGTTTCTGTAATAATAATTCACATAGCGATGTCAATGATTAAAATCCTTTCATTACCATGGCACCTAAAAGAAAAATGAATTTGAAGCTTATACACAAGTCTTTGGGCATTGAAAGGCTGCTCCCCCCCTTTTTTAAAAAAAAGAAAGAAAGAAAGAAAGAAAAACCCACAAAAATAAAATGAAAACAACTTGGAAAGATTAGTTGTTGCTAGCAGAACAAATGAGATCTTCGTTTGGGGTGTATTGCAAACACAAAGCTGTTTGAATCAAAGAGCATTTATTATCACTACAATCATGTCGTCTGCCACTTTTGACAAAAGCTTTCTAATAATGTACTTGAAGAATGCAAAATAGGCATTCAGAAGTGCTAATTTTCTGTCTTTTTTTGTCGACACCACTGTCAAGCCACAGATAATCAGCGGAGGGTCAAAGTGCTCTGAGCCGCCTGTTGTCAGCAATGTGGTGGAGGTGCTCAGAGCTGGAAAAGTCATTCGTCATCAGGCTAACTCAAGAATTTTAAACATGTTTTCATGAGTCAGAATACAAAGGGCTTGATACAGCAATTAAGGATGGTAACTGAAATTTTTGCTTTAGAAGGTTTCAGTAAGCCATAGGAACAAATGAACCACTCAGCTCTTCACTCCTCGAGGAAGGGGTTTCTACCCAGAAATGCAGTTCATTTTGCTTATTACCAAAGATGAATGCCTTGTGAATTCACTCGGAGTCAAGTCCTATCACTAATACAGAGAAAGGTCTTTGCAACAGTGGCAAAGGTACTACTGTCAGAGCCGGCCTGAGCATTTGGGCACAATGAGGTGGCTGCCTCAGGCAGCTAAATCTGGGTCCCTTGAAAGGGCAGAACATCAATTGTTATTTAATGTATTGTTGTTGTATTTTTACTACCAGGAAATCAGAGCGGGGAGAAATTTGTAGGACTTTTCTGCCTCAGGTGCCAAAACAACCTGATAGGCACAGCATAAGATGTGGTTTGGCCCCTTGTAGGGTTGGGTGACAACATTGATTTTATTTGCATTTTGATGAGAAACTACTGGATTCATACTTTTTGAGTCTGTGCTGAAAATTCACTGAATTCACTGGAGTGAATTTCAGACTGGGGAAAAAACGAGAAATTGAGAGGTCCAAAATTGTCAGTTCCATCAATCCCTAGCCATGAGTATTTGCACCTTGTTGAGTGAGAGATGCTCCTTGCTTCTCTGCCTCAGGAAATAAAATATATTGGACACCATGAATGCTGTTGACAAGACTTTGCTTCCCCGCTGTCCTGTACGTTTTTCTGTCCTGCAGTTGTTTCAAATGGAGGGATGAGGATCAAGTCAGCTGTTACTCTGGCCAGATTAATATGACAGATTTAGTAATTTGTGAAAAGTATACTGAAACCACTTTTGCAGTTTCAGGGTCATTTATTTAATCCTTGGGGGAAAGGAGAGAGGAAAACGAAAAAATAATTTTCAATAATAGTTTGCCCTGACAAAGAACTGTTAGAAATTGCAGAGTATACATCACTTGATTTGAGCGAGGAAATTTTGCCTGAAATTTCCCTTTCCTTGAAATACCATAATTTGATAAAACACTTTAAGCTTTCAAACATTTGACTGGACTCTTCCTGCTACATAGTGGATCATTGTATTTTTGTTTTCACAAATGGGCAAAGAGTCCAAACAGGGAAGAAACTGAAACAGAACACAAACCAACAGCTTCAGTGTGTGTAATGGACTATCAGGAGCCAATCTGAGGACTTCACAGAAGGCAGTAGTAGATGGTGGGTTCAGGCAGCAGCACTCACCTAAACTCTGGTCACTCACATCACTGAAGCATACTGGGGTACAAACTGAACTGAACTTCTCCCAATCCCTCATCAACACACCTGAGCCCTTACTTTGATCTCAGTCTGCTCTGAGCCCTAAGATGAGGAACTGATCTCAGAGAGGAACTCGGGTGCAGTTCTTGAATAATATTGGGGCTTTCCAGTGTTACTAAGAAGTATCATTGGTTAAAAGTGTGTGTGTGTGTGTGTGTGTGTGTGTGTGTGTGTGTGTGTGTGACATTACAAAGATATTGACGTACTTTTTAATAGGATGCACTCGGAACATGGTCTGGAGAAAAGCTTTGCCAAGGTGATTCATCCATTCAAATAAATCAAATGGCCAGTTTAAAAAGGAGGTCAGCAGCAGGATAGTTAGAGCAAATGTGCATTGGGGTTGTGTCTGTTCTGTAATTTGCCTGTGGCTAATCTGATGGGTTTTTTTCCCTTGGTTTTTTTTTTTTAGCTTGCTGCATTTCCCACTGCTCTCATAAGCACAAATAATTGCTCCCATTTTTTAAAAGGAAAGAAAGCAGAAGATAGCCCCCTAGAAAGCCAAGCCACTGTGCTAGCTTCAGAAATTAATATTGAATACTCCTAAGTAAAAGTTGCTACTGATAAAGACACTAATATGAAAGCTGTAAATAATAGCCCTATTTAAAGAAGGCTCTGGGCAAACTTTATGAGTAGTTTTCTTCTCTAGCTGAATGTTCAAGGATAGGAGTTTCACTGTAAGCTCAAACAGAAATTTGAGAGTTGATGCCTCAATTCTAGTGCATCTATAGAGACTGTAACCAAAGAGGATTTGTTAGTAAGCACCCACATAATGAAGTCAGCCTGCTTACTTTCTGATAGTTTGAGAAATAAGTGGGGAGAGTTGTTACATTCATGTCCTCCTTGTGGGTTTCCCATAGGTATCTAGTTGGCCACTGTGAAAACATGATGCTGAACAAAAAGTAGGCCTTGCCTTCTGATCCAGCAGGGCTTTTATTATATTCATAGATTCTCCTTGCTTCCTCTCACTCCAAAATCTAAGCTACTCTAAGATAGAAGGATCAGCAAGCCACAACATTTTTAAAGGCTGGCAAGACTCCTTCCTGAAAGCCTTTGTTTGGAAACTACAAACCAAACAAAATGGAAAGCCCAAACTTTCTTGACCTCTCAGACTTATGGACACTCAGCCTTTATAAGGCTCAAGCCACACTCTGGTGTAACTCATTTCCTGAAAACCATCCACAGCAAGTTTTCAATTAGGCAAGGAATAAATCAAAGAACCTATTTTTCTGCCAGCACCGCTGTAATGCATAAAGTACTCACCTGAGTTACTGCTCTTCTTAACAGAAGGACACTCCTAAGTAAAGCAGAGAAGCTCTTGGGACCACACTCACCATGTGTGTTTTCCCTCACTCTCTGTCTTACTCATGACAGCTTTTCCTTCTTGGAATAGATGCTTTTGTCATCTCTGCTTCAGGATGTGTTGAGTTTTTCGGAGTCTCTCTCATTATGGGCTTTGTAAAGGGGACCTATAAGAAACAGCAAAGTTCTGTCACTGCCCTTATTGTCTGGTCTGGGATTTAATTTCAATACATCACAAACAACCAAGACAACCCTGGCATTGCAATTTGTCACACTTTTTTTATGAGCTATATCTCACCGAAGTGCATTCTCCCTAGCCTACTGCCATAGGCTACAAGTCTGGAACGAAACTCTCTAACATAGTGAGGGAGGTAAAAATCATACTGGGGGCGGAGGGGGGAATTAATGGCCACTACTCTACATTTCTCATTTCTGCAGACTTTCTGATTACGCTTCCAGCAGCCAAGCTCAGTAAAAGGGCTTCTTCTCTTGCCTGAACTTGTGAAAAGTTTTATAAATCAGATGCAGGGGGTCGGGGAGAGAGAGAGACTGCAATTTTGGTCACATCCAAACCATAGTTTTAAAGCACATTTAATACACATCAACTCCCCCCCCCCAAAAAAAATCACAAAAATCCTGGAAGCTGTAATTTACTGCTCCCAAACCTACTATTCCCAGCCCACTTAACAAACGCAGTTCTCAGGTTCTTTGGGACAACCCATGTGCTTTAAATATGATTAGATGTGGTTTGAATGCCTGGTGTGGATTTGACGTTTCTTCTAATGTGAGTGCTTTAGATAGTTCCTGGATGCCACTGAACCCTTGAAAGCCTTGGATCCAGGGAATATTTGAAAATGAGACTGTGCAGTAAACTACTGACCCAACTCCAAGTGCTCTGTCCAAGGCACCATCATCCACACATGAACAAGGGTTCGCTGAGATTGCCGCCCAATTTTTGAATTCTGTTCAACTTCACTAATTCTGAGCTTATGGGCAGAAATTATGAGGCAGCAACGAAGGCAATATAGACCTTTATAACAATTCAGGCAGCCTTTGATGTCTATGTTAAGTGAATTTATTTAGTTTTTGTCTTTAAAACCCCCCACACCTCTTTTAATGTTCTATTATACTTGCATGCTTCTATTGTCTTCCAAGACAGAGGGATGCCAACAAATTTCCATCTCTATGTGCATATATATATAATCTCACGTAAAGTGCTTGCCTGCATAGAGCAACTCTGGATAAGCTGACTTACAAATCTGAAATAATGAACTGACTAGTTTGAATTAACAAGAGTAGATAGGATATGGTTTAGTTAGGGCTCCCCATGTCTCCTTTTGCTCCGACAGGAACAGTTTACCAGGACAATGTGGCAGATAAACCAAGGATCAGTCTACTGCCAAGGATAAACCAAGGATCAGTCATGGTAGGTGATGCCCATTTGGACCGGAAGGGGAGAAGGCTGGAAGACCAACAGCAGATGGAGCTAGAGTCAATGACAGGCAGACCCAACTACTGAAGAGCTTTATCACCACCCTCTCTGCTGAGTTCTACAATGGCAACACTCAGACTAAGGAGGAGGAAGCAGGCAGTCAGTGCTGGCCTCTGGGTTGGCTGTAAGCAACAAGGTAAGCAAGTGGGGGCAGACTGAGGTTGGTGGGGCCTTACAGAGTAGCCTCTACTGCCACAGACATAGTTGATAATACTAAAGTCTAGCAATGGGTGGAGAGAAAGTAAAGTCGCAAAACAATCAGAACCAGGATTAATGGTCCTCTCAGGTTATTGGCCAAGGATATCGTGATTTTCTGCAAGATAAATATCAAGAATGTCCTTTATAAACCAAACATCCTTGAAAGAAGGAGTGTTGCTCAGGGGGAAAAAATACTTGTTGAAAAGACAAACGAAGAATGGCAGGACTGACCGCTAAGTCAATAAAATATCTAACGTTTTAAGACACTTGAATACCGCATTTCTTGCAATCTGGAAAAAGAGCTCAAGAAGATATTGACTCAGCCAAGAAGTTGGTATGTCTCTGTATTTCAGCCTCAATTCCCCTGCCCCTCAATATCAATAAATTGTAATAATCAGCCATGGAGTTAAGGAATAGAGCCCAAGACCCCTTGAGAAAACCAGCAAAGGGAATGGACACACATTCATATGCATATATTTCTTTTATATCACATCCATCCTGCAACCTGCATAAATAGACCTACTGAAGGTATAATAATTATGTTACCATTCCTCCAAAAGCATATGGAGACATAAAAGTCAAAGCATTCATCATCTCAGGGTGGTAGGCAAAGTTTGCAGCTTAAAAAGAATGTCATATTCTCCTTAAATAGTCGTGTCCATTTTGGAAGTTTGGGAAGGGGGGAAAAAGCCACTCTCCAAAGCAATGGAATAAGCCTTAATTTCTTTCTGGTTTGGGTTTTTTTGTGATTTTTTAAAAATAAAATGTTGCCTTTGGTCAATTTGTTCCTCAACCCTTGGCTGCTTTGTATGGAAGTTAAAACAGTCTCCTTTTCTATTCAGTTATGATCAGAGGATGTTTTGATACAAAATTACACGCTGCTCTGTGGGTCTGTGAATGTTAAATCTTATTCCTCGGTGTGATTGATCTATTTCAGATTCTTTGTAGTCACGCATCCAAATCCACATTTGATCCAAAACTGCCAGTATCAACACAGAAAAGGGAATAAACCCTCTCAGATTATTAACCGCTGGCTGCATTCTTGGAAAAGGACATGGCATCGTCTAAGTGGCATCGCGTTCCTGTTACCTGCCATTGTGCTAAGGGATTTTTCAATGATGGACAGCAATGAAAGGATAGGAAACGACATACAAGCTGTCCCCCTGTGTAATATATGCAGAAAGGTTTCACAATAACAATTTGAGAGTCAACAGGGAAGCTTGGCACAATGAAGTGCCATGAATCAGGATGATCAAATGATTTTATTAGTTTACTTTAATTAGTCAGATCTATTACCATTTTTTTTTAATATGACCAGGAAGAGGGGGGAAGGCAGGAAAAAAAAAAAAGTAATTGTAACTAGTTTATCAAATAAGGCCCTGGCAGAAACCATGCCACTGATAACTTGCTTTCATTCAAATTAAGCATTCTGTTGTTATTGTTTTAAAACTGCCTTCTCTGCAATAATTCATCTTTCATATGTTGGAATCAGAATATAAAGGATAGTTGTCATCGGGGGGTTTTATTCTGAATTCTGGAGAATGAATTCCAAGGAAGAAATTTGTCCTTTTAGAACCCTACATGGCAGGTGTAACATGAAAGCTAACGGAGGATTCTTTTTTTAAAAAAATCATTAATTTATCTTCAGGCTGCAGGGTGTGTCTCCGCCACAGTCTAAGCTCAACCAGGTCGTCTGGCCTCTCCACGATCTATGTGGCCTTCACCTGGAATCATGACATGCCCACTAGGAAAGAAAGCTTTCAGGCACCATGATAGCTATTTCCAGAACTCCCTCTATGCAAAGACGAACAATTATTATAAACTGTTGCAAATTACAGATGGTAGTGTCTGCAACAGAGACTACAGTCGACCAGGCTGGGGCAATTATCGAATGAAAGAAAATATTATTATTTTAGGAAACGGTAACGTTTTAATACAATGTGAAAAATGATGAGGGAATAATAAATGGAGAGCATAAAAAGAGCTAATAATAAAAAGAAGCTTGGTGAGGAATCCCGCTGTCATATTTGCATTTACCCTGAAACTAATGCTGTGCACATTTTGGAATGCAAATAATTCATGAGAGGAAGCAAAATGAGGATGTTAAATAATAATTTTCCCCTTAATGAGGAGCTGTACTTTGATTGAAGGCAGCTTTAAGGTAGCCCAAACTAGGCCTGACAAAAGAGAGTGGCCTTTTTTAAAAAAAAAGATTATTTAAAGGAATATGTTAGAATACTTATTCCATTATCTGAAATCCCCAGTATTAATACATATTTGAAATCTTATTCCTAGTTTTCAAAGATGCATTAGAAAGAAAATGAATTTCATATGTGACATTTTCTATTTCTCCTCTTCTCTCTCCCTCCCTTCGCCTCTCTTCCTCACAAAGCAGTACCTTTATGGAAACCATTCAAGATTCTCGGATTTCCTACTTCTTCGCTCTGCAAGTAAAGACTGTGGGACGGTCAATGCCTTGACCTAATGCTAAGGTTACCTCTTAATGCATGTATATTGTACCACCCACAGCAAGTCAAAAAGGGATTTGGAGACACTTGAATTATGAAAACTCACTCACCAGTTCAGAGTGCTGGTGTTGACCTATAAAGCCTTACAGGACCTCAGGACCTAAAGGACGGCCTTTCACAATACTGACCAACCTAGACCCCGCATTTGGCATATAAGGCCCTTCTCTTTGTCCTCACTCCCCAAGAGGTTCAGAGGGTGGCAACAAGGAAACAGACCTTTTTAGTGGTAGCTCCCCAACTGTGGAATGCTCTCCCCAGAGAGGCTCACCTGGCACCATCATTACATGGCAAAAGCATTCCTCTTTACCCAGGCCTATGGCTACTAAATCTAGGACCTGTAAAAGTGTGGGGAGAGGATTGACATGATGATTATTATTTTACTATTAGGCTGCCTGTCAGTGTGCCTTTTAGTATGTATTTATTATGTTTTTATCACTGATAGTTTGTATTGTGTTTCTAATGGGATCTTTTGACAAAGGGTGGCATATAAATTGAAATAACAGCAGCAGCAGCAGCAACACTACAACCACCAGAGTTTTGGACAAACACTAAGTTTGAAATGTGTGGAAAAGATTTCACATTCTTAGGCAGGGTTTTTCATTCAGATCAAAGAATTAGCTACATTATATATGTCACTTAGTGATCAGCTGCCTTGGGCAATACTCAGTACAGTTATGCCCTAAGGCTACTCTCAGAAGTCGCATTGACTTCATGGCCCAGCATTACTAAAACATGCATGTTGTTCTAGTGGTGTCAGGTCATTTGATCTCGATAGTTGTGTAGATCTTTTTTTAATGCAAGTACAATAGGCTCCTCACTTTCTACTGAAAATACTTATTTTTTATTGTTACACTAATATTCCACCTTTTCTCCAAGGCACTCAAAAGTGCCGTACCTGGCTCTGCCCCTCTCCATCCTATCCTCACAAGATCTCTGTGAGATATTTTAGTAAAAATAAGACAGGCAAATGAATTGTTTTATGGAAAACGGCTTGCAAAAATGTTCATAGTCACAGATTCTTTTCTTCTTCTTCTCTTTTGCAGAGCACAGTTAAACTATGGAACTCACTTCCTCAGGAGGCAATGATGGCCACAGACTTGGATGGCTTTAAGAGAGGATTGGACAAATTCACGGAGGATAAGGCTGTCAGTTGCTACCTGCCAGGAAAACTATGCTCCGCCTTCATCGTTCGAAGCAACAATACTTCAGTATGCCAGTTGCTGGTGTTGTGAGTCGAGGTGAATAAGAGACAAGGACACAAGTACAGTGGTGCCTCGAGTTACATACGCTTCAGGTTACAGACTCCGCTAACACATAAATAGTACCTCGGCTTAAGAACTTTCCTTCAGGATGAGAACAGAAATCATGTTCCGGCGACGCAGCAGCAGCAGGAGACCCTATTAGCTGAAGTGGTGCTTCAGGTTAAGAACAGTTTCAGGTTAAGAACGGACCTCTGGAATGAATTAAGTACTTAACCTGAGGTACCACTGTATTTAGGTTAATAGGCTGAGAAAGGCCACAACTTTTATTGATTACAGCATGTGAGTTGTATTGGCTTAGGCATTGGATCAATCAACCTAAACATGCCCCCAACTGTGCAGCGGAGGGTCCAATGAAGGTTAACAACCAGTGGGAGGAGCTTGTTGATGCAAATACAACTGGAAGCTTCCCGTGATGTCACCGGGGGTCGTGCCATGGCCCTAGCCACCAGCAGGGCATCGGACAGGATCCACGACCACGGCATTCCTTTAACAGAACAAGGGGAGGGCAGGTGATGGCCACACCCTGCCCACCAACACACAACACATATTCCAATGCCTATCCGCCACCCGCTCTGACGTTCTCCGAGCAGCTGAATGAGGCCCAGAGGCTACCGTGGCTGCTTGAATGTGGCTAAGCCCCGTCCCCAGGCCAAACCTATTGGTTGGCCAGCTGGAGGGCGGCGCGGCAGCAGGGTGATGACACAGGGGGCTGAACACGCCCCCCTGTCAACGCAGGAACGGCTCCCGCTCACAATACCTCCCCTCTGGGAGGAGGAGAGGCTTTACGGGAGCAGAGATGGCTCCCATTCTCGTGTCCTGCTAGCCAGTTTCCCACAGGCATCTAGTTGGCCACTGCGAAGACACAAGGCTGGACAAGATGAGGCACTGGCCTGATCCAGCTATATTACAGTTCTTGCTATATTGCACTCAAAATGTGTATAGTAGGAAAAACGCACCCTAAGTTGTTAGCATTTTTTTGTGACAACTTTTCCTCAATAAATAAATAAATAAATAAATTGTGGAATTGTGACAAACTGAACTCAAGAGTGGAAAACTGAGATAAAATAGATAGCTTTTTTTGGGGGGGGGGTTGTAATGAATCAAACACGTTCCCATGGTTTAAAATGGTTGTAAAAATGGATTTTAAGTATGCAGCAATGGCAGGTAGAACAGCAGAGAAATGTGGAAAGAGGAGGCTGTGATGGTTTGAAGGGTAAGAAAATATGTGTGAGAGAGTTGGAGGCGGGATATGTAGCGTAACCCTCTGTTTGTCTATTCAAAAGTAAGTCCTATTGAGTTCAATGCAATTTACCCCCAGGTAAATGTGCTTTGACTAGCAGTCTTAGAACAGGTAAAGAAGGAAGAGAATAAGTAAGCAAGGAGGTAGTGAAGCCAGGACACTGAGAATGAATGGTGCAGCAACAATTTTTAAAGTGTTGACTCTAACAGGGAGAAGGGCATTTGGGCCCCACTTCAAATAGCATTATATCAAACACTCACCCATACATTCAGATGTGAGATGTGTCTTAAAAGAGTCATAGGGAACCGAGGTGGAATAATGGAACCATATAAATAGATACAAAAGGACATGTGAAGTGTCTCTGTCCCTTTAAAGAGCAAGATAAGTGATATTTTGCAGCTATATCACAATGGCAGAAAGAGTGACGTTTTGCAGCTAGGTTCTCTGAGTATTAAGTCCCATTGAGTTCAATGGAACTCATCCCCAAGCAAGGTCTGCCTAATATTACAGCTTTTATCCGGGAACAGTATTTTTGAATTCGTTTTGAATATTTTAACACCTATAGACAGTGTTTACCTTTTTTCTTTGTCACTTTAATTGTACTCGAGATGAGTTGGAAACTGCAACGAGAAAACAGAAGGTGAGATATAAATCCGGTATATTTAATTGTTTAATTTATACAGAGATCATTGTTAGAAAATGTACCGCTTCAGGACTGTATTGGACTAATTGTCCCTAAAACATAAAGTTGTAAAAGATGCTGAAAAATCTTAATTTAATTAGTTTAATTAAATTCATTAGAGCTTCTAAAGAGATTTAACACTAATTTGAACCTCTAAAATTGAGAATTTAAATTGTTAATCAGTCAAGTGAGGTACTGGGTTACTCTCATCATTATGCGTATGGATGGGAGTGCTTTTCAACCAAGAAGTTTGCCTCTGCCAGGCCCTGTTCACTGCAGGTCAGACTTCTCAGGGAATGAAAAGCTGTGTATTTAATTTAAACATGTTGCCATATCTGCAACCAAAAGACTGGATTTAAACTACAGCTGCCAAACTAGGAACAGAAGAGAACCTCAGGCCCTTCCAAAGTCTTTTGCGCCTGCAGAAGTGGAAACGCTGTTTGATATCCCTTCTTATAGGCTATATCTTGGCTTGCATGACACTGTGCTTGCTGTTTTTCTCACAGCTTTGTAGTCAACACACACACACACACACACACACACAAATTATTTTCATTTTCTGCCACCTTTGAAATTCAAGGTCCAAAGGCCAATGTTAACAATGCGGCTGCACAGCATTTGCCTTCTGCAGTTCCCAGCAATGGTGGTCAGATGAAACCTACAAAAACAATGTTGACACTTTCTGTTTCCATCAGTGAAAAGGCCCATGCTGGTGTCCACTGCTGTCCATTATTGATTCATCTCTGATTGCACACCCTCCAAGTATCCCTGTTTTCCAGGGATGGCCCCAGATTTACAGAAGCCATCCCAGTTCTTTTATTTGATCCCAAAATATCCCACTTTTCCTTAAAAGTAAAGGGACCCCTAACCATTATTTCCAGTCACAGATGACTCTGGGGTTGCGGTGTTCATCTCGCTTTACTGGCCGAGGGAGCCGGCGTACAGCTTCCGGGTCATGTGGCCAGCATGACTAAGCCGCTTCTGGTGAACCAGAGCAGTGCACAGAAACACCATTTACCTTCCCGCCGGAGCAGTACCTATTTATCTACTTGCACTTTGACATACTTTCGAACTGCTAGGTTGGCAGGAGCAGGGACCGAGCAACGGGAGCTCACCCTATCATGGGGATTCAAACCACTGATCTTCCAATCAGCAAGCCCCAGGCTCTGTGGCTTAGACCACATTTTCATTCCTTATTTTCATTCTAGAAACATTTGAAGATATGGAGTTATGTGACCCTCTGGGACACTTATCTTGTTTAGATTGTGTTTTACGGCTATTCTGGGCGGTAGTTGTTTTTGTGTACTGGCTAAGTTTAAAGTGCTGGGGTGTTTTGATAAGTTTTAAATTCAGTGTTATCATCTGCTTTGTTTGCCAGTTTGTGAGGAGATTCTCCCAAGAAGCAGGATTACATTTAATCCTGGTGGCATCACAGAGCAGCAGTGAGGTGTTGGTGACCCAAACTGGGTACACCACACAGACTGCCCCAGCAGCCAGTTTGCTGTCCTCAGATGTAGTAGAAGATGCTGCCTTGTTTCCAATGTTGACAGTTGCCAGTCCAGTCAGCTTTAGTACATGGAATGAAGAAAACTATCTTGTCCTTCACTTGAGACAGCTAGATGTCTTGCGCTGGTCCTGTTGCTTTATGATACCTCCTGAAGCAGGTTGCTCGGCTTCACCGTACTGACCCATCTCTTATTATCTTAGGGACTCCACTTTGGATTTGTGTAGGGCTTACTCCATAGTCTTTTCTTCTCCTGAACATATCCCGCAAGGCAGCGGAGGTTTAGGATCAGAGTTTTCCTTCTCCTAGAATCATGTCCAGGGCCATATTTGATGAAGTGAAGGGGCGTGAGGGCCAATCAAAGGGCCAAACAAAGTTGTTGTCGACCTTTTCTTAGGCTTAAAGCTATTGAGGTTTTTTTTAGGATTTTACCCCGGGAAATTAACTGCCACAGGGGCCAGATTACACCAACCAGTGGGGCAGATTAGGTCCCTGAAACGGACTTTGGATATGCCTGTGCTAGATGGACTAGCTGTTGAGGAGAGTGGGGGTGATTAAAAAAATCAGTCCTCCGTAAGACTGGGAATATTCCCTCACTCAACCAGTTTAGGATATTCCACCATCCTTCAGCACAGTTTCTTTTCTTTCAGCAAAGTAAGGGGCTCACATATATGTCAAACAAAGCTTTAATAATAAAGAAAATTGTAACACAATTTATCTGAGAGAAAATAGAGTAACATCATGAGGCAAGAATGACAGTTGGTCTCTCTAACTGAACTTAACTGAACACACAAAGGGAGGGTCTGATTCCAGAGCACAACACAAAAGCACCGCCCACCAGATGCCAGACATTCTATTAATCAAGTTAGTCCCCAGTGTTTTTCGTACACTACCTTCCCAGGTTGATTAGCCTCACCTGCCCCTCACTTTCCTCTAAAGCACATGCTTTCTTCACAATTGAACCTCTTATTGGTCTTGTCCACTCATTCAGCCGGGGTCTGTCTTTGAATGTAGGGGACGTCCCGAACTGGACCAAGGGTTTGAGACCCATTGGTTTGGATCTGTATACAGTCTTTGAAATTATCCATGATGGCTATTTTTCACTGGAAGGGGCAGACACCAGATTTTACATGCTGCTCATGGCAGCTGAAAGGTAATGAGTGAAGAACTGACAATATTTTAGGGGATTTAAATAGTTTCTCTCATTATTTTCTTCACAGCAGGCTTGAGGGCAAACATTTAGCAGGAAAAATACCGAGGGTTAAATAGCACTAAAGAGGAATTCAAATATATTTTAAAATATAGTTTTCTCCTGGGATTTATTTCAGAGATTGATTTGCATACTTGTACAAAGAAACCTAATGATATTTTTAAACTTTTGTGAGGATTCTTGTATCCCTTGCTTAATCTTTAACTCCTGACTTTAGCATTATTAATAATATCAAATATTAGCCTTTAGAATGTTAGCAGACGAGCAAATGAAGGAATGTGACTTGCCGGTATTGTTTCCTTTATGAGCAGAACTGCTGTTTTAATTTAAGTAGATAAAATTCCAGAGCTGGAATGCCGCCGGAGGTTAGGCCATTTTGAATAATAATGGTAGAAGAGAAACATTAATGGGCAAAATTAATGAAAGCGCTGGACAACAAGATAGAATGAGCACTTTGGATAGGTGGAACAGATTTCTTGGGCCAAAGTTTTTGTAGCATAAATCACAGGGGAGTAGTCTAAACCGGTGACAGAGAACTATTTTGAGACTGGGTGCCATATTCTCTTCTAAACAACTTTCCATGGGCCAGGTGTGGGTGGAGTCAGAGAAATGTGGACAGAGAAATGAATGTCCCTTTTGCTTTATGCTCCATCCAGAGAGGGTGTGGCTAGGGAGAGGGGGTGTCCAGGGGACTCACAAGGGCCAGTCAAAGAGACCAGCTTCTTTTTTGATTCCTGAAACTGAAGCAATTTCACCACTGTAGGGATTGCGTCCGCAGGGTGGGGGCACCATAAGACATGCCACAGCGTGTCTAACCACCATGACCTATCTCTCACCTTTTGTTTCCTTTGCAATGTGCCATGTGCTGTCCTTGTCCTTTGTCTCTTTTGCAAAGGTTGCTGATTTCCCCTCTGATGAGAACATGACGTGGATGGAACAGGGTCCGCCAATAACTGGGTGACACCCATGGGGGGGTCGGGATTGGAGGAAGGCAAAGGGCAAGGTCTTGAATGCGTCAGGTGTATTTTGCATATGCTTGCTAATAAAAGAGAGCTCTGCAAAGCTCAAAGGGTGGATAAGGGTGGATAAGGGTGGACAGCAACTCCTGTCTCGTCTCCATTCCTTCACACCTCCCCACATTCTTACATTTTCTTCAGCCAATGCAGCTTAACTCATCCATCAATTAATAATATTTTAAAAACCTCCTACTGTGAACCCTGCTTGCAGTCTTTTAACTACATTTCTTTACCATCTCTGAGGCAAGCATATACATATTTTAATTATCAAGCCTATGACTAATCACCAACTTGTTGGATATTAATGCTGACATATTCCCTTTCCTTTATTTCTTTGGCTATTATATAGGCAATGTCCTTTTTTCTCAGTTATAGTGCTGTTGTGTGAGTTTATGATTACAGGAAACCAATAGTTTTGCAGTTTGCGGCGGGTTGAGGGGGTGATAATATGGTTTAGAATACTTCAGCAATTTTTCCTTGTTAAACGGATCTCATTAATTTGGAAAAAGGGACTGAAAATGTTTGATCATCTGCACCCTAAGCTTTGCCCCCTAAGACCACATGGTGCCATTTCAAATAATTAAAAGAAATGAAGCGCCAATCCCTGTTATTTCCATATAAATATGGTCATTAAGAATCCATTTGCCAATTTCATTTCAAAGAGATTCGTAACAGTAGGGTGGAATGGTTAAATGGTCATTTAAAATATTAATTTCTTTTTATTCTTGTAGAAATAATAATCATTAATGGGGGTCTACAATTCACAAAGGCGGCTCATAACTTGAATGCAACTAAATTGCATCCTACCCGTTATATCTACAAGCAGGCATGGTATTGTCCATATAGATGCAAGAAAATGGAAGTAGTGGCTTGTGATTTCTAGACTATTCTTGACTGGGGACAGATCTCTTGAGGAACTGAAGAACAATTTTGAAGTTTTAGCTTCCGTGTTTTGAATAGTGATGAGAAAACTGGCTCTACCATACATCATAATTTGCTTGTTGAGTTATGAATCCAGTAGTAGAAACTCAGATGGAATCTCTCTCTCTTTCTCTCTTTTTTACAAAATTCTCATTGTTTCATAATGGTGATTTATGTTATACTATAATGCAGGAATTCAGTTCCACCACCTTAGTTAGATGAGGACAGCTTAGCAATCTGATCTAAGTACATAGACTAAAATATATTAATTCCCTGGGTTCAGAGCTTCATAGACTTGGCCACCAAAAAGTATGATTCCTAAGAATGTATCTTGTACAGTTACCAGTATTACTTTTGCCAGCTGCTTCTGTATCTAAGAAATGACTGCATTTTGTGTGCACACCTGTAGAAAATATTCAGCATATGTCTATAGTACACCTAGTCCAATGTATTTATTGGCTCAAGGACCTCAATACTTCAAGGATCACCTCTTTCCATATGAACCTACCCAGACCCTGAGATCATCTTCTGAAGTCCTTCTTTGTGTGCCTCTTCCATGAGAGGTCCGAAGGGTGGCAACATGAGAATAGGCCTTTTCTGCAGTGGCTCCCCATCTGTGGAATGCTCTCCCCAGGGAGGTTTACCTGGTGCCTTCATTATACACCTTTAGGTGACAAGCAAAAGCGTTCCTCTTTAACCAGGCTTTTGGCTGAGTGACATCAAATGCCCTTTTAAAATTGGGGGGGGGGGGGCGTATTGGGTTGTTTTCGTTTTTATTATGTATTTTGTGTTTTTATATTGTGACTTTATGTTGTAACCGTCCTGGTGTGCAAATGTAATAAATAAATATTTATACAGTGCTTGACTTGCGGGGAGGGGGGGGGGAGTTCAGCCTCCTTACCTTTTGTGAAGTACCCCCTTACCTTACCTTTTGTGATGTACCTTTTGTGATGTACCCCCTTAGGCTGCAATCCTGCAATCCTGAAAGTAAGTTCCCTCAAACTCAATGGGACTTGCTTCTGTGTAGTCATGCCTAAGATTGCAACATTAGCTGCCATTTTTTAAAGCTGGGAGTGTTAACTTTTGTAAAGAGTTTGGGATGGGTGTTGTGAATCTCATTCCTTCCTTCCCCCGCTTTTTCTCTCCCGACTCAAGCACCGTTTTCTCTTTCATCATCATTCGTAGCTTTGTAACTTTCCTTTCAACAATAGACTCCAAGCGGTTAACAGAAAGAGATGGTAATAAAGAATAAAATACTATGGTAATCTGCAAATAGTGCCACCCCCCTGTCCATCAAATGTCTACTATACAGGGCTGGCCCAAGACATTTTGCTGCCTGAGGCAAAGGACAAGGTGGCTCTCTCCATCCTCTGTCACAAACAGAAGCCAACCATTCTAGCATTTGAGTCTCATTTCAACACTGGCCATAGGAAAGCATATTCTGCTCCACCTGAAGCCATCAGGCTTGTTTAGGGGGTCCAGGGCAGATCCTGCAGAACACACAGTTCTGTCTGCTCCACACTCCTCAGTATCTGCCACCTTAGGTGGACATCTCACTCTGTCAAATGGTAGGGGCCAGCTCTGACACTACACTTGTAAAGTTACCATTGCTATATCTAGGTAAAGGTAAAGGGACGCCTGACCATTAAGTCCAGTCGTGACCGACTCTGGGGTTGTGGCACTCATCTCGCTTTATTGGCTGAGGGAGTTGGCGTACAGCTTCCGGGTCATGTGGCCAGCATGACTAAGCCGCTTCTGGTGAACCAGAGCAGCGCACGGAAACACCGTTTACCTTCCCGCCGGAGCGGTACCTATTTATCTACTTGCACTTTGACGTGCTTTCGAACTGCTAGGTTGGCAGGAGCAGGGACCGAGCAATGGGAGCTCATCCCGTTGCGGGGATTCGAACCGCCAACCTTCTGATCGGCAAGTCCTAGGCTCTGTGGTTTAACCCACAGCGCCACCCATGTCCCTATTGCTATATCTACCATGCACAATAATTTCATGTATATATAGGTGCTGTCCTTAAGACTTCTCATAATTTGCCTATCCTCAGATTTTTTCAGAACTGCCCACCTAGAATCATCATAACGAATTCTCAGAAAAGTAATAAAAAGCCATGGTGTGGTCTGAAACGGGTGTTCCCAATGTTTCCGCTTGTTATATTGGGAAAGGGAGAGAAAGTAACAGCAGGGAAGGTAGGCTGTTATGAGTCATTCATAACCTGTATAAGGCACCAAACATTGTGTTTGCTCTTTGTGCTTCATTGTCTGTGTTCTCCTCACTATGCAAACTTTTATTTCCCTGATTGCTTGTTTGAGAAATAAAATAATTCTTTACTCAAAGAATAAACATTGTTATTCTACTCAGAAAAGAAGAAAAGTATTTATGAGCTATTGTCATTCACCACGCAGTCTTGGAAAAATATTTTAATGTTGATCAGAAATGAGCTAATACACTTAAATCATCACAATTTGAATTCCAAGGTTATGAGAACAAAACTGACATGACTGGTGTCACAATTTCACATAATAGAGAAGCATGTTGTTCTAGAGCTGGAACAATGTAACAATCAGAAAATCGATCCCTTATGTTCAAAGCAATTCTGTAGCCTTTCAGCAAGCTGTGATCTTAAAACAAAGAAACAGAATGATGATGATGATGATGATGATGATGATGATGATGATGATGATGATGGCTTTATTTATACCCCGCCCATTTGGCTGGATTTCTCCAGCCACTCTGTACAGCTTACAACATATCCAAAAACATAATAATAACACCAATCCTTAAAAATTTCCCTCAACAGTGTTGCCTTCAGATGTCTTCGAAAAGTCAGATACTTGGTTATTTCCTTGACATCTGAAAGCAGGGTGTTCCTCAGGGAGGGTGCCACTACTGAGAAGGCCCTCTGCCTGGTTCCTTGTAACTTGCAATGAGGAATCCATCAGAAGACCCTCGGAGGAGGACCTCATTCTCTGGGTTGAGAGATGAGGGTGGAGATGAGGCCATTTAGGGCTTTAAAGGTCAACACCAACATTTTGAATTGTGCTCCGAAATGTACTGGGAGCCATTGAAGATCCTTTAGGACTAGTGTATTTTGGTCCCGGTGGCCACTCCCAATCACCATTCTAGCTGCCCCATTCTCGATTAGTTGTAGTTTCTGAGTAACCTTCAAAGGTAGCCTCATAGGACCTTCACTGCCCTCACTGGTCCTGATTTGAAGGAGAGGTAGAGCTGGGTATCATCTGCATACTGGTGGACACCCAGCCCAAACCTCAAGATGACTCTCCTAGTGGCTCCATGTAGATGTTAAAAAGCATCTTTTTAAGGTGCTTTTTAAGGACGGAGCTCTGAAGCACCCCACAAGTGGGAGCCCAGGGGTCCAAGCACTCATCCCCCAACACTACTTTCTGGACACGGACCAGAAGGAAGGAGCACAGCCACTGCATATCAGTGCCCCCAGCTCCCAGCTCCTCTAGAACTCATGGGGTGCTGCAGCAGGTGCCATAACTATGAAGGCAAGAGGGGGAACCCAACAGATTTTGGTGTTGCACATGGCACCAATGAATTTTGAGACGCCAAGGTTGGCAACTGCATGCTGTGATGAGTCTGCAAAGAAATTTGGATAGAAGCTCAAAATAACTGTTCTCAAGGCAAAGTTTCTATTTATATTTATGTGTGTGTGTGTATATATGAATTTTTAATATTCATTAAAAGCCCTGTCAACTTGAAGGGGCCAAGGCAAATTTTGTAATTCATTAAACATTATACTGTACAATAACAATTATCTAAACACCTAGGTGGAATATACACACATATAAAAGACATTCTCAAAATGCTTTTATAAAAATGTTTTTAAAAATGCATTGAATTTTCCATAATTGCCATCTAGTGTCACATTGTATATTGCACTTAAAACACACTTAAAACCTTTTATTTGCAGCTGTATAGCTGAGTCCCTACAGGCAAGTAACACCCCAGATTTGGCCTTGAGAAAGGACTTCTCCAGAATTTGCCTCCAGACACGTTAGTTTCTCCCTAGCTGTGATTGTCATGCTTTGAAGTGTGCATAATAAAAAGAAATAAATCAAAAGGTGGTCTGTAAGGATTAAAATGTGGTAGGGGCATCTGAAACTGAAGGACCATTTTCTCCCACGTAATCCTGTCTGTGACTTGTGGCCTTTGAGTGAGGTCTTTCTATAAGTTTCACTATCCGATGACGTCATGAAGTTGGTGATCAGGGAATTGGACACTCAAGACTGTGGAGTCTTGTCCCTATGTCCTTACCTTATGTGCACACGGCTCTTAACTATTCAGTGCCAGTTAAAAATGGTGTTATTTGCTCAGGCATTGCAATGCAGTGTTTTATTATTGCTGCTGCCCTCTTTAAAATAAAATTTCACCTGGTTTTTAGTTGACTTTTGTGCTATTTTCAGTTTCCCTGTTGTTTTTGACCCGTTATTTCTTGGTTTGCTTTTGGCCAATATTGATCAGGCAGACCTGCAGAAGCCCCCTTGCTTTTACTGCAAAGTAAACCATACTGGAGCCATTTTAAAATTACCCAGTGTTGTCCCCCAGGCTCACATAGCTAGCAGCCTATGAAAACTTTTGCACTGGGAACCAAGTTTTATGGCCTAAAGCAGAGGAGCTCACTGTTTGCATCCCACAACTAGCATTCAGAATTATCTAGCCTCTATGGTTTAAAATATATACATTTATATAAACAAATGCGGCATTCTTTCGCACATAGGTTTTCAATTTCACAGTGCTCCAATTTTACACATACTTGGCATAATCTCACAATGCCAGAATGTTTTGACAAAACAATGACTGATGATTTGAAACAGGCTGATATCCATTTTAGAGAGCAACTGTTTCACAATGGAACGTTGTACCTTGGGTTTGTGTGCAGAAAACATATTTAGAGAGGAAGAACTTTCGCATAGGAACTGTAAACAGAACACTTATAGATGCCCTTTCTTGAAACACACACACACACACACACACACACACACACACACACTTTGCCCACATGAAGTGACTGGGGAGGGGAGTGAGAGCAGGAGAAAAACACATTGGCTGAGATTCCGCCCACAGAGCCAGTCTGTCATGTTAGTTCAGCAATCTGCTCCAGATGGAGGACTCTGGGATGCCCAGTTGCACTGAAGTGAATGCCACAGCTCGCAACTTCAGGACCTCAATGGGAATGCAGGAGAAGTGGAATTCTGCTGCTGTCAAGTGACCCACCACCATTGTGACACACATCTGCAAAGTGCTTCTGGTCACATATGGTAGAAGAAGAGTCCAAATGTACTTTAAGCATAGAAACATAGTATAGTCGTACCTTGATGGTCAAACGGAATCCATTCGAGAAGTCCGTTCGATTTCCAAAACATTCAGAAACTGAAGTGTGGCTTTTGATTGGCTGCAGGAAGCTCCTGCAGCCAATTGGAAGCCGCGGAAGCCCTGTTGGACATTCAGGTTCCAAAAAACGTTCGCAAACTGGAACACTCACCTCTGGATTTGCGGCGTTCGGGAGCCAAAACGTCTGAGTACCAAGGCGTTTGGGATCCAAGGAATGTCTGTATAGAAAACCACCTTCAAACATGGGAGGGAGGTGTCTTATACAAAGTCAGACCATTTGGGGAACCTAGCTCAGTAATGTCAACACTGAGTGACAGCATCTCTCGTGTTTCAGCCACGAGTCCTTCTCACTCCAACGTGGATGTTGAACCTAATTCCTTCTGAATTCAAAGCAGAGGTCCTGCCATTTAGCTACAACCCTTACTCTAAGCAGCAATCTTTCATGGGAGGCAACTCTCAAGCTCTGGGAGATGACTTTTCTGGAGCAAAAAGGACTGCCAGTTCAAGTGTAACCCATTTGGGTATGTTCCTTTGATAATTCTGATAATTCTGTACACAGCAGGGAGTTGAAGCATGAAACAGACACCATTATGTTCAGTGAGTATACAGTTATATCATCCGCCCCAGTCCCCAGTGCAGTGAAGAGCTGGTGGTTACACAAAACGCGACCCTGGTTACCTCTTTCCTGAAAACCTCTAGGAAGAGGGCCTGGAGAGTTCTATTTCTTAGGGGAACTATTGGCACTTGCAGCCATTTTAAGAAGGCTGCCTAAGAGATACAATTTCCCCGATTGGTGGCCATCAAACCAAGCCTTCAAAGGAAAACTCTTGGTACTGAGAGAAAACCAAGTAAGGAGATTCTGTGGTAACAGTCGAAAAAAAGAACGTTAGAAGCACAGTACTCCAGTGTTCCGTTACAGCATTCATGTGCAATGCATACTGTGCATGTTTGCATATGATTATGGCAGGTTATTGTTTGATGTGTTACACAACTTTTGCTCTGCATGTCTTTTTTTTGTGAGTCCCTCCAGAGACCCTGAATAGGAACACTGATTAAATAAGAGCATATTAAAAGTATTTTGAAGGGATGCAGGTGGCGCTGTGGGTTAAACCACAGAGCCTAGGACTTGCCGATCAGAAGGTTGGCGGTTTGAATCCCTGCGACGGGGTGAGTTCCCGTTGTTTGGTCCCAGCTCCTGCCAACCTAGCAGTTCGAAAGCACAAAGTGCAATTAGATAAATAGGTACCGCTCTGGCGCGAAGGTAAACGGCGTTTCCGTGTGCTGCTCTGGTTCGCCAGAAGCGGCTTAGTCATGCTGGCCACATGACCCAGAAGCTGTCTGCGGACAAACGCTGGCTCCCTCGGCCAATAAAGCGAGATGAGCGCTGCAACCCCAGAGTCAGTCACGACTAGACTTAATGGTCAGGGGTCCCTTTACCTTTACCTTAAAAGTATTTTGCAGAAGGTTACACAAGGATGCAGTTTAAAAGCAACTCTGCATAAGGAGAGCACCTCCATGTGCAGATTTGGAACTCAGCTATTGATCCCTTCCTATAAAACTGCATTGGGGTTTTACGTTTGGGTTTGGAAGTTTTGGGGGGAAATGTGGGATTTTTCTCTTCTGTCTAGCAAGCATGCTGCTATGTCATGGCCCAGTTCCTGGTGCAGAGTACGATCTCCAGCAGTGAATATAGTAGAAATAAGCAGACAAATGTTCCTGCAAGCTGGAAGAAATATGGGGCTTTTGAATGTAAAGACATTATTCATAAGGAAAGGCAGATCAAGACACAGTGAAAAAATCAAAACCATATGGACCGCAAATAAAAAACAGCTTCTTTTTTTCCCTTCAATGAATATATACCACTCCTGAAATATTAGTACACTTTGGCTGTTGCTCTTCTTATCTGTCACAAACGTGATAGAAACAGGCAGAGAGAGGAGATTTTTCTTTTACTAAGGAGGTTGCAAATATTGAGCGCAACACATAGAACCAGGGTTATGTGTTTTTTAAACACCAGAGCTTGCCAAGCAGTACAAATTCTCCTAACTCTGCACTCAACTTGACACGTACCCTTCTGTTCCATTGACAAAAAACAACAACCAAAAAACAACAACCCATATGTCGTGTAAGCACATGCTTCCAATTAAGTCTGGTATTGGATGGAGGCAGTAGTCTTGATTTGAAGCTTTGACTTGCAAAGGGGGTGGCTGCCGTTTTCAAAACACCTGGGCCAGTATGCCAAGAGCTGTTTTAGATGTACGCTCTAAAGACCGGCATCTTTGCTTTCTCAGGTCACATTCATACCGTACAAATGAAGCAAAGTCTTTCCCCAAATAATCTTGGGAACTGTAGTTTGCTAAAGGTGCTGGGAATTGTAGCTTGTTGAATTCTAAACTAGAGTTTCCAGGAATTTTGTGTGTGTGGGAGGGGGTTTCCTGTGCTTTTGAATGGGCTTTAAAGGTATGCTGTAGATGGGACCTGGGTTTCTAATACTTGCTAATTGTGCTACAATAAAATCATAGAGTTGGAAGGGACCCTGGGGGTCATCTAGTCCAACCCCCTGCAATGCAGAAATATGCAGCTGCCCCACATGGGGATCGAACCTGCAACTTTGGCATTATCAGCACCACGCTCTAACCGACTGAGCTATTTAGTGACATAAAGGTCAATCTCTGAAGACTCCCTAAGTTATCAACTGGGTTGCTTTGGGAAGAGAAGACTCTGCACCCTTCTTAGGCATGAAGTTCCAAGCTGGCAATTATTCTTTGGATCTCAGCTCTGAAGTGCATTATCTGGTTGGGAAAGTGTGTTTATAAATCTGATCACATTTTCTATTCCCCACCCACTCACCCGCATTATTAAAAAAAGAAAGAAAGAAAAGCAATGTTTATTCACAATTCTGAGAAACAGAAGTACAATGCTGGAAATGTTTAAAATAAGATTGCAACGTCCACACATTAATTCTGATTTTTTGGCACTATGTATAGCTTTGGCATTCAGCCACTTTGAAAGCAACCAGATCAATTTCTAGGCGAGAGAGGGAAGGAAAGCAAGCATCCAAGCAGGGGAGTCCAATTCCAAACCTTTCACCTTTATGCCTTGCTTAGAATGAACCTGGAGCCTTCTTCACTTGTTCTGGCCATTTTGCAATGAAGGGGAGTGCAAGGTTGTGAATCTTGCAAGGAGACTGCATAGGTTTGGCAGGCTCTTCGCTGCAGGCCTTGGCCCTCCAATGCATGGAGGGAAGCAAGGCCAAGAGATGGGGATGCAACGGAGACACAGACCCATCTAGCGCTTCTCCATCTCTCCCCTCATACAATTCCAATTGCGGGAGGCTTTGTGTGCCTGCAAAGAGCTTTTGAGTTCTTCCAAATACTTTAAAGATCAAACAGAACCTGACAGAGCATTCATACCTTTGAGATCATCTGGCAAGGCTCGTCTCTCCACTCCATCCCTGTTAGAGGTAAAGCAGGTGACAACCAGTGAGGTTGTCAGCAGCGCCATGCTGTCTATGGGATGCCCTCCCTTGTGTGTGTGTGTCATTCTCTTTAAAGTTTACATTTGTTGCTCTGTTCACTTTTGGCTCTGGTACTTCTCTGCCCACCACTGGCATGTGTGCTGCCCCCTAGCCCATTAGGGTCACCACCTGTCATGTATAATGCAGGATTGTCCTGAATTTCAATATAAAATGCTACATCCTGTATAGATACAGTTTTGTCCTGTATTTCAGGTCTTCTCTCCTCTCCCCCCCAAGTTAAGGATCCTCTCCAAATACATGTGTTTGAGAGGGTGTGGGAAAGCTCGTGTATTTAAGCTCCGAGTAGCCAATCACAGACAGATTTATAAGTTCATGTGTATATACGTGCACATGTACATGTGTGGCAAATTCGAGAGGGGACATCCTGTTAGGCTGCAATAGATTGTAGCGGTTGCTTTGAAGTCAACCAGGCAGAGGACCTTCTCAGTAATGGCGCCCGCCCTGTGGAATGCCTCTCCATCAGATGTCAAAGAAATAAACAACTACAGTGGTACCTCTAGTTACGAACTTAATTCATTCCGGAGATCCGTTCTTAACCTGAAACTGTTTCTTAACTAGAGGCATGCTTTCGCTAATGGGGCCTCTTGCTGTCACTGTGCTGCTGGCACACGATTTCCGTTCTCATCCTGGGGCAAAGTTCTCAACTCGAGGTAACTCTTCCAGGTCAGCAGAGTTTGTAACCTGAAGCATTTGCAACCTGAGGCGTTTGTAACTCGAGGTACCACTGTACTGTATATGACATTTAGAAGACATCTGAAGGCAGCCCTGTTTAGGGAAGTTTTTAATGACTGATGTTTTAATGTATTTTTTATCTTTTGTTGAAAGCCACCCAAAGTGGCTGGGGAAACCCATCCAGATGGGCGGGGTAGAAATAAATTATTATTATTATCATCATCATCATCATCATCATCATCACTTCAGCGCTAGATGAAGACGAAAAATTGTCCGCCAACCGCCCCGTCCCACCCTGCCCTGCCTTTTGCCAGAGCAAAGGTGGCAACCCTGCAGCACATGGGCTGAAGAAAAGTTCTTCCACCCTAGCTTTAAAGAGTAGCAAGAAAGAAGCAGAAATCAACTGCAGCTATCTGGCCACCAAACCTAGGTGCAAAAGCAATGGTTGCTGTGTCAAGGAAATAATATGCACATAGCACAAACGTAAACCCTTCTGGAAGGAACAAGTTTCCCTGTTCGTGTTGTAATACATTGAAATACTGGTCTGTGCAAAAGGAGAAACATACCATGCAATATGGAAAAGGACACGAGCATCAAAAGTCAATGTATTGCTGCATGAGCCAAACACACAGCTGCTTCTGCTCTGGTGTTGCTTGTAAGCTGCTGTTTGATTCCGGTATGCCATGGGCAGAAGATCTGACGAAAAGAACGCTTACCGCGGGGCACACCTTAAGCCTCCTGCCTCCCAAGTTTGTGCTACTGATTGAAAAGAACCTATAATGCAAACCCAGGGGCTCTTTTGAAGGGAGGAAACCCTGAATAATGTATAACTGGCAATGCATGTAGATTCGCCGAGGCCCAGATTGTGTCAATTATGCTCTGGCACATGCAGATCCACCCTGCTCCATGTGAAGCTCTGGAGCTCATCACTCCTAAGGCTGTATAACCATTGCTCCATATTTCTAGGGTGATAAGAAAGGGCTCCTGCGCTCTGTAATGATGCAACCTGCTCTCTCGACACTCAGTTCGTTATGGATGTGATTCCAACTACTGGATCTCTGTTCCCTAGGAAGAGAGAAAAGATCAGTGCAAAACAAAAGGAAAACACTCTAATAAGTACCTAAGCTTCAAGTAGTCTTATTGTTGGTTTTACAGGAGGGAGGGTAGGTTGGTTGCTGTTGGCAATTATCCAATAATGGACACCCGGATATAGATATGTAATTTTTTAATCAATAAAGAATTTTTAAAAAAATGGACACCTGGAACTTGGTGTTCTGAACGAGATTCACTTCTTTTTCTTTTTTCTTTTACATGTTAGCCATCATCTTAGCACACTCAGAGTTATTCCTCAAATGGCAACCTAACACAAGTGCGGTCCAAGGATTTTTGCTGCCTGAGGCGAAAGACAGGATGGTGCATTCCCCATTTGGCACCAAAAAAGTGACCAGACTGGTTGTTGGATCTTACTTCAGAACTGGGGATGGAGCAGAGTTCTTCGTTGCACCGAAGACAGCAATCCAACTTAGGGGTTGCAGGACAGAGCACGTGACACACCAAGAAACACTATTTAAAAACAACAACAACAGCCACCTCCACAAAGAATTTGCCATGATTCCTTGTTGATTGAGATACACACACACACACAACAACAACAACAACAACAACAACAACAACAACAACAACAACTTTGCTCTGTGTTTCTGTGTAGAATTTAGGAAAGTATTTCCATCATAATGTTGGAGGGGGTCTGGCATCTAGGCCACCCCCTGCTCAACTCGTGAAATCCAGACCTAGTGCTCCTATAACTTGATCCCTTTAGATCTAGTGGTATCAGGGAATGAGTCTATGCCCTTTTCTATCTGACAGGCCTTCAGGTATGCTTGACCTCCACTGTCACAGGCAGTACGCCTTTGTATTCTTGCTGCTGGGAGTTGCAGATGGAGAGTGCTGTTGCAATCAGGTTTCCCATGGTCATTTGGTTAGCCACTGTGAGAACAACATGCTAGACTAGTTGGGCTACTGGCCTGATCTTTTGCAAGCTAAACCTTTGAATCTTTCTCCACAGGACTTGCTTTCTATAACCCTGCAGTCTCCTTGTCTATAACTGCTCTAATTTATCTGCCTCTTTAAAAAAATGCAGTATCCAGAACCAGATGCCAATTAGGTTCTAACTGGTGCCAGAAAACAGTGGAAAACTGTTCCTTCCCATGACTTGGATGCTATGGTTCTATTAATGCAGCCTAAAAACACTTTAGCAATTTTATCATTCACCTCACTCTGGTTCCAGTTTGAACATTCCTGACCTAGTTGAGAAACATCTGAGAGAAAATAAATACTGCAGAATGTGAAATAGATTTTCTGTCTTGAGACGTTTTAGTCCGTAATATTATGACAAGGGGGAATGTGTTCCTCATTGTTGCTCCCTATCTTCCCCAATGCCCCATCAATGCCTATGGATGAGCTAGCCACAAATCTCTTTCAGCTGGGAAGGCAGCAGATATAGTACTCAAGAGCTGTACATTTTCCTCAGACAGGCATTACCCAAACCTAGCAGTGTTCCCTCTCCCTTCCCAGTTTATTTACTTTGGGAGAAATCCAGGGGGCAAAACCTAATATGTTATCCAGGCAACATTTAAGGATGGAAGCCGTCCCCCCGCCCCCAGTTTCTGCTTTCTGGGATGCTCCCTTAGGACCAAGCTGTTGAAATATTAAACACTATAGTTGGAAGGAGAATAGCTCTGTGGTGAAGAAATCCCCGAAAGCTCCAAGTCCATAAAAATGATACCAGTATATATGGTTTAGTCAGTGTACATTACCCAAACCAGCATTCTGCTTATGTAGATATGCATAAGTGTAAGCAGGGTGATGTAGTGATGAAACCCATTTTGCATTAACTTTTGCTGGTTGCTCTGCCAATGGCCCCGTGACTAACAAAACATATTTCCTGCTTCCCTGATTTAAGGAGGACTTAAATCAACTGAAGGAAGAGTGAAGATTACAAGAGCGGGAAAGCTTTCTCAGCCTGAGGTCCACATTCCCATCTGAGAAACCTTTTTTTGAAGGACACGTGGAAGTGGTGGCTAGGCTCAGAGGTAAATGGGGTTCTTGGAAATGTTACCTTTGTACAGTAGGCTAGTCTCTGCACACAAACACACCCCTTCTTTATTCAGATGACCAAGAGGCAACCCCACAATTCAATGACATATCCCAGGCAAGCAACAACAGCAAAGGTGGAGAGCAGAGCCAATGAGGAGGCTGGCCTGAGGAGAGTTCAGAGAGCCAGGCAGAGAGGTCTGGAGGTTTTCCACCACCCGCAGTGTCCACATTACAGTGGGCTGAAGTGGGGACATACCTTTGTTCTGCTGAGGTCTGCTGTATGCAGGGCGCTTCTAGGATGTGAGTAGCCTTCTGAAACTAAGCCAAAATAAAGAAATCCTATACTCACCGTGTTGAGTTTGGCAAGCAAGATTATTACTCATACTTTGACATGATATTATTTATTTGCTTGCCGCATTTAAGAAGATAGCATTCACACACACACACACACAGTTCAAACTAACATACTAATGTGATTTCTTTTGGCTGCATGAGCAGAACTGTGATTTCCAGCACATTTTTAACCCATAAAACTGTGAAATAAAATGCTACTAGAAGTTTCCTGATTATTTGAATTGGTTTTGGGAGCTGGCAGCCATGTTGAGAAGTCGGTTTAGGGACATGTGGGAAGCAGACACACATCTATCTGGACTGCTGAAAGAGGCTGAATCTTTTGTTGACTAGATAATTTGAGCATCTCTCAGACAGTTAAAGTGCTCGATATCTTCAGTTAGGTAGTTGTTCAGGACATGCTGAAAAATTGAACCCTCCATATGGATTCTCCATCTGGTTCCTCATCACCATCACTTTCTTGTTGCCAGGAAGGTTATTGGATGAGCAGTTACACTGCAGCTTCAGGTACATCTGAAAACTATCCCCCCCCCTTCTTTTTTTGTCGAGTTTTGCCCGTCTGGCTTTTGGTGTTGACATGGGCCTCAGACTGCACTCGTGGTCTTGGTCAACAATCTCTGCCTGGAGATCAATAAGGCTAATTGTACCTTATTGATTATGTTAATTCTGTTAATTGTTCCTTATCGATTCTTCCCTATGTGGCCTTTGATACTGTTTATCATAAGGTGCTGGTGCTGCAATGAAGAGACCAGGGAATTATTTGCAAGACTGCTCCTTTTGAGTGAACCTGCTTACTATTTTGTACCAGAATGCAGTGATTGCTCATTGTTGCCCTGAGCTTTTCCTGTGGTATTGCAGAGGTACACAAGTACTCATGGCCACTGGATGAGGACTTTCGGAGAGAAGCAAGTCCTGCTCAGTCATTCCTAAACTGTATCTGTTGAGGGAGTAAGGCAGCATATACACTGACCCCCAAACTGTCGCTTGAGTCAGAAGATCTGAGGACAGGATTTTAAGCATGTTCAGCCAAACGCAATTAGTCTTCCCCATAATCAGGAATCTTGGTCAATCAAGGCTCCCACCCATAGAGATGATCATAAGTGTCCAGCTGAACAAGCTTACAATCCTTCTTCAGACCATCCTGCTCAATAAGAGAAGGAAAGAGAGAGACACAGGCAGCCCTATGCTTCCACCATGAATATAGTTTGCTAATGTCTTAATAGGCCTAGAGTTTGGCACCATCAATATTGTTGCACCCCGCCCCAGTCTCTGAGCGGTGCGAGGTTCCAGGGATTCCAGGCACTTACCCAAGGTTTGTGGAGTCTTTATGATATATGGCTTTGTTGTTGTTGTTTAGTCATTTAGTCATCTCCAACTCTTTGTGACCCCATGGACCAGAGCACGCCAGGCACTTCTGTCTTCCACTGCCTCCCGCAGTTTGGTCAGACTCATGCTGGTAGCTTCGAGAACACTGTCCAACCATCTCGTCCTCTGTCATCCCCTTCTCCTTGTGCCCTCCATCTTTCCCAACATCAGGGTCTTTTCCAGGGAGTCTTCTCTTCTCATGAGGTGGCCAAAGTATTGGAGTCTCAGCTTCATGATCTGTCCTTCCAGTGAGCACTCAGGGCTGATTTCCTTAAGAATGGATAGGTTTGATCCTCTTGCAGTCCATGGGACTCTCAAGAGTCTCCTCCAACACCATAATTCAAAAGCATCCATTCTTTGGCGATCAGCCTTCTTTATGGTCCAGCTCTCCCTTCCATACATCACTGCTGGGAAAACCATAGCTTTAACTATACAGACCTTTGTTGGCAAGGTGACGTCTCTGCTTTTTACGATGCTATCTAGGTTTGTCATTGCTTTTCTCCCAAGAAGCAGGCGTCTTTTAATTTCGTGACTGCTGCCACCATATATGGCTTACTTACACATATATACAACCTACAACGGAGAGGTTCACAGCATCAACATCCCAAAAAGGTATTTTTTCCTCACAGCCTTAGTTGCAAGCAAAGATCCAGCATGCCTCTCTCCTTTTGCTTTTCCAGCCTGCTGCTTTTACATCCCGCTTCTAACTCACATAAAAAACTCTTAGCTTTTGTCCTTCTCACTATATGCAAGTTAAGGGAGGGTCATTAACAGTCTGTGCTGTGTCCCCTTAACCTCTGCCCCCCATACGTCCCCTACCCTAAACTACTGCAATTGCTCTCATCAGCTTCTCTCTTCCCAGGCACATCCTATGCCGCGTGATTTAAAAACAAAACACCCCCCCCAAAAAAAAATTTTTTTTAAAAACCAACAGGTTAAAAACCATTTACAATATTTGAAACAGTAGGGGCAGTAAAAAGAATAACAGAGCCCCAACAGAAACTCCTAGACAATTTATGATTGCCACAACAACACAATTCTAAGTGCGATAAATTATTCATCCCTGAAAAGGCACTGCCATGTTGCAATGTGGGGAAAAAAGTTCATTATTCCGGGGGGAAAGCATTATTCAAAATGTCTCTAAAGCTGTTCACAGCAGACACATGGATGATATCTTTTCCCTGGGAAGAAACTTTGACACCCTATATCTTAAAGCATCTTTCTGATTTTAATTGACTTACCAAGTGCCAGCAGAATCCATGTGATTAACACTAATCTTTTGAATTTTAAAAGTGTTATAAGGTAAATGGCCTTCCAAGCCTTCAATCATGCCCTCATCCTTTTCAGCTCCCACCTACACAATCTGCTTATTATTGTTGTTTTTGCTCCGTATTTAATTGCTAAAACTTTGCAGTAAAGCAAGGCATTAACTCTGTGCGTGTCGGTGAAATCTCAGGGAGAACTGTTGAGGGGAAATATATGTTAGGGATAATGGCCAAAGCCTCTTGGAGTTAGAGGCACTTCATCAGAAATCATAGCTTGGGACCAGGGCCAGCCCAAGACATTTTGGCACCTGAGGCAAGCCACAGAATGGCACACACACTGGCCAGGGAGAAAGGGTTGAGTGAAGATGTACATTGGGAACAAGGGTGGGAGAAGACCAGATGCATCTTCTATTCACAAAGAGGCCACTGTAGAGGCAGCATTTGAGGGGCTGTTGATCAGGTTGCAGATCTGGCCTCTAAGAAGTGCACCACAGCCATTATTGTCACATTCCTTGAAGGCTCGATCTCCTGCCCCTGTGAATCTTGCTGCCTGAGGCGGTCACTTCAACTTAGTTCTGCACCCCACAGATAAATTACTTCCACTTTATGTAAATGCAATTCTGAACCAATGACTGCAGTTTCAAGTTTTTTCATGGAAAGGCTTGTGTGATGTTAGAAGCTAAATCTATGTCCATACCCAAAGCCTATTATTATCTCTTATAATCAAAGTTGGAGCCACAGTTTGTTAAGAGAGGTTACAATTGAATATAGGAGGCTAAACTTCTAGTTGGTAAACTGGGATCTTTTCATGGGAGAAACAGCTGCTAATTAGGACTATGGGGAATATGCTTTTCAACTTGTTTTAATCCAGCGATTAGCTGGCCAACGTGGGAGGCTGATGTTTCTTGCACAATAACATGATAATAAATCAAAAATCTTTTGCTGATCATTGCTCTCTAGGTTCACTGTTTTCAGGAAATGCATTTCTGTGATTTTTATACGTAATCCCAAAGTGAGCATGTGCGATTTTGTGGCAATGTGAGACATATAAGACTGCAGGAAATATTAATATGTTTCTTATCTTCATTCAGGGCCATGCTAGATTTGATGCTTCCAACTACTTTGAAGTGAATCATGAAATGGTAATAACAGCAGGTATGTGAGAGTGGATTTAGGAAATTAGGAAACTGCCTTAAATGGAATCAGTGTTAGAATTCCTGCTCCATGATTGCAGTCATGGAATTGTTGTCTATCACATGACTGTAAATGTTTTGACTCCACAGAGTGGGAAGTGACGAAGACAGGATGTTTGTGTTACTGTGTTCTATGAAGTGGGACTATTGTCCTTTGTTCTTTTTCCCTTTGCTGTCTGATGCTAGAGAGAGAGGGAGCCATGTTGCAGTGCTCCATGTGTGTTTATATGTAAATAAAGTAGATTAGCCAAAATGCTGAGTTGCTTGGTCTGTTACGCAAACTGCGCAAACTCTGTGGATCCCTAAGTGTGCAGGTGCTGGTTGGCATCGGTCGCTGTGATGTTCAGGCTGAAGAAAGCTTTTGAAGCTTCCAAACGATCAACCAGGAGGGAGGGAACATGCCAGTCAGGCATGTGTCTCTGCCAGGGTTCTACTCAAGTGTAGGCTGAACTCCATTTAAGTCAGAACACTTAAATGGAGTCCCATTTGCTCAGTGCTTTCTCACCCTGGCTGGCAGCAGCTGTCTTGGATTTCAGGCAGAGAATCTCACCCAGCCCTACCTGAAGAGGTCAGCGATTGGACCTGAGACCTTCTGCATGCAAATAAATGCAGAACCACAGCCCTTCTCAGACCACAGCATGCAGAGAGGGGAGGTTTAATTATTTCCTCCCCTCAGCATGGTCCCAGGGGACATCATCCCATGAACCTGTTCTTAATTTTTAATTGACAAGATCCATTAAAGTTATGTGGTATTTTAAAAATTGAGAGCGGTAGTGGGAACAGAGAGAGAATGTGGCTGCTAATAAGATGTTTCGTATTGTGTCTACTTTGGCCCTCAGATAAGATTTCTGAATGGACTTAGTACAGTGTGGCCTCATGGTCAAAATATTGGGCTAGGACAGGTAGATGCAGGTTGAAATTCTCTGTCTGCCACACACTGTACTGGGCGATGTTAAGCCAACCACAATCTCTTTCTTAATCTGCCTCACAAGGTTGCTATGATGATAAAATAGGAAACCATGTATGCTATCCCAAGCTCCTAAGAAGAAGGGCAGGATAACAATGGGATGGATGGTGATGATAACGTTGGTGACCCTATATTGCTACTTGAAGTCTCTGTCTACATACCTGTTTGTCTGTCTTTCATAGAGACCACATTAACGGGCCACCTTGCTGACTATAATAACTTGTCACAATGTGTATACAATCAAGAGAGGATCCAACCTTCTACTGAGCCCTTCCATATGGCAGGGAGAATTTTTGCAACATGTTTCCCATGATACATTAACAAGTTTTCAGAGACAAGAGAGAAAGGTAGAAAAAGTCTGCCAAGATCATTTTAACTTCACTTCTGTATAATCTTTAGAGTTTTAATAAAATATTTTAGGTTAACAAAGTTATTTTTGAACTGTTGTAATCTTTCCCCCAACCGTTTTCATATTTCAACCTCTTTTTGCAATGCACAGGATTAAGACTAAGAAGGACTAAGTAGGTGAATTTAACACACCTGTTCCCTGCTGAATGTTGTCACCTTGTATGTTTAAGCACATATAGGGACATTGAAGTTTCATTAATGATTTGGGGCACAAAGCAAGGTTTTCTAACAAGGTCGTTAAGTGGAAACGATTGCTTCCAAAGCCACTTTTCATTGAGGCATTTTTAAAAGAGAGAAAGAGTGTTATAGGATTCTTCCTATGTATGTCAGATAAAGCTCAGGAGACCACATTGCTTGACTTGTGCCCCATCTTTCTGCTTACTTTGAAGTTGAGATTATAGTTCCCTTCTGGCATTGGTTCTTTCAGATTTCCTACCACAACTGTTTTAGTAAATGCATATAAATAATCTTAGTTGGTGTTGTACTTTGTTCTATACCCCATCTTGGTCAAATATAAATTTGTTTGCCCACAGAAAGATAAGGATTTAAAAAGTCTAACAATGTCGGTGTCTCATATTTCAACAGTGGGGCAATTAACAGCTGCATAAGTCTTAATATTTGTTTAGAAGTTTGGGGTTATTTTCAGATGCAGGTTGTCTCAAAACCTCATCCTCCAAATGCGTACACCTGGACCACACTGGATTTGATTATAAAGGCAGCCACACAGAGAGAGGAAGAGAGAAAAGAAGGAACATATTGTTCATGGCTGCCAGTATTTACTGTAGGATTTTTTTTTAAAGGATAGTCATAGGAATGTACAGAAGACCAAAAAGACGGCATGTGAAATTTGCATTCAATAAAGTAGCTTGATGATCTTATATTTTTCAAATCTGCGAATGTTTTGAAATGGCAGTCATGGAAGGGAGATAATGCATGCAGGGAATAAAATAAAATCATAAAAATGGCACCAAATCATTCTCATAGTCATTAAAAGTCCAAAGAGGGTTTTTTTCTTAGTGTGTTTTTGCAATGAACCTGAGACTTATGGAATGAAAAAAGTGGCCGGGTCCATAATTGGACAGAAATTAAACAGCAATGAATCTATTTGTTTAGGACCCTGATGCTGCGTGCTGAACAGTAGGGGAAAAACTTTCTCCAACCCTTTGTTAATTTGAAAACTTAACTATCAAGACTCATTGATGCAACCCTGTGGGCGGTTAACCTCATTCTGATACTAATTCTACAAGGACAGTTCCCATAGCAACCCGAGGCCACTTCTCATGTGGCAATAATTTTCTGCAATTTCCCCCCCAGAACATTTCTGAGGCAGTTGCACAGCGGCGATTAACCATGACATAGTATGAATGTACCAGGCACTAAGCCAGCACATTGCAGTAGGCCACTTCAATAGGACGCAGGCAACAAGTCCCACTGCTGAATAGAAAAGACCTTCAGAGATTGACTCTGCATCTGTATACATGTCTACTCAGAAGCAAGTCTCACCGTGCTCAGTGAAGCTTATTATTCCCTTAGTAAGAGTGCTTTGTTTTGCTGCCCCGGAGTCGATCCATTAGGATGAAAGTTCTACTTTCTGCTTTTTAGGGCGTACGGTGATATGCTTATGCATGTTTTTTAAAAGTATGCATGCTTTTGATGAACAGAATCAAAGCCTACATTAAACTTACACAAAGCTGCCTGAGTCAGGTAAGTGGTCCATTATTGCCCACTTCAGCTAGCAGATGTTCTCCAAGGCTTCAGGCAAAGGCCTCTGTCAGCTCTGTTGGTGAAGGCCATTTTAACTGGAGATGACGGGGCTGGAATTTGTGTCCTTCTGCAAAAGCTCTATCATAAAGGGGTGATCCCACCCCTGCCTTGATTACTTAATGTGAAGGACCCTTCACTATAAGGATAGGTTTCAGTTTAGGGGGAAAGGATGGGTAGAGGGGTACCTGGATGGTAGAAAACGTACAAAAAATATGTGATGTGGAAAAATTTGATAAGTAGATGTTTTTCAGCCTCTCTCATAATATTTGTTTGGGGTGGAATAGATTTTATTAGGGTTTATAGAGAAAAATACACAACTTAATATCCAATATCTTTTCCTCTTTTTTGTCCAAATGAAAACTTTGATCTAAATACATTGAAAACATAAAGAGAAGGGAAGAGAAAGGAATAAAGAAAGAGAAAAATTAAGAAAAATAAGTAGAAAAGAGGTTTAAAGGGGGGGGAGAGAATAAAAATCAGAAGGTAAGGGACTTGATTCTTCATCTGTCCACGATATGTAAACAATATTTACTTCATCCACTCCAGTATAATACCCAACAAAGCCACTTTCTATAAACAAACATTATGTTCAGTCTTCAAATCCAGATATCATTGTTTCATTTTCTTTTTCACATAGAAAGTCGACATGAGAGGTTTCCAATCTTTAATAAATGGTAACAAGCACTTTTCTCTGATTAAACATGCCAATTCCACCATCTTGGCTAAGTGTTGGTTTTAACAGCCATTCTTCATGGTTGGTAATAATGGGTCCTTCCATCGTTGTGTATATAAAAGTCTCACAGCCATAATCATATATGGCAATGGCCTCTCTCATAATATTTGAACTTGGAGGTCATCCAATGAAGCTCCATGGTAGTAGCATCAGGGCAGACCAGAAAAAGTACATCTTCACTCAAGGCATAGTTCAACTGTGGAATTTGCTGCTGTAGGACAGCCACTCGACAGGATCACTGTTTACTCCCCCCAGAATCGGAGACAGCATGCTCTGAATACCAGTTACTGTGGAACAGCAGTAGGAGAGTGCTTGTGGGCTTCTCAGTGACATCTGGCCGGTCACTGTGGAGCATGCTGCTGTCCCACATAGGCCTTGCACCAGCAGGGCTCTTCTTATGTTCTTGATCTCAAAATAAACATGCATGCTATTAGAGAGTTTTGTCTGTACCATGAAAACAATCCCCATCTCACCCACTCTGATGAAGGAAATGAACCATCTGGCACCCTACTTACTTCCAAGTAAATATTTTTAGACTGAGGCTGTTAGATATGACATTTCTGGTACTGAACATTAAGATGACACTCTTTGCAGCTTCACATAGGTTTAGGTTTTTGTGTTGCGGGCATTTTATTTTAAATTTGGTCTGTAATCCATTACCAAACCAAGCTCCTTTTCAAGCCATGTCTTGCACAGTACTGGCACCCTAAGCCCCTAAGTCACTGGGATACATAGTGGACAATTTTGTTCTTGTTTTTTTTACAATAATTTTTTATTAATTTTCATTAAACATACACTCATTATACATCCATACATAGTGGACAATTTTGAATAATGGTAAATGGTTTCGGAATCAAAGTGACAATGGGATTTTTAGGCTGCAATTCTATGCCTGACTACCCAGAAGTAAGTTCCATTGCTCAATTGCAAGGTCTTTACAATTTTACAACTTTACAACTCTTAAAACTTTACAAATTGTTGGAACAACAAATGAAGGTTCATAAGAAAACTGCATAGCAAGGCTGTATATTTACTTGGGGGGAGGAAGTCAATGATGGTTTAATTGAAGCAGAATGTTTTATTCTGTGTCTTACGTCCCCACTATCAAGCAAATGTCGGCTTGTGGTTATTAGCTCCTGAACCTTACACAGGAAACATGATAAATGCCATAATGCCTGCCCTCTCCATGAACACTCAAGCATTGCCCTTTACTTTGAACTTCTCCTTCCCGCTTGCTGTTCATTAAAAACACAGTATTGATAATTACATAAATTTATTATCCTATTATTATTCAGAGGTTTTTAAAAAACAAAAACAAAATAATCATTAAAGCAAATATATTTCACCCTTAGATTTAGCTTTTTCCATTTCTTTTTCTTTACTCCATGCATATAATTTGGAAAGTTAATGCCCATGCCTTCAGTTTGGGCATCTTACTTCAAGCACCAAATGAGGGGGTGGTGGGGATGCAGCGTTTCAACTAATTTTTCTTTTAAAGTTCAAGTGATGCGTGTTTTTTTTATATTAAAAAACAACTTTTGTTTCATCAAAATAACTGAAGTGCATCCAGACACTTCAAGAGGCACAATATTAATATCTACAAGAAGTCTAAGGTCATCACCTGTCCTGAACCACATCTGGCTGCAGGTTCCACTGGTGTACACGGCAAATGCTAGCTCATAGGCTAACAGGTCCAAAGTCCAGTCAGACCAGGTATCTGTTTCTGCTGCTGATCCAGGAGTCTGCAGGTCACTCAAACGCAATCCCAAAGAGCTCCCTGGAAGGAGCCTCCAATCCAGGGGTTATTGGACCATTGTTGCCAACTTACATAGCTTGCCGTTTGTATAAGTAATGGCTAACATATTAGCCCCTAATGGGAAAAACCATGGTGCTTATCACTTCAGCATCCATCCTGAGGTGTGGCAGCAAGGAATCCTCCATGACATTGCTGTATGGAAGTATCTTGATAGATCTCTGTAATCAAGCACCAGAACTGATCGGTCCGGCATTTTGTGCATCTTTCTTTGGAATCCCTGCAACGGAGTCCTTCGGGGCATCAGTTAATGCTTTTCCCCTGGTGTGTATTTGCCTCCCAGGACAAAACACCTGTGCAGCATCCTGACAAGGGTGCAAATTGCCCCTCCTCATCCTCTTGAACATTGCATTAGTGGGCAGGGAGTGGCAACTCCCTTCTCAGATGATCAGTAGGGATAAGTTGAGGAGGGGGCCATGTGTGTTTGTGTGTTGTGTTTGAACTGACCAAACCCACTCCTGCCCATCTATCCACTAACCCATCTAGCCACTAGATCACAATGACTCTCAATGCTTACACAGGACAAATATTACAACACAGTTAATTTTTATCCTGAATTCATCTTTCCATGTTTCTTGTCCTGCTGTGTAATGTCACTTTGTTCTCTTAAATATTCTTCCCTCCTTTTTAGATAGGGGCCCTCTCTTGTCATCTACAGGATATTGCTACAGCTAAAGCCCTTGTGGGGATCTGTCCACAGTGCATTTCCATTTCCATCAATAACATGATTGTTCTACAGTGGTACCTCGGATTAAGAACTTAATTCATCCTGGAGGTCCGTTCTTAACCTGAAACTGTTCTTAACCTGAGGTACCACTTTAGCTAATGGGGTCTCTCACCGCCACACGATTTCTGTTCTCATCTTGAAGCAAAGCTCTCAACCTGAGGTACTATTTTTGGGTTAGTGGAGTCTGTAACCTGAAGCGTCTGTGACCTGACGCGTCTGTAACCTGAGGTACCACTGTACTACACATTAATTAGCAAAAGTCACAGTGGAAATGGTGGAAAGCACAGAGAGCTGCTTGCCATTTTATTGTTCAATGATTTCCAATTTTTGCTCTAATTTTCTAGTTCCAGAGCTCATCAGTCGTCATCTAATCCCAATTTGATTTGGGGCAACTAATAAGCAGCTGCGGTAAATGAAACCTTTTCCATCATATATGTAAACAAAGTTACAGGGCCTGGACACTGACTAAACAGAAAGCACAACTAATCATTAGAACTCTGTGACTCACTTGCTTTTTTGTTAATACCTTGGTTTAGTTGTGTAATAAAGTGGCACTATGTTTCAAATGTCACTTAAAGCCATTCTGTTCAGTAACCAATCTCATTCGTATTTTGGTTTGTTTGCCTACACAACCAATGAAATTAAACGAGATTATCAATTGTTTTGTAGAATCACAAAGTTGGTTCATACAAAACTGTCCCAGCTTTACCAGGCTAATGCCTCCAAATTTAAATGAAATGCTTCTCCAGGAACCAGAGCCTTGTGTGTGTTTGATGCTTATTTCAACCTCCCACTTCCACAGGATTCCAGATCCATTTATTTGCACACACAAGCACTGAAAAAAACAGACAAGCCTTTGCAATGAGAAAGAAGAAGGGCCTGTGGATCCATGGGGCTCAACCATTTAAATTTATGTTTTATACAATAATCTTGAAGGGATGCGGGTGGCAGTATGGGTTAAACCACAGAGCCTAGGACTTGCTGTCAGAATGTCGGCGGTTCGAATCCCTGCAACGGGGTGAGCTCCCGTTGCTCGGTCCCTGCTCCTGCCAACCTAGCAGTTCCAAATCACATCAAAGTGCAAGTAGATAAATAGGTACCGCTCTGGCGGGAAGGTAAACGGCGCTTCCGTGTGCTGCTCTGGTTCGCCAGAAGCGGCTTAGTCATGCTGGCCACATGACCCAGAAGCTGTACGCCGGCTCCCTCGGCCAGTAAAGCGAGATGAGCACCGCAACCCCAGCGTTGGTCACGACTGGACCTAATGGTCAGGGGTCCCTTTACCTTTACCATAATCTTGATACTCATTATCTTGCACAGAGATATTCAGTAGTACCATGTAGATTTGAATCAAAGGGGTTAGGGCAATTCCACAAACTTTCACATGCCATGAAAAGTACTCCCTTACAGCAGTACTGATTATGGATTGATAAAAGCGGCAATTCTCTTGAGTAGTTTAACAATTAATCCATCTTCCTAGAGGACTCTGGGAATTGTAGTTATGTGAAGGGAATAAAGTCTCCTAACAAGTCTCAACACCTTTAAGAAACTGTGGTTCCCAGGATTCGGGGGGCGGGGGGGACCATGATAAGATGGTATGAGGCAGCTTTGATTGTGTAGTGCAGATTAGGGCCTGATATTCAGTGTATTTTGGGTACTGTCACTTCTATTCAGAAATCAACTACAGTTCTACAAAAAATAATAATACTAATCCATTCTCCATCTTGGGCCTGGGGCGGGCCCCAGACTCCACCTCAGCATATAAGGCTCCCAGGAGGCCTCGGGACATTACTGCTGCCGCTTCGCCGTGAGTTGTGGGGAGGGCTCTTTCCCCTGCAAGCCCACTCTCCATCTTGGGCCTGGGGATGGGCCCCATACCCCACCTCAGCACTTAAGGCTCCCAGGAGGCCTCGGGACACTGCTGCTGCCGCTTCGCCATGAGTTGTGGGGAGGGCTCTTTCCCCTGCAAGCCCACTCTCCATCTTGGGCCTGGGGACGGGCCCCATACCCCACCTCAGCACTTAAGGCTCCAGGGAGGCCTCGGGACACTGCTGCTGCCGCTTTGCCGGTGAGTCTTGGGGAGGACCGCTCCCCCTGCAAGCCCATTCTCCATCTTGGGCCTGGGGGCGGGCCCCAGACTCCACCTCAGCATATAAGGCTCCCAGGAGGCCTCGGGACATTGCTGCTGCCGCTTCGCCGTGAGTTGTGGGGAGGGCTCTTTCCCCTGCAAGCCCACTCTCCATCTTGGGCCTGGGGATGGGCCCCATACCCCACCTCAGCACTTAAGGCTCCAGGGAGGCCTCGGGACACTGCTGCTGCCGCTTTGCCGGTGAGTCTTGGGGAGGACCGCTCCCCCTGCAAGCCCATTCTCCATCTTGGGCCTGGGGGCGGGCCCCAGACTCCACCTCAGCATATAAGGCTCCCAGGAGGCCTCGGGACACTGCTGCTGCCGCTTCGCCATGAGTTTGTGGGGAGGGCTCTTCCCCCAGCAAGCCCACTTTACTAGGCCAGGGGGCGGGGCCCACATTCACCATCGCCACAACTGTAAGGACACTGGTGCTGCAGCAGCAAATGTTTAAAATGTTTTTATATATTTTAAAAGGGTTTTTAGTTTTTTATTTTGTTGTACCACCATAAACGGTGGTTTTTATCCATGTATTTTTATTTTGTTTTGTGTTATTTTGGGGTGGGGTGGGATGGTTGTTGAGTGGGGTGGGGATTGGTTTTGTTTTAGTGTAACTGTTTTGCTTGTTTGCTTGTTTTTATATTTTGTAAATCGAGGAGAGTATGAGGCTTGGGATTCCTACTGTGGAGGGGCGAGGGAGGTATGGCGGTGGGGGCAGATGTTATAGGCGAAGGGGATCGAGATACGGATATGCTCGTACCCCTTCCAATCTGCGCCCCATCCCGAGAGACGAGGGTAGGGTGAACAAGGATTACTCACCTCCGTCACTGGTGTTGTGCAATGCCAGGTCTATAGGCAACAAAACCGCCACCCTGCGAGATTTCTTCATCTCGCAGGGGGTCGACCTGGCTTGTGTGACGGAGACCTGGGTGCGCGAAGGGGATACTGTTACCTTACGACAGATGGCGCCCCCGGGTTTCTCCGTCCTCCACCAGTCACGGACTGTGGGCCGGGGGGGAGGGGTGGCATTATTAATCCGGGAAAATTGTTCTTTCAGGGCTCTACCATCGCCATCGATCCCCGGCATTGAATGTGTTGGCCTAGTGTGGGGCTCCGAGGTGAGCTTGGCTGTCTGGCTGGTGTACCGGCCACCTAGCGCACCAGCAGCCACCCTGTCAGGCCTGCTGGAGGCTGTGGCCGGCTGGGCCTTGGAGTTTCCTAACCTATTGGTATTGGGGGACTTCAACATCCATGCTGATGCCACTCCCTCCTCACAGGCTCTGGACCTGGTGTCTTCCATGGCGACACTAGGGCTCTCCCAGTTTGTTTCGGGCCCCACACATCAAGCAGGCCACACGCTGGATTTGATCTTTGGGGCCGGTATAGATGTGATCATGTTTCCTTCGATGAAGGTGCCATGGTCTGATCACTACGCTCTGAAAGCCAGGATTGATGTTCCACCCCCACCCTGCTTAGGTGGCGAGCTGATTTGGGCTCGCCCGCAGAGGCTGATGGACCCTGATAGATTCCGCCAAGCCTTGCGGGACCTTGCTCCCCCTGGCGACTCATTGACTGAGCTTGTTGAGGGCTGGAATACCCAGCTCCTGGCAGCCATCAATGAGATCGCACCTAAGCGCCCTCTGCGACCCCGCAGAAACCGGGCTCCCTGGTTTACCGAGGAGCTCCGGAAAATGAAGCGGGACCTCAGACGGCTAGAGCGAGTATGGCGGGGTGCCCGTGACGGAGCTTCAAGAACATCTTATAGGGTTTTTATGAAAACCTATGAGATGGCAGTGAAGGCCACTAAGAAGTCCTACTTCTCGGCCTCCATTGCATCCGCTAGCTCTCGCCCGGCGCAATTATTTAGTATAATTCGGTCTTTAACATCCCTTGAAGGACAGCCAAATTTAAATAACAATTTGACCCACAGCTGTGAGGCATTTGCGAGCTTCTTTGCGGAGAAGGTCCTGTTGCTCCGCCATGACCTCCCTGCCAATTTGGATACAATAAAGGAACTGGAGGCCCCTCGACTGTCCTCGGGTCCAGTATTGGACCACTTTGACCGGATATCCCCAGCCGATGTGGACAGACTCCTCCGAGCTGGAAAGCCCACTACTTGTCCTCTCGACCCGTGCCCGTCCTGGCTGATTAGAGCGTGTCCAGACGAGGTGCGGGCCCCCCTGGGGGATATCATCAATTTGTCCCTTGGCACCGGGACATTCCCAGGGGAACTGAAGGAGGCAGTGGTGCGCCCGCTCTTAAAGAAAATATCATTAGATCCCTTAGATCTATCCAATTACCGCCCGGTTTCGAATCTTCCATTCCTGGGTAAGGTGATTGAGAGAGCGGTTGCTGAACAGCTTGGTAGGTTTCTGGATGAAACATCGGCTCTGGATCCATTCCAGTCTGGCTTCCGCGCTGGTCATGGGACCAAGACGGCTCTGGTCGCCCTAACAGATGATCTCCGCAGGCAGCTGGATCAAGGCGGGTCGGGGCTGCTGATTCTTCTAGACCTGTCAGCAGCCTTCGACATGGTCGATCACGAACTCCTGGACCACCGCCTTGCCGACGTGGGGATCCAGGGCACAGTCCTTCAATGGCTGCGCTCGTTTCTCTCCGGTCGGGGACAGAGGGTGGCGCTTGGGGGGGAATTGTCATCCCGCCACTCCTTGGTGTGTGGAGTGCCCCAGGGTGCGATACTCTCCCCGATGCTTTTTAACATCTTTATGCGCCCCCTCGCCCAGCTTGTCCGGAGTTTTGGGCTGGGCTGCCATCAGTATGCTGATGACACCCAACTCTATCTGTTGATGGATGGCCACCCTGACTCGGCCCCAGACACACTGATCAGATGCTTGGAAGCTGTGGCTGGATGGTTACGTGGGAGCCGGTTGAAGTTAAATCCTTCGAAGACAGAGGTCCTCTGGCTGGGACGGGACGATATGGGATTGAGGGGGCAACTCCCATCTCTAGCGGGGGTGCAATTAGTGCCAGCACCGTCCGTTAAGAGTTTGGGTGTAATCTTCGACACCTCCCTCTCCATGGAGGCGCAGATTGCAGCTATAACAAAGGCGGCATTTTTTCATCTCCGCCAAGCTAAGCAGTTGGCTCCTTACCTCTCTCGCCCTGACCTAGCCACTGTGATCCATGCGACGGTCACCTCCAGACTGGATTATTGTAACTCGCTCTACGTGGGGCTGCCCTTGAGACTGACCCAGAAACTCCAGAGGGTGCAGAATGCCGCAGCGAGACTCCTTACAGGGTCTTCACTGCGAGATCACATTCATCCGGTGCTATACCAGCTGCACTGGCTCCCGGTGGAGTACAGGATCAGGTTTAAGGTGCTGGTTTTAACCTTTAAAGCCCTATACGGCCTAGGACCCTCGTACCTACGGGACCGCCTCTCCTGGTATGCCCCACAGAGAAACCTACGCTCGTCAAATAAAAACATCCTGAAGGTCCCAGGCCTCAGAGAGGTTAGGCTGGCCTCAACTAGAGCCAGGGCTTTCTCGGCTGCGGCTCCAATCTGGTGGAACGCTCTGTCACAAGAGACTAGGGCCCTGCGGGACCTGACATCTTTCCGCAGAGCCTGCAAGACAGAGTTGTTCCACCAGGCCTTTGGTCAGGTCCCAGCCTGACTCCCTCCTCTGGCAACCTGCACAGAATTTTGCTCAACGGTTGCCATTAATTTGACTTTAATTAATTTTTATAATGGAATGTTTTTAGAATGTTTGATTATTTGATTGTTTGATTATTTAATTGTTGTTAGCCGCCCTGAGCCCGGCTTCGGCTGGGGAGGGCGGGATATAAATAAAATTTATTATTATTATTATTATTAATCATCTGAAAAGGAGAGTAATAAAACTCAAAACCAATTGTGCTTCAGTTGTCTCTAGAGTATTTCTTCAGTAAACTGTTTCATAACATATATTGAGATTTCACTTTCTGGTTGCCTCCATTTTGATGCCCCTCTTTTACTTCCTCTTGCTTTTTTTAGACCGTCAGTAGTGTAAGCATACGATACTTGCCAAATGAGTGAGCATATGCCTGCCAAAAGTGATTTCAATAATTTGGTCCCTTGATCCAAATTTCTGGCATCAGCATGTCAGGATGCACGAAACTGTCATCGTATCTCTGCACCGTTTCTGTAACATGTTTCTGAGGCAATTAGAAGACCTATTTTAATCAACCATTTGCTTACTGAGTCACTAAGCCTTAGGTCTGGGCCACTTATACCTATGAGCCTCACTGACATATTTAGACAGTAAAACTCTCCTGGCTTGCTTCCAAATATTCCCATCTGAACCCCACTAAAGTCAAATGAACTCTTCCAAGGCTAATCCCAAAATGGCAGGTCATGGCCTAACATTGTAACTTTCGCACCACTTGCTCTAGAGTAGCAGCTGTGATTATCATTGGGATAAGTATGGAGAATTGTGGTCTTATTGGCTTCACGGTTACATTTTCCCCTAAACTTCCCTGTATAGTAATGCTCCCCCCCTCCCAGGCACCACTTGTTATGGCAGGCGGAGGAAACTGCCTATTACAGAAGGATTGTTGAAACTGAGTAGATATAAAATGCTGTCAGAGACACACAGTAAAGACCCTGAAAATAGAGAAAAGTCTTGTTTTGTTTTCTCAACTTGCTCTATTGAAGTCATCTGAGGTGCTACTACGAACAACAGCAGCTAAAGGATTCTCATATCAAATAGTGAGTTTTAAATGGATTCTATCCTTTTATATAAACGAAGTCCCCCCCGCCCTTAGAGCTAAAAGTTAGTTGAAGCAAACAGAAAACTTTACACCGAGAGGGGAAATTGTTTACTGAAAATGGATAGATGCATTAAAGTATATTTTCTCGCTGGCTATATGTTATTGTATAATTCATTTAATAGCTGTCGTTTCTTGTCCTACTTTTCAGGAGAATCTCTTCACAAAGCAGCAAATGTCAGGGATGATAACGATACAAAACACAATGTCAAATGTTAAAATTTGATGCTGAAAGCTCTCCCACCCACACCCACCTTCGCAGGTTGTATACCACTCCTTTCTCAAGGTACACATCCCATCCTAGACTACAGCCCCCAAAATCTCACCGCACTATTTAGAATTTCATAGTGCTGATTTTGCAATGCCAGTAATGACTGGTAGGGGTGGACAGTGCCATTCACCTGGCCTCCCCATCAGTGAAGATGTTGCCACTTAACATGAGGCAGAAGAGGAGGATCAGAGCTGTGTGAGCACACCAGTGGGTACCTTCTGTAGGAGGGGCCACACCTACAGGTACCCTTCAGCATATTTCTAATGCAACTACCCTAGAAAAATGTCTGATTGAAGAGGAGTTAAGGTGACATGCAACCATGGCTCCTTAAAAAGGAGGGGGAAGGGTTGCATGGGACCTGCTTTATATATATATAAAGCTCTCCAGATTAATCACCAGCATGTCCGGATACAGCTGGAAATGTCCCCCATTTTGAATCCTGGAGACTTGGTGTCAGTCAGCATGCAACAGATGGAAGCTGTGCATCTCCCAAGTGAGCAATCCCAGACACTTTGGGGCTACATCCAGATTGGGTGTCCATAGTGCTATGGGTCTGAGGGTGGGAAAGGATCCTCTGAAAATTCCTGGGTGATTGGTTCTCCTCGTAGTTTCTCAAATTGGTAAATGTAGGGTTTGATCAAGGGGTTTAGCAAAGCCTTAAAGAAGAAGAAAAAAAGTCAAGCCAGCTTCCTCAAGAGCTTGTCTTGGAGAGGTGGCGCCAAGGAACAAAGGCAGGTGATGGCAGAGTCATTACCCTGACAAAAGGTGAGACATTTGGCGTCAAACAAGAAGGTTCCTCCCTAAGCTCTCTCTCTCTGTGTGTGTGTGTGTGAGAGAGAGAGAGAGAGAGAGAGAATTAGCAAAAGACAAGAGCAGAGTTGGGAGGGGGAGGTTGCCAGGGTAACAGGGGGTGCGATGCCGCCACAAAAATAACTTTGTCCTTTCAAACTGAGGTTTTTGAGCGAGGGTTTGGGGGAAGGATAAAAGGAACGGTCAGCTGGCTAGGAGAGGCTGCACCAAAAGATTGGGGGAAGCATGAGTGGCTGCTGCTTGATGAAGCTATGAGAGAAGCAACAAGAAACCCTCTTGGTGTTATGTACTGAAGTTCTCGCCCTGGCCACCAGGAGTATTGTGTATGTAGTTTTCACTCAGGTCCACGTCAGTTATTTTAGGCGGGAAACCCTGGGTTGTTGTTGCTACATTGTCAACAGCCGGCTGCCTATAAAAGCAGGCCGGCTGAGCTGTTTGCTGTTCAGTTCTGTCCAGCTTACAAATAAAGAGCTGCTTTGGAGAAATCGCTGTGTCGTCTGCTATGTTTGCCCACAACATAACTCTTGGGGTGTAACATTCTGCATTCCCTCCATCAAAACCCAGGTTGAAAATATGTTTAAAATAAACCATATTCCTCAAAGGCGCTCGTTTTCGCTGTGGCTCAGTCCAAAGGACATGTTTAAGTGCCATGACCCCTGGACCCTTGCTACCACTCGGCAGAGATTGGGGTGGCCTGTAACAAGATATACGTCCAACTACTTAAAAGCACCCCATGGTCAGTAGGAGGAGGATCTGAGTGAACGTCATTGGGCAACTGTAGAGCTGAGCTGAAATTTCTCAGAAAACATTTGTTGAGAAAATTCCTGAGGTAGATTCCCGCACACACACATTCTCCCCATCCTGTTAAAAGAGACTGCTTTGCAGAGTTTTCTCCAATTATCATATTATCCACCATTTATTTTGGCTGCTGCCCTTTCCCCCATGCAGAATGAGCCTAGATCCGGGGCACAGTGGAGGAGGCAAAATGGTGGCCAGGCTGGCAACAGGTTGTCAGGCAGCAGCAACACACCAAAACAAAACAAAACAAAAACCCTTAAGAGGGAAAAGAGAAAGAAGCTGTGCTCCTGACCCTGCTCATGGTGAATCACATCCCTGTGAAACCGTTAGGGAATTTCTCCTCAGCCCAGATAAATTTTGTGAAATGGTTCCCCAGTTTCTCTGCCCACAAATAGAGAATTTCAAGAGGCAAAGGAGTACAGTTCTGGTTAATTCTAACTTGTAAGCATAGGTGCCAACTCCTAGGGGCTGAGGCACTTTGGCCTCCCCCCAATGTTTTCTTAGGGGGTTGAGACCCCCATTGTTCAGAGGACAAATGCAGAGTGTGGCTCAGTGGGTCCTGTTGCTGCTGCTGCCACTGGCTGGAGGCGGTTTTCCCCCAACCTTCCAATGTGTGGCAGGGGGAGGGGGAGGATGGGGGCCACTGGCCGCTGGGGCCGTGCTGCCACTGTGTTCAACTCTGCCCCATGACTCCACATAAAGTCATGTGATGCCCTGCCTGTGACACCAGGATGTCGTGTCGGGCCTCCACAATGTTTTCAAGATGTTGGCACCCCTGCTTGTAATTGCTTCTTTTTTAAAATAAAAAGAACTCTACTGATTCTGGACACTGTAGAAATGTATACCCTCCAAGAATACTCCTCCTGCTCAAGAAATCACGAAGACTGGTAGAATTTAAGAGCTATAGATTTTATATCAAGGGCAGGAAAGTGTTTCCTTTCATTACATTTACAATAAGAAATTAACCTCCAGGGTATCTACTTAATTTCATAATATATAGACTGGAACGCTAATAATGTGAGTCTCCTAAAATGCAATACGGAAGCAACTGACCCATTGCTCCTACGGGAGTTTTCTGGAAAATGTATCACCAAAAAAAAGTAGAACAAAGAAGATTTCGAGTTAACAAGCACCAACGTGTCACTAGCTCCAGTGCCCCGTGTGATTGGGAGCTCACAAAGGCGAGTGTTGGTAATTCTAGTGCTGTTAGAGTTCATTGGCAGGACTATCTCTATAGCACTTTGTTGGTATAATAAAGGGGCAAGATAAATCAACAAGGCAAACCCTTTTAGCGTAGAGTCCTAAGTCAGAAAACAAGGGGGGATTTTATTCACACCCGGTGGTTATGTAAAACAATCGAGAAACTTTGAGAAATGGCTACAGATATAATAAAGGACACGTCTAAAATTAAATGAACATCAGTACCAAAACTTTGCCTGTTAAAGTTTGTTAAACTTATTATAAACCTCCCAACTATCTATGTGCCAATTATGTATTGACTGTTTGCAGCTGGAATCAAATGAGCAAGATTTTAGAAAGTAAGTGAAGCCAGGCTAGGCGAATAAGGTTTGGGATTTGTTATCACTGGTTAAACTGACATCTTATCAAAAATAAGAGTGCTTTAGAGAGATGAGGGTGGGGGGATTCTGTGTTGGAACGACCACCACCTTCTAACCTCCAACTGACTTGCTGCAAGCAAAGCAGAAAATTAGATGAAGGGAAGAGAAACACAATTTTCCTACCTTTTCATTCTATTATTTCTAGAAGGTCCATGGGATGCCATTTACGTTGCCAGTTCCTGATCTAGTGTAGTGTAGTTGAAGGTTGTTGTTTGGACATTATTAGTGGAGACTTAAGATCCTGCCCCCAATATCTCCTATCATGCCCTTGTTTGGACCACCAGCAGCAGCAGGACAATGACCAGTAATGACAACTGTGGCATGGACATTGCTAAAGGAACCCACCCTGGGCTAAATAGTTTGTGACAGCTGCAAATATCCTAGTTTCAAGGAAAGTGACTGAGAAGGTGGCGTCAGGGAAATTGCAGGATCAAATCAGCCTTGGTGGCCCTGTGGGATTGCCTTTATTGAGGAGTGTGCCTTTGCTTTTCCTCCTAGATCTCACTGTGCCTTTTGATGCCATCAACCTGGACCAGCTCTGTAAGATAGGTATCAGGAACATCCATTCCCTAGAGTAGCCTTGAGGGATCTCTCTTCAGTTATGCTGTGGAGTTCCACAGGGATAATCATGCTGCCAATGCTATTTAACCTCATATGAAATTGCTGGGGGCAGTCATTTGGGGATTTGGAACATGATGTCATCAATATGCTGGTGACGCCTGATTGTTTCTCCATAACATCTGAACCAGTTGTAGCTGTGCAGGAACTGGACTGGAGCCCGGGCACAGTGGTAGGCTGGACGAAGGCCAATAAACTGAGCTTGAACCCAAACGAACACAAAGCGTGCTTTGCTCCTTGCTTACATCCTTTATCAATGATGGCTTCTCCATAGGAATAAGTAGTTCTTATTCCATATACAGTGGTGAATCATTTACGCATCTTCCTTAGTACTGTAACTAACAGGCACACACAAAAACGAGTATTTTAAGGCTATTTACAAGGATGAGGTGAAGTGTTACCTGCCGAAAGACAAAGGTGAAGAAGAGGTTCTAGTCCCAGATAAGAAGGTGTTTTAATATGGTTTGAGTGGTTTCCTTTAAGTATAGAAACTGAGCTTATTCTACCCTTGTAGAGGTAGGCTTAAGTAATAAAGGCATGGGTAAATAAAAATGTCTTAGCCTGATGCTTAAACTGACAGTGACAATGTCTAACCACGTTTCCCCAGAGAGGCCATTCCACAAGCAGGGCGAGGGTGGGACACGGAAATGGGCCACAATCTTGTGTTGCCAACCTCTGAAGAGGCATGCAGAAAAGGGGCTCTGATGAAAAAGTTTTGGCCTGGTACCTAAAAATGGATGAAGATGGTGGCAGGCAAGCCTCCCTGGGGAAAGAGCATCCCATAAGCAGGGAGCCACCACTATAAAGGCCCTTTCTTGTGTTGCCAACCTCTGAACCTCCTCCAGAGGAGGGAACATGGAGAAGGGCCTCAGATGACAATGACAGGCTCCAGGGTCAGTTTGTGTGGGGAGAGGTAGCCCTTGAGATATTGGGGTTCTGAGCTGCATAAGGCTTTATAAGTCAAAACAAAGTACTTTGAACTGAGCCCAGAAATGAATTGGCAGCCAGAGGCCATTGGGCCAGTATTTGGTCTGTGTTTTGTACATTTGTAAGATGGGAAAGATAATTTTTAAAAATGAAGAAGTAGTTAGGAAAGAAAAGATTGGGGAAACAAATGCAGTACATATTTGTTTATTTCAGCATCCATCTGGGCTCAGGAAGCATGTGCCAAGCTTCCCGTATTACCTTACCCTTTTATGCACTGCATTCTTGCCAGTAAGCAAACACCTTCAGTCTGTATAAATAAAAGAACAGCGAAGGATCCACTGTCCTTCCATTACCGAGAATACTTATGGATTCAAATTCATAGGAACAGTCCGGATCTGAGACGTTACTGCTTTACAGGTGATGGAATTGCCATTTGAAAAAGTGGTGCCAAATCCATTCCTTCGTCAGTCAACTAAGGAAAAGCTGATGATCTAAACAGATCCCCTTTCTGGCTTGTTTGGATTGACCGCAGTGGGGTAGTTTTGGGATGCACGGCGTGTTATTTATAAAGCTACAGAGGCACTCCGTCTTCTACACAAAAGTCAGCTATTTACAACTCAACTGCGCAAGACCCCTTTGGAGATCTGCTGGAGCAGATGTCAAGAAGAAGCTGCCTGAGAAATGTTGAAAATGAGAAGCGCTAGAGATGGCTTCGGGGAGCAATGCATCACACAAAGCCTAGGAGAGCTGAGGTCAGAGAGTCCCCATGTATGGCTAGAGAAGCCATCCGACGTGTCAGGAAGACATTAGCTAGACGCAGAGCAACTGTAGGGGAACTCTTAAGAAAGGGTCAAAGGATCAGGTGAAGAGACGACAGACAAGAGCCATGGGATGCTGGAAGAAGTACAAAAGAAGCAGGAAATGAAACAGATATTATTCAAAATGAGAAAATCTTGCCTGGCTTCAGCAAGGAGACTCTCAGACATTTAAAGCAGCCCGGCTGAACAGCAATACAACCTGCTCGATATGAAAGATCTTGCATTTTTTTCCACCATTCTATAACCCAGGGGCATCATTCTTGAGCAATCTGTGGACCAGATTGTCAGCCCTTTCTGTCAACTTAGTTTAACAGATTCCACAGAAAACACCAGATTCTGTATCCTTCACAATCTAACCCTGTATCCTATGCCTGTAAACAAGGTTTCTAGTCTATGTACACTGCCTGTGGAACAGCATCAGCTCTTGGGTTTGGTGGGCCCTTAGGCAAGATACTGTCCATGGGGGCCCATCCCCTCAGAGAACAAAGCAATTTCAGGGGATTCTTGGCATTGCGTCCCCTACTTCACTCTACATGAAAGGGTGTCCCATGATCTTTTTTCAACGTGAATTTACTCTATGTGCAAAGGTCTCCAAAATGATTCTCATATCTTTTCCTTCCACTCCATCACTAGCATTAAAAGACATATAACTGCCCCTGTATCCTTCTGGATACCTTTCACCCCATACCACACAGCCAAGTTATATAACACGCCAAAAAGATTAGGCCACATTCCCATCAAAAGGGTAAAAAAATTTAATTGGTCCGCATATCAGTTAAACTCATGTAATATGTTCTGCCATGGTCCAGTTCAATACATTACTTCTTCTTCTTTTTAAAGAGCTAATTTAATGTCTGAATACTTTGGGAATAGAGAACCTGTGGTCCTCGATACGTTGCTCCTCTCATCTCTAACCATTGGCCATGCTGGCTGGGGCTAACAGGGGTTTGAGTTTGGTAACATCTGAAAGGCTACCTGTTCTCCATCCCCATTGCAGTAGCAGAGGTCTTGGACAGGACTTTTTCAAAACATTATATTTAAGATAAATCCAGTTGCAGTGATGACTCTTTCCTTGGAGAAGTCCATAAAATAGATAACCAGAGAGCAGCGTAAGAAGTGTTTAAAACAGATTCCCACCGCTAGTATTATTTGTATTTAGGGTATATGGTAGCACTTATGAGAGATGCGAACAATGAACTGGAAGACAATAAGAAGTAGAAATGTTGTTATCGCCGAAGCGACTCAAACCACCAGAAAAGAGAAAATGGGAGTTTTTTGCAAGCTCTGTTCCTTGGCAATATACGTGACTCCACAGATCTTTCAAGAGGCCCATTGACAGAAAGGTTTTTGAAAAGTGAACAGAACTATGAATGAACACATCTGCTGGCAAGATAAGATATGTATCTGAACATTCATTCATTCAGGTCCTGTGGGGGTAGAGATTTACAAGAGTCTTGTGAAATGAAATTATTTAGCACAGGACAAGCCTGTCATTTAATCAGTTGTTAATGAGGAGATTTATGAAGTCTGGACATATTAAGTGTGATTCCAGGACATATGTGAAAACACACAACCAAATCCCATTTGTAGGATTTTCTTTTCAAAATCACTTCTTGGTCTTGTAAAGCAGATGGCAGCATTGACCGAAAGACTCCAAAATAGGTAACTGTGGGATCCTTAAATCTCAGTAGGGTCCCAGAGTGCTGGGGTATTCCGTGGCAAGCATATGGAACAAAAAGAAATTTATCAACAGCTATTAGTCATGGTAATTAACCTTATGCAGGCATCTGATATGAGTTTCTCAGATGAATCCACATGGTCACAAATGGGCACACAAACATACACAATTTGGGGTTTAACTGAGTGGTGCCATTTGGGAAGGACTTTGGGGACAGACTTCCAGGGTCCCACTCTGAGCCACACTGAAGGTCACCCAGAGCAGCAGGCCTAGGTCACCCACATGTTGAAGCAAGCAAAGCAGAGATACGGGACCTTGCGAGCCTCATTTCACCCACCAGATCTCCCAATTTGGCCCATAAGGCTATTTTGCCCACCTACCCTACATCTAGAAGAGAGGGGACCCTCTAAGATCATTTGAAGAGAAATAATACACATTAGCCATCTAAGGAGACACCACTGTGAAGACCATTAATCCAGAGTCATCTAAGTGCACCTCTGAACTATCTTTATGAAAACATTGGCAAATGTTTTGGTATTTCCAAGCCATTTCCATCACTCATAATGATATCATTGGCTCAGAGCCACAATACCTCAAGGATGACCTCTCCTCCTATAAACAGACTGTGGACTCTATGTTCATACATAATCTGAGGGCTTTCTTCATGTGTCTCTTCCACGAGAGGTCCAGAGGGTGGCAACGCAAGAATGGACCTTCTCCGTAGTGGCTCCCCATTTGTGGAATGTTCTCCCCAGGAAGGTTTGTCTGGTGTCCTCACTATATATCTTTAGGAGCCTGGTGAAAACTTTCCTCTTCAAGCAGGACTTTGGCTAGTTAATATTTTACAGCCTTTGAAATGTGTTTGTGGGATGGGAGGTGTTACTGTTTTGTTGTTTTTAATTTAACTATTTGTGCTTTTACCTTGTATTTTATCTTGTGAACCACCCTGAGATCTTAGGATGAAGGGTGGTATATAAGTCCAAAAAAAAATAATCATTGGACACAGAGTCATGTCCAAATCCCTCTTCCGAACCTTATGAGCAGCTATCCCTCCATGCAGTTCTGAGTGCAGGCTCCTTATTTGGCAAATGGCTTTAGTTCCAGTGACAGTGATGAAGGCTGTTTTACTCCTCCTCCCATTATCTATCTGCAATAGCTGTGATGAGGGCTTGGCAGTGGCAGAGCTGACAGCAAGTCAGGTGTTAGAATTAGCAGGAGAGACCTAACATACCTCTCCCTCTGTAGCCCTACATTTGCCTCCGCCATGTAGGAGGAAATGGAAAGGAAAAGTCAAGTGGGGTGAGTCTTCTCTGGTTCAGGAGTCCCAAGCATCAAAACACTTGCCTTGGGTCTCAGGAACTTCTATGACATCTCAATTGGAACCCCTTGGGAACACAGTGTGGAGTAAGATGGTGTCTTCTTATGAAGAGTGAGTAACTTTAAATCAAGTGGGCCAAACACTTAAAGCTTCTGAATGTTATCCTCAGTTTGGAAACTAAACAAAAATACTTGGATAGCAAGTTAATTGCTCTATGCCATGTGCTACCACCCACTGAGATCTGGCAAGTAAGCTGATGTTAATCCACTGCAAGCAGAATCTTGTGAATTTATTGGCACTAACAAGCCAAGGTCATAGTACTCAGCCAGTACTTCTGCTATTTTACATTATGCTTGCCCACTTTTCTCTATACTGCTTAATTGTTAAGACAAATGACCAACCCTATTTTGATCTGAAGAACTACCAGCTCCCATATGAACCTGCCCACTCCCTTGGGACTGTAATCAGAATCTGAGCTGCAGGTAATACCATATTCAAAGGCGAACCAGGTAAGAACTGGAAAGGGAGCCTTTGTGGTAGCAGCTTTGCGACTGCTCAAGAGATGCTCAACTAGCACATACTTTATGAATGTTCTGGTGCCCATGAAGATAATTTTGTTCTCTGCACTTGTTAATGGATGACTGGCTTCAACCTTGTTGTTCTGCTTTGATTGCGTCTAGCTTGGATAGCTCAGTGGACAGAGGCTACTTCTAAGAAGAGTTGAAAGACCATCTGGAACACAGCAAGCAATGGCACTGGGGTCTGTAGGAGAAAGTGGAAATTTAAAAAGAAAAGAAAAATCACCTCCACTCTTTCTTCAACAGGAGCCTCTGTTAGATCTCTGTCTCTTCTGTTCTAAAAAGGAGCCTTTCTGTTCGCTGAATGGCAAGTCTGGATCCAGCCAGTTTACCTATATTTTCTAAATGAAGAAGCAGTTCTATATATACACACATTAATAAGACTATTCAACTGCTGAATTTGCAGTTGGGTCTTATTGCATTTTATCTGTTTTCTTGTTGGCAATAGTAACTATGTATGACTCCCACTCTGGAATAGTTAACCTGAAATCTGTCAACGGTATCTTCTGTTGCCAAGTTTGGATCAGGGGGGAAAATTGGTGAGCACCCAGCATGGTGCATGTCAGCAGGCCCGTAAAATATGCCTGGCATTGCGCTGTACGAACTCAGATTGAGTCATTGCAAATTCACATTGACTGCAGAGAAAGAGAAACAAATGCTAGATGTTAGCAAGGGCAGTAAATATTATCACCTCAAATAAAATCATTCCAATCTGCAGAGCTTTTGATCATCTCCTTCCAAAAGATAAAAGCCAAATGAGACATCAGTCATCACTTCCTAGCTTTCATTGGAAGAATGTGAAAACCACACAGGAGCAGCTGCCTGCCATAACTTGGGCTGAGCTTTGCCAAACAATAAGAACAACAAGCGAAGCTACTTAATTTCTCCACTCTGATACTGAACACGTCTGCTTAGACGTCCCATTGATTCCAATGAACAATACTTTCAAATTCAGTTGATCCTCTGTGAATTTTCATTGGCAGCTGAGAACAGCAACGTGCAGAAGTGATGTTGCAATGATCTGTAAATTACCTGGTTTGGTGTACAAACTTGGCTGGGCCAGAATGTTCAGTTCCATTGTGAATACTGGTGGGTTTATGCCACATCCTCCCCCAGTTTTGATTCAGAATTGTATTTGGCAATTTAAAAACAAATGCACGCTGGAAAAAGGTTGGTTAATTCAGACCCCATCACACTACTGATCAGCAGTGGCTGGTAACATTTTGACTTGGGAGGACTGCATTTTTAAAACAACAACAACAACAATTTTTATTAAAGATTTTCTTGAATTACAAAAGAACGTTCAAGCTTGCTGTTTTCATCACAATAGGACTTGTGCAGCACTTATTTAAGGAAGTGTGTCATTACACATGTGCAGAGCGCCATTGTCTTCTCACACACAAAAATCGCACAACTATGGAAAGGGGAAGAGCTTCTGTTTAAGCGGAACCAAGTACCATTTTCAGAAAAGATTGGCTCCATGCTTCTTATTTAGAAATTAAACCACACTATGACATACGGTAAGTTTTTGAACTTATGAATTTTGAATTCATGTCATTCATGTATTCCCATGGTTATCTCACTCTGAGAACAGGATGATGAGCCACTGGCTTGATCCAACAGGCTCTCCCTATGTGATTAGCACTTGGTGGCGCTGTGGGTTAAACCACAGAGCCTAGGACTTGCCAATCAGAAGGTCGGCGGTTCGAATCCCCGCGATGGGGTGAGCTTCCGTTGTCTGGTCCTAGCTTCTGCCAACCTAGCAGTTCAAAAGCACGTCAAAGTGCAAGTAGATAAATAGGTACTGCTCTGGCGGGAAGGTAAACGGCATTTCCGTGCGCTGCTCTAGTTTGCCAGAAGTGGCTAAATCATGCTGGCCACATGACCTGGAAGCTGTATGCCGGTTCCCTCAGCCAATGAGTGCCGCAACCCCAGAGTCGGTCACGACTGGACCGAATGGTCAGGGGTCCCTTTACCTTTACCTTAAAATGACTGCTCAGTACAAGCAGGGAGGCCTGGCGGAGCTACTTAGACCTTAAAGTTGGAGTTTAGCACCACTGCCCAAAATAATCTCTAGTCACAGTGACCTCTGAAGACAACTCCTGCAGTTTATAGGGTACTGACAAGAAAAAAACACACCAGTTTATTAAGCCAACTCATGAAGGAGGAAAAGACCTTAAATACAACCTATTTCAATGAGTTTGTTAATTTCCTATCTTTCTTGCTTTGTTTCTAAAGTAATAGATTTTCTGACACCAGTGCACGTGTGACCAGCATGACTAATCCACGTGCCATTGTGCTACCACTGTGGAAATAGCTGTTTATATCTCCGATATTCTATCCCCCAATGAATTATCATTAGGGGCTCTTATGTGCCTCTTAGCATTTCCAGGCATTTGTTCTACTCAGCAGAAACACTCTGCTGAATAATGGCAAAATATTTCTTATCACTCTTTTCAACAGTTCCCCTTCTTTACCTGTTTTCAACTTTATCTTTTCCTCCTTGCTGTTGAAGGGCAAAGCTAGGAGGAGAGCTTTATACTGCATAGCTAGAGAATTTCAGAAGCTGTAATTGGAAAGGGAATCCATATAAGTTGAATACTTGTGGAGTTATATCAAAAGAGGGAAGAGAAAAAATATGTTGAAATTAATTTCTGGGGCTATGTGGATTTTCATATCTCGGGAGTATAGATTTCCCCCTTTTAGATCACTGCCAGTCCCTGCAGTTAAGGGGGAGCGTATCTGCCTCTCTTACCCTGAGGCCAGAAAGGAGATGACATGGAGATCTCCTACTTGCAGGATCATTACCAAACGGTAGTACTAGGAGACTGTTGCTTGCCTCCATGGTTTTTGGGCTGTAGAGTCCCACAAGCATCCATTTTGTCCTCTGCTCTATTTAATGTCTTTGAACCATTGCACTTAATGATAATTGGACTTGGGTTCTTTTTATGGGCTTCCCATAGGCATATGATCAACCATTGTGGGAACAGAATGCTAGATTAAATGGGCTTTGACTTAATTCAGTGGTATCTTACATTCACTCAACTCTCTTGGGCACCAGGCTTGGCAAGCAGTTTAAGACCTTGGACTGTGTAATAGTGTGTGCAGACCCTCCAAGTGTCTCTGTTTTCCAGGGACAGTTCTGGATTTACAGAAGCCGTCCCGGTTTCTGATTTGATCACGGGATATCCTGCTTTCCCTTAGGTCATCCCTATTTTCATTGGAGAAATGTTGGAGGGTATGGAGTTATGTGACCCCTGAGCCAAGGAGATAAGTAACTTTAGGAGACATCAGGAGGCAGCCCTGTATAGGAAAGTTTTTGAAAAAAATGTTTAATGTTTTATTATGATTTTATATATGTTGGTAGCTTCCCAGAGTGGCTGGGTCAACCCAGTAAGGTGGGTGGGGTATTATGGAATAGGACGTCCCTATTTGCATTGGAGAAATGTTGGAGGGTATTGTCTGTGAGAGTGAGTGAGTGCACACACTTGCTTACAAAAAGACAGGAAAGGGTAGATTTCATTTGATTTAGCTTGGTACCAGACCAGCCATTGTGCATGGCTGTTTCTGAGCATGTATAGATGATGCCCCAAGTTACACTGAACTCAAGGATGCCTCTGCTGAAAAGCAACTGTTCGTAGAACTGTAGAATCCTGCTAACTACTTCCCCAACATTGACCAAAAATTTGTGTATTTTGTTGAAAAACACAACAACAACTTTCGGCTGATGAAGCAGCAATTAGCAGCTATTGTGGGTGAGAAGCAAAGCTGGACCACAAAAAAAAAGGCTTGATTAATCTAATTGCCTTTAATGACGCTTCAGTGCTTTCACAGTTTTTGGGGAAAGCATGCCACCCCTTCCATCCCAAAGCACAAGCAAATTGGCTTGGTTTTCGTTTTAAAAGAAGTACCCACCCTGGAAACATGGTCTTAATCAATGGCATTACATTCTCCGCCACAGAGCTTCTCTTGAGATTGTCTGGCTTCATTATTATCAGAGAGGGAGAGACAGGCTTAATCACTATGTAGCTCCTTCCTCGCCAAATTAAAATATTAATTACAAGATGCATAATTTTATCTTTCCTCCCGCTATTTTAAGTGGCTATTGGTGAATAGTCCACTTTGTGCTGAAGTCTTTTCACTTAACAAAAGCATTCAGACACAGCGTTCAGCTTATTCCCCAAAACCTCCCCGCTCCAGTCTGCGTTGAGTCAGGGTATAAAGTGAAACTGCTTGAAGAATCTGTGAGCAAAAAAAACCGGATAGTGCTATTCTTATTATTTTTTGTCTTGGAGATAAGTCTATAATTATGAGCTCTTTATCTAAAAGCTGATGACATGTGACCAGTCCCAAAAGGCAAAGAACTAATAGAGGGGGGTTGACTGAACGATGATTTTTTATTTTTAAAGAGGGCTAGAAAACATGACTTTCGTGTACAAATGCAACAGCTTTCCACTTCCTTGAACAGTGAAAAGTGTAGCCTAGCAGATATAGCAGGCATAGGCAAACTCGGCCCTCCTGATGTTTTGGGACTGCAATCCCCATCATCCCTGACCACTAGTCCTGTTAGTTAGGGATCATGGGAGTTGTAGGCCAAAAACATCTGGAGGGCCGAGTTTGAGGAAGCCTGAGCAATAGGGTTCAGTTCCTTTAAATGAGAAAAAATAGAGAGGGCTAGGGTCTAGTAGGGTTTTGGTGTTTTTTGTAATACCTCTTCTATTTACAAGCAGAGCACAGAGGATGCAAGTAAGCATTTACTACAGCAGGCAGAACAACTGATCCTGCATTGGGATCACCAAACAGCAACTATATCCCAAGAATGCAGCTTGGGACCTGGCACAGGGACTCCTGAGGGAGGGGGAATCACCAAATGTTGCCTTGGTCTATGCTTTGCCATTGGAAGGCTCTGTTGCCTTCCTTGAGTGGAGGCACACCAGCAGGATACAACCCACAGAATAAAAGAGCAGAGACTCAATGATACATGCACAGCCCTAATTGAGCTACCTTTTGGAATGGCACGAGCCAGTTTGTACCTTAAGGTATAGAGAAAATATTCTGTGTTTGTGTGTACTTTAAGAGAAAGGTTGAATGGCTGTACAGTGGTACCTCGGGTTAAGTACTTAATTCGTTCCAGAGGTCCATTCTTAACCTGAAACTGTTCTTAACCTGAAGCACCACTTTAGCTAATGGGGCCTCCTGCTGCCGCCGCACCGCAGAAGCCCGATTTCTGTTCTCATCCTGAAGCAAAGTTCTTATCCTGAGGTACTATTTCTGGGTTAGCGGAGTCTGTAACCTGAAGCGTATGTAACCTGAAGCATATGTAACCCGAGGTACCACTGTACAGTTGTATCTTGGAAGTCGAACGGAATCTGTTCCGGAAGTCCATTCGACTTCCAAAACGTTTGGAAATCAAAGCACGACTTCTGATTGGCTGCAGGAAGCTCCTGCAGCCAATCGGAAGCCGCAGAAGCCCCATCGGAAGTTCGGCTTTCAAAAATAGTTCGCAATCCTGAACAGTCACTTCTGGGTTTGCGATGTTTGGGAGCCAAAACGTTTGGGAAATAAGCTGTTTGACTTCCAAGGTATGACTATACTCATAAACAACAACAGATGGCCAAGCCCTATTGTGTAGCTGTACACAACAGCTCTAGAATCACTTGACAGTATGCATTTGAAGGCAGCCATGATAGTGATGTTGATGACTAAGGAATGACGCAACATCAGAAACTTTTGTTTGCTTTGATGGGAGATCTACCTACATTTGAGCTGCAAAATATGACTAAAGGGGAATTGACTGCACTTGGAAATTTAAATTTTACAAGGCCTCTTTTCAAATTTATTCTAAATTAGCCCATACGTTCATGGTGCTGAAAGTTTAATTTGCATTCTTTGTACCACAAACTGGTTTGTCAAAATAACTAAGCTTTTGAACTCCAGAACCAACCTTACATATGTGAGCGGGTTTAAATTCCTCACCTTATGATAAAACAAGGTAAAAATAACAGAGTTCAAAATTTAGTTGAAGATATGAAAGCAGAAATTGAAGTGACCTTGATTACAATTTGTCTCTGTTGGAAATTTTATTTCAAATCACAACATTGCCTTTGACAATATTTGACTTGGCCAACAAAATCCTATGACCCTCTAAACCCAAGCAAAATGGAGGTGGGTTGAACACTGTGTTAAATATAATAACCTACCCAATTAAACGAGTCTCATGAAGGATAAGAGCATGGAAGGGTATGTATACTTTTCCTTAGAAGAAATGTAATTACCATTTTATTATTTTTATTTTTAAGGCTTCCAGGAAACATATTCCTGACCTGTCTTGCTTGGTTTGCTACCCTATAAAATCGAATTTCAGAGTCCTCATGCACAGGTGCAAATGCAATTTTTTTTATAAGCTTCCAGTGTTTCCCACAACTGTTCTGAAAGCTCCATTCATAAACATGTGGTTAGAACAGAAATGAGTATTCATATACCGACCAATTTTCAGTTTCAGAACTTGGATGAGGATTTATAAAAGCTAACAGGCAAGGTTGTTTTTGTTGTCTCAGCTTTGATAGAGAGACCATTTTTACAAAATGTGTGGCTGGGGTGATTTTCTTTAATAATTTACCAAATTACTTGCAGTAAAATGTCTTCACCTGCTCTTTGTTTCCTTAGCATTCACAAAGTCTGGATTTATTTTATATCCTTTCCTCTGGCGGTGTGGCTTCCAGACTTAAATCTCTTGCTGAAGTTATATTTGTGCTCACAGTTTTTATGAAGCATTAAAATTCTGACCTAATTTAACCCAAACAATCTAGCACATTTGCTTTGTTTGGCTCTTTCAGTCTATCCGCTGTCATCCTCGCTTCGCTCTGTCACTTAATCTTCATTTTTTTTTTCTGGTGGCGGACTCTTTCTGTAGTATTGATTTTTTGCTGTTGTTTATCAGTTCAGCTTCCTAATTTGTCTTCTCTTTATGTAAGACTTTGGGTTCTAGCTAAAGAAAATAAGCTTCGTTAGAAACTAGGCCTATAAGATCCCTGGCCTTCCCTTGGCTTAATTTGAAGCCGTGCTATGAAACAAACTCTATTCCAAGAACAGATGACCTCGCGAAGTGAAGCTGTGAACCAGAAGCCCACAGAGGACTTCAGAATTCAGTGGAGGAGAATGAATCAACTGAAACTCTGTCCTTTATTACAAATTTGCACTAGATTGCTCTTCATTGAATTACATGTTTTAAGGACAGGCTAATATAGTATCAAGAGGGAGAGAAAGAAAAGAATTTAACACTCACTTTATCAATTAATTAGCCATGAAAATCTCAGACAAGTTATGGGTAGTAATTATACCCTGGGTGTGAGGCTACGTGGAGGAAAAAAACCCCAATATAAAAATAAAAATCAATCACCTTGAAATTAAATGGTCATTGTTGCATTTATTCTACTGAATGTCAAGAACATGCATCTTATGGTGGCAACCGTAGTCATTTGTCAATTGGCTGATTTCAGAATAAAATGTAAACAGGGCAGAGAGAAAGCAAGGCATCAGTGCAGGTTCTTTTAAAGACTGGGTCCACACCCCAACCCGCCAGATTACATGTGAAGTGGCTGATCGATCCCTTGAAGTTCAGCAATTTGTTGAGATCCTGGGAGTTCTGATGCTCCCATGGACATCCCTTTCAGCAGTAACAATGGAGGCAATAGGTCCACACACACATAAAAACACTGCTTTTGCAGATGTGAAAAGTAATTAAGAGGCTGCCTTAAACTTCGCCTTTATTGATTATTAATAACTTACTGGCCCTTTAAGAGAAGCTAAAAGGTATTTAAAGGGGAAAGCAGAGTCTCAGGATAGTTGTGTTAGAATGGTGAATGAGTACAGTAATCTATAAAGGTCTCTGCTAAATCTGACAATGTCTCCACAAGAAAAATTTGAAGGATAGATTTTGTTGTTGTTTAGTCGTTCAGTTGTGTCCGACTCTTCGTGACCCCATGGACCAGAGCACGCCAGGCACTCCTGTCTTCCATTGCCTCCCGCAGTTTGGTCAAACTCATGTTGGTAGCTTCGAGAACACTGTCCAACCATCTCGTCCTCTGTCGTCCCTTTCTCCTTGTGCCCTCAATCTTTCCCAACATCAGGGTTTTTTCCAGGGAGTCTTCTCTTCTCATGAGGTGGCCAAAGTATTGGAGCCTCAGCTTCATGATCTGTCCTTCCAGTGAGCACTCAGGGCTGATTTCCTTAAGAATGGATGCGTTTGATCTTCTTGCAGTCCATGGGACTCTCAAGAGTCTCCTCCAGCACCATAATTCAAAAGCATCAATTCTTCGGCGATCAGCCTTCTTTATGGTCCAGCTCTCACTTCCATACATCACTACTGAGGAAACCATAGCTTTCACTATACAGACCGTTGTTGGCAAGGTGATGTCTCTGCTTTTTAAGATGCTGTCTAGGTTTGTCATTGCTTTCCTCCCAAGAAGCAGGCGTCTCTTAATTTCGTGGCTGCTGTCACCATCTGCAGTGATCATGGAGCCCAAGAAAGTAAAATCTCTCACTGCCTCCATTTCTTCCCCTTTTATTTGCCAGGAGGTGATGGGACCAGTGGCCATGATCTTCATTTTTTTGATGTTGAGCTTCAGATAGATAGATAGATTTGCATCTCCCTGATTTGGAGGTATACATCTTCTTCCACTATTGAAATGAACAGGGCCGGAAAGGGAAATACCCTTAAGGAAAAACACTATTTTCCCCCTAGGATAGCTGGATTCCAGGGAGGAAAAAACAAAAATTGTTTTAAGGGAGGTGGGAAATGTGATTAAAAGCAGAAAGGTGTTATGTGGTTGTGGATTCAGAGTGCAACCCTATGCAGGTTTCCTCAGAACTGAGTTCAGTAGCACTTACTTTCAGGTAAATGGCCGAAGAATTGCAGCCTCTGTCATACATAGCTCTCATGTGAAGCCCTATTATACTGCAATCGCAGTGAAACGGGGCACTGTAAGCTGCTGTAGCTCCTGCAGACCAAACAGCTGGATAAAAACGTTAAATCACGTGGGAGAGATTTGAATGAGTTCAGGTTTGAAAGTGTACCTACCTAATTCATGCCTTATGAAAGAATACGTAAGCTGAAAAGCAACAAACCTCTCAGAAGGAACTGCATGGCCTAGCTGGGTAATGTACAGAATACCAAGTTGCAAAGTACTGGAATGAGATAAAGACACAGTTGGTTAGAATGTTTAAGGAAGAAGCTGTAATCTTCAACTGGAAAAAACCAAGCCTATGTTTTTATCAGCATGTGGCTGTAAATACTTTGCATAAATTCTTAGAATCATAGAATCATAGAGTTGGAAGAGACCACAAGGGCCATCGAGTCCAACCCCCTACCAAGCAGGAAACACCATCAGAGCACTCCTGACATATGGTTGTCAAGCCTCTGCTTAAAGACCTCCAAAGAAGGAGACTCCACCACACTCCTTGGCAGCAAATTCCACTTTCGAACAGCTCTTACTGTCAGGAAGTTCTTCCTAATGTTTAGGTGGAATCTTCTTTCTTGTAGTTTGGATCCATTGCTCCGTGTCCGCTTCTCTGGAGCAGCAGAAAACAACCTTTCTCCCTCCTCTATGTGACATCCTTTTATATATTTGAACATGGCTATCATATCACCCCTTAACCTCCTCTTCTCCAGGCTAAACATGCCCAGCTCCCTTAGCCATTCCTCATAAGGCATCGTTTCCAGGCCTTTGACCATTTTGGTTGCCCTCCTCTGGACACATTCCAGTTTGTCAGTGTCCTTCTTGAACTGTGGTGCCCAGAACTGGACACAGTACTCCAGGTGAGGTCTGACCAGAGCAGAATACAGTGGCACTATTACTTCCCTTGATCTAGATGCTATACTCCTATTGATGCAGCCCAGAATTGCATTGGCTTTTTTAGCTGCTGCATCACACTGTTGGCTCATGTCAAGTTTGTGGTCAACCAAGACTCCTAGATCCTTTTCACATGTACTGCTCTCAAGCCAGGTGTCACCCATCTTGTATTTGTGCCTCTCATTTTTTTGCCCAAGTGCAATACTTTACATTTCTCCCTGTTAAAGTTCGTCTTGTTTGTTTTGGCCCAGTTCTCTAATCTGTCAAGGTCGTTTTGAAGTGTGATCCTGTCCTCTGGGGTGGATCTTCTTTATGTTCTGCAAGTAAAAGTTGTTGAATACTTTAATGAGTGTTTGGATGTTGTTTTAATTTCAAGAAAAGAGTTGGTATTGCACATGATTTGGCTTCCTAGCTGAAATTTAGCTATTCTGCCAACATAGCATAGGTGAAAGAATAAGCAGATATGCATCACTGTTCCTTGTAGGAAGGGCAGAATACACCACATATATAAATATATATGGGGGGGGGGGAATGGTAGAAAAACTGTGAAAGTTTTGAAGTGAAAATAAAGTTTCATGAAGAGAAGGCACAGGATTCTGAATGACAGTAAAATTATTTCTCAAGTTGCTTTTTATGTTAAAGAGAGAAAAGAATCCATTATCACAATGAATATACAGCGCTTCCAGGTATTTTTAAAAGAATCATCTCCCATTAGGTTGCTATTATGGAACTTGCCTTCTCCTAGTGGTGATGCTCTTGCCCATGAACAACTCACAGGGCAATCACAGGCCATCGGGAGGAGCCTTCTTCCGCCCCAAGTCGCCACAAAATGGTTATCCTAAAGGGCCAGCCCAGCCATGTTAGACATGCCACTGAAGGGCCCCGAATGACAAAGCAGCAGCCTCCTGCTTTATGAGAGAGCAAGGGGAAATATTATAAATGACACTTGGTTTCCTTTTGCTTTTCTTCCCCTTTTTGCACATTTCCCTGTAAATGTCACACTGGAGAACGGTACAAGTTGACATGCTGAGCAGGGCTTAAAATGGATCATGCCCTAAAGAATGTAAACTGCTAGTTATGACACGCGCTCAAAATGCATAAAATGGCAGCTCCCTTCCTCTCTTTCGATACAAGCTCTAAATATTAAACCGGAGAGTCGTCACACAGCATTTGACTACTAGAAAAGACAGGCATACAGAGAGCTTTTATTATCTTACCCCCTACTACAAAAAACATCCCATTAGGACTGGAATAACCTCCCGATGCACTATCTCCTTGGGCTTTAATGTATGTTTTCATTACCCCCCCCACCTCCGAATGTTAATACTGTGTATAGTTTAATGGCTGGTAAATAATTTAATGTGCAGAGTTTTTGTTTTTTTAAAAAGTTATTCTGTATCAATGTGGAAATGTTCATTCAAATTCAAAACTATTTATTTATTTTGGGCACGATTCACTAGAAAGTCCTTCTGCAAAGAGCCCTATTAAAGTGAACAGAATTGTGCAAAAGTGCCGGGGTTCTTGCATTGCTCCTCTCCCTTGCAAAGGGTCTTTTTGTGGGAGAGTTTAATTGGGGGGCAGGGGTGGGAATCCTGCCCTTTCGCTTCTGCCGTCAGCAGCATTCTAGAGCAGTCGTTCTGTGATACATTTGGTCGTATTGTCACGAGCATCTCTGAGCTCCAGATATATATAATATCCTCGCTGCTCATCCACAGGGCACGATGTACTCTCCATCATTACTGCAATCTGAATCATTGCAAGAGATGAAAAGGGTAACTGCCACTAGAAATCTGCAGAGAGTGAATTAATTAATGTGTTTCATTGTGTAAGAAGGAACTGCCAAAAGTTCCCATTTCATGTCAGTTTCAGAAGCACTGGAAATTAAACTTAAGAGAGGGACAAATAGAGAATTAGTTGAAGTTTCAAATCACACCATGTCAAAAATGGATCAGGATAAAGTGGGCTCTTGTTTCCCAAAAGAGGAGAGCAAAGCGGGAGGCTGGGGAAGCTGCCACAGCCAGCAGCACCAATAATATGTCAAGACTCAGGCTTGCCCCTTGCTCGCTCTGCCTGCCATTTCCCCCTACATGAACCGCCTAGAGCTTCACCTTTCCGCCCCTCGCAACTACTAAGTTCACTTTTCACCATCCCAACCCCTTTACCAAAGCTGCTTCTCTCTAGGGTTGTCATCCAGCCCTTTAAAAAAACAACCAGGATTGTCCCATTTTTGAACAGTGGTGTCCCCTGTCCCGTTTGGGATGCCTTTTGTCCCTGTTATGTACTGAGTTGAATAGGATCCAAACTGCAGCAGTCTGATTGGTCCTAGAACAATGCAGCAGTATGATTGGTTGGCAGGAACCACCCAATCATGCTCCAGATATAAGTGAATCCACAACCTGATTGGCTTACAGTATGAATTACAGAATTAGCCAGTCATGTGCAGCCCATTGTGTAAATAATGTATATAAAGCAGATACTTTGAGGGGACATTCATTCATTCCTTCTCACCACTATGAGCTGAATAAAGAGCATGAAATCACTTTACTACTCTGAGTATATTTCAGTCCCATTTTCAAAGTCATGAAGATAAAATAAAATTGGCATTAAAGTTTCCTCCATTGTGCACTCACAGTAACTTGCCAGTGGAATGTTAGCAGTTGCTACTTGCCCCCATTTTCACCATCAGAAGTGTATGGGGAGGTGAAGGCCGTGAGCCTTCACCAGACTATTTCAGCCTCAGCCTCAGTATATAAACAGCACTGGCCCTGGTGGGAAGAGAAATTGTATGAGTTCAGAGCAACTGGACACTTGTGCCTAGAGTCCAAGGCATAACAGAAGCTACCTCTGGCAAGTGAGGGACTCTCCCAAAAACTATCAGACCTCTGCCTGGATAAGTGAAGCTGCAGAGAACATCCCCAAGTCTTGGCACAGCGAGTGATTTCTAATTAAAGAAGAACAAAGGGCTGGATTCAACTAAATAGTTGTGCTAAGTGCAGTGTTTCTCAAACACTGAGAACTGTGCAAACTGTTTCTCAAGCAGTCTCCAGTTGTTTTTGCACTACAACTCCCATCATTCCTAGCTAGCAAGAACAGGCATGATGGGAATTGTAGTCCAAAAACAGCTGAAGACCCTCATTTAAGAAACGCTGTGCTAGTGAAACTGGGCTGGCCCCAATCCCCTTCCCTACCGCGTACTGCCTGTGTTTCCTCAATCAGCTCTGGGTGGGGGTCAGGGGAACCCCCAAAACAACATGTAGGGGGAGATATCATTTATCAGGAGAGCAGAAATGCTTGCACTGACAAAAGAACCTCCTTAGCGTTACTTTGAATTTCTATATTGCAGTCATTCCATTAGCAGTTCAGCATAATAACTCACACCTCTTTTTTATTCTCACATGAAAGAAAACATCTAGCATGTCTTATATTTTTATTTAAACTTCCATCTGACCCATCCCGTGTTATTTAGGAAAGGTAATAGCTCTCCCCTCTCCCCCCCCCCCAGTGTAGGTGGGCTATTACTGTTGGCTTTTCGCAGTGTAGTAACGCTGCAGAGAGCTTGCTGGGGAGACCTTGCATTAAAAAAAAAAGAGACTCAAAAATAACTCAAACAAGGTTTTAATAAGAAAAACAAAAACTCCTTATACACTAAATATATCTACAAACAAACACGACCCAACCACCAACCCATCCCCCAGGGTAAAAGGCAGAGCTAGGCGCTGCTCCTTATATACTGCACAGCCTAATCAATGCAACTCAGCAGCACCTGCTATGCTTCACAGCTGTGAAGCTGGATCTCATTATTGCTCTGGCCCTTGCTCTGGCCCCTTAAAGGTATACACATTGGGTGAAACAATGATGAACCTTTAGATTTAAAGAAACAGTTCAACAATTACAACATTTGCCCCAACGAGGGGTTCTTATAATGCTTCCAAACTAAGCCTTCCAAAATCTAGATTGCAAGAAATTACTGTATTCTCCCTGTGCAGAATGGGTTCATGGGGAAAAGCTGTCCCATGAGCCCTTGCTGCAAAGAGGAGGAGGAAAGCCTATATAAAGAAGGCTGATTCTCCTGGAGCTCACAGCCATTTTGTCTTAGGACCTGCAGGTGGACTTCTCTTCTATTCCTTGGTATGTTAACCAGCAATTGCAGGGCAGGGTGGGGCAGGACGGTTGATGGCCAATTTTTATTGTTCATCTAGCACTGAAGTGATGATGATGATGGTGATAATAATAATTTATTTCCACCCCACCCATCTGGCTGGGTTTCCCCAGCCACTTTGGGCAGCTTCCAACCAAAAATTAAAACAACAGTCATTAAAAACTTCCTTAAACAGGGCTGCGTTCAGATGCCTTCTAAAAGTCAGATAGTTGTTTATTTCTGTGACATTTGATGGGAGGCTATATGCTATCATTAGTAATATAAACTGAATTAACTGCTGAGTTTATTCCAGTGCTTTCCAAACACATTCAATGCTTCTGGCTGCTTGTGTTGTTGACTTAGAGTTGGCCGTTAAAAAATAAATAAATTGCTTGGTGGTTTGCAAGCCCCCTAGAAGTGTGCATCTCCTGGTCGTCTTGGTTGTAATGACGCTATTGGAGGAGAGCTTGGGCCCCCACAGAAGGTGGATGTGGCGCAGTGGCAACTCACCAAGCCAGAGGTGTCTGTTGGATTGGCACTGGGGGGGGGGTAGTAATCTGCCACCCCCTGGTCAGGTTTAAGATTTCAGAGTTGTTTTGCTTGCGCAGAGTTCAGTTGTCGTAAAGTAGCAATGGCATTTGGTTGGAAGATCTTTGTTGGGGTCTTTTGGGTTGGCTGTGGGGGCAGGTTGGTGGGAGTTGGACTGTGGTAGGTCTGTGGTGGAAATGGCATTGGGCAGGATCAACATAGTATTTGGGGGGGGGGCTAAAGGGAAGATTGACCACTGCGCCCCCAAACTTGGGATATCTGCCTGTTAAGAATCTGCACCCGTGTTGCCCAGTGAGACTTCACTTGCTTGGCTTGCACCCCGGCAAGGTTCAACGCTGGCCGACTCCCATGGAACGAGTTTGGGGCGGATCCATTCCATCAACATGGGCCTTGTGGAATGAGGAACTGATCCTGGGGCCCGATGCCATGCCAACCCTCACTCTGCCTGCTGTCGTCAAAGATTTGGCCTGGTTTTACCCTATCACCATTGTGCAGCCTTTTTATTTTGTTGCTCTCATGGGTCACGTAATGCGCCTGCCTGGGCAAAAAGAGTTCAAGGTGGCATCCAATTAAGCAGTTCCATTAGCAATAGAGCTTCCATTTGTGCAGGAGATAAAGTCCTCTCCGCCTGCCTCTCCCCAACCATGAACTCTCCCCAAATCTGCTCCGGAGGATTGTGGGTTAAACCCAGAACAGGCTCGGGGAAGGTAAAACACAACCATCAGGTAAGGGGAGGAGGCTGAGGTAAAGTTTGTCTATGTGAAGAGAGTCAGGTGTGCAGTTTGTGAAGAGACGGAAGGAGAATTCGGGCAAGCCCTTTTCAAACATCAGAATAATGTGTGAGGAGGCCACAAAGACCCACCAACTATCCCCCAGCCCCAATTCTGTGACCGTGCAAAGTGGCTCTACATGGGTTGACAGTGCCCTCAGAGCCCCTTTCATTTCTTGCCCAATGTTCACACTTTTCTTTTAAGATGAAGGGGATGTTTGTTTATTTGTTTGTTTGTTTGTTTGTTTGTTTGTGTAGCAGGGATTCCTGCTCTCCTTCTCCCCACCCCCCAAGCTGCACTTTAATTGCTTTGGAGGTGGAAGTCTATTTGGGGATGTTGTATCTCAACAATTCCAAGTTTTTCCGTTGCTAAATGGGTATTTTGTGGTGCTCGTGACAGTTTCTTTGATTTCCAAATGTGCCTCTGGACCTGAAAAGTTGCGCTGGGTGGGGAACTGTTCATGTGCTGTGTTGTTATTTTAACTTCCCTATTTTTGGCATTTCTGTACTCTGCTCTGAAATATTACAATGTGATTGGTCAATCTTTTCTGATAAAAAGTAAGATTAAAAATGTACATATATAGGAATCCTCCATGCAAGGTGGATCCTGATGTGACAAAGATCTCTCCTTGTGTGGAGGAGCCTAATGTGGTATTAACTGGCATCTGTCTTAAAAAAAAAATGTTGTGTTTGGTATAATCTTCATCGGTATGCTCAGTATTGGAACAGGGACGAAGGTTAAAGGTTTTGCTCAGTGCTAGGGATGGGTGAAAAATTCAGTTTTGTTTGCCTCTTGATAAGGAACAAGGTAACTTGCACTTCTCGAACCAAACATAGCTATTTTTCTCTGAAATGTGCAGTAGTTCTCCAACCAGAGTGTTCAAAAATGCATATATGAGGAGAAAGTGTGCATTAAAGTGCACTTGTTAGTGAAAATAGCATATATAAACATGCATTATACTAGGGGGGCAAGTGCCAAAACCACCTAAAAATATGTGTTTATTAGGAAAAGTTAACACTAAAATGCTAATGAATTTTCATGAGGATTAGATTTTTTTCTATATTATAATAATCCTCAAATTGCTGTGGAAATGTGGAAAACAGGATTGAAGATTGGAAAAAATGAGAAGCTGAGAGAAATGGAAATTGGCAGGATTGCCCCTTTCTAACTCAGCGCTTTGACAGGCCCCTGAAGAACGATTTAACCTTGCCCTCCACCCACCCCAGTTTATATTGAGCATCGTCTCTTAATTCTGCACTCTCTTTGAACATCCAAATAATTTTACTGCTCCACAAAGGCTGCTCTTGAACAGAGGTGACTTCAGGAGCAAGTCACTTACTTTAATTTCTAAACATCACTGTGCAGAATGTACCACTGTGCTTATCTTCCTGTTCCTGTCCAAAACACATGAGCAGCTGGTATAACCTATCCCCATTTGACCAGTGCCTCCCAGTTTCTTTTCCGCTGCTGGTAAACAACCCCTGGAACATGGTTTGTATCTGGAATGTAAAATTAAACCTTAATTTTGTCTTTCTGTTCCATAGCTGGCAGAATCCTTTAATTAGACACAGAAAGAATGTGCTGGGCATTCTCATTCTCTCCCTCTCCCCCCCCCCCATCACACACACACACACACACACACACACACACACACACACACTCTTACTTTCTTTAACTCTCTAACAATCCCTGTGGAGGCAAGTAGCATTCAGGAAATAGACAGAGAGGAATCTAAGGTAACAAGCAGGTAATGTTAAGAGCAGAGCAAAAGTTCATTGGGGAGAAGGAGCAAAAGCTTTACCCCTTTGGTGAACAAATACTTTCAGACAGGTATTGATCTAAGTTGGAGGAGGAAAAGTGTTCGCCTGCCATCATGAAATAGCGCTTATTAGGGGTGAAAAATGCAAGAACGAGGTTACAAGTGGTGAAGAGAGAAACTAAACATTTGTTTGTGATCAAGAGTTTGGGAGAGGGGGAATGAAAATATTTTTTCCTCGCTAGCAGACCGGATTATAGAAGCGCAGGAGAGCTGCTACGGTTAAGGTGTGCGGTAAAAAGGGGTGCCGGTCGTTATAAGCTTATAAAAATGGCGTATCTGTAAGTCATTCTGCCCACTGCTGATGTAAGCAAGAAACAGGCACAAAGCAACTCGCTAGAGCTTTCCTCAAGGTTGGTATTTAACTAAACAAGTGGACCAATTTCCACATGTGCAAAGGGGCTTTCCCCTCCCCTCATTACCCCATGTGCCCCCTACATCATCCCCAAATCTGCTCCAGAGCGCTGAGGGTCAACAGATTTGGGGCATCAACCTTACCTTGCCGATTCTCAGCTTTGTAAAACTTGATCCCACATGAAATATCCTTAATTCTGATCTTTAAACTAGAATTGAATCCATTCTAGATTTTTGGTACCCGCTAAGGACATTCTTGTTATGCCTACCCAGATGCTTAGAAACGCTGATGTGAATTATAATCTGTTTTAGTATTTTAACTTCCTGTACATTTTAATCTATTTTACATATTTCCTGATTCTTTCTTTTTGTAAATCGCTTTGCGTTTTTTTTTTTTTTTTAAGAATCAAGGGGTGTATAAATTTTATGAAATAAATAGTAAATAAATCCATGCATCCAAACATAGGAACATTTTAAAATATGTAATATTTTTTTCTTTAAATACTAAGAAATACACTGTGGGGAACATATGTCAAGCAGCCATGACTAATCACAGCTCCGTGGCTTGTCTGCACTGTTTTGGTTTCCACATTGCATGTTCTTCATTGGAAACCTCAGGCATGTTTGGCATCTGGAATCGCCAAACATGAATTGTTCCAAAAAATGGCTTGAAGACCTGTTCGAGTGAAATGCTGGTGCAGGAGGAAGTCACAAGAGACAGCCAAAAGCTGCCCCCTCCATCACTTTTCCTTGCTCATGTCCTCAAGACACACAGGCCAGACATGTTATCAGATGCAGCCTTGGAGAAAAGTGTCTAGCTGTTTAGCTACATCATACAAAACGCACAGCTGTTTGGTGAAACTGTTTGGAAACTGCAGCTTGTCTAACAGTCTTGGGACAAGGGTCGCTTCATTCATTACCGTCAAAGACTACACATTTTTTTTTTAAGAATAGCAAACACCCAATTCTGGTGTGAATCAGGTGCATGTTCTTTTTTTCACTGCACCAAAACATAAACCTCTCCTGGGGAGGTTGCAAAGTGCTTCCACAGTATATATGCATCTACACCACTGCTTCACCCACCCACCCCGCAGCATAGTGTAGAAATGAGGATGTGAGGATTTTCAACTTGTTCATATCTCTCCCTTGTGACTTGGGAACTGCCTCACTCTCAACATATCTGCACACTGCAAATTTTTCCTTCTGCTGCCACTATGGCGCCACATCCATATTGGTTCCTCACAAAACAAATATAGATACGAGGCAACACTCACCCTTCTCCCTCCACAAAGTTCCATCCACAAAAAGGTGCCTCAGACCAAGAGTATCCCAGAGCATGTGCAGAGTGCAACAAGGGAAAGTGAGTAGAGAAGGGGACTTTGGGCTGAGCTCCCATGATGCATGGCTCCCAACCATCCACTGGTTAGTGTAGCTGTCTCAGGCAGGAAAGTTTTCATGTTTAATGAAGGATTTTTGGATTTTAAGCACCCAAGGATTTAAGCATTCAAGGATTCTGTTGTGCATAGCGTTCTAGTAGCTTTATACGTACTATTTCCTCCTAAAGAGACAGCTGGTCAATAAAAAAATCAGACCATTGGTTTGAAGGCAAGTACCTGGAATTTCAGCTAGTCGAAAACGCAGCAGCGAGATGACTAGCTGGGGTTATGTTTAGAGCTCATAGAGGCCCTGTTTTAAAGCAGCTACCGTATTGGCCCGAATATAAGCCACACCCGAATATAAGCTTCACCTTCAAAATTCAAGGGGGGAAAAGGAAAAAAAGACAATATATAAGCCGCTCCCTTAAAATTCTGAAGGCAATCGCACCCATTCCGTTTTACCATAAAAGTAAATTTTTGTAAGGTCGAGAATTTAAGCCACACTTTAACTTTTCATGGTAGGAATTTGGGGAAAAAAGTGCGGCTTATATTCAGGCCAATACGGTATGTTGATTTTCAGTTTTGGGGCCCAATTCAAGATGCTCACATTAGTTTTCTGAAACCCCTGTATGACTTAGGCTCAAAGTATCTTGAAGACCACCTCCCTCCCTACAGACACCCTTGGGTGCCAAGATCAGCAGAGAGGGCTGCTCTTGATTGTTCCACAACTCTCAGAACTTCAGAAGGTGACAACTCGGGAGAGGGCATCCTCTGTGGCAGCCTCTTAAGTTGTGGAATTTCCACCTCAGAGAGGCTCTTCTGCCATATTCATTGTGCAACTTGCATTATATTCTGAAGACACACCTCTTTATGTTGGGCTTTGACACCTGAGATATTTGGACCCACCCTTTTCTTGTCCCAAACTGTCATACCCTCCAACATTTCTCTGCTGAAAATTGTTGTTGTTTAGTCGTTTAGCCTTGTCCGACTCTTCGTAACCCCATGGACCAGAGCACGCCAGGCACTTCTGTCTTCCACTGCCTCCCGCAGTTTGGTCAAACTCATGCTGGTAGCTTCGAGAACACTGTCCAACCATCTCGTCCTCTGTCCTCCCCTTCTCCTTGTGCCCTCCATCTTTCCCAACATCAGGGTCTTTTCCAGGGAGTCTTCTCTTCTCATGAGGTGGCCAAAGTATTGGAGCCTCAGCTTCACGATCTGTCCTTCCAGTGAGCACTCTGGGCTGATTTCCTTAAGAATGGATAGGTTTGATCTTCTTGCAGTCCATGGGACTCTCAGAAGTCTCCTCCAGCACCATAATTCAAAAGCATCAATTCTTCGGCGATCGGCCTTCTTTATGGTCCAGCTCTCACTTCCATACATCACTACTGGGAAAACCATAGCTTTTACTAAACGGACCATTGTTGGCAAGGTGATGTCTCTGCTTTTTAAGATGCTGTCTAGGTTTTTCATTGCTTTTCTCCCAAGAAGCAGGCGTCTTTTAATTTCATGGCTGCTGTCACAAATAGGGACATCCTATTCCATACCAATAATAATTTTACTATTTATACCCCATCCATCTGACTGGGTTCCCCAAGCCACTCTGGGTGGCTTCCAACATATATTAAAAAATGTAAAAAATTTAAAAACTTCCCTCTACAGGGCTGCCTTCAGATGTCTCGGGGATTTGGATAACTCCATACAATGTCAGCATTTCTCCAATGAAAATAGGGACGTCCTAAGGAAAAGTGGGACATTCCGGGATCAAATCAGAAACTGGGACTGCTTCTGTAAATCCGGGACTGTCCCTGGAAAATAGGGATACTTGGAAGTTCTCCTGTTTTTCATTTTGTAGTATTAAACTGCTGTGATCCTATGTGGGCCCTTATGGTGAAGAGTAGATAATAAATCAAATTACTGTGCTAACAATGGCAACAAATTTTCTGAAGGAAGAGCACAAAACATGGCATTTGGACAACTGTTTTTTGTTCCTGGGGCTGACTAGTTCCCACTAACCTTTACCTGGGAATTGACTGCTTCTGGTCAAGCCTCCCCCTTTTTTCTGCAGTTTTGGAGCTGCTGGGAGTAGCTGCCTGTGAAGTTGGGAACCAGCTTGCTTACGTACCAGAAAATGTGCACAATATTTTGTCATTTTCCCCCAGCTGTTTTATCCTTCCTCACCTGTTGAGAGGAATGTGATTAGGCAATAAGCATTAAATTTACCAGCCGAGCTGCAGAAAAGAACACAGGGATGAGGAACAGTGTTTGCGGCGTGATAAGCTAATGAAACGCAGGGGAGAGCCACAGAGATGCGCAGTGAGGCCCAAACCATTAAGGTACAGAGCAGTCTGCCTAACTCTTAACTGAGTAGGTAGAGGATGAGAGGTAACTTTTTCTGGATCGTATCTTGAAAAAGAGAGAAAAGGGAAGGACTCTGACTTCCTGAGCTGAAGTTAAGCAAACTTTTGATGGAAGAACGATATGCTTGTACCTTCAGGGTTCGGGAATTCTTGCTTTGCAAATATTTTTGCAATGATCGCATTTGCAGTGACGGTTTGAGTTTGTGCTTATTTTTCCTTCTGACCAGTGACTCGTTGTGGTTGTAGTTTCAGACTTAACTGTTGCCTTGTCCATGTCTTAACATGAATCTGGTGTATTAAAGCCTAGATGCCTTTTGTGGCATTTTGAGTTCTTTTCCCTGCTCCCCGAAATGCCCACACAAAGTCTTAGCTGCAAATGAGTTCCTTTGCTGTTGGTTGACACTTTCTGCTTCTCCCGAGGCTGCTGCTGGGAGTCGCAGGGAAAGTTTGAAGTATAAGGACAGGCATAGGCAAACTTGGCCCTCCAGATGTTTGGGACTACAACTCCCATCATCCTTGACCACTGGTCCTGTTAGCTAGGGATGATGGGAGTTGTAGTCCCAAAACATCTGGAGGGTCAAGTTTGCCTATGTCTGTGTAAGGAGGTCAAAGGGAGAATGAATCTGGGAAAATGAAAGTGCTTTTCTTCAGCTTTATGTACACACGCAGCCTAAGGAATTGGTAAATACAGTTGAACCTTGGTTCTCAAACAGAATCCGTTATAGAAGTCCGTTCAATTTCTTTAAAAGTTCAAAAACCCAGGTGCCACTTTGATTGGCTGCAGGAGCTTCATGCACTAATCGGAAGCTGTGTAAGCTGCATTCATTGGACATCAGGTTCCAAAGAACGTTTGCAAACCGGAACACTCACTTTTGGGTTTGTGGCTTTTGGGAACCAAAACATTCAAGTCGCAACAACCAAGGTATGAATGTATCAGGGGGAAAATTGAAAAGGGCCTTCTTCGATTGTGTTGTGAATAGGGATGGGTTTCAGTTTGCATTTAATGGTGAACTTATATAATTTGCAATTTATGGAACTGTGTGTGAACTAAAATGTTGCCATCATTTGAAAGTCACATTTCTCTGAATGCAGTTCCAAATGCTCCAAACACATTTTTCCAGCCCAAGTAACATGTATGAAGATAAATGTACTGAGGTAAAGCAGAGGTTAGATGGCCATCTCCCATGGATGCTTTAGCTGATATTCCTGAATTGCAGGGGGTTGGACAAGATGATCCTCGAGGGGGAAGGGGCCCAGGAAGAGAACTGAGCTGAGTGTAGAAGGGTCTGCAAGCAAGCAGCTTGTAGAGATGCAAGGGTGTCTCTCTGGAAAGCTGAGTTGGGCAGTGGATTTTGCTTTCTGGAGTAGGTAAGCTTGTTTGCTTCCTCCTTTGCTCAACCTGCATATCTGTAAACAAATCTCATATATTCCAAAGTGCCATACGCCTCCTGCGACCTCCTTTAAAATGAAACCAATCCTGGAAAGCGCTGAGCCCCCAGAACTTCTCGCCACTTAGGAAAGGTGCCATAGCAATCTAACACTAAGAAGGTGGGTGCTCACACTTCTGTAATTGACCCCACATTTGCTCAGATACATACAACATACTTAAGGCTGGAGTTTCATCTTGATAACCTCCAGGGGCTTTATAACAACCCCTCTGGAAATCATAGAGTTGCAGAGTTGCAGGGCAAGCCCTTGCAATGTAGAAATCTCGACTAAAGAATCCATGACAGATGGCCAGGCAACCTCTGCTTAAAAACCTCCAAGGAAGAAGAGTCCACAACCTCCCAAAGGAGACCGTTCCACTGTTGACCAGCTCTTGTTGACCAGAATGCTCTTCGGAATCTCCCTTCTTGTAACTTGAAGCCGTTGAATCGAGTCCTACCCTTTCAGAGCAAGAAAACAAGCTTGTTCCCTCTTCCATGTGACAGCCCTTCAGCCCTTTGAAGATGACTATCCTATCTCCTCTCAGTCTCCTCTTTTCCAGGCTAAACATACCCAGCTCCTTCAAGCGCTCCCCTTAAGGCTTCGTTTCCAGACCCTTGGATCATATTGGTTGTCAACTTCCTTCTTAAGTGGTTTGTGGTGCCCAGAATTGGACATAGTATTCCAGGGCTTGAACTAGACCCATCAAAAAAGCATTTCAGGAAAACGCATTGTAAACTTCAAAGTGGGAAATTACGTTGGGAAAAGATGGAACCCTACAGAGCCATCTGGTGTCACAGTGTTACAGCGCATGTAAAACACTTTTTTCTTTACTAATGTAGCTGAGTCCCAGGTGTGATCTGACCAAGGCAGAATAGCGTGGTACTGCTACTTTCCCTGATTTGGACACTATACTTCAGTTGATGCAGCCTAGAATAACATTAGATCCCACCCCCCGCTGCGTCACACTGTTGACACATGTTAAGCTTGTGGTCTGCTAAGACCCCTAGATCCTCCTTTTCAAATGTACTGCTGGTAAGCCAGGTGTCCCCCGTCTTATATTTGTGCATCTGGTTCCTCGTGCCAAGGTGCATGAAAAGCATATGCTCCTCTCCAGAGCTGGACTGCTCTCCTGAGTTTTCAGGCAGGTCTGTTTATCTGTATGCTGCTTAGCTCCTGCTCTTTTGGCTGTCAGACGGCCTTGAGGCCACTTTCCTCCATGTTCCCACACCTGGAGGGTCCACTCGTGGCTTTCGAACATTAAAAGCAACGCTGGCCTTTTTCCCATTTCCTTGTGGCTCCGGTGCTGAGTTTGCTTCTTGCAAGCAGTGCTATGCCAAGAGACATGTAATGAGCTGTATAACTTTAATTCAACAAATTGAATACATAACTTGATGAAAGGCAGGTATTTTAATTTAATCTTTGCCAGGCTGAGCTCTTTATTTTACTCTGCTCTCCTGCTGGCATCTCTGTTTGCCTTGCATTCAATCCTTCAGAGCTGACTCAAGGGCAGGATGCCCCAGGAACAGCAGGATGTCACCTTTTATAATGAATGAAACCCTTGAAAGGGTGACCTGGAAATGCTTTTGTTTTGCTGAGTTTCAGAATGGTAGCCACTTCACATTTGTATCCGTTAGACACATTGTAATTCCCCGAACAATAGAGCTGGGAGTTAAAACAGTGGAAGAGGTGGGTGGGGGAACCAAATTGCAATAAATCATGCTTTTATAAATCTGAGAAGAGAACCGCACTCATGAATAAGTCCATCTGCTATCCATCTGCTTAAAGGTGAGGCTCGCCCATAGCCTTAGCATCAAAGGCAGAGGTGGAGGGCATGCAGTCCTTCAGATGGCAATGAACTCCACTTCCCATCATCCCCAGCCAGCATGTCCAGTGATCGAAGTTGACGGAAGTTAGAGGTACCACAATCTGGAGGGTCATGATGCTTCAGCTAACTGGTACATGCACCAAGGCATGGTAATGAACTTCAGGCTTGCATAGCCTTCCCCACCAAACACTTGGAAACTTGAATATGAACCAGGGTTTACGCCTGTAAATATCCTGTTCATGCAGCACGTCCATCACATGAAATAGGTGTGTGTATGTGAATGAGCTGGATTGGAATGCCCTGGATAGCTGAGTTGGTTAGAGTGTGGTGCTGATAACCCCAAGATTGCAGGTTCAATTCCCGTAACGGACAGCTGCATATTCCTGCATTGCAGCCAGTTGGACTTAGGTGATCCTCAGGGTCCCTTCCAACTCTATGATTCCGTGATCCCAGCTCCTATTAAAATGTCCACATCTCCAAAGGATGGATGAGCCCAAAGCTTTTTCCTCCTCCTGCCGTGGAAGCAACTTTCTTACTTAGGTTAACTAGTGGTTTTTGGAGAGGTTCACATCATGACATTTCGAGGCAATGCGATCTGGTTTGTCTTGCTGTTTGCCTGCAATCTGTACGTCATTTCATCCCTGTCAAGGTCCACAGGGAGGAAATAGTGTCCTATGTCACCTTGGTCATAGACGAGATCCCATGAAATCATCCAGAATATTGTAATGCTGCATCATACTTAGAAAGGAACATTAGGTGGGGAACAGTCTGTAACCTAGGCAATGAGAGATGTTATGGTCAGCAGGGAGAGGGAGGTTTCGGAGAGTGTGTGTCTGTCTACATCACTTGTGTGAGAAGTTCCCTTAATGAAAGCTGGCTGCTGGCATGCCATCAGAACAAACTCTGAGGTGAAAGTAAAACCTGGGATCTGAACTCTGGCTGAGGCACATAAATGAAACGGAGGCTCAAACTGTGCATTAAGTGGAGTGACATTATTCTTTCCTCTGCGTTTTCAAACTCAAAGCAGCCTGGGCAGGCTCCAGGCAGTAAAAGTGGGCAAGCAGGCATAGCCCTTTCCCATCAGGCTCTTTTCCATGTCAAAATTGTACTCACTAAGCTGCCTTTTCGTTCATAAATTAGCATGAGGGTGGTGGGTGTAATGGTTCTAGGGGTTGCTCGTGCGTAAGCTTGTCCCACCCTCTGGTTGGGTTACCTTAGTGAACCTTTCCTGTCCGGGCAGCCACTCGCCCGTGGCTGTCTCAATCGCTGGCAGAATCTGTCAGTGGGCGTTTCTTAAACTTCTTCCAGCAAAGAAGCTCTTTGACGCCAAGTCTTCGCCTACTCTCCCTGCGCGGAAGCCTTCTGCGCAAGGAGGGCATAGGCAGCGGAGGACCCTTCCTCTCCCCGCTGGTCCCCGGCAAGGAGTCATGGGACCGCCTCGCCGATTCCCCCATCTGCCCCCCTTCTCCAATGGAGCTACGTTGATTCTCTTCCCCAGAAGACGGGCTGCCTCTCCCAATCCCGGGACGCTCTCTGGGAACCCTTTGGAGCTTGCGCTCTCCCTCGGACACTGATGGCAGTTCCCTGACAGTGGGATATGAGGAATACACATCTTCCTTTCTCTAAAGATGAAGTAATAGCTTGGGGGAGGGTATTTTTAAATGAAAAAGGACCTAGGGGAGGTTTAACAGCAAGCATCCCTAACCCTTTGGTTTTTTTGTTATTGATCATATTCTCAATTTCTGTGCTGGATACTGTTATGAATGGATTTGACCCTAAAGGACAGCCTACAATATTTTAAATAAATTTAATAAATATGGCCAGCAGACTACTAATCCACATAACAACACCATATGCGTATATCTACTCAGAAGCAAGTCCCATTGAGTTCATAAATAAATAAATGGGCATAGGATTAAGAATCATAATGTGCCGTTTTGAGCCTAACTGTTTGTGTGCATTAAGCTTCAACAGGTTGGCAGCTTGAGGATGACTAATGATGTTGTCTTTAAAGATGGGACGCAGTTGGTGTTGTGGTCTAAACCACTGAGCCTCTAGGGCTTACTAATCAGAAGGTTGGCAGTTCAAATCCCCATGATGGAGTCAACTCCTATTGCTTTGTCCCAGCTTCTGCCAACCTAGCAGTTCAAAAGCACACCAGCGCAAGTAGATAAATAGATACTGCTGTGGCGGGAAGGTAAATGGCATTTCTGTGTGCTCTGGCTCACATCATGGTGTCCCGTTGCGCCAGAAGCATGTTTTTACATGAGTACAATGTGTCCTTTTATTTAAAATGCATTTCTGGGTTACTTGTGGAGCATAGGAATTTGTTCATATTTCCCCCCAAAAAATATAGTCCAGCCCACCACATGGTCTGAGGGACGATGAACTGCCCCACGGCTGGAAAAGGTTGCTGATCCCTGTGTTTATAGCGATGTGGCTGAAAGCTGAAAATAGGCAGGTTTGAATCTACGGTACAGTCATACCTTGGGTTAAATATGCTTCAGGTTGAACATTTTCAGGCTGTGTTCCACGGCAACCCGGAAGTAATGGAATGTGTTACTTCCGGGTTTCGCCGCATGTGCAGACGCTCAAAATGACGTCATGCGCAGAAGCGGCGAATCACGACACGCGCAGACGCGGGGTGCGTTCTGCTCAGGATGCGAATGGGGCTCCGGAACGGATCCCATTTGCATCCAGAGGTACCACTGTACTAGCCTTGTAAAATACATGTGGCTTGCATACAACATAGCACTAAGTAACTGTCCTGCACTTCCCTCAAAATCTGTCCTCAGGAGCAATCTGGAGCAGAGTTGGGGAGGACATTGGGCGCATGCAGGCTGAGAAGAAGTGAGAAAGTCCCATTTCACAAGTGGAAATCCTTGAGTTGAGAGGATGTATACTTAGCACTATGCTGGATTCAAGCCTGATACTGAGTACCAAGCTCAGTTCTCCGTTCTGTGTCTTAACAAATTTGAATAGTCTTGTCATTCAGACAGCCTTCTTGCTGGCATGTTGCTGGCAGGTATTTTACCGCCGCACACAGCACCACAAAATCCACACAAGAATTTCACCACAAGAGGTTTAGAGAAGGGCTGCAGCTTAGTGGTACAGCTTCTGTTTGGCATGGGAAGGTCCCAGATTCAATCCTGAAGAGTCACAGCGTGCATACAGCAGTGGTCTGGGCTCCGAAGGCAACTTCCAGTGTGGCTACTTTCTCATGTTTTGTACCCTCACAAACTCCTCCCTCCCAGATCTCTTTAGATAACAAAATATTGAATCTAGCATCTCATCCGTTCTGTCTGCTCTATTGATTTTCTTCTTGAGGCATGCAGCCCAGTGGCACCTCAAGATCAAACCGTGCCATATTAATGGTCTCAATACTGCTGCAGGTAGTCTGAAAGAAGAGATACAACTCATCATTGAGGCACTGGAACCTAGCCGATGTTTCCTAATCTCTTCCTTTATTTTTTAAAAAAAGTGTTTTAAAAGGTAATGGGATAAGAGATTTACTTAACAGAAGTGAATGCCTTCAGGTTAAAGTTGTTTGTTAAGAAGACTCAATGCAATTTATTATAGTTTAGCTTGCTTAAAAAAAATAAAATCCAGTTATTCAACTATCAGTACTGTCTTGGTAAATGGATAGCACAGAGGGGAGAATCCTGAATGAGCTCAATAACCTTTTCTTGAACATTTACCATCAAATGAAGCTTTTAAAAACGAACATAAAAGTAGCATGATTCGAAATTGAAGGATGCGTTAATAAAAACTCTTGACTCTAGAGTTAGTAGAAATAAATGAAAGAAAAGCCTCAACTTCTACAATTCAAGGAGCTCATCTGAAATGTTGGCTGTACAACAGCACCTAAACCCCGCCTCCTCTATTTCTTATTTTAGAAAATAATTATCAGTGTGTCCGTCTGTTAAGGTTAACAAACAAAGCTATGTTAGTTCCAAAACTAGCACAGGAAAAGAAAGCGGGAGAAGATGAGTACAGAAGACACAGCTGGGAAAACAGCAGATAAACTCTTACAGGCAAGAATCTAGATCGCGGGAAAGAACAGAAAATTACCATTGCAAGGAGTTTAGTGACATTAACAATAAAGCTCAAATCTGCATTCCAGGTTTGATCCAATATTATTAAAATGCTCTTCAAGGGCAATGAATGTTGGAGCTTTCTCCTTTCAAGAATAAATTTTCTTGAGATACTCTTTCTAGAAAGATGCTTTCTTGAAGGACACAAACTCTGGGATTCAGGGCCTTTGAAATACGCTTGGCTTTGGGGGATCTTTCCCCCTGCAGAATAAATCCTAATTCAATACCAATTTGTAAGGCGCCTCCTTTGCTTGTGCTTCTCCATCATAGGACCACTTCTAAAGTTAAAAGGTAAAGGATCCCTCGACGGTTAAGGCGACTATGGGGTTGTAGCGTTCATCTCACTTTCAGGCCGGGGAAGCCGGCGTTTGTCCACAGACAGCTTTCCGGGTCATGTTGCCAGCAGGACTAAACTGCTTCTGGCGCAACGGAACACCGTGACGGAATACAGAGTGCATGGAAATGCCGTTTACCTTCCCACCACAGCAGTACCCATTTATCTACTTGCACTGGTGTGTTTTCGAACTGCTAGGTTGGCAGGAGCTGAGACAGAGCAACGGGAGCTCACCCCGTAGTGCGGATTTGAACCACCGACCTGATCGGCAAGCTCAAGAGGCTCGGTGGTTTAGACCACAGCTCCACCTGTGTCCCTAAGGACCACTTCTACTCCCAACAGCTGACAACTCATGAATGGTTATGCTGGTGGCTCACTGCTTCAGGGCGCAAGTGTATGACAGGCACCAGACATCTGAATGGTACTGCATGCCAGCGGTGAAATATTTTATAGGGGAACAGTTAGGACCTGAGGTGCCAGCTTGTGAGGGTGATGGGGGGGGACGTCACGTGTGTGAGGTTGTGACTTCCCAACATTGCACACGTGAGCATCGTACCTCTTTCTCTAAAGCTGGGCAGAAGCTTCCTAGACTTTGGGAAGAAAGTGCAGGCTTTTAATACTCTAATTTACTAGGAACATTTAGGGGGCTAGCCTAGTCCCCCTAGTCCACTGATCACACACCACTGCTGCATGCAGATGTATTTCTGGTGTCTGGGACGTGGTCACCACAATCCCTTAACTATTTAGGTCCAGATGTTTGCAGCGGAACTTCCGTGTCAAGTCTGCTTGGGATCGCAACTTACTGTAGCAAATGGAACCTGACATTCCCACGGCTGTGTGTAGTGACACAGTCTTGCCATAACCCACATGCGATGGAAGCAGGTGCTAATTAAAATTGCAAGCTAGAGGGAGCATGAATTAAGGAGACAAAGAGCACAGAAGCCAGAACAGAATAATCTGTGAGCAAGTCGGCCTTGATTTTCTAATTCACAATCGCCCCAGAAATTGTTAGATGAAATGTACTTAAATACAGCATCTATCACTCCATAGAACAATCACCAGGACAGCATGTAATTAGAGCCCTCTTTAACTATAAGCAGCATGGGGCATTTTCTCATCTCCAGGCACTTGTCCCTGAAGTGATGGCGAAATCCCAGGCAATAGTGTGGTCTGAAAGATATGCTTCCTTCTTTACTCCTCCTTATACACACACACGCACACACACACACACACACACACACACACACCTGACACACTGACACAGAGACACCATTTCATAATTTTGAATTTTAATGAGACTCAGTCATTATGGCGCAGTTCTTCAGCCACACTGGGTGCATGAATCATGTATTGAAAAAAGACGAGGCAAACACTCAGCATTCCGTGTATTGTGAGATTCTACCAAAAAGCACATTTTCACAATGTTCAACTTCCAAAACATTTCACTCTTCGTTTACCCCCCTCCCAAAGCAAGTTTCTAGCCCTCTTGGTGATTGCATAAATATTCTTGACACAGTGTGGTTAATGCGTGGTGAAAAATTGCTGCTAAAAAGAAAATATTCCCTAGTTAGGGGATGGGACTTTGTATAGCATATTAGCATTTCTAATAAGTACAGTGGAACTTTGGAAGCCGGACACCTTTGAACTCAAATGTTTCATCTCCTGAACGATCGAAAACTGGAAGTGATTGTTCCGGTTTTTGAATGATTTTCTGAAGCCGAAGGTCCGACGCGGCTTCCAATTGGCTGCAGGATGCTCTTGCAGTAGAAGCAGAATGAATTAGGTATAGAAGAGCGTATGCAAAACAAAATATGAGAAATAAGAAGCTAGATCACACCAACAGGGTTTTGTTCCCACAATGGCTGAGCAGTTGCTTATGGGAAGCTGACAAGGACAGAACACCTTAGCAATCGCCTGCATATTCTCCCTAGTAACTACTATTCAGAATAATCGTACCCACCAACAAAGGTACTGGAGGCTATATCCATCGTGACTATAAGACCACCTTATCCACCATTAATTTTGGGCTAAAATATTAATATTATCACTCTTTCCGCCCAGACACTTGTTCAGTTTGACGGCCCCTTTCTGCATCTTTTCCAGTTCCACAGTATCTCTTCTGAGATGCAGCCACCAGAACTTCACACGGTTTGTGTAAATGCGCTTATGAATTAATTGTTGTTGTATTTTGGGGGGGGGGTACGCTGGTGCCACCTGTGTGTTAATTGCAGGTGTGAATAGCATAGGCAGAAGGCTGCCTCTTTGAAAACCATTTTTAAATGCTTGTGCAAGCACACACAGGCAAACACAGCTAAGGTTGGTTCTGTTTCATTGCTTCCAACTCCTGTCAGTGATGCATAGAATCGCAGCCTATTTTATGGTGCTCGGAGTCAGTAGCCTTGAGGAACAAAGTTTGTGTGAGGGGGGAATGGGTGTTATTTTGTCTCAGAACATCGAAAAAGCCTTACTAAGGAAAATGAGGCATGGCGCATTGCTAAGGAAAATGGGGGTGAGAGGGGCAATTAGAACACCCCTCACCAATGGTAGAATTAATGTCATACATCGAAAGCACCATGATACCACTTGAAACCAGCAGAGATTGGATCGCCACTTTTCAAGGATGCTGTAGTAGTGGCATTGCTGCATCAGCAGGGTCTAGAGTCCTCTGACATTCCTTCCAATGTTGTGGGCCCTTAAGCACTGTACATTTAAAGCAGCAGCATACCACTTTAAATAGGAATGGCTTCTCCCAAATAATCAAAATTGTTGAGGGTGCTATGAGTTGCTAAAAGACCACCGTTCCCCTCTCAGAACTCACAGTGCCCAAAGTGGTTCAGCCATCAATGCCCCTTCCCAGAGAACTCTGGTAATTGTACTCTGCGGTGGGAATAGGATTCTTCTAAGGCTTCCCAGCATCCTTAACAAACTACAGCTCCCCAAATCGTTTGGAGAAATCATGGCTGTTTCTTTAGATATATGGTGCGAATGTGGATAATCTCAGTCTGCACTCAGCCAGACCACCCATGCCTGTCTTTTTGCTTACATTCAGCCCAAGGGGTGCCCCTTCCACCTCCCCAGTCTGTTTTGTCCTTGTAGAGGGAGGCAGATGGAGTTAAATCAGTTGGTTCCCCCATTATGGGCTTCTGGCTCTGCTGATCATTGGCTCTGGGCTTTGCCTGTTGGCCTCCCTGCCTTCCACCCTACCAGTCCCAATGGGGACAAACCACCACTACTGCTTGTGTTGTTTGGGGTGCCCATACTGCTGCCTACCATTCTCACAGCATTTACTAGAATGGGTCAGAAATATGCTTCTGCCTCCTGGGCAACTGCTTTCTCCAGTTTGCATCAGGGTGTAAAAGTGCAATAATCTTCCGCCAAGTCGAGGTTATAAACAGATGTTACCTCCACTGTGCAGGTGGGGAATGAAGTGTTCGACTCCATTAAGAAAGCTTACAGCTAGGACTGTCTGTAGAATTCCTGCAAGACGTGTCTTGTAAAGTTTCATTCAAAAATCGCTAATGACCGATTGCCACACAAGGTGCAGGCTTTTAACACTATGAAAATAGAAATGGATGAGGAATGCTATTCCAAATAAATGGCAAGCAATCTTGCATGGCACACTGAAAGCAATCTGTGTGTCACTAATGTAGCCACTAAAGCCGCATTAAAAGGCAATTTTTTAAGCAAACAAAGACATCTTTCTCAGGGTTTCCATGAGGTCAAGGTCAGATCTTTCTGTTTCTCCAAAGCAGGTAGAATTATGCCTGTAGTAAAACGAATACTTTTGCACAGCGGGCTTTTGGACAGGCTTTTGGTAGACAGAAAAATACCTGGTTCAATAGCTGGAGTTACCAGTTTAAGGACCAGGTAGCGGGTGAGAGAGGCAAACCATACCTACAACCTTTCCCAAGCTGGTGCCCTCCTGATTTATCTGATAACGTCCATCATTGCTGACCACTGACCATGCAGGGGTGGATGGGCGTTGGGAATCCAGGAAATCTGGAGGACACAAAGTTGGAGAAGGCTGCCCTAGATAGCTGATGCCAGTCAGAGTAGATAATATCAAGTTAGATGGAGAAATATTCTGTCTTGGTCTATGGCAGCTCCTCTGTTCTTGCCTGTTTATTAAAATATTAATGTGCCATCTTTTAGGAGTAAACTTCCTTACGGTGTCTTCCAATTAAAGACCTGAATATTAATCACAGGTAAAATAACAAAACCAGCAGCTAATGAGATGAGCAGCCAATCCAGAGTTACTGCAGTTTAACAGAAGCCAATAGCAGCAGAAACCCAATCAACAAAAACCTCCTTCAAGCAATTAAGCCAAGGAGAAAAAGTAGATGTTCAGATCTTTCAATATTAGCCCATTGTTCCATAGGGATAGTGGCCTGTCCATAATGCTTGCTAGGGTCAGTGTTTGAAAAGAAGCAGAGATGTAATACAGTCAAAAGGGATGTTGGCATACTTTGGCATGAATAAAATACCTTTAAAAATAAAACATTTGAAAGTTCTATGACACACTATAGCATAAAAGAACCTTACAATTCATAGCTCATTTAATCTTGAGGTAGGGAAAGGTGAAGTGCCACGCAATATTTTGTCTTTGTACAGAACAGCCTTCTATATCCATGGCCAGCCTGCACTGAAGAGAAAGGGCCCATTACTGGCTTGGCAAAGCCTGGGCAGTGGAAATTACTGGGGGAGCACTGAGTTGCGTTTGCTGCCTGCCGCCTTGTGTGGCTGCAAGCAAGAGGCAGAAACAAAGCCTGTGAAATACTGTTCCCCAACCAAGCAATGGCAGGGTGAGGCTGGCAAGGAGCTCAGAGAGGACACAAGCTGTAGTCAGATGGAAGTTTATTCCATTTTCACAATGCTTCCCTAACTGTTAATTTTCATGTTGTATTTGAGCCTTCACACACAGTGAAAGGCATTTTGGGAACTGTTGTGGAATATATCGCAAGCGTAGCACTCATTTTCATACAATTTGCAAACACTCCCCCCCCCCGAAGCAAGTAACACGGAAGTGAGCACATCATCTGAAAGCTCAAATATAAGGGAAAAGTTATGAAAAGGAAATAAACTGCCATGTGACTCCAGCTACAGTGTGGTTCATTTCCACCCTTCCGATTCTTGAGATGACAACCAGCTATAATCTTCATGCCTCCATGCTGCATTTATTGTTTGTTTTTATGCAATGTTGCTACATAACTTACTCTTCCTTGTCTTCCCCCTAAGTTAAATGAGCCTGGTTAAGATTCCCCCAATTTGAGATATACTGTGGCTATTAAGACTTTTGCCTTCAGAATAAGGTTCCAATCCATGGATGCTTTTTTCTTTTCTTTAAAAGGTGACAAATACGTTTCATAGATTACAAACAAGGTCTCGAACTAATGTCAAAGTCATTAGCAAGGAGTAGCCGGATGTCCTCGTCCTTTAACTACAATGATTCCTTGTGGATGCATACTCCCTCTTTGTTGCAGCGCTCTTGTAAGCGTTGAATGCTAGGTTTTTAAAAACCACACACCCCCACACACCAAGCAACGCAATATATCATTTCCTTACCATTTTCTGAGCGTTTTGTTTAGTTCTGAATTTCCTTGTAACGCCGGAGTACTCATCCCAGCCCCATGGCAATAAATAAATTCTGCAAAAACTATAGCAGAGCTATTTTCTCGCACTATTTATCCATGGTGGTTTGTGTAATTAAAAAACAATAACAATAAGAATGTTATATTATTTTAAGCACATCAGACTAACTGCAGATTTCTTTATAACAAAGGCGGCAAAAAGAGAGAAACTATTCAGTTAGTTAGCATCCTAAACAATCAATGAATAATAGAGCATTAAATAAGTGATCACCAAACGAACGCAACTCTTATGAATTAAATATGCCTGTAAATTCTGTTTGGTCTTATCTGTTTCCACCTGTCTTTTCCACTCTTCCTTTTCTGTCCTTTTTTGTTCATCTAGCTTCTAGCACGGATGTTTAACTTAATCTTGTTTAGCATCATATATATTGATAATTTCTCTACATAATTAATAGCAATTGTCGTAATAAGAAACAGCTCACAAAAGAATTGTATAATTCTCAAGTATAATTATCTGCTCACTTCCTTTACATAGTTCTTTCGTTGTCAGTTGGTATTGACTGCTACAGCAGCGGTGAAGATTCGAATGAACGGTCTTTTTTCTCTCTTTTGTAGGCTCATGGAAACCAGTTGTATATGAGGTAAGTACACTTTATTTATTAGCTGGACTTTGTTGTTAGCCCCAAAGAGCTCAGGGCACCTTGCAACACATGGCTTTTGGGAATTCATTCTGGGCAGTTCACAGGACCAGATCTGCTAACTGCATCATGTGCCTCTAACGTTCTGCGCTAATGCTCAAACAATGCGCTACCAATTGCATTCCCCACATACCACAATATGGCAAAACTTAATAACCATAGGTTGCATCTACAGAAAGACTTGGACAACTGGTTGTCCTCCCAACAAAGATGTTCATATAAGATGCTTTGGATATTAGTGATTCCCAGGCCCTTAAGCACAGATGACAGCTGTGTCGTAATTCTAGCTTATGACCCATATTAATTTATGGTTTACCCCAGAGGTCAGCAAACTTTTGCAGCAGGGGGCCGGTCCACTGTCCCTCAGACCTATGGGGGGCCGGACTATATTTTGAAAGGGGGGGGGGGAAATGAACTAATTCCTATGCCCCACAAATAACTCAGAGATGCATTTTAAATAAAAGGACACATTCTACTCATGTAAAAACACGCTGATTCCTGGACTGTCTGCGGGCCGGATTTAGAAGGCAATTGGGTTGGATCTGGCCCCCGGGCATTAGTTTGCCTACCCATGGTTTACCCCATATAGCCACCAAGTACTTTGACTATGAAGTGCACACAGACGTAAGGATCAAGGAGGGTGCTACTGATATCCTTGCAAAGAAATTAACACCAGTTGAGCTTAGGAAATCATTCTGATCTGAAGCAATCATGGGGGAACCCCTAACTCGTGATAAAACCCAATGTGCATTTGCTGGTCCTTCCTTAGGCATGCACAGCAGCTATAAATCACAAAAGCTTTCTTTTGATGAAATCCCATTAATCAATATGTAAAGGCCATTGGGAAGTTGAGGAACGCAAGCCAATGGCGCTTCTGCAGAACTTACTGGTGGATTGTACCAAATAGCTGTAATTAAGGAAAATGCTGGCAAAATGAATATATAAAAGTACCTGTGTGAATTTGATTTTTCTAACAGTCGGGGTTGCAACAACAAAAGTGGTGAGCGGGGAGGGAAGAATGCAAAAATTTAGCAAAAAATCAGTATAATCCAAGCTTTTGCAAATGAAAACCCGGAATCTCGAGTAATCTACGGGCAATTTAGTGAAAAGGAATGAACAGACAGTTCCAAAGTAGTGCATCTAAAATTAAATCCCACTTCATGCTATAAAGCTTTGGGCAAAGTATCAGCTTCCTGCCTCGATTCCCCATTTGCTAATAGGAGTAATAACAGAAATGCTAATTTGCATATCACAAAAGACGGTGGTGATTTACCATATTTTGCAAGGCCCTGAATATTCACGGCACTCCTATAAATGCTGCAATATTAGTATTTTCTCTCTCCCTGCGACCGGAGCTTATCTTTATCACTAATTATAGCCATATAATTACAGTTGCCTGAAATATGACTGCAGAGTTTGCATCCTATTTTATTTTTAAATAAATCATATTCCTATTTGAATTTTTTAAAAAATCTGTTATGTAAATGGAGGAGGCTGCCGAACACTTTTGTAACAGAGCTCATGTTTCTGATCTTGATCATATGTGACTATGACTAGAATATCAAGTAGCAGCAATGACCTCTATTCAATAGAGATATATAGGCAGCTCCTACACCAGACCTCTCCATATAAATTGAGAACTGTAAGGGAGTGACGCTAAGCTGAATTTAGCCAGCTCACACGGTGAATAATCGAGCTCATGACTCATATGTAAGAAAGAGCGTTTTACCTATTTGGAAAAAAAATTCACATTTATTTACTGTCAAACAGGTGTTAAACTTTACATTGGATATTAGTGATGGGGTCATTATTAACAGGTTTACACAAAGGGATTGAAAAAAAAAAAGCAAAAAAAAACCTGAAACAATGTACATTTAATTAGATCTTTTATCATAAAATAAATTAATTACTAAATATAGGCAGGAGGAATATGGAAGAGTATTTATGTTTTCTCTTAGCTTAAAAAGGTCAGGCACCTTTAATTCATTAGTTTGTTTGAGATTCACTAGTATGTCTGTCCCTTTGGCCACTTCCCTTCCTTTCAGCCTTCCTCAAAGTTAAAAGAATGAAAAGGGAAGTGATTTATAACCTGATATAGATTTTTCTTTTTTTTAAAAAAGCACAACATCAACCCAAATTTCATAGTGTGCAAGGCATGAAATTAATTGGCGTCTAAAAGAATTCTGCCCGGAAAAAATATATATGTTCTTTTGGCAATAAGAAATTTAAAACATAAGAAGAAATACTAACGTCAAAGCAGAGCACTGTTTACAGTGAAAAAGAAGTGAAAATTGATAGAACTTTTTAAACATATTACGCTACTATGAACCAAGTGTAAAAGGGGGGCGGGGGGGCGGACAGCTTGTAGCATATGTGCAACCAAGAGCGTTTTCACAATATTTTCTTCAAACTCTTTAAAATTATTTTAATGACAATTATATTTCTGTTTGGACACAAATGTATTTATTTATTTATTTAACCCTAGCAATAGAACAAAATATAATTTCTTTAGCCATTTTTTTTTTTCATGAGAACAGTTCATTGTACAGTTGAGGAAATATATGAAATAAGGCCTGTGGCTTGATTGCTAGTGGTTAGACAGGTTTTCAATCTTTACCTTTATGGAAAAGATTTGCAGTGAACCGCAAACTGATGCAGAATCTCTCTCCTGCTTTTTGCAAGTCTTGTCAGGAATAGTAAGGTACAGTAAATTTGTCCCACAGGATTTTAGCGCCTACGTCTTGTATATAATACAATGCAGGCCTACAAAAAATGATGCAGCCATATTTACAAATTTAGTTCACAAACTGCTGCAGTAAAATGGCTGGAACGTTGTGTTTGTGTGTGTGTGTGTGTGTGTGTGTGTGTTTCACAATCTCTTTTACGTCAGCAGCAAGATATCTTAAAATACCTTGATGGTATCTCTTTTTTTTTTCTGTTTGTAACAAATAATTCTTTTAGTATACTCTGTGTATATACAAAGCTTTGTTTTATAAAAATTCACAGAACTGCAAGGTCCAGTCGTCTCCTTTACACGGGAGAAACCACAGGGACAACAGAAATTGTCGCTTCGAGCAGATATGAGGGAGCCTGCATGGGGCCAATTAAGTCTGTTTAATACTTGCAATGTGGCCTTCAGTATTCCTTTGCTACACTATTAAAGGCTTGTCACTAGTTGCATTTGTCCTTCCCTAACGTCCCCTTCCGGAATACATCCTTCCTTGTTAATGGGAATTATATAGCCGTCACTATTGCCCCTGCTGATTTGATAGTACATCTGAAGCTGATGGCCAGCTCCAAGGTTTGGCATGCTCTTGTAGTAAATGTCCTCATTCTCGCTCCTCCGGGAGGGAGAGAGGTCTTCCTCGATGTCGGGACTGCTCTCCGGGTAAGGAGAGTCTCTGAGGTTGGGCATGCTTGTGTACAGAGAGTCTCTGTTGGGGGACTGGAGGTGGTCTTCAACTTCGGCCGTCAGCTGGGACACGTAGCTGTCTGTTCCTTCCGTCTTCACTTTCTTCTGTGGCTGGTACAGAAGGGAGTGAGTCCGTTGGGGAATCAGAGGTGCCTCCAGTTCCTTTTGGTGCAGCTCCAGGCCGGCGTTATCACTGTGCATCAGAGACGAAGCATCTGCTACAATGGCGTCATCTTCACTACTGCTCCCGCCGATCACAGCTTTGATTGGCAATGTGCGCTCTAGGTTGTGGTTCTTGCTGCTGCCCCGCAGGTTGTTGTGTACTAATTCCGAAATGATCATTTTCTCAAAGGCGGTGTCATTCAGGCTTAGCCCACAGTCTACAACTTGCACGCTGTCGTTGTAGTCTCCGTTGCGTAAAGAGTAGCTGTTGTTGAAATTACCATTTAGCGGTAGAGTATCCATGGCACTTGTATCCCTGGCATTGTTCAGTGAATGTCCTGAAACAGAAAAGGGACATCTTCGGGTTATTGCCGACACCAGAGCCCAACGTTCTTATTCTATAAGGGTCTTTAATGTGGTTCAGGACAAAGTTGTACTTGGAATTAAGACTCGAGGAACGTGAGGGGGACGGGACTTCCCCAAAAGTGTAAGGAGTTACGCACCTTATAGAAGAGAGAGAGAATTTTACAGAGGAATACTGCTTTTCCGTGGAGCGTCAATGATACTTTGAATTTAGGAATTTGAAAACAAATGGAAAAGGTTCAAATGCAACAATTTAGCACCCAGTTGTATAGCTCTTCCCTCAAGGAAAAGAATGGTCACTCCATGCGCTTGCATATGTAATGCAAAGCAATTTATTCATCAACGTTTATATTTTTAGTGGAACACCATGATTTGGTGGGGGGGGGAGGGGAATGAACGCAACATAATTTGTCCTAAACAACACTAAATTAAAAAAAGAAAAAAAAGGAATCAGGTCACATACGAAACAGAAGGCAAATGTGTAACAATAAACCCACGTAACTGGCAAGCAACTATTTTAATATATAGCATTTCTAACATTTCCTCTCGTGTGTGTGGTTTTTATTTATTTATCTGAAGATGGAGTAAAGAAAAGAATGGAAAAAAATGGACAAGTACATAGATTTCATGTTAAGCACAGACAGCCACCTCTCACACTAACAGGGATTGAGGCCCACAAGCACCATCCAACAACACGGAAGACAGCAGGTGGAATGACTCACTTTGGACAACTCACATCATGTCTGTCTGCTCAGGCTATCTGGCCTAAGAGTAGCTGATATATAAAAGAAAGTAAAATGATTTATTGTAACATGATGAAGAATTACTGAGCTTCTCAGCAACTTAGTCAGAGCAAGGGTTCAGCAAATTAGATTACTAGCAATAACAGCTCTCTTTTTTTCCCCAATATGATTTTTGTTTTGTTCATTTTTAATTTTTGGTTGCGTTTTAGTATCCTCTCCGCCAGCAACGGTGGCAGGCTTCAGGAGGTCAAAGTTCGCCTGCAGCTTGCATCAGTCACAGTGACAGCACTGAATGAACCAGCATAGTCTGTTAAAGAGTTAGGCCCACAGACATTATGGGCGTATGGAAGTCAAAAGCAGAGATGTCAAGGGTTTCTCTAAGCATGGGTCACAGAAATTAACCAAAGAAGAGATATTAGCTGTGGAATGGGAGGAGATTTATCAGCCAGGGCCGATATCTTTCAACTGCTGGAGAAATGGAGAAATTGGATACATCTGCGGGAAAGATGAAAAGAAGTTTTGGAAAGAAAGGGGGGGGGGCGACTGGAATTTTATGGTGACATGCTCTTTTTCTATACAAAGAAATTCCATTTTTTTTCTGGAGACACAAAAGACATGTAAACTTAAGACATCACAGTGCTTCCCAGGCAAAGAAGAAAAAGAAAGCTATGAAAGAAACGGAATGGCATGGATCATGGATAAAGTTAGATGGTTTGTTAGTGAACTTTTAGAAGAATCGCTTTTAGAATTCTAGAGCAATGTTTGGAGGGGGGGGGAATTAAGAAAGAATGAAATACTGTTGTTGGAATGGATCTGACCACTGTGAGGCTGCTGCATCACATGCAAGGCTTGGAGTTGTTACAGAGAAGTAAAAGATTGTGTGTGCCTCTAAGAACGTTTCCTGTTTTACTTTCAGACTGCACTTAAAGCTGCAGCTTAAGCAAGAAAATTCAAGTTGCTTCTATAAAGATAGAAAGATTGGGTTGATGCCCAAAAAGTGACTTTTCTTTGGTCAAAGAATAGTTGTTGTTTTTTTTGAAGTGGAATAACTGCAGCTAATCTTGTATTGTGTTGTTCTAGCCATCCATGCGTACTGAATTAGTTAAAAGGATAGCAATTCTTTGAAAGCCTCTCTAGGCTTTGATTAAACAACTTTTGTAGCTGGGTATTTTCATATATGTTCCCAGATCTTTCTTGCAAAAGCTTTATCCATATGAAACATATGGCATTTATAAGAGAGGCAACACTTGGACCACATGCCGGCATTAATTTCCCCTCTGAAGGCATTCTCTCTCTCTTTCTCTCTTTTTAATAATCTAATACTTTATCCTCTATTAAAGAGATATTGAAGCATATTTAATAATCCAAAATGAATTTTCTATGATATACTGCAGAGTTAAGCACACTTGAATGTACTTCAACCAGTTTTAAAGAGGCAAGTTTAGTTGCCCGTGATCAGGTAATTCACTTGAAGTCTTTCATAGCCTGTAGCAAGATTACTGTGGGAATGTGGAAATGTTAAGTCAATTATTAAGCATTTCTGCTCAACTGTGCTCTGGTTTTAAGCAGCAAATTATTTCAGCATTGGATATCATAAGTTACCAATAGGGCTTGCTACAGACCTCTTGTGATTAGATTTTTGATATTTGATTATTTTTTTTTAGATTGTTCTCCGAAAAGCAGTACACATGTACTGTTTGAGCGTGGAAATATTTCATTTTTCAAATTGTGAACCACTTGCCCGCTGAGTCTACTTCATGACCGCTAGTTATATTTTAATTGTGCCCATTAAAAATCATGCTGAAAAAATTTACATTTGATAGGCAAAGTTAAGTTTTACTCCCATACTTGTCTCTCTGTAGGTTGCTAGAGGAAAGCATAAGGAAAGTAAGAAAACACGAGAATGAACATAGAAACTGCAGTTCAGTTTTAAAGAATAAGGAACTTTGACATGTAACAACAGCTTTTTATATATAGATATATATATATAACAAAGTATAAAATTCTTAACACAGAATTTCAATTACATTCGAGGCTAGTATATTTGATGGCTTATTCCACTAATAATTAATAAAGATGCATTAATTTTTGAACTGGCTCAGAAGTTAAGAAAAGCAGTTGGATAGTATAGTATAACAAAGGTAGGGTTAGTAATAAAGCCTTGACATCCTGATGCTACCATGGCTGCCCGTAGCGCTGAATTAATGTACTGGCAACTAAATAATGCATCAGAGCAGTGTCGAGTTAGGAGACAGTTGCTCATAGCAGAGCAGGAGGTACGCCCCATCCTAAGCACATAGTTGCTGGTGCAGCAAATACGTCTTAGGATCAGACTGTGCATCCCACATAAACGATGTTCTTCTAATTCTAGCCAAAGGGGGAATGGGGGAGTTCCTATAAAGCTGCACTATACTATAGTTTGCCTCTAAATATGACTCCGGATCCAGTTTCCCACACCAGGACGATCCGGGTGTCAATATGCCTCTTTGTGCGTTTAATTGTCTGATCGACTCCGTAAGCAGATTGTTTCTCAGCAAGCTTCAGATTAATTTTATATTGCATAGACATGATACCTCTAAGTGATATATATCTTGAAGATGGGCTCTCGGACCATGGAGTGTCAGTCCTGTAATAGTATATTAAGATTTATGCCACCTGTGTTAAAAACATGGGAGGATTATTGGCAAATACTATTATGGCAAAGGCATTATCACTATAATATAGTGCAGTTTTACAAGCCTGGCGTTATCAGCAGTACGTCTCGACGGAGAGAGAGAAATATATGGACGTCAATTCTAGGTCTCCGGCCAAATTAACCGACGGAGGCTCTGAGCAAAATACCATCAAGAAACAAAAGCAAAAGCAACATATCCCAAAGTGTGGGCACACCTGGTGAGTTAAACACAGGAGCTGAAGGGGCATTACATACAACGGTTTCAGCGAGCAATGTGTTATAAGGATTGTTAGTGCCGTGTGGTCGAAGAAGAGGGTTTGTTAGTAGGTAATTGCCAGTCATTCCTAAAGCAAAGAAACAGAAAGAGAGACATCAGCTCCTTAATTTGATTCTGACAGGTCCAATAAAGTATATATATATATATTTTACAAAAATGTCATCATGAGTCGTGTATATCTTGTCAAATTTGATTCAGCCGAACATTTCTGAATGTATTTGAACTACTAATTTGAAGGACGAGAGGGAAAATGTAGTTAGATTTCAGTAATTCACAGGTGCTGGCCAAATCCCCAAAGTAAACACCTGCTAAGAATGACATTTGCTAATTTATACAAAATCACTGTTAAAACAAGAATAGCAATTAAACGCAAAGACCAATGTTCTATTTCAAGATGTTACAGCTTAATGTCTCTAACCTTAAGCATGGGTAATAGGCGCCGTAATAGAGAAATCAAAATTGTGTTAATTTAGAGCCACGCTGGTCAATCTCTGAAACCTACAGGGTTTATTACTAACTTAGCTGGGGGGGGGGGGGGGGAGCAAGTGAAAAACAACCTCTTCAGCCAAAGGTAAGTGATGGCAAGCTGCATGAAGCCTTTCTTGTTATATGCAAAGGAGCGCATGCTTAAGGGGAGGCATGGAGGGGGTGGGGGGTTGGAGTTGAGGGCAAATCATTCATAAATTCTTACGGGAGAAACGGATTCATGCCGCAATGCTATGTGTTAGGATTTTTAAGTGAGTTATGTTTAAGTTATGTCTGTCCTCCCTGCAACAATAATCTTAAATGAACACACTGAAAGTTAGAGCAAACAGCTTATTTCTGCAATTTCAATCCCAATGCATCAACACTTTTTGCATATGCCCTCTAAAGAAGCAGAGAAAGTTTCTAAGCAATTTGTTAAAAACTAGGCATTTGAAAAACCCATATTGATCTTGGGTATCTTAAATTAATACAGTTGTCAGGGGAGATGGAATTATAGTGCAGTCTTTGTGGGCCCAAATGCATCATATATACACAAGCAAGGCGAAAGTGCCGTTCCGTTGAGCAGTGTGACAGTGGGTAGGAGAGGTAGATGTTGTCTGAATATATTACATGTCCAGAATGAGATAGAGAGCAGCCAAAAAATTTACATACAAAATTTAAATTGATTAGGTTCTCATTGTGGCAATAGCAGCAGATATTACATTTTAAATATTAATGCCTTTATCACTACTCAAAATATTATTACTGTAGGTAGCAAAAATCCTGCAGTTCAGGGAATTGCTTTACTGACAGATTATGTTAATCTTATTTGGTGTTTGGTTTCATTTATTTGATTTTCACTTTTTTTTTTAAAGATGCAATCTAAATACAAGAAAGTGCAATTCAAAGAATCTTCCCCTATGCTGTACATTGCAAACTTTACACCACATGGCAATTTCAGCTAATTACCATAATTCCCCACCTCCGTCTTAATTTCTGCGCTGTGGCGGAAAGACTAACGATTCTCTAACTCTAGTGTGTTGGCTCTGAGAACTCAAAGGTCATGGTCTTTTTTATTATTATTAACTGAAAAATGCAGCACTGGCTACCAGAAGTTCAGAGCACATTTCATAGGGAAAGTCCCGGTGCACAAAAACTCATGGAAATTAGTGGAAGCTTTCAAATGGGACTTGCTGTTTTCTCTTAAAGATTGTGCCCAACTAGCTAGCTCAATACAGCAGACCCTAGAATTGCAAAGAAACTGGAGGAGATGCTGGCAGTACAACCAGTCAGACAATGGACGATTTTCTACTTCTTCCAACAAAAAGAAGTGCTATATGTTCTATTCACATGCCATTTAAAAAATAAAATAAAATCTGGCTTAGGGCCTATGCAGATGTTGCTTGCCAGGGATAAATGTCAGCCAGCAGCTATTCTACATCCATTTCCTATTTCTTTACGGAGAAAGAAGCATCTGAGATTGGTTGTACCATGATTTTGAACAAAAGACATTCTGGCTCCACTACCCCAACACCAATCCCTGAAGGAATGGAAACTTTCTATTGTGGCATCAGGGGGATACAGCATTCAGAAAAACGTGGTAACAGCCTAGATAAGAAGTTACTTCCTCTGGGAAGGGAGAGAGGGAGGCTGTAATTGGGTTATTTTTTTTCCTTGTTAAAATCACAGTGGTCCCCTACCCTAGCAGCATTTTCAATTTGCCAGAAAAGCTGGCTGTGGCCGAAGGGCTGATTGTTGGTTCACAACATCTGGACAGCGCTAGGCTGGGGGTAGCAGATCTAGATTTATTCCAAAGGTGGATTTCCATATCTGTCTCCCTTTCCCCACACTCCCTGCTTTGTGCAACTTTTGGCCTGGTGAAGTGTCTGAGGAATACGAAAGCTTGCTCACTATTTTCTGACATTTTAGTTGGTCCTAATAAAGGAACTGAAACATCAATCAAGACTCCAGATGCATGCCTTATAGCTAACAACATCAGCTGTGGATTTTGGAATTTTCTTGTGGATCAACCTAGATTTATTGGGCTTTTTTCTTTTTTGTTATTACAAACCACCAGAAAAGACCTCCCTATAATCTCAGTTTGGATTTTAACAAAATAGATAATACTGCAGGTTTTGGATTGAGATTTTTGGGGGTACATAGTTGTACATTAGTATTTTTTGATAAAGTGTCTATTAATATATTAAGATTTGGATGAGAAGCTTTGGTTAGTTTACTGCTGGAGATGGCATGGGTAGCCTTCATAATCATTTAGTATACTTCTGTGAAGTCTTGAATGCCTGAGAACATTCAATCTGAGTTATAGTGATAAAACTGTGACCAGACATCTTAAGTCTGTTCTGTGGCTTTCCCCTCCCTTCCTTCTTTTCAGGTTGTCATGTGGCAGACAAATGCTGTACGTTACAGATATGATCAAAACTATACTGTGGGGGAAACCCTATTTGCAGATGTCTTTTGTATAGAGCTGATGTCAATTTGATTTCACAGGCAAAATGTCCGCATATGGAAATCTTATGCATTTACAATGTCACTGTGCTGGTATAGTTCTGTTTCAGTTTTAGACTACAAAGGTTAGCAAAAGTTTAAAATTATGTTCTTGCTTTTATGTTTAAATTATTGATGAGACTTATTTAAATACGATTTCCATGAATAAGAATGTCAGATTCAATCCTGAGCAAAGAGCATGAGGGAACTAAGGTTTAAATGTGTTCAAGACCGAGTTGAGCTATAATTTTATACAATGTGTGTGTGTGTGTACGCGTTTCCATTCCAATGCTGAGATATTTAACCTACCTACCCCAGAGCACATCTGCTTATTTGATTTATTTACTGCAACCCAATTCTCCTAAATTCTTATTTGAAAAAATACCGCCGAAAGAACAAAACTAGAGTGTGATGTGTCCAGCAACTGACCTTGATTAAGTGTTGAAGTGCTATTGATATCACCTGAGATAAAGGATGATTCAGATTGTTTTCTCACAGTGTCATTCCACATCCTCCTTATTCGGCTCTGTTAACGGAAGAAATAGGGCATAGTTGTCACATCTTACATGGCAACCTGGCACATTTAGCTACAATCCTACGGAAGCGTACCTTGGAGTAAGACCCAGTGAACACGGTGGGGCTTACTTGCAAGTCAGCATGCACAGAATTGCACTGTTAACCTACTTCTCTGTCATGCCTGCCGCGATGCATGTTCTTACGACCAAAGTATTGGAGAGGAGTATGGAACTGGCTGTGGTACGCTTGGCTTCAAACTAGTTTCTGGTTCTTTGGTGGCCACTTAGGACATCAGTTGGTTCATGCTGCTGGGTATCTTTCTCTTCAGCCTGAGCACTTAGTCCTGGACAGTCTTAGTCTTGTGCCCAGGCTGAGTTGCAACTAACTTCAATCCCAAAGTGTAGAGGGAAGTGATGCACTTAATTATTAAGATTGGAAAGTCCTCTAATGCACGTTCTTTTAGCTGAGCTCTGGCATTAAAGTTTAGGAAGGTCTTGTGCAGCATTTTGATAAGGGAAGTGGCCTAGGCTACATAAAGAAAAGTGAGGTTGAATGCATTTGTTGGTTGCTTCTTTAGTTGCATTAAAAATAAATAAATTTAACAGAAAGCAAATGTTTGGACTTCTTTTTCAAAGGAATAGTAACAATGTATTTATGTTTAGTGTCACTGATCAAACAGGCAGTCCAATCAGGCTACTATCTTTCTCTACTTGTAGTATTATTATGCATACGGGAGTACTTCCTGAAAATGGTTATATTTACAAATGTAAAATGGAAAGTCTTTTGTGAAACATGTAGTCTCCCGAACTGATTTATATTAAGCATGTCTCAGACTTACTGCTGACTATACATGCTATTAAAAAATCACATCTCTTGGCCACTTTCTGGCCATAAGTAAGCTCTAACTCTGCTTATGGACCAATAAGAGAGTTTGTTGTTAGTGTCTTCTTTTTTTTAAAAAAAATAAAAAATAATTAACTACTATCAAGCTCAACCTTGAAGGAATGTTTAGAATCAGGCCCAGAATATATAAAAAAAGCATGCAATTGTCATCAAGGCTGTTATAATGAGAACACAATTAGTGCATCTGAATGGAACGCATCTCAGCGGGCTTTTTATAAGCAAGGTTAATTAAAAGATGCTGTCATTAAAAGGTTCTGTCAAAATGTTTGTTACCTGAGTGCCAGAGGAATAGCGAGCACTAGTTCTTGTAGTCGATGCCTTTACTGAACTGTGTGGGCTCTCTGTTGGCAATCCTCCACAGCAATACGAATGTCTGAAGCACTTGCCGTACTCCTTACGTACCTGTATGTTAATAACGATGCTCATAAATATTCATGCTTTCATTTTTAAATAATCTATTTCTGTATGTATCTGTATATTTCTAGCCTACCTGCTCCTGAGATCTGAGGCAGACAGCAAAGGTAAACAAGGCCTTCTGAAACAGGGCCAATTTTATATTTCCAAGAAAATTAAGAAAACTGTATTAAATTTTTGCAAAATTAAAAGCATGTCAGTGAAGCACAAAATCTTTGCCTCTCTTATGCCTTGCAATTATCCTTTCTCTAGTTATCTTCCTAGCTGGGGAACTGCAGGTAGAAGGAAATCATAGACAAAATGTGCCCCGTGATTCACATTCCAGTGTGGCTTCGAACCATGACCAGGTAGAGGTTGTGTCTCGACTGGCTCTCCCATTACACTGCAAACAATTCCAGATGTACTCTGGTGTGAGCACTTACGGCTTGAAGAGAGCCAGTCTGTGCCAAGCAACTCTATTGGCTAACAAAGTGGAATGAGAGCTGGGCACCATAGCTGTAGTGGCTTGGGAAATGGAACAGCAACTTCACCAGTGCAGCCGAGGTTTATGGGGAGCCCAGTGGTGAGGTTACCATGGTGCAAATGCATCACTGGAGCCAATCTGGTGCTCCCACTGGTGCATTTGCATCATGCCCACCTCACTCGCTCCTCCACAGTAAACTAGGGAAATTAGGTTAGTGCTGCCACCCCCCACCCCCCACTGACCACTACTGGGAGCTACACTGCTAATTTCAAGGATACATATTTGGGATTGAATTTATTTGGACGGCACAAAATAAAGTTGTATTTCAATGTCTAGTGTGATTAGGTTCACAAAAATGTAAAGCTAAGTGAATGATGCTAATACCCCCACCAAAATAAGATTAATGCTATGCATGTCAAGTCAGAAACACGTCCAGTTCAGTTTAAATGGAGCTTACGCTCAGGTTTATATAGGATTACAGCCTAAAAGATTTTAATGGCCTTAGAAATTTAGGCCAGGGATGAGAAGGGGCATAGTATGCGTTTCCTATATAAGCTGCAAAATTGTGTGTGTGTGTGACCAGTGACTGTCACCGTCTTTTTAATTCCCCCTGCCTCCCAAATACCACCCCCTGGGGCTGATTTTTGCCTAATGTCTATACTGCTGTGAATGTACATTATCTGTCAGTGCAGCACATTCCACTGTCATTATTTCTAAATTACAGCTTGTTCAAAACTGAAGGAAGTAACAGCACTATCATCTTGTCAGGACTAGAAACATAATAGTTTTCACTTTCACAATTCTATTTCTCTGTTCAATTTAGTGGCCAACTAGTAATAACAGAATAAAAAGAACACATTAGCTATGTATACAGAAGTAGAATGATATCCAGGGAAAGACACTGAAACTTTTTAAAGCTTAAACGGCAGCCTGAATGCTTCTTGCAGGTATGAAACATCTTGTGCGAAGGTTAAGCTTTTTCCACGCTCAACTGACACTTAATATTGCTTCTGACTACTGCAACATAGTATAAAAACAATGCATAATTCGAGTAAGGAATAAAGGCAATTTGCCTTTTGATGTTATTTTTTAAAACAACAACAACATTGTTTTATAATAGCCTAGTCTAGGAAGCATTTGTATCTTGACTATTTTCATTTTAAAATGTTTCAAATATTCATTCCATTCCTCTAATTCAGAGGAAATACCTGCTGTCCAATTGGCAATTCCCTGTTTCATGACGCAAATCACTTTGCCTGTATCATAGCAGCCACACTCAAACTGAAGAGTATACCAATTGTAAAAAATAATAATAATGAAATGCCAACTTCATTTCAAATACAAAAGGCTACTTCTGATTCAACTCTTATCAAACTAGCAGCCAATAATCAGCATGCCTTTTATCCAATGATCTCAAATTAATGAAATGTCCTATGAATCAGGGATCCCAATGTGTGAACAGTAATTTGATTTTCACAGTTCTCTTTAAAATGCTGATTATAAATAGTATTTTACCTATATTTAAGTACAATCCTGCTCTTGGAGGATGGAAAGAGCCCTACTGGGGATCAACTTTTGCTAAAAGCTTCACCTCATAATGAACAAATCTACCATCAGTCAGAAAAATCACAGATGAAAAGAAAGATGTGCTACAGGGGTTGATCAATGGCTAACAGTGCCTCCTCATCCACCAACACTTTTCAGGGGAGAAGAACTGCTGTTACCCTGTTTTAATAGTTAAACACAATATACTTCTTTGTTCCATGCTGCATAACAGAGGCCATAAATGTTTGTTGAACAACAAAACCCATCCATTTTTAGAATGATTTCTGATTCCATTTATTTATTTATTTGCTTTCTTAAGCATGGGCATAGCCAGGCTTCATGTTAGTGGGGAGAACCTCTGTTAGTTAAGTATTTTTATTGATTTATTTGATTGGGGGGGGGGGAGCTGCCCCCCCCCCCCGCTATGGCCATGTTCTTAAGTGGCTTTGCAGGTTTTTTTTAAAGACAGGCATATTTACATGTCTAGTTTATGGCCCAAAGTGCCTTGCAAGTCATTGGCATTAGGATTAGTAAGAAGTTGCCTGGAAAATAGCCCCATTGATCTCATTTGAGATCTTCTTTGGAATAGACACATACAGAATTCTGCTCTAATTCCCCTACATTGAACATGGTAACGTGGAACTTACTACATCCAGACAATCCCAATTATTGGCGTGTGTTCACTTTCGTCTGTGACACTGCCACCTAGGGGGAGTATCACAAGAATGCAGAAGAATGGGTAAACGTAACCTATCAATCAGCAATTTTGTTGGCAGCTGGATCACAAGTTAAACAACAGAGCGCTACGTTCCACCTGTCTATGCACTATTGATATATAATGCCTTGTTTAAAAAGAAATACTGGAAAATATTTTGGAGATACAGAGGAAGTGTATATGTGCAATGACTCACTTTCTTTTGGAGTGCACAATGAAAGATGAAAATAAACATTCCTTGGAAAGAATTAAATACTGTGAAGAGGTATGCCATCACAATGGTCTCATCGTTGACATAAAGCAGTCCAAAAGACCATGTTAGGCCCAGAAGACACAGGAGAGCAAATGCACCTAGGGCCCAAGACCTGAAAAAGAAAAGCAATTTAAGTAACACTGCCGTTTTGTTTTGTTTTTTCAAATGCACATTGCAAAATTGCATATTAAAAGTTTACTTGCTGCAATTTATTTTTACTAGGTTTTTAGTCATATATGATTATAAATTATTGGCTTTAACCTTTTATCTATTATAGGAAGAGCAATTCCGTTTTAGTTTCCAATGAAAACAGCAGCGGTAGTTATTTTAAAATGCAATGCTCTAGTACCAGGTCCAGAAACCCCTTTGCTTTATCTGTATGTATGCGTGTATATTTGGAGATTTGAAAGTCTCTTTTAACCACTAATGGATGCCCATATTTTAACAACTGTGCTTGCATCTGACACACACATACACAAATAACACAAATACACAAAAGTTAAATGGCAGATCAAAAGCTGATAACCTAAAGTTTGAAGACTCTGCTAAACTAGATAGTCTAACTTTCATATGAAAGTGCCTTACTGAAATGTGACAAATAAATGGATTTAATCACAAAATAAAGTCTTTGAAGGATATTTTGTCATGAATAGTTTCGGGGGGTAAAGAAATTGCAGAGGACAGCACAGAATGAAGGGGAAAGGGGTTTATTCAGTGCATTCCACATCTAACTAATGATCTTACTTGATAAATGGCTTATTATCTTCATAGCTAGAAAGCATTATAAGCAGAAAAGAGAAACAAAATCATTAGACAGAATTTAAATTGAAATTAATAAGAAAGCATTTTTAGTAATTTTATACAAAAATTAGTTAAAATTAGAAAATTCAAAGTGCAGACGCAAGCAGTTTAAAATAATAAAAAGCATATAATAGTTGGAAATAGTTTAGCAAATTAGATTATCTCCAAAGTTGTTAATTAAAATTATGGACAATCCAGAAAATTGTCCAAATTTGTAAAGTGTTGTTTTTTTAAAAAAATAAAAATTAAAAAGTCATGCTTTAAATTTGTTAATGTAGGGTTCTATCTTACCCAGGTAAGTCCGTATTATAGTAGCCATCACAAACACGGTAATTACTGGTGTGGATGAGAAGACAGAAAGAGGAAGAAAAGGAAGAAAAGAGAGGTGCTAAAGATTAGCTCTCTCTCTTAACATGCAACATGCAATGAAGCTGATATTGTGACCTATCTAAGCAACTTCTAGTTTGTAATGCTAGCTTTGTTGCAAATCTGCCCCTGCCATATTCTGCATTCAAAGACAATTCAAGAGCCCACTACTAAGCACATTTCACTTGGGAGCGCCAATGACGTCAGTGGATCTGACCTCCAAGTAAGAGTGCTTATGATTAGGGGGGAAAGTGCTGTCCCTCTTAAGTCTAGCAAAACAAGTCTAAATATAGAATGATCTAAAACAGGGGTAGGCAATGTAAGTCCAAAGTGTTTATCCCACCCAACCAACCCAAAGGCTTCCCTCCCAGAAATCTGTTCCTTCCCTTTACCCACATAATGGATGCTTTGGCTGGAACTGGACAGTGGAATCTTATCTTGCCTATCTCTGACCTAAAGCATGATCCACCACTGTAAGATTCTCATTAAGAATATTAAGCCATTGCTCTACTTTCAAGAAGGGGAATATTGTGATTCTTGTGTACTCACAGGATAAAAGTAAATATTTGTTAAATTTGCATGAAAAGCAACAGATAATCTTCAAGATAACAAAAGAAGTAGAAGCAAATTCTCTTAGGGGAGTGGGATTATGAATGGGAAAACCGCTGAGAATCACTAGCATCTGAAAACAATTTAACAAAACATACTCAGCAGAACAACACCAGCCATGCAAAGAGGAACAGCGTTTGGGAGCTGCATTTTAAATGCAAATGAACTTGCTACATTGCTGAGGAATCTCCATGAACGGACCAAAACAAATTCTTGGCCATTGTTCCAAGCAGAAGTTATTTAATTTCAAGTGTTGCCTGTATCATTATAGCAACAAATATGACGAGAGCAGGATTGGTGCTGTTTACTTCTAATTAACACTTGTGGGTGCTGGGAAACAAAGCCTTGTGTTGCTAATGGAAAGGGGGAGCTTTCAATCAGTTGGAACAATCAGAAAAAATAATCACAGTTCTTGATTCAAACACAAAGCACTTACTTAATGTTTTCCAACCTGCTAGAGTCTGGTTTCAAAGTGTTTGAGTGCTTCACCATTTTGTACAGTGTGATCACCAGGAAGATAATATTCAGCTGTCAAAACAGATAGCAATGAAATTAAACTACTTCAAGTAACAAGTTAGGTAATGATGATGCTCTAGACTAAACAAAGAAAGTAAAAAAAAAAAGTGGTTATTTTCCAAATTATTCTGGGGCTGGTGACAGAACAGTCTGCACAAAGCGGCTGCAAAGAAAGATTAGATCAAGAATGGCCAAAGCCCAACCACTTGTAATATTGCTCATTTTGGTTTGATGTTTTGGTTTGAGTTTATTTGTTCTTCATACTGCCTTATGTTAAACATTCCTCTGCAAAAGAACGTTAGGAAACATATTTCAATGTCTTTTTAAATATACACCAAAGATGCTTCATGTGTCCGTCTAAAAAATTAAAGTGTGAGTACCGGCTACTGCTCCATGTTGAGTGTGCACTTGGTGGTGACGAGGTAAGCCATTGCCTAGTTTATGAAATGGCCCTTCAGGTTGGGAGTCCTGAACCCAAGTCTCCTACTAAATTACCAAGAAAGGAAAGTCAGAGCGGCAGTTCCCCTGTAAGTTTAGTTCTTTGTGGATGAGCCAGAATGAACACTGCGTTGGACTCATGCAACTGCGCATGCCTGCAATGCTGCCAGCAGAACCATGTTGAAAGGGTCTAGTTTCAATTTTGAAGAACCCCGGTGTGCCTTTATGTTTCAGCCAGGGATCCTGTTTTAAAACAAACTCTGGTTAGTTTAACATGCCAACTTCCGTCACGGCGCTGTCAGGCAAGGAATGTCCAGAGTGATGAATTAACTTTTTATTGTCAAAACTACACCCACAAGTTAGGAAAATGTGGGTGTATCAGTCCTGCATTTCTCAGCTACTCCTAGGAGTGCACCCAATGAGGCAGTTGCAGCAACAGAGGGGCCCCACTCATAGGGTTTCCATATTTTAAAAAGTAGGAAGACACCCACCCACACCCCACAAATCCAGACGTATGACAGCCCTACCCACTCACCAGTGTTCAGCCTGGCCTTGACAGCTTAACAATCCATGGTCTGAAATTGGCTACTTAAGAAACTTAACAGAGCTTGTTTAAAACCAGATCCCCTGGTCTGAACTTAACAACCAACCAGGCTTCCTCCTTGCCATGTGAGAGAAGGAGAAGGAAGGAGGGGAGAACGCGGTCAGATGTTTTGCTTGGCTTCATTCTGACTCAATCATATAGCACTGAACTAAGCATTACATAGGAATGAGCCCTGTATGTGCATTCTTTACATGCCTGTGATATAAATAATGCGCAACAAAACAAGGGAATTCTGAACTAGCCAGGTTTTGAATAAGCCATTATAGATCAAGAGAATGGAAACTCAAGGTGAAATCAATCTGGTTCACATGAACAAACTCATCTCAAATGCTGGTGCTGTTATTATCATGGAGAAAGAACAATTGATTATAGTAAGCATGGGACACCCAAAGCAAAATAATAATTTCGGCATGTTAATGACCTTGTTTACATATGAACTACTTGACAATAAACTACAACCAATACTGGGAGTTAAACTGAAGCCAGTTTGATCCCCTGTTGCAACTGCAGGAATTAGCAATGACTCAAAGACTGCCCTTTCCACTTCCCTGTAAAGCCATAGTGTAAATAATGCATTTATTTTGTACTCTATAGCAACTAGGCAGCTCACAATGCTTTCTTTTTTTGTCCTTGCTGTTTTGCTGTGTATTCTTCCTAGCAGAATTGGCTATCTTTTCTCCCTTGCAAAATGGCTGCACCCTTATGCAGACAGTAACGCACATCTTTTATGTGCATTGTTATGAATATTAACTAAGCATTCTATCAGAGGAAGGGACGGTGAGGCGATCGTCCTGTAGTTTCTATACCCAAGCCTTCTGCACTCTGGGTTATACAAACTGGCTGCCTGCTTTAACTGGAGTGGGCACTGTTTGGTTCTGGCAAAAAGTGTTATGATTTCAGGCTGCTTCGGATTCTGTATTTTGTCTGCCTTGAAATCCAAAATCCTGCTGATGCCCCTGTGGCTGCAGGGATCAGCTGCTGTCCTCCTAACCAGTGAGTCACGGATGCTTCTGAGACACAAATATCTCTTCCTGCAAGCATGCTCATGCACTGGGAGGGGGGGAGGGTGTAATGGCTTCTTTGATAGCATCACAGCACCCCTGAAGTCACTCTAAATTGCCTGGCTGTGACCGGTGTTGGTGCAAGATTTCCATGGATACTGTGGATGTGGTTGTCCATGCTGCTATGCTAATATCTCTTATTTCTGCTGGCATAGCTTTGCTTTCTACGTTGCTACTAGAGTGTCCAAGATCATGACTTCATTATTCATGTTTAGTGCTGGAATAGTGGCCCTAATTGGGCCACTATTATGCTACTTCCAACTGCATTCCTCACTGGCAGGAGTTGAGGATTGCCATAGATGCTATAACATCAGCCAGATCCCTGTGGGTATCAGCTATGGAAACCAATATGGTGTATGAAGCAAGCCCTACAGCAAACATCTCTCCCCCCACCCACCCAAAGACAGCAAACACTATCCATAACTGGGGTCAATGATCAATGATATCATGCTACTCATACCAGTAGATGGCTAATCAGATTTGAAAGTGGTTGAAAGTGCCAAAAGAATCAGCCCAAAGTAGTAGAATCCTTTGGGGGGAGCGTCATAAATAAAAACCAGAAAGATAAGGGCAACATTTCTAAATAGTGCCAATCCCTGGAGGTGCTGAATAGAAGGAATGTTCCTAAATTTTGGACATTGTAGATTTTTCCTGGTCTGGAGCAAACTGTCTTTTGTTTTGTAGCTGTGTGATTTGTGCTCATATTGTATTGTGATGGCCATTGGCTATAAACAATAAAATTTATTGATTGATATAAAAAATAAAAAAATGAGTGTCTGCTTATGCGTAGAAAGTGAAAGAAAGAGAAAGGGTGGCAGAACAAGAAGCACTGCACTTTGATTCAGCTGATAAAGGTCCTGTAATATGATGGTAAGTGAAAACGAAAGTCTCTTTAAGAATACAACATACTGTAGTTCTAAAGCAAAGTAACTAAGACATATGACAACAGAGCATGAGGTACTTGTTCGCCACATCTCTGTGAAATATGATATAATTTAAAGTATCAAGCAAACCAAAGAAGACTAGTTCGCTCTGTGAAAGCAATATTCAGAAGTCCTGGTTGCCTATGCTCTAAGTACCCATTAGAAAAGTATTCACTTTCTTGCTATTAAACACCAACACCTGGTAAGAACATCACCATGGTAGGTGAGAGCTCTGGGAAAATGCATCTCCTCTAGATAAATCACCTCTAAACAAGGGGTAAACGAACTCGGACAGATTGTCATAATATCATGTAACATGGAAAGCAGAAAGGGGCAGAGCAGAGGAACTTGTTGAAGAGCACACACTCACAAGAAACGACCTGTACTCGCAATTTTTATGAAGAAAATATTTTGCTTATTCCTCACTCTCCTGATTCTTCTCATTGCTATCTAAGAAATCACACATATTTGTAAGGTGTGATTGGGTGATATATATATGACAGTTTAAATGCTTAATTTCTTAAAGAACATTAATATTGTGTGCGCCTTGAAAGCCACTGAATCGATTCCTTCAAGGAATTGATTCAAACTGACTTACGAAAAGATTTCTGCTGTCATAACACTATAAAATGATCTTGTAATTTTCTTGTGATTAATGATTCCTCTCAAAGGGTGTGAGAACTGTGGACCTATTGAATGAGGGTGAAGTGCATGGAGAAGGAGACTTCTGCATGCCTAGTCCTAGCTCACAATAAGAGCCATACATGAAATGCCAGGCACAAGAGCACAATACATATATTGTCTGTATTTTGTAAACCACAATTTTCCAAAACAATACACTGTTATGAACTCTGTAAACTAAAGTCAACAAAACCATTTCTACTACTGCACTATTAAAGGCACCAGTAGAACTGGGTGTGGGGTAGGATAGTGATATTTTGGATATAAGCTTTGTTATATTATATTGTGAACAAGCTTTGTGCCTGCATATGCAACCCCTTTCCTTGATGCAGTTAAAGCAAGACATCACTTAATTAGCCATAGTTTCTCATTGTGCCTGAACTGGTAAACCATGGTTACCAGGTACAGAAAAAGTTAGGATCTTAAACCAACTTCAAGCTGTGTTTTGAGAACTTGGTAACCATAGTTTCCCAGTTCATATGTAATGGGAAATGACAGTTGATTGAAGTGTTCCTGGTGTAATTGAGAAAGGGGCAGAGAAGAGGCAATGTGTATGGAGAAAAGGCTTTCAAAACCAAGATGTAATAAGCCCAACCTGGCACAATGTCAGCTTTATGCTGATCACCTCTTAAGTGGCAGTAGTGGGGAACTGGTTTCAGTTCAGGGTTAGTTTCAGTTCTCCTGCTTCCACCATAAGTGGTCGTTTTAATTTGCTATATGTCACTCTGAATAATCAAATAGTGGCATACAAATGAAGATAAACCAAACTAATAAACAAGTGAATGGTGTGTTGCTGACATAGCATCTGCAGCTATGGAAACGTGTACTTGAATCACAGAATTTTATCACATTATGGTGAATTCATTTTTCTAGGCTGTGGTAAGCATAAAGTATTGACATCCCTCTCCATACCGCCAGCACAAGAACTATGCCTAAATTTCTAAAACTTCCATTATTCACACTGAGGATTTGCCAATACTTTGACCAATGGATGAAATCCCAATGCCTATAAAGTTGCTTTGTCTTGGATGGACAGTATCACTAAGGAGAAGTAATGTCATCTCTTTAGAGATCATATGTTTCCCTATTCATGAAACAGAACCACATCCAGAACGCTTTGGGTCAGTCATCTTCCTGCAGGCGATTCCTAAGGCTCATGAGAATCTCTCTCAGGAGCTCAACACAAATGACAAGTCTAACCAACCTCGAACCTCCTTGAATTATATTAAAGCAAAAAGAGGCAAAACACAAAAAGTCAAAAGTGTGGGCTTTTCTGACCAGAGTTTGCCAGAGTGCACTGTTTGTTTTATTAAAGCCATCAAGCTGCTCAATTGAATTACATTGAGCTTAGCAGCTTAAAATTCATTCCACACAGCCTGAAGTGCTGACATGGATATGATAAGACAGAAGAACAGAAACACCACTCCGAGGTAACCTAGCTGAACTGCACATGTTCTGACCCTGTTTGTCCTCCCTGGAGCTTTTGTTACCTGGCAGAGGCAAGCTCTAAAATTGCTCTTCTATCTCGCAGATCCTTGCTCTTAGCCAAGCAGAAGCCTATTCCTCTCTGGGACTGGCAGCCCGAGAAGTGTTGTCTGAAGGAGCCCTTCGAAAGGAGTGCGCAAAGCTGAACTCTCCCTGAACTTAATTAATTATTAAGGATGCAGATGGAGCTGTCCAAATGATAAGAACAGCTCCTGACGTGTCATGATCCAAGCTTTCATTAAATCATTTCAGGCATACTAATGGCGTTCCACTGCTCATTACTCTCACACATGCTTTCTTCCATAGATACAATAACCCTGGTGCCCCGTAGTCTGAAAGGAAAGTCAACCGCTCTCCTTCAAGGATCCGAATGCCGCACGTTTCCTAAAGCGCCGAGAATGGGCAAGGTTATTTGGGAAGGCGGGCCTACCTAACCTTAAGAGGGAAGGCATCGGGTGGGTGGGTGTATGGCAAGGAAAGGGAGGGTAGTGATATTTACTTTAAATGCAAAAAACAGCAAGGCGTGCCATAAATAAAAAGGCTGTGATCAAGAAACACAGAAATACATAGTCAACAACGCAGTGCAGAGCTGCAGGTGCTTGATCCCATTCAAAACAATGAGATCCTAATTCTGACCAATATGCCCAATTCTTATTTTTAAGGAAGGCAGAAAAGCTTATATAAAAATCGGTGTATGTATCAAAAATTTTGATAAAAGGACGAAGTCAATGGAATGTCCGGTTGCAGATTTCCCCTTGAACACTTACTGTTCTCAAAGAACACAATTTTCTTCCAGTTTCTTTAAAACAAATAGATAACATTATACTGCCCATCTCCTTCCCTCAAATTAGCACCCAATTTCAACAAGATCATGAGTGCCTAAATTTATATTAGATTATCATGGCCACAGAATCTTATCTGAGAATGTACTAAATAAATCTTGTGCTTGAATTACAATGGACTAAAGCCTCAAGATCATATAAATGCTGATATCGGTCCATTAAATCACCGACACTCAGGCTTTTATTTTCTGCAACTTATCAATTAAGATCAGTATAGGCTATAATTTATCTAACTGTTCCTTAATGGGTGTATTAGTCTTTCCCCCCAAAGGAGTCTACAATTTTGTGTATGTGGGCTGGAGGTGGGAAAAGAATAAGATCTCAAATTCTAAAGCCAGTAAATTAAAACTGTGTGATTGTTCTTAATTCAGTGTACACATCTGTGTTCTGTGTACACATGATAACAGTTATGCACAAGGTAACATATTGAGAGGGACTGGAAATACTCTGATGAATATGTGATGGAGGCAAGGGGGCGGAGGTGAACCCAGGAGAGGAGGGGCAGAGATTTTGGGGGTTGGGTGCCGCCCAGGAGCCAGGAAAGCAGAAGAGGATGGGTCCGAGCAGTCAAGAGTTGGAGGTGGGCATGCAGGACAGATTGGAAGTGGAGGAAGAGACTGCTCACTGTATCCAAGAAGGCTCAGGTTGCGTGTGTGCACTCACGTCAGACAACGGTACCTAAGCCCAGACACAAACTTGGAAAACAGCTATGTAGACAACTACATAGTGTGGGTATCCGGTGCACGGAAGGAGCTGCTTTTGTAAATATAGAATTAACCATCTGCTGTTTGGCTTTCCTGGCTGGGTGTGCCCACATATGTGTAAGGAAGAAATGAGGAGTTGTTTTTCTGTGTTTCATACTCAATAGTGACCCAAAAACCTTGGTACAACCTATAATGTAGCGTTTGAAAGTCCATTAGAAGTAGCTCACATATTATGAGCTTTTCTGTTAAGGACTACAAACACAAACTCCATTTTCAGTGCACTGTATTTAACAGAGTCATACACAGTGGTCTACTTTCTCTATAATTTGGTTGAAGGCAGCCCAGCATTGGGCCGACTCTAGCATACTCTGCATTGAGAGTTGCATTCCAGCTAACAAATATTCCATGATTATTGCAGCACATTGTTGGGGCTAAATAAATCGTTAAATAGTAGCAACAGCAACAGCTGTTGTTGTTATACAACCATCGCCATATGTTTGTGAGGATTGTAATGGTAAATTCTTGAATGGCGCATATACATTAATGTACACCCATACCTCTTCTGCAGTTACACTGTTCACATTACACTGTTCTCGAATCATTACACTCTCTTTTCTTTTGGTCGGTACGATTAGAGGGCAAAGCAATTGCCAGAGAAGAATTACTCCCAGGAACTGTGCAGTGATTGCTACCTGCTGTTTCATATTTTTTGAAGTTGGGAATACTGCTCCCAAAGGCCTTTCACTTCTCAGTCTAAATGATTTGCAGGAGGATAATAATGTCATGGCCGGTAAATAATAGTAGACTCTGACTGTACATGGTCAATATGATTAAATGTCCCTCACCCCGATTTTCACTCTGACCTGGTTATGAGGAAACACCAATATCTGCCTCAATGCCCAAGGCCCACACAAAGTGTAATGTTATTTAAAGACAGAGAAAGAGAGAGGGGGGGGAGAGAAAAAAAACCCAAAGAAAGTACTGCTCACAGTAAATGATGCTGTTATTTTTGTAAAAAAAAAAAAAAAAAAGAGGAAAGGAGACATACCAAGACCCTGGCTCACTGAACTTTAGCTCTCACATTACTTTCAGCCACTTTATTCCCATGCCTGTGACCAGTCCACTTGCAACAGAATTACATGTGAATGAGGTGGCAGAATGGGCTAGTACGTCAGGCTGCAGGTAGGAGATGCAATTTTTAAATACATAAAACACTCACAGTCCTCAGCATTCTAAGTGTGCAATATGGGCTAGAAACATTCTCCCTGGCGTACTGAAGTTCTTCTTGTTGTGATTATTATTATTTTTAATAATTTAGGAAGCAGTAGCAGACAGCATGGTGGCCTGGCACCACTCACCTGACCTCTGGTTTGTTTCACCATTGTTGCTTTCTGGGAGGTAGAGAGGAGGAATGAGGCAGCGGTGAGGCTGGCACACTACAGTGGCACTGGCGGGAGAACTGGATTGGTTCCTCCGGTGTGTTGGGCACTGCACCAGCTCACTGCTGCCTAACTACTCCTCTGCCTCCTGGTAAACAGCAGCGACACAGCCCAACTGGAGAGCAGGAGCGGTGGTGCCACACTGCAATGCCCTCTGCTATTGATGTGGCAGAACTTCTGTTGCCACACTCCAGGCTTCAAACAGGAAGGGGAAGCATAACATGCAAGCTTATCTCACTTACTGTGGAACAATCACGTTTTGCCCCTTTGGAGAGAAAGGAAGTGGCTATGGCTTATTTCGGTGAGATTCTAGCTTACGTGTTGTGTTGCATGAACAACAGAAATTGTACCATGAGGAAAGGATGTGCTCAGTTGGAGAATTCAGCCTGTAATGTTTCTTTCAAAAAATACCAAGGAGTCCTGCATGCAGAATTAAAAGCTGCCATTTTTAATTACGATCTAAAAAGTCAAGAGTGGGATCATCACTTCCAATATTATCTATACTGGCATATCTCAAATAAGTTGCTGTGTCATGTTTCCTCTGCACACGCTTCTATCAGCCGTGTTGCTTGAGATGATGAAAGGAGAAATTTTTAAAAACAAAACACTATCCTTATAGTTGTGTGATTATGAATTATGCACCTGCTCTATGATGCACACTTCTTATATGCCAGTGAGGACTTCAAGAATGAAGAAAGAAATCCTGTTAAACCACAGGAGTATTTCACCTCCTGTCAAATCCTCAGCCATACTGTGAAATAGCTAGAATCAGATTTTGCCACCGGACTGCTATGTTGTGCAATCTGTGTATACCATATGCCAATAATCAAGCCAAATAGGTTTTTCCCCCTGTTCAATCATGATAAATATTGCACATACAGATTAATCTTCCTGATTGGCATGAGTTGTGTTGTATGGGATGCAATGGCAAGGGAGAATTGGTGTAAGTCACAAGTGATACTGATTCCCTCTGCACCACATCCCACACTGTGCAGAGGGGTCGGTTCCCTGTCTCTCAGGAGTGTTCTGCAATGTGGAGGAGGGGCAAGCCAAGCCACTGATTTCAATTCTGTGCGTTATGTACAGTGTTTTTCAAAACATTTCAACAATGTGATTTACAGTATGATTAACGCAATGAACATGATGGGGAAAATAAATACTATTTGTCTGCGTATAACGTACAGCTTTGCTGAGGAAAAAAACTGCCTTCTCTGGACTCAACTGGCAATCCGTACAGCTATGCTGAGAAAAAAACTGCCTTCTCTGGACTCAACTGGCAATCAAGGATAAAGATTGGCAACTCAGTCTTACAGAATGACATTAGGTGCCCTGGGTACGACTCAATACATATAGTGGCTTAAAGGTTGAGACTGTAAGACTATTCCAAGAAGATAAATCTCTACTTGAACAAGGCTGAATTTTGCACCAACACATCAGCTATGTTGCAGCGATGTTTGGTAAAATGAAAAATGATACTTTCCCTCCCAAAAGGATCATTAGCATTTGCATTATAGAATGTGTGAGGAAGAATAGTTTGAAGGCACGTGATAACTGCTAAAATTAAAAGGGTCATTTCCTAAACAAGCACATGGATGGGATACCACCTGAAAACCATCTATACAAAGCTCTGAACTTCTTGGATGAAGAGCAAAGTATAATAAAAGAAAGAAAATAACTAAATAACTAAATAAATGCCTATTAACACTCCTGCTTTTAAAACAGCACTGCTTTAGTTCAGCAGGTACAAAGATAATATTCAATAAATGATGATATGTCAGGGATACTTTAGCTGTGGTTCCCGCATTGCAGGGGGTTGGACTAGACAACCCCTGGGGGGTTTCTTCTATGATTCTACAAAGATATCTGAAAGGCTCTGAAACCAGAAGGAAATACAGAAATCCCCAAAGTATCATCTCAAGGGGGGGAATAGCACTGTGCACAAATCAAAACTAAGACTTGAGATTCATATGCCATCACAATTGTACAAAGTCTCTGGTCGAAATTCGCCGATTTGTGTACAAACAACAGAGAGAGGTTTCCGTATCTCCCAATACTGGAACCCAAGGTCATCCAATTAAGTTGAATATTGGAGTGTTGAATACTGGGACAGACAAAATGAACACAGTGCATAGTAGAATTTGCTGCCACACGACGTGGCGCTGCCCCACCCCCCAACTTGGATAGCTTTAAAAGGCAGTTAGACAAATAAGATTTTCAGTGGCTAGAAGTTGTGATGGCTGTCTTCTACTTCCAGTATCGGTATCATATCAGCAGTTGCTTTTGGTGGGGGAGACAACCCACGAGAAGTGAGCTTTCCATGAGCATCTGGTTGGTTATAGTGAGAAGATGATGCTGGTGAACATGGGCCTATGGTCTTATCCAAAAGGGCTATTGCTATGACAGTTTCACAGCAAATATAACCTGACTTTCAAAGTATTTTGGTCATTTCCACTGTAATAAATAAAGTGGATTGGGAGAGAGGCAGGCAGATGGGCGGAAAGGAAAGAGAGAATATTCTTACCAGAATAATGAAGGTAACGGGCCCAATGAAACTCCAGATAAAATAGTTGTCAACTTTGAGCCAGCAGCTGTTACAGAAAAAAAGAAGAAAAGTGGCGTGAGAATAGCACATTCACTCTATGTTACCAATGGAAAGTAGACATCTCTTAGGACTTATTCACATGGACTGGCTATGATGTGACTTTTTTTAAAGTAGTAACCCCATGTGGACATCCATATGAAACCTATTCTTGAAAATGGATACACAACTGGCTGTCTTGCTTCCTTGTTTGTATGTTATTCCTGAGCATGATTTGGAGTGCCAAGTGGGAGGAGATTAACATCATTCAATGGCATGGTCACCAAGGGAAACTGCATTAGCACACCATAAGTGTTCTACGTTGAGAAAATCAGCCGTGCAACTCTCTCTTTCAGTTAAATGCATGGAGATATAATTCTGAACACTAGCATATGCTTGAGAATGTGTCTGTTTATTGAGCTTTCCACTAAGGCTGTTCAACAAGACTTCCTTATGATCACCTGCCTTCATCTTTACGCTCATTAATTGTTGCCTATCAGTCCATTTTCTTCACACTATTGCAAACCACCTGCACGCCCCCCCCCCCAATTGATGGTGGTGCTACAGTACGTTTTACACTTTTCAAATCTGGAACCTATCAAACCTCAGAATGAAACTCAAGGCCACATCCATTTTCCTTTCTCAATGCTTCTCATTCAAGCTTATTTATTTCCACCTTCTCTCTCCCCCCTCCCCCCCCCCACTTCTTTTCAATGAAATGCAACAAAAAAAATAGTGATGCTGCCACTGGTACAGCTCACCTTAGAATGGGGTCAACCAACAAGTTGAAAAGCATCAAGCATTAAAAAGATGCCCTGTGTGGTACAGCTAATCAACCCCAAGGGGTACCTGGAAGTACAGGGCAACCACAAAAAGCCTGGTATTTAATTAAGCAACTCTGCTTCCTTTTGGCTTAGTATTTGATATAGGCTGTGAACCCAGGCAAAAGTATAGATGTGGGTCCCCCTCTCCCCACACAGCTTTTCCTTGTGCATTTAAAACATGCTTTTAGCTGTCCATCACTTGACTATCCCCAAGGAACGCCAACTCAGAAAATGATTAAATGTCATATTTCTTCTTCTTCTGCAGAGCAGCATAATGCAAACAGCCCTGCTGCTGCAAATTTAATAGTTAAAACAAAAAAAAAAACCCAAACAGGATTAAACTAAATTACGCATCAGTTTACCGGGACTCACTTCACTTACTGATTCACTTTTCATATAGCACAGCTCCCTACTGGATCGCTTTCGTTTGTCTTCCATCAACAGCAGAATCAAGCAGCTTGCTTGTATTCCAACAGTATCTGCCCATACTGTAACTAATTTCACCAAAGGACAAAGTAAGCTCTATTGGAAGGCACATTTATGCCTCTAGCAACATAAACCCTCAGAAATATATATATTTTTGGGGGGGTCTACCTTCTGTCACTTTGTATAAATATCCCTACTTTTTATAAATGGAAAACAGTGGGCTAATTTTAATCCGATTCTTTCCCGATAAATATTATCAAAATGAACCACTGGGGCAGAAACACTGCATTATCATTCTCCAGAAAGAGAACTGGCTAGAAAGCATGCTGAACAAAGAAATCTAATGAAGTGTTAGCTTAAAACTAGGGCAGGGGGGGTTAAAGCAAACCAGATACTTTTAAGTAAAGTAGAATTTTATTTTGTTTTATTTTACTTAATATTCATTGGAGGCCCAAAAAGTTATTTACTTTTTCTCCCAATTTGTTTCGGGTCAATCTTTTGTGTTAAAAAGAAAGGTGGTAATTTAGAATCTTGCCTCTCCAGGGTACAAATTCTCTGAACCTAGAAAATTACAAAAGACCTGATTGGAATTTGCACACAGCCTTGCCATTCTCGTACCAATAAAGCTTTCTGGTGCTATTTTAGTCTGTCAGGGCCTCTGACAGCTAACACGCTTTAAAAAAAAAAAAAAATCGCCTGAAACACTCAGGTCACTAGCAATTACTTACGCATTTTGCGCTCCATAGCTGGAGTAGTCGATAGCTGCCGAGACACCAACAACCGTGGCAGGAAAGAGGTAGCCAGCAACATAGTAGTACTTCTTCCTAGAATATTCACTTTCAAATACTTCTACTAACATGAGATAGAGCTGCACCCCTTCTAGGCACATCCAGGCAAAGGCTGCCAGGAAGAAAAAGTGTAAGAGGCCTGCAAATATTGGGCATGCAATCTGCAAAGAAAAAGAAACAATCAAATGCAAGGTGCAACACTTTTCAACCTTCCCACTTAATCTGATGTATTCAGCAAATGAAATAATGTGGATGTTAACAGCTTGGTTTGTAATGGCAGCATACAGTATATGCAGTAATTGAAACCCCTCCCCCCCCATACGCACACACACTGCCCCCCCAAACATAAAACTTCATATTCATAACTACTGAAAACTGTATTGTGTTCCCAGTAGCTGCAGCTTCTACTCTCTTGCACTCTGTGAGTTAAGATATGGAAAGTATGTGCCTATTAGCATTCTTTGACGCAATGGAATATCAAGTGTGGCAAGCAGTCCATTAATTTTTGGTAGCGCAATGTTAACACTCTGCTGTAAGGCTTATATTGCAGATGATTTGGTACAAGAAGATAAAGAGCCCCAGCTACTAGATGTATTATTTATACCCTTCTGTTGAAAATTCTTCTGCCTCTGTCAGAATATTCCATTTCCCTTTAAATATCAAATATCGTTGCTTTTTCTATTTTTAGGAAGATCTGCTATCATATCACTAGCCACACTCTGTAGACGAGTGCAGAACAAAATCCTACTGACTGACTCAATTCTAAGGGCAGCTTATTTTAGAAAAACCATGGGTTCAGCCTCATGCCTTGAGATTTAGGAAAAGGCTAATCTGAAATGAGAAATGAAGACACACAAAGGAAAAGAATTCCATAGCTTTCTATCTCTTAAGGATAGGTTATGTATTATTTCTGTGTAACATTCTCCTGTATCTGGGGGCGCTAGGTACACCTACCGGGCAAGAGGCAGGTTTATGTAAGAACCCACTGCAGCCAACAGGGAGTTAAGCATTTAACTGCTTCCTTAGTCCCAATGGAGCTGCAGAATCAGTTTCACTGGATTACAATAAATGATCTTGAACAATGATCATAAATAACAGAAACTACCATACATCAATCTGAATTGTCATCACCTATGATCTCCCTCCCTCCCTAATACACACACAATATTGAAGAAAAAACTTGTTGGTCAATAGGTGGCTTAAATGCTAAACAATACCTGACAAGAAACTCTCTGACAGGCTTATTAAGCTTCTACTGGTTCCCAACTTAACAACATTGAACAGGCATGTTTTCTTGCTTTCTCTAAAACAGAGGTCACCAACGCAACACCTGCCAGTGGACCCTCCTGTACCTTCTATGGCATCAATATTTTTTGTTGTTTAATCTAAACTGGTGTAAGTCTTTGTGGCATAGTTAATTCTAAGCCATATATAGTGGTAAACTCATCTTCCACGCAAAATCTCAATGCTCTTGAGCTGAATGAGATAGTTCCATCTTTGCATCTAAATGAGAAGTTTCAGACATTAGCTGTTCAACCTTTTCTCTGCCTGCCATTATTTCCTGAGTAACCTACTTATCCATGGGGAAAGTGGCTAAATGTTGCATCAAAAAAGCAGACAACTGAGAAACTTCTTTTGGCCATCAAATACTTTACTTCTACTATTCCTTTCAGTGAGGTATCTTCAGATGTGTGTTAAATATTGAGGGCTTACCTTGTACTCCGTCTTATCGATGCCTATTAGGAAAATAAATTCTGCAATGAGGAGGTTGATGCAAAGGTTCTTGTGAATTGTGTTTCGGTCACTTTGAAGGCCGCGGAAGAAACAGAAAGTGAAGATGCAAATTGCCAGGCAGACAAGGGAAATGACAATCCCTACCCAGGTGATGACAGTGAGGAGTAAACCATGCATTCCATTGTACTGGAAATGATGAAGAGTAAAGAAAATTAGTGTGGTCACTGATCAATACAAAACTAAAATATCATGTTTGTCGCTAACACTTAGAAATTCCAACTTTGTTCAAAAGACAGCACAACAGCCATTGGCAGCTACAGAGATAAACACTGGAGATGAACTAACTTTGAAAATTATTATTATTATTATTATTATTATTATTATTATTATTATTATTTTCCAATAACTTGCCACATTTGACGCCTAAGGGATGTTTTGGAAGGAGGGCAGGGGAGGGAAAACATAATTTCTATATTGAATGCACAAATAAAGCATTGTTCAGGTCATTAAAGGAAATTTAAGGAAACTAGAGATCTTCAGTAAAAGCCATATGTTCCATAAATGGAATGGATGAATAACTCTCACTGTGTGATCCAGTTAGAGTAGGAGATGCTGTCAGGCTCCTTGGCCAGTGATACAGCTCATGGCCAGGTGAGAGAAAATTAACATCCTTTATTATCATTTCCATGGCTCTGTAGCTCAGTAGCATCTAGAAGAACTTGTACTTTATAGTTCTTGGTAGTTTTTGATTTTCCCTCAGAACTGATGCCATCCAGATACCTATTACCTGGGTCTAGAGAATGCAGAGCAGAATACACACTTCCTTTTTAAGTATGCTTTTGAAAGGTGTAAATATCCATCCCTTTGTCAACAGTTAACCAGTCCCAATGTGAATTTGCAGGGTTTTCAAGTAATCAGTCTTAACTGCAATCCTATCAGAAATCTACAAAATGCTTTGAGAAAGCAAGAGTATGTTGGAGAACTTAAAAGTGCCAGAAAGCAGAAAATATTGGTATATAATGATAGGGGATGACTGTATATTTGAGCTCCTTTAATGAAATGGTATTCAGTGTAAAATATAAGGAGCTGAACAGACACATTCTTTTTCTTCATTTTACATCTGGACCTATGGAACACAAAGGTCATATTTGGAATACTGTGAAATGAGATGTCCAGAAGGATCCTGAAATTATCCTAACACCCGACTGTATAGATAGTTCAAACATAGAGAAGTTAAAGTGGGTTTTCTAAATGTCATTTGGTTGCCGATTAAAGGCATTGTTCCTTACCGCAATTCCCCTATGTGCCATGAGGATTGCAAAATTGGTTAGGTGGCTACATGCACACGTGGTATGCGTTTTATTTGTGTCGATCAGCTTGCATCCTTGAGTTGACCAATAGCCCATCATAGTCCGTTCAGAGTAGTTCCAGAAGGAACAATTTGCATTGAAATAATTCTTGGTCTGCAAAACACCAGGATGAAAGAAAATTAGAACTGTAAACCCAGAAATGACAAGTATGGCGCAATGGGCATAGAATACAATTTGGATTACATTCTCCACATTTTTGAGGTTTGCTGTTTTGGAGCACAACTAGATAAGGGACATTGGTTCATACCCTATTAAACAGCAATTAAGGTGACCTAGGATAGACTGTGGTGGATTGTACCCAGCTTTAACAAACCCGGCAAGAACATGTTGAACAAGCCTACCACCTACTTATAAAGTGGGTTTAATAGTTTAAAATATGCCAAAGTGCAGTCCACATTACTATAGATCTAATTTTAATCAATCACCGTTTCCTACTTGCTGTTCAATGTTCATACTGTGCACTTGTGGCCATTTCTGCCGATCCTGCAGCAGTAGATTCATGAAGTTTCTCTAAAGGGCTTCTTGAATAATTGAGGATTTACTAACGAATTCACTTTCCTTTTCTCAATTTCCATCAAGTCTAAAGGATCACTAGACATCATAATTCAGATTAAACTGAACTGAAAAACTGGTCTGGGGGAAAACACCTAGATAGGGGATTTTTCCTTTCTTTTTTTAAGAGTCTTGTCTTTTGGTAAATGGAAAACCTCAGCTGGGAAAATAAAATCGTAGCATTGGAAGGGATCCTGAGGGTCATCTAGTCCAAACCCCTGCAATACAGGAATCTCAACTAGATCATACATGACAGATGGACATCTAACCTCTGCTAAAAATAACAACTCTAAAGAGTCTGTTGCACTGTTGAGCAGCTCTTGTTGTCAAAAAGTTCTTCTTGATGTTTAGTCGGAATACTAACACCTGACTAGTTCAAGCACAGAGAAGTTAAACCTAGCGTCAAGCAGAATGCAGAAAACAGCACAAGATTCCCTCGTTGACTAAAACCTATCTGAACGATTAGTGAATGGGCTCCAGCAGACAGTATGGAATTAAAGCAAAATGCTCTAAGTTCCATTAAAATTTTGCTGCATTAAGGAAGCAAAATCATAAGAGCTGGTGTTTTTCTGTCCTGCTGCTAAGGTAAGAGTTAATTTTCACTTAGGAACAAATTAGAGCCATTTACATTTTCATGTTGATTACCGAATTAGCTTTCATTAAGAATACACTTAAGTTCTAATAATCACTGAACCAGGCTCATTTAATTTTATGTTCGTAGACTCAAACAAACCTGTGCCTCTGACCTAGTCCGACATTTAAAATTCAAATTGAAAGATCCACCCCCGTCCCTTCTTTGCTCTTTGCTCTTGCTGATTTTATGACCTTCCCATTAATTCATTACCATAACTCACATCAATGTGTGCCAGGGTGAAAAGAACAGGGTCTGTCAAGTACACGCGACTGGACTCCTTGTTGATGGAGGCCGCAATGACGTCAGAGTTCACAGCGATGGTACTGTTCCTGCCAGCAAACTCTCCTCCCAGTTTGATGGTTGCATTTTCCGTACTGAGGAACTGGCCCAAGCTTTTGTAAATTATGAAAACCAGCTTTGCTAACCCTGTGAAAAAGAAAGCTATTATAGTCACTTTAAATAACATGGCATGTTTTAAATAGCCTATCCCTCCCCAGCTTTAGTGCAGAAAGATTGATTCGAGTAAAAAAGAAAGAAAAATGGCAGCCTAATGTTATTTACAAATGAGAGCTATCGACTGACTATTTTTAATGTTGCTGAGGGTGTATTATTATAACACAGCAAACCCTTCCAAAATTAAGTTGCTACAGCTGAAAAATAAATGGTTTGCAAAGGACATACCGCTTCTGCTGTTCTGCTTCACAGTGTTTGAAGAGAGCTGGATAGAATTGCCTCCCGCGTTGCCCTGGGGGAATTTCAAGTCCTGAACCTGTCCTTCTGTACTCAGCACTGCAACTTCCAAGACTAGGTGGACAAAAAAGCAAGAAGAAGGTTTTTGTTTCCTGTGGTCAGATTTGGCTGATGTTTTCCTTTTCCGTTTTTCCTTTCGGGATGCTTATTTCCTTGCTTGTACATGACAGATGCATACCGGTAGCATTGGCGTCGTTTTCCTTTAAATTTTAATCAAACCCGAGTGCAGATGCACAAAAGTAACAGCACGCCAGTTCAAAGAACATGACAGCCAACCTGGTTTTAATGTGAGCCTAAGAGAGATCACTTCAAAATTCCCAAGAGTTCTTAGTTGGAAGAAATGCTTAACTTTTGGAGACCAAAACAGCCATGATGCATAAATTTTTAGTGTTTGTGTCCTACTTGCTATTGCTTTGCCTAATCTCTCAGCAACAGGAAGCCAGAGGAGTAGATCATTAAAACTGTCAGAATGGGACTGGGGGCATCCAGGCTTAAATCTCTGTAGGGTGACCATGGCACAGTCATTGTATTTTAGCCTAACCTACTTAAATTAAAGGGGTGGTGGAGGTAATAACAATGGGCACGACTCTGAGGAAAGGTAGAATATGGACAGTGCTTTTTTTCAGGGGTTACTCAAGAGTATGCAGTAATGGCACCTCTTTTGTTTTTGTTAAAAACTGTAGCAGGGTGAGTACCAGCAGCTATTTTTCTAGGGTGGGGAAAGGGCATATATTTATTAATGTAAATAGATAAACTAAATATGAAAAAAATCATTAGTTGATAGCAACTAGTTGGGCAGGGGCAGGGTGTGACAGAATGGTGGAACCCACCGCTGCATCTACAACTCTCACACCGGCCAGGGGAGATGGCTGGAGGAGGGGGAAAGCAGGTTGCTGCAGCAGCCTGGAGGTAATGCAGTGATCCAGCCAAGCTCAGGACCGATGCCAGCAGGTGAAGAGGTCCAGCTCAGCACCTCCTCTTTCCTAGAACATGGCTTCCACTGGTGGTACTTCTGCTTATTGTGGGAGAGACTCTACATTCTGACCTGACTCTGCAGGCTGATAGTGGCAGTCAGTGTGATGACTGGGTGGTGAGGCACGTCAAGCCAATCCGTCTCCCCAGCCCACCAGGCCTGGTACAAAGGGGATTTGCTTCACAGCCAAAGGCCCACTTAACCTAGATGAATTTACTTTGGAGTAGACATCCTTAGCATTCCACAGCTGATCATCTGCAAACTCTGCTTCCGCCTTTAGCAACAGAAACATGCACCACCTCATTCACAAATCCACGTACCTGACATTCTCCCATTCATAAATTAGTTTTTCCATTTTAAAGTCTAGTCTTGAAATGTCTGTGACATATGTGTGCTCTACCTCCTAATATGTAGACTGGTATAAGCCTCAAGGACGCAAGGAGAATGGCATTTTACATCTATACACAACAACCTTCTTAACCACAACAAGATATACCTGTATGTCCCTAATACATAATAGTTTCATTTCCCTGCCAGCATTTAAATGATAAATTATGCTCAAAGTGTCGGTAGCTATTTTGCAATCTGCAAAGCATGGCTATTTTGTATTGTGGGAGACGTGGCTCACTGAACACACTTTCACCTGAAGGCAGTTGTGCTTAATGCAAACATTTAGTCTATGTGCTATGTGCCCAAAGTTGGCAATGCGCTCTCCCTGAAAGTAATCTACATTCATTAGGAACCGATTATGTATAAAGGAGAAAGAGTTTCTACCATGAGTACTGAAAAATATGTATGTATTTTCTATCATTTATGTAGCACATTTTTCAAAGTGTTCAAAGCGCTACATACACATTTTATCCAGAAATATTTACAATAATCCTTCAGAAGTAGCCCAACATTATTAGCTCCATAATTCAGATGAGAATAAGATAAAGGTTACTTGCCTAAGTCCTTTGACTTAATTTTGTTAGCCAAAAATAATCGAACTAGGAATTGTCGGGGTTACAATCTTAGTCACTATCTGTTCTATAACCAGAACATCAATCTATAATGGTTTTCCATTTTTAAAATGCAGAGGTTTCTGTATTATTTTCGTGTAATATATTTCTAATTGGGCAAATTACACTGTTCCATCTAATGTGGAATATATGGACATCCCAAACCACTGGGTCTGGTGGACTCTTCCCACGGTGTGATGCCAAGCGTTTCAAGACGTATTCACTTACCGATGTGATCTGTAGGCATTGCGACCCTTGTTGGTTCTAAGAGGTTGTCAGCCAAGACAAAGGCCCCTTCTTCCAGGGTATCAAGTAACATGGTTGCAGCATGTGCTCGTTCGGAGGAATTCATATCTCTCCAGGAGTCTAGCGCTTGGGTCCTAAGCAGGTTGTCCACCGTGTCAACAATAGCCTGCATTCAGTAGAAAAATATTAGGCCTTACTGCCTTAAGGCAACAGGAGAGAGTCCCTAACATGATCTGATGACAATTACAATATTTAACTGTCAACATGATTTGCGGTGATTTAAAGACCAAAAGGCTACCGCTTTCCCCGTATAACAAAGAGCATTGATATAAGAAGCCTTGGAGCAGCAGCAGCGAAAAAGAATATTATTAGCATACTGAAGCATATAAAAAGGGAACGCTCATGGCTTTAATTTTAAAGTTCCTCCAGCCAGGCTAGAGCTATACTGGGCTCCGATGTGAAATTTAAGTTCGGCAGGAGCAGAGGATTTCCCCATTTATTCAGAACCCAAGAATGATCAGTAGCGGCCTGATCTCACATACTTACACTCACATTAAGATGCTCACAAAATAATATGCAATTAAGGAGGATTTCAGTGAAAACACGATATTCGTCAATTGAAGAGAGGCTCTTACGTTAATGTGTAATGTGGGTGATTGCTGAATCACCATGTCCCATTTACCTAGTTACAATGTGTCATTAGGTACATATATCTACATCTGCATATGATTTGGCTGATTTCAAAAACAAATAGAAACGCAAACAGCGTGCATCACACAAATAAAAAGATGTCGCGCCCAGAACACTGCTCCATGCCTGAATGGATAGAAAAAAGTTGGGTCAGGACTCTCTATTGTCAGGAGCAAAATTAATTAGCCTAATCCATCTTAATATCCTCTTTCTGTCTGAATTGTGAGCCTCTACAATGGCAGGTGGGAGATACTTTGGAGTGGAATGAAAGGATTTTCTTCCCCTCTTCTCTAATGGGAAATAGAGGAGTCAAACTGCTCACACTGATACTGCTTCAGCCATTAAATAGAGTGGAACAGAAATTGGTCTGCAGAGGCCATATTCATTAGTCACCAAGAAATACGGATCGGAGCCTCTGATCTGAGTTACAAATGAATCCTCTGTCGCGAAGTGAGGACTTGCTTCATTTGCATAGCATCAGCCGGCTTTCGATTTGTAATTTTAAGAGGTTTTTATTAGTCTTAGCCAAACTGGGAAGCTCATTTGAGACCTACTAAAAATGATCTCAGCGAGAAATTAAGGCTGTGCTGCAGTTCGTGTTGCGTGTATATACGCGTCCTGATGGCTGCATGCATCCATTAGCCCGATTCACTCCTTATATTTTTAATGTTGTCTGACTGGATGCTTTTCTTCGGTCGCATTAAAATAGTCAGCTCTTTAATGACACTATTTCTTGTCAAAGGTGGCTGGAGAGGGAGGTGGAGAGTTAGAATAAATTTCCAGGCCATAATACCACAGTCCAAAGGTAGCAAGGTCTTTTTGGTAGTGGTGCCCCATACACAGAACATCCTCATCAGAGAGGCTTGCCTGGTGCCCACCTGCATTGTGCCAAGTGTAGACATTTATATTCTTCCAGGACATGCACATTTTTTAATATGCTTAATTCCTTGCCTCCTCTCCCACACAATCCGGGAGATGTCAACCATGACGTGTTTTAGATGCCCATCAAAAGCTTAGTTATTTGCTTGGGCATTTTTGACTGTTAATCTGCCCGCCATGCACTCCTCAGTATTTTGTTTTAGTATTCCGATTATGGATTTTTAGTGACAACATGTATTTTCATCTTATTTGTATTCTAGCCTTACAGTTTTATGGATTGGTTTTTTAAAAACTTGGTAAATTGCTTAGAGAGGGTTTTTTGTTTTTACATTAAGCTGCCTATAAATTGCTAACATAAATGTTTTCCCCTTGCCAGTTTAAAACTGATTTTGTGCTGCTGTGTTTGTGCTGGCTTTGGGGTGGTTTTACGTGCTAAGTTGTATTTGTATAATTGGATTTTGTGTGTGTGTTTAAACTATGAGTTGTGTTAAATTAAGTTTTACTCAGAGTAGGTACGTGGAAAGTAATGAACATGGCTAAGTTAGGTACATCAATTGCAACAGGAGTACTCTGAGTACAACATAGTTGAATACCAACCACTAGAGAACTGAATTTATGGATGGTATATAAATGTAGCAATAATAATCACAAAGGGTGGAGGGGGTCGTGTAGCAGATGTACACATGCCCAGCCATTAGCATAGACTTCTGATGTGGGGTAGCCTACAAATGTAGGCTTCTCCGGGTACTGGAAGCCTATGTGTCCGGACATTTATGTGCAAAGGCTTCCCCCACCTCAGACATCCACACTTATACATGGATGGCAGGAGTGGTGCCTGAAGGAGCCCCTTTCTACTCATATTGCCCCTTTACAAGAGTAAAATGTGAAGGAGGCTTGAGACCCCACTGATTTCAGAGAAGAATATTTACGCGTGTGCTCAACCTCCTCATTCAAATAAATCACTGGGAATTAACGCCTCACTTAAGACCGGCTCGTAACCCTAGATTCTCGTCATCACAGTGACAAAACATTTTCAGTAGCGAGCACACAAACGGTTATTACATTTTACCCAATGACATTTATCTTCAAAGGTGAACTGCAAATGCAACTGTAAAAAAGAAATCAACCCAATTCAGCAAACTTTGCTTTGCGTCCCACTCACTGGCTTTAAAAGAGAGCAGTTATCATGGTATAATTTAAGATACATGTTGCTCCCCCCGCCTCCTACTCTCCTTTCCTTGCAAAACCGCTTGATAAAACTGAACACACTTCGGTCTCCCCAAAGTTTTATCAGCAGCTGAATGTAAAACAGAGGGCAAAATGTCATCTGGGCTGAGAGCAGATGTAACGTGTTCCATGGTTAAGCAATCAACAACCAGCCAAGGGATTGGGCAGGACCTTTTTCCGGCCTTTGGTAAGATGCATACCCCATAGATAAATATTATGTCTGCAGCTAGGACTAACTAGGATGCCTGTTAACCCCGGATGTGAAACCATGCTTAAATTCTGCATTAAGTTCTGGTAAGCTACAACCATAATTGGCATTTCTGCAGATGTAATAGCTTTCATCACGGCTAGTTCCTTTGCGGAGTGGGACGATTTGTAACTCCAGAGAAAGGGGTTAAGGAAAAGGAGTGAACAATAAACTGGTCCGCTTTCAGTTGCACAGTTGTTCTTAAGCAGTTGGACAATGTTGCATCTCTTAGGAGCCTTTTTATTATTGATTTTATTCTATGCTGCGCTGCTTCGGGTTTTTTGTTTTTTTTTTAATTGCTATTTTTAATACCAATTGGTAACATTGCAAAAGAAAAAAACTACGAAGACATATGGAATGCATGTTTCAAAACAAATCAGCAGTAGGCTTTCATTTTTCATCCAACATCCCACCACAGTTGAAATACTGACATTAACCAGAACAGAATACACATAATAAGACCTGCAAGACATTCCAAGTTCCTTAGTATCTTTATGCCTCTCCTGGTATATGGGAAACAGGATATGCTTCCAGGAGAATATGAGGAAAGTTTGCACTGTATCTGTAGCTCAAATGATCAAAGCTGGCCTTTGTTAACTCCACACACACACACACACACACACACACACTTCCCTGGTGTCACACACACAAAATAGAACTCGCTGAATTCAAGAGTGCACAAAAATAAAATAAAATGTAGGGTAGTTTAACATGTGTATGTGTTGGGGTTTTGGTTTTTCGTCATGCACAAGCATGGGATGTAATCCATAAGACACTCTTGCCACACAAACTCCACTGAACCAATGGAAGTCACGAGGCAGCAGTGATTAGTGGATTCCACTAGATATGGCTACACAGTCTTTGATACACAGATCTGCAAACACAAAACCCAGGTTCAAGGGGTACGACTGTGGCATCTGCACTGCATGCAGAAAAGTTCCAACTTTAATCCCCAGTCTTTCCAGGCAGGTCTGGCTATGTCCCCAGTCTGAAACCCTGGAGAGCGGCTACCAGCCAGTGTAGGCAATACTGAGCTATGTGGATCTATACTCAGTATAAGGCAACTTCCTGTGTTCCCAATGTCAAACAATTTGTGCCCATTGCCAGTTTTGTTTTCCTTCCACAGGCATAATACCATGAGGGAAGCAAAGCTGTTCTTATTTCCAATTCAGTTAAAAGCTCCATGGCTGCTCTTTTTTTGATAAAAGGAGGAGGAAAGGAAGTATCGATTATCGATTTATTATTTACGACTGGCTTTTTCTGAAGGTATTATACCCGTGCAAAGCCAACACCTTTTTTTGTACAATTGCTGTGGGGAAGGCACAGTGCACAATTATCAAAGACTGAAATACATAGGGACATGCAGCAGGAGGGTAAAAGCGCGGCAGCAGGTGACTGAAGCAGGGACGAAGCAAGGTGACAGCACAGGAGAGATACCTTAAGGTAAGACCTGCATGTCTTCTCTCGCTTTTGGAGCTTGGTAATAAGACAAAAAACACACATCAGAGGTTAGACATTTTTTTTTTTTTAAAGGGTAATAGGATTAGTACTACTTGATCATTGTTCAAACGCTTATATGCTAACCGGAGAAATAAGATCTGCTGATAAAATTAACAATCTTAAGGTGTGTTAAAGTATCACTTCCAGATGAATCTGCGGGTTTTTAAGGGAGCGAATGAAGCACAAGGCCATTCCAATGCACTAAGGTTAGTTCATGGCTTGGTATGTCAAATACTTCTAATACGTTAGTATTATACGTCAAATACGTTAGTAAGAAGGTCGGGGGGGGGAAGAGTATTCATTTTCCCCTGCCGCAGTTTGTTCCCCCCCCCCCCCAGGTTGAGAGCCATAAAGGATCAAAGGACACAACAGGTCTGATTCTTATTGATGCCTTAATCATTGTTCTGTTTCAGGCTGCTGCTAAAATATAATTAACATTATCCGTTCAATTCCTTCTGCCCACATGGGAACGGTCACATTCTGTTCTCGTGTACCACCAGCCTTTGGGGACTCTGATACAGCATCAAAATTCACGTCTCCATGAATTTGTTGGTTCCCCCCCCCAAAAAAAAAGCCCCTAAATGTGCCCTACTTCAAAGGACTAGTGCAAAATAGAGGCAGATGTTTTGCAAGAGAAAAGAAAGAAAGCCACAAGGCTAGGTTGTTCTAATGCACACCAGAGAAGGCTATTCAGGTTGGTATCTACCTTGTTATAACTCCGTCCAGCAGAGTCCTTCTCGTTAGGCTTCAGATCTTGCAGCTGAGCATCAAGAATATCCACCAACTGTTCCATCAGTCTGACTGAAGAACTCACATCACCAGCATAGATTTGTCCTTTGGTATGTTTAGCCAGTTCATTGGCAAGGCTAGCAGCATTTTCTCCACTTCTGATCTGAAATGACAATTTAAATTATTTTAGTGATGCCCCCACTGCCACTTAATTCTTAGAACACTTTATTTCTAAATAGAAAGGTGGGTTATTTTTTGTTACATCTTTTTTATATATCTTTCAAAGTTGTTTTGTCTTTAAAAAGCAACAACAATTGCCCTACTCCCACAAAAAATGAGAGATCATATGCAACACTGCTTAGATTTAGTAAAGTGCTTTATGCATTGATGGTGATCTATCATCTATCTATCATCTATCTATCTATCTATCTATCATCTATCTATCTATCTATCTATCTATCTATCTATCTATCTTATCTATCTATCATCTATCTATCTATCATCTTTGCCAATTCCAAGCATTCCATTCTACTCTCTCAATCCTCCATCACATTTTCAGTGTGATCAACAAATTCTATGCAGAATGGGGCTACGGAAATAGTAGGAGACTTGATTCTTAATCGCCAGGATCTGCAGGGCTAAGGAATGAGCCCCCTTTTCCCAAGTGCCTTCGCTTTCTTCTCCAGGAGTGAATGGCCACCATTCATCCCGTGGTGGGATGATAAAGTGCTGCATGGAGAGCTCTGCATTTGCAGGGAGCAAAACCAACCAATCTCCGCAGGCATTTGAGATTTTTTCCCCCTTTGTGCTTCTTTGGAGGAAGCGGTGGGAAATGAGGCAGTTTGTTTGTGATGTTTCCTCCCACCCGCAATCTCCAAGAGCTGGGTTTCAGCACAGGGCAGTCCATCTGAAACACAGATTCTTTTGTGGGGTGGGGAGTGTAACATAGGATATCTTTATTTGCTTTTCACCCCAGCAGTTACAGAGGCTGTCAATGTGGCAGGCAGAATGTGACAGTACAGCTCAAATATTTAGGAAACGAGAATGGGATACAAGAGCTGATAGCTAAGGACAGAAACAGTCCATCCTGTCCCTCTCTTATGCATATTAACTTTCATAGGGATTTCCTGCTAGTAACACAGTGTTTTAAAAATTGCCCTCATTTTACTTATAGACCACCCTTTATTAAACAAAACAAAAATACAGAGCAGGAGCTCAATGAATGGCTGTTCCGTTAATGTCTCCATGCTTGTGTCCCTTTGCTGAAAAATCCCTTAGCTCCACCTAGGCAAAGATCAAAGCAGAGGAGACAGCCTTTTCCTTGGTGCAAATATGATGTTCAGCGCCATTTCCTGAGAAGGATGTGGGAACTAGCTCTTGGAAGGAGAAGATGCTCTGTTGAAAGCTAGGAGAGCCCTATAACTGCCACATCCTCTGCTTTAACTGTCACCTGGCTGAAACCAACATTGTTTGCCTTGAGGCAGAGTTAGCCGGAAGCAGCAGTTTGCAAGGTGAAACCACAAGTGTGTTTGCCCCAACCCTTGAAGTGGGCAATATCATGACATCCCTATTAAAGCCCTGGGATGGCAGGACACTTGATTTAGTCTCGTGCAACGTTCCCAGTGTTTGTCATAAGCATCTGTGCTGGTAATCATGAGTATGGTATCATATCAAAAATATTTTCCAACCCACCTTCTGAGCCAGCTGGTTTACCCAGTGTGAAGTACAGTTGCTAAGATCAGGACCATTCGGGTTCCATTTTCCAGTGGAAACCATGCAGAGGTATGAAGCTGTTCCTATATAAAAGATGAGAAAAATGACATAGAAGTAAGAGTGTTCAAGTTGTGTGTGCATGTGTACATTTTTAAAAAAAATGTTTCATAAGCACCTGGGAAATACTGGATTAGAGCTTCAGTACTTAAGTCACTTTAAAAGAGACTAAGGAAGCCTGTAGGAAAATGAGGTAACAAAAGGCAATGATGCCAATTAAAAGCAATGCTAACAAAGCCAGGAGAAAATATCAGACTTTATACTGAATAAACAGAGAGAAAAAGAAAAAGCTCTAGCATTTTCTGGAAACCATCCAAAGTGGAGTTCATAATGAGAAATACAGCAGAAAGCAAGTGTGGCTGAAGTCCTGTCTGTTGCAAAGACCTATGATCTGGAATCCTTGAGAAGGGGCTGGAATGTAATTCTGTACCTAGGCTCCAATGCCCTCTACAGCTTAAAACCTGAAGGTGCCATTTCCTTGCAAGCAGCCAAGATCATAAGAAAGATAGTCCGAGACTAAGGAAAAGAGGGTTCAAGATATAGACACCGGAATGTTTATTTAAGCTGAAAATCCAGTTTTAAGGTCTTACCACGAGTTCCTTTGGGACAGGGGCGTTCCACCATGTTTCCTCTTGGAGTCTGAGGCCAAGTTATATCCCTTTTCACCTCAAGTTCACAGAACCTCTCTGGCAAAGGGAAAAAGCTTGTAACAGGAGGAATTTTGGTCGTTGATACTGCTGGCGGTGGCTTGGGACCTTTGCTTTCATCCCCCTTCCCCCCAGGTAATGTTGTGCTAATTGGAATTTTCTGTGGCGTGGTGCTTGTAGTTGACACAGTTGTCTTGTACAGCTCTGTGGAAGGAGTTATGGTCTCGGCTGTGGTAGGCACTGGGGAGAGAAAAGCAGTGTTACAGAGAGAAGTACCCAGAGAAGTGGTTGTGAAAACATTTACACCTGTATTTCCCTTATAAAATTAAAGTCTTATAGATTCAATATATGAGAGAAAGAGAAGGAATCACAGGTTTTCTGGGGAAATGACTGGATGATAAAAATTATATGTAAGCAGCAGCAACGATGGTAGTAGCAGTAGTAACATCATCACCTTCTTCTTCTTCATACCACCTAGATATACCACCTAGCTACCAAAAGAGCCATTTCTGGCAAGATAGTGGAATACAAAATTTAGAATAATTTGACAGATACAGTGTGACTTTTTCACCAATCCCACCTTACCCCTGCAGCCCCCATTGCTCCCTGCTAAATGCTTCTCAGGAGGACTCTCTGGAACAACGTGGGGAATGAGTGGGAAGGAATCACAATGGCTATGTTCTACTTCCACTGCTAGGGGTGGTAAACCTCGGAATCGTAGTTACTGAGAATCGCAAGTGGGGAGAACACTATTACACTCAAGTTCTGCTTGTGGGTTTCCCATAGGTATCTGACTGGTCATTATCAGAACAGGATGTTGGATAGCATGATCTAGCAGGGCTCTACTTGTGTTCCTGTGTTCTTAATCAGTGACAATGATCTACCTGCCTTCTTCATTCAGCAGGAACCATTTCCTGGATACCCATTCCCTCTGCAAACGAAAGGAGCTTTTCCATGGCTGGAACACCAAGGATCCTAAGTATTTATACTAAGAAGTCTCATTGAGTTCAATATAGAGTAAGTGTGAACAGGAATGCAATCTCAGTATACTGCTGGCAGCACATATTCTCATCTCTCTCTCTCTCTTACACACACACACACACACACACACACATCTACCAAATAGTTATATTTATAAAGACTTCGACTCCCTAGAGCAGGCTTCCTCAAACTCGGCCCTCCAGATGTTTTTGGCCTACAACTCCCATGATCCCTAGCTAGCAGGACCAGTGGTCAGGGATGATGGGAATTGTAGTCTCAAAACATCTGGAGGGCCGAGTTTGAGGAAGCCTGCCCCAGAGGCATTAATACTGATTTATTGTATGATAAAATGTGTATGAATACTTTTAAACAAAGAAAACATGGCAGAATCTACACTATAAAACTAAGTTCTATATTTGAAAAGCAAAACAAACAAGGAAGCAACAAATGAACAGATTCCAAAACGAAAAAGTAGGTTGTAAATAACCAGGCCGTTTACACACACAAAACCACCCTAACTTCATGTCATCCACTCTGCAACTTACAGCAAGATAATTACTGTAACATCTTCCCACCCGGCAGTCATTTTTGCTTGAGAGATTTCCAGCATGCCTGATTAGACCCAAACAGAAAAAAAGCCTCGCATGCATGTGTTGTTTTAGTGTTTCAACATCTCAGCCTTTAAACATTCCCCTTTCCCTATTTTGATAGAGCAGGTGTGAAGAAAGAACTAATTCAAGCCAATGGCAAGTACACAGACAGCTTAATCATTGATGTCAAGAAACCTGGATTTGAACAAGAAACTTCTGGTTTGGGTTCTGTAATTGGTAGTTCTATCAAGCTGACAACATTCAAATTAAAATACATAGGGGGTTTTTTCACATACAAAACATTCCCATTGTACATAAGATTCCCAAGAGTAAATAACCTAGTATATGCCGAAGATTACACTGTTCCACTCAGGACTAATAATTATCACAACTAGACTTTCTATATACAATAATTAATAAGGCATAGAATCATCAACTGCACTTTAAATGGACTGAATGGGGGGGGGGGGAGCCTCTGTGTGTGGCAAGTGGCCTTGTGCATGAGCTCACTCAGTCATATTACTCATTTTAACATAGCAGGAGTGACCGTGTTTTGCTGTTACAGGGGAGTCGGGTGTATTAACCTGTTGCATCATATTTATTTTCTAAATGTATGTACCACCCTTTAGTAGATAATCTACATGGTGGTTTATGGAATAAAACCAGCAAAATAATAACAACAGGGCAATAAATGCTAGAAAACGCCAACCGTCAATAAAACAGCAGGGGAAAAAGTCATTCTTTTTAAATCCCTCAAATGCTGAAAATCCCAAAGGATATCAGACTAGGCTGCAAGTGTAACATAGGAAGCTGCCTTATAGATTCAGATCATTGTTCAATGTAGTTATGCCTGCATTCTTTGGTAGCCTGTTGGGTTTCAGACAGCAGTCTTTTCCAGTCCTGAGACCCAAGACCCTTTGCATATAAAAGCATGTGCTCTTCCACTGAATCAAGGCTCCATAAATACACAAACACACACACTCCCAGAGAAGGTTCCCCTCATTCTCACCAGCCACTGTACTTTGGATGGGCAAAATATCTGGAAGTCAGCTATTGAATATTATCTTACTACATAAGCTGGTTGACATAAAAGAATCATTCTATCCCAGTCCCAAGTTGCAGAGGTTTTGTAAGTGCTTACGCTTTCTGTTGGAGTTGGAAATGATCTGATAGCAGTAGAACTCTCTAAACAATGGCACAATGTGTTCCCAATGACAGGTACAAATGAGCATCCTTGACTTTGTATTTTAGTCTCTGTTTTCTTGTAACCCCAAATACAATTGTTGAAATAGTCGCGCTTAGAGCGAAGCAGGACCTTTCTAACTGTGGTGGCTAAGCTATCTTTGTCCAAGAAGGGATTTCACAATGGGTGTACCAGCCTTTGTTGATACTGCCTGGGTCTCAGCTGACAGGGTGGTATGTATGAGCATACATACCCTGAACTATAAACCTGCCCCTTTTGGAGGAGCAGTTTCGTTCAGAACAAGTTGAACACCACTTTCCTGAAAAGTACACCTTATCAGAACTGAGTCCTTACCCTAGTCCACTACTGATCTCAAGCCCTAACGTAGCAATTCCTGGTGTAAAAGTAAGATAGAGGTAGACATAAACAGCTTCTGATTGCACACAGCTCCAAATGACTTCATTCAACAATTTCAAAAACGTGTATTAATGCCAAAGCTGTGAAGAATGGTTCCTCTTTGTACTACCCTCTGGAACTGGCCCTTCCAGGGAAGGAGCCGCCAAAACACTGTAGTTCAGGCAGTCTTGAAGATTACCATGGTCAATAGTACACAAAGCTATTGAGAGATCCAGAAGGATTGATTACCAGCATCTATAAGTGCATGCTACCCATCAGTGTGACCAGGGCAGCTTTTGTGCCAAAACTAGGCATGGAAATGGATCCAGACAATCAGTTTTATCCAAGATAGCCTGGGCATCTACTCGGTTGAACAGCTTGCTCAAGAAGAGGATATTTGCTACAGCCTGAGAGTTGTTAGAATCCAGTTAAACTCCACTCTTCAGGCAGCTGAGACTGCTCCCTTAGTTGGTGAAGCCTCTTCTGTCAGATGCTATAATCTAGGGCAGGGATCCCCAAACTTTGGTCTCCAACTGCTTTTGGACTACAGTTCCCATCATCTCTCACCACTGGTCCTGTTAGCTAGGGATGATGGGAGTTGTTGTCTATCAATGGAGATGCAAGTTTGAGAAACGCTGATCTAGGGGAAGAATCGTGCAGATATGTACAGAGTGCGCTTCTCCAAACACTGGGGATGAACAGTAAGGATGAATGTGAAGGCTATCCTTGTTAAACTGCCTCCTAAAGTTGCATTTTTGCCAGACTGTCTAAAGGCAGCCAGAACATGATACCAGGACTACCAAGTACTTAAAGCACAATCCCTCATTACAGTTCTTGAAGTTCTAGGTAGACATGGGAATTTAGGCCATTATTTAGGAGTGTGCATGCTGCTCTCAACATGGTGGCTATACAGGTCCACTTTATGTGTGTAAACATATGAAACAGCTGGAAAAGCAGGCACTTCGAGGGCTCTCTCCCTTTAATAATATATATATAAATTTAAGTTTGCAGAATTTGGAGGCAGAAACCTGGGTTTCCCCATGTGAAATTAAGCTCTGCTTATCATAATTTGCAGGGACAGGTCTCTGATTTGATCCATCTCTGCTCTTGAAAAGCTTGTCGTAATTGTAAATAACGGTTTCCAGGAAAACTAGAGAGAAAAAACAAAAGGAAAAGGAAAACAAAACAAAACAAAAAAGCTAACCATCAAAGGGTACATTCAAAATTCAAAAGTGGCAGGGTAATCTCCTTCCAAAAAAAGGTAGAGTTGGCAAGCCCGCCTGTTCATTGGGGTATTAGAGTGCCTCTGGCTACAGCGAAATTCAAAGCAGCATTGGCTAGTGGAGCAACACAATTCATTACTTAGGGTTTTTTATTCCATCATCTCCACAGGTGTGCCTGCCACTTTTACAAACAAAGAAGAGACAGGTCCCTGCCTGGAGGAATTTACAAACTGTGACAGGTATTCACTCCTTTCTATGTCAGGCCTTCTGGAAACAACTGGATCTGACACTTTTCAGGTTTAAAATTTTCCCTTTGACACTTATTTCCTAAAGGCTTATGCTTTCTTTCTTTTTTTTTAAAAAAAGCGATTTAAACCTCTTCTGTCTTTAGGCTAGAACTTATCAAAAACATATATTCTTGAATGTAAATTGAATTTAACCACAAAATGCAAACAAGGAGAGAGGCACCAGGCTGTCTTTTCAAAGAACTTGAAAAGAATGTTTCTTTCTTTTAAAAGAGATGGAGTTTCCAGTTCTTTCAGAGTAGGGACAAGGGCTCTGACAAAATAAAAGCCTAACATAAATCTTCCTTCACTCCTACAGTGGTCAAAAGCTCTAATCATCCCATCATCTCCATATACGTTTTGAGGGAAACATATTTCACAGAAAACTGAAGCACAAATCTTTCAGTGTGGATTTATTTATTTTTTATTTTTAGGACAATGGATGCCAACATAAGAGCCTAAAATGTCCGTAAGAATTTATGATCGCATGTGTTGTATGTGGAACTCATTAGTTTCCTATATTTTGTGTATATTCTAGAATGGTTCACAAACTTTTTTTTCCTGGGTCACTTAAAAATTGCTTGGGGTCTTGGCAGACTACTTAATAACCTTTTTTCCGCCACTGCTGCTGCTTTCCTATAAATCAAAGTACATACATAGCTAGCATTTTAATAACCGGTGTCTTTCCTTTCTAATATAATGGATATTCCTGTTTTTGTGAGCAAAGTGGATAGATGTGGAGTCTGTTATTTGTCCGCTTACGTGCAGCGGTGCAACCAGTGGGGGGTCAGGCTTGCATAAATATGAATACAATTTTGTTTTTCATTCCTTAATAGCTACAAATTTCTATTTACAGCAAATACTGCATGGAAGCCAACATCAATTCCCCTTCCAAACAGGTGTCAAACTATAACCAATAGAAAACAACACACAATCAACCAAATTCATCCAATGAAAACCACACAGGCACTGCTGACAAAATGTGACCAGTTGGAACTATGGGATGGATCCACACCAACACTGCAGTCCTGGCCATGTCCACTCAGAATTAAGTCCTAGTGAATGCAATGGTGCTTACTCCTGGGTAAGTGGAGTTGGGATTGTAGCTGTACTTCAACCCCACTGAAAATAACTTAAGACTAAGTTAGCACACTTTCAATAGGACCTAGGCCAAGCTACCTTAGTCTAAGTCCAGCTCAATGTATGTAAAGCAGTAGGGTGACACTAATTCAGAAAACTTCCATATTTAACTTCTGGATGAAATCGAAGGAGGCACATATTTTTATTTGGCATGATAATCAAAAACAGTGTGATATTACAAAAATCAAGGGCCTGTAACCAGGACCTCGTTAGATTGTTCATTAAATCCAGCAGTCCCTGGTCAAAACAACTTTGACTTCCATCATCGGGGGGGGGGGGGGACCCTAAATCAAATGCAGAGCCGAGTACTCTTCTCTGTTCCACAATCTTTCTGTGGAGCACTTGAGCAGAACTTGTGGAATGCAGTCTAAGAACCTCTGCTCTAGATAGTAATAATTAATACAAACCTGAGTATTTTAACATGATTGTTCATAGCTGTTCCCTCTTTCTAGCTGAGTGCAAATCATAGTTTTCTGGTTATTTTCTATCTCAAACCAAAAACATCTTGAGCCTCACAGGGGTTTTTTTCTTGCCCCTAGTCTGAGTGAGTGCTGCCTGTGCACGATTCTGCTGAGCTGTTTTTTCAGCCTAGCTTCTGGAAAAACCTTTCCAGACCTGTCTATCTTCTCTGCAAGCTCTCTCCTGACATCGTGTGAAACCTTGGTAATTTTATTCTGATTATAACGCAGCCAGGCTTTTGATGCTTTCTCAATTAACGTTTGTCAAAAGTGTCACAAGCACTTGCAAAAAAAAAAGTGTCAAGAAGCCACTACTGATTCAGATCTTGGGGTGTTGTGAGAAGAATCTAGGAAGCTTTTCCTTATTACTAAGATCTTAGACATTCAGTGACACCATGTGCTTAATTAAGACATTCCTGACGACAGAAATCTGTACCAACAATAGTGCAATTAATACTCTCACAGATCCTCTTACTTTTGACAGCTTCTATCTCATTTTAAGCTACACTTGTGCCCTACAGCTTAACATCACTAAAAGGGATCACGATGGCTCCTTTCTGAGGTCCAGTTATGAGGTTAGAATCACAAGAGCATATAATTTCATCCACTACTCTAGATGCAGCTGTTCCAGTGCCACCCATGTGGCTATTAAAATCAATACTGAGACACATCTGCTTTGTCTGAAAAACGATCTGCATCTTTCTTTTTAAGTAATTGGGGGGGGGTGCCCTTTTTGTAAAATCGTTTCCTAAAAGCTCTGCGTATTTGCTTGGAATGAGAAACGGCACCAGTTCAGCATTTATTCACCGTTCAAAGGCTGAGTGGAGTGGAGTGGCGAAGTCCACACTTATTTCCCTAAAGGCGGCACCACAGTCATCCAAGCAGACTTGGAATTGTAGAAAAGGAGAAAGGCTTGCAGGCGGGAAACGTTCTTGGAAAGTGATGAGAATCCAGGACTTCTATATTTTAACGTATCTAACAATTCAATAAATTGAAAATGGGCCCACACTCACTGTAGAGATGCTCCCAGAAAGCATCATTTCCCCCGCAAGTGGCCAGGAGCTGTAGTTTTGCAATGGTGTCTAGCACACCAAATGTCATAGCTGCGTCCAGCCTGCGCTGTAGATTAGAAAACTCTTTTTTGGATTATAAAGTTCCCATCTGCATTCTGGTATGAAGAGTGTTGGCAAGGAGCACTTTCACGCAACAGCATTCCTGTTTAAGGAGGGACAGCATTGTTTCTCACATGAAAACAATAAGCATAGCTAGAACAGCCCTTACAGATATGTCTCAAGAATATTGCAGCTGATCAGCCAACCCATTCAGCTTCCCACCACCATTCTGGCTGCACTTTCTAGCTATGCACCCCCCTGGAAGTGCCAGATCACAGCTAAATAAATAATTATGGAACACACAGGGTGGAAATCCTTTCATCACTTTTGAATTTGCCTTACCCCATATGTGCCCACTGGCACTTTTACAGGTGCTACTTAATACCCATACCATATTGATAAGAACTTGATCGTTTATTGATATCAGGCAGGAACCAAGAAGAATTCAATGAAAGCAGCTGCCTGATATCAATAGGCAATTCTACCCAGATGTTTAAAAAGTTTGTGTGAGTTTTTATTTGTTTTAGTCTATTCTATTGTGGTTTCAACTCTATGCATGTTTTAAATTATGGTTATCATTTTTTAGTGATAATTTTATTGTTTTATCTTTCTGTAAACTGCTTTACTGGTTGTTGTTTTTTTCTACAATAAAGTGGTACATAAATTTTATGAAATAAATAAATGATAATTCAGTGGATTTAGCAGGATATCAGTTGCAAATCAGTAGAACAAAACAGACAAAAAATTAGGTGATGATAGGATAAGGACTTTGGAAGCAAACTTTAATACACGTTTCAAGGGAAGAAGCTCTAATTGAACTGAGTGGAACTTATCTCTGAGAAGCTGTGGATAGGAATACGCTACAAGTATACTTTTCTCAAATCTGAAAATGTTGGCAAGTAGGTCAGCAGCTATCAGTAAATTCAGAAGAAAACTTTCAGTCATATTTGAGAAATGTACAGGATGAGATCCAAAGAACTATTTAGCTAGTTCTTCAGATGCAAGGGAGATTGTACTTTCATTCCTGTAAAATCATCGCCTCTCCATCTGCCCCAAAACTTGATTCATCAAAACTAGGTAAGTTCAGGGGGAGGGAGCAAACCTTACTCAGTGTGGGTCCAGAGTTCACTGCAAACTAACCTGGTGATAGTTTATTCACCAGCTATATAGATATAGGTTGATTTAGGGGGAAGCTGGGAAAGAGCGCTAATGAAGTTTGCAACTGGATCGTCTCATGTATCTAACACATTGGCACGTGTTGAAAAGGTGTGCTGAAAACCCAGCAAATAAAACCGCGTCTGGTGTGTGGGCGCAGTAAATACACACAGAGGACCTTGCTAGACTGTGGCCACATTGTCTCCTTGTCATCACAAAGCAAGCTGAAGCAAAATGCAAGAGAGAACAAACCAGTCCCGGAGTCAGCTGCTGTAAAATCAAAGACAATAAGATCCTCAAAATGATGCAATGCAGAAGCATGCCATTGTGCCATACCTAACAGAAATACCTTAGCCCCTAAAAGGACTGGTTTGGAAACAGCATTTTATATTCCATGAAGGTATGCATGAAGACTGATGGATATTGCATGCTGGGAGGGGATTGCAAAATCGTGTTACAGTACAGTTTCAGCACTGCAGAAATGGAAAAATCAAGGAGCCTCTTCAGACATGACATTTAAGAGTTCAATAAACACGGGAGGGAGATTAGTGGGGACAAAGTGTTAGCCTCATCTGCTGTTGTCATTCCTGCTACCTTTCAGCTCGTGGAAAGTGGAACTTGGGCAGCAGGGAAACTTTGGTATCTATGAAGGTTTGTCTCATCTTTTAGAAGCCATAAGAGGGCTAAGGTGAGGGGAAGTTCTGGCAACGCCACAGCCCCTGAAATATGGCGAACACAAGGAATACCTCTTGTTCTATCTCAGGAAAACGCACATGTTTGGGGTCAAGAATGCCATTCGGCCTTGGGAGTGAAAATAACATCTAAGCTCAGGAGGGCAAGTCAGATGGATGTGACAAAGGACTTGTTTCACTCAAAAGGCGAGACAGTCTACAGTGTTTGAACCCTTTTTGGGGTAGGAAGCTATGATGCAGTCAGGCGCTGACAAGGCAGAGAGATGAAAGACAGAGGGCTCATTGAGTAGGTCAACATATCATTACTGCTCCCATCACAAGTGAAGTGGCAAAGATTGCTGAGTTTTCCGTAATGGCCCCAAATTAGGCATTCCAACAGAAGAGGCCATGACTTCTGCTGCAGAGGCACTGACCCCATGACATCATTAAGCACTTCATGTTAGGGCAACTTCCTTTCCCCAAAGCAGAAAGGCCCAGAAATACTACCTTCATGCCCTCATTTTCAAATATCCCATCGCTCTAAGCAGCCTGTATAAACTCTGACCGCATAAATGATGATCGCAGAAGTGTTTTAGTTGATTTTCTTTTCCTTAATGACTGACAGTTCAGTTTTGCTCATGGAAGATGGAGGGCAAAATTTGAGATGAACTCTAAAGCTCACATCTTCACAATCCGTACCTTTTAAATCCAATTAATTCATCTAAAATGAATTAGAAAAATTCTCGCCGTAATCTCAAAATCACATATTAAAGTATTAATCCTTTAACTTTACAAAGGCACTGGATATACAGTGGTACCTCGGGTTAAGTACTTAATTCGCTCCAGAGGTCTGTTCTTAACCTGAAACTGTTCTTAACCTGAAGCACCACTTTAGCTAATGGGGCCTCCTGCTGCTGCTGTGCCGCCGGAGCACGATTTCTGTTCTCATCCTGAAGCAAAGTTCTTAACCTGAAGCACTATTTCTGTGTTAGTGGAGTCTGTAACCTGAAGCATATGTAACCTGAAGCGTATGTAACCTGAGGTACCACTGTACACATCAACAAGCTAACTATTAAAATATGACAAAAATGGAGCCATTTCCCCCACTGCTAAAAAAAATATGCATGAATGTTCTCATAGGCTTAAACTTTTTTTTTAACAAGAATTTCTAATGGTGCATTCCTAATGTGGGGAGGGAGCAAAAAACCAAAGGTTCAACCACCATATCCCAAACACTGCATGATTTGAGTCATCAGGGAGTGTAGGAATGGTATTGCATTCCTCTGTCCATTTCCTGTGTTTTATTTATTTTATTTCATTTTTTAAAAAATGTTAATGCTTTCCTCTTCCCACTGAAACAATGGGACAGAAATGAGAGAGATTTAGACACCGTTAGAAAGTGTGTCTAAATTTCTTCCTAGTTTGGGAGTGCATCAAGGGGCCAGAAGGGTTTGTGATCCTTCAGGTACCAGCTGTTTCTGAGTTCTCTCTTGGCATGTCTCTGGCCCAGCTCTTTTTTATCATATCTTATGTTTGGGCCAGGGTGCTAGAACCTTTAGTTGGGAGCAGGAAATCTGGCATCAGATTTCTGTCTACAGCACTGGGAGTTCTGTCTCTCTAACTGAGGGATGATAACTGAGATATCCCATGGCCCACGGAACATCCTTCCAACAGTCACAGGACTACACACCAATGGAATTCATTAGGTATATTCTTACTAACATTAATATGAATTAAATGTTTCAAACAAGCATTTAAATCATATTAATGTTAGTAAGAATCAGCTTCTGGCATTTATACAGCATGTCTGCATTCCTACCGTATGATTATATGGTCCTGTGACGTTTGTTATGTGGCAACATAGCACATTTACATAGTGCTTCTACATTACCACCAGATAGAGACCATATAGTATTATCACATACAGTACATACATTCCTATAAAATACTTCTACATAGAGTATTTCTGTATTCCTACGGTGCAATCAGCCTTCAGTCTCCTGCAATGAAAGTAATACAGTGGTACCTCGGGTTAAGTACTTAATTCCTTCCGGAGGTCCGTACTTAACCTGAAACTGTTCTTAACCTGAAGCACTACTTTAGCTAACAGGGCCTCCTGTTGCTGCCACGCCACTGGAGCACAATTTCTGTTCTCATCCTGAAGCAAATTTTTAATCTGAAGCACTATTTCTGGGTTAGCGGAGTCTGTAACCTGAAGCGTATGTAACCTGAAGCGTATGTAACCTGAGGTACCACTGTAAAAGTTTGTAACAGCTGAAGAGAGATATCCAGTAATAACATGCGGAAAAATAGGTATCTAAAAGCAGCTTTGTTGGAGACTACAACAAAAATAACATTCCGGGAATGCAAATTGTTTTTAGTGAGCTTACAAGTGTGTGTGTGTGTGTGTGTGTGTGTGTGTGTGGATCTTTTCCTAATTCCACTGCCAAAACAGTCTTCAAAAGCTACATCCTCTGCATTTAATATTTGTATGTGCACCCGCGGTTATGCATACTGGAGACATTTCCTCAGTGATACAAGTTCCCAAATGACTACTCGTTGGCAGCTTACATAACGACGCAGTCTTTTAGGTAGCCATAGCTATTCTCAAATTGAATACACTGACTTGCATTTGCTCCACCAATGGGAAATTATGGGATGCTATAGCATGTTACAAAGATAGAGGCTAATCCTCTTTTCAGGCTCAAACTGCAGACTTGGAAAATGCAAACCTTTGCAGCATCCACGCTGAGAACTACTGCACCTAACTGCATCAGGTTCTTCAAACCACATCTTTCCCAGCCACAGGCAGAAAATAGTTTTTAAGTTTTTAAAAATATTGTACTCAGGACTAAAATCAGATAAAAACACCAATGCTAACATGCTTCTTATTCCAAATGGATAGATTGTCTTGAACCTAGTCATGTGGAGCTGAAACTTACCATTGGGTGTGTTGCTATGGAACAAGATGGCCCAGGTACAATTTTAAATCCATTTTTGTGTTTCGTTTCATTACAAAACAGGTACTTTAATTGCCAAAATACACTGAAAGCTAGTTTCATTAGCAAGCACTCTATTAAAATAACCTAGTATTTAAAGAAATAGCGATATTAAAGAATGCTTACCTTGAGCGGGGTCAGGGGGACCAAACTCTAGAGAATATCGTAGGATGAAGTTGTTGTTCCAGACATACAGTTGATTGTCTCTTGGATTGTAATCCACAGCAGCAATGTAATGGTACATGTTGGGGAAAGGGATGTCTACATATTCTCCTCTGAACAACCGAGTGTTGTAAATGTAATCAATTGAGTTCTTGCCAGTTTCACTTTCATTGTCTTGGTATACGGACCGCACAACGTAGAGAACCCCGCATATCATAAAGGCGTTAGATGCTGCCCGTTTGTCATATGTAGTTTCCCACGTTGCCTCGAAACGCAAGGTATAAGGATTCAGTTGGCTAATAACTATCATCCCATTGTTTTGTTCCGTGGCGTAAATGACCCACAAGCCATTTTCATCAACTGCCAAATCAATGTCAGTCTTCCCTCCCCACCTGTAAGGGGAAGTGTCGTGGTAGTTGGCATAATTTATAATTGCCTCTCCACTCTTAATTCTAGTCCTCAAATCGAACTTTACAATGTTCCTAGTTCTTTCCTTGTTAAAAAAGACAGCACCATCGTATACCACAAATCCAGTACCATCCACTCGGTTTGGAAGCTTGTATGTCGTCTGCTGGCGTCCATTTTGGAAGTCCTCTAAAGAAGCATATTCTATCAAAGTATCAGTACGGTATGGAGTCCACGGCATGAAGTATATTTTATCCGCAGCTTGAAGAGGGTCCTTGCACCAGGCACCTGCCTTTTGTTCCGCTTCATATAAATTTGGGGAATCCACAACGGCTTTCAATGTCCCGGGGCAAACAAAAACTAGCAGTCACAGAGAAGAAGCAAGACAAGATTTATTTTTTTAAAACAATAAAATAAAATGTGCATGCTACCAATTAAAGTCAAGGTAAAAAAAAATCACAAGTGACAATAAAGAAGAAAAGATCCAATTAACTGGCAACAATACTTTGTAGCTCATATGTAATTAATGCATGTATTACCCTTTGTCATCCATGCTTCTTAAAGTTACCATAGTAACCAGTATGTGAAGTGTTTTCGCTAATATCACCCAAGGTCGCATCTATGGTGCATCTATGCATCTGGAAGCAGATAACTACGCTTGCATTTATGATGAAGACAGGATATATTCTCCAGACCTTTCAACTGGTGTACAACACTTCAATGGGTTTAAACTCATAAAACTTGTAGAAACTTTAATAAACTGTGAGGTTGAAAACAACAGTGCCTTGATATTATATCTATATATACGGTGGAACCTTGGAAGTTGAACACAATCCGTTTTGGAAGGACATTCGGCTTCCGAAACATTTGAATTCAAAGGCCTCTGATTGGCTGACAGCTAGGCTTTTTGCAGACTGGAATCTGTGTCGGATGTTCAGGAGCCGAAACATTCCAGAACGGAGGCGTTCGGGAATTGAAGTTTGAATGTATCTATATAGATATATATATGCGCTTTTAGTTTTGGGGTTTCCTTGTGTGTGTGTAACCCGTGTGTGTGTAAAATATATACACAGATCTTCATTAGGAGCAACAAAAAAATAAAGGACAACCAAAGCGATGGATGAAACAGACCAGGGACCCCTGTAATTATGGCATGCTATGGAGTGGGTTCTGGAAGCCAAGCAAGATGAGGGTTCATTAACAAGATTTAGTCAAGGGTGAGAGAAAGACAGGGAAAGAGAAAGAAAGGGAGGAAGAAAGCAAAAGGGAGCGTCTGTCCCGGAGCAGGTACACCAGACACTAAATCCCGCCACCTGCTTTAAGTAGCCGAGTCAGTTCAGCAGCCCAGCCAGTTTACTGCAAAGTCGACTTCTTTATGAGGGGCGCTTATGAGATCCTGCTGACCACCATAGTTACCAGAGTGTTGTGGGGAAGGGAAGGGGTGGAGGAAGTTAACATCCATAAGGCACATAACAAGGAGCTGGGGGGTGGGGGTTTGGGACTATATACGTTATTTACCTTTTTGCTCCACTTCTATTTCAAGCATCGGAAGAAAAATGAAAAAAAAAAGTGCAAGGGAAAAAAGAAGAAGATTAACACAAATTGACTATTAGGCGGAGATTAAATTAGTTCACAAGATGTTAAACACAGGGAGAATAAGAAGTGCACTACATTGGATAGAGAGAAACAGACAACAGGAAAACCTAGCAGGAGAAAGATTCTAAAGTTACATAAGTGAACATGGATCAATCATTTTAGTAGGTTAAAGAGGCAGTACTGAAAATGCTCGTATGTAGTTTCACTTAGTCAACCTGAATAAATAATGAAAGACTTGACTAATGCATGATATACCTATCCTTCCCTTTTCAAAGCCCCAAGCAAAATCCTGTCAACTTTATCTTTTTTAAAAAAAAAAACCTTCTATTAATATGATATGCACATATAGATGTATTATGTATGTCACTATATATACATTTTTTAAATAAAAAGAACCCTTTGGTTTAAGAAGAGTGAAGGCTTCAACAAGTCACCCGTGCTCTAAAAATCATAGAAATCACAAGTTAAGGTTGATACGTTAACTTTCTCACCATGTAAGTAGTAAAGATGTACAATCTCATAGATTGCTTACAAATTGCACACACAGTTCAACTTAACATTCAGGCTTAATTCTCTCTCTTCCTCTGCAAGTTGGCGGCAACACAGATGTGGGAGGTAGTGCTCATAAAATATTTGCTCTTGAAAGGTTTCGAGTTCTGCTCATATTGAACCAAATGTAAAACCAGCAGTTTGAATATTATCATAGAATCATGGAATCGTAGAGTTGGAATAGTTTTGTCCAATGTGGGGCTTGAATTGATGACCCTGAGATTAAGGGTCTCATGCTCTACCAACTGAGCTATCTATAGTTTAATGCCCAAATCCTTACAAGTCTGCCCCTAGTCTTATGTCTCTGTACACACCCTTCACCTTTCAGCCTTGCTGCAGAACCTGTAAGCAATCCCAACTGGGAGGAATCAAATCAGTCCTCCTTGTCTTATGCTATTTGCTAACCAAGGAGGGGTGTGTTTTATTGATTTTGCCCCTGCAGCCCCCTGTTCTAGGGGATCATCCCAAGCATATTTTCAGGGCTGCTGCTAGAGAGAGAAATTGTCAAAAATCGCTACACTCCTCCTCCTCTAGTGGACACATCCCATTGGACCCAAAGCCTTTGAACAGGGGTGTGAATTCAATACAGTCCGATATCGTAGGCTGTACCATACCTCTCATTTTGCTTACATGGTGCAGAAATTAAAGCGAAACTCTTACGTTTTCCATGCTTTTGCAGACCAAGAGTTATTTGTCAGCTTTTACTCTTCTGCTAAACCAACCATTTCTTGTTTTTAGAGGTTCCTTTTAAAAAGGAAAGCAAAGAAAGCAACTAAATTAGATGATTTTTGTGTGTATGTGTGAAATTTTGCACAATGGACATCTGTACAGAGGCTCAGTTTAGGACTCCTTTCCTGTGCTTTCCTGCTTGGTTGTAAGAAGTGCAGCAGCAGCAGGTCCCTTGCCACATGCAAGCCCATTCACACAGTATATCAGACCTCAGCAGGTCAACATCGAACTGTGTCTCAAGCACAAAGAAGAACAGAGTGCATGCAGAGCAGACAAGCGTTTAGAAGACATCCTGCAAGACATTTTCGTTTTGCAGGTAAGGAACACTGAAGTTGGAAGTGAGGTTCAAAATCACCTTCCCTCACAGACACAGATTCACTCTTTCACTCAGATCTGCTCCACCACTGAGCTATGACACCTTCTATTACTTATTTCTACGGCTCTACTGATTTCTCCCCTGCTCACATAAACTTCCACGAGCAGGCTGATCCTCCTCTGCCTCACCATGCGGGAGGCAATATCACTTTTCCAGAATCTGCAGGCTGTCTCTTTTTGAAATGGCTGTTGCCAAATTAAAGGAAGCAACCTTCAGGGAGGTTACGGTATGCGATTTCCCTAGCTAAATGAGAAAGTGCTTTTTTCCTCCTCTCTTTCCTGAGTCAAATAGCTGGTTCCACACCTTCAGAGAAGAGGTTCCCCTCTTCATGTAGGATAAGAAGACTCAACCTGGCAGAGGGTGGAAATATATCCTTCTGTGCTCAGAGTTATGCAGCCAGCTCACACCACAGGAGAGAATACATTGCTTTCCCCTTCCTTTCAAGGGAAGGCTTTCTCCCATCTCCCTGGTAGAACAGGAGAGCTGATTGGAGGAGCAGCAAATAAGCAGTTTTATAGCTGCCAACTAAGCTTCTGCTAACGGGAGAGTCCCATGGGTTGAGTTCCATTCACAGGATGGAACCTTTGCCCATTGAAAATCTGATGCACTGCAGAATGAGGTGTGATGCAGGGGGCTGCAGGAACAAGGGCACATGGGCAAAAAAGTATTGTTCCACCTCTGATGTCCTGGGAACACCTGATGGACTTCAGTTCCTTCCACAAATGGAATGGGGATACTTAAGATCTAAGTTTCTGTTGCATCCTGGTTGAAGGGAGACAGTATTGGATGGGAAGCTTTCTTGTCCGTCCATCCGTTGCCCCGTCTCTCTCTCCATCCCACCCCCATCCACCTCTCTATCCTGAAACAGCATGGCTTCTAGTTTGCTGTGTATGTCACTTTTAGACCATGAGGGTTGGCAAGCATTATATGGCATGCACTATATAACTCGTTGTTCCCTTTTCCACTGATCGAAATGGAAGCTTCTGAGATCTCAAAGCTTTAGAAATACCAAATGAATTTTCATCAAACCAGCAAAAGGGGGACCCCTGCAAATATTCTTGAAATGTTTGACATTCGCTAAAGCACCAAAAGCAATGGGAAAGCAAGAAGAAAAAGAAAGAATCTCTTTGAAGGGGAGTGGAGAGAGGAGGGAGAACAGCCACCACAATTCACCATGGCTAGCTAAATAACTAAATAAAGTGAGGGAGCACATCTTATTTATTTACTTTTAAAAAATCTGTCTGAAATTTAATCAGTTGATAAACTTTAAAAATAGATACTTTGTTCAGAAGTCACACAAAACAACTTGAACCTGTGTAAAACGGAGGTTTCAGGCTTTAGAACAGAGATGTGCTGAAAAACCAGGTTGTCTTAACTACGGAACGTCTCCTGAGGCTTCATAATATAGTAAAAAATTGTTATATGGATATTATATTTCCTATTCTCGCCATTTGATTGCACCCTGCCCTTCTTTCATATAAGGGGAGGTGGCTCGTTTGTGTTATCTTTTTTTTGGGGGGGGGGTGTTTTTGTACTGCTGGATATTAATCTTGAGAAATGCAATGACTTTTCAATCTTGACGTGAAACATCTGCTTAAGAGAAATAAGCACAAAACTCTAGAAGGAAGAAGCAAAGCACAGTAAGCAATTAAAAGAAGAAAAGTGAGCACCCGAAGCATACAATAATCTCAAATCAGAAGCCTAGTTTACAAAGCGAATCTTACCAAATAGTCATAATCTCTATCAAATCTTTGCCCCGTCATCCCAATAAAAGAAAAGCGTGGAGTGGGGGGTTGGTTAGCTAATGCAACTTACTCAATTCCAAGGCAGGAGTATATTAAATACTTGTAGTTAGATATCCCAGTACAGCAATCTGTTCTGGTCAAGGCAGTGCAACAAACGGAGCTGATTTCTGTGCACATAGGATTGCATGCACGTAGCAGCTTTCTCCATTGAAATGAATTGGAAAGCTTGCACATTTATCAGAGTAAATGAAGGACTCAGCATTGGGATGAGAATGTATAAGCTAACTTTTGTCTAATAACGGCTAGCTATAAAAAGTGCATTATTAATTTTTCTAAGGAGGAAAAGCATACACCTTGGAGAAAATCCTGGCCATGCCATTCTTTATGTAGCATGTCTCAATTGCAAGCTAATGTACGCAATATTTTATAATAAATATACTTTTTAACAATGGCATTATCCACGAAACATTTTCCTGCCAAAGACATGACTGGTACATGAAACAATCATGTTGCATTGTGTTCCATCATAATCCACCAGTAAGAGGAAGATTGCACCTGCTTAGGATGAATAGTAGTAAAACAGTGGCATAAAGAAAAGGATAACATAATTATTAGTGATATGTCGGCTGTGAGTGCACAGTTGTACAACTGTGCATTTTCAGAGACAGATGGGTTTGCTAAAGTAAACAAAAACTGCAAGTTCAATCAGTGCAGCTAATGAATGGAACACTTGAATATTTCTCACTGAATTCCTGGGTCCAAGCAAGGCTTAAAATAAAATATCATGCACAGATGTAGGAAGTGGTGCTTCTGATGTGCTTATTAATCCTAAAAGGACTGACTTGGGTTATTTGAAGTATCAACATATATTGTGCAGTATAATTGAGAGAAATGTCAAGTGGGGTTCTCTCAATTCCTCTGTAATTTAATCAATAACACTCTTATTCAAGGAAAAAGCAATGCATTTTTAGCTTGATTTAGAATTCTCATTTTAGTAGCAATTCATCTACAGCAGCTTTCTTGTTGAAAAGGTTTTTTGGGGGGAGCAGGAACCAGTGGCAGTAGACGGGATTTTTGGAAAAATGAAACAAATAGAGAGCTATTAGAACCCAAGACACTTAATCAATTGAGAAGAATCCTCGCAACAGTAATACATATCTAAATGCAGTCCATAAAGAAGCAAGAAGACAACAAATAATGCGAGGGTTTCGTATCCTGTATGATACATAGCTCTAATCATTTACCAAAGAATCCAATTACAGCACCATTCCAGGTTCCAGTGAATAGATGGAGTTGCAATGAGATTGCAGAACAAGTTTTGTTGATATTTGTTTCAATCATTTTAGGAAGGAATGCCACATCCAAAAAATAATGGCAATATGTGTGAACACTGGAATGGCCAGCTACCATAGTCAACATTTGCCTGAACAAGTCTCTGTTAGGGCATGGTGTTACTCCATAATCCAAATTGCAGTTTTGAATTTTTAAGTGATGACAGGAATTGTGCACTGTGACAATGGAAGTACTTGAAAAGTCACCACAGTTTTTATCAGGTGGGTGAACTCTCCGAGACAGATGCCATGTTCTGTCCTGTTAAGTGACGGCAACAGAGAACCGAAAAGGCCAGAAGTGGTAAAGGAAAAGCAAGAAGAAGGGTGACTGCAGTTGTGCATTGGTGCTACTAGGTCCAAAAGACCAAGAGTGTGATCCAATGCATTTCAACTCAGATCTAAATCCTACTGGGCCTACTCCCAAGCAATATGGTAGAGAACTGCAGCCTGGTAAAGCTGGAAGATTGCCCTGAAGCTGGTCTGCCGAACATGTCTTGGGATTGATCACACTCTGTAGTGACTGATACGTTTTCCACATTTATACTGCCGCTGCCTCTGGAGAAATGCTAAATGGTAAATCTGGGTCTGACAGCCTCCACCAGTCCCCATTAGGAGACAATCAAAGATGATGGCAGGTGGGAACCCAACCTCATCTCCTGTTTCCCCACTCTTGTTGTAAAGTGTGATGGCAAAAGGCAATTTCTCTAAGTGGCTTCTTACGGCAGGTACCATATTTTTTGCTCTATAAGACACACCAGACCACAAGACGCACCTAGTCTTTGGAGGAGGAAAACAAGAAAAAAAATATTCTGAATCTCAGAAACCAGAACAGCAAGAGGGATCGCTGCACAGTGAAAGCAGAAATCCCTCTTGCTGTTCTGGCTTCTGGGATAGCTGCGCAGCCTGCATTCGCTCCATAAGACGCACTCCCATTTCCCCTTACTTTTCAGGAGGTAAAAAGTGAGTCTTATAGAGCAAAAAATATGGTATGTTGACTATCTGGGAATGCATGTGCCCGCTTCACACTTAGATGCTTTCCACAGGCAATGCTATTGTAAGTGTGACAGGCACTCCTATATATATCCTTTACATTGTTTTGAGGCTACTTCCCTAGGTTACTATTAAAAACATATACCGGTAGGTATACAGAAAATTATGGCAGTGGCCCATAAACAGGCATCTTCTGTCATTGCACCTTCTCTTCTGAAAGCCCTTCCCTGTGCTATATACTTCACATGCCCCTTGAATACATACTGTTTTTGCTTTTCCCGACCATTAACTCTGGACCCTATACCCTGTATTCACTGACACTGTTATTATAGTTGAGGTTTTTATACTGATGTTTGTTTATACTGTTTATATGTTGTACACTAAATGTAACATGGAGAGCATGAATTTACTACAAGGAGCAAGCTTTGGCACTCTGCCTAGTTCACTTTTCTTCCAATCTTGGAATTTTCCTCCCATTTCCTTAACTTTCCCCCTCTAATTTCCCCATCACAAGAGACTATTCATAATCTGTACTGAGCTCCAAGGATTTATAAGGAGAAAAATCATTATTCTCTTGCTTTTATAGACAATCACTGTGCATTCTAGGCTATATGGCAGGACATAAATCACAAGTAAATGAACTAAATGAATGCTATGGCTCCCTGAGATCTCCATGCTCTTTTGGGGGGGGGGTGGCAGTGCTTCAAAGTATGCAACCAAGGAACCTTTCCTCACAATTTAGGTTCCTTAAGCAACTTTGGTTCTTGGGATGCTGGTTCACATGCATCCTTCTTAACACAAATGTTTTGCATACCATGGCTTAAGATGGCACTGTAGGGAAACAAACAAGGAGAAACCCAGATCTACTCATCACTCATGGGTCCCTTAGATGGAAGTGACAGGAAAAATGAAATGCTGTATGGGCGGAAGAGTCTAAAGGAAAAAAAAATGTTCACCCACCAAAGGTCAAGTGTGGGTTAGCCAAAAAACAAAAACAAAACAAAAACCGAGGGCTGCAGACTAGAAACTGTGCAGTCAGTCCCTTCATGCTCACTAATCATGCTCAAAATAAAAGTAATTGACAGTGCAGTGTATCAGAGCTCTATTAGCAGAAAAGGAGTGCAGAAGATGTGTATTGCTAGACAAGGATGGTCTCTCCTCTCCTTGGCCTTGAACCTGAAACACATGATGGATGTAAGTGCATTAACTCAAGCACAGGGGAACAGAGCAGTGCAATTCAGTGCTTTGATGCAAGTACACAGGGCACACAATGACAATTTCAGAAGCAGCGCTGACAGGGTTGTAGCAAACGTGACACTAGGGCTTCAGATATTCCAGTAATTCAGACACTTGTTGCAGCTCAGTAAGGACTGTTGCAAACCACTTCATGTAGATACAGAAACCTCAGTCTCATTACAAAGGGAATGTCAACCTTAAAAGAAGAAGACCACAGAGAAGGATCTGGGTTTTGTACAGAGAGAAGAAAGCAGGTTTTTAAAACAAAACTTCAAAAGAAAAGAGAGAGATATTTAAAAGCAGGTAGTTACAGAAAAGCGGGGAGATTGAAGTAAGTAAATAAAGCTCATCTGAACATTTTGAGTGACACCAGAAATAAGAGGAAATTTACATGACAAATGTGTAGATAATATTGGCATCACTATTATTAGCCCCATTCTGGTGTTCAATCTCCTTGCATTTAAACAAGCCCATTAGGAGAGTGGAGGCCCAGCGCAAAGCCCCTTCTGGTGTGTCATCTCTGAACAGTTTAGAGCCCTTCACAACACTGAGTGGGGATTGCACAGATGTTCTGAGTGCAGCAGAAACCCTGAATCTCCTGCAAGAAGCATGTAGCTTTTCCTTCTCAAGGAGGCTCAGCAAGTGCCTAGGCACATTAGCATGTAACATACTGAACCCGGATCGGAACTCTGTAAGGCTGAGGCAAAAGCAGGACAAAGAAGTAGAAGCATGTCTAACATCTACACTATGGAGGAAAGCCTTACTTGGTATCCAACCAGCTAACCCACAACATTAGACTGAGGTTCATTCAACAGAAAATCTTCTGGGCCTAATGGGCACCAACATGCCTTAAGCACAGGGGCATCACATCCACAGATTACTGCTGGAGGTATAAATAGCTGCCCAGTAATCCAACGCTTCTGAAAGGAAGTACAGAGTTCTGGACAAATCCCTGTTGATAGGAGATGCCAACACAACAATTGGCTCCACACCGGCCAGGTGGGGGTTACCAAAAGGACAGGAATGATGGTTCTACTTTGGCAGCAAAGTGAATAATCCTTCAGTGTTGGAAAGGACATCATATGTGGAAAACTGGATGCAAGACCTCCTGCAACTAACCACCCATGAGAAAACTCTGCTCAAGTTTTCATGCACTGCATGAAAAGCTAAGTTTCCAATAGATTTGGAAAACACATTTCGAAATCTTCACCATGTTAACCTGACTAGAAGCAGTGAGAGGCAGAACACAGGGATGGAAACATCCTCAACTTAATGGGTGTTAATCTAAGACTACTAGCAAAGCATTGACACTCATTTACCCTAACCCTTATCTGAGCATGCAAACCTGAGCACTGTGTACAGTGCTAAACAACTGAATATCAGAGGTGAAAATACTGTAGCTAAAAAGAGACAGCATTAATTCAAAGGGGGGAGGGAAGCTAAGGGACTGTGCTGCCCTATTGTAATATTGTGAAACCCCTAATAAACCATGTTTTTTGTAACCTTTTGAGGGCTCTAAACTGCGCAGAGATGACATGTCAGAGCTGGAACGGTTTAACAGTATACTCACTTCTTTTTGCTTGTCTGCTTTCACATGAAAAGACCGAACACTCACATGTAGCTGTTCTCAACCTAGACAGTCATGAACTTAGATTTGAAGTATGCTGATCATTAATTTGGAATCTACAAGCTAAATACTCAGTGCATGTTCCAATATTCACTATTTCTTCCTCTGTGTAGATGTGTCTGTGAAGAATTTTGAACAGACATCCACAGAAATAATTTATGTGCATGCATGTGTTTGTGTGTGTTTATGTGTATGCGTTTGTAAGAGAAGATGGGTGCAGGTTTTGTCAAGCTGTCCAGTTACACAGTACTGCAAGGAGAGGGATTTGGTATAAGTCTTCTTAAAGACAGAGGGTCAAACTAAACATGACATTATTCATGTTGGAGCTCATGTGTGGCTGGTTTTTTTAAATAAAGAAATAAACAGCTAGCTAGCTGGCACAGGGGTCCCAGAGGTGGGTTGGCTGTGCTGGGACGGGGATTTTTAACTTTTGTCCCCATTAGGGAATGAAACAGATAGTATACATCCCACCCCTGATTTGGAGCAAGACCATAGTGGGATGAAGACCTTCCTCCTCCCGCCCCGATGCCACAGCCCTGATCTGGCTCAGACATCCCATGTCAGCCAGGAAAAAAATAGCCATACAGAGACTAAAGATACAAAAAAATCACATGTAGTTTGGCCCAAAGCTTGCATTGGAGGAAGTCTGTAACATGCCTGATAGATAAATCTTGACTCACGGGTTTGTCTTGTTATTTTTGGGGTGCAGGACTATGGCAAAAAATTATTTGCTTCTTTAAATAAAGCATTATACATTACAAAGTAAGCATTATCATGTTACCTTTTCTTTTTCTAAGGGACTTGTAAATAGTAAGCCAGAACAAGAAAATGCAATTATCAACAAATATTCATATTAAATCAAATTCAAAATATGCTTCTTCAAATTAAGCTCTGAATTTGATTCATGAATCAGAAAAGACTCTTGATTCATTTCACTTCTGCACAGAGCAACTGAAAATAGCTTTGTAATGAAATGAGCAGTAAGCAATATACATATTGAAATACAGCTATTTTTAAAGGAGTAAAATTACTACATGTTAAAAGAGTTCTGCCTAGGCAGTGCTGTGCAGAGCATCCTTCTGTTAACTGCAAAAGAAACATTTTTTTTCTCTGTAGATAGGAAAACCCAAACCAGCAGGGCATATCCACACTTGTCTCCCTAAAACAGCATGAAAAAAACGATCTGAAATCTGAAAATAACATTTGCATTTATTTTTTTTTAACTACTGTCTTGACCTACACGACCCAACGAAACAGAAACATTGTGGCTTTTCAATAGCTTGGAATTGGATTCACTGCTTCTTTCTGGGAATTTAGGAATAGAAATAGTGATCTTAATGTAAAGGTGACTTTATGAAACAAAGCTGTTTTTGTTAGGTAGGGACAATACACTCCTCCTCAAAGTGCCACAAGAAGGATGGTTTCAATGAGCCACCAACGATAGACACATGAGAACAGGGCACTAAAGCTCAGCAGACACAGTAGGATTCCAATTCCTACCCACGGCACAAAAAAAGAAAGCCACAACAAGCATCTGCTTCACAATGGCACAGGAATACATAGCAAGAATGGAAAGAAAAGATGATCTGTGTTCGGCCTTTAACTGATGCGCAGAAAGATCAATACTGTGACTCAGTATTGAGTACTAGCCAGATGCAAACTGCTGTATACGTACACATACAGTGTTAAGTGCAGTAATGGGGGGGGGGGAGATGGTGCTGCCTATTTCTGACACAGCTGATTCCGTCAAATTTTTTTAGTGCGCAAATGCTACTAATCCTATAACGTTCATTTCTTGCTGTGTGTATGTTCCCTACACCAAAAAGAATGCTGCAATTATTTTTAATATTTTAAGTTTGAAGATATTACAAAAGACTAACATCACATTTTAACAAATGGAGGCACAATCAATGCATTGCTGAAGTTTACTGTTAGAAGCAACAGACTTCCTCTAATGGAAAATATGAGACCAAGGTTGACTTTATTTTGAACGACGGCATTATGGAGGAGAAAACAAAAGCTTTTCAGAAACTGGATGAATCAGCTCTTTAGATCCACGGCAGGCATTTCAAGGCTTGTCGACTGGTCTGCCAAAGATGTTATGCTCTGCTGATGAATGGAGACTCATCATGGGTAGGTTGTTACTGTGGATGATGGGGGTTATTTTGGGGTGGGAGTAGATACTGCTTACCCGCTGATTAGAGGATCACTTGATTATTATTATTTTAAGAATTAAACAATGAGATTCTGTAGTTTAAAAAAGAATGAATGTGTAATTTTACGGGAGTATACATTAGTTGCAAAAGTTTTTTGTGCGCCTCCTTCACAAGAGGTCCGGAGGGGGGCAACATGAGAAAGGGTTCCCAGTTTGTGGAGTGCTCTCCTCAAGGACTTATTGCATTTGTTTAGGCACCAGGTGAAAATGCCCCCCCCCCAAAAAAAACCAGGCCCTTGGCTAATTACTTTTTGTGGGAGTGGGTTTATTGGTTTGCTTCTGTTTTATTATGTCTTTTGTGCTCTGGTTTTGTATATTTATGTTGTGAACTGCCCTGTGATCTTTGGATGAAGGACTTCTTACAAATATAATAAATAACAACAACAACAATGATCTTCAAACTGAAAATAAAAATGAAATAAAAGCAAACATTGCTGTATCAAGTAACTGGGGAAATAACTCCTGGATATTTCCACGGTACTGTATGGCTTTGAACCACTGTTACCACAGCAGGTAGCTGTTTCAAACTGTTGGAAGATTAAAATTGGAGTCAGTGGTTTCTTTAGAAAACTGCAAGCCAAGCCAATTTGTCAGGAACCGGTATTGGGCAAAAGTACAAATTTCTATCTAGTCTTTTGAATAGCTAATTCAAGTTTGTTTTTGTGGGGGGGGAGGGAGGGGCGGAATAAAATCCTAGTACCCTTAAAAGCCAAACACTTAAGAACACAGACAGCCACTTGGCCAGCATCACACGATGGCTCCTTTCCACACTTTGCTGAAGCTAATTGGAAGGCCTAGTTTGAAAGTGCTCTGCATGCATAATAGTTCTCAGGCCCGAAACCTATGCTCTTTTTGTGCATCTTGGACTGCCACAGCATCAATTGTGAAGGCTAGAGGAAGTGAACAAGAACAGCAACAACAAAAAGTGTATACTTACTGTAAGGGACACATTCATATTGTACTTCGAGGTATTTGTATGTTCCAGGACAAGGATCAGGAAACACATCTGACCCGGTAACTACTATACACTGTGTTCTGTTGTTGCACCTGGGGCAGGAGAAGGAGAAGGATGTGTGTTAATTTCAAAATCAGAATTAATTTACAAAGTTCGCGGCAACCATAGCCAGGGAATCAGGCAGTACTGCATTTAAATTAGACCACAAAGAGGTTGTGGGCTAGATGTATTTTTAGTTCAAACTCATAATAATTTTGCAGAACTTTCAGTAATCGGTACCAGAAGTAATTTCAGACAGTAAAGGCTAAAGGCTTATTTTAATTATCTTGGATACTGCTATAACCCCTCCCTCCATTCTGGCAACTCGCAGGGTGCCTTACAAGAATCCTAAAACAATGTAACAAATGTAATTAACACAATATAACCCATCATGGTGGGGACATTAAAAATCCTAAACATACCTACTCAGACATAAGCTCCACCAAGTTCAATGGAATGTATTCCTAGGTAAGTTATCATAAACCTTTGTAAGAAAATAATGCTTCTTAAAGCAACTTGTTATAAATTACAGTAAAACAAAAGGGCTTCATCCAGCCCAAATTAAGCACTTTTCAAGTTTCATTGATTTTAATGAGTTAATTGCTCATGCTGGGCAGACTAGCACAATTCTATGCATATTTGCTATCACAAGTAACTTTCACGGTGTGAAAAAAAAACTTACTCCCAAATAAGTGTGTCTACAATTACAGCCTTCATTTTAAAGTATTTAACACAGAGAGAGAGACAGAAAGAAAGAAAGAAAGAAAGAAAGAAAGAAAGAAAGAAAGAAAGAAAGAAACTACCTAATTTACCTGCTGTTAGAAAAGTTGACAATCAATTTTTCATAGTGAAAGCTACTGATTTGTGCAGTTTGGCACTTTGCAAACAAATATATTAAGACGGGATTTGTATTTTACGGCTCGGTACTTTAAAGTGGATTGATTTTGATCTGGCTCAAGCAGCACTAGTCAAAACCAAAAAAAGGGGGTTGAAAGAAAATGACTTTCAGCCTTTTTTTCTCTGAAAGCAAAGGAAGGAGGAAAATAAAAGGTCAGAAACAGTTTGGTGACTAAAAACAAGGGAAGCTTGGCTGATCTCCTGGGTGAGTTCTGTTTGTCAGTAAAGTGAAGGAAAGGAAGCCAGGTCTTAAAATAATAGTCTAGCCTTTGACTCCAGCCGTACATCAATCCTGGTGCTACTAGCTCTTCCCACACTACTGAATACCCCTTGCACAAGTTGAAGAGATCTGTCTTGCGTCAGGGAACCCCTGACATCTGTCCCCTGCCAACAGGTGCAAGATCAAGCTGAGATTTCAGTTCACGCAGCTGGAAGAATATTAAAGACGGCCCAATAGTACAACTTGAGTTGTCCTTCCAGCAAATAAATCACGAATCTACTTGAATTTTTGGTTGGTAGCTTTGGAAGAAACATTCAGGAAATGTCAACAGCAATGGGAAGGACCCAGGTTTCATGCACAACAGATAAGATCATGGGAACCAAGTCTCAGGCTGAGCAGAAAACTTCTGGTGTTGTTTTTTTTTAACACCTTTTTTTGCAATAATGCTGATGGCTGTCAGTTCTGCCCTAACTATTGCAACTGAAACTATTGTGTATTTTGAGATTCCTCACAAGTGCAGAAAGAACTGCATTACTGGACATAGAATTCAGCTTCCTGCAACTGCCAGCTGCTGCTTCTTTTTAAAGCAAGTTGCCAGCCTTTATGACACTATATAAATGCTTGAAAGTGGCTAGGGAATGGGTGATGAAATCTCAGCACTCAGAACGATGGCTCAACAAGGCTTCCAGTGGGCAAAGGGTAACCCTCCGTGGTAACTTGTCCTTTTATGCAAGAGCAGAATACATGATGTGAAAGGTGGAGATATGTGTGATTCAAGTAGATCGCATAATTTGACTTTGCATTTTTTTAAAAAACCAACGACTAGCTGGAGCTGACAAATAGCCGTCATTGCTAGTAGTAGCTGCCTGTGGACTGTCCACTTCTATTTTTCTCAGTATTTTTAGACGACATCCTGCAGAAAATTACCGATGACAGCATTATAGTTGTGTATACTTCAGCTTTACAGCTCTGAAATGATACTTTCGTGAGAATGAAAATGCCACAGTATCTCATACACTGAACACATTCAGTAGGCAATGTACTTATTTCATAGCCTGCATATGAATTTTCTAACTGTGTATACTGGTTGCTAGTATGTGATAATTTGTATAAAATACTATCTTAACTGGGAACAGGATATGTGTGCCTAATTTTGAACATTTGCATGCCTCGTGAGTAAAAAGAAACCCACAAAACAATTGCCAGCTGCCCAAGGAATTTCTACCAAAGCGTGGGACATAAACCCCTGTGATAAATAATAAAATGAATGAATAATGGGAAATGTGGAACTAACTTGAATCTACATTTAAATCTCTGTTTTATGGTAAAATCGTATTCAAGGCAACTAAATCAACACTGAAATCAACAAACAGATTAAATTACGATTTGAAACAAAGGGCTGTATCCAACAAAGTCATTGCGTGACTGTAACTTCTACTCCTTCTCCCCCTGCCCTCTCCCAAATCTCCTCCATGGGTTTCCCCAAAGCTCACAAAATGACTTAATTGGATTCAACAGAACGGTTGCTAGGGTCTTGGGCTTGCTGATCAGAAGGTCAGCAGTTCCAATCCATGTAATGGGGTGAGTAGATAAATAGGTACCATTGGGGTGGGAAGGTAAACGGCATTTCCATGTGCTCTGGCCTCCATCACGATGTCCCGTTGTGCCAGTAGCAGTTTAGTCATGCTGGCCACATGACCCAGAAAGCTGTCTGTGCACAAATGCCTCCTCCCTTGGCCTGAAGCAAGATGAGCGCTGCACCCCGTAGTCGTCTTTGCCTGGACTTAACCATCCAGGGGTCCTTTACCTTACCCTTACTTGTGTTCATCATATTGCTCACCACATCTCCCTAAATATTGACCGGGTTTCCTCACAATTCTCTAGAGCAGATTTAAGGGCCGTGTGGGAAAAGAAGGGGGGGAGAGATTCAATTTTGCAGCCAAAAGCACTTGCGTTAGCAGGACTGTTGTTTGTCAAATGATATACTAAAGGTCATATTTGTGATTTATTTTGGCAAAGAAACATCTTGGTGGAAGCTTAATAGGACTTTATTTTGGACGGCATGAATGCAGCATATAATTGGCTATGATCCAAAAGTGTACAGGTAGATAACAGCCACGGGCAAATTATGATAAACCAGCACATATCGTTCATCTGTGGTAAAGTTCCTTTTTTCTTTTTCTTCAATGGGACAATGTAGAGATTCTTGCAGTGTGTGCATGTGTTGGATAGGGTGGCCGGCTGTCCCTTATTCTAAGTACCAGCTTTTATTCCAGAGTAATACAGCCCACAATTAACAGTCCTTCATTTTAGAAAGCTAATTAACTGATTCTGTCAAAAGCTGTAATTGTTGCACTTAAAATTCCTGTGCTTCTGAGATATATGTATACGGCTATTTGAGGAAGTAGAGGATGTAGTGGAAGGGGCATGTAAATTGCCACTTATATGGAAAAAAGAGAGAGATAGGCATGTCTGCATACAAACCTCTCTTTCTGCCCACCTCCCACTTGTGAGGAGAATGCAGGAATATGCCTGTGCTTTTATGACAGTATTCACTGTCAGATAGCATTCTATTGAAGAGATAATGTAAGACCACAAATGTGAGAGGTGTGTGTGTGTGTGTGTGTGTGTTTTAGAATTTGCAATTCTTTTTACATCTTTCCAATATGTATAGCGACACTGAGGGAATCTGAAATCAAACGTGGCCAGCTAATTAACAGCTCCAGAGAGATGGTGAACTTGGCTCACCTCATTTGACTGATTGGGCAAAAGCAGGCCTGTGCTTTTTTGCACATCAGATAAAGAGAAGGGGGTGAGGGAGTCAAACCAATGCATGAGGCAATTTTTCATTTTCCTAACTACTGTTACATGGGCCCACTTCATGTTTATCCCTGTGAACTGTGCAAGTTTGTCCTCGTGTGCTTGGCTTTAAAAGCAGTCCTTGTTCTCATTCTAATTTGTTTGCGTTCCCGCTGTAATCTTGACTCGTACAATTCCCAACAAATTGCTTTAGCTCTTCTTTTGATTATCTTATGCTCATTATTACACTTTACCAAGTGAAAAGTATGGAGATGAGATTCCATGTGTAATCTATTTGTGTGAGGTGTTTTAATCAATAGTCTTGCTCTGCTGATTAAGCAGAGGCTTCTGTTTTGGCAAGATAACATTAGTTTCTCCTGTCATGCTCCAAAAGCCATTGGGGATCTTCAGCAGATCATTAGATATGCTACAATAAAGCTTTGGTACATTCCCTTTTCTTCCTTAAATTACTTCTTCACTGTCCTATCATTCCCCGTCACCATTGGCACTGCGTTATTATTACAGCTCCCCTGAAACTTGCACTAGAGCTATGTCTCCGGGCCATAGGATGCCATTTTCAATTGAGGCTTCTGCTTGAAAATATAAATTAAGAAAATTTCATTATCTCCTGCCAGGGGCCATTATTCACCACTGTTCTAGGGAAGATTAAAAATGCAAAATCTATGGTCTTGAACAAATACTCCAAGATTAAAATGAAAGGTTTGGTATAGCATGACAAGCCTGGCACGCATAGAGGAGCTAGATGTAGTACTGGATATGGAGAGGAAAACAGAACACTGGAGTGGTCAGAATACACACACACGGAAGTGGGAGGAGATGGCAGTGGTAGATAAAGAGCAAACTCTGCTTACAATAGTCAGACTAATGACTGATCCAGCCTAACCTGTCCATTATACTGCCATTAAATTGGCAATACATGTGAGAGAGTTTTTGCATGGGCAGAGGATCGGTTGCGGAGAGTGAGAGATGTGGTTTGCAGTGCATGGACCATCTACAGTGGCCTCTTGGGTTTTACATAGGCTGTGGAGGGAAATGGGTGGATCAGAGAGTTAGGGGGGAGACTTTTTGTTCAGGCAGAAGCAGGTGAGTCGGAGACGGAGACTCAGACAACGTGTGTGTGTGTGTGCACGCACGCATGCATGTGTGGAGGCCTGGGTTGTTGTTGTTTTTTTCATTGAATAAACCACTATAATCCCAGTGTGTCACTGTAATGGATTGCTTTCAAGTCATTTCTGCACCTGATAAAGTAATTTTTAGGGACCCCCCTCCCAATCCACCCTGACCTGTCCTGTATTTTGCCCGACCAAGGTGGCAACCATAATACACATATATGTGAGAAACCAAGCAGTCGTGCACTCACACAGAAAAAGAGAGATGCACATGGAATAGCAGCGAAGACAGCAGTGCCTGCGCATAAGCCAGCAACTTTAACACTGCAGGAGAAATGCGGATGCAGTTTTCCTTAAATGTTTAATAACTAATGATTTGTTGAATCTTATTAATTACTATATAAACATAACATTAGGAAGCTAAATGTGGCACAATTAATATGGCAAAGAAGGTGTTTCATAGTAATGATCCCATTTGTCACAATTAATGTAATAAGTAATGCTTGTGGCAGTTATTTTTAAATGCGATACAAATAAAAAAATACAACTATCTTCTATTTGGTTAGTTCTGTAAAATCAATCAAGGGATTCAAATTAATTTGAAAGTAAATAACTTAATTTAATTCTGCATCTATATGAATCCAATGAATGCAAATGGAACCCAATGGACACAATCCACCAAATATTACTTAGTGCATAAAGCCACCTTCAGGTTCCACTGTGAAAGGAATGACATGCGCACCGTGAAACTAGCTTCCCATCTAGTGATGTGATATGCCAGACATGCAACAACTGCCTGTTACAGCTTAGTAAATTCACCAATCCATTAATATATCAATATGGGCAAAACAATAAAGATATAAAGCACAGAGAACAAATAGATTCAACAATTTTAAACAAAACAAAACAAAACACTGGAAACAAAGTAGTACATGATGTGACAGTGGGTGACCTATGTATCCTTTCAAACTGGTGCCCTTTATACATTTCAGACTACAACTCCCATTAGCCCCAGCCATTTTGACCAATGCTCAGTGATAAAAGGGAGATGTAGTCCAGAACATCTGGACTACAGTAACTTGGAGAAATCTGATGTAAAGGCATGTCCCACTGAAATTAGTACACCATACGTCCATAAGGTGGACCCAGGTAGATCTGTCGTTGAGCCTCTTGGGCTTGCCGATCAGAAGGTCGGCAGTTCGAATCCCCGCGACAGGGTGAGCTCCCATTTTTCGGTCCCTGCTCCTGCCAACCTAGCAATTCAAAAACACACCAGTGCAAGTAGATAAATAGGTACTTCTCCAACAGGAAGGTAAACTGTGTTTCCATGTGCTGCTCTGGTTTTGGTGTTCTGTAGCGCCAGAAGCGGCTTAGTCATGCTGGCCCCATGACCCAGAAAAACTGTCTGCGGACAAACGCCGGCTCCCTCAGCCTGTAAAGCGAGATGAGTGCCACAACCCCAGAGTCATCTGCGACTGGACTTAACAGTCGGGGGGTCCTTTATCTTTACTTTCACAAGGTGCGCTCACAACTGGCATAAAAGAAAGACCCAGCAGATTTGGTAGTAAACCCTTGTATGCCACTAATTATTCTTTTATTTCAAATGTCCACAAAAGGGTTACAAGTTTTACCATGACAGAATGTTCTTACCGCTTTCTAGTTTTAATGTGATACCCCAAATAACAACTTGTGCAAGGGTGTACACAAACAATATGTGGGATGTATTTTCTTTCTATAACATAATTTGCATAGATTTTAAATACAATTTAAAACTGCCTTTGAAAGCTCCTTTAATTAGCAAAATAAGCATATTTTTTTTAAAAAAATATAAGACCAGTAATTTGTTAATAAAACCTCTGATATGTTAGAAGCCTTGATAATTCTGAGCAATTTTACAAGACCTTTGGGTCAGTTTAATGCAAATTAGGCCTGACTCGCTCAGAGTCTTATTAATCCAACCCAACTTTCTCGTTTGCAGAATTGCACATTCAACATAAATGTGGCTTCATTTTAGGAGCAAAATAAGACATATTTATTTACGAAGCAGGCCACTGAGGCTCTCTTAATTTCAAAGGGTCATCATGTCTCAACATAATGCAGGGGGAACATTATTGCAGATACATACAGCGAATAAATGTGTGAGCATACTTATTTATTTAAGCATTTACAGGATGCCTACAGTTTCCAAACTTCTCGTGGAATAATTACAATGTATCTCTATATATTGGGGCCAGTGTCAATTAGGACCAATTACTTATGAAAACGTTCACCTACTGCAGTTTTTGCATACAGAAACGATCACTTTCCATTTTGACAAGGGAAATGGGAAATCGCTATGGGATGTCCTAGTTAAGATTTAAATTAGCAAGAAAGTTGTTACCAGGACATATAGAAGATGCAGCATAATAAGACATGACCTTGTAAGAACCTTGGAGGCTATCGGAATCTGCACCCTCCTTCCAAAACTTGTTAATTATCTGCAAAAGTTACCAGTCTATCTGTGGCATAATATTTTTCTTTTGGGGAACGAGAGATGAAGAAGGGTAGGGATGGACTTTTAAATATTTAATTAGTCACATGATATGCGGATAGCGGCAAGCATTTTGCTTCTTGAGCCACGCTCTTCCTAATTGCACGCTCGCATTTAGATTGGCCATCGCAAACCTCTGGTGCGTGCAATTATTTATTCCTTAAAGATCTTTCCATAGAGAAAAATATTTCACCCTCATGGCTCTGGGTTTGCCTAAATGACTCTCTTAGCCCATTAATTACACTCTCTGAGTATTTCAGTCACTAATGATGCAAATGAGGGGAGAGAGTCAACACAAAAACCTTTGTGTGCAGAATAAGTTGGTTCTTAAGAGTAAATACATTTCTTTCTTCTTAATTTTTTTTTTAAAGTTACCCCATGAATGGAGGGAACACAGATATCCCCCTTTGTTGTCAGTGTGATCTGTGTTTGCATTATATTTACGGCATATAATGGCACAGTCCAACATACAGAGAAACACTAAAAGCAGCCAATATAGCTGGCTAATTTCAAGCCATTCCCAAATGATCTAGATTACTTTCCTTTTGTTCTTTTCCTCTTTCTTGTCCTGATTAAGATTGCAATCTGAGACCAGTCTGAATCTCTCCTCTGCCCCATACCTTTAGCTTTCCATTTATGGATTTAAAAAGTACAAATCTCAAACTGGAGACTAATAAGTAAATGAAAAGACTTTTGAGTTGATCTTCCGATTTCCCTATCCCTTTTCCCCCATGTGGCTTAAAACTTGTGACAGAAGTGGTGTGCCCTTGGAAGGATCTTTAATCAAGTCAGTACCAGTGGTGTCATTTTCTATTAAAATGTATCTCTAAAGTTGGTGCTACAAGTGCTGCGTTGTTGTCCAGGTTTTTTATTTCTTTCTTGAGAAAGGCTGGATGCCACAAAGGAACAGTTATTCACCAGCCATGGCAATGTCTGGGTACAATTAGCATCTTGAAAGTTTGTAAAAGTTTCTGAGTTATAACACTTCCTCTGAAAAATCATTTAAAAATTTTGGGAACTAAAAAGGCTTAATCTTGCACGGATTAGGTACATTACGTCTTTGAATGCGTTCTGCAAGAATCCACCTGACTCCTTCACAATGAATGGCAGGTTTGTATTATAATTAATATTGCTGCAAAAAGCCCCCTCCCCACTCCACAAGCAAGTTCAGATGTGCGAGAAACGTAAGAGATTTGAGGAGATTCATTGACTCACATTGATCAGCTCCCAGCTAATCTCTAATCAAGTTGGAAATATTCATAATCTAATCCTTTTATCAAATTGCCTACCACTGCAAAGGCTTCGTGTGTTTGCACAATTAAAAACTCCATGTTAGACATTATGCTGCATTACACTGGAAGCAAATCCTTCCCTATTGAAATATGCACTGGTTGACAGCAGGAAGTGGCTGATAAGAGAGGCAACAAGGCATTTCTGATGGCATTCATGATAAGGGAACGCTACCTCCTATGTATTTAGTCTTACAGAGCACTCTCCAAAGTGATCCTTAAAATGTAGAACTACATTGAGAGATCTTTAGTCACAAAGATGAAGAAATAATCAAAGAACACCAAGTGTATAGAGTTAGTGACATCTCCTCAACTTACCTGTGATACTGGCAGTGCTCTGAAGACTAATACATTTGAAATGAGAAATCACCTACAGATCTACATATTTGTATCACAGAATTTACCACCTAAAAATAAACATCACATGTGCAGGGGCGTGTGGCGTGTAGAGAAATGAGTCCAACCCGCTTCATTTTTGCACATATATCCTTCACATAAACCCTAAGGTTGAGGACAGCACTGTGATTTACGCTGAAACAATAGCTTTGCAGAGTTCATAAAATGCCTAGATTAAAGACATGTTCAGCATCATTACCCACTCTAGCTAGAAATCACAGCAAGAAAGCCATGCTGGAAGAGCAAGGTTAAAAGATAAGCTTTGCACCAACAGCCACTACTAAAATAATATGGGTGGTTTTACACTTACAATGGATACATCTCTGTTAGATTAAATATAGTCCAGTCTGGTGTACCTGCCTTCCCTAGTTTGGAAATAAGAATATGGAATCCAGTGAGGGGAGGCTAACACCGTAGTATAAAATGATTTTTTGTTACACCATATAAAGGTTTTGAATGTTCAGGGACACTGATTGGAGTGCAAAGTACCGTATTTTCGCTCTATAAGCTGCACCAGACCACAAGACGCACCTAGTTTTTGGAGGAGGAAAACAGGGAAAAAAATATTCTGAATCTCAGAAGGCAGAACAGCATGAGGGATCGCTGCACAGTGAAAGCAGCAATCCCTCTTGCTGTTCTGGCTTCTGGGATAGCTGTGCAGCCTGCATTTGCTCCATAAGACGCACACACATTTCCCCTTACTCTTTAGGAGGAAATAAGTGAGTCTTATAGAGCAAAAAATACGGTAAGTTTGTTTAATAAAGTGCCTTACACACATACCCAACCCCTGATACTTTCTCAAACCTAAGACAAGCTTGATGCAGGATTGCAATATCCACTGACCGACTGCCGTATATGCTTTCTCAAGTAAAGGGGACCATGCCATTAAAAAGATAGGAGCATTTATGGCACGTCCCTGGCCTCCACAGGTTGAATAGACCTTTGGCTCTACTCACAAGGGGCTCCTCAATGTGACCAGGAGTCCCAATAACAGAGGAGTCAATGCCATGAGTACAGCTGATTCCCCCTTCAAACCATCACTCAATGGGTGGAAGTTGGGTGTAAAGGTCACCAAGGGAGAACAATGAATAATGAAAAAAAGGTAACAGACCAGCAAATCACGTATCCTACATCTCTGATAAATATTATCAGCACTTTGACTTTCTTTCGAAGTTCTGAGCATTTGTGTATGTAAATCAGGGGGGAAATATGCATGTTCCTATAATGACCTTATTTTAAAAGGAAACCGAGACTCTAAATTTGCGACGGTAGAAATCTAAGGCACACCCATCTGTAGAGTAGTTCTGGCTATTGTTATGTTATCAAACAATGTGCCATTAGAGCTTTATATGAGGGTAATTTTTAATTCCCCGCTGATGGTTCTTGCGGCAAGCTGAAACACACTGACTGAGTAGAGCATTCAGTCTACGTTACACTCTTAGACTGCATTAACTTCCTAGCAGTAACTTGCTTTATAGGCTCAGTTCATCATGACCTATAAAATGTTAGACCGAAATGCTTTAAATATCTGCTAACACCATGTGCAGGCCTGGGAGTACAAGACAGTGTGCTATGAAGCGGCAAAGACAGTACTCTTCGGAGAAACTAGCACACACTCTTATGTCACTGATATAAACAGGGTAAGCATGTTAAATAATGGATAACACAGGCATGGTCTTTACGAGCAACTGGAAGTCTGGTTGGGTCTGGTTTAGTTTCCTTTCCATTCTCTTCAAACAGATTTGCAGGGGTGGGGATGTAAAGATCCTCCTCTACTTTGTGCCTATGAGGTTCTGCTTCATATTCGAAAGGGTCGTGTTCAAGTCTGGAGTTATTTAGGCTTTTTGAGTAATGATGACCAATTTATTAGGCAATTAGCTGCAACTTCATTAATGGAGGGAGAACAGATGCTCTGTTAACATCGGGCTATTGTTCTTCCCCTTGACCCTTAAGCTCTCACATTTCAGCAATTTCAGTAATGCAAAAATGCCATTACAACATCTGATTAATTCAGGGCTGGGTAGGCTGGGCAAATACAAAAAGACCCTGTGAAGCACAATGGGAAAGGTGTCCCTTTCTCACACTCGGCTACAAAAGCCTAATGGAGCCAAAAATGTTAAGATGTTTAAAATTAAAACTTTGAGACAATTGTATGTGTGCCGCGGTAAGTTTTTATCAACACAATCTGAGAGATCAGTGACTGTGTTGCATCCAATTTGATAGATCACTTTGCATCAATCGTTTTCCCAAGGAGCATTTAATTTAATTTGTTAACCCTTTTCTCTTTTATTTTCTCTCTCCCACCCCCTTCTTTGGGTAAACAATGTTGCTATGTGTTGCCTAATGCTTAGGTCTATAAACTCTACAAAATAAAATTCCTTTGATGACTTAAAGGCCTCAGTATTTTCTTGTCCTTTTAATCTTTACAGGTTCTCATCTTCATGTCTGGTTTTTTTTAAGTGTCAGTCCTGTTTACTACATGATATTCAACATATTTCCTCCAGAGCAATGAACCTTAACAGAAAGCTTTAAATTGCCTCACATAGGAAACCACATTACTATTAATTCCACAGCAACCGTATAATATATAAACTATTGCTTTGCAAACTCTAGAGCAATTAGACCTCTCGGCTATTTGACTAACTCTGCTTCATGATACCCAGTGCAGTTAATTATATTTTTTGATGTTAATAGTCTCTGTCAGTTTCAAGCATAAATCCTCTTTGATGAATATTTAAATTATATTTGAATAAAAATAATCTTGGTTACATTTCCTATTCAACAGTCATCATAGCTTAATAAAGGTCTGCTCAGCAAAGGGCTGAGATAAATGGCTCCATGATCCCATGTACAGGAACCCTAAATCCACTTTACATCTGATTTAGCGGCTAAAGTAACCAATAATGTAATATAATTAGCGATGTTGTTATGGTGAAAAAGAATGCTTTCCCATTATAAATAACGGCATTATTGTAAGCTTAGCGTATGCTCATTTAGTATATTAAATGCAGCAGAACATAAATCAAGACAACCGATTTGAGCAGGACTGCTTGGAAGAGAGAAGGGTATATCTTGATAATGACATGGGCTGAAAGGAGCGTGGCCTTTAAAGTGTTAATTCTGCCTTTAAGATGTTAGTACCAAATTTCATTTTTTCCAAGCTGGGGGACGTGGAGATTTGCATTGGGCTAATATATTCTTTCAGGAGCCGTGAGGCTTGGCACAGAACCTAACCTGCAACCCCAAGCATTTTTTCCCCAAATAGTTCTTTTAAGTATATATTAAACCCAATGCTGATTCACACTATTCTTAGATGTGTGTCTGGCCACTTATTTTCAATCAAGGCAGATGTCCTTCATCAGCATGCATGCGGTCATCTGAAGGTTCTGGCCTTGGCGGCAATTTACTGCACTACATCTCAGCCTAAGGTTGGGTGGAAAATATATGGCCAGCAATACTCCTGAAGGCAATGTAAGTCAAAGCTTAAATCAATACTATCAGAATGCTACACGAGAGAAGCCCCATTAAAGGGCATTGCACCTTGCATGCATTGAGTTCTTACGGAAAAGAATCCGTCACTGCAACTGCTGCCAACAGGAAAGTATTAATGGCATGATTTGCAAGGAATCTACAAGTCTATATTATAATTTCCCTCCTCTTATTTATTGGTTTAACTCCGGTTACATTATTTGAGATACAGCAGTAAAAGGCTGTTGAGATTTATTTTTCTTATTTACTCAATTACGCATCAGTTTAAAATTCAACAAAACCACAGCAGAAAACCACGCAATGTAAGCATGGATTAAAAATGTCCTCTGGCTTATTTTTTCTGTGCTTTGTTTCAATGCAGTGTTATAGTGTTTTTTTCCATTAAATAATGAAGTGGCCCATCACTAGATTAATATTTTATTTAAAAGTTTTTAAAAATTAAGACAAATTTAAATCTGGACAAAAAAAAGCAAAGAAACTCTGTTAAATACCCCTCAAAAAACGACTGATATGATTTCTTGTACACTTTCCCCCCTGTCATGTGTCAATCATTCTGTGCCATCAAGACTGACAGTAATGAAACTGCATTCAGGTGGGAGATCATGTAGGATAGTTGCTAAGAGCTACAGATTATAAAAATAGTGAGTTTAGACAAGCCGTTCTCAGTCTCAGTCCTAGCCTACATTGCAGTTGTTAAGGAAAAAACAAATTCAATTGAAACAAAATTATATTAACCAAAAAAAGAGTTATTCAACATGGTGAAATTCCGGTCACTTTAGCCCCAGCCAACGTGGCCAGTAGTCAGGATTAAAAGGAATTCTAGTCTAAAACATCTGGAAGACACAGCCTGCTTCCTCTGGTAAGTGCTAAAAACTATTAAATATTGTTCAGGTAAATGTGCCACTTCAGTCAGCCCTAGGACCTTACATTTCTTTGCTTTGAGAACAAAATGAAATCACAAAATGTGGTCAGTGTTAAAAACTGACCTTAAATAAAAAGAACTCTGCAAACACTCATCTGACTACAAATTTACTTTTTGATATGAGTGTGTCGAAAGAATGCCCATGGCTGTGAGTCTGCTTTGATGTGCGCTCTAAATAAAGGAATGTCTAAGAGGAGAGTGTCTGGCTCTGATAATCATGTACAGTAGAGGTTTGTCAAGCATCTTTCAGACTCCTGCATTGAAAGCCAATGACATGCCAAAGGAAAATAAGGACCTGATATCTGAGCTCAGTCATTTACAATGACAGCTTTGATGCACATTCATTCAGGCAATGCACTTGTCCAAATTGGTATCTGATATATGACCATCAATACAATCAGTTTTGGGGGCAGAGAAAGAGCAGCAAGTATCCGGAATACTGAGCGAAAGAGAAAAAGGGGGAAAAGTAGGTTGCAGTTGACTAGATGACACCTTTCACACAGAAGACCTTTCAGAAAATAGTAACTGCCACAAGCTGCAGAAGGGGCAGCAACTGGAGTCACATGAAAGCAAGAAAATGCCCACATCTAAAATTGGAAAAACTCTAACCCTAAAAGGCTTCATTTGCAGTAACACAGTGCCCTCTCTGGATGAGAAACCTGGCAATAAAGCAGTGAACATTAAGGACACTTTAAACTCATGTTAAGACATACCATTTTAACACTGTATTGATGTATATTTTTTACAGAAGCAAGTTTTAGATGCTGTCACAAGGCATATACGGTACAATTCTCCAAGATGATTTTCTGTAGGGTGCACTGTAATGCGATAATGTAGTGGGAAAACCATTTTCTCAAACCGGTTTAGGTTTTCTACCCATGCAGACCTGAGGCTTAAGGGGCCTAAAAAATTCAGGATGAGATTAATCAGATGAGATGGGTGATTTCCCTATCCAACTATCCAAGACCGTGAGCTCTAGTCAAAGAATTTCCTTTATTCATTATCGTTTGAAAGAAAAAGAGCCAGCCTTGTTTTCACTTGAAAGGAAGCTCATCTGATATTCCTGCACTACTCCCCCCCCCCTTGCTCTGACAAGCAAGGGAATACATGCAATGCTCACAGGACGGGATCTGATCGGAAAGGTAATTTATTTTTGTTTTGCTTTTTTCAGCCATGTGTCACTCACTTTGACAAAAGGAATTAAAAACATCATTTGTCAGAAAGATACTTGAGTCCCAAAGAATATCTCCATTTCCTGTTGCTTTCTTCCCCGAAATAAATGGGCTTTTTCATCATTATACATTTAAGACAATAAAAAGAAAAGGAGATCTCAAATTAAAGGTCTAAGAATTTTGAAAGGCCTGCCCCTAACCTACAAATAGAAAGGTCAGGAGAGCAAAGCAAGTAAACATCTCTTGTATTAAGCTTTGACTTCATTCACAGCTGTGTTCTGTGAAGGATAAATGAGTGGCAGAAACACGCTAAGGGGGCACTGCTATTTGTTTGAGAAGGCGACGTGGTGTGTCATCATTTACTAGCTGGGTACACCTAGTGAACTAGAATCAGTACACCAATGGAAATTAGGCAGATTATTTCATTTCTTATGGAAGTGTTTTTAAATATACCCTTTGTATCTGGCTGGATAATATTTAAAGACGTCTTTCTGTGCAAGTGAACTGATTTTGTGAATAGCCTACAGATGCACAAGCCCTCACAATATCAGGAGGTTTGGTGGCTTTTTAGTTAAAAGAGCAGACATGATAGAAGTTTATAAAACTATGCAAAGTGTGGAGACAGTGAGTAGAGAAAGGTTTTTCCCCCCTCGTCTCTCATAATACTAGAACTTACTGAAAGAAGCTGACCACATAAACTAATCCGAAGCAGGAGTTTCTCAGTGAACTCATTTTTCTAAATCATTTCCAGCTTTTTGATTGCAGTGGACTTTATACCCTTTGTGGGAAAGCTTAGAAATGACCAGAATGACCAAAAACTTAACACATGTCATCAGTTTAATGACTGGTTGATTTCCAGAAATTTAAAATGAAGTGTAAATTATTCGAATGCATTACTGTTTTCAACTCCTTCTTTTAAAGACCTATGTGGATTTTTGTGTGTGCGTGTGGTGGTGGGAAACAATAAAAGATTTAACATACTGAAATTTGCATTGAAGCAAACAGATGGACAGAGTTTTAAGAAATATTTCCATAGCTCTTTGGTCAATTTACCAAAATTTACCACTCTTTGGTCAATTTACCAAAATAAGTAAATAAATGTTAAAACGTGTTTCTAATCTGTTCCCCATGTTGGGAGGGAGGAAAAAAAGTGGGGTGGCTTTTGGTCTGTCAGATGCCATCCCAGCCCATTTCAAGCACTGTAAATTTTGATAAAGGTTTATCACTTTCAACAGAGGCTATAAGAGTGGCTACTCCTCCCCACCAATAAGTTCAAAATATAGTCAGGTTTCTTTTTCACCTATTGTGTAGGTGGGCTGGTTATAAATTTATTTATTGCATTAAGATTGCAATCCTGTGCTCACTTACCTGAAATTCTATGGCACTTCCTTCTGAGTAAATCTGCATAGGCATGTGCTGTTTAATTAGCATGAATATTTAGAAACTTCTTAAGCAGGTTCTCAGAAAACTTCTGAGTGAGATTCTGACCTCCCAGAAGACAAGGATATAGCAACATTTCAAACACATTAAAATGTTTCTGTCTCCTTGCAGTCACCTTCCTGCTTTTTTTATATATAGAGAGAGAGAAAAAACTTAAACCAGAAGATTCTCAAACACTTGCTAGTGGCTTTATTTCCTTAGCTTTTCTAGATTAAAATGACTGGGGTATTTGAATATTTTTTTCCAGGATTTGGGGATTTTTTTGGGGGGGGGCACTAAAGGGAACAAATTGTATTGCAACTTTCTTATATGAATTCCTTTTCTGTACTGCTCTTACCTTTGTGTCATAATCTTGTAGGCATCAGGGAGGAAACATTCTGTGTTCTCCATCTGGAAAGGGTCAGCATCGCAAATCTTGTCGTCTGTCCGTCCATAATTAGCACTCTCTATCATAATGACATCACTTCCTGGGCACCGAAGATCGATGGAGTAGCCCTCGCAGGACAGTTCTCTCCTTACTAAACCAAATGGTAATGCTGCTCGACTGAAACCTAAAAAGAAATGAGAAAAAAAGACGTTAAGTTACAAAGCTATATATTTGGGGGTGGGGGTTAAACTCTTAAGAGCCACAGCACAAGTAATCATGGGGAAACTGTTCTAATTGTAACTATCATGGAAATTGTTACTGTCCAATGTAGGCTGCATTAATGCATGTTTCCTACTAGATATGGAAGACATAGCATGGAGAAAATAAACATCTTGTTCACACCGTTCCCCCCAAGTCATGCTTAAAAGTAACAAATGTTCAGAACACATTACCCTACAAATAAACACATGGTCGGAGCTCGTGATGATTATTTTTTTAAGTTATAAACTTCAGAGTGTACAGGAAATGGCCAAGAGAAAACAGGGCCTTTCTCAACCCTACACAAGTCAAAAACTCTGCAAGGACGATGAATGGAATTTTCACATTAAAGTGCGGATTGGCGGCTGAGTGGCTGGGTCACATTCTGGACAGCAGGTTTACAACCATGCTTACAGCCGTGAACCATGCTTAACTAGCTGTACTTTGTGTTCTACGGCTGCCACAATTAAATTAAATTAATTATTTTTAGCAGATGTTTATGATTGGCTTTCTCTGTCCCTGGGACTGGGTCAACCGTTGGGCTGACATTATTTTAAAGTCGTGCACTGAGCAGTAAGTCCCTATTTATTTTCCCTGTTCCCCCCCCCCCCAAGCCATTGAACTTAAAACAGCCTGCAATGTTTATATAGCAAGCCCTCACACAGCTTTCCTTACCCCCTGACTCAAAGTAACAGAGGGGCAGGGCACCTACCTGTGAAAAAAACAATAAAAAGTAACAGGCTTAATAAACTCTGAAACCTAAAACCAGTGTGGGTCTTAATCCTCCTCCAGTTTCCTCCTCCTCCCCCTTTCTGCTCTTTTCATCTTGGGATTCCTTGTGCCTGTATTGTGCACTTTCACATCTATTTCTTCCCTTTGAAAATAATAGTGTTCCTCTGAAAATTATTGCCGATTTTATTAAGACAACAACAAGAAGAGGAGTTTGGATTTGATATCCCGCTTTATCACTACCCGAAGGAGTCTCAAAGCGGCTAACATTCGCCTTTCCCTTCCTCCCCCACAACAAACACTATGTGAGGTGAGTGGGGCTGAGAGACTTCAAAGAAGTATGACTAGCCCAAGGTCACCCAGCAGCTGCATGTGGAGGAGCGGAGACGCGAACCCGGTTCCCCAGATTACGAGTCTATCGCTCTTAACCACTACACCACACTGGCTCTCTCCCCCATTCATTTAGCTGCCTGATGTAACTTTCAATACCTATCCTGTAGAGCTACATTTTGACTCTGCATAACCAGTTCTGCCTCCTTGAAATGTGAGGGGCTCCACCCTCCTCTGACACTTGGTTGGTTCACACATCAAGCTAAGCGAAAAATGAGGAAAGGTGGTGGACTCACATACTAAATCCAAATGGGAAGGTTCAACAGTGATAGGGCTCCAAAATACTTGTGCCAGTCAGGACTCTCAGTAGTAGGCTAGGTGGATTCAGCTTAAAATAGAATGAGTCATCTCCCCCACCCACCCTCTCTCTCTCTCTCTCTCTCTCTCTCTCTCTCTCACACACACACACACACACACACACATGCTAGGAAGCAACAATCCAATCCAATGCACATCTACTCAGAAGGAAGCCTCTCTGAGCACTACTTCTGAGCAGACATGCACAGGGCTGCTCTCAAGATTGATTCAGCTAAGGCTTTTAAGATACCCACATGAAGGCCGTGCTTTAAACACTGTGTGACAGTACAGTGGATAAATACATTCAGCGCAGTACACAGCAGGTTCACATCAGAGCCAAAAAAAAGCTGAGAGTAAGAGGATAGCTCTTTACGGATGTACGCATTATGCATTTCTGTAGCACTTTCTTATACGCGAAAAGATATGGAAATCCCTTCCTTATACAATCCTCGCCAACAACCCAGTGAGGGGAATTCGACTGAGAGGCTCTGGGTCCCCCCCCCACCTCAAAAAAAGCCACTTAATGTGCTTTGTAGCTCAGCCTAGATTGGAATCCTATCCTACATTAAAACCCACACACCTTTTATTGTGCTGCATACATTCTTTTCATGAGATATATCAGAAACTGGGGGAAAGAGAAATTTTCTCCAAAGAGTGGCAGCATCCAAACAGGAACTGTGTAAGTGTGTATTTCTAGAACTGGGAGAAAAGAGGCCAAACCAAATTCAGAATGCAGTGGTGCAGCATTTGATGTCTGGGTACGTGATGGTGGTGTGGTTTAGGAGAAGTAACCATCATCATAATTTAGAAACCAAATGTTCACATGTTTTTGCTCAAAGGTCTGTCGTTATCGGTTCACCTCTTGAATGAAAACTGCAGGAACAGAGGCAGCTGAAGGGGATCCAGGCCAGATCATCCAACGTCACTCTACATAATATTGCCAGTTTGCATATGCATGGCCCATAGGTACAATAGACGGCTTTTTTGTTCTTGCATAGAATCTAGATGTTCTCTAACATCTTGCAGCCTGTCTCTCTGACCAACCCCTCTTGATGTCATTCATCTATAGCTCAGTTGGTTATAGGGTGGTGCGGATGATGCCAAGGTTGCAGGTTTGATCCCCATATGGGAGGGCTGCATATTCCTGCATTGCAGGGGGTTGGACTAGATGATCCTCAGGGTCCCTTCCAACTCTACAGTCATTTGATTCTATGTCATTTGTTGATCTGTTGCAGCATCAGTCTGGTGTCATGGTCCTCTCTGATTTTATTAGTTGAGTGCTCTGATGAAAATGCTTAGTATTTGTGCAGTGCTTTGAGGGTTCAAGGACGCAGGTGGCGCTGTGAGTTAAACCACAGAACCAAGTCTTGCCGATCAGAAGGTCGGCAGTTTGAATCCCCGCAACAGGGAGAGCTCTCGTCGCTCAGTTCCTGCTCCTGCCAACCTAGCAGTTCGAAAGCATGTCAAAGTGCAAGTAGATAACGGCGTTTCCGTGCACTGCTCCGGTTCACCAGAAGCGGCTTAGTCATGCTGACCACATACTGGCCACATGTACGCCGGCTCCCTCAGCCAATAAAGTGAGATGAGTGCCACAACCCCAGAGTCGGTCACGACTGGACCTAATGGTCAGGGGGTCCCTTTCCCTTTCCCTTTGAGTGTTCAAAGCAACCCACACGACTTATCTAGTTGAAATCTTTTCAATAACCCAGTAAGGTAGCTATTATTATCCCACATATTGCAGTTGGGCAGATGGAGGCTGAGGAAGGGTAGCTTGCTTAAGACTACCTAGTGAATTCATGGCAGAAGTATGAGTCTCGATTCATAATTGGTTTCAGCCACTATGCTGCCCCGGCTTCATGAAGGCTTTTTGACAAAATTGCTGGGAATCAAGGATATACTTGTGTCTTTATCAGGCTTCCTCAAACTCAGACCTCCAGATGTTTGTGGCCTACAACTCCCATGATCTCTAGCCAACAGGACCAGTGGTCAGGGATGATGGGAATTGTCGTCTTAAAACATCTGGAGGGCCAAGTTTGAGGAAGCCTGGTCTTTGTGAAGCAGACCTCCAAGATCAAGGAGGGAATCTGCTAAATTTAGTTATTGTTGAACTCAGATTTCCATCAGCCTGAGCCAGCTGCTGCATTAAAAATGATCAGGGATGATGGGAGCTGTCGCCCAACAACATCTGGAAGCAACCTCTTTGGCTACCCTTGAGCACATCTAATTGGTGAATCTCAATCAGCAGTTTTGGATTCTCTCAAAGAAAACAAGTCAAGTGCCTTTGCTACTGGCAAAAAATAAAAAATACAAACTAATATTTTTTAAGAGCAGAAAGTATATTTTTGAATTCCATATCCATGAAGGACAGAATTACAGTGTGAATCAGGGGTTAGATAGTTCTGTCATCCAAATTTCTCCTATACTTTCCCAATAGTTTGGGAGAGGTTTTATAAAACAATATTGTTCCTACATTCCAAGGTTAATTCAAGATAAAACAGATGATAGATAAAGAGTTAACTATAGTTTTGTCCATTTTTAGCAACCAGCCACCTTCAGTTTAAATATCATTATTATTTATTAAATTTCTATACTGCCCTTCATCCAAGGATCACGGGTGGTTTAAAATATAAAAACACAAAAAAATACTCAACATAGTTTTTGCCTGGTGCAATACGTTCCAAATGTTCTGTGCCAAGCCTTAATAGAAAATAAAAATCATAGAAGCTGAAATAGAAAAAATGGAAAAAGGGCACACCAGTAAAAACAGTAAGTAGATCTAGTTTGCTTATGAAAAGCTGGAAACGAATTTGGAAACACACCAATTAGTTCACTGGTTTACTCAGGCGCAGAATACAGCAATGTAGGCGTTTTGAATGCAGTGAACATGGGTGTAAAAGATGGAGCGGGAAGGGTAGGTACCGTTCTACTCTTTAACCTACATTGCAGTCTGTGTTCTATATCTGGGTAGTTCAAATATAGAAAATAGTAAGGTTCAGGTCTGGTCAATTCCCTAGCAAGAGGCAGCTCCTTCCCTGCCTTCCTGCCTTTTCTGTGTCACATTTTGGAAAGAGACGAATTATGTGGAATGATGCAGTGTGTACAGCAGCAGAAGCAATCCCTCTATAAAATCTTCGCCATGTCATCACCACCATTGACATATGCAAAAAAAGAACTGCTTATAAACAAAAGGTCTTCCAGCGAGCACCATGATCCTTATATTTTAGTCTCCTTTTCCACCCTTTACCGATAAAGGCAAAAATAAGCATTTCTAGAAGCAAAGTGTAATTCAATCCATCTTGCAACCCTGACAATAATAAAAATAAAAAAAAGAACTGGTGGGAGGCCCTGTGAGCAAAAAAATCAATATTGCAGCTTTGTGCCGTGCAAATGTGAATACTGCCAAATAGCAGTGCTTAGGGTAAAATGAACTGCTCTGCTCCATTTTGTCCTCTCTGAACAAATGATTTTGAAAAGACAGCTTTTGGGGAGGGGAGGGGGAGCTATAAAATGTCAAGCAACAACTCCCTGTGCTTTAGGAAAGCGCTTGGAATAAATACTTCCCGGCAACAGGTGCAGTGAAAGAGGACTGAAATATATTCACATGCAGGAGATAACTCCTGGTAAACAGATGTGTTGCTTCACAACAGAAATTAAGAAGCCCAATGCCTAGCTGCCAGTCCTAGTAACTGCACAATTTCAAATCCCTTCAGATGCTCAGCCAATACTTTTGGCCACCAAGCCACTTTCTAGATGTATCACCAGCCGTTAATATTTTGAACACTCTGTTTATTATTATTGAGATCGTGTATGTCAAGTGCGCTGAACACACCCAATGACACATACATCATCTTTAGACTGCAGAGCAAAAGAAAACAGGTGTTTCTAATGTTTTTAACCAATTGTTTGGAAACTAGATACCGAAGGTACACTGATAAAGTTGGGTCTCCAGCTGTTTTTGGACTGCAATTCCTATCCTCCCTGATCACTGGTCCTGCTAGCTAGGGATGATGGGAGTTGTAGGCCAACAGGTCCTGGTCCAGGACAATCAGATATGACTTCTAGAACAGCTGAAGATTGTCAAGTAAGATCCTGTTCCATGGCAGAATATGCTGCCATTGATTATATATTTATTTTGTGTATTATATACTGTCACTTATTTTACACACACACACACGTGAATTCTATTTCTATGTGTTAAAACTGAAATAAAACTTAATGAGAAAAAGAAATAGTGAGCATTCAACATATAATGTTCTCTGGCATGCTTTTTTAAAATGTTGCATACCCTACACTTCGTTCAATAAAATAAATCAGCTTTTTCACTCCCAACCCCCCAGCTCATTCTCTGAATTGCCGAAAACCTCCATAAAAAGACACTGATGGTGGATTATTACTTTGTGCTCCAGATAAACTTTTCTGCACAGCTCGTTTTTATTTAATAAGAGCACGTCCACCGAGGAAGGAAAAGGCGGCTAAGATAAACTGCTTTCCCACAGTAGACTTAAAATGAGCTTCATGATCAGTTAAAATTGTTCTCGGAGGTTTAGCAAAATGGCATGCTTTGTTCCATTTACCATCCCTCTTTGCTTGAGGTAACTAAATGGCTTGGTTCTCGGAAAATCAATAATCTACATTAATCAAAGTACAAAGGCGATAATAACAGCTTATGCCCTCAACCATTTAAACTGTGAATAGTAACAATAGGACCTGTAGTGAGGAGGAGAACTTTCACCTTTGGATTTCCCCCCCAGCAGAGACAAATAAAAGTGGTTGTGCTGTTTCAGGCTACCATCAATTTTGCTTACTGTTAACAGTGAGAAACCTTTGGGTAAAGCATAAATCACAAGAGTACCTCTTTTCTAGAAATCTGACATTATTCCAAAGGACATAATGCAAGTTACTGGAGATAGCATGAGCTCTATTGGAGGATAAATGCATACCTCTTCCAAGAATGAAACAGTGCCTGCTTCTTCTTTTATCTTTTTGCTCTCAGAAAAGAGCATTTGCAAATATCGCATTCCCCACCCCCAAGAAAAACTAGAATGTTTACAGTTGTCTTTCTGAGAGTCTTTGGAAACCATGAAACATGATGATACAAGTTGCAATGGTACATGTTGGGCAGCGTTTCAGTTCTATTTGTGAAACAAATGAGATGCTCGTGAAAAAGGGTTATTACATTACCAATCACAACAAAACAAACTACAGGGAAAGGAAGGCAAAATGTAGTGTTATCAGTATCTATCTTTCCACTAGACAAAATATGAAAAGTGCAGCTTTTAAATTTTCAGCTCTGATGAGTGGTCATGTGTCCTAGCTTCCAGAGGGGAATCCTCTGTCTATCTGATGGGCTGTCTGGTACAGTCAAGGCTGGTTTAAAAACAGAGCCATAAGAAAGGAGAGCAGGGGCCTCTCAGTTACCCACCAATAACAATTAGCATCTGGACACAGTCTTCCCTTTTCTGGTCATGTGCATTGTATTTTGATTTAAATTATTGTATTTTTTCATATTTACAGATACACATCTAATTAGCATGCACACACAGTTTATGCAAATAAATTTCTTTTCCCCCCTTTTGGTTCTTTTAGAACCATAGAATCAGAGAGTTGGAAAGGACCCTGAGGACCATCTAGTCCAGGCATCCCCAAACTCGGCCCTCCATATGTTTTGGGACTACAATTCCCATCATCCCTCACAACTGGTTCTGTTAGCTAAGCATAATGGGAGTTGTAGTCCCAAAACAACCGGAGGGCTGAGTTTGGGGGTGCCTGATCTAGTCCAAACTCTTGCAATTGTCCCATATGGGGACTGGATATGCAACCTTGACATTATCAGCACCATGCTCTAACCAACCAAGCTATCCATAAAAGGATAGCTTGGTGAACAGTAACTGGCTGCCCTGGTTCGGATTTCAGAGTAACCATCTTGGGTGATAAAAGCCCCAAGAAGGCCCAGGAAATATGCCTCCTGTGTTGGCTCTATACAATATACTAAATCCCACTCTTGCCACTTATTACAGTCCTATGAGGATCCCATTCATACTCCACCAAAGGACATCAAAATTTATTTTTATCATACAGGAACTGCATGCAGAAGAGTAGAGAGGGCTGGAGGAGAAAGAACATCGTGCTTCATTACTCTTCTGTGCTCAGCACAGAAAACATGTGGGTTGCAGGAGAAGGGAACCCCCTTCATCTAAACCCATGCTGGAATACAGTGGGCTGGTGGTACAGATTTGTAACTGCTGTTGCTTTCTCTGCCAAGCCCCAGCATTACCCGGGGGGGGGGGGGGGCGTGTCTGCAGGCTAGTAACTCTTATGGACTTATTTGCAAGGCTGGGCTACACTTATGCAGTATCAGCTTGGTTCTCCATGAAGCCAATAAAAAATGAATTAATATTTAATATTATTTAGATCCATTAACTTACATGAGATTAAATCAGAGGCTTACTGGTTCATGGAGCAAGGTGTAACTGCTAAAAGAATGAAATAATCAGGGGCATCTGCAAAGGACTCTAAGAATGACTATGAAACAGTGATCTACCAAAAAAAAACCAACACCCCTATTATTTTCTCAGACTACGAAGCCAAAGTTTTCCATACTTGGCAAGATTAGGCTTGGTTATTGCAATGTGTTATATGGGGTGCTACCTTTGAAAAGGGTTCAGAAACCCCAGCTTGTTCAAAATATGGCAGCCAGGCTGTAACATTGAAGGGACCAGAATGCTAGTTTCAAAGTATTTGTCCTGTTGCTAGTTCCTCCTGCTGGTTCTCTTTTTAAAAGTTGTATTTACTATGTATTATTGTTTCTTTTAAATTTTAACCTGCTTTGTAGATTTCTTAAGTGGAAAGTATGTATGTATGTATGTATGTATGTACGTCTAAATAAATAAATAAGGCTCTGCAGCTCTTATCACCAGAGTCGTGTGCCTTCCACAGTGCTATAAATGCATATGTAAGAGCAGATCTAAAAACACACAATATTTTAAATATGCTCATCCTGCCAAGTCATATGATGTCTGCCAAGTGGCTGCAATCCAGAGAACCACACATGTGCTCATTTAGGATTTCTTGCATTTTTTCTGGGATGGAACATCACCTTGCACATGCATAAAATGGGCTGTCTGGATCATGGCCAGTGAGGGTAACCAAGGAATCACAACACAGGCCAAAATTCAACACATGGCTACAGACATTTGAAGCCCTTACTGAATTCAATAATACGGAAGTATGCAGAATTGCATTCTCCGATTTAGCATCTCAGAAAGTAAGTCTGGGCGCATTTCTCAGTGGGTCTCTGAGAGCTTCTGTTCATTTCATTCCTTTGCAAGAGCCTTCAGGAAGGAAAAGCTTCTGAGTTCAGAACAATATCAGAACAACTGAGACAAGGAAGCGCACAGTACAAACAAAGGGAGGTTTTGTATGTGTGTCATAAACAACTAAGTTGTGCACACAGAATAAAGTTTGCTCAAGCAACAGGACCTCACCTGCCTCTGCCCTACATGCCTCCCCTAAATCTGCTCTGGAGACTTAGGGGAACCCCCAAAGGAGGTTTAGGGGGCATGCAGGAGGAGGAGAAGGAAGGAAGCTTCATTGCACAAGTAGACTGTATTCTGCACGCACTTCCCCACTTAGCACTACATTGAATGCCACCCTTTGTGTCAACAGAATTTCCTGCAGCGTTGCTTTCTCTTAACAGAAGCTTGTAGCAGAACGAAAACAAAACCCACACATTTCAGGGTTGTTGTGTGTTTTTTTAACGTTTGTCAAGTATAATTACTTAATAACTGCTTTTGTTTTTGAATTCTCATGTAGTCCCTGTTGGCTTTAAAGTCTGATCAACCACAAAGCTGACAAAGAAATGGGAAATAAGAAAAAATAAATAACAGCAACAAAAAAGTCTCTCTCTAAGCAAGACTCAAAAAGCCACTGCTGAGTTCATAAACTAACAAAAACGGGGGGAAGGGGTGCCTTTGTTCCCAGGCTTTACAAACCACATTGGCAGCAAAACCTTTCTGAATCATGAATGAGCATTCTTCTCCTTTCTTTCGCTTAAACTGGGGTAGATTTCGTGGGACATTGAATGTGGATGATAAATAATCTGCCCACAGAAGACCAAACAGCTCACAGCTTATATAGCATATTAAGACTTCAGTATATTCTGAAGACTGTTAGGCCCTTAAAAAAAATCAACGAAGTTGGGATATACTTAGTCTAAAGCCATGTTAACGGAGACATCTGCATCCCCTTCCGAGTGCTCTACACATTCCCAGAAATGGGGTAAAATCTAAAATGGTAGCTTCATGTTGCCTAGCACACCACTTAACTCGCTGAGTAAAGGAAGGAGGGGAAGGAAGCAGGACTCGGGGCAGAAATTCCTAAAGGTACTTCAGTCACCACTTACGCTAGATACACTGTTGTTTTGTGGTTTTACATTTTTGGAAGCTGCCTAGAATTCTTTGGGCATGATTTAGATAAACAAACATATACACTTGAGAGGGAACTGCAGCTGACAGGTAGAATAGCAGTTTGCTGCCCTTGTGAGCCCTAGGATGAATTCACATAGAATCACAGAATTGTAGAGATGGAAGGGACTGCAAGGGTCATCTAGTCCAACCGCTGCAATGCAGGAATCACAGCTAAAGCATCCATGACAATGGCCATCCAACATGATAGTATGCAACTTGATAAGTCGTGATATGGAAACCCTGGGGTCTGTGGTAGTCCTCTAGGAGGAATGTTCTCAAAACCAGTGAAGATACTGCTCCATCAGCTTACATAAAGGCACACAAGAGGTCTAAGGTGTAAAGGGACTCTGCTCCTAAGCTAATCTGCTTGCATAAGAACACAATCCGTTCCGGGGTGACGTTCGCACCCCAAAAAGTCCACAACTAGAGAGCTGCTTCTGTGCAAGCGCGGAGTGCGATAGAGCGCTTCTGTGCATGCACGGCGAAATCCAGAGGTTTACACTTCCGGGTTTGTCACATTTGCAAACCGAAAAGACGCAACATGAACCTAGCGCAACACAAGGTATGACTGTAGTGATAATTTCTAGTTTTCCTGAAGTCACTACTGCCACTTTATCTTAATTCAAGAATCACAATGACCATTTTTATGTAAATATTGAAACAAACAAACAAAAATTATCCTCTAGAACGGGTTGCTAAATCCTAAAAATCTGAAGTCTGTAGCTACCACTGCAATGGCTAACTAAGCACGTGTGCACATAGATTCTAAGATTAGAAGGCAACACAGAGTTACTGACACTCAAAAGGCATTAACCAAAGAAAAGAGCTTTCTGATAACAATGTGCATCCTGACCCATTCAAATGGCCCTCAAGAATACTATTTAGTAGGCAAATTGTATTCTTACACCACTTTGTCATTATCATAGCTCTATATTCGCCCTAAACTGATACAATTATGGTATACCTGGATCAAGCACACACATACCAACTAAAGGTTGGATTTCCTGGAATTGAAGACTGCTCTTGCCAGCACAGTAGAACTAAACTACAGTCAGAATTCCTACAATTGATACTCACTGCTCCCCATGTTAGAAGCCTAGGTTTCAAATTCCCAAAACACAGCACATTCATTTGCATGTTGCTCAACTGAACTGAGCTGAAAATGCAAGTACTCATAGGAGCTGAAGTGTATAAAACGTGAGATTATCCAATAAAGCTCTCTACGGTGTTCATTAAACCAATGACAGCAGCATCACTATTGTTGGGGGTCATTATTGCAAAACAAAGCATTTACAAAGTGCTGACTCAAGTTATATTTTCAAATGGGGTCAACTTAACTCTTTCTGTATGCACGTTCTTTTGCTTGCATTGTTTCAAACAAGGATCTTCCTTTTCCTTTACAGTAAGTTTGACTTGCGTGATCCATAATGTGACTATATGCCATTAAATCAAATGAGCTCATGTAATGTATGTATTTAAGATTTTATAATATCTACTAAAAGGCACCCTTGGTCAGTTCCTATGGTGCCTGTCACCTGCAGTTTTTTATGGCAATATAATTAATTATATGTGTTGTGCTATTGGTGCCTAAAATGCCCACTCCTTGGCAATCTGGTTAACTTCTATTCTAGGCAGCATCAAGCTGCAGCTCCCATCAAAATCAGTTATAGGATGGTGAAGAATTTTTACATCATTCTGTTTTTCCAGACGGTTTTGTGAATGAGGAGCAGAAACTTCCTAGATATTAGTAGGCAGCAACCACAAACTAAAAATGATATTAAGGATCCTAGAAACACCAACCTTTCAGAAGCAGCAAGAGAACAATTTGATATATAGTCCTAGCATTAAATTTACTGTTATTACTTCAGCTACTGCACACTAAGTAGAACATACTTGAGAAAACAGAAAAGGCGTGCAGTAAGACTGAATGGCCAAAGGCCATTTCCTAGTTCAAAACGGGGGGGGGGGGGGCAGTTTGCCTCAAAAACCAACATTTTATTTGCTAATAAAATGATAAACTGCATATAGGCGGTGGAGGGGGGGGGGAGAGGAATATTCCACTTTCTTGAATGGAATAAATCTGTATTCAAATAATTATTTGCCTCTCAGTCTGCATGCTCTGGATTTGCCATCATGGGATATTGCTCCCTGGAAAAAAAATATTTCCATAGATCCAGGCTTGGCAGTTGTTAGCAAAGCATCTGCTCTGAAGCTCAGCGTAGTGAGGTCCAAAGAGACTGACTGGAATCTTCAAAGTTCATCAGCACAGAAACTCCTGAGGGTTAGAAATCCTGTGACTTAAACATGATGACACAGAAAATCAGAAGTAGCGTGACAAGCATAATCTACAGTTCCTGATTCCCAGCATCACATCTTAATTAAAAGATCACCATTCCTCTAGAGACTCACATGCTATGGTGATACACGCCCTAGAAATATTTAAAACAAAAAGACGCAGCTGCTGGGATTTCACAGTTGGGGGGGGGGAGTTGCCATAGAGTAGCATGCAGATAGCCTAGTTGGGAAGAAATAAAGGGGGGGGGGGTGGAATCCAAAACACAAACTGTATTGTTACACAGACTGTATTGTTTTTGTTAAGTGTGAATCCACTAGTTCCCCCACCCTTCAACATGATTCGTATTTAACTTGAAAAAGAACAAAAAGCAGAGAACATACTACAAAACACTAGAGGAAGAGCAGACATTTGCATATGCAAATAATTCCTAAGGAGTGTAGTTGTGAGAACATGCTATCATAAACAGAACATCCATCTTTAGAAGAACAAAAAGAAAAGTTAAAAAACCTGCATATGAAACACGAGAAATGGATGCCACAAACAACACACTGAAAATTTGCTTCAATGTTGTTACAGTCTTAGGAAATTGGCACTTCCTTATTATTATTATTACTAACTGATCACTAGCAATAACATCCTATATCATCTGAATCACCTTCATCCTGTGGTTAATAACCATCATATTTTGTGGCTCTACCACCCAGTCTTCAGATGGTCTGGAACTTGCCGGAGGGTCAGGATTCAGTACTAATCTATAACAGGCATTGTCGTGCCAATTGCTCTAACCTATCCAAGTTCTGCCAGTGTGTGGCTTATTTGCTTGGTTGTTTGTTTACCTTTTTATTTGTTTATTTAAAATGTATTTTATGCCCCTCTAGTACGCATTCAGTACTCAATGCAGCTTACAACAATTAGGACTTTCCCTAAGCCATGACACCTTTGCTAAGCCACACCCTCTGTCCCCAGGCCACAGTCTTCATGGCCCTTGCTCTGCACCCTCCTTGGTTGCTTTGGCCTGGCTGGAATTTGTGCTTCAATTGTAATAATGCCTTTTGGGATAAGGGAGAGATAGATAGGTGGAAGAAGCAGAAGCAGAAGAGGTTCAGGACCACAATACCTTGAGGACTGCTTCTCTCCCTATATACCTACTCGGACCCTGAGATCATCGTCTGAGGCTCTTCTTCGTGTGCCTCCTCCATAAGGTCCAGAGGGTGGCAACATGAGAACATTTCTTTTCTGCAGTGGTTTCCTCTCTGTGGAATGCTCTTCCAGGGAGGTTCAGCTGGCACCATCATTATACACCTTTGGGCACCAGGCAAATACATTCCTCTTCAACCAAGTTTTGTTCTTTTTTTACTATGTATTCTGTGTTTTTTATATTGTGATTTTACATTGTGAGATCTACCAGTGAATGGCAGTATAATAATAATAATAATAATAATAATAATAATAATAATAATAATAGAAACATGTGACCTTTTCATGGCTGGCCTTCAGTCTACTGTACAAATACGAGAACTGCCTTTGGCTCTGCTCACTTCTGGTGCCCACAGAAGATTCTTCACGAGAATGTGGTCCCTGGCTCTGTGGTTTAGACTGTACTATTTAAGAATGTAGGCAGTGGGGAAAACTAACTGACTGACACACTAACACTCTATTTGCGGGGTGGTATTCAAACATGATATTGCTCGCCTGTGTTTTAAAGTAGCACAATTTGCAGGACACCACCACATACTATTTTTGACTCTCTGGTTTAGTCAAGGCTAACAATGGTATACGGGTATTTATTTCTCAAGGAAACCATGAAGTGTGGCAGATACGGCTGCTCTGCTCTCATTCCAAATAAAACTAAACTTTTCTGCAGAAACCATCACATAGACTTCTGATTAGATGCATTATTCTGGACTAACAAAGAGTAAGACTGTGTAAGAAAATCGGGGAGATGAGGAGGCAATTTCTGGCTTAGGCATGTGCTGTGGAATACTACAACTTCCAGTGCAATTCCCAGCAGGGCTGACTCCACGTCATTATTCTCAGGCAGATTAAATTCAATTCCTTTCAATTTACTGTGTGGGAGCCTCTTTAGATGGGGAGGGGGGCGGGAGAGAAAAACCCTGTCTGTTCTACTTACGCATAAAAAGACACCACAATGTATCAGTAGGCATGTATGAGCACCGTTGTTAAGCTTATTATCTATTTCTTTGTAATACGTTTGATTTTATAAGCCCGTTTTGTGACTGACTTCAAGCCTCTCATTATTTTTAGAGGCATTCAATCAGTCACCATTACAGCAAATTGACTTGATAATTAACGAAAACAAACTCGTATTTCCTAAATGATAACTTGCCTTCATGCAACATTTTTGAAGGGCACCAACAATAACACTGTGCACATTTTTAATATTCATTCCACTTTCACTTTTTTTTTTTTTGAGAGAGAGAGAGAGAGAGAGAGCGAGCGATGACAGGTTGGGCAGCGTGGTGGAAATCCCTCATCAGCCATGATCTCATTAGACAGCCTCAGGGCAAGCTACTGTCCTGCTGATCCATAGTTCAGCAGGAGAGCAAATGCTCTTCCTGCAAAAAAAGGTGCCTGGTTCAAGCTCCAGCATATCCATTTAAAAAAGCAAAGCAAAAAGAACAGGTAACAGGTGACTGGAAAACTTCATAGGAGGCTCTGGGCAGCTGCTGCCAGTCACAGCATTTTGGGTAGACCAAAACTCTGGTGCTGCAATGCAGCTTCTTATACTTCTATCTCTATATTCCCCACCTGTTATTTGAGGATAATTATGCTGACCCACCTTACAGGATTGTGGCAGAGCAGCGGCAAAGAACTTGGCTCCAATTCCCATGAGTCCCAGTTGACATGGCCAATGATTATGGAGGGTGGGAGTTATAGAACTGTAAGTTGGAAGCGACCACAGGGATCATCTAGTTCAACCCCCTGCAAATATAGGACTCTTTTGCCCAACGCGAGGCTCAAACCCACAACCCTGAGATTAAGAGTGTCACGTTCTACCAACTGGAGGGTTTCCCACACTGCTCTTATAAAGATAACTGAGGGGCATTTTGAATTCCCTGAGGTAGTTGTTCCCAAACTTCCCTCTGCCCTCTGGACCACTTGAAAATGGCTGAAAGTCTTGGTGGACCATTTAATGGCTTCTCTGCCTGTAGTTTAGGAATTGCAATGTGTTGTCCATGCGCTCTCTCTTAGTTTCTTCTGCTCTTTCTTGTTGCTTCCTTCATTTCCATGTCTTGATCCTCCACTCCTTTCAAGCACCAGGCAGTGCTGTTTTCCTGCTCATGACTTTCCCACATCTAGCCTTCAGCTGTGGTTTCATTCGTCTCTGAGGAAGGCACAGCACTCCTTATTCCCACCCCATCACTTTTATTAAGCTCATGGACCATTGATGGTCCATAGACTGCACTTTGGAAACATCTGCCCCAAGTGTTTATAAAACTGCAAAATGTTATTCTCATAGCTCTGTAAAATCAAAGCAGTAGGAAGGGCAGGCAACCTATTTTTCATTCATTATTCGTTCCAGAAAAAGGAGGTCTACAATTATAGCAAGAAGACTGCGATCTGAGGTGAAAATTCCCACTCTGCCAATAAACACTCTACGTGTGACCTTGGGCAAGTCACTGCTTCTAAGCCTAACCTACCTCACAGGGTTGTTGTGTGGATTAAATGAGGAGGGGGATAAGCATGTGTGGCACCTCGATCTCCTAGAAGGATGGGATTTAAATGCATAAAGTTGGATTTGATGTAGCACCTAGTTTCGTGCCCTCAAGAGACATTAGCTGTATATAAAACCACACAACTCGACAACCGTAATTTCAAGTTAAAATGCTGGACCACTTTATCCAGTGAAAATATGCGGTCAGTTCCAGGTACAGAGGGTAGCTTCTGTAGCCTTAGATCTCGGGTTGCCCTTAACACTAAGCCAAACTGGCATAGTGAGAACAAGCAAACAGAACTGACTCCTGGGAGAGATTGCATCCACTTTGCTCCTGTCTGGTTGTCTGCTGCTTTTTCCACATTCTGCCTGAGCCGGAGCTTCCAAACGCTCTTTACAGGCAATACAACCATTGGTCTTGCTATTACAAAGGCATGAATGACTCTTGCTAAATCCAAGTTAGTCAGAAAATGGTGCCATTTCCTTGAGAAACAGATTCCATGAAAACCTCAGATTCTAAATCTTAATGGTGCCTTAAGCACAGAATCTAAAAACAAAGCCATTTGAAACACCCGAAAGGAAGACTTGTTTTTCAGCACTGAAGAGAATTTAGACGCATCACTTGTTGCAACCTGTTGCCTGCGAAGAATACTGATGTGTGTGGAGTTCAGGGGTGGGCAGGAAAGACTATACAAAGATGGGGAAAAGAGATCTCTATTATCCTTGGTACATTAACAAGCCGTCAGTCAGCATGCTACCCACTGAGTTTGAGCTGCGTCTTGTTCTATACTCACATTGCTCCTGGATGGGAGCAGAATGGCCGCCATATCCTATGCATGCTCAGCCTCAAAGAAAAATACAGCTAGAAAAAAACTACAATGACACGAAAATCCCTGTGTAAATTCTGCCAGCACCCACCAATCAGGAACTATGCTGACACTTCCATACTGTTCTACACATGGAGGGAGCTGAAAACATCAAAAGGAAGGGAACATGACCCCATACCTACCTACCCCTCTTTTATAGCTCACCCATGGCACATAAGATAACACCACAGCACACGTAGTTCATCAGCAAGCCAGCAACAATTCAGCTAGTACCAGTCTCCAGGCATCACCACTACAGAAAATTTGAATCCCTCATGCTGCTCTTAAGTACAACACGCAAAGGAGCACTCACACAACACAGCACTCACATCTGCAGAGAACTCACACAACCATCTAGGGTTCAAAGACCTTCCCGGGGTGGAAAATACATTTTCCCCCCACCAAGCAGACAGGTGAAGGGACGTGGGTATTCAGTAAGGGGAACCGCAAGCTCACAGTGACAGCACCTTCCTCCAGTGGTTCATTGCACAGATCATGGGGCTGGGGCCTTACCATTGAGAAGAAGGGGCCTGCTCACCTTTTGCATACCTTGGGGAAGAGTCATGTCAGTGGCAAAAAGGAGGTGAGCTCTTGGGACTTGAAACCACTGCAAATTCCAAAGCACACTTTCCTAACTATTCAGTTGCAGCAGCAGACAGCAATCAGACATATCATGGGCATTTCACTCCTTCCTCTCGTACACAGAAACCAGAAACACAGGAATAGTCAGATAAGCCCTGGCCTCATGAAACAGCTCATGTTTTACATGCTGGTGATCTCGGGCTGAAATAGAGAAGACAAAGCCCGGGTCAAATCCAGGGTGTGTTTATATTAATACTCCCCTCACCCCACACACCTAAGTCAAATCAAAAAGAGAACTACATGGAACAATAGCCTGGATGCAGCTTCTGCTAACCAGCCCATGATGGACCATCAGTTCTGGTGGCCACCAATTTGGATGACTTTAAATGAGGACTACACATAGAATCATAGAAATGTAGAGCTGGAAGGGACCCTGAGGATTATCTAGTCCAACTCCCTGCAAGGCAGGAATATGCAGCTGCCCCATACAGGATGGTCTTGGCCTTCCTTGAGAGGCTCACGCAGGACCAGATTGTGAACTACACAGGCCTTTAGCCTGATCCATTATCTCCCTGATAGGCCATCCCTGCCAGTAGGTCCAAATGCCTAGTCACCTCCTTATCCCTTTCCCCGCCAATGCCAACTGACTGCCTAAAACAGCCTGGCAAAAGTACTCATTTCACTTGTGCAGCCTGAAAGGCCTGACACCCAGCATTCGAAATTCTCCAGGTGCCAGGCTCACTTTGCACCTGGCTATTAGCCACTTGTCACCAAGTGAAGACGCCCGGGTACTAAGATGGTGCCTGACGTTTCCACCGTCTGCAGGTACATGCCTGGAGATCCTTGGATCAGGACTATTTTCACACACTAGCAACACATCCTGTAGAATTCTATCAGTTATATTTTATCTGCACAATCCGAATGAATTTCAGGAATCAAAAAATTATGTATTGAAAAAATATGACTTTTGAGCTGTCTGGCCCCAAATGTCAACTAGGCATTCTGTTTTGGAGACTGTAACCCTGGTTTAAGGAGACATTTGGTGCCTGGCTTATATATCTGAGTTTCTAACACTGCTGACACCACATGATATAGGGTACCCTAATGAGTGCCGAGAAAGGCAGAGCCACTGTCCATGACCCTCTCATTCCCCCTGTCTACCTGCTTCAGCATCCCATCCTGAAAAGGGGTGGTGGTGGTGAAGGTAGGAGAAAGGGACCCCCATCCACCGCTCCCTGTTACTGAAGTCACACTTCACAGCAGCATGTCTGTTGTAGAGGATCACACCCTAAAAACTACACGGCAATCAAATGTCGGGGCTTAATTTGTTGCAGTTTCTTGAGAGCAGCAATTCCGGACATTCGCAAGCGCCGTCATCAAAACAGCACTGGGACAATCGGAATTTGGGAAGGGGCAGACGTATGGAAATCCCTCTCCCTAATTAAATCACAGAACGAGGGTTTGAAGTGGTAAATAATAAATCACAAAGAATCTGCAATCTGGTTGTCAAGGAAACTGGCATGCCTTTGCCATAATTGCTGTGAGCCCCATCTTGCCCTTTCTGACACCAAGCCTTATCAAGCATTCTGGTCAGAGAATGAGAAAGTTGCTTTTCTGTTCCTCTCAGGCAGCCATGTAACATGCATTGAGCTTGACTGAACAAGGCCATGCTACCACACACAAATGTTGCATTCAACAACATCCCTTTCTCTTTCTTTCTTTCTTTCTTTCTTTCTTTCTCTCTCTCTGTCTCTCTCAACTACCCCCCAGTCCATAGACAGTAATTAACTACTAAGCTCTACTATATTCGTAGCAACCCTGAGATTAGAAATGGCACTAGACTGTTTGACGGTGCTTTGAAAGGCCTCAACAGCTGTGTTTACTAGAAAGGTTTCCTCCATTTATTGTTGCTGCTGGGGGAGGGGAGGAATCATTCCAAGTATTTGAGGCCTGTTGCTAGACATGGTTATCTCTGGAGGCTTTTCTTCTTCTTTCTGAACCAAGAAATAAATGGTAACAAGCAATAACAGCTTCCGTGCAGCTCATGAACCAGTGGTACTTAAAAGCGAAAAACAATGCAGAGAATGAGACATAAAGATTTTAATAAAGCAAGGCAGTGTGTGAAAATAGATACGAACCATGTGCCATTTACCAACCCATCCCCCCTCCTTTTCAAATAGAAATATTATTTTTTCCAATGTTAAATAAATTATATTACATGGAAGTGACTAGTATCACGTTCACTACAGCATGTGCCTATGAAGGTAAATTTAGGGTCAAATCACATAGTGTGGGATGTAATATGTAGGGGTTTTTATCAGGATCACAGCAGCAGTGAGGGGAAACTTGTAGATACCCGGGTGTTGTATTCATGGAGGGGTGCAAGTGGGAAGAGAAGGGATAAATTTCCCCATGTGTAGTGATCCCAGCAAGAATCTTTCTACCCCGCGGCTGTAATTAATTGAAGAAAAACAAGAAAGACATAGCTGATGCTACATATTTAGCATGACATGTAGTTTGATTGTGTATTTAAGAGCCAAATACTTACAGAAGTCAAAAGATGCCTAAGGAGGTTCTGAAGAAGAAAACAAACTTATCAAAGCCTTGCAAAGTCCTGGACAGAAGCACAAGTGGGCTTGTATTCATTTTCTGTAATTACAATTATTCATGTTCCTTCGATCTTCATGCTGTTACCAACACCCTATCATCTCTTTTACCAGGTGGGAAGAAGCTAACTATGGCATTTGTGGGATGATTACCTGTACATACACGTGAATGGATGTATGCAGCACCTCTACTTTTCCTCTTTCCATTTTCTTGCCTTATCTGAAACACTCTGTATAGCTCCAAAAGTTTCCTTTTCTGTACCTAGCTTTCATAATATTAACATCCTGCTCCTATAGGCTACCTGTACAAGCACATAAGTTTACATTATTATATGGTATTAGGGTCCTTGCAATAGCATAAAGGTTTAACTGGTTCCCCTAATATTTGGCTCCAGCACTGGTCCAGAAACCATGTCTCCCCAGGGTTTTGCCTTGAAGGGTGGCGATGACAGAGCATTAGAGGTTAGCCGTGATCATAGATCAATTCATCTCATATATTTCATTCTTTGTTTTCACCAACCATTAGAAGTGAGGGTTGATAACTAGGCAGCCCCAAAGCTATTTGGCAAACAGTATTCTTAGCAATCACCAAACTCTCAAAATGGGAGGGAGGGCCAGTTAACTAGGAGAGGCACAAAATCACTTCTGTTGTATGATGGACCAAGAAGTACAGCGCAGCTCCCTCCAAACAGAACTATTGCATTTGCTTACTGCCAAAAGCTGGGAGGAGGGTCAACAGGGCAAAATCCTCACTTTGGTCCTGCATCCCATCCTTTGCTAACCCATACAGACACATGCCAGCTTGTCCTTCCTCCAGATGAGGCTGAAACTAGATTGTTGTTGTGGAAAATGAAATCATGTATTTCAACTGGTAAAGACCCATTCTGCAAAGTTTGAAACACCTGGCATCCAAGCAAAACTGAGATGGAGACACTTGGAAATGTTGGGTGGGATCACTTGACCTTGGGTTGCTTTGACATTTTGGAGACTTCTATGGTTAGTGTGTCGATTCCAATGTCTGGGCAAATAACTCTACCATGGGTGACAAGATAGGTGAGCTTGTAGCACCATGGAAATGTGATACAGTCAGTTTATGCTGTTGTTGCTTTTAGATACCTCAACAGGCACATAGAATCACCTGGCAGATGCATGCACATGTAATAGCTACAAACCAACTGTTACTAGCTATGGCAATATAAAATGTTCCAAATGCTCAAGGAGTTGTATTTGTTGAAGAGCCAATTCCAGCACATTAATGGAATGGAACATGAAATCACAGTTATGGCATGTGGTAGAATGGGAAAATTACTTAAATTACTTCCGTTCCTCCATTTATTTATTTAATACCAGACCCTCCTGTGCTCTCTCCTCTACATGTCTCCACCATCAGAACACAATCAAATCTAAATACCTTCTTCACAAAGCACTTCTGCCGCAGCATATTTACAAAGGTAATGGAAGTACAGGGGAAAACAGCAGCAGCCACAACTTCTGGTTGAAAGCACCATGCATAATTATGAATAATTTCAACAATGAGTTACTTCTGTCATCAGATTCACCAGCAAACTGCAGTTGTTGGTAGTTTATACAAAAAGTATGATGATCAAATAATGCAGAACGGGAGTGTTCTCAGAAAAATGCTTCATCCTACCTCTGGGTTACAAGTTCATAGCTCTCTTTCTGTGATAGTTGCCTCCTGTGGACATATTGAGCTGCATATTTAAATATCAGATATAGGCACAAATTGTGTTCTTCTAAGAACATTTGTCTGGAAATTTGCAATGACATTCACATTCCTTTTGTATCTTCAGTCGCCCTTTAGAAAACTCAGACCCAGGAGATTATTCAACTTTCCAAATCGATTTATTATTTCCTCTCTTCCAAGGCTTCACATTCCATAAGCACCACACCAGGCACCATCTGATTGGTTTTCCTAGGCACACAACATGCCACAAGGAGAGTTCAAAATTATCTGTGCCTGCACTTCCATAATCCACTGTGAAAAAAGTACCTCAGACACTCCTGACAGTAGGAAGCTCTGCCAACCTGATACTTCTTAATCTATACTGTTTTCCAGGTGGTCAATTTGATTTGTCAATGCTTTAAAATCTTTAGCGTATCATCTGTTAGAATAGCACTGAATCCATCAATCATAGTCTCCAGGCCTTCAGCTTTTCTCTTTCCCTCCTGCAATCTTGAACAGGGGCTTTCTAACTTTCTATCCATTTTAACACTTGAGCTTAAATTGCATCTGACCATTTACTAATATTCGCTGAGCTTTGGTAGACCATTGCTAGCATATACAGTAAGATGAACCCATCTCTCTTGATAGCATGATATCAAAAGCAGGCAGGACTATCTCAGAGATAGAGGACATAAAGGAAGATTTATCTGTGGTTTTGTAGAAATCTGCACACTACCACCAACACTTCAAGCTTTCACACAAAAAAATTCAAAATAATATGTTGAAGCAGAAATTAACAACAACTTCAATTTTTGACAAAGCTTCCACTAAACAAAAAACAAATTCCACAGGAACATAAACTATTAATAACAAAGCATTAAAAATATTATATCAACTTTAATGACACCTACCCAATGGAAATGTTCCTTTTAATAATTGCAGAAACATAAAATATCTTGATTTTTCCCAAAGTAATCTCTCAGTCAAGATGAGAACGGTCCAAGAAAATAAACTGTTTTTCCCCATTAGGTTTTTTAAAAAACACACATTATCTTCTCCCCTGTATTTTCAGAAATACATACTAAGTTACAAGGATGCTTTCTGCAATGTATGGTTTGGAAAACAGAACCTTGTAAATTTTAACTAGAAACTGCTGATAGCATGGTGCACATGCCTTTTTGAGAAAAGAATTATATTCATTGTGTAGAAAACATCTGAGGCCCTATTTATTTAAAAATTCCCCATAATTCCATGTACTTCAGCTTTTAACCTTTTATATGGGACTGAATTATTTTATAATACTAAAATACTTAAAAACAGAAACCAACAGCGACCTGTTAAGGGGGAAGGGACACATTCTAAAGTCTCTCTCTGGCCCTATGGTAATTTAATTTCTTTTTCAAGACAAACCAGTTGGAAAGTGACCATCTGCTAGTGGGCAAGTAGTATTCAAGCAAAATAATGAACAAAATATCCTCCATTTCCAGGCGGGGAAGGCTCATAAACTGAAAGGAATTCATGAAACAAAACATACGAGGTTAACAGATTTATTTGCCACAAAATTAAGTCTCAATTTCTTTGATTATTGTTACATCCACTGGTTGGAAAGAAGATGAAACGTAAATGTTCTCTTGCTGGACATCATGCACCACATAAAACAACACAAGTAATTGGACCCTTTAGGTGAACAAAAGTTAGAAAGGGTAATTCAGCTTCATTTGCATTGCTCAGTCTTGTACAAATAATTGTTGGCTGAGAAATTACACACTGTTTTGTTCCCCAGAATGAAGTTATTTTTCCAACTGTCTACCTTACAGACATTTAGTGAGTCTCAAGCTAAAGAAGAATTAGAGAAAAGTATTACCATACGAAACATTACAGTTAAAAAATAAATAAATCATGAGGGCAATGGGAGAGATCGATCACAACCAAATTGCAGATAATATGTGAAAAGTGAATCAATGTATTTCATTAATATGGTTGCTTGCCCGTGACAGTATGCTATAACCTAAAACTATAGAGGCTGGGGTTCAAACCTTTATCATGCCCCGTACTCTGTTTTTAAGGAGCATTTACAATTAAGCAGATGGAAGGGGTGAAAGATTCCAGTCCATTTCTGCCGGTTCAGTCATGCAGTTTACTGGGTTAACTTGGGCAAAGAGGATAACAAACGAAATACAATTTGCATGCTGTGCTACTCTATATACTTAAAATAGCATACAGTAATAACAATTAACAGACAATCAAGTTGCAACACTCTCAGCTACAAATTAACCCGTTTCATCCAGATTATGAAGTCTGTTTGAAGTCACACACAGGGAACTAAGCAACCTGCCCTAGTCGCAACAAACACTACATACAATGCTGTTTTTCTAGAAAAAAAGGTGCCGGAACTCACCATGAATGCCTTCCTCATTCTCTTATAATGGCAATGGCGCCCACCTGAGATGTGCCGGAACTGAGTTTCCACAAGTTCCAGCTGAAAAAAAGCCCTGACTATATAAGACAATTCGGACTTACAGATTTGTAAAATTAAAACTTTTCTTCCTTGGGCATAATAAGCATTCCAGGTTACACCTTGAAGGATTTGTCTGAACAAATGGAAACAATATTTTTTGAGCCTATATTGTAAGTAAAATAAGCAATCCTTGAAGTATGTGCTATTTGGTACTACAGTAAAAAATTCCTCACCAGCCATGATGCAACATTAAGGCAACTCAATGACAACTTCTACAGATGCAGTCCAACTGAAGTCAATGGAACTGTGCCACTGGAAGTGATTACTGAATCACCCCCATAAGTCTAATAACTAGGCTTCTTTTATTCATGAAATGATGTTAGGGTTTTTAGATGCCACTGCATCTTGCTGATTAACCATTAATGAAATGATGCACACATCCAGGTGTCTAATAAGTGCATGGATGTCGTGGCTTTCCCCTTCCTCCTTTTAAAACTATATTTCATAACAGCAATAAGGCACTTTCTACCATGTATTTCTCAGGGAATATAGCTCTTCTGGGACTGATAAAGTCACTCTGCCTTCATTCAGCCTTGTAACGCTGCGTGAAGTGCCATAAATGCTGGGATATGCAATGCTTGCTATGTGTCTTCTTACACATTGTTTCTTCCCAAGCAAACTGCTCTTATTCTTTCATTTAAAACAAAAAAAAAAACTATAAATGCTGCTTAAAGGGGCAACCCTAGATTTCAGGAGTTTCAAACAAACACATAATTTAAGCAATGGTCTTAACTCAAATAAAATGTCCTGTGTATGCTGAATTAGGAAGGTCTTTGGGAACGGAACTGAACATGTTGCTCTCAGTTTGTTTCAATATATTCCATTTCTTTTTTTCCATAAGAAACATACTGTGTGAAGTAACAACAGTAAGAATGCCATTTGGATGCAGGACTTACAGAATTCATTCCTTGACAATCATCTTTGCTACCTCCAAATTTCAATGAGTTGGGGAAGAGCGATGTTAATACAGTGGTACCTCAGGTTAACTACTTAATTCATTCTGGAGCTCCATTCTTAACCTGAAACTGTTCTTAACCTGAAGCACCACTTTAGCTAATGGGGCCTCCCGCTGCTGCCACACCGCCAGAGCACAATTTTTGTTCTCATCCTGAAGCAAAGTTCTTAACCTGAAGCACTATTTCTGGCGTATGTAACCTGAGGTACCACTGTACAAAGTCAAAACCTGGACATGTTTTACTCCCGTTCATTCATACCCCCCTACATTGTTTTGTATCCCACCTGTTTCCTGGGTGTATTTCATATGTGAGACACAACCCAGCAATGATGTTTCATGAAGCATGTACACATACATGTTTCTAGAAAACTGTGCTTAAGGGGTCACAGTGGTGGAAAAGAACAAATGTCCTAAATATTTCCAATGGTAAGAATTCTTTATGTGCCTCAGCCTCTGTATAAGCTGCATAATGGGTTTTCCTAGAACAAGCTTTTCCAAGATCGAAACCAAATATCAGTGAGACTGAACTGTGTCTTGGCTGACAGTCTGAGAATGGTAGTATGCCATAGTAGGCCAGGTTACCTACTTGCAGCACCAGAAAACAATTGCATTACAATGATTCTACTGTGTTAAATTTTATTTAATCAATAAAATGAATAAATAAAAGTGATTCTACTGGGCATTAACTAATTTTCACATTAAAACAATACAATCTGTATGCTATGCACCTATGAGAATTTAAATGGACGCCAGCTACACAGGATTTGTGTGAGCATTTTGAAAGGCTCTAGTGTAAACATGTGGGCCAGCCCCACATTTCCACCAAAGGTGCCACAATAACTATTGGGGAGCCGTTCACTGTGTGCCTGTCACACTCCGTTAATGCAACTTTGATTTGCCTTTGTTCTGACAGTAGCAAACAGCTGCTTGTAAATGAGCCACTGTCCCTGGGCTGCCTCCCATTACTCCCTGCTTTTGTTTGACAAGGTCACTTGCTGAGGGGATTTTGGGGAGAAAGAGTGTGCAGCCTATAGAATCAGAGTTAAACCACAGGCAACTCAGTATGAATGCTCTTATTTTTTTCCCATTGCACCAGCAAAGCAAGAATAACAAAGAGAAAATCTTTTGCCTCTGCGAGCAAGTCAACCCAGTTGTTTTTTCCCTCTAGAATTGATTTCATAAGCCTAACACTATCTTATAAAAAGCAAGTCATGTTTTCATAAATCCCCCTTCAATTCAAATCTGTATGAAAGTTATATAAAAGATGGATTTAATTACAAAACAGGATTAGCCAAACCAGATTAATATTATATTATTCATTTGGCTGCCACAATACAACAGGAGACAATGTGACTCTATCTAATGGTAACTATAACAAACAGTGTGTTGAGATACAATTGGGAAAGGCTACAGTGTTTCTGCTAGAATATTTATCTTTTATACAGGGCCAACGTTGGTCAGGGAAGGGGGAAAAGAGACCTCCAGTAAGAAGAAGAGTCTCATAAGCAAAATATTATTATACTAGCTGTTCTTTTAATGGATTCCAGACATTTCATGGGACTTGGGAGATATGTACTTTTGGAGTTAGTTGTTTAGAAAAGCAGGTCTCCTGCATAAGCCACTAAAAATGCAATGTTATAAAACTGCCCCCCAATTAGGGCCTCCTTCTCCCCACAGTTTGACCTTATGATCTCAAGAACAACAAAAAATGAATGGGCATTAAGGTACTGCATCTCTTTGTTCCAATTGTTGCTATTGAAGCCAGGCACAGAGCCAAGAAGGAATGGCAGATATTCAAAGCAATGGCAGATATGATAGTAAGAGACACCCTGTGGCATTTGCCTGAATGCTTTGAGAGTGGATGCAAAACAGGAGAAAAGGGAAGGGCTACTTTAAGCATTCTTTCAATTTCTTCACAGGTCACTCAGAACAATGTAAAGGTTTCCCTCTGTCACTACCGGTCTAATTTCAGAGAACATCCATGATTATTCCATTCTGTATCTCATCAATTTGCAGAATATTTTTGCTCTTTGTGGTATTGACCATTTGCATGAAAGCCAATTATCTGTTGAAGCAACATGGAAAAGCAAAGCTAAGTATGTAGACTACGGTTTGCAAAAAGAAGGGCGAAACCTGCTGTTTCTGCACAAAAAAGCAGTAACTTTCCTTTTATGTTTAGCTAGTCTGCCATCTTTAAGGAAGCCTAATGATGCTTTTAGCAGAATACAACACAAAGAGAAGAACAATGTAAAACTTTTGCAATCTCTCTGCCATGAAAGATTTCCTGAAATCTGAAAAACGAAATTCTATTGTTTACATGACCTTTAAGCCTCCTTTCCTTTTTTAACAAATCTATTTCTCTTGCAGCATGTGAGTTTGTGTGCTTGTGTGTTGAGGGGGCTGGAAAACGTCTCCCCGCAAAAAGTTAGCATCAAAGATAGGAAAAGAGTTCCTCCTCTCACTTGGCTGTTCTTGTTATTTGCTGCTGTGGTTACTTTTTTTGAAGATTTAGAGGTGCGACCAATATGCATGCAAGTTAATCCAATGTAAGATCAAAAGAGGAGTATTGCTAGATCAGACCAAAGACCCATCTAGTCCGGCATCAATTTCTCATAGTGGCCAACCAGATGCCTAGACTCGTAGGCATGTCCAACTCCCAAGAGACTGAAATCTACTGCCAGAATAAATAAAAAAACCTGACAGTGATCTACCCATTGTCATTGGAGGGAGGAGGAGCATGCGTGGGGATTGCCCAGAGTTATTGAGCTTTTTTAAGAGGGGGAGTACCCAGAGTTGTTCAGCTTCTTTTAGGGGGGAGAACTCAAGAGTGGTTTACCTTTTGTGGGGGAGGACTGCCCAGACTTCTTGAGTTTTTTTAGGGTAGAGGGCCCACAGTTGTTGAGCTTACTTTGGGGGGAGGGTCAATAAGAATCCAGTGATCTACCAGGATCACCAGGGGATCTACCAGTAGATCACGATCCATCTGTTCTACATGCCTGGCCTAGAGGAAACCTGCAATCAGGACATGAGCCCAACACCCTCACCATCCATAAATTTGTTTACTATGCAAGTTGGTGGCCATTACTACATCTTGCAGCAGCAAATTATATAGCTTACATAGGTGCTGCATGAACAAGAATCTTCCAAGATTCAGCTTCATTAGATGGCTCTGGGTATCAGTATTATGAGAGACAGATAAAAACTTCTCCCTGTTCACTTTCTCCAAAGCCATAGTTTTTACATTTCTATCACGTTCCTCCCTCTCAAAATAACAATAATAAAATAATCATAATCTTTCCCAGAGGGGAGGTGCTCCAGTGTCAATGCATCCTGTTTTGAAGAACACATAAAAAGGCACAGAGATATGACTGCATGCCTTCCATTTCCCTCCTTGAGTTTTCTCTGTTAGTCTCTCCTGCTCACTTGTTGGGGGACCACCAGCATTTGAAGTCTCTAGGTCTGCTCAAGCCATAACTTTCTCTTCACCAGCCACTTTCAGTCAGATAACCTAATCTACCACCAACATCCTCCACCCAGTTTTCCCCTCAACTAAGTCAACATTACATGGCTGAGATATTCAACCCCCATTTGACAGTCTGGGGATCCTGCACCCTTAGAAAGGGTTTCCCCTCCTAAAGGTTTTCTATGCCTTGCAACCCTTTGGGTGTTCCCAAGTCTACTTACATACATTCCATATTTTCCATGGGTGGCACTGTTTTGGCTACACTCACTCCAGCACTTTGCAAGTAGAGAGAATGATGTCCAGACTCCCCCCCACCCTCTCTCCTTCCCTCACATTTGGAACTTCCTTACCATGAACAAGAATCTTCCAAGATTCAGCTTCATTAGATGGCTCTGGGTATCAGTATTATGAGAGACAGATAAAAACGCGGGTGGCGCTGTGGGTTAAAGTCTCAGCACCTAGGGCTTGCCGATCAAAAGGTCGGCGGTTCGAATCCCCACGGCGGGGTGCGCTCCCGTTGTTCGGTCCCAGCGCCTGCCAACCTAGCAGTTCGAAAGCACTCTCGGGTGCAAGTAGATAAATAGGGACCGCTTACTAGCGGGAAGGTAAACGGCGTTTCTGTGTGCAGCTCTGGCTCACCAGAGCAGCGATGTCACGCTGGCCACGTGACCCAGAAGTGTCTTCGGACAGCGCTGGCCCCCGGCCTCTTGAGTGAGATGGGTGCACAACCCCAGAGTCTGTCAAGACTGGCCCGTACGGGCAGGGGTACCTTTACCTTTACCTTACCATCAAATAATTATTTGTTGACATAAGTTAAGGTTAGTGTGCATTGAAACAAATCATGTTTGCATAATCCATAGGCATCGAATATTTATGTGCTAAAGAATGGACACACATTGTGTCAGTGCTCATATTCCTGTAAAGTCCTTTGAACATATACAGTACTCTAGTATATTCAAGTGAGAAGTACAGCCCAAAAAAGTCTGGTAGGCTGATTTGTATTCAAGGGCAATAATCTACTGAAAATTCATCTACATCTTCCTTACTTCCTGACTGCGTGTTGACAGCAGGTGGGCCATTGATAGTTCCTTTGAAAAAGATACAGAGTTTAAAATGCCCGTGTATTTCAGTTAAACACCACAAATTACAAAATACACCCCAGGCCTTAACTTTTGTGTTGTCTGTATGCAGGCTGCAATAAAGTATCTATAAATACAGTACTTTGTTCTTTTTTTAATCTACAATCCCAAAGCTGGCTCTGCAACATGAATTTAGCCAACTTAATCTTGTATGTTAGCGAAGAGAGATGTAGATTAAACCCGTTGCAGGTCTGATCGTGTGGCACAGCTGGCAGAATATGTCTCTTAAATGACAGGCGGCAAGGTGCCAATTTTCCTTCTTGTTCCTTTACTAGCACATGGGATGAACTTCTTAAGAGTGTCTGTTAAAATGATGAATTGCTGGTAGAAAACAAGGGGCTGGATTCAGGATTAAAAACCCAAGTCTTCAGCTAAAGTGCATTCCCTTTGTAAAATGAGGGCTGCTTGAAAAGTTCTGAGGAAAATCCTTTAAAAATTAAAGAACTGCACAAGGGTTTCTTAAATACAGCATTAAGATCATTAAATTGAGCTTAGCTCCTAATTAATTCTTTCATGCTAGAAACAGCTTTCTGCAGTGCCAATCTCCCTGTCCAGTTGAGAACAACCGGCTGGACGAGATTAAAACCCTTGTATGAATCTGAGGACATACGTCTCCCATTATTACTGCAACCAATAGCCTGGTAAAAAGGCAGTCATACAATAACCCAAGTGTTTCCTGTCAGTCACAACCAACTGTTTGATGCATTATGCAGGGTGAAAATCAAGGACACAGCCATTCCCACAATAATATTCAGCTAATATGCAGCTCCACTATGAAGAAAGAATGCAGCATTTATTTCAGAAACAATTTCTGGTAATTGAAATTTCCACACAGTCTTCATATTCCCATATATTACAGTACAGGAATTGCCGGTTTCAGGCATGACCAATATGTGCACAATCACAATCTCTCACACACTTACACATACAGAGCCAAACTCGGAAGTGACTTGGGCATGTCATAAAAGATGTCACTAGAAGGGTGGAGCAGGGGCAGAGCAGAGAGATCAGGGTTTTTCAGGTGCACACGATTTCACACAAGTGTGTAATGACTTGGAACACAATCCCTGTGCAAATTGGGGGTTGCATGCAGTTGATCCTGGATGTTACCAAAACATGAATTTCAATGGTCGTGGAATCTGTGTTCATTCAAGCAAGAAGAAGAAGAAGAAAAAGAAGAGGAGGAGGAGGAGGAGGAGGAGGAGTTTGGATTTGATATCCCACTTTAGCATTACCCAAAGGAGTCTCAAAGTGGCTAACATTCTCTTTTCCCTTCCTTCCCCACAACAAACACTCTGTGAAGTGAGTGGGGCTGAGAGACTTCAAAGAAGTATGACTTCAAAGAAGGTCACCCAGCAGCTGCATGTGGAGGAGCAGGGAATTGAACCTGGTCCACCAGATTACGAGTCTACCACTCTACACCACACTGGCCTAGCAGCCTCAAAAAAGAAAACACACGCTATGGCCTTTTGAGCCTTCATTGACCAAACTTGATCCTTTATGTGCATACAGCCCCAAAAACATACAAGCCACCTACATACACCTCAAACCTCCATCTTATCAGGTCTGAATTTCAGCTCATTGCCCATCATCCAGCCCGTTACTGATTCCGGACACTGGCTCAGCACTAGACAATTCACCAAATACCAGACTTTCTCCAGACAAAGCAAAGGAGAGCCTATTGTTCTGCTGTCTTCTACAAAGAAAGAGAAAAGGTACTCACTAATAGAAATCAGTGAGTAGGAACCAACATTTGCATTCAAAATCCATGGTGGCAACACGTATGATGCTCCATCCCCAAATCAGTAGGTTTCTTCTTACTCATTCTACAGCCTTCAGTTTGTCACATCATCATTATCTGCCTCTTTTCTTCTTTTCTTTCCCAACTTCAGCCTCTTTGTTTCCGTGATCACTTGGAAAGTTTCTGCTGGACACATCTGAGATAAAGCCTAAGCTGAATCTGGTGCAACCAATTTGTGAATCAAGCTACATGAGATAGAACTGCAAAATCCTACACATATCAACTCAGAAATAAGTCCCCTTGAGTTCAAGTAGAGCTTACTCTTAGGTAAACAAATATAAGATTGGAGTCTAAAAGTACTATTTACTTCACCACAGCTTCTTTCACATAGAATTAGTTACCTCTTGGCACCACAGCAAACAACATGAAACAGGGAAACTCTACTGAACACCTCAAGGGTAATGACATGGATAACGGATCAGGCAAATTAATATGGCCCTGTAGACTATATGGCCCTGTGAAAGTGTTTGTTCCTTGATTCTAATTTCAATTTCAAATTTATTGTTTTACACACTGGTGGAGCAAAATCAGATCAGTTGATAGAATGCCTTACTGCATTTCTTCATGGTCAGTAGTAAAACAGGTTAGAAAGCATGCTGCAGTGTTAGCTGACCATGTAAGGCCTTGAATTCTTGGGTGCAATCAGCTTTATGGAATAGTACGGTCTCACAGACGGTACTCAGAGGCCAATAAAATAAAACAGTGCTAAAGTTGGCGCTGATCTTGTGATGTCTTGCATGGTCACACAAGGTCTGCAGTTAAAAGTATAGACTCAGAAGCCAGCAGCAAAGTTTAACCAGAAGGTTAAACATAAGAAAAATGAGAAAATATTTAAATTTCTACAGGTCAAGAGTTATCTGTTATGAACTCGATGACCAAATCTCTTGACTTTTTGAAGATATAAAAGGCAAGTCGAAAGGGCTTTTGCTTGTGGCATGAATTGTAACTAATATTCCCATCAGTTTTATACTAGTTTTATTTAACCTTTTTTTTTTTTAACTTTATGATGTGGTTTTGCCTTTGTAAAGTGATGGTTTTGTACCATTTCTCTGGTTGAAAGAAAGATCAAGTGCCTGGTCTACTGCAAACGGCCCTTGAAGTATTTCCTTTTTCTTTTCCATTCTTTTCTTTTTATTGTAGGAGGGCAGGACTGAACTCCCTAAGCGTTCATGTCCATCAAGGTGATCCCACACACCAAAGCAGGCAGATAGCTTTATTGCCACACCACAGATTCACTGTTGGGTTACCATTATGTGGGTACTCCATGAAGACAAGAATACTGGGGAGATTCAGATTCAAATCCCCCACTTGGGTTGTGAAGTCACTGGGTAACATTAGACCACTCACAATCTCTCTCAGCCTAACCTTCCTCACAGGGTCGTTGGGAGGGTAAAAGAGACTGAGAAGAGAATTATATACAGCGGCACCTCGTGTTAAGAACTTAATTCGTTCTGGAGGTCCATTCTTAACCTGAAACTATTCTTAACCTGAGGTACCATTTAGCTAATGGAGCCTCCCACTGCAGCCACCGTGCGATTTCTATTCTCATCCTGAAGCAAAGTTCTTAACCAGGGGTACTATTTCTGAGTTAGCAGAGTCTGTCACCTGAAGCATCTGTAAGCTGAAGCGCCTGTAACCCTATGTACCACTGTACACTGTCTTGAGCTTCTTGGAGGAAAGGAAAGGTACAACTGTACAGTAATAAACAAACAAATTGTGTACTAGACACTTCTAGCACAATGACAATGGGTAAGTGACCCAATATGTGTCAGATCATTACCCAATATGTGTCAGATCATCTTGCACTATTCCCTTCCCTCCATACTATTCCACTATCAGGTATCTCTGGGCATGCCTGGCATGAGTACATTTCAGCCCTACAATATTATACACACTTACTTTGCCAGCAGCAAATCTCACTGAATTCAGCAGGATCCTTTTCTGGGTAGACATGTATAGGACGGCACTGTTAATATATTATGTAGAAAGTTTATGATCAAAGCAAGTCCTATCTAGTCCTTAAAAACTAAATTACTACTGGTACAAACCAGAGGTGCTCTTTTCTCTTATCCATACCAATGAGGCTTAAAAGAGTGTGTATTACACAATATTTATTTTTGTGGGGCTGGATGACTAGGTGGTGGAGTTATGTTTTACGTCTTTGGTTCTACAAAGAAAAAATGAATACTCCAAAGCAAGGGAAATAAAGTCTAAAAGAAACTTACAGACAAAATAAAACAAAAAGCTGCCCTTCACAAAATATTTTAAGCAGCCAAAATTTTTAATTAAACGTGTTGCCCAAACAAGTGCCAGTATTAAGCAGGGAGGAACAATGAAAACAACATGACCAGTCACAGCACTAAAGTGGGACTATAGTTAAATAGCCATGATGATTTAAATTGCATCTTAAATAACAGCCATGTTCATTCGATGAAGGAGGGCATGGTCTTTAAAACAAAAATCTTTAAAAACAAAAATCTGAATAGGCATGCAACAGTAAGGAGATTGAAATTTCTGTCCACAGAAAACTTTTATGAAAGTATTTTTTTCCCCCACACTTGTTAGTGATAGAGTAAAATAGAGAGGAACAGACTCAACTATTTAATCTAGAGCTATAGTGCTAGTTCTTAAGTAACCTTGTGTAATTGATTTGTAACTGTAGATGCCAATTTGTTTTCCAGCAACTAAAGCATTTTTGCCACTTTTAATGGTCCGTTACCAGATCAGCCTTACCAACTGTTCATTAATGCACAGAGCAAATGTATTAACTTGCATCAGGCAAGGTTCTCCAAGCACTTCTTTTGGCCCCAGGTTAGCATCAGAAACATCCCAAAACTTCAGGGCTAGATTGCCCTCTTGGCTGCGTGATGAATCTTCCCCTTAATAGCCCAATTAATCACAAAGATATGCTTGCAAGGGAAGTCGAAATCTTGTCCGGATAATGAAGTAGAGATTACAGGATGTCTAAGTAGGAATTGTGCTGCAAAAGCACAAATTGTGCACGTCCATTATGGCACTACAATAAGCTCCATTAGAACTTTTGGAGGGAGCTGTAGGCTATCCAAATGTAATGTTTAATTTTGTTAATTAACCACAATGAGTAAGAAGCAAAAAAATGAAAAGTGATCTGAATAATTTCATATGGATGTAGCATCAGATATAGTTGCTTTTGGAAGTCATAACTGCATGCATACAGGAATGGCAACTGGGTCTAGCAGGTTCATTAGCACAGGAACTGGGATTGAGTAAATTGGTTGGTACCAGGGGATTGGAGTTTGCCAACATACACAAGCAAAAATGGCGCAATATTCGCAGACAATGTATTATTGGCTATTGTACACTGACTAGTTCTGTGTACAATATGGCTACTGCTACTTTCATGTGCCATGAGATTTCAGTAGCCTTAGCAAGCTCCCTTAAGGGTTGACTTTTCTTCTCAAGGCAGACTGGATGTGTACAGATTAAGCTGCTCTTCAAAATAATACCACATGTGCCTAGATCAAAGGCCAGCCTATGTTATTTTAGCTCTGCAATACGAACGCGTGCTGAAGAATTCACAAGGGATGTATCAAAATGTTAAAATGACACAAAACAAATAAAAAGTGTATACTGCCAAGTACAAATCAGCATTTTTTCCCATCAGCAAAATCATCAACCATTAGCATCAAACACAAAAGACACGCCCAACCACTGAACAGTTCTTTCCTTCAAAACAACGAAGCTGAGAAGTGAAAAAACTTGTCCATGTCTATAAAAACAAATTATTCTGGCTATTGCTTTAAAATCATTTTTTACTATTTCCAGAGATTATTTTATGAACAAGCAAAATGAAAAGACAAAAATCTTTATTAAGAAGTCTTTGTTAACACACAAGAGCAAAATTTAATAGGTGACTTACTCAGAAAACTGAATCAAGGGATAATTATTCCTTTGGATGAATAATTGCCAGGAATGTTCAATTACTGATAACTGTGAGTGTTCCCTTAAGATGTTTTTTATTCATCTTGAAATTAGGATATTTGGATCTCTGATTCCCAAGGTCTGTCCAGCACTTTGAAAGCTTTGTTTATTTTGTTTTTGTTTCTTATGCCCCATGGCTTTTAAATTAAAATTTTAAAAAAACCAAAATGGTTTGGACAAAGGGTCACAGATAAGCAGCTATTATGAAATGTTAACAGCTTCTTTCTAAATTAACTCTAGAAATTATATATATGAAACCTCTGGGCCAACATAGGCAGATATATTCTAATAGGATAAGTGGTTCCAGTTGATGTGATGCCTTTACAATTTACATAAGGCTGCAATCCTATACACATTTACCTGGCTGTAAATCATGCTCAACTCAATGAGGCTTACATTTCAGTAGGCATGAATACGACTGTGTTGTTAATAACTTTGAGAAGGAATGTGATGTATGGGAAATGAATTCAGAACGGGAGAAAAAGAGACAGAGATCTTTATCGTGTCAATATTAAAGGCTAATATTAGGCACCTAATAGTTAAAATGTGGCTTAATCTAGTGGTGGCTAACTTGGGATCTTCCAGATATTGCTGAACACCAATTTCAATCATCTGAGACTGTTGACCATACCAGCAGGAGCTGATGCGAGGTGGGGGTCTAGTAACATGTAAAAAAACAACAGCTTCCCACCTCATCCCTGTATTTAATGGGTCCAGAGTCATATCCCTATTGAAGAACCAGAATGATTTCAAGATCCTTCAGCATTCATTTTATAGGCTCTTTTTAAAGGTTAGGAAAATGGAGTGTGAGTGTGTGTGTGTGTGTGTGTGTGCGCGCACGCGTGTGCATGTGTGTGCATGAAGAAAGCAGAGAGCAGAGAACAGAGAACATGAACATGAACATGAACACACACACACACACACATTTCAACTGTTCTAAAAATAAAAATGAAATGTTGGTTATTATCTGAGTGTCAGTTTATTTGCATCTGCTTACTTATTATCCTGGTAGGTCTGACCTGTTTGTAGTAAGATAATTAAAATGAACATTATAATAGCTTTGTAACTTTAAGAACAAGTGCTTGCTTGCTTAACTCTTTCCTCTCCGTCCTTTTTTTCCTTTTGTATCATGTGTTTAGACAGTAAACAGCTGGTGTCTTGTTTGTTATTGCTCTGGTAGCATTTTTGCTGAGGAAGTACCTAGAAGAATATAATCACTTCACATATTTGTAGATTCAATTATTAGAACTTGTTTAAGTGACCAAAAATGGGTGATAAATGAGACATATATGTTACCTACAACCACATGACTGGAAGCTCATAGTTAAGTCTGAAGTATACCCCCCCCCCAAAAAAAGTGAAAGTTGGAGAAATTGGGCTTCAAGGGAATATGATTTAATACATGTTAATATTTTACATTGGACTGGAAAAATCTACATTGCACTAATGACACTACAATAAAAATGCATGAGAACAGGTTGAAATTTTTCTTTGGAGAAGAAAATAATCAAAGAAATCATAGCACTTTCATAATTGAAAAGGTTATCTTGTTCAACATTATCTCTTGACTGGAAAAAACCCCAGGAAAGATGTAATGTTGTTCTGTAGGCTCACGTACCCATAATGCTCCAGCCAATGAAATAAAATAACCATAATGCAATATAGTAGTACCATCAAGGAATCTAGAATGCAAACATTTCCCCTTGTACTTTAATAAACCATTGTCTGGCTCATTCCATGAAGGAATATTCTGCATGGCTTAACGATAGTTGTTGAGGCACACAAAAGAAGTCTTTATGCTCCATCTAGACATTGCAAGGTGCTTATTCAATTTCTTCTGCACCAGGAGCAGTGTTGCTTACCTAATATGTATACATTTGCTGAGTGTTATTCAGCCTTTGTTGCTTCTGACCCTCACTTGGCATTTAATTCCCAGTCCACCGGGGTATTCATGCTTGATGGCACTGATGCACACACTGAATGCTTTATTTATGTAATGGCAAAGGGAATGAAGCTATATACTGTATTGGACAATATCCTGCTTAAAGATGCCAATGGCTGGTGTCACTGCACTGCTGACCCCTAAACATAGTGAGAAATATGTCACTAGATTTGAGAGGATTGTAGATAACAACTTGTCGATACAAGAGAAAAATGAAAGAAGGGGGCAAGAAGCTGCAGCCAAAATATTAACTTAATGTGATCCTTATTAGCCATGGCTATACACAAGGCTGTATTAAGCATATGCGGCGCCGGGGTGCAAAGATCCGCCCGGTGCCCCCCCCCCCCCGATTGCCCAGTCCCAGGGGCACAGGAGAGTGGAGCCGGCTGGCCACCTCAGCGCCTCGCTGGCTCAGTCGCCCTGGAACTCGTGGCGCAGAGCCACCCGCAACAGAAGAGCCTGCCGCAGCACTCCGACCGACGGGTAGACTCTTCCTGGGACTCAACTCTCAGGCCCTAGACTCTCAGCCTGGCATCCCTCAGAGCCTGGCGCCCGGGTGCCCCACGCCTATGGGTAAGTCGGCCCTGGCTATACTAGTGATAAGATTAACAATAGTGTGGAAAACACGGGTGGAAGGTCTTCTTTTGACTAGGTTGCTGGAAAATGTCATTGAATTGCAGTTCAATAAAATGAATCACTTGATACCAAAAATAAGCTTTCCATAAACAATTAATGTTGCAAGAATTAAAATGCAAGCAAATTTTACTAAGGGATAAAAGTATCTGTATATAGAACCTCCCTATACCCCTGTGAAAATAAACTCGTGGGTCAAAAACCTTAGGGTTGGGAGTCTAGCAACATTTGTCAGATCCAATCACAGCTGTGAGCAAAGCAGAGACATTCTATGTGTCTGCAAGTCTTCATAATACTGTCTTCAGGAGTACTCCTCAAACATGGTGCAATGGGTCAGCGCATCTGGCTGTTAACCAAAAGGTTGGTGGTTTGAGCCCACCCTGTGGGAAAGCTGTGGGCATGATTCCGGCATTGTTTCTCTACATTGCAGATACTATGAACATATTGCTCTCGTTTATTCCCATTCTTTATCCCCATTATGTTCAAATTGAACTAGATGACCCTCAGGCTCTACAATTCTATTATTCTTTCTCCTCAATCCAGAGATCTGAATGTGCCTTGATGCTCATGGGAGATGGGGCATAATTGTGTGTGAAGGTTCCCTCATTCACTTCAACTGAAAGATTGAAAACACACATTCTTTGCACCTGCATATGTCCTCTCTCCATAAAATTAAATAGAGAACATGTGGGTAGGTGTAGACACACACAAATATGTATCTACATTCATCCTTATTGAATTCCTATGCATGTTCTTTTGGGAATCAAGGAGGAAATAAATGCAACGATGGTGGCAGTGTGTTGAAATGCCACAGAATCATTTCAATTCATCATGCAGAATAAATGGAACAGTCAAGTGTAAATTTAAATCATCCAATACAATACCAAGTAGGTTTGGCACAGAAGTTCCCCTGGGAAGGGATCTCACACCCGTAGCCTTTTCAGACGGATCCATTATTTACACCAATATGCATACATCAACCAAATTGACAATGTCTTTTCCTTGTTAAAGATAAATTATTTCCCAGCAGTACATACCATGTGTTATTCAAATGTTCCCTTTAAAGTGTCTTTTCATCTAAAATTAACTGAATGGAATTTAACTGAAATGCTCGGAATACTGACCAATCTAGGCCTGACCTATTGACTTTTTGCCCCATTTCCTAAAGTGAAAGCACTGACTGAAGGGAAATATCACACAGATGCTAATAGATGACAACAGCAAGGGGTATTTCAGAGGGACTTAAATTATTCCGGAAGCCTAGAACTTAAGATCCATAACAGTCTATATCTTCTGTTGTTTTTAATTATGTCTTTAAAAAAGGTCCCCTGCTGTGTTTTTGAAATACTAAATGGCCTCCACAGCTATGTGACATAATTCATTCTAATTCATGATTACAAGATGTTTTCAAACTATTCCCTCTTTCCCAGCAGCTACTTAAAAGCAGGAAGGGGGGGAAGATAGAGAATATTCCCCCACCCTTCCGTATTCTCAATTTATCCTTCACTTTCCAGGTGTACACTTTGAAAAACAGTTTATGAAAGATAAAAACACAACATATGCTGACTGCTTTTAGTGTTTCCCACATTCTTGTTGAAACACGTAATGAAAATCAGACACAAGCTGGGCTTTTTAAAAAGTTCTATATTGCAGACTTTAAATTCTACCCAATAAGCAAGATGGGTTCCAGCAAATATTTTATTCCTGTACAATGATGTTATCTTCTCATAACAGTGGGGTATTAAATCCCTAGGCTAATGCTTACCAGATACAATTTTGAATTGCATAGGATACATAGTGATCAAAACACGGAGACTCTTTTTTACCTCTCAACATTTGCAATCAGCAACAATTTCATTAACAGAATACTTATGCGTCTACTCAGAAGTAAGTTCTTGGAGTTCAACTTACTCCCAGGAAAGCTGCAAAGGACTGCAACCTACATTTACTCTTCCCATACCTTTCAAAGGATGAGTGGGAACTTGTTTAAAGTGGACAGGGAATTTCAAGCTGTAAGCCAACAAAGCCATTTGCTGTGAAAAGGAGAAGGAAAGCAGGGAGGGGGGGGGGGTAAGAAGAGGTGAAAATGCACTTGCTGCCAAAATCCATTCCAAGTGATAATCTTCTAGAGTTCAATCCTGCTCTGCTTCGCC